>NC_140775.1:106114475-107562869 GCF_044657685.1 Stegodyphus dumicola
GAATTTTTGATGACGTCATACGCTGTGGGCATGTACAGTGAGTGGCCGTGCATTTCTACTCCTGCGCATTCTCGTCTGGTAAGCGGCTCCGGCTCACTTGCTTGTTGGATGCTGTCGTGAATAGTTGCACAGTTTGTGGATTTTGTTCCCACTGAAATAAATAAAATTTTAAAATGAGTCAACCAAAAAAAATTTTTTTTTCAGACGGAGAAGAGAGCGAGCAGCTGTTGAGATTAGTGAAAAAGAAAAGAAACAGTGAGAAAATAAGCTTCGCATAGAAGGAGCAAAACGCTGTTATGAAAAGAAAAATAAAAGAATTTCAACATCACATACTATTTTCAATAAATGAAGAAACCTCAATTTCAGGTTAATCTAGTACATTATCGTCAGATTTAGGCATATTTCAGATTAATTACATGGGAGAATATTTTCGAAAGATAGAAGTATTTAGATGAACAATGCACAAAGTATTGTACAAACATTTTACGGGCAATGAGTTCGGATGCGTTTGTAACGTTTATGAAAGATCTGGCCACAATGTGAGTGAGTAAAAGTGATAAATTCATTGCTTCGTGGCACGAGAAGTTTTCAGATGAATTATACAAGAGTTCCAATTGTGTGGTTCTTGCAATTGTACAACAATAAAATACCAGCATTAACGAAAAGTCATGGATTCACATATCCGGATCGTCCAGATTTGCCGCAGCTTGATTCAGCAAGTGAACGCTTGATATCACGTCGTTTGCCATTCATATAAATTCGCCGACCATGAGCGAAGGGTACGCAGTATTTTGGGCCAGCAATCAACGTACCAGTTAATGTTAACGCAGTGGTAACATCTTTACCAAGGATCTTGGTTGATGATCAAGCATTTAAAGTTAACATAAAGAAATGCTTGATACAAAGATCAGTTGATCAGAGTGGTGTAGTAAAGTAGAGTGTTGATTAAAGGCTTAGAATTTTTTACAAGACCTAAAACATTTCCAAATTAAGATAGATTGAAGGGTATTGAATAGTTATGTTTGTTCGGATGTAGAATGCTTGCTTAGCTTGTTCGGTTGTTTTGGAGATTTTAATGTATACACGAAAGGAAATGAAAAGGCGTTCTATTTCATACAACAACACTTTGATCTGAACATGGTACCTTCGAATTATCCAAAATCAGTTATCCAGATGGAGGTCACGTGCCCGACTGGGCGAACTTACGTTCATTTTGCCCAGGCTGGCGCAACTTAAACGAACAACATAGAAGCTGATTTTGTGAAAATTGACAGGTATACCACCCATAACTGTTAAAGTAGATTACCCTACATGGAAAAACATAGATATGGCACTTAAACAGAGAAACATTGAATTTAACAGTAATAAGAATAATAAAGGGATTAAAATTTTCATCCGAAACCCAGAGTATTACAGGCAGACTGGTTACTTATCTAAAAGAAACAAAAGTAGAATACCACCTCTTTCACACTTCCTGAGGATAAAGATATAAAAGTAGTGATAAGAAGTCTCTTAAGAGATACAGACACTGCAGAAATTCAAGAGGAATTAGAGGATTTAGGATACAAAGTTAAGCAACTTATGTGCAAGGAGAAGTTATTAAATTTCCTCTATTTTAATTGCTCTGCCTAAGAAACCCAAATCTAAAGATATTCACAATGAAACTCACATATGTGATTTAGGAATTAAAGTTGAAAATTATAGAGGTAGATTTGGCACTTTACAGTGCTATAGGTGCCAAGGATTTCACCACACGTAGACTGGCTGTAACTATGCACCAAAGTGCGTCAGATGCGGAGAAGAATATTTGTCCTTTGAATGCCTAAATAAAAATTCTGACTTGCCACCACGTAGTGAGAACTGCAGTCAATCTCACACTCGAACTTTAGGGGGTGTGAGATGTTCCCTAAAACGAAGTAGGAAAGCCAAAGGTATATCCTAGTAGGGTTATAGAAAACAAATCATTTGCACAAGCCCTGTCTACTGGTTTGTATCCAGATACGATAAAGAAGCAGAAACTGTATTGCACACCTGGGCCGAACTTGTGTCGGTCATAAAGAGCTCCGGCTTCTTCTGACATAACAATTAAGACAAAATGTACCTACACAAAATGACAAAACTACCATAAATCACTGTCAAAACACTAGGTACACTTCAAAAATTGATCCTATAAAATTAGCATTGTGGAATACTTTTGGCATTCAGAACAAATTGACGGAATTTTTAACTTCCTTAACGATCACAATATTGACTTAGCCCTTGTCACAGAGACCTATGCACGCCATGCGTGCGTATAAATTTGCCTAATTACCGCGCATATAGCTGCGATCGTTTGAGTCACCGAGGAGGGGGAGCCACAATGTATGTGAGCAACTCGCCCCAGTCCTGTTTGATAAGCCAAGACAGAAACGACGGACATGAGATGGTCACTGGTCTCAGTGCACTTACCGCAATATGGTAATTTGAATTTCCTTTCATTTTATAATCCGCCCAAGACGTTACTGACAGAAAGTATTCTTTCCAAAGTTCTCTCCGACACCAATAAGTATATCCTAACGGGTGATCTTAACGTAAAGCATTCCAAATGGGGATGCCGCAAGACAAACAAAAATGGAAAGATGCTCTATGAATTTATTAATAATCACCCAGTTGCTCTGCATGTTACTGAGGTGTATACGTACAGACCTCAGAACCCAAGACATGCAGACATTCTTCATATTCTTCTGAAAAATACTTCGATCCCTCTATACAAAGTAAAGCATGAATTGAACTCTGACCATATACCGGGTCATTGCTATTTTAAGTACTACTAAATAGGCTGAAAATGAAATGATCCGTACGACTGACTGGAATAAATTCCATTAGTTTCTCAGTCAGAATCCGCCCATCTTTTGATGCTCTGAGTTCGCAGAAGGATATAGATAATGCGGTTGATACCCTCACTGGTTCGATCAACAATGCTATTGACAATGCGTCTAGGCAAGTGAGAAGAAAATAATAACACTGGCATTTTGCCAAAGGATATTAGAGAAATTATTAAGGACAGGAATAGGATGAGAAAAACTTGGCACCTTACATGGAGCCCTCATGTAAAAAAGAGATATGAACAAATTAAGTAAATTAATTAAAAAGAAAATTGATGCGCATAAGAAAGAAGTATGGAGGATAAAATTCAGAATCTAAGTCCAAATGATGGCACACTGTGGACTTTCATGCGAAACTTGAAAACACAGCGTACATGCAATAAGCCGATTTACACTGAGAATTCTGTTGCTCTCAATAATAAAGACAAATTGACGGTCCTCTGCAGATCATGAAGAAGTTCAATTTAGATCTAACATGACACCCAGGGACATGAATTTCGTCTACAAGGCTTGCTATTTTGTTAGAGATTGGCTTAACGCCCGCACTGCAAGGAGATACATGGACATTGCTACGCCCAGTGTAATCAAAGAGATTACAAAGAAGCTTAAAGTGTCAAAAAGGCCCAGGCATTGATGGAATTAATAACAACGCTCTTAGAAATTTGCTCTACAATGTTGTGACAAAATCCACGAGCATTATTAATGCGTGCCTCAGTCAAAACTATTTTCCCTCCCGCAAAGGTAATTTTATTTCCTAAGCCCGGGAAGGATAACACTAGGCCAGATGGGTACAGACCCATTAGCTTGCTTCCAGGCCTAGGAAAGATTTTTGAAAGGTAATCTACAGCAGATTGAAGAACTATATTGATTTACTGCCTCCGGAACAATTTGGATTTCGGAGAAAGCTAGCCACTACTAAACAGCTGGTTCGGCTCGTCGAGTTTTGTGGGGATGCACGCCACAAAAAGCAAAATGTCGCCTTACTCATGCTAGACGTGGCGAAGGCATTCGACCGCATCTGGCATGAGAGCCTTATTTATAAGCTTATAAATTTCCCTATGGCTAGAGAGTTAATTCAGTTGATCATGTCATTTATCACAAATAGAAAGTTTACTGCTGCTATTGGAAATGACTTCTCCAGCTTGCACACCATGAATGCAGGCGACCCTCAGGGGTCCCTTTTAGGGCCCGTCCTGTATTTATTTTATGTTTATGATATTCCCAGGGCCCACTTTGATAGAAATCACTTTCTTGGCTGCTATGCGGACGATACGGCGCTAGCCGTAAAGTCCGCAAACCCACACCATGCAATCAAAAAGTTACAGGAGCTCCTGCCAGAGGTAGAGAAATGGTGTAAGCAGTGGCGAATTCCCATAAATGCAAGCAAGTCGCAGTTTTTAATTATAAGGAGGAAGAATACCCGTTCGAGAATTAATAGTAAGCTTTACTTATTTTCTGAAGAGATTCCTAGAGTTCAGTAAGGCAAAATATTTAGGAGTAATGTTTAATGAAAGATTAAAATGAGGAGACCATATTACAGAGGTCAGAAGAAAAGTTTCCACTGTTGTCAATAGTCTCACCCCCTATTTTAAGCAATTACTCTAGCATAGACTTCCGGAAGAAGAGACTTGTTTATATCACGGCAATTAGGCCGTTAATGACCTAGAGTTCAGTAAGTCGTCAGCCTGGAGCACGGCTACTAATGGCCCTATCACTTGTATGGACGCGCGCGCTTACCCGAGACAATTCCAAGAAACGAGATTCTAGTAGCACGGCTTTAAGCGGCAGGCTTCCGAGAAATGTTTTGTCTAGCTAGGAGGAACATGTCCCGGCTACGAGGAACATTTTAAAACTCCTCCGAAAATGTTCCGGCTGGAGACGTGTTCCTCGAACTTTCAACCAATCAGACGAAAGTTCTGCTTCTGAAGGATCACGGGTATAACTTTCAATATGGCGATGGGTCTCACTGTGAAGTCATGGACGGTGGAAATAGAGGCCGATTTAATTATTGCTGTTTTGTTGTAATATTCATTAAATATATAATCGTGGAAATTTCAGAGTTGACAGTATTTTACGACGTTCTTGCAGTTCGGATTTGTTTACAAATTGTTCGTCGCCAAAAGTTCGCCAAATTTGTCGTATTTCGTGCTGATCGTGTATTATCATTATTATATAATAGAATTTTATTTCTTAAATTTAAGTTGAATAATTTTTTAAAATCCGTTTGTATATGCGCGGCTTTTCTCCTAATTACTTATCTTTTAAATTGTTAACTGCATAATCAGTGACACATTTTAAACAGCATAAAAGATGCATAAAAAAGAAAAGCATAGCTTATGTAATAATGAGAATACTCATTAAATTTGTTTATTATTATCATGTTATTAATGAAATACTTTTTGAATTATAAATACATTAGAAACTATACTTTTATTGTAAATGCTACATATTGAAACATTGGAAATTTATGGATTTATTATTATGCATGATGAAAAACATTTGTATATACATTTATTAATATAAATCTTATTCATTACATTAATACTAATAAATATGTATTAACATCTTCTAAACCATCGCATCTCTCTATCTGTATGTAAATATATGACTTATTAGATGTGTATATATATATGTATGAATACAAAAATGAACATTGCCAAGAAGTTTATTTGAAGTTACTTTTAATTCAGATAACGATTATGTAATTGGCAGCAACTATAGTTATCAGTTCTTTGCAAATTATTATGGGTATGTAATAATCAGTTGAAAAATAATTGATGAGTATTTGAGTACTAAAGAGTGTACACATTTTGTTATTGGGTTAATTCATAATTATATCATATGTATGATCTACGTAATAAAAAATGACTAATAAATAATAAGAAATGTAACAGCTGTGCATTTATAACATTTGATTACTTAAAACAGTGCACAATTGATTATCACCTTCATGTCTGTTTACATAATGAATTGCACTAATAGGCCCGTACACTTTCCAATTAAGTGTACGGGCCTACTAGTGGCCGAAATGTCGTTGAACACTGGTAGTTCTGTCTCAGGTTAGAATGCCGCGAATGGGCTGGCTACATGACGTTTCCTTGGTTTGCCCTATTTGTAACTGGTATACGAGCCAGTTTTAAAAAATCTTCTAAAAAGGGAACCCTCCTGTTAGGCAGATATACCTCGAGACTTTGCCGTAATCACATAAAACAAACTCATGATGTGCAATACCTAATTTCTAGAGTCGGTATAATTAATGTGTTTTAGGTGTATTACCTAGTGTTCTATGGGACAGTAAACAAATCGCACATGTTTGATTGCTCATGTATTCATATGCTTTATTTGATCTTCATTTTGCTGAATAGTATCTGCTGGCTGTGAGGATGTAAATATCAACCATATAGACTTTTGTCATAAAAGGCCTTTTTTTTTTTTTTTTTTTTTTTTTTTTTTTTTTTGTCTGTTTGTTTGTTTGAATGGACAGAACAGTAATTATGATCCATAAAGTTAGTCAAGGTCAGAAGGTGGTCACCAGGTCACAAATTTTTCCAGTGAGCCATCAAATTTTCATTGCAATGCAGACAACAGAAAATACACATAAATAATGTCTGATAAATAGAATTATCCAGCACACGTTTTAAACTATTTTTAGTGTATACAGAATTTGGCTATTACTGATGTAATTGATTACTATAACCAGAAGTGTGTTTATCTGTTACTTGAAGTGCCAGAGTGCAGATCAAAGTGATTAACTTGATAGCAATCACCTTTCTATTATCTTCCATTACTAACAATAAAGTTTAAAACGAAAAGCGTGTGAGAGATACAAAACAACTCGAAGAAGCGAATGTCACTTGAAAGGAAACGTCACTTTCCCCAATTTGAGCGATAACTGATTCTTGTTTGGCTTCAGCCTGTTCACCAATTGAAGATGGTAACCCTATTTCGCCAAAGGGCGTTTCTCAGAACTGTTGCAGCAAACGTTTTGTTCCGGCAACAAATATCGTATGTGATAAGGGTTTAAGTAAAAAGAGAAATGTTTTGAAGTAATTATGAATACAAATATATATATTGCAAATTACAAACTGAATAATATATATGTATCTGTAATTACGAGAATAAGTCTTCCTTATGTATGCCATAGAGCTAAAAAACATATTTAAACAGAATAATTGTGGGTTTTTACCTGGCCTGGTAAAAGTTAATTGGGTTAGTTCAAAACCCCTAACAGACGTGAAGGGAATTATCACTAAGTTTGAAGTATCTACAAAGTCAGGGAAAGGTTTTAAATTAACCTTTTTAGTTAAATAGAGCTTAGAACATAAATTCACTTTCTTGTGCTAACAAAATCAATCACATCTCTTGGTGACGTGATTAAAAAGAATAGTTAATTTCAATTCAAAATGTGCAATAATAGCCAAAGCTTACACAAGTTAAGTATACTCTAATCTGGCTCACTAACCGAGCCGGCGTATCAAAATCAAATATCAGTAGCCATATAATGCAAAGCCGAATAATTACAACTTATCACAGCTGGCCGGAGATAAAAGTCATAAATGAATAAATTCAGTTAAACATTAAAAATAATGACTTAAAATCCACTAGACTAACAATAAAATCTCTCGTACAGACTAAAATGTAACATAAAAATTAAATAAAAAAATTTAAATAATTTGTTCCACTAAACCCACTAAGTTCGACGGTTTCTTTTGCTAATTCCCATTGATACTAAAATCCCAGCAGCAATATTTCAAAATAATATGAAATAGTCGAAAGTGCTGCATTAATATTAGTATTTTATTTTTTAAGTTAAAAATTGATCTACATAAGAGTGTAAGCACCGTTATGCCATGGTATGGTACCATGGTACCTTGGCAAACGGTGGATGATTAAGAGGTTAAAGAATTTTTTTTCTTCTCTAACGGCTGGACATTTGCTAGATATTAACTAGATATTAACTATTTAGGCATATATTAACTAGATTGCTAGATAAGCAACATTTGCTAGATATTAACTGTACGCTCATAAATATCCATTCATAATATTATGGATTTATGGATAAACATCCATCCATAAATCTTCTTCAAGATTTCAAGCCCGAGCCTAAGGCAGTGGCAGTTACTTCCCCTACCAACATGTCAATAGGAGAAACTTGCATAAAGGTGCCAACAACTTAATGACGGAGTCATCACCTCTACACATCCAAAAAAGCTTTTTTTTTTTTTTTTTTTTTTTTTTTTTATTTTCAGAAACTGTAGCTATTTCTGGGCCTGTTCAAATAAACGGCGTTACGATATTCGAATTAGAAACTTAGAAATTATGAAATAAAGAAAACGATTCTGAGGTGAATATTGCCAGATCGGGCATTTAATTCATCACCCGACGTTTGTTTACACTTGCAGACGCAGCTGCTTACGAACGTTCACTCATAGATAGCTTTAATTTCAAAAATTCAGAAAAGAATGGGCGCTAGATTACGAAAGCAAAAGCAAGAAGTGAAGGGGAAGAAACTCAGTGACGGTAAAACTCTCAGTGGAAAAAGTCGCCTTACGGATGACATAAACCAATTGACAATTTATTATGGAAATGCTATCAGAAAACATTGCAATTCTGTAAAAGATATGCAAAAGGTAGTGAGGGCAATATTTTACCACAAACGTTCAACCGACGTGGAACTTACTCACAATTTTTAACCAACAGGGGAGGATTCGTGGTGTACATATCAAAGAGCGAGTGCGAGTGGAAATCTGAAATTGTACAAATATAAAAATTCAATTCCACCACCTATAATGGATGCTATCAAAGATATATTTAAAGAACTTAATATGCCATTATTATTAAAAAAGTGTTTAGGAGGATATACACAGAATCCAAACGACTCGTTGAATACTTTAATTTGGATATTGTGTCCTAAAAATTCCGGGTGTGGTTATAATATTGTTAACACAGTAGTGAATAAGGTAGTTATTATATACAAGGATGGTCATGCTAGGCGATTACATACTGTGAATGCACTTGTATACTGAATTGGTGATAATGCAGTTAAGTTTGCAGCAGACACTGATCAACGTCGTATTCAGTCAGATGAAATAAAGGAGAGATATTCACGATAGATGCTCACAGAGCAAGAAAAAGAGCCAAACTTTTTGCAAGAACAGCTTTGGAAGAACTGGAGGGTATGGTGTATGCAGCCGGGCAGTTTTGAACTGTTTTAGTGTTATTTGAGAGAAAATATATTGAAATTTTTTTAACTTTAAAACCATTTTTCTCAAAATGGTGATTTTCATACTTGCGCACACTCTTTAAAAAAATCTACCATAGCTATTGACTATTGATTTAAGTATTTCAGGGTACGTAAATGATGATATTGCTTAAAAAATGCACCTATTGTTTTCTTTGAAAAATTACTTTTTAAGTATTTATAAAATTTTACTTAAAATATTTTCAATACTTTTCCTGGTTTTTGAGATCTTATTGTGATAGTGGTAATATTCTTTGATATTTTAAAATTTAAATATGTGAAAATTATACATAATAATGTTTCATCACAAAATTGTAAAAATTATTACTGTAACTGAATTTTTATTACTGTCAGTTTGCGCGCAGTGCTTCAGTACAAATTTTAAA
This sequence comes from Stegodyphus dumicola, assembly GCF_044657685.1. Lineage (NCBI taxonomy): Eukaryota > Metazoa > Arthropoda > Arachnida > Araneae > Eresidae > Stegodyphus > Stegodyphus dumicola. The sequence goes on from NC_140775.1 coordinate 106,123,967, forward strand.
TTTTAGGAAAATACAGTTTGGTTTTTCTATATTAAACAAATTCTTATTCACTCTTAGTAAAATAAATCAAGAAACATAATCATATATGTATTGAGATGAAACACTGAAAATTTCATATATCTATGACCATAAAAATTTGACTTATTAAAACTCAAAAATCAGCCAAAATTCTCAGTTTTTGTGTTGCGCAAAAGTGATGACTACCCTTAAAAACTATCTTAGAATAGTCATCCTGTAGGAAAAGGCGTAGCTAGGGTTTTCAGCGCCCAGGGACAACTTAAGATTTTGCGCCCCTTTCTCTGTGCCAAGAACGGAAAGCATTTCATTCCAAAATTTCATAACATCAATTTGGCGCCCCCTGAATGCTGCGCCCGGGGACAGATGTCCCCCTTTGCCCCACCCTAGCTACGCCATCATGGAGGTAGGAAGTAAGGAGTCGCCCTAAACAAGTTTCTCCGTACCCTGCTCTGAAGCACCGGCGATCCCTACGTGGTGACCAAAACATTGGGTCATTTACCATTGAGTTCTATGGGATTTGACGCGTTCGGGTGTAAATATTTTGTAATTACGTCGCAAATATACATATAAATGTATATATTTTCTTTTTCTACAACACTTCAGAATTCTAAGTATGTGAAAACAACATATTTTTAAACAGCATTTCATTCTGAACGGAATTAAATGCTATACTTTTCACAGGACAGTTTTCTCGGAATGGTTTAATTTCAATGAAATATTTTCATAAGTTTTCGTTAATTACATTAGAAAAAAAATTAAGGTAATTCGATTTTATTCGGTTAAGGTACAAAAATTAAGATCAAAGTTTACTGCATTATTAATATTAAAATTACGCATTATTTCTTTTCTATTTATAGAGCTTCTTCCTAAAATACTTTCTTAAATATGACATGATTTTTTGGCTTCTGAGGCATCTTTTAAATCGAAAAATGTAAGTCAATTTATAATTAATGCTCTATTCGGTTCATTTTAAATTAGAGAATTATTAGGAATTAGCGAAATACTTTAAATAAGTATTTCGCTAATTCCTAATAATTAAATAGGTATTAAATAGTATTTGACTTTCTCTGAACATTTCTGAAAGGGAATAAAATAATTTTTTTTTTTTTAAGTATTATTTAAAACATGTAACTGAGTTATTATAAAATGTAAGGAGAATAATTCTTTTAATTCTACTTATCAGATTTTTTTTTTTTTACCCTTCATTTCAACAATACATATTCCAAAACTCTTTATTACGTTCTTAAGTGCGCATCTCATAGCATTTGCTTTACAATACCTTTTAACAGATTGCTTTCTAATACGAACAATTCTTGCTTAAATAGTTTTATAACGTATTTGTCAACAGGATTTCAATTTATGTTTACAACTCAATGTTAAGGTTATTATATATTTAGATAACATTTATAATCATTTAGATACATTTAATCATTAGATTTCTTCACAGTACTTTCACAGTTGTTTATAAGTGAATAAATTCTTCATTTCAAATACATTTATAAATAATTTAATGAATATTTAAGTATTTTGTCAAAGGCAGATACATGCTTTTTGCAAGCACATGCATAAATACCCATACATATAATTTTGACGAGGATTGCAGCATTTGATGGTAATTTTATTTTTAATTAACCCAAATAAGTAAAACGTGTAAGCCCAAAGTGATTATTTTTCAGATATATAAAATTAAAACGAGCAGCAGTAAAGCCTCTTCTCTAAAAAATTTTAAAAGGTACATGTTACAATAATATATGGATGTGAAAAAAATTTGTTTTATTTAAAACATTTTGACGTTTGGAAAATAAAATAAAAGTAGCGAATACTCTATCAAGGGTATCGAAAGACGTATACAATTTTAAATGTACCGTAAGATATTTTTCATTCTTTAAGCATAACATTTTTCTTAAAATCTATACTTTTGTAGTGCAACAGCTTGGAAGTTTATAAAACAAATTCATAATCAAAATCGCTGTTGTTAGTTATCGAAAAATAACCAAGATTTGATTTTTGCGTAAATGTCAGTAAACTATACAAATTGCTATTATCCATCACACTATGAATGTTTCTTTCATGCGAGAGTGTCCCTTTTTCGATTTCTATGGAACTGTCGTGTGTCGAAATACTATCAGAATCTTGTGAAGCGAGCTTCTGAATGTAAACAAAGAAACACCCCGTCTGGTGACCCAAGCTTCAAAGCAGTGCTTCACTTCTAGCGCGGAATGGCCCCTCCTCCCTTTCCTACCTCCATGTACGCCACTGCCTGCAGGATTCAACTCACACAGTTAAAATGTCAGCGGCTACGAGGATGCATAAATATGTTCCACATCCATAAAACAAATACATTTTATAGAATAAAATGCAGAGAATCCTTCCTAAGACGACCATCCACAATTCCAGAGAATTTTGGCCTTCTGTGGAGATTCTAAAGGAAGTGATGTCCGATATGATGTTGTTGTTCTATGAAATATAATTCTCAGAAAACTTTTAGCTTTTATAGGCGGTTGCCATGACTGGGTTCATTGCATCTATATGTGTGTAATACAATTGAATCTGACGCAAATGATGACAATAATAACGGAGCTTGATTGTTTCTTACAAGAAAGATGCAGTCAATGGCCCATTGATACAGCTCCTAATTTTTGGCTCAGGGTTACTAAAATAAGCATGTGCAGCTGAATCGGCGCAAGAACTCCCGCTATTTAATAATTTCAAGTACACATTTCTCATATTAATTTAGCATTATAGTTGAAGACAGAAGATAAAGTAATAGCAGACAGTATCCTAACTTCACGAAAGCGGGCAGGCACGAGAAGAACAAGATTATGTTACTGATGTTAGATTAAGAATGATGAGTTTACTTGATTTCCTAACAAATGGGCGTAGTAAAATGCTTTATTGCTCTTCGCTGATAGAATTTTCGGTTTGAATAACACTGTATAAAAAGATTTCAGATTAATTTTTACATTTAGATACACACGTATGTCATTAATGTAATATAAGAATTATATAACAGCTATTAATTTTGAAATGATGCTTTACAGGAAGATTTAATGTAATAATTTCACTATTTCTAGAATAGAAAACAAGAAAAAAAATTTAAAAAGAAGATTTTAGGACTATTAAAAATTAAAGATAATTTTTTTGTATATATATGTACATACATGTATATACATGTGCTTCAAAAACCCTGCACGAATAAGCAGCTCTCGAAAAACTGTTCGTGCATAGACCTATCATTCTAAATTAAGAAATAAATGAAATAGCATTAGCAATAACACTTTAAATCAAATGATAAATCTTTTAGTAAAACATATCTAAAACTTAAAATTTTACGTGTATGTGTAGGAGAAAATATGCGTACAGAAAAAAAAAATATACATCTACTGCCAAGTTAGACAAATAAGAGGTAAATCTTTCCCTTGTCTATCTAAAATGTTAAATTAATTTGCTAAGCTATCTAAAACCAATATCTGAAGTAAGGTTTAGACCCATATTTCAATATAAGCAAAGACATGTATGGATGTAAAGTTTACAATTGCGAATTTCTCAAATGATAACGTTTGCGCTAGAAAAACATTTATTTAGAAATAGGCTATCACTGGAGAAACTCTAAAATTCAAAAATTTTTATTTTAATGAAAATTAGGGCAAATACGAGTATGAACTTATGTACTACTTTACTAGCTTATTCTAATTCTAGCTGCACAGTCATCGAAGATTCACCTTGTGAAATCAGCATTCTCTACCATGAGACAATATTCTTAATCTGTCATACTGTAAAGTAAATATTTGTTTCTTTATGATTCATCCATTCATATCTTTCGTTTTGAAAGAGACACTCAACTTCGAAGTCCACCATGTTTTTGAATGAACAATAAACCGTATGACTCAGACAACTCGAATCTGAAATAGCGAAACTGAGATCAGAGGTAACAGTTTAGTAGAATTAAGATAATATTATACGTTTTATTTAACTTCTTTTCTATTTATTTACTTGCCGTTGGTTAAATTTTGAAATCAATTTTGATCTTTTTATATGCCTGATTTTCTTGAAATTTTTCAATCAATATTTGCAACGAACACAAGAACTTTTCATATGCATTTCACATGATGCTTTTTTTTAAAAGAAACTCGATACAGATTTTTTAATTATTATTCAAAATTGAATTTTTCTCACATATTCTTGTCTTTGTCAAACTAATCATCGCAGGACGTCGATCATTATACCAGCAACTGGATAAAAAAAGTAATCTTTCACATAAAGATTATTAGAAATTCCTGAATCAATTTATCAAATGGCGTTTTTTCATGTCAAAGGTACTAGCAGAGCGCCCATATACGAAACATTTTACGACAGTAACAGAATTTTGAGGAACAATACAAGTAATAGTATAGAAATGGCATGTATGAGCCTTACTATTTTATTTTTAGTCGTATATCACTAAGAATATTATAATGGCTAAAACATATACATTTATTTTTAGAGTCTTTAATTAAAAACTTATAAATTATTATTTTTTTTTATTTATTTATTTATTTTTATTTTTATTTTATTTATTTTTTTTTTTTTTTGAGTCCAATGAAATACCAAGTTCATGCTAACGACTTTTTTATAACTAGAGGACATTATGTGTATCTCGGTAGCTTTAATATTACAAGTAAAAAAAATCGAGTGTTTCATATTTTAAAAAATGAAATAAATATTGGTTTCGACGAAAATACGCATTTGAAAATAGTTTGCATAACGCAAAAAATCATTAATCCCAGAATCTGTCCATAACAGTTGTATATAAGTTTTTTTCTTAAACCAGTTATATATTATAATGTGTTAGCATATTTAGCACAAACTTGTTTAATTATATACAGCAAAATATTCTGTATTTAATATAAATAAAGCAAATTTGCATTATTTCACTATTTTATGTTTTTTGAATGCATTATTTTCCGCTGGATTAAGCTTATCAGAATAGCATTAATGTATTATAAAAATTATATCACAAATATAAAAATATTCGCTTTTTAAAATCGGGCAAAATTCAATGTTAAATCGATGTTCAAGTTGGTAAGAAGATACTACGCTCTTGCGTACTTTATTCCTACAATTACAATGTTATATTTCCTACAACAAAATGACGTATCAATAAGATAATTGGAGTTGATGTAAATTTGGTTAGGAAACTCTATCAGAAACGAATGATTCTACACTTAATGCTTGTCATTAAAAATGTCTGTCATCTCTACATATAATAAAAAGACGAGTCTCTGTGTGTGTGTCTTTCGTTCGTGCAGCGTGTAACCTAATAGACCCAGGGCTACGAAATTTGGTACACAAAGTGCATCTAGACAACAGCCAGTGCACCTCGAAGCAATTTTATCAAAACCCGAATAAGTTTTTTTTTTTTTTTTTTACTATTATTATTTTATGTTTTTGATGAAATCGCATCGAGTCGATAATTCTCTCTCATTATATCAGCAGCAATGGCAAGCATGCACTGTTGCTAGTCGGAAAAATGAGGGCGGCCTGGATACTGGACAGTTTGTCGAGAGAAGGCAGCGGGAAGTTGGCTCAATTAATAAGTAGGATAATTTATATTTATATTAAGAGATATTGCTTATTTTCTTGTTATTTTTTTATATGTAATACATTTTATTCGTTTTTTATGAAGTTTGTAGGGTTTATATTTATTTTAACTAACATTTATTTTAAGTTTAAACTATCTTTCTTGTCAAGCCTTACTTTCCCTTGGAATTGCCAATGCCAGAATAGGTAAATTTTAGTAGAACGCGCAAAGTATTCAAAATAGTCAGCGGAAGTATTCCGAGTTAAATAGAAGGGAAACGAGTTCAAAAGTGTGCTTTCTTGCTTCACGAGCGTGGAGGTGGCTAGTTAGAAATTGAAGAACCACGCGTTTCGGCCTGTGTGCTTGCCTCGGCAGATAGTTAAATCTTCCAACGTAATATTCAGAATTTTCTGAATTATCAGCGGTATCTTAGAACGCGGTTAGGTTAGTTACGTTTAGAAAGCCTCGTAGGTAGTCACTTGTTATTATTCATTTTTAGTTTCTTATTTTTATTTTACCGCCGGGTCGGCGTAGTTTGTGAGCGTCAAGAGCACGCATCTGTAACTTTTAAAGTTGAATAAAAAGGGATTTAAACTCTTCTCAAGACTTTGTGTACTTTCCAGTAATTAGCAGTCACCACTATTGTTGCGTGCAGGTTGGAAGCGCGCAAAATTACATTGGCGCCCGAACACTTGTCGAACTGAAATGGACGAAAACTGGATGGAAGCTGCTGGACAACAACAAAAAATGGCAAGCCAATTGGAAGAATTTGGATACCTGGTCCAGACAATGAGAGCGTCAATCAAGCCAAACGTCAATTTCGACGGAAAAAATTCGGTGGCGATATTTCTAGAAGGCCTCGAAAATAACTTCCAGCTCTACCCTGTGCCTGAAAGACAAAAAGGTGCCATCGCCACATCTGCACTAAGAGGACAGGCCTCGCTATGGTGGAAGAATATAGGCAAATTTTTATTAGGGGAATTCGGAGGCCAGACATATACATTTGAAAATTTCAAAAAATCGTTATTCACCATAGTGAAAGACCGAGCAAGGCTAGAAGCCGAACTATATAGTTTTTATCAACGGAATATAGAAGAGTTGACGGACTTTATTCTGCGAAAAATTAAGCTGACGGATATGCTGTATGGGAAGAAACCCGACGCGGAGATTATTGAAATAATCTTACCAAAATTGCTACCTGCTGTTCAAGATTACTTCGAAATTAGAAACCCAAGCACATTGCAGGAGCTCTTCGAATTGGCGGTAAAGTTCCAAAATCGCAGAATAGCGGAAAAAGCTAGAGGGGCATCGTATTCTCAAAGTATCCGAAGGCAATCTTCAAATGAGCAAACCAGAAACGCAAATCGCTCTTATGGGGGAAAGAGCTATCAAGCTAACTCATCGAAGCTCGAAGGTCAAGGCCCAAAAAGGAAATTTGAAAACAACCGTCCGCGTACCCAGAAGGCAGAAGTTGAAAGGAAAGCTTTAAACGAGTAGAGGGGCCTGTAAAAGCGAGGGTCCAGACCCCGGAAGTTTCGAAAAAACCCTCAAGAAGATACTTAAATACGGTCATCGTAAAAAACTCACAATTACCAATTATACAAGTCTTGGTTGGCGATGTACCAGTAGAAGCCCTCATCGATACAGGAGCAGAAGGTAATTTTATGAGTGATATTTTTTTAAGAATTTTAATAGGTTACGATTATTTAAAAATAAAAACACAGAAATCATAGCAGCGCAAGGACAAACTTGTCACTGTATTGGAAAACTATCTTTAAAAATACAGGTTCAAAACGAAAGCCTTAAAGTATCAATTTTTGTAGTAAAAAACTTGCAAATTCCACTTATTTTAGGTATGGAGTTTTTAAAAGCCGCGAAGGCCAAACTGAATTTTCAGGAAAGTTCTATTGTGCTGGAGATGGATCGGAGGGTGGTGGAACCAGTGGAACAACCGCAAGTTGACCTTAGCCATTTGAATGACCATGAAAGCCAAGCCATCCAGCAAGTGGTGAGTACTTTTTCAAACTTGTTTTCAGAACGGCCTGGTAGTTGTCAAATTATTACGCATGATATTCAGTTAATTTCCGACAAACCCTGTAGGACTAAACCTTACCGCTATGATAAACAGAAAGACCAAATCATCGAAGAACATATTCAGGAAATGTTAAAGAACCAGATAATAACGCCCATAAATAGTGAGTACGCGAGTCCAGTCGTACTATGTAGGAAAAAGAACGAGTTTCCTCCTTCGGATAAAAGGGCTTGGAGGTTTGCTATCGATTACAGAAAACTTAATAGTGTTACTAAATTCCCAGTTTACCCTTTGCCGGTTATAGAGGAAATTATTAGAAAGATTAAATCTACAAGATACATGACTACGTTGGACTTAACGTCTGGCTACTATCAAATAGCTATGAGACCCGAAGACATACATAAAACCGCGTTTATCACAAAATCGGGCACTTATGCATTTTTACGCATGCCCTTTGGGTTGTGTGGGGCCCCGTCAACATTCCAGAGAGCTATGGACATTGTTCTAAAGCCTGTCCTAGGAAAATCGACTTTAATCTATCTAGATGATATAATTATAACGAGTAGTACGTTGGAACAACACATTAATGATCTAGAAGAAGTTTTTAAATTATTAAAAGAGGCCGGTCTGACAATTAACGCCTCAAAATGCAAGTTCGCAACTAAACTTAAATATCTAGGTTATAAAATTTCGCAAAAGGGTATAGAAACTCAAGATTCAAAAATAAAAGCCATCAAGAATTTCCCACCTCCCAACACCGAGAAGAAACTTTCTTCTTTCCTTGGGTTATGTTCTTATTATCGGTCATTCATAAAAGATTTTGCTAATATTGTTGAACCTTTGTTAGTAATTAAAAGAAAGAAAAGTAAATTCACGTGGACAGCAGAAGCAAATACCGCATTTGAAAGGTTAAAAGAAGCGCTCATCAATGCCCCTGTTTTGAAATTCCCGGAGGGGGTCGAAAACCTGGAAATTGCAGCAGATGCGTCGGACTATGCTGTAGGTGCTGTTCTCATGCAAAATGGCCATCCTTTGATATTTTTTAGTAAAACGTTGAACCCTACACAAATGAATTATACAGCTATAGAGAGAGAAACATTAGCCGTATTAATGGCTGTACACAAATTTCGAGTTTATTTCGGCAAAGCGACAGTAACAGTCTTTTCGGATCATGCGGCTGTTGGTAGACTTTACTCGGGGAAAAACCTAACGCCCAGGTTAATAAGATGGGCTTTAAAACTTCAAGAATATAATCTCATAATTAAATATAAACCGAGTAAGGAAAACAATGTAGCTGACGCACTTTCTCGGATAAAACTGGACGATGAAGGAAATGAACTCAAATGCGGTGTGTTGACTTCAAAAAGTTTAGATTCTAGAGAAACAATTATTGCTGAATTGAAAGCTGATCCTGAATTTGGAAGTATCTATGCATATTTGAAAGACCCCGAAAGCTTTGAGCACACAGATATCGATGCGATAAGAAATACAGCAGAAAACTATGAAATAATAGATAATTTTTTATTTTATACGAAAACAACAAACGAAAATCTGGAGTACAAACCAGTTATCCCAGCCTCGCTTCGATTAAGCATTTTGAAGGAATTACACGACGCGAAAACAGCGGGTCATTTAGGGGTCAGAAAGACTTTAAAAAGGGTACGCGAGGCGGTATATTTCCCGCAATTATACAAAATAGTAACTGCGTATGTCAGGTTCTGCAATCAATGTCAGTTAATAAATGAAATTAATTACAGCCCGGCCGGGTACTTAAATAGCATTCGCGCTACATTTCCGAATGAAATGTTAAGCATAGATCTTCTTGGTCCTTTCCCCCAGAGGGAGTTAAATAAAAATCGTTTTCTTTTAGTAATTGTAGATCATTTTTCGAAATGGACAGAAATTGTTCCACTTAAACGCGCGTCAGCCAAAACAGTCGCAGAAGCATTCTTACACAGATACATTTTAAAATATGGTGCACCGATAAAAGTCATTAGCGATAACGGTAAACAATTCGTTAGCCAAATATTTGAAAATATTTGCACTGGACTTGGCATACGCCATATTAAAATGGTACCGTATAGACAACAGGCAAACATAGCAGAAAGAGTTAATACAAATATTGTAAAAATAATTCGAAGTTATGTTAGCACACAACACAAGCGCTGGGATGGCTACATAAATGAGTTAGCTTATGCTTTAAGAACGGCAAATCACGATACTACGGGAAAATCTCCAGCTGAATTATTTTTAGGACGGAAGTTAATTACGCCATTAGATAAATTATTCTTTGTGCAACAAAGAGAGCAAGAATTTAAACAAAAAGACGTGCAAAATGTCATTGACCAGGCGGTTAAAAGCTCGGATACGGCAAGAAATAGACAAAAATTATATTATGATAGAAAACGCCGTGAAGCAGATTTTAACGTTGGAGATAAAGTGTTGAAGCGGAAATTTTCTTTATCAAGTGCCCCAGACAATTTTACTGCAAAGTTAGCTCCAAAATTTGAAGGCCCCTATGTAATTCAGGAAATAAAGGGAGTCGTATTGTACCTTAAGAACGAGAGAGGGGAAATTTGTAAAGTAAGTCCCGACCAGGTGAAAAAATATTATAATCAAAATGATTTTGAAATCCTTAAAAGTTTCTTGCAGGACTCAAGCGTAAAAGAAGTGGAAGGTCAAGAGGTAACGTCACCCGCTCCACCACCCAAGAAGCAGAGAACATGTCTGCTACAAGTCCTTCTACAAGTCATGCTACGGTACCGAAAAGAAGAAGTGAAAACGTTCAGACTCCAGCATTTAAGAAATACAAGAAAGCAACGCCGCCGCGTAAAGAAGCTTTGGTAAAGAGGAAAAGACCACTTACAACGTATCGCAGTAGAAATTCTGCATCGAGGAAAACGCTTCCAGGGCCAGAGTGTCAGGTGCAAACAAGGCCGCCGTTCCCGAGAACGAAAAGACAGCAGGAGGAACGAAAAGACCACCACCAACAGAAGAAATTCAGGCACGATTCCAGACCGGAAGATGCCAAGACCAGCCGTCCAGGGGCAAAACGGAAAAGACAGCAACCCGACGACTACCACTCCAAGAGGCCAGCATACAGAGGGCGAAAAAGAAAAAACAACATGGATGAAACTCGAAGGACACAAAGGAGACGACTGACGTCGATGAATTCCATATCGTGGGAGCAGTTCTGCCAGAAGAGGATGTCGGAGTTCCAATCATCGAAAACTCAAAGATAAGTTAAAATCTTCTATAAAATTTTTTTCTTTTGTTCCGAAATGTTATGCGTAAATACGAAGTTCTATGTTTTGACGCAAGTCAGTTTGTCTCGGTTGAGACTTAGTTTTGTTTTACTTTATTTAGCTAAGGCAAAAGTATTATTTTCTTTAAGTATAAAATCTAAGAAGAAGCAATTTCTGTTGTCCGAAAGACTAATTCTGTTATGTTAAAGCCAAAATTTGGCCGAAGATAAAAATAACTTCGTATTCTTGTATTAATAAGAAATTTAGTTTCAGTGCCGCCAGCTTGGCGAAGAATGCGTAAAGTAAAAATTTATTTTTCTCTTATTCATTTTATGGTAAATTGCAAAAATCATATGGATTAGAATTTTGTAAATATACGTAAATACTTGAAAGTTATGTAAAAGTAGAATTTAGTCTAGAAGCATAAAATTTTAGATGCTAAAAGTAAATGCTCAAAAGAAATGAATTCAAATTTAAGTATTAAACTGTAGATAAAATCATGCTTTAGAGCGAAAGCCTGCATGTCTAAAGATGAATGAGGGAGAATTTAGAATGAATGTGTTTTGTAGGGTTCTCCAACTACACTTGAATTTTAAGACTGTTAAAATAGCTCATCGAGTTTTAGAATGTCGAGTAAGGTGTGTATATTTGGTCGTTGAATTCTAACAAATCATTGTGGTTAGGGGAAGTGTTGCAATACTAAAACACGAATATTCCCGTTTGACACCACACATGGTGGAGAGCCAGGGTAAAGTTAAATTCATGTTTGAATACTTGAATGAATGTGAATTAAGCAGTAACTAAGGAAAATAAATCGATCAAAAACAAAAACTTATTCAGTGTCAAGAAAGTGTAAATTATAATGTATTTAGAAAGATACTGATACTTATTCTTTCCAGATGCTGGAAGGAAGTGAACAGATTGATTTCTGAAGTCCAGGAAAGGTTGCTGTAAGAAGAGAGGCTTAAATAAGTATCTACAGAAATTTATTCTAACTTTTGTGAGAAAACAGTTTTTTTTTTTTTTTTTTTTTTTTTTTTTTTTTTTTTTTTTATGTAAACGAGGCTCTTAAATTTTAGTTCAGAATTCTGAAAACTTTTCAACAGGTCGTTTCTAGGACCTGCTTCCAAGTTTACCAGATTCTGGCAGCAGCAAATGTAGGGTTTATATTTATTTTAACTAACATTTATTTTAAGTTTAAACTATCTTTCTTGTCAAGCCTTACTTTCCCTTGGAATTGCCAATGCCAGAATAGGTAAATTTTAGTAGAACGCGCAAAGTATTCAAAATAGTCAGCGGAAGTATTCCGAGTTAAATAGAAGGGAAACGAATTCGAAAGTGTGCTTTCTTGCTTCACGAGCGTGGAGGTGGCTAGTTAGAAATTGAAGAACCACACGTTTCGGCCTGTGTGCTTGCCTCGGCAGATAGTTAAATCTTCCAACGTAATAGTCAGAAGTTTTCTGAATTATCAGCGGTATCTTAGAACGCGGTTAGGTTAGTTACGTTTAGAGAGCCTCGTAGGTAGTCACTTGTTGTTATTCATTTTTAGTTTCTTATTTTTATTTTACCGCCGGGTCGGCGTAGTTTGTGAGCGTCAAGAGCACGCATCTGTAACTTCTAAAGTTGAATAAAAAGGGATTTAAACTCTTCTCAAGACTTTGTGTACTTTTCAGTAATTAGCAGTCACCACTATTGTTGCGTGCGGGTTGGAAGGGCGCAATATTACAAGTTGTTCTAAAGAGTAAAATTCTGTGCAGTTTTGAAATTTAATGTTTGGTGTTCTCTTTAGGCACTTATCCGGTACATTTAAGAGCCAGACGAAGGATGGCCGCGTAAGTTAGTCAATATAATGCTGCTAATCAATGTACACAAAATTTTTTAATTGGGTCAATTGTAAATTAAATGTGCTTTAAATAATATCGATTAGAAAAAAAGTAAAAATTCACTTTATTAATAAGCACATTTATAGCTTTTAATTAAGCTTGTTAAACCAATATAGTTTGATTTATATATTTTTTATTAAAGATTAACTATATATTAAAGACCTGATGTTTTTCCGAAAGGCAAAATAATGAAAACTTGCTATCGGAAAGGTAGTGTGGATGATAAATTAAAGATATATTTTACACAATGGTGATTTCTTTCTTAACAGATGCATGACAGAGAAACATAACAAAATGAAGTATAACGGTCTAAAATTTCTGGAAAGAATTCGTTTACGATGTTTTTGGTGTCAAAATCATATCAATATTGCAAATTGAAAGGGATTTAGAGTTTTATTAGTATACATATATAGAAATAAATTAAATCTTTTATGGAAGTGGGATGTCATTCAGTTTTCAATAATACAATGAAATCATACACAAATAAAGAAATGCAAAACAAAAAAGTAAATACAAAAGTATAAAAAAGCATAAAGAAATCATTTACAATGTTTAAAATAAAAGTCAACAAAATCGTTGAAGGCTCGGTAGGCCGAAGCTGAAGACACAAAATCATAAATCATAATAACATTTAATTTCATTCACCCTCTCAAGGGGATTATTATTTAAAAGCAATTGATATCCTTCATAAGTAGTATTTTTTCTGTCAATAAACATGGTCTTGGATTTTGCGTGGTTAAAGTTTAACTTAAAATCTATTGACCAATAATAAATGAAATCTAAAACATCTTTTGCGCGATGAAAAGCTTTTTGCATTTCTTTTGCTTGATTACAAATCAACAAATCATCTGCAAAGGCAATGACTTCACAACTGAAGAGATCAGAAAGTTTCTGTAAGACATCATTCATAATAATTATCCAAAGCTTGGGACCGGAAACAGAGCCTTGTGGACTTCTTTGAGGTCGACGAACACTTGAAGTGCCACCCAGAAAAAGCTCGACCGTCCTGTCTTTCAGCAAATCAGAAACAACATTAAACATATTATGAGGTATTTTCATTTTTTAAGTAAATTAAAAATAGCAAGCCATCATGCATTATCGAAAGCTCCTTCAGTATCAAGAAAAATTAAAATAGTGTACAAACCTCTCGTCTTGCCCCTCTGTACAATATTGCTAAAACGCAATATTGTATATTGGCTGTACAATATTGCTAAGACGCCCATTTTCATTACTCAAAAATGGGCTGTCCTCAGCCCATTTTTGAGCAATGAAACCATATTGGTTAGCACTAAGAATATTTTCTTTATCTAGATGCCAATCAATTCTGTTAGTAATTAGTTTTTCAAAACATTTACCTAAAGAAGAAAGAAGACACATATACCTAAGATTATTCACATGTGGAACACTGAAAGTTTGTTTCTTTGGTATCACAATAACGAGAGCGTTCTTCCAAGATCGTGGAAAAGCACCAAGATTCAAACATATATTAAATAATCTATGAAAAACTGCAGGAAAAAGCCGATGAAAGTATCTTATAGTTTCATTGGAAATAGAATCCGGGCCAGGAGCCCTAAATTACGAATTACATCATCAACCTCGGCCTGCGAAAAAGGAGGATCAATCTGAGACGCATAATTACTGAAAGCAGATGAGCGCCACTGAGTATGAAAGTCATTATCAAACCTCACACAATCAGAAGGAAATGCTTTATCAAGAATAGCATTGATATTTTCCTCTAGGGAAGACGTAAAGTTACCGATTGATAGCAGAAGGCCCGAGATCTCAATCTTCCTCATAAAATTTTCTTTAATAATACCGTAAGTGTAAATTTTTTCCCACACGTTCTCATTATTGATATCCGAAAGAAACTTCCTCCAAGACTCTAATTTGGCCTCAAGAAGCATGTCATTGTATTTTTTCCTTAAATCAAGGTATTTCCGCTTATACAAGGTCCCGTATATCATTGCTGGTAGTCCTTTAGAACCTCCGTCTAGCAGCGTTGATTTTCTCATAATGGAAATTTCCAATGACCACCAAGGTACTTTTCGCATATCAGTCCTTCTAGTAGGCATAGATGATACATGCCCGAAAAATAACTGAAGTCATAAAATCAACAGTCACATCAAGTGAGTCAGTACTTGAGCAAGAATCCAAACTATTAATAATCAAAGAAATATGCTGTGAACAATATTTTTCAAAATATCCCCAATTTGCATTTTTTTTTTTTTTTTTTTTTATTAAACAAAAATCTACTGACCGCAATTAAAGCAGCAGCGGAAACAGATAAGTCGAATTCAATCATTGCATGGTCTGACAATGATTCACAGTGCGAGAGACACCAGCAGGTAACATTCGCTAGCAAATCAGCTTCCATAATTGTGACGTCTATATAGCTTGATCCCTGTTCCGAACAAAAGGTAAGGCCGCAAATTTATTACCTTTTTATAGTTTTTCGACTCCTATATCGACTTAAAAACTTTCGAGAACAAATTTAGAGTTGCTACAAAGCAAAAGCTGTCTATTTCAGCTGTTGGTTAAATCTGTTTCAAAATAAAATTCGTTTGAAATTTATTCATTTGAAATTTAGCAATTTTCATTTACAGAAAATGTTTACTAAGCATATTTCTTCGAATGTGACTAAAAGCGATAGAGAATATTTTAATTAATTCTCCACTCCCGGAAGAACTAAATTCGAATGCAGCCTGAAACTTACGAAATTTATCTTAGGAAATTATTTAAAACAAACAGATTTATTCCAAAAACAGTCAGTGAAGTCTGTTTACAGCGATCCTTGTGTAAGGTTGTTTAAGAAATAATTTTGGTAGGAGAAACGTCAATACTTTTATTATTTCGTTTTTAAAATCCCATAGGAGAAATATCAATAACTTAATCGTTCCGTTTTTTAAATCCCATTATGTTACGGTACAATACTAAGGCATTTATTATCTACGCGAACTAGAAAAATATTGCCATTACGCGAAATATAAGAACTTTAATTTATCTTTCTGGTTTCCTATATATGAAAAACGCACATTCTTTAAGATCACATCACAGACATTTTCAATATTTTTTTAAAGGGAAAGTCAGTCATATTATTAGATATGACTGACTTTATGTTTTCATTATTCTGTTTTCTAATGTTTCATGAATAATTCATGATTTTATATTTTCCAAACTGATGTTATTTTACTGCTTATTTATGTACTATTTGATACTTGATTTCTATTTAAAGTTTCACAACATATTCAATCTAAATTTTTACCTATAATTTTTTTTCCCCTCACAGTTTTCTATATACCTTTGAAAATTCTAAAAGGCTGCAGAAAAATTTTGACAGCCAAACAATTAATGAAAGAAAAAGCGTGAAAAATTATCTACATGTACATTCAAATTTTTCATCAGACTTAGTTTAAAAATTTATAAAAAAACTAAAATTTACCCTTTCTGTAACACGTATAAATAATTATTGAATTCTGTCTCCTAAATTAATAATAATAATCCTAAAAATAATAACGTAAGGGTTATTAGTTTTTAAAGTATTACAGTTTTATTAAGGAAACACAGATAATAAATACTAGTTGAAGTAGTACGTTTTGCATATTATCTATTAACACTAAGACTATACTCGGTAATAATGTTTCGATCGATCTCGTTCTGCTCATTTGTATCACTAACCCAATTTTTTTTCCTTAAGGTATTCAATTAAATAATTTCACTGAGCTGAACTTGAAAAATAAGTAATTAATATCTGATACAAATAGTAGAAAGATTTTACATACGGTAAATAGAAGTACATCTAAGAGCAAAAAGTGTGCATCTAATCAAAATGTGTGCAAAAAAAAAAAAGTGTGCAACTAAATCAAAATTAGTTTACAACAGAAAGTTAGATCATTACTCATACAGGAAAGTAAAACGAAGAGCTAATGCATAATTTTGTTTTATGAATTTTGAGATGTTTCTAAAATTGTTTAAAAACTACGTAGAATACCAGCGAACTTCGCGAAACACAGCCGAGCATTTTTCTTGTGCTGCCATCTGTGTATGATAAATGTAAATAAAATACTAAGGAAGTCGTTAAGTGTTATCTTTTTCAGATTGATTTATCAATATACTTGTATTTAAAATTATATTATTTGCTATATAATTTTTAATTTAAAATTAATATCGTGCTATTTTAGGCTCCTGTAATTATTTTAAATTTTTGACAGGGTTAATGCTTTAGAAGTACATAAAAGGTATATTTATTTAACGCAATCGGAGCTTAATTTCTAAAATGAGATGTATCAGAGAACCTTAAATAAAATCATCTCTAATGCTTATAATAATAAATAATAATAATACATAAATTAATAAAACAATAAAAAACTGAAAGGTTTCAGATTTTAATGGTGGCTCAAAAGGGTTTCCTAAGGTATTGTACGCTCTGGCTGAGCTCGCAGTGCACCAATCTGCTGTTGCGCTACTCCTTTTTCTTTCTCTTTAGCTTGATTATTGAGCCTCGTTTTCTTCGCACTTATACTATATATAACTCAACAGCAAAATTAGAAATATTTTAAGAACAGCATAGTAACATATATTTAGAATCTCCGATGCAGTGTTAAGAGTTGGCATACAATTTTCTTTTTTTTTCCTTTTCTTTTTGTTTTTTCTAAGTTTATCATATCAATGTAAGATATCTTACAAAACATTTTTTTGTGTTTCTTTTTTTATCACTAACGTTTTGTGTATTATTTTTATTTATCAAGTATTATGTTCTTCACTTACGCCACAAAAAATTAAATTTAATAACAAAAATCGCAAAATATTTCAAAACAGCATATCTTTTAGAATTTCCGATATATGGGTCACGTGAGCTAGAGATAAAAGTGTTTTATTTTGCGCAGTGTTGCCACCGCTCGCTTTCAAATTGTTGAGTTTGCTAATCAAAAATTCATTATGGGGAAGATAAAAGTATTTTATTTGCGGCCACGGCAACACATTGTTGTCATAGAGTCGAGTTGTTAATTAAGATTGAAAGATAAGTATCTTACATTTTTCCGAACGGTAAACGTATCGCTCGCTGAAGACAAAACTGTTTATTTCGAACCGTGTTGCCATTGCTAGCTTTCAAATCGTTAATATTTTTATCAATATTCATTAAAGTATTACAATATATGAAATAAATAATAAAACAAATTCGAAATTCAAAATTCGGGCTTCTAAGTGTACATGCTTAGTTACCGTCGTTTTTTCACAGTGCGAAGAATATACATACATACATGCAGATTCTTCATTATTAAATTTCTTTGAAAATAATATAAGGCGTTACTATTTGGTGGCAACAGTTTGAGAAAGGGATACTCCGTTTATAATGAACTGTGGAGGTTAGAACCTCCATGAACCGACGCGAAATCCCATTTCGAGACTAATAGTCTCTTTTGGGCTAATAATGTGTAGTTAAAATGATAAAAAAAAATGATAATATAAGTTGTTTCAAAGTTTAATTAAAAATAAAACAAATCAAAGGTGACTAAATTATAATCAGATAAATATGGAATCAGGATAAAAGAATATTTTTAAATAGTATTCTTTGCAGCTATATAAAACTGCATTTTTTTTTATTCTGGATTTTAATCCATGAAAACCTTCCTAACCAGTTAAGTATGATCCAACATATGCCACTTTCGGAAGACATCCCATTTCGACACAGGGTGCCTCTAACCCAACTATTCAAGTTTTCCGCTTTTTACCGGGGAAAACTCAGGGATACATATAATCAGGGTCACCGCTAAGCCATTTTCTGCTCGGTGCAATCTCTAAGAAACCAAAATTCTGCTGGTCGGTGATTCTAAAAATTTTGCCATCCCTGAAGTTTGCTGCTCGAAGCTTCTCTAAAGTTCCAAAAATTTTGCCGCCCAATGTGACTGGCGCTGGCTCTGGCGATGAGATTTGCAATACAATATTAGCTGTCCACATCAATTTCATAAATTGTTAAAGCAGTGCTGTCAGCCTGTTTTGCCTCATTGATCTCTTTCACCAGCACTGGATGATCATCTCCCCCCTAACACTTTTCCAAACCTAAAATACATATACATATATACATTTATTTAGATTTAGTTTATTTTTTAATGTATGTCATAAATTAAACAAAAATTTATAGAAAATCGTGATAAACACGAAAACATGAATGTAATTTTTAACATTTATAAATTAAAACTAAATACTTAACAGTTGAATAAAATTCTGAAAGCGAAAATCATAGTTCCTCCGAAACTATGAAATTCCCCTTCTCCTGGTTGAGAAAACCTGTACTAAAGGAAATGTTGCATCAATATCAGTCTACTCATACTTCTACTCAATTACACAATGCAGTGCAGGAGCTCATTTCATTTACAGCTCCTACGTCCACCGGCTGAAATTAACAATTTCTTTCAAAAGTAAGAAGTGTCAGATTCGAATTCCGATTGAATTTAAGCACTGCATGTAGAAAAACGTACTTGAAACAAGTAAGCATTCTCATTTATGCTTTTTACCAGTTTAAGGTCTTTTCAGACAATGATGAGCTTAAAACAATTATTTTATGCTGTCTTATAGTCAATTTTCTTTCACTATCTTATAGTCAATTTTCTGTAAATCTAGTTCAAATGAACATCTGAATAAAAGTGCAAAAGAAAGCATTTAATTATTGAAAATAGAAGTCATAGCAGTCAACAACGCTGGCGATTCATTACTTATATGCATTTGGGTTTGCCTCTTCTTCGAGTGAAATATTTTTCTCTGCAACAAAATATTTGAAATGAATTAACCGACAATGACCTGTTTAAAAAATCTCGAAAGCACACACTCGCACAAAATGAGAACAGATTAATCGTATAGATTTCGAGCAAATGTGCTGCGCTTATGTTACTTTGTAGGATAGAAATTATTGAGACGTGCTCTGTGCATGTATTGGATTGGGTTGGATTATTTAATTATGGAAAAGCACACGAGGGCTATCTGCCTAAAGGGAGGGATGCCTTCGTGGAGAACTTTCCTTTCTAAGGGAAACTGGTTCGTATACACGTTACACATTGGGAAAAACCACAAAAACGCTCATGCAGCCAACCCGTTCGCGGGATTCGAACCTCAGACCGAACTACCTGTGTTCAGCGTCTTTACCGCTCGGCCGCTGGTGGGCCTGCTCTGTGCATGAAAAATAATCATGAATGAATATAATTTCTTTGGAGCACATATTTTTTTTATAATTAACCGTGTAGTTTAAATATTTGTTAGAGCTGCTAGAGCAAGTTTTGAACTTACTTCTCTATGCTAATGAGAAAAAAAAGTTATTTTAATATATAGCTGAATCTTTGCAAAACTTACGAGAGATATCTACTTTCTGAACAATTGAAAATTTACACTAACGTATCTGCAAATGCTTATACATATTGTAAATGCAAGTTCTAGAGTTTTCTGTCAATTTTTTTCACTAAAAAGAAGTCGTAAGAAATTTTTTATCATTATTGTCATAGTGAGTTTCAAGACATTGACTATTCGACAATTTCTGATTTCAAAGTTTATTGTGATAAACAATTTAATAACTTATTCAGCATAATATCTTTACTCCAAAGGAGATTTTATTTATCGTCGGCTCACATAACGCCATATACATTAAAAAATATCCTAAACTTTTAGAATCAAAACATTTTTTCTGTATTGCCAATCCAAGAATGCTAACATCAGAATTATATTATTGATACAGAGAAATAAAAATACGAGATTGATGACACAGAAAAATAAAAATACCGATGGTACAACTCCCATTTTTTGATTACACAGCTTATATTTAAAACAAGGCCATATAATCTCACCGCTTGAAGTCCTTAAACGCACAACATGAGATCTGTCAGTGTCGAGATCTGAGAAAAAATAAGAACATTCGTATGTTCTCATCTTTTCTCAGATCAACAACTTATTTCAACAACTTATGCCAGAAGTTATAGGATTCTCGTTGAATTACTTTCTGTGAGAACAGCATCCCCTACTTTAAACTATACTACTATTTTAAATTAAATTATAGTCTCTTTTCCGAGGTTGACTTAAAGCACCTGAACACTCTGATTGGAATCACTTTCCTAGACATTCTGTCAGGGTCTGTTGATATCTCCATCCAGTTTTTTTTTTTTTTTTTTTTTTTTTTTTTTTTTTTTTTTTTGACTCAGTCTTATACAAATGATTAAGGTCAAGAACTTCCACCATTGGATTACCCGTAAAAACACTGCAGATGTTAACGGAATCAAATCAACCTAGTTATCAGAAAAGTAAATCAATGGCCTTGAATTTATCGCAGCTTTACAAACGTAAAGGATGTTGTGCATTCTCATAATACACCGCATTTACTGAAACACGTTTAAGGAGTCGTTAAGTCATTTAAACCACATCCTCCTAAACATCCACACCACACCAAGGATAAAAAAGAAGGATGAATTTCCATTCAATCCTGAAGATATTATATGTTTCTGATTCAGTAGTTTTCCAGCCCAAGCTTTGAAATATGTTTTCTGACCCTATAAAGTTCTTACCATTATCACTCTATATATTACATAATCATAAATGCCTTTTAATCAATTACAGTTACAACACAAGGTTAAAAAAATGCACCTCTTTGGAAATTTAAGGAAGCAAAATTATGCTGATACAATCTTGACAGCAACTACGTACATTATAGTATAATCCTAAATATCTCTCAAATCAATAACAGATTCAGCACAAGGTCCAGAAAAATCATCTCTTTTGCAATTTAGGCAAGCAAAATTAATCTTAAACATTGCTGAGAACAATATCAAGCCAGTGCAGGTTCTTCTAAATCAAAACTGTGTATTTTCAACAGCTCAGGGAACAGATCTACGAGCAAGATATAATTGTTGTACCGGATGAATCTGTTCACATGCAGCTCTTTTTACCTTTGCAACTTTAAAATTTGATTTATCATATGCGTAGCAAATGGTCCAAGGTTCGCTCCGGATTGGACACGAACTTTGACAGCCATTTTTCTGTACTTTCATCGGCCAGTGAGACCTCAACGGCAAAAAAGTGTCTCGCTTACAACCCATTTGCTCTCATTTTCAATAGTGATACAGTTGTGAAGAATATTAAAGAGTGAGTTCCCAAGTGAGATTCATTGATTGATCTAGTAAGAGCAAGATAATTCCCTGCTATACACCAGAATAAAAAACGAAACCATCAAGTTTTATCTTGATGGGAGAAGGCAGCTTGGTTATTTTAATATAACAGACGATTGCTTGAGGAACTACTTTTCGTATTTTTTACCATCATATAAAAGGAGCCAACGCTTCCTTTTTATCAAGATATAGTGACGGATAGTTCAAAACGAAAGCATTAATCTGGACTCTGAAACAGTTCAATAACTCGACATAATAGCCAGTCTAGCCTAATCAATCAAATAATGTAGGCAGCAGACAATCCACCGAAGTAAACAAATAAAACAGGCATTAAAAAAGCCACCTAAAGAAAGCAGGTAGTAGACATGCGACGGAAGACGTGGGCACCACCCCTCTACCAATGCGATTAATCGGTATAGCGCCACGTACACCTTTATCTAGATAACCATACGTATTCATTGTGCTAATATACTAATATATAAACATACATACAAATTTGGTACTTCATACAGTGGCGTTAAAGCTAATTAATGTTAGACACTGTATAATACATTGGCATGTTACAAGGTGTATGCAAAAGCATGGATACGGTAGCATATATACATAACGTGTGTACTCATATGTTGAGTACACTATGATCCTTTGAAGCATTATCATTAGATTACAGAAGACATGTACATACTGAAATATTAGGTGCGCAATGTTATGCTGGAATAAGTAATTAGTACAGTGAATTAAAATTTAGACCCCTAGATTAGTACTGTGTGGTACAGTGTCTTGCTACTGAATTATTTGTACTGTTTCCTAAGTACATTAACCAATGTACAAAGATATTAAAACATGTGTATTAGGTACACAGTAATTAGTGGATACCCAAGCGTTAGGTAAGTGCTACTTTAACATACATTAACAATAGGTACGTAATACAATGCTGAACAGGTAATTGGTGCAATTAATTTTAGAGTGGGGCTCTAGTTAGTTCTTTGCGATACGGTGCCGTGTTACAGGATAAAATGCGAAGATGCATAGTTACATTATTATATATACAGAACATAAATTCATATACATATATACAGACATTTTGTATACAGAACATAAATTCATATACTTATATACAGACATTTTGTATACAGAACATAAATTCATATACATACATACAGACATTTTGTGTACAGACACATTAGGTACATGATTATTCAGTGCGTAATAGATGTATATTTACTATACAGTGCCAAGATATGTGATAACACTAGTAGATACATGGGTACAATTACATATAGACAAGGACATACACAATTACATATAGACAAAAGATTCCTTTTTAGAATGTACTCGTGATTTTTTTAGAATGTACTCGTGTAGAATACATGCGATGAATGCTTGAGAAAGTCTGCAACATAGAAGAGTAGATAATAAAAGTCTGAGGTCACGTGATGTGAGCATTTACATAAATGTAGTCACTAGGTTGATTGATTTCAGATGAAAGATTTCAACATGAAAAATGCATTTCAAGATCATGATATGAAAATAAACACAGATACAAAGGGATACTATATAGTAAAAAAAAAAAAAAAAAAAAAAAAAAAAAAAAAAAAAAACATATCAGCTAGGCAAGAAAACTGAAGAATTTCATTGACATAATCAGCGAGAATTTCCACAGTAATGTTTTCACAGAAATTTCACTAATTACTATAAAAGGAAAAGTCAATAATTGTGGATTAGAATTAACGAAAATTCACGAAATCCATCTTGAATCGTAATTTTCGTATTATTAAGTAGAAAAAATTTGATTTATCATATGCGTAGCAAATGGTCCAAGGTTCGCTCCGGATTGGACACGAACTTTGACAGCCATTTTTCTGTACTTTCATCGGCCAGTGAGACCTCAACGGCAAAAAAGTGCCTCGCTTACAACCCATTTGCTCTCATTTTCAATAGTGATACAGTTGTGAAGAATATTAAAGAGTGAGTTCCCAAGTGAGATTCATTGATTGATCTAGTAAGAGCAAGATAATTCCCTGCTATACACCAGAATAAAAAACGAAACCATCAAGTTTTATCTTGATGGGAGAAGGCAGCTTGGTTATTTTAATATAACAGACGATTGCTTGAGGAACTACTTTTCGTATTTTTTACCATCATATAAAAGGAGCCAACGCTTCCTTTTTATCAAGATATAGTGACGGATAGTTCAAAACGAAAGCATTAAGTAGCGTAATTTGGTTACTAAAAACCAAATTGTTGCCATCAAATATTATCGCCCTGTATTATATTTAAAGAAATAAAATAATGAAGAATCCGTATGAATACATGTATGTTTCTCGCATTGTGAAAAAATAAGGTACCTACAGACATGAAATTTTGAATAGCGTAGTCCTCCACCCGAGTATGGGCACCTGGAAGCCCGAATCTTAAATTTCAAATTTGTTTTATTATCTATATTTCATACTTTTTAAACTTGAACGAATTTTTTATTAAGAATCTCAACGATTTCAAAGCGAGCAGAGGCAACACTATGCGAATTAAAATATTTTTTTTTCCAGCGCGCTAGATGGTTTATCGGAAATTCTAATCATATGCTGCTTTAAAATATTTTTAGCCCAAAGTGGCGTCAGCCCAAATGCTCTCGAAACGTGTATGTATGTGTGAATGGATAAAACGCCCCTAATCTGAAAGCTTTCAGATTTTTAATTATTTTCAATTTAAAATTTTAAGAAAGGTCATTCTACTTATCTGACTAATCACATCCGATTTACCAAAAAATTGTAACAAGTTTCAAGAAATTGACCACCCGACAGTTTCTGAATCCAAAGTTGATTCCAATCCATAATTGTTGTTCAACATAATATCTTTACTACCCAGGAATTTTTTTTTTACCCTCGGTTCACATAACGCCGTATACGTTCAAAAAAAAATTCTAATCTTCAGCTTTTAGAATCAAAACATTTTTTCCGTGTTGCCATTCTGAGAATGCTGATATCAAAATTATATTATTGATACAGAAAAATAAAAATACTTGATGGTTTATGTAACAATTATTTAGATGACTAGATTTCTGCAGTTCTCCTTGTTACTGAGGCCTTGTATACAAGACTGAATGAGAAAATGGTCGTCCTTATTTATTCTCAGGCTGTCAGCTATGCACAGGTGTTTACAAAACATTCACCCTCAGCATCTGAGATACGCTGTCTTAAGTCAGTTGGTACTAAAAAAGTGATTATTCTCTTTTAATCTCAATCCACTGGGGGTTTACAGGCAATTAAACCAAATCTCATGGATGCATTTCTGTTTGTAACGTAATCACGACCTTTCTAAATGACGAACTTTATTTCTGTAACATTAGTTTCACATTCTCTGTCTCTTATTCAAGACTTCGTGGAAAATTGTTGACTTACCTATTGTAGAATACAAGAGAATTCACTGTGAGAATATAGATTACTGCTTTCACTGTACGAAGTACTTATATCATTGCGAAATTTTACTTTCTTTACTTTGATGCTGACCGACTATCAAAAGTAAAAGAAAATGTTTTGATTTTTCCTGTTTCCTATAAATTTGAGGCTCAGTTCACTGGAACACTAATTGTTAGCAGTGGAACATGCCCGTGATCAGTAGTACCACATGACCCAATAAACAGCCACGGCGATATGACATGCATGCAACTTCTCTAGGAGCTTGACATACCGAACTGCAAAGTTCTCAGTCCGTAGCTGAAAATATGGTGGGCGCGTAAGCCTTTTTATAAACCCACTATGTGAATTGCTCGGGATTGCAAAATGTCACATTTTTACACCAGGATCGTCTCATGAGCCCGCTGAACACTGGCAGGGAAGCCCCATACTAATCTCGTTTGTATTTCATTTTCATTACAGTTATGTAAGTAGCTGTCGAACATGTATACATCAGAATAAATTTTGTAAACATAAAACTTTCTTAAAATATTTCAGATATGAGTATCGCTGAACTGCGAGTTAGCGTATAAAATCAAATCAGGATAATTCAGAATTCTTTAATATATTACGCATCGTTTCATTATGCTTCCTTGTTTAATATAGATCTCAATGCGAGTTTTTTAAACCTATGAAAACAGAAAATTTTGCTCTTCAGACGAACGGAAAAACGTCGCGTAACAAACTTAATATTAGACAAGCCATTCCTCATTGTTTATTGGAATATTATATTTTCCGAAGAGTTTTGGAAAGATCTGTTTGCAGAAGCAAATAGAAAGGAATCTTTCTGTTATTCAGATACAAGCTACTGGTCTCATACAAACTCTTACACAGCATTTACGATTCAATCTCATATCAGAATTAACGTCTCAAAATTGTGTGAATAGTTTAATTTTAGATAAAAGTTTGGCTTGGTTTAATTAATTATATCACAGCATGAGAGGGCTATCTGCCTAAGGAGAGGAATGCCTTCATGGAGGACTTTCTAGGGAGAACTGCCTCGCATAAACTTTGAAGTTTGAGAAAACCACGAAAACGCGTATGCCGGCAGCCCATTCGCCGAGATTCGATCTCAGGTGCTCAGCGACTTTACTACTCGGCTAGTGTGCAGTTTTAGATAAAGTTTTGAATATTTCTTTATTTCATATTTGGTTAAATATATAATTGAATATTTCTTCATATCATATTTATAAATCACTAGGCACCAAACATTCGCATCATGAAATCCCACAAATCTTGATAAAGATTTTAGATTCCAGAAGTTTATTCTTCGCGCCTTTTTCATCATTGGAATGTTTCAAATTCTAACCTAAGAAATTGATAAAAGTTTTAACTCAAAACAGTGAAAAAATAATTTTTATTTGTGTTCAACAGAAGCGTTCATATGAAACGAAAGCGATTTTTTACAAATTCAGTGCAGCTGAACTCCAAAATCATTTAACGTAGAAAATTAGGAATGTAAAAAATTTGAACTGATTCTTAAATATTTTTTGCCAAATTATACGGAGTAAATGAACTTCAGCATTGAAAAGTTTCAATTATGCATGGCGTTTGTTATTAAATTTTATTTAAATCTAATTAACAAATACAGTTACATTTTTTAAAATTCTGTTTTTAAATTTTTTTCCATAAAAACAAATTTTAAATTTTGCTTCAGTTAAAAATCTTAAATATTAAATAAAAGTTTTCTTTTTACTTCTTTGTATTATTCTTATACGAGGATTAAAATAATTCAAGAAACTGTAAAGATTAGAATACAGAAATTTAGAACGATTCATCTCTTCTATGTTCGTACAGTATAGGGCAGTGTTTCTCAACCGCCGGTCCGCGGATCGGTGCCGACTCGCAAGCACTATTCGCTGGACCTTCCAAATTCAGAAGTATTATGACAATATACCTACCGTCCTTTACAAAAAATAATTAAAATCTGACATGCATACTGTGCAACGCATTATCTCAAGCTTTCTCAAAGAATCTATTTGTTGTCTGTTCATTAGTATTAGGATACCTATTATTGTGCCATGAACGTGTATTTGCGGGTAGCGAGTACTCTAAACAAGAGTTTTCAATGGAGAAAAGCTTATTATTTTCTGAAGTCCGTTGAATAACGGCAGCTGTATTATTAGTGTGATAAATAGAAGGATATTCTTTAAATAATTTTATTTACATAAAAACAGGAAGTTAAGCAAATGATAACGAAGTTTTTTAACCAAATTCAATTGTTATTATGAATTCTGATTATTTCAGCTGTTGCCACTTGAACAAAGAAAAGCAACATTAAGGGGTTGAAAATTGTGTATTTGAAGGTTGGCAACACTACAGTGTGCTCACATTTGTCGTTTCTTACATCTCGCTTTTTTTTTTTTTTTTGACTAGACGGAGAGCTCACAGCAGAGAAAGGGTTACAGTAATTACCTCTAGTGAAACGGTGCTTCGAAACACCAGGGTGCCTGGGCCAGAGGCCCTACCCCTTGTAGAATAAGTTAGAAGTTTCGATTGTTGTTAGAAAATAACCTGAGTATTAACCTCGAATGATAGTAAGAAAAACTAACTTGAATTGAGTTAAGCTACGTAAAAATAAAAACGAAAAATTACGCTAGTAAACATAAGATTTAAATCATTTGGATTTTTAAATATCTAAGAAGGCAAAAATATATTAGCTGCAGGCCAGAAAGCTGTCGAACTGGTGAGCAAGATACATGTAAAATGCTGCAAAGTTCAGAAGTTCATGAGAGGTAAAAAGTAAAAGAGTTACTCACAGGTGGTCATCTGCATGAATTTCTGTATGGTTCGAAGTACTCCTCTCAGTTTCTCAGCTAGGTTGACATTCTGAAGGAAGCTTAGGATTTCAGAAAAACCTTTTAGCAGTTCTTGAATATCCGGGCTAAAAAACCAATATAAGAGTCCTTTCAGGATATTTGGCGAAGTTGGAGGCTTGCTTCTCAGTTTTTTGCTGTAGCTAGCTTTGCTTGAGGGTTACAGTAATTCTACGATGCAGAAAAGTCCATCGGTGTAAATGAAGCGGTCGCGAAATGTGGCAAACATTCCAGAAAACATTCAGAGGCTTAGGTTGGTTTCACTGGAGAATACTGTACATTACCGGGTACCTGGTCTGCAAACCCTACCCCTTTCGAACAAGAATTGGGTATTTCCTAATTATGGGTGCAATAACAATTTAAAAGTTTAATAATATTTTAACCATAGTTTAATGAGGCATATTTATAGAAACTAGTACAAATAGATAAACCTTTTCGCTAAATCGCAGAATAGGCTGCATCAGTCGATGCTGTGTTTACTTCTCTTATGCTTGGACACGCCTTTTTATGACGTAATATTGGTTACGCCTCTTCTTCAAAACAAGTTATAAGTATGCTAGAGCTTCGTATTTAAAGAAAACTTAAATTACATTTTAACTGAGTTGAAATGGTAGGTTTATAATGTTCTGCGCGAGATTTTTTAAATTACAAATCTACTTTTGTGTGTTGTGTGGTAGTGTTAGCATTTAACGCAACGAATTATCTCTAACAAATGTACTATTAAGATACCAAACGATTGAAAACGATCATTAGCAAACGATTGAAAATATTGAATGCATGAATTAAAAATTATAACCGTAACTTCTGAAAATACAGAAAAGAATTCTTTTGCTTAAAGAATGTTTTGATTATTGATGAGTGTGTCTAATTCGGTGCTTACTGCAGAATGGATGAGTATCTGAATCTGGATTTTTTTTATCAGTTGGAGCGAAGAGATAAAAAAAGCGTTATTAAGTGGTGTATGGACAAAGGTTTGATTGCAATATCGTATAAGTGCCAGATTTGTGGAACAAATATGAAAATAGTAGAGAGAAAAAACCGTATAGAAAGTTTTCAGTGGATGTGCAGAGTTACTGGAGGCGAATGTAGGCATCGAATTTCAAGGTCTGTTCGAAAGAACTCCTGGTTTGCGAAGAGTAAATTGAGCATGTGTCATGTTTTGCGAGTTACCTATATGTGGTTGGGAACTTTGGAACTTTGCGGTTATACTGGCTTTCAGCAGGAAATTAAAGTCCTGCTCTTGCCAGTTCCTGATGTGATCCCATGTGGGGCCTGACAGAGTAGAAACCTGAAAGAAATTTTCTCTCGTGGAAGTAGAAGTGTGCTGGAGAGAGAAAAAGAGAAAAAGAAGCACTTTGCTCCTGTACTGCAACATCTTGGATGGAATCTGCCAAGCAGGGGCCGGAGAAAGAAACTTCGGATGACCTGTGTAGGATAGCCCGAATACTAACTGTTCATTCGTCGGAGCCAGTCACGTGGGTGGTCACCCTCCCAGAAACTGACCCCGATCGATGCTGCTTAAAAACCTGAAAACTGGAACATAGAATTCTGAACTCAAGAGGTGGGCGGCAAATGGGCGGAGGTTTTTGTCTTCAGCCAGGATTTCGTAGATAAGAATGTCCGTGAAATTAGCGGGATTCACATTGATAATATTATTTAAAAAGTTGTTGTTTATTCTGCTGAGGTAGTCCTGAATAGTATCTATTTTCAAGTCGGAGTGGAGAATCCTATTCCGAATATAGTAAGGAGCTTTTGCGATGATTCTTAGCACCTTATTGTGAAGCACTTGGAGTTTGCTAATTTCGTTTGCTTTGTAGTTTGCCCAGGCTGGGGAAGCATACGTGAGAATGGGTCGGATTACTGTTTCATAAATCCTCTTTTTCAGTCTGAGGGTGAGGTTTTCATTCTTTAGGAGAGGGAAAAGCCTGAAAATGATCCCGTGTGCTTTTCCGCTTACTCTAAGCATATGATCCTTCCAATTGTAGTTCTTGTTAAGGTTAACTCCCAGGTAATTAGCTTTATCAACTGTAGGGATGATTTTGCCAAAAAGTTTAACCTCAGTTCTGACCCGTTTCCTCTGTCTGCGATTTCGAATGAGTAGAATCTTGGACTTTTCTCGCTGAATGCACGTTTTCCAGCGACTGCACCACCCCTCAATAGCAGGGATTTTCGCCTGAATTCTTGACAAGGCATACTCTGGGTTTAGAGACTTGGTGGCTATCGCTGTATCATCAGCGTAGCTGGCTGCGAGAACATTTGTATCCTCGGAAAAGCAAGGGAAATCGTTCGTATGAGTATCAGATTTCTGGGGAAACCGAGATGAATTAGCGTATAGATTAGCCCTGGATGCCAGACGCGGTCAAAAGCCTTTGCCACGTCTAGCATCAGGATAGCAACACTCATTCTAATTCAGAAGTCAAACAACAAAAATCAGCGTTAATTTACAAAATTTTCACAGTGAAAATTTTGTAAATTAATGCTGATTTTTGTTTTTTGACTTCTGAATTAGTATTTATTCGGCGTGTTATTGTGTCTTAACACTCATTCTGTTGTGCATAGCCGCGCCGATGAACTCCGTGAGCCTGACTAACTGCGTTGTGGTCGAAAGTCCTTTCCGAAAACCGTGCTGGTGATCAACGAGAATGTCCAAGTTTTCTTCCATTATGAGATAAATAATACGTTCCAGGATCTTGCTTATGGAGGACAGCAGGTTGATGGGTCTAAAGTTTGCCGGGCAACCCAATCAGCTTAGACCGTTTCTATTTGTTTTTTGTTTGTTTATTTTTCTTATTTCTGCCATGCTTTTCGTCAAAGTTTTTTTTTACATTTTCACTAAATTTTTTAACGTTGCTTCCCTTGTTTCGAACGGTAAGCGCACTTGTTTTTATATTGTTTTGATTATTTAGGTTTTTTTTTTTTTTTTTTTTTTTTTTTTTGTTTGTTTACATTTCGCATTTTAAGAAGTCTGCGAAAACAGGGTTTTCTCGTTTTTTCCCAAAAATTTGGCGGTAACTCTTCGTCAATGCAGTGCCTCTCGCACATTTGTTCCTCTGCAATTTATTACAGCGATCTGATAACTATTCCATCTTTCTCTTAGGAAAAACCTTAGTAATCTCCAAATGTACGTATAAAAGGATACTTTTGCCGATAGCTGGTGACATCTGGACATGAAGAACAAGAAGTTTCCTATTTCTTTATTGAAGCAAATTATCATATTTCATTAACTATTATGTTTATAGCTTCGCCATATACGTATTTAATCAGAAATACGTATTTCATCAGAAATTAACCTAGTATTCCCAAACTGAAAATTATCCAAAATAATGAGAAAAATGGCACTTGTGTACTATCGCAATTATCTTAGTAGAAGTATTCAAATTTTCAGAAACTGTCAAACTCTAGCAACCATGCGCATAACCATTTTTCCGACAACCATGCTCATAACAATCGTTTCACTCAAGCAAAGCCGCTATCTTTGTATGAGCTCTATTTTGTTGTATTTCCACCTTCCAACGTTGATATTTTTTGCCTTAAACTTATTTTTAAAATGTGAGTTTGTGGATTTCGCCAGCAATGGAAGATACTCTAGTAAAATTTCGGCACTAACACAGAATTTTGCTGGAAATGAGTTTTCTAGATAGCCGATGTTGTCGAAGATTGCATAAAACCGAGTCTGCAATTCTGTGATTTTTTTTAATGAAAACAGATCGCTGTGTACTTCGGGAGAAGAATAACGAAAAAAAAAAGTTTTGGAGAAGAATGTAAGTTTTTTTATTTTTTTTTAATGTATGACATAATCCTTATTTAATAATTCAAATCTGTATTCTAAATTGTTCAAGTTCGTTTCCTTTTCCTATGCTGATATTGTTTACCATACTTCCATAAATATCGATAGTTTGGAAATCTCTAAAAAAGGCGCGAAAACCACTAGCTTGCACATGCAAAGTAACTTTTATATTTTCATCCTTAAAAATCGCCGAATTGCGCCAAGATGGTTGTGATAGTACGTAAATACCACAAAACCTCCCAGAAGCCATAGCAGCTGCAATTTCAGACCCAAAATATTAACCCCTTACTAGCAAATAAACTAACCATTCCATTTAAATTACAAATAATCCTCATCCTTTATCACATGAAGTTGAATAAAAAATTAAAAATGATTTATTAATTTTAGTTTTTCCGTGGTAATAATACTATCAAATATAGTTTATAACACAAAAAATGAAACTGTATTAGTGGTATTCTATACTAATTAGGGTACTTATGTATTATCGCAATTACCTTAGCAGAAGCCGCCAAAGTTTCAGAATACGCCAAAGTCTGTTAATTACGCGCATAATAATTATTCAAACCATGTGCCTGACAATTATTCAGTTTTCAATATCGCCATTTCCTTATGCGTTCTTTTTGCTGTATTGCAAGGTTCCAACGTCTTTTATAGAAAAATTGTAATTATTGTTTGTCACGATTTTAAAATTCGGGCTTTTGGAATTTTCCTATAATAGAAGAAATAGAAAAGAATTTTATGCGATAAAATTCGAATATTTTCTCAAAATGATCACTACGAAATTTCTGCCACAATAGAAACAAAACCCCGTTTGCAGCTATATTTACTGCCTGTTTCGAGGAGATAAATATTAGGTGAAACGTAAAATATTTATGTATGTAATATATATTTTTTTACAATAGAAGTAATTGTTCTTTTTCTTCCGAAAATTCGCCAAACTGCGCGAAGTTAACCAACTTTGACAATAAGTACCTTAATTAGTTTGTTATAATTGTGATGAATGATACATATTTGAAATACCAGATATTAAAAAAAAGTCACTGTTCACTGTCATGACAGAAAATGCTTTTGAAAAATGTAAATAGGTTTGTTCCAAGTGAGATAACATTAATGAAAAAAATTAATAAATCTTAAGTTATTATATTATGTTTATACGGAATTTTTCCGTTTTGCCGGCGCAGGCGATAAAGTTGCCAATAATGGTACAACCGATGCGAAACGGAATATCCTCGCTCGTAACCTTTTACGCCTCATTTTCAAAACAAATCGCAGCCATTTCTTATCAGACTGATTTTTTCTATCAATACTGGCATACAATTACATACCAGATAGTCCCATTTTATACCCTAAGGTTATTCGCGGTAATTAAGTCACTTAGGATGCAATCAATATGATGGGGAAAATATAGAAAAGGCAAAGTTAAATTTATCAATTCTAATGAGAATGCACTAGTGAAGTAAAGCACTGCGGTTCACACATAATTTCTGAGTAAGCTATTTGTACGAATTCAAATAATTTTTGCAGTTAAATTTGTATTCCAAATTAAGATTTAACTTGAAGTTAATTTAGTACATAATTTGGAACTTTGCGGTTATACTGGCTTTCAGCAGGAAATTAAAGTCCTGCTCTTGCCAGTTCCTGATGTGATCCCATATGGGGCCTGACAGAGATGAAACCTGAAAGAAATTTTCTCTCGTGGAAGTAGAAGTGTGCTGGAGAGAGAAAAAGAAGCACTTTGCTCCTGTACTGCTACATCTTGGATGGAATCCGCCAAGCAGGGGCCGGAGAAAGAAACTTCGGATGACCTGTGTAGGATAGCCCGAATACTAACTGTTCATTCGTCGGAGCCAGTCACGTGGAAGGTCACCCTCCCAGAAACTGACCCCGATCGATGCTGCTTGAACACCTGAAAACTGGAACATAGAATTCTGAACTCAAGAGGTGGGCGGCAAATGGGCGGAGGTTTTTGTCTTCAGCCAGGATTTCGTAGATAAGAATGTCCGTGAAATTAGCGGGATTCACATTGATAATATTATTAAAAAAGTTGTTGTTTATTCTGCTAAGGTACTCCTGAATAGTATCTATTTTCAAGTCGGTGTGGAGAGTCCTATTCCGAACATAGTAAGGAGCTTTTGTGATGATTCTTAGCACCTTATTTTGAAGCACTTGGAGTTTGCTAATTTCGTTTGCTTTGTAGTTTGCCCAGGCTGGGCAAGCATACGTGAGAATGGGTCGGATTACTGTTTCATAAATCCTCTTTTTCAGTCTGAAGGTGAGGTTTTCATTCTTTAGGAGAGGGAAAAGCCTGAAAATGATTCCGTGTGCTTTTCCGCTTACTCTAAGCATATGATCCTTCCAATTGTAGTTCTTGTTAAGGGTAACTCCCAGGTAATTAGCTTTATCAACTGTAGGGATGATTTGCCAAAAAGTTTAACCTAAGTTCTGACCCGTTTCCTCTGTCTGCGATTTCGAATGAGTAGAATCTTGGACATTTCTCGCTGAATGCACGTTTTCCAGCGATGCACCACCCCTCAATAGCAGGGATTTTCGCCTGAATTCTTGACAAGGCATACTCTGGGTTTAGAGACTTGGTGGCTATCGCTGTATCATCAGCGTAGCTGGCTGCGAGAACATTTGTATCCTCGGAAAAGCAAGGGAAATCTTTCGTATAGATGATGTAAAAAAGCTGGCCTAAAATTGACCCTTGAGGAATACCTGTGTAAATATTTTTGACACATGAAGTTGCATTTCCAACTCCAACGGTGCAAGTTCTATTTTCAAGGAAGGACTTGATAATGAGTATCAAATTTCTGGGGAAACCGAGATGAATTAGCTTATAGATTAGCCCTGGACGCCAGACGCAGTCAAAAGCCTTTGCCACGTCTAGCATCAGGATAGCAACACTCATTCTGTTGTGCATAGCCGCGCCGATGAACTCCGTGAGCCTGACTAACTGCGTTGGGGTCGAAAGTCCTTTCCGAAAACCGTGCTGGTGATCAACGAGAAAGTCCAAGTTTTCTTGCATTCTGAGATAAATAATACGTTCCAGGATCTTGCTTATGGAGGACAGCAGGCTGATGGGTCTAAAGTTTGCCGGGTAATTCTGTGTTTTCCCTGGCTTAGGAAAATCATCAGGATGCTTGCTTGCTTCCAGAAAAGCGGGAAATAATTTTGATACAAACATGCATTGAGAATGCCTGTTACTTTGCATACGGTCTTAAAAGGCATGTTTTTCAGCATCTGGTTCGTGATCTTGTCCTTTCCTGGAGCTTTCTTTAATTTAAGTCCCTTAATAATGTTCTGCACTTCGTGTGGCGTGGTTAGTTTGATAGAAGGTTCCGTAGAAGGGGAGTGCAGCCATTGATCGTTTAGATAATGAACTTGAATGTCCGAACTATGATCTGAGGGGAAGGAATTTGGAATGAACTGTTTAAAAAGGTGTTCCGCAAAAAGTTCCGCTCTGTCTTGATCGGAGTAAGAAAATCCATTATCGCATTTAAGCGGTTTTCTGGCAGAGCAGGGGCGTTTTAGTGTCCTTGTATGACGCCAGATAGCGCCAGGTTGGTCGTTGATCTTTACCATCTTATCCTACCATAAGCTAGAACGACGGTCGTAAATCTTTTGCTGGATTTTCCTATTAAGCCTGTTAATTTGAGTTTTGATAGCAGGATCCCAGGTGAGATTAAATTCCTTTCGGAGATGATTTCGAAAGCAGATTATTTCGCGAATATTGGCAGGAAGCGTGTGTTCTTGTCTGACACGGTCAACCTCAGTCTTGCTAGGGACTTAGCAGAATGCAGGTGCGAAGTAAAGTCTGTTATAGCACGTTCAATATCCGAAATGCTTTGTAACGAGTCACAATTAAAATCAGTGGTCATCAAAGTATTATGATAAAGATTCCAATCAGTATGCTTGATAGGTTCTTAGCATTTTCCACTCCAAGGTAAGCAAGCACAGGTACATGATCAGAAGACATGTCACATGTTACCGTAATAGCCATAGGAATATTGAACGTCGTAATAAAAATATCCAGAATGTCAGGCCGATGGTTGAGTATACGAGTATTTGGCCTATAGGTAGGTTCATCCGGCACATGCAGAAAGACAGGGTAATTACACACAAAATCATGCACTATGCGTCCATTATAATTCGAGTTGCGGCATCCCCAGTCGAGATGCTTGGCGTTTAAATCGCCACCTAGAAAGGTGGGGGAGTCTGAGTTAATAAGTCTATCCAGAATTTCAGCACTGAGCTTGTTCACAGGGCGGTTATACACCGCACAGAAAGTGACATCCCCAATGTTGGGTAGATTGACCATCACTTTAACACTTTCCATTCCATCACAATTTTCTGCACTTTTCAGATATGAATCAAATGTCCTTTTAATATAAATGAGCACTCCGCCACCACGGTGGTGGAGTCTGTCACTACGGTAGCTGAAATAATTGGCTATCCTTAAGGAGTGCGAAGGGTTAGCATGGGTTTCTGTAATTAAGCAGATGTCTACGTCATTTTGCTGGATAAATTCATGAAGTTCCGGTATCTTGGAGGTAGCGTTCTGCGCGTTCCAAAGCAGGATCTTAACAGGAGAACTTTGCCGGGAGGTGGGATTATCCATGGTTGGGGGAAGCTGGCCTGACTGTGTCGTCTATCATAGAGGCGGTAGGAAGTGCCTTCGCTACATCAGCAAAAATAGAGATGGTTGTTGTGAGCTTTTGAATTACCGCATTAGCTTCGTCGAGCTTTGCTTGAAGCTCACTGAGTTGTGGGAAGGTTGCTTGTGGCGCCATCTGAGGGGGAGTAGCATTACTATTGTTGACTACTCTATCTGCATATGATATGCCTTTTTGCACAAAAGATGAGCGAGGCTTGGGGTAGAACGAACAACCTTTAAAACTGGCAGTATGAGGAAGTCCGCAATGACAGCACTTTGGTGGCACATCCTTGGTCTTGGTGCAGTCACGAGACTCATGCCCCTGACCACATTTGACACACCGTGGTGCGTGACGGCATTGACTTTGAGCGTGGTAAAAGTCTTGGAATCGGAAGCACTGCGTGATACCGCGTCTACCTCTGTATCTTTCAACTGTTATCTTTAGCCTCATAAGCTGCTTTAGATTATTAAAAATGTCCTTGGTTTTCTCATTCCTTTCTATCAAGCTTCGAACTTCTTTTCGGAAACTTAAATTGTTCAGATACATCAGCATCACTTATTTGCCCAGCCGGGCACGTGACGTCATCTGTATTTCCGATAGGCAGCACCATGCTTTCCGTCAGGGACGTACTTGCAGCCGGCTTCTAGGAGGATTTACTAGATGGCGCCACTTTAGCGTGGCTACGGGTCGCTACTTTAGGTCGCAACTTTAGATGGGTTTGTGGAGGAGATTTCATTCGGCTTTTTGGATGAATCATCAGCTTTTGCAGCCCTCGGTTTCATCCTGCATTTTACTGCGACATCGCCTTGGGTAGTTGAGTGAGTACTCCGTTCATGGGTATGAGCTTTTTCGGGAGGAAGCTGAGTTAGCACATGGTATTTGTTTTTCAAATCCAATTCGGATGACTTTCCAGGGCTGAGCGGTCGTTTAACACTGTGGCTGGGGGTAATTCATTCCATGCTTGAATCCACATCGTTAGAATGGTTAGACTCAGATTGAGAGGCCAAATCTCTTTCCGTGTTATGTATTATATCCATAAATCTGTTCAGGAATGCCAATTCAACTTGCTCATAGGGCGTCAGGCTATCATTCCTGGAAGTCAGTGCATGAAAGCGATCCACAATTTGCTGTATAATTGACATTT
Organism: Stegodyphus dumicola; assembly: GCF_044657685.1. Lineage (NCBI taxonomy): Eukaryota > Metazoa > Arthropoda > Arachnida > Araneae > Eresidae > Stegodyphus > Stegodyphus dumicola. The sequence continues at coordinate 106,161,696 of NC_140775.1, forward strand.
TCCAGATCACGTCAAAGTCAAGAAAATTAGAGCTAGGCAAGAAATAGGGCACGCAAGGACCTTTTACAGTCCCCAGAACACAAGGTTCAACGGGAATAAACCTTCTGTATGTGCCAACAAGTGCAGAAATATGCGAGCAGTTAACAGAGTAACGGCAATCAAGAGCGAGGAAAACTCACCACCGCGAGCAAGCAGCAAATCACAACTCACCTGCCATGTGGTTGGGTAAGTGCGGGAATGATTTTATACGAACGGAATTACGTAACGGTGACAGATTGGAAAAGTTTTTCTAGGGAAGTATGCAGAGTTATGTTTGAAGGAGAATGTGATGTTGGGTGGGGAAGGTGTCATTGTCGAAATCGACGAAAGCAAGTTTGGCAAGCAAAATTATCATAGAGGGAAAAGAGTCGAAGGAAGATGGGTTTTGGGTTTGGTTGAGAGAGGGAGAGATAAATGTGTCTTTAGAGTTGTAGAAAACAGACGTGCCGAAATATTGCTAGAAATCATTAAAGAGAATGCTCTACCAGGATCGATTGTTATATCCGATTGTTGGAAAGCGTACGACTGTCTCGAGTTCGAAGGGTATCCGCGGTTTAAGTCAATCATAGTTTGAGTTTTAAAGATCCAGAAACAGGTGCGAACACAAATAGTATTAAAGGAACTTGGGCGGCAATCAAAAGAAGTTTCCGTGGCTCTAGAAAGGCAAAAAGCAGTTTGATTCCTATCTTGCGGAATATATTTGGAGAAGGAAACACAAGAAATCCGACGCCAGCCAACTGATGCGTATATTTCTCAGTGAGATCACAGCCATATATTCTGCAAAAGGACAGGACTGAAGGTAAGTTTCATTTATTATTATTGGCTTAAGTAAAATATTGGGTGCTTTTCTAATATGGTAGTTTGGATATTCGGTAGTTGCTTTATTCTGGCAGTTTTATTTTTGTTTTGTATCATTTTTCTGGTAACATTTTTTGCAAATCGAATGAATGGAGTTGGTTCCGCGCGAGTTTGTACAATTCTCTGATTTCTTTAAGTGGAAGCAGATTTCTGAGTATATAAGCAATGGAGAATTTATTTAATGTCTGATTTTTTTAAGTAAAATAGATCGATGTTCACATGAGCAAAGCCAATGTTGTGCGCAATGCCGAGGTTGTGCGCAATGCCGAGGTTGTGCGCGATGCCGAGTTTGTGCAATTCTGGGATGATTTTTTAAGTGAAAATAGATCGATATGCACATGGATAAAGCCAATGTGGTGCCCAATGCCGAGTTTGTGCGCGATGCCAAATTTGTGCAATTCTGGGATTTTTTTAAGTGAAAATCGATCGATGTGCACATGGGCAAAGCCAATGTGGTGCGCAATGCCGTGGTTGTGCAGGATGCCGAGTTTGTGCAAATCTGGGATGTTTTTTTAAGTGAAAATAGATCGACGCGCACATGGGCAAAGCCAATGTGGTGCGCAAGGCCGAGTTTGTGCGCGATGCCAAGTTTGTGGAATTCTGGGATTTTTTTTAAGTGAAAATAGTTCGATGTGCACATGAGCAAAGACAGTGTGGTGCGCAATGCCGCGTTTGCGCGCGATGGCGAATTTGTGCAATTCTGGGATGTTTTTTTATGTGAAAAGAGATCAATGTGCACATGGGCAAAGCCAATGTGGTGCGCAAAGCCAATGTGGTGCGCACTGCCGAGTTTGTGCAATTCTGGGATGTTTTCTTAAGTGAAAATAGATCGATGTGCACATGGGCAAAGCCAATGTGGTACGCTATGCCGAGTTTGAGCAACTCTGGGATGTTTTCTTTAAGTGAAAATAGATAAATGAACACATGGACACCGAGTTTGTGGAATTCTTTGATGTTTTTCGACCGAATACTGATCGTTGTGTAAAAGGCAAAACAAGGTTGTGCGTAATGCCGAGCAGTAATGTAACTTTATTTATGTGCAATGTTTAACATATCCTTTGTGTATTTTAAATTTGTATTGTTGTTTTAATTGTGAATTATATTTAAGACATCATTTTTCATTTAAATTGTATTTTTAATTTTTTGGTTTTTATACGTTTATAACGCTTTCCGACTTACGACATATATCGATAGTCCGACGATCTACTCAACAGTAGCAAAACTGTAAACTTTAACACTTGAAGTAACGTTTAGCTCATATTTTAATACGTAGTGTTTGGTATCGTAATTGCACTTGATAATATGAGTTCATTGATAATATGTGTGTGTGTGCGTATGTGAAGCATTGCTTAGTGTTTCAAGTTTGTAGTATTTATTTTATTATATTATTTTCTTTCATTCTGAGAATTTAGATTTATTTATTTATTAATGCGTAGAATTCTAGTATGCTTACACAGAATAAGGCGTGATTTAGGAATTTTAGAAACTGATATGAAAGCTGTGTAATGATGTTCATATGCAATAAAAAATATTTTTCTTTTTTTTTATTAATGTAAAGTTTAAAATTTTTAGAAAATAATGAAAATTGTTTAATTATTGGTATGTAAGGAATTATGTCGTTACGTAGCAAGAAGGTTATTTCTAAAAATGATAAAATTGAAATGTTCCACAATATGAATTTAAATTAAAATATTTTTTTATTTGTATAAATGCTTTAGTAAAAATCTTTGAAAATATTGAATCTCTACAAGTATTAGAGACGGCGACGTTATTTGTCGTTTTAATAACTGGTAGAATTCGCTTACTGTTTCATCGTAATTTTAAATGTAAACAAATTATTATACTTATTATCAGTAACGCCTAAGCTTAAATGTTATAAATGTAAATTAAAAGTAAAGAATTTGATATTAATTTACAATAATAAACAATTTATTGTTGTTATTTTTAAGAGAAAATAGAATGTGTGCGTAGTGTAAATGCGAGACTACATTGTGACGTCACATGCTTAGTCCCACCCATTTATGGACGTCACACTGCTCCGCCTACTGAACTTTGTTGATGCAGCCTATTCTGCCAAACGTACTAACATTGAAACATCCTATATTTGAAGAAGTCAGTTGCAACTATTGTTGTCATCTTTTTTTAATTAGATTGCAGTTTCTAAATATCCGTACTCTGTATTGTAACGTCACTGAACTTCCGGAATGGAAGACATTAAGACAGGTTGTCTTTTCAGATTTATTTTAAAACTTAGGTGAATTTTAGGTTATAATCAGGTCTGAATTAGTATGCAAAAACAATGTTACAGTAATATTGCTTCAAAAGGGAAAGACAAAGTTCCCGTACACAAGACTCGCCTTACTTCAACGGCATCGTTAGACGATACTTCATTCTTCTTTTGCAAAGCGAGAAATGGATACACCCAGCAGGAATGCGATCCAAACAAGCCTCCTTCGAATACTTTCACATACCCAGCCTCGAGAAAGCTGGAAGGGTTTGGTTTATGTGATTACAGCAAAACCTCGAGAGCTATCTACCCTAAGGGAAGGGATACCTTTATAGAGGATTTTTCAGGGAACTAGCTACACAAACACGTTACACATGGGGAAAACCATTAAAACGCCCATGCAGCTAGTCGCGTTTGCAGGATTCGAACCTCGGATCGAACTACCAGTATTCAGCGACGAAATTCCGCTCGGCCGCTGGACTCTACCCCGATGAGAATAAGAAATTTGCTAATTTCGAACACGATATTTATCATTACTGACTTATTACTGAATTGCTACCATAAGTCAGTAATTTCTAAACCATATGCTGAAAAACTAATGGAAATGCAAATAAAAAGGATTTGTAAAAACGCAGAATAGGCTGCACCAATAAAGTTCAGTAGGCGGAGCAGTGTGACGTCCATAAATGGGTGGGACTAAGCATGTGACGTCACAATGTAGTCTCGCATTTACACTACGCATACATTCTATTTTCTCTTAAAAATAACAACAATAAATTGTTTATTATTGTAAATTAATATCAAATTCTTTACTTTTAATTTACATTTATAACATTTAAGCTTAGGCGTTACTGATAATAAGTATAATAATTTGTTTACATTTAAAATTACGATGAAACAGTAAGCGAATTCTACCAGTTATTAAAACGACAAATAACGTCGCCGTCTCTAATACTTGTAGAGATTCAATATTTTCAAAGATTTTTACTAAAGCATTTATACAAATAAAAAAATATTTTAATTTAAATTCATATTGTGGAACATTTCAATTTTATCATTTTTAGAAATAACCTTCTTGCTACGTAACGACATAATTCCTTACATACCAATAATTAAACAATTTTCATTATTTTCTAAAAATTTTAAACTTTACATTAATAAAAAAAAAGAAAAATATTTTTTATTGCATATGAACATCATTACACAGCTTTCATATCAGTTTCTAAAATTCCTAAATCACGCCTTATTTTGTGTAAGCATACTAGAATTCTACGCATTAATAAATAAATAAATCTAAATTCTCAGAATGAAAGAAAATAATATAATAAAATAAATACTACAAACTTGAAACACTAAGCAATGCTTCACATACGCACACACACACATATTATCAATGAACTCATATTATCAAGTGCAATTACGATACCAAACACTACGTATTAAAATATGAGCTAAACGTTACTTCAAGGGATAAAGTTTACAGTTTTGCTACTGTTGAGTAGATCGTCGTCGTCGGACTATCGATATACAGTGTCACAAAAGTGATGGGACACTTGTGCTTTACAAAAGGAAACTGCAATAAAATAAATTTAAAAAACATGTAAAATTTTTTGTGGGTGTGTTTCATACTTAAATTTAGTAACAATTATTACATAACATACATTTTCTCAAAATATTAAAATATTAGTTTAATAAAAATACAATTGTTTAGAACGGAGCAGAAAATGGCTCACTTAAGTGATGGGACACTTACTTTTCCATCAAATATTTATCGAAAAATTTTACTTTTTAAAAGGTTTTAATATTTTGTTGGATTTCCTTTACTTTTAAAACATGATTTAATCTTCTTGGTATGGATTCAATTAATGTTTTTGTGATTTCTGGAGTGATTTTACCCCATTCTTCTTGAAGCACCGATTTTAATTGTTGTTTTGAAGAAATGGTGTGTTTGCGAATTCTTGATTCCAATTCTTGCCAAATATTCTCTATGGGATTTAATTGTGGAGATTGGGGGGGGGGTGTTTTTATTATTTCAGGACAGTTATACAACAGCCAGAGTCTAACGTTCAAAGCACTGTGTTTGGGGTCATTGTCCTGGTAGAATTTAAAATCGTTATGAAGGTTCAATTTTCGTGCTGAAGATTTCAAATTTTGATTTAAAATGTCAATATAGTTGTACTGATCCATTATACTGTCAATAAAAACAAGATTACCAACTCCAGCGAACGGCATACACCCCCATACCATAACTCCTCCTCCACCATGTTTTACTGTTGGCACCAAGTTCTGTTTGTGAAATTCTTCCCTGGGTTTTCTCCACACCAAGATTCTACCGTCAGAACCAAATATATTAAATTTACTCTCATCAGCAAATATAACTTCATTCCAGTAATCTGAATTCTTATTTATGTTGGATTTTGCGAAAGCCAGTCTGAGTTTACTATTCTTTTCACTTACAAAGAATTTTTTCCTGGCTGCACTACCGTGATATCCAGTAGATCGAATTACTCTTCTAATAGTCTCAGAATTAACAATTACTCCATATAATGCTTGTAAATCAGCAGCAACTTTAGGAGCACTCATTCTTGGATTTTTTTTTAAATATTTCGAACGATAATTCGCTTTATTCCATTGGATAGCTTTGATGGTCGGCAATGTCTTCTTTTATCCTGAATCATATGATTCTTTTTATATCGTTTAATGATATTGAAAACTATTGAATGACTGAAGTTAACTGTTTCAGTAGTTTCTCTAATAGACTTTCCACGTTTAATATGCAAATTCATAACTAATTTTCGAATTCCAGGCAAAGTTTCTTTTCGTTTAGCATTTATGGCTGCACAGAACTAAAAAACACAAAAATTCCAAAACAAACTGGAGAGAAATACTGTAGACGATTTTATAAATTATTGGCAATTGCTTTTGAGTAAAAATAAATACCCCAAAAGATATTTTTATTGCTTACTTCAGACGATTTTTGTTGCATAGTACGTAGTGTCCCATCACTTAAGTGAGCCATTTTCTGCTCCGTTCTAAACACTTTTATTTTTATTAAATTAATATTTTAATATTTTGAGAAAATGTATGTTATGTAATAATTGTTACTAAATTTAAGTATGAAACACACCCACAAAAAATTTTACATGTTTTTTAAATTTATTTTATTGCAGTTCCCTTTTGTAAAGCACAAGTGTCCCATCACTTTTTTGAGACACTGTATATCGTAAGTCGGAAAGCGTTATAAACCTATCAAAACCAAAAAATTAAAAATACAATTTAAATGAAAAATGTCTTAAATATAATTCACAATTAAAACAACAATACAAATTTAAAATACACAAAGGATATGTTAAACATTGCACATAAATAAAGTTACATTACTGCTCGGCATTACGCACAACCTTGTTTTGCCTTTTACACAAGGATAAGTATTCGCTCGAAAAACATCAAAGAATTCCACAAACTCGGTGTCCATGTGTTCATTTATCTATTTTCACTTAAAGAAAAATCAGAGAATTGCTCAAACTCGGCATTGCGCAACACATTGGCTTTGCCCATGTGCACATCGACCTATTTTCACTTAAAAAAACATCCCAGAATTGCACAAACTCGGCATTGCGCACCACATTGGCTTTGCCCATGTGCACATCAATCTATTTTCACTAAAAAAAATCCCAGAATTGCACAAACTCGGCATTGCGCACCACATTGGCTTTGCCCATGTGCACATCGAACTATTTTCACTTAAAAAAAAATCCCAGAATTGCACAAACTTGGCATCGCGCAGAAACTCGGCATTGCGTACCACATTGGCTTTATCCATGTGCACATCGATCTATTTTCACTTAAAAAACATGCCAGAGTTGCACACACTCGGCATTGCGCACCACACTGGCTTTGCCCATGTGCACATCGATTTATTTCCACTTAAAAAATCATCCCAGAATTGCACAAACTCGGCATCGCGCACAACCTCAGCATTGCGCACCACATTGGCTTTGCCCATGTGAACATCGATCTATTTTACTTAAAAAAATATGACATTAAATAAATTCTTCATTGCTTATATACTCAGAAATCTGCTTCCACTTAAAGAAATCAGTGAATTGCACAAACTCGCGCGGAACCAACTCCATTGATTCGAGTTGCAAAAAATGTTACCAGAAAAATGATACAAAACAAAAATAAAACTGCCAGAATAAAGCAACTACCGAACCTCCAAACTGCCATATTAAGAAAAGCACCCAATATTTTACTCAAGTCAATATTAATAAATGAAACTTACCTTCAGTCCCTTCCTTTTGCAGAATATATGGCTGTGATCTCACTGAGAAATATTCGCCTCAGTTGGCTGGCGTCGGATTTCTTGTGTTTCTCCAAATATATTCCTCAAGATAGGAATCAAACTGTTATTTTGCCTTACTAGAGCCACGGGAACTTCTTTTGATTGCCGCCCAAGTTCCTTGAATACTATTTGTATGCGCACCTGTTTCTGTATCTTTAAAACTCAAACTATGATTGACTTAAACCGCGGATACCCTTCGAACTCGAGACAGTCGTAAGCTTTCCAACAATCGGATATAACATTCGATCCTGGTAAAACATTCTCTTTAATGATTTCTAGCAATGTTTCGGCACCTCTGTTTTCAACAACTCTAAAGACTCATTTATCTGTGCCTCTCTCAACCAAACCCAAAACCCATCTTCCTTCTACTCTTTTCCCTCTATAATACTTTTGCTTCCCAAACTTGCTTTCGTCGAATTCGACAATGACACCTTCCCCACCCAACATCACATTCTCCTTCAAACATAACTCCATGCATACTTCCCTACAAAAACGTTTCCAATCTGTCACCGTTACGTAATTCCGTTCGTATACTATCATTCCCGCACTTACCCAACCACATATAGGTAACTCGCAAAACATCACACATCAAACATGCTCAACACATGCTCAATTTACTCTTCGCAAACCAGGAGTTCTTTCGAACAGACCTTGAAATTCGATGCCTACATTCGCCTCCAGTTACTCTGCACATCCACTCAAAACTGTCTATACGGTTTTTTCGCTCTACTAGTTTCATATTTGTTCCACAAATCTGGCACTTATACGATATTGCAATCAAACCTTTGTCCATACACCACTCAATAACGCTTTTTTTATCTCTTCGCTCCAACTGATAAAAAAAATCCAGATTCAGCTACTCATCCATTCTGCAGTAAGCACCGAATTAGACACACTCGTCAATAATCAAAACATTCTTTAAGCAAAAAAATTCTTTTCTATATTTTCAGAAGATACGATTATAATTTTTAATTCATGCATTCAATATTTTCAATCGTTTCCTAATGATCGTTTTCAATCGTTTGGTATCTTAATAATACATTTGTGAGAGATAATTCGTTGCATTAAATGCTAACATTACCACACAACACACAAAAGTAGATTTGTAATTTAAAAAATCTCGCGCAGAACATTATAAACCTACCATTTCAACTCAGTTAAAATATAATTCAAGTTTTCTTTAAATACGAAGCTATAGCATACTTATACAGTGTCTCAAAAAAGTGATGGGACACTTGTGCTTTACAAAAGGAAACTGCAATAAAATAAATTTAAAAGACATGTAAAAATTTTTGTGGGTGTGTTTCATACTTAAATTTAGTAACAATTGTTACATAACATACATTTTCTCAAAATATTAAAATATTAATTTAATAAAAATAAAATTGTTTAGAACGGTGCAGAAAATGGCTCACTTAAGTGGTGGGACACTTACTTTTCCATCAAATATTTATCCAAAAATTTTACTTTTTAAAAGGTTTTAATATTTTTTGGATTTCCTTTTACTTTTAAAACATGATTTAATCTTCTTGGGATGGATTCGACTAATTTTTTTTTGTGATTTCTGGAGTGATTTTACACTATTCTTCTTGAAGCACCGATTTTAATTGTTGTTTTGAAGAAATGGTGTGTTTGCGAATTCTTGATTCCAATTCTTGCCAAATTATTCTCTATGAGATTTAATTGTGGAGATTGGGGGGGGGGGTGTTTTTATTATTTCAGGACAGTTATACAGCAGCCAGAGTCAAACGTTCAAAGCACTGTGCTTGGGGTCATTGTCCTGGTAGAATTTAAAATCGTTATGAAGGTTTAATTTTCGTGCTGAAGATTTCAAATTTTGATTTAAAATGTCAATATACTTGTACTGATCCATTATACTGTCAATAAAAACAAGATTACCAACTCCAGCGGACGACATACACCCCCATACCATAACTGCTCCTCCACCATGTTTTACTGTTGGCACCAAGTTCTGTTTGCGAAATTCTTCTCTGGGTTTTCTCCACACCAAGATTCTACCGTCAGAACCAAATATAACTTCATTCCAGTAATCAGAATTCTTATTTATGTTGGATTTTGCGAAAGCCAGTCTGAGTTTTCTATTCTTTTCACTTACGAAGAATTTTTTCCTGGCTGCTCTACCGTGATATCCAGTAGATCGAATTACTCTTCTAATAGTCTCAGAATTAACAATTACTCCATATAATGCTTGTAAATCAGCAGCAACTTTAGGAGCACTCATTCTTGGATTTTTTTTAAATATTTCGAACGATAATTCGCTTTATTCCATTGGATAGCTTTGATGGTCGGCAATGTCTTCTTTTATCCTGAATCATATGATTCTTTTTATATCGTTTAATGATATTGAAAACTATTGAATGACTGAAGTTAACTGTTTCAGTAGTTTCTCTAATAGACTTTCCACGTTTAATATGCAAATTCATAACTAATTTTCGAATTCCAGGCAAAGTTTCTTTTCGTTTAGCATTTATGGCTGCACAGAACTAAAAAACACAAAAATTCCAAAACAAACTGGAGAGAAATACTGTAGACGATTTTATAAATTATTGGCAATTGCTTTTGAGTAAAAATAAATACCCCAAAAGATATTTTTATTGCTTACTTCAGACGATTTTTGTTGCATAATACGTAGTGTCCCATCACTTAAGTGAGCCATTTTCTGCTCCGTTCTAAACACTTTTATTTTTATTAAATTAATATTTTAATATTTTGAGAAAATGTATGTTATGTAATAATTGTTACTAAATTTAAGTATGAAACACACCCACAAAAAATTTTACATGTTTTTTAAATTTATTTTATTGCAGTTCCCTTTTGTAAAGCACAAGTGTCCCATCACTTTTTTGAGACACTGTATATCGTAAGTCGGAAAGCGTTATAAACCTATCAAAACCAAAAAATTAAAAATACAATTTAAATGAAAAATGTCTTAAATATAATTCACAATTAAAACAACAATACAAATTTAAAATACACAAAGGATATGTTAAACATTGCACATAAATAAAGTTACATTACTGCTCGGCATTACGCACAACCTTGTTTTGCCTTTTACACAAGGATAAGTATTCGCTCGAAAAACATCAAAGAATTCCACAAACTCGGTGTCCATGTGTTCATTTATCTATTTTCACTTAAAGAAAAATCAGAGAATTGCTCAAACTCGGCATTGCGCAACACATTGGCTTTGCCCATGTGCACATCGACCTATTTTCACTTAAAAAAACATCCCAGAATTGCACAAACTCGGCATTGCGCACCACATTGGCTTTGCCCATGTGCACATCAATCTATTTTCACTAAAAAAAATCCCAGAATTGCACAAACTCGGCATTGCGCACCACATTGGCTTTGCCCATGTGCACATCGAACTATTTTCACTTAAAAAAAAATCCCAGAATTGCACAAACTTGGCATCGCGCAGAAACTCGGCATTGCGTACCACATTGGCTTTATCCATGTGCACATCGATCTATTTTCACTTAAAAAACATGCCAGAGTTGCACACACTCGGCATTGCGCACCACACTGGCTTTGCCCATGTGCACATCGATTTATTTCCACTTAAAAAATCATCCCAGAATTGCACAAACTCGGCATCGCGCACAACCTCAGCATTGCGCACCACATTGGCTTTGCCCATGTGAACATCGATCTATTTTACTTAAAAAAATATGACATTAAATAAATTCTTCATTGCTTATATACTCAGAAATCTGCTTCCACTTAAAGAAATCAGTGAATTGCACAAACTCGCGCGGAACCAACTCCATTGATTCGAGTTGCAAAAAATGTTACCAGAAAAATGATACAAAACAAAAATAAAACTGCCAGAATAAAGCAACTACCGAACCTCCAAACTGCCATATTAAGAAAAGCACCCAGTATTTTACTCAAGTCAATATTAATAAATGAAACTTACCTTCAGTCCCTTCCTTTTGCAGAATATATGGCTGTGATCTCACTGAGAAATATTCGCCTCAGTTGGCTGGCGTCGGATTTCTTGTGTTTCTCCAAATATATTCCTCAAGATAGGAATCAAACTGTTATTTTGCCTTATTAGAGCCACGGGAACTTCTTTTGATTGCCGCCCAAGTTCCTTGAATACTATTTGTATGCGCACCTGTTTCTGTATCTTTAAAACTCAAACTATGATTGACTTAAACCGCGGATACCCTTCGAACTCGAGACAGTCGTAAGCTTTCCAACAATCGGATATAACATTCGATCCTGGTAAAACATTCTCTTTAATGATTTCTAGCAATGTTTCGGCACCTCTGTTTTCAACAACTCTAAAGACTCATTTATCTGTGCCTCTCTCAACCAAACCCAAAACCCATCTTCCTTCTACTCTTTTCCCTCTATAATACTTTTGCTTCCCAAACTTGCTTTCGTCGAATTCGACAATGACACCTTCCCCACCCAACATCACATTCTCCTTCAAACATAACTCCATGCATACTTCCCTACAAAAACGTTTCCAATCTGTCACCGTTACGTAATTCCGTTCGTATACTATCATTCCCGCACTTACCCAACCACATATAGGTAACTCGCAAAACATCACACATCAAACATGCTCAACACATGCTCAATTTACTCTTCGCAAACCAGGAGTTCTTTCGAACAGACCTTGAAATTCGATGCCTACATTCGCCTCCAGTTACTCTGCACATCCACTCAAAACTGTCTATACGGTTTTTTCGCTCTACTAGTTTCATATTTGTTCCACAAATCTGGCACTTATACGATATTGCAATCAAACCTTTGTCCATACACCACTCAATAACGCTTTTTTTATCTCTTCGCTCCAACTGATAAAAAAAATCCAGATTCAGCTACTCATCCATTCTGCAGTAAGCACCGAATTAGACACACTCGTCAATAATCAAAACATTCTTTAAGCAAAAAAATTCTTTTCTGTATTTTCAGAAGATACGGTTATAATTTTTAATTCATGCATTCAATATTTTCAATCGTTTCCTAATGATCGTTTTCAATCGTTTGGTATCTTAATAATACATTTGTGAGAGATAATTCGTTGCATTAAATGCTAACATTACCACACAACACACAAAAGTAGATTTGTAATTTAAAAAATCTCGCGCAGAACATTATAAACCTACCATTTCAACTCAGTTAAAATATAATTCAAGTTTTCTTTAAATACGAAGCTATAGCATACTTATACAGTGTCTCAAAAAAGTGATGGGACACTTGTGCTTTACAAAAGGAAACTGCAATAAAATAAATTTAAATGACATGTAAAAATTTTTGTGGGTGTGTTTCATACTTAAATTTAGTAACAATTGTTACATAACATACATTTTCTCAAAATATTAAAATATTAATTTAATAAAAATAAAATTGTTTAGAACGGTGCAGAAAATGGCTCACTTAAGTGGTGGGACACTTACTTTTCCATCAAATATTTATCCAAAAATTTTACTTTTTAAAAGGTTTTAATATATTTTGGATTTCCTTTTACTTTTAAAACATGATTTAATCTTCTTGGGATGGATTCGACTAATTTTTTTTTTGTGATTTCTGGAGTGATTTTACACTATTCTTCTTGAAGCACCGATTTTAATTGTTGTTTTGAAGAAATGGTGTGTTTGCGAATTCTTGATTCCAATTCTTGCCAAATTATTCTCTATGAGATTTAATTGTGGAGATTGGGGGGGGGTGTTTTTATTATTTCAGGACAGTTATACAGCAGCCAGAGTCAAACGTTCAAAGCACTGTGCTTGGGGTCATTGTCCTGGTAGAATTTAAAATCGTTATGAAGGTTTAATTTTCGTGCTGAAGATTTCAAATTTTGATTTAAAATGTCAATATACTTGTACTGATCCATTATACTGTCAATAAAAACAAGATTACCAACTCCAGCGGACGACATACACCCCCATACCATAACTCCTCCTCCACCATGTTTTACTGTTGGCACCAAGTTCTGTTTGCGAAATTCTTCTCTGGGTTTTCTCCACACCAAGATTCTACCGTCAGAACCAAATATAACTTCATTCCAGTAATCAGAATTCTTATTTATGTTGGATTTTGCGAAAGCCAGTCTGAGTTTTCTATTCTTTTCACTTACGAAGAATTTTTTCCTGGCTGCTCTACCGTGATATCCAGTAGATCGAATTACTCTTCTAATAGTCTCAGAATTAACAATTACTCCATATAATGCTTGTAAATCAGCAGCAACTTTAGGAGCACTCATTCTTGGATTTTTTTTAAATATTTCGAACGATAATTCGCTTTATTCCATTGGATAGCTTTGATGGTCGGCAATGTCTTCTTTTATCCTGAATCATATGATTCTTTTTATATCGTTTAATGATATTGAAAACTATTGAATGACTGAAGTTAACTGTTTCAGTAGTTTCTCTAATAGACTTTCCACGTTTAATATGCAAATTCATAACTAATTTTCGAATTCCAGGCAAAGTTTCTTTTCGTTTAGCATTTATGGCTGCACAGAACTAAAAAACACAAAAATTCCAAAACAAACTGGAGAGAAATACTGTAGACGATTTTATAAATTATTGGCAATTGCTTTTGAGTAAAAATAAATACCCCAAAAGATATTTTTATTGCTTACTTCAGACGACTTTTGTTGCATAATACGTAGTGTCCCATCACTTAAGTGAGCCATTTTCTGTTCCGTTCTAAACACTTTTATTTTTATTAAATTAATATTTTAATATTTTGAGAAAATGTATGTTATGTAATAATTGTTACTAAATTTAAGTATGAAACACACCCACAAAAAATTTTACATGTTTTTTAAATTTATTTTATTGCAGTTCCCTTTTGTAAAGCACAAGTGTCCCATCACTTTTTTGAGACACTGTATATCGTAAGTCGGAAAGCGTTATAAACCTATCAAAACCAAAAAATTAAAAATACAATTTAAATGAAAAATGTCTTAAATATAATTCACAATTAAAACAACAATACAAATTTAAAATACACAAAGGATATGTTAAACATTGCACATAAATAAAGTTACATTACTGCTCGGCATTACGCACAACCTTGTTTTGCCTTTTACACAAGGATAAGTATTCGCTCGAAAAACATCAAAGAATTCCACAAACTCGGTGTCCATGTGTTCATTTATCTATTTTCACTTAAAGAAAAATCAGAGAATTGCTCAAACTCGGCATTGCGCAACACATTGGCTTTGCCCATGTGCACATCGACCTATTTTCACTTAAAAAAACATCCCAGAATTGCACAAACTCGGCATTGCGCACCACATTGGCTTTGCCCATGTGCACATCAATCTATTTTCACTAAAAAAAATCCCAGAATTGCACAAACTCGGCATTGCGCACCACATTGGCTTTGCCCATGTGCACATCGAACTATTTTCACTTAAAAAAAAATCCCAGAATTGCACAAACTTGGCATCGCGCAGAAACTCGGCATTGCGTACCACATTGGCTTTATCCATGTGCACATCGATCTATTTTCACTTAAAACACATGCCAGAGTTGCACACACTCGGCATTGCGCACCACACTGGCTTTGCCCATGTGCACATCGATTTATTTCCACTTAAAAAATCATCCCAGAATTGCACAAACTCGGCATCGCGCACAACCTCAGCATTGCGCACCACATTGGCTTTGCCCATGTGAACATCGATCTATTTTACTTAAAAAAATATGACATTAAATAAATTCTTCATTGCTTATATACTCAGAAATCTGCTTCCACTTAAAGAAATCAGTGAATTGCACAAACTCGCGCGGAACCAACTCCATTGATTCGAGTTGCAAAAAATGTTACCAGAAAAATGATACAAAACAAAAATAAAACTGCCAGAATAAAGCAACTACCGAACCTCCAAACTGCCATATTAAGAAAAGCACCCAGTATTTTACTCAAGTCAATATTAATAAATGAAACTTACCTTCAGTCCCTTCCTTTTGCAGAATATATGGCTGTGATCTCACTGAGAAATATTCGCCTCAGTTGGCTGGCGTCGGATTTCTTGTGTTTCTCCAAATATATTCCTCAAGATAGGAATCAAACTGTTATTTTGCCTTATTAGAGCCACGGGAACTTCTTTTGATTGCCGCCCAAGTTCCTTGAATACTATTTGTATGCGCACCTGTTTCTGTATCTTTAAAACTCAAACTATGATTGACTTAAACCGCGGATACCCTTCGAACTCGAGACAGTCGTAAGCTTTCCAACAATCGGATATAACATTCGATCCTGGTAAAACATTCTCTTTAATGATTTCTAGCAATGTTTCGGCACCTCTGTTTTCAACAACTCTAAAGACTCATTTATCTGTGCCTCTCTCAACCAAACCCAAAACCCATCTTCCTTCTACTCTTTTCCCTCTATAATACTTTTGCTTCCCAAACTTGCTTTCGTCGAATTCGACAATGACACCTTCCCCACCCAACATCACATTCTCCTTCAAACATAACTCCATGCATACTTCCCTACAAAAACGTTTCCAATCTGTCACCGTTACGTAATTCCGTTCGTATACTATCATTCCCGCACTTACCCAACCACATATAGGTAACTCGCAAAACATCACACATCAAACATGCTCAACACATGCTCAATTTACTCTTCGCAAACCAGGAGTTCTTTCGAACAGACCTTGAAATTCGATGCCTACATTCGCCTCCAGTTACTCTGCACATCCACTCAAAACTGTCTATACGGTTTTTTCGCTCTACTAGTTTCATATTTGTTCCACAAATCTGGCACTTATACGATATTGCAATCAAACCTTTGTCCATACACCACTCAATAACGCTTTTTTTATCTCTTCGCTCCAACTGATAAAAAAAATCCAGATTCAGCTACTCATCCATTCTGCAGTAAGCACCGAATTAGACACACTCGTCAATAATCAAAACATTCTTTAAGCAAAAAAATTCTTTTCTGTATTTTCAGAAGATACGGTTATAATTTTTAATTCATGCATTCAATATTTTCAATCGTTTCCTAATGATCGTTTTCAATCGTTTGGTATCTTAATAATACATTTGTGAGAGATAATTCGTTGCATTAAATGCTAACATTACCACACAACACACAAAAGTAGATTTGTAATTTAAAAAATCTCGCGCAGAACATTATAAACCTACCATTTCAACTCAGTTAAAATATAATTCAAGTTTTCTTTAAATACGAAGCTATAGCATACTTATACAGTGTCTCAAAAAAGTGATGGGACACTTGTGCTTTACAAAAGGAAACTGCAATAAAATAAATTTAAATGACATGTAAAAATTTTTGTGGGTGTGTTTCATACTTAAATTTAGTAACAATTGTTACATAACATACATTTTCTCAAAATATTAAAATATTAATTTAATAAAAATAAAATTGTTTAGAACGGTGCAGAAAATGGCTCACTTAAGTGGTGGGACACTTACTTTTCCATCAAATATTTATCCAAAAATTTTACTTTTTAAAAGGTTTTAATATATTTTGGATTTCCTTTTACTTTTAAAACATGATTTAATCTTCTTGGGATGGATTCGACTAATTTTTTTTTTGTGATTTCTGGAGTGATTTTACACTATTCTTCTTGAAGCACCGATTTTAATTGTTGTTTTGAAGAAATGGTGTGTTTGCGAATTCTTGATTCCAATTCTTGCCAAATTATTCTCTATGAGATTTAATTGTGGAGATTGGGGGGGGGTGTTTTTATTATTTCAGGACAGTTATACAGCAGCCAGAGTCAAACGTTCAAAGCACTGTGCTTGGGGTCATTGTCCTGGTAGAATTTAAAATCGTTATGAAGGTTTAATTTTCGTGCTGAAGATTTCAAATTTTGATTTAAAATGTCAATATACTTGTACTGATCCATTATACTGTCAATAAAAACAAGATTACCAACTCCAGCGGACGACATACACCCCCATACCATAACTCCTCCTCCACCATGTTTTACTGTTGGCACCAAGTTCTGTTTGCGAAATTCTTCTCTGGGTTTTCTCCACACCAAGATTCTACCGTCAGAACCAAATATAACTTCATTCCAGTAATCAGAATTCTTATTTATGTTGGATTTTGCGAAAGCCAGTCTGAGTTTTCTATTCTTTTCACTTACGAAGAATTTTTTCCTGGCTGCTCTACCGTGATATCCAGTAGATCGAATTACTCTTCTAATAGTCTCAGAATTAACAATTACTCCATATAATGCTTGTAAATCAGCAGCAACTTTAGGAGCACTCATTCTTGGATTTTTTTTAAATATTTCGAACGATAATTCGCTTTATTCCATTGGATAGCTTTGATGGTCGGCAATGTCTTCTTTTATCCTGAATCATATGATTCTTTTTATATCGTTTAATGATATTGAAAACTATTGAATGACTGAAGTTAACTGTTTCAGTAGTTTCTCTAATAGACTTTCCACGTTTAATATGCAAATTCATAACTAATTTTCGAATTCCAGGCAAAGTTTCTTTTCGTTTAGCATTTATGGCTGCACAGAACTAAAAAACACAAAAATTCCAAAACAAACTGGAGAGAAATACTGTAGACGATTTTATAAATTATTGGCAATTGCTTTTGAGTAAAAATAAATACCCCAAAAGATATTTTTATTGCTTACTTCAGACGACTTTTGTTGCATAATACGTAGTGTCCCATCACTTAAGTGAGCCATTTTCTGTTCCGTTCTAAACACTTTTATTTTTATTAAATTAATATTTTAATATTTTGAGAAAATGTATGTTATGTAATAATTGTTACTAAATTTAAGTATGAAACACACCCACAAAAAATTTTACATGTTTTTTAAATTTATTTTATTGCAGTTCCCTTTTGTAAAGCACAAGTGTCCCATCACTTTTTTGAGACACTGTATATCGTAAGTCGGAAAGCGTTATAAACCTATCAAAACCAAAAAATTAAAAATACAATTTAAATGAAAAATGTCTTAAATATAATTCACAATTAAAACAACAATACAAATTTAAAATACACAAAGGATATGTTAAACATTGCACATAAATAAAGTTACATTACTGCTCGGCATTACGCACAACCTTGTTTTGCCTTTTACACAAGGATAAGTATTCGCTCGAAAAACATCAAAGAATTCCACAAACTCGGTGTCCATGTGTTCATTTATCTATTTTCACTTAAAGAAAAATCAGAGAATTGCTCAAACTCGGCATTGCGCAACACATTGGCTTTGCCCATGTGCACATCGACCTATTTTCACTTAAAAAAACATCCCAGAATTGCACAAACTCGGCATTGCGCACCACATTGGCTTTGCCCATGTGCACATCAATCTATTTTCACTAAAAAAAATCCCAGAATTGCACAAACTCGGCATTGCGCACCACATTGGCTTTGCCCATGTGCACATCGAACTATTTTCACTTAAAAAAAAATCCCAGAATTGCACAAACTTGGCATCGCGCAGAAACTCGGCATTGCGTACCACATTGGCTTTATCCATGTGCACATCGATCTATTTTCACTTAAAACACATGCCAGAGTTGCACACACTCGGCATTGCGCACCACACTGGCTTTGCCCATGTGCACATCGATTTATTTCCACTTAAAAAATCATCCCAGAATTGCACAAACTCGGCATCGCGCACAACCTCAGCATTGCGCACCACATTGGCTTTGCCCATGTGAACATCGATCTATTTTACTTAAAAAAATATGACATTAAATAAATTCTTCATTGCTTATATACTCAGAAATCTGCTTCCACTTAAAGAAATCAGTGAATTGCACAAACTCGCGCGGAACCAACTCCATTGATTCGAGTTGCAAAAAATGTTACCAGAAAAATGATACAAAACAAAAATAAAACTGCCAGAATAAAGCAACTACCGAACCTCCAAACTGCCATATTAAGAAAAGCACCCAGTATTTTACTCAAGTCAATATTAATGAATGAAACTTACCTTCAGTCCCTTCCTTTTGCAGAATATATGGCTGTGATCTCACTGAGAAATATTCGCCTCAGTTGGCTGGCGTCGGATTTCTTGTGTTTCTCCAAATATATTCCTCAAGATAGGAATCAAACTGTTATTTTGCCTTATTAGAGCCACGGGAACTTCTTTTGATTGCCGCCCAAGTTCCTTGAATACTATTTGTATGCGCACCTGTTTCTGTATCTTTAAAACTCAAACTATGATTGACTTAAACCGCGGATACCCTTCGAACTCGAGACAGTCGTAAGCTTTCCAACAATCGGATATAACATTCGATCCTGGTAAAACATTCTCTTTAATGATTTCTAGCAATGTTTCGGCACCTCTGTTTTCAACAACTCTAAAGACTCATTTATCTGTGCCTCTCTCAACCAAACCCAAAACCCATCTTCCTTCTACTCTTTTCCCTCTATAATACTTTTGCTTCCCAAACTTGCTTTCGTCGAATTCGACAATGACACCTTCCCCACCCAACATCACATTCTCCTTCAAACATAACTCCATGCATACTTCCCTACAAAAACGTTTCCAATCTGTCACCGTTACGTAATTCCGTTCGTATACTATCATTCCCGCACTTACCCAACCACATATAGGTAACTCGCAAAACATCACACATCAAACATGCTCAACACATGCTCAATTTACTCTTCGCAAACCAGGAGTTCTTTCGAACAGACCTTGAAATTCGATGCCTACATTCGCCTCCAGTTACTCTGCACATCCACTCAAAACTGTCTATACGGTTTTTTCGCTCTACTAGTTTCATATTTGTTCCACAAATCTGGCACTTATACGATATTGCAATCAAACCTTTGTCCATACACCACTCAATAACGCTTTTTTTATCTCTTCGCTCCAACTGATAAAAAAAATCCAGATTCAGCTACTCATCCATTCTGCAGTAAGCACCGAATTAGACACACTCGTCAATAATCAAAACATTCTTTAAGCAAAAAAATTCTTTTCTGTATTTTCAGAAGATACGGTTATAATTTTTAATTCATGCATTCAATATTTTCAATCGTTTCCTAATGATCGTTTTCAATCGTTTGGTATCTTAATAATACATTTGTGAGAGATAATTCGTTGCATTAAATGCTAACATTACCACACAACACACAAAAGTAGATTTGTAATTTAAAAAATCTCGCGCAGAACATTATAAACCTACCATTTCAACTCAGTTAAAATATAATTCAAGTTTTCTTTAAATACGAAGCTATAGCATACTTATACAGTGTCTCAAAAAAGTGATGGGACACTTGTGCTTTACAAAAGGAAACTGCAATAAAATAAATTTAAAAGACATGTAAAAATTTTTGTGGGTGTGTTTCATACTTAAATTTAGTAACAATTGTTACATAACATACATTTTCTCAAAATATTAAAATATTAATTTAATAAAAATAAAATTGTTTAGAACGGTGCAGAAAATGGCTCACTTAAGTGGTGGGACACTTACTTTTCCATCAAATATTTATCCAAAAATTTTACTTTTTAAAAGGTTTTAATATATTTTGGATTTCCTTTTACTTTTAAAACATGATTTAATCTTCTTGGGATGGATTCGACTAATTTTTTTTTTGTGATTTCTGGAGTGATTTTACACTATTCTTCTTGAAGCACCGATTTTAATTGTTGTTTTGAAGAAATGGTGTGTTTGCGAATTCTTGATTCCAATTCTTGCCAAATTATTCTCTATGAGATTTAATTGTGGAGATTGGGGGGGGGTGTTTTTATTATTTCAGGACAGTTATACAGCAGCCAGAGTCAAACGTTCAAAGCACTGTGCTTGGGGTCATTGTCCTGGTAGAATTTAAAATCGTTATGAAGGTTTAATTTTCGTGCTGAAGATTTCAAATTTTGATTTAAAATGTCAATATACTTGTACTGATCCATTATACTGTCAATAAAAACAAGATTACCAACTCCAGCGGACGACATACACCCCCATACCATAACTCCTCCTCCACCATGTTTTACTGT
Organism: Stegodyphus dumicola; assembly: GCF_044657685.1. Lineage (NCBI taxonomy): Eukaryota > Metazoa > Arthropoda > Arachnida > Araneae > Eresidae > Stegodyphus > Stegodyphus dumicola. Next base: position 106,183,131 of record NC_140775.1, read on the forward strand.
TGGCACCAAGTTCTGTTTGCGAAATTCTTCTCTGGGTTTTCTCCACACCAAGATTCTACCGTCAGAACCAAATATAACTTCATTCCAGTAATCAGAATTCTTATTTATGTTGGATTTTGCGAAAGCCAGTCTGAGTTTTCTATTCTTTTCACTTACGAAGAATTTTTTCCTGGCTGCTCTACCGTGATATCCAGTAGATCGAATTACTCTTCTAATAGTCTCAGAATTAACAATTACTCCATATAATGCTTGTAAATCAGCAGCAACTTTAGGAGCACTCATTCTTGGATTTTTTTTTAAATATTTCGAACGATAATTCGCTTTATTCCATTGGATAGCTTTGATGGTCGGCAATGTCTTCTTTTATCCTGAATCATATGATTCTTTTTATATCGTTTAATGATATTGAAAACTATTGAATGACTGAAGTTAACTGTTTCAGTAGTTTCTCTAATAGACTTTCCACGTTTAATATGCAAATTCATAACTAATTTTCGAATTCCAGGCAAAGTTTCTTTTCGTTTAGCATTTATGGCTGCACAGAACTAAAAAACACAAAAATTCCAAAACAAACTGGAGAGAAATACTGTAGACGATTTTATAAATTATTGGCAATTGCTTTTGAGTAAAAATAAATACCCCAAAAGATATTTTTATTGCTTACTTCAGACGATTTTTGTTGCATAGTACGTAGCGTCCCATCACTTAAGTGAGCCATTTTCTGCTCCGTTCTAAACACTTTTATTTTTATTAAATTAATATTTTAATATTTTGAGAAAATGTATGTTATGTAATAATTGTTACTAAATTTAAGTATGAAACACACCCACAAAAAAGTTTACATGTTTTTTAAATTTATTTAATTGCAGTTTCCTTTTGTAAAGCACAAGTGTCCCATCACTTTTTTGAGACACTGTAACTTGCTTTGAAGAAGAGGCGTAAGCAATATTACGTCATAAAAAGGCGTGTCCAAGCATAAGAGAAGTAAACACAGCATCGACTGATGCAGCCTATTCTGCGATTTAGCCGTACTTTTATTTAGACGTAAACTTCTTAACCGATCAAGTTCTTCCTTTAACCTCTACCTTCAGATACAGAATACACTTCGTGCTCTCTACCTTCAGATACAGCATACATGATTTTCTCTTGTCACTTTTCCAGAGAAGAAAAAAAAAAGGGTTAAAATAAATGAACAAACAAACAGGAAGAACGCTAAAACAATAATCGTATCGTATTCCGAAAAATCTGTTTCATACTGTCCGCTGCAGTTGCAGTCAAACTGCCAGCAAAATAAGTACACGTAATCAAAAAATTTCTTAAATATAAATGCTTTATTTTAAAAAACCTCAAAAATTACTTTAAAATTTATTTTGTGAAAAAAGGTGTTCCGAAATACCAGAAGGAACTAAACGAAGATTCATCATTTCGCTTTTAATCATGAAACAGTAATTTGCGTTTTAACGCTAAGAACATATTCAACCAATTGCAAATACGTTTTCCAACCATGAAAAAAAATTTAAGCACGCTAAATTGAGAGATGCCACTATGTGCAAAATAAGACTTGAAAATAAATAAATGAATATAAGGCTATTTATGCAAATTAAAAATATTCTGCTTGATTACCACACTGTCAAAATTTTAACATATCGCTCTTTCCGTGTTCCTATAAGAAAATATCCATGTTTATTGAAGAGAAATGCATCATTACATACCACGTGACCCATTACTTAGAACATAATTTAAGCGAGATGAAAATTAAACAAACTTGTTAAATCTCGTGCACTTAAAGTGTAAACAAAGCGATATTATTTTCTAAAGTATCAGAAACTATTTAGCGGGCAACTCTGAAGCATTAATTATCGAAGTCTTGAATGAAATTCCGTGATACAACTTGCGAAACGAAGAGAAGTAAAGACATTAGTAATTTCCAAACTTAAATTAGACTATAGATATTAATTAAGCTTGCAAATCTTCCCATGCAGATAAATGAATTTCACCTTTCTTTTGGTTCTTATTTTGTCCGGGTTGGCGTTTTACTATGTGCGTAAAAAGTATATTCAGATCAAGAAAAAATGGCAACAATCTACTCAGTGTAATAATTGTGAAATGATTGAGACTGCGCCGGAAGTTTCAAAAGGGCAAGAAAAGAAACTTCCAGTTATGGATTTTCAAATGCTTAAGACACATAAGAAAGAGAATATTAAATGCATTCCTTAATTCTAAACAATCTAAAAGAAGAAAAAAAACAGCGTGCAATTTTACAGAGGAGGACTTATGATACTGCAGATTACTTTAAAATGGATTTCAAATTACAATGTTTTTGAAACTCAAGAAATACCTAAGTACGACATGGATTTTATATTTAACTAGTACTCAAAACGGATATTAAGATTCAATAAGATAAGTAATTAAAAACTGAAGGTGGACAAATTCCATACCAAGAACAGTATTAGAATGCTTTGTTAAGTTAGCATTAACCAAGTTTAAATAAATAAAAAAAGGAATACTAGTGAATATTTTTATAGCTAAATTTAGATTTTAAATTATATTTAATTTGCAATATTCAGATAAGATAAAAAAAATCTACGTCTACTACTGCTCATTATTTAATACTATTAAGAATATTTATAAAGAATGTATTCATTATTCGAAGAATTTGGTTAATATTTTGTTCAATAAATGACATAAAATTCTGAAAAATGTGAAGTTTAAATATCTGTAAGACATAGCTTGTAATACACAGATCTTTAATATTTTGTCATGTTATTCTATATAATACAAAATTAAGTTGATTTAGAAAGAATTACATATAGAATTGATAAAGATTACACTTCATATACTTTAGCTTCAATGGCATTTTTCATGATTTTAAAAATCACTGAAACTTTCTGTGTGAAATGAAGGACAGAATTACAGTTTTCTACAATAATACAGATGGTACCAAACGCATTGCTTGCAAAATTTGGCGATTTTTTGTCTGGCACTATCAAATAGGCGATTTGGGGACATTTTGTTTCGTATGGCAACCCAATCAGCTTAGACCGTTTTTATTTGTATTTTGTTTGTTTATTTTTCTTATTTCTGCCATGCTTTTCGTCAAAGTTTTTTTTTTACATTTTCACTAAATTTTTTAACGTTGCTTCCCTTGTTTCGAACGGTAAGCGCACTTGTTTTTATATTGTTTTGATTATTTAGGTTTTTTTTTTTTTTTTTTTTTTTTTTTTTTGTTTACATTTCGCATTTTAAGAAGTCTGCGAAAACAGGGTTTTCTCGTTTTTTCCCAAAAATTTGGCGGTAACTCTTCGTCAATGCAGTGCCTCTCGCACATTTGTTCCTCTGCAATTTATTACAGCGATCTGATAACTATTCCATCTTTCTCTTAGGAAAAACCTTAGTAATCTCCAAATGTACGTATAAAAGGATACTTTTGCCGATAGCTGGTGACATCTGGACATGAAGAACAAGAAGTTTCCTATTTCTTTATTGAAGCAAATTATCATATTTCATTAACTATTATGTTTATAGCTTCGCCATATACGTATTTAATCAGAAATACGTATTTCATCAGAAATTAACCTAGTATTCCCAAACTGAAAATTATCCAAAATAATGAGAAAAATGGCACTTGTGTACTATCGCAATTATCTTAGTAGAAGTATTCAAATTTTCAGAAACTGTCAAACTCTAGCAACCATGCGCATAACCATTTTTCCGACAACCATGCTCATAACAATCGTTTCACTCAAGCAAAGCCGCTATCTTTGTATGAGCTCTATTTTGTTGTATTTCCACCTTCCAACGTTGATATTTTTTGCCTTAAACTTATTTTTAAAATGTGAGTTTGTGGATTTCGCCAGCAATGGAAGATACTCTAGTAAAATTTCGGCACTAACACAGAATTTTGCTGGAAATGAGTTTTCTAGATAGCCGATGTTGTCGAAGATTGCATAAAACCGAGTCTGCAATTCTGTGATTTTTTTTAATGAAAACAGATCGCTGTGTACTTCGGGAGAAGAATAACGAAAAAAAAAAGTTTTGGAGAAGAATGTAAGTTTTTTTATTTTTTTTTAATGTATGACATAATCCTTATTTAATAATTCAAATCTGTATTCTAAATTGTTCAAGTTCGTTTCCTTTTCCTATGCTGATATTGTTTACCATACTTCCATAAATATCGATAGTTTGGAAATCTCTAAAAAAGGCGCGAAAACCACTAGCTTGCACATGCAAAGTAACTTTTATATTTTCATCCTTAAAAATCGCCGAATTGCGCCAAGATGGTTGTGATAGTACGTAAATACCACAAAACCTCCCAGAAGCCATAGCAGCTGCAATTTCAGACCCAAAATATTAACCCCTTACTAGCAAATAAACTAACCATTCCATTTAAATTACAAATAATCCTCATCCTTTATCACATGAAGTTGAATAAAAAATTAAAAATGATTTATTAATTTTAGTTTTTCCGTGGTAATAATACTATCAAATATAGTTTATAACACAAAAAATGAAACTGTATTAGTGGTATTCTATACTAATTAGGGTACTTATGTATTATCGCAATTACCTTAGCAGAAGCCGCCAAAGTTTCAGAATACGCCAAAGTCTGTTAATTACGCGCATAATAATTATTCAAACCATGTGCCTGACAATTATTCAGTTTTCAATATCGCCATTTCCTTATGCGTTCTTTTTGCTGTATTGCAAGGTTCCAACGTCTTTTATAGAAAAATTGTAATTATTGTTTGTCACGATTTTAAAATTCGGGCTTTTGGAATTTTCCTATAATAGAAGAAATAGAAAAGAATTTTATGCGATAAAATTCGAATATTTTCTCAAAATGATCACTACGAAATTTCTGCCACAATAGAAACAAAACCCCGTTTGCAGCTATATTTACTGCCTGTTTCGAGGAGATAAATATTAGGTGAAACGTAAAATATTTATGTATGTAATATATATTTTTTTACAATAGAAGTAATTGTTCTTTTTCTTCCGAAAATTCGCCAAACTGCGCGAAGTTAACCAACTTTGACAATAAGTACCTTAATTAGTTTGTTATAATTGTGATGAATGATACATATTTGAAATACCAGATATTAAAAAAAAGTCACTGTTCACTGTCATGACAGAAAATGCTTTTGAAAAATGTAAATAGGTTTGTTCCAAGTGAGATAACATTAATGAAAAAAATTAATAAATCTTAAGTTATTATATTATGTTTATACGGAATTTTTCCGTATTGCCGGCGCAGGCGATAAAGTTGCAAAAAATGGTACAACCGATGCCAAACGGAATATCCTCGCTCGTAACCTTTTACGCCTCATTTTCAAAACAAATCGCAGCCATTTCTTATCAGACTGATTTTTTCTATCAATACTGGCATACAATTACATACCAGATAGTCCCATTTTATACCCTAAGGTTATTCGCGGTAATTAAGTCACTTAGGATGCAATTACTATGATGGGGAAAATATAGAAAAGGCAAAGTTAAATTTATCAATTCTAATGAGAATGCACTAGTGAAGTAAAGCACTGCGGTTCACACATAATTTCAGAGTAAGCAATTTGTACGAATTCAAATAATTTTTGTAGTTAAACTTGTATTCCAAATTAAGATTTAACTTGAAGTTAATGTGGTACATAATTTGGAACTTTGCGGTTATACTGGCTTTCAGCAGGAAATTAAAGTCCTGCTCTTGCCAGTTCCTGATGTGATCCCATATGGGGCCTGACAGAGTTGAAACCTTAAAGAAATTTTCTCTCGTGGAAGTAGAAGTGTGCTGGAGAGAGAAAAAGAAGCACTTTGCTCCTATACTGCTACATCTTGGATGGAATCCGCCAAGCAGAGGCTTGAGAAAGAAACTTCGGATGACCTGTGTAGGATAGCCCGAATACTAACTGTTCATTCGTCGGAGCCAGTCACGTGGGAAGTCACCCTCCCAGAAACTGACCCCGATCGATGCTGATTAAAAACCCGAAAATTGGAACATAGAATTCTGAACTCAAGAGGTGGGCGGCAAATGGGCGGAGGTTTTTGTCTTCAGCCAGGATTTCGTAGATAAGAATGTCCGTGAAATTAGCGGGATTCACATTGATAATATTATTTAAAAAGTTCTTGTTTATTCTGCTGAGGTAATCCTGAATAGTATCTATTTTCAAGTCGGTGTGGAGAGTCCTATTCCGAACATAGTAAGGAGCTTTTGTGATGATTCTTAGCACCTTATTTTGAAGCACTTGGAGTTTGCTAATTTCGTTTGCTTTGTAGTTTGCCCAGGCTGGGGAAGCATACGTGAGAATGGGTCGGATTACTGTTTCATAAATCCTCTTTTTCCGTCTGAGGGTGAGGTTTTCATTCTTTAGGAGAGGGAAAAGCCTGAAAATGATCCCGTGTGCTTTTCCGCTTACTCTAAGCATATGATCCTTCCAATTGTAGTTCTTGTTAAGGGTAACTCCCAGGTAATTAGCTTTATCAACTGTAGGGATGATTTTTCCAAAAAGTATAACCTCAGTTCTGACCCGCTTCCTCTGTCTGCGATTTCGAATGAGTAGAATCTTGGACTTTTCTCGCTGAATGCACGTTTTCCAGCGACTGCACCACCCCTCAATAGCAGGGATTTTCGCCTGAATTCTTGACAAGGCATACTCTGGGTTTAGAGACTTGGTGGCTATCGCTGTATCATCAGCGTAGCTGGCTGCGAGAACATTTGTATCCTCGGAAAAGCAAGGGAAATCTTTCGTATAGATGATGTAAAAAAGCTGGCCTAAAATTGACCCTTGAGGAATACCTGCGTAAATATTTTTGACACATGAAGTTGCATTTCCAACTCCAACGGTGCAAGTTCTATTTTCAAGGAAGGACTTGATAATGAGTATCAGATTTCTGGGGAAACCGAGATGAATTAGCTTATAGATTAGCCCTGGATGCCAGACGCAGTCAAAAGCCTTTGCCACGTCTAGCATCAGGATAGCAACACTCATTCTGTTCTGCATAGCGCCGATGAATTCCGTGAGCCTGACTAACTGCGTTGTGGTCGAAAGTCCTTTCCGGAAACCGTGCTGGTGATCAACGAGAAAGTCCAAGTTTTCTTGCATTCTGAGATAAATAATACGTTCCAGGATCTTGCTTATGGAGGACAGCAGGCTGATGGGTCTAAAGTTTGCCGGGTAATTCTGTGTTTTTCCTGGCTTAGGAATCATCAGGATGCTTGCTTGCTTCCAGAAAAGCGGGAAATAATTTTGATACAAACATGCATTGAGAATGTCTGTTAATTTGCATACGGTCTTAAAAGGCATGTTTTTCAGCATCTGGTTCGTGATCTTGTCCTTTCCTGGAGCTTTCTTTAATTTAAGTCCCTTAATATTGTTCTGCACTTCGTGCGTCGTGGTTAGTTTGATAGAAGGTTCCATAGAAGGGGAGTGCAGCCATTGATCGTTAAGGTAATGAACTTGAATGTCCGAACTATGATCTGAGGGGAAGGAATTTGGAATGAACTGTTTAGAAAGGTGTTCCGCAAAAAGTTCCGCTTTGTCTTGATCGGAGTAAGAAAATCCGTTATCGCATTTAAGCGGTTTTCTGGCAGAGCAGGGGCGTTTTAGTGTCCTTGTATGACGCCAGATGGCGCCAGGTTCGTCGTTGATCTTTTCCATCTGATCCTGCCATAAGCTAGAACGATGGTCGTGAATCTTTTGCTTGATTTTCCTATTAAGCCTGTTAATTTGAGTTTTGATAGCAGGATCCCAGGTGAGATTAAATACGCGAATATTGGCAGGAAGAGTGTGCTCATGTCTGACGCGGTCAACCTCAGTCGTAGCTAGGGACTTAGCAGAATGCAGGTACGAAGTAAAGTCTGTTTTAGCACGTTTAATATCCGAAGTGCTTTGTAACGAGTCACAATTAAAATCAGTGGTCATCAAAGTATTATGATAAAGATTCCAATCAGTATGCTTGGTAGGTTCTTAGCATTTTCCACTCCAAGGTAAGCAAGCACAGGTACATGATCAGAAGACATGTCACATGTTACCGTAATAGCCATAGGAATATTGAACGTCGTAATAAAAATATCCAGAATGTCAGGCCGATGGTTGAGTATACGAGTATTTGGCCTATAGGTAGGCTCATCCGGCACATGCAGAAAGACAGGGTAATTACACACAAAATCATGCACTATGCGTCCATTATAATTCGAGTTGCGGCATCCCCAGTCGAGATGCTTGGCGTTTAAATCGCCACCTAGAAAGGTGGGGGAGTCTGAGTTAATAAGTCTATCCAGAATTTCAGCACTGAGCTTGTTCCCAGGGCGGTTATACACCGCACAGAAAGTGACATCCCCAATGTTGGGTAGATTGACCATCACTTTAACACTTTCCATTCCATCACAATTTTCTGCACTTTTCAGATATGAATCAAATGTCCTTTTAATATAAATGAGCACTCCGCCACCACGGTGGTGGAGTCTGTCACTACGGTAGCTGAAATAATTGGCTATCCTTAAGGAGTGCGAAGGGTTAGCATGGGTTTCTGTAATTAAGCAGATGTCTACGTCATTTTGCTGGATAAATTCATGAAGTTCCGGTATCTTGAAGGTAGCGTTCTGCGCGTTCCAAAGCAGGATCTTAACAGGAGAACTTTGCCGGGAGGTGGGATTATCCATGGTTGGGGGAAGCTGGCCTGACTGTGTCCTCTATCATAGAGGCGGTAGGAAGTGCCTTCGCTACATCAGCAAAAATAGAGATGGTTGTTGTGAGCTTTTGAATTACCGCATTAGCTTCGTCGAGCTTTGCTTGAAGCTCACTGAATTGTGGGAAGGTTGCTTGTGGCGCCATCTGTGGGGGAGTAGCATTACTATTGTTGACTACTCTATCTGCATATGATATGCCTTTTTGCACAAAGGATGAGCGAGGCTTGGGGTAGAACGAACAACCTTTAAAACTGGCAGTATGAGGAAGTCCGCAATGACAGCACTTTGGTGGCACATCCTTGGGCTTCGTGCAGTCACGAGACTCATGCCCCTGACCACATTTGACACACCGCGGTGCGTGACGGCATTGGCTTGTTTCGTGAGCGTGGTAAAAGTCTTGGCATCGGAAGCACTGCGTGATACCGCGTCTAACTCTGTATCTTTCAACTGTTATCTTTAGCCTCATAAGATACTTTAGATTATTAAAAATGTCCTTGGTTTTCTCATTCCTTTCTAGCAAGATCAGGAATAGAGGCATGGGGGCAATTTCAAGACCTTTTCGGCGAGACATTTGTACAACCTTTTTAACAGCGTATCCTTCTGCAATGAGAGCATCTTGGATATCCGTAACTGGGATGTCAATCGGAAGGCTACGAATGACGACTTTGATGTTTTTGTCTTCAGCAAGCTGATATGAATGAAATTTAATCTTTTTGTCGTCAAGGAGGTCCTTGATGTTACGATAAGTCTCACTGGAATTGACTTTGATTTCAAATTCATCTACGGCTTTCATCTTTGCATTAAATTCACTGTAGCCGGAGTTATCCAATAGATCAGTAATATCCTTCCATTTCCAGTTTGAATCCTTAATGACAATCGGCGGAAGCTTCGAACTTCTTTTCGGAAACTTAAATTCTTCAGATACATCAGCATCACTTATTTGCCCAGCCGGGCACGTGACGTCATCTGTATTTCCGATAGGCCGCACCATGCTTTCCGTCAGGGACGTACTTGCAGCCGGCTTCTCGGAGGATTCACTAGATGGCGCCACTTTAGCGTGGCTACTGGTCGCTACTTTAGATGGGTTTGTGGAGAAGATTTCATTCGGCTTTTTGGATGAATCATCAGCTTTTGCAGCCCTCGTTTTCATCCTGCGTTTTACTGCAACATCGCCTTGGGTAGTTGAGTGAGTACTGCGTTCAGTACCATGGGTATGAGCTTTTTCGGGAGGAAGCTGAGTTAGCACATGGTATTTGTTTTTCAAATCCAATTCGGCTGACTTTTCAGGGCTGAGCGGCCGTTTAACACTGTGGCTGGGGGAAATCCATTCCATGCTTGAATCCACATCGTTAAAATGGTTAGACTCAGATTGAGAGGCCAAATCTCTTTTCGTGTTATGTATTATATCCATAAATCTGTTCAGGAATGCCAATTCAACTTGCTCATAGGAAATCAGACTATCATTCCTGGAAGTCAGTGCATGAAAGCGATCCACAATTTGCTGAATAATTGACATTTTCCAGATCAAGTCCAAGTCAAAAAAATTAGAGCTAGGCAAGAAATAGGGCACGCAAAGACCTTTTACAGTCCCCAGAACACAAGGTTCAACGGGAATAAACCTTCTGTATGTGCCAACAAGTGCAGAAATATGCGAGCAGTTAACAGAGTAACGGCAATCAAGAGCGAGGAAAAACTCACCACCGAATCAAATAGCCCCCTAACTACCAGTACATAATTACTGAGAGAATAGACTTCTATAGCGTGGTTTACGTGACATGAGATCACTTGGGGTCACGTGATACGAACCGGCGAATCAGGATGTTGAACCATAAAAGCATAGTAAATTCTCAAATTAATGTCTTTTTACAAATTTATTGTCTTTATTTACTGGCTTTATACAAAATTTCAAACGATATTAAAATGTTTATGCCTTCAAAATAAACAATTCTTAAGAACTAACATTTGTTAACATTTTTTATGTGTATACTGTATGGTGTCGCCAATAAAGTCTGCTTGGCGAGATTTACGCCGGCGAAACGGAAAAGTACCGTACCATTTGAAGTTATTACACTAAAATTCAAGAGAATTAGGCAAATCTAAAAAGATGTCGAGATATTTTGTTCTCATGAATATGTGTTTGTTCTCATAATATGTGTTTAAGAGTGTATATAAATAGCTATATTTCAACTGAAACTAATCACTAATAAAAGATTAACTGGTACTTATGCTCTAATTAGTTGAATAGTAATTGACTCATCAGATCTTTTGTATTCAAAAGTTAACTAGTCACGCATTTGTTAAAAATTAAATAAAAACTAATACTGTATAATTATATCTCACAGCATTGTGCTTGCATACTGAAACAACGCTTATAAACAAAAATAAAAATAGGAGTTTGCGCAGACGATCCGCCTGCTTCAACAGCTGGATCTACGTTGCTTTTACTTCCAAGATAATAGATCTTTTTATATGTGTCTGGAACATATTTCATTTAAAAGCAACTGTGTAAAACATTTCCCATAATATTTACTGCATTTACCATGAATTTTCAGCATTTGCAAAAATTCCCCTTAGATTTATTTAATTGCAAAAATTTTGTAATTATTGAATTATTTGTATTTAGAAAATTAAAAAAAGAGAAATGTTTATGCAAAAGATGTTATGAAACATAGTAGTATAGTAAAGAGCAAAAAGTAGCTTTTAAAAGAATTATATGATATATTATTTTTTAAATTTTACACAACAAAGGTTACTATACAACTTCTATTTCTTGCATATTTTTCGCCCTATATATTAATGCTGGTAACTTTAACATACCATTAAGAATGCCATTAAGAACTTCTGCCCAAATATTGCTTGCACTCTCTATCATTAAATACTTTTTATGTATAATGAATGTAATATCACTGTTCAATTTTCTTCAAACTAATCTTTTTTTTTTTTTTTTTTTTTTTTAATATTATTCCGTGTGTTAGCCGATCAATGTGTCCAACTTTATTTTCAGCTGCGTCAATTTTGCTTTCTATAACCTCGAATTTGTTTTCTATTACGCAGGTAATTTCTCTTTTCATTTTCTCTTGACTTGCTTCAATCGTTTCTTAAACAGCCTTCATTTCTTTTTTAACGGAAATCTTCCACCATTCCTGACCTGATTCCATCTCTTCTTTAAGCGGTTTCATCTTTGCTTTAATAGAATCTTTCATGTCTTCTTTAAATGATGCTTGGTCAGCTGCTAACTTTTCTTGGAATGCAGCAAAAGCAACGATGAGCTGCCTCAATTGTTCTTCCATCGCTCTAGGCATTCAAATCCCACTTCTTACACCAAAAAGTGTAGCGTACGTGCAGGTTCGTTATAAATCGAATGCACAAGTCCGATGAAAAATAAATAAAATTTATTATTACTACAACAAATAAAACAAAATGCTTAAATTTCCTCAGATATTCGTACAATACTGCAATATTTCACAGTAGTTATATTTTAAATTCCTAAAGTGATCAACAGAACTTAATCAAAACAGAGAAAGCTAATCCGCGAACTCCCTATAATCATTATCAGCAATAAGTAAACAACTGAACTGAGATGTTTTCCTTCCGCTTTTTATAAGCTTTTTAAATGTGCATGAGAATATTCTGGTATTTTCTCGATTTTCCCCGAAAAGCAAAAGCGCGCAATTACGAGCTATTTATTTATTAAGTGCGCGTGCTCTTGTATTTTTAATTTTTACCGCGTAGCTTTCTCTTCAAATGAGTCTCGTGCTGCATTGTATGGTAATATAAAAAAATTTTAATTAATTCTACTTAAAAACAGCTAATTCAATACAGAAACTGTAACGATACATATTTTAAAAAAGGATGCCTAGTAAAAGTTTATTTTGCTTTGAATAAAATGTCACCTTTAGTATTCTGAATTCCTCTGTACCAATTAATTTTGATTCTTGTCACTCAGATCATTCATTATAATTTATATCAATTCAAATAATTTTCCTGTTTTACTAGATGTTCCAAATGGGAAACGAATTCTCATGACTCAACAATTTTGGAATGATGGCATATTTAAAAAAACAACCAGATTTCATGATACAGTGACTTAAAATTATCATCATTATGAATATTATCCTGATACACCTCTAAGGTGAAGTCTAAACCAACTTCCCATGGGGTGGGAAGGCATTTCTTCCATAGTTTATTAATTTTATCTATAGTCTAATAGTATTAATTTTATCTAAGCCTGTCGTCCGTATATTTTTAAAATAAAAGGACGGATAATGAGATCATAATAAATGATAAATTTAACTTTATTCTTTCCATAATAAATGATAAATTTAACTTTATTACTAGTAAATCAAACCAAAAAAGTAGCTAAAACTGCTACAGCTGTTTACATTTTGATGTAATTTACCTCATAAAAAAAAAAAAAAAAAAGGGAATTCTGTTTTAATGACAGAGCTATGTCTAGATATTTTTTTCATTTGAAACAATGAGGTGAATAAGCAGCCCTATATGCAATGTAAGATGTCCAGCCATTCAGGAGCACCGAGAGAAAAGAAATATATATACACAGTGCAAATTACTATACCCATGCATTCCTACATTCATTAAATGTAGCTATTTCAAACTAAAATACCGTAGGTGTTAGCAGCAGATCTCAAACTTTTCTCCCATATACACACCTTTTACCACTGCTAGATACTCATTTCCTCCTCCCCTGCTTTCCACAGCTTGAAAAATACATATACATTTATCTAAATCCAGATAACTTTTTCAAAAACCATTTTTTGTGGTTTTTTTCAAAAAAAGATTAATTATGCCGTAGTAAACAGCAATCATCGTTTGATCAAGTAGAGTTCGACAGAGGAAGAATAGTGGCGTACCGAGGGTGTGGATTATCTTTCAAGGAAATTGGTAGTCGTGTTGGACGAAACCAAACAACTGTAATGCGGATATGTGACTGTTGGATGCAGGAGGGTAGGGCGGACAGACGTGTTCGATCGCATCCACCTCAGTGCACCACTTCCCGTGATGACAGGAGCATTGTGCGCATAGCAGTGGCGGATCGCTCAGTCACATCACGAACCATATCACAGCACATTCTGTCTGTAACGCATCATCCGGGTGGAACGCGAAGCTGTGTGGTAAATTCTTCGACTCGCGTTTGTTTACTTCGGCGAAGTGCTACGTGTTAAAGTGCGGGTTTGGTGTTTAGTTTGAGCTTGGTAAAAGTATAGTTTAAGCAAGTAGTTTAAGCAAGGAGGTTAGAATAGAAGGAGGGAGGGTTCGCGGTTTCCTCCACTATCGGGGAATGAAACTCCGCCGAACAAGCGGCGTCCATGTTTGTGAATTCAAAACATTGCATTACGGCAGTGACATGTACGTGTTTCTAACTTGTTCCGTGCATTTATTTTCCAGTAAAAATATGTTAAATTTATAATGAAATCCCTCGCTATTGTTGAATTTTTGTTTTAAAGTAATAAAGATGATATCCATAATTTACTATGTATAGCAAATTATTAAGAAATAGTTCGAAATCTAAATGCATGCGCATAACATTAAAGCCTTTAAAAAATGATGTTTCTGTATATTTCACGGATTTTCTTAGGTTAGAAAATAAATCTTAATAAAATAAAACAGATTTATGTGAATTCATTGATTTCAGTTTATACGCATTTCATATTTATTAATCTCAAAGAAACTGCCTTTAATTAAGTTGAATTACAGAAATACACCTATATAAGTTTTTGGATACATCTTTCCACATGTTCAATTGTGTAAATATTTTACTTAATTTTATCACTATACTGCCCAGAAATTTGTAAGTTTATGCAAATAATTTTTAACAACAGAACAGTTTATCTTAACTTAAAAAAATGAATAATAATTAATATATAAAGAAAAGCATTGCTTTATTTAACAACTTTACAATTAATAAAAATAGTAGCAATTGATTTCTTACTTTTCATGAAAGTTATAAAACGAATTAACTAAAACGTTCAAATTATACAATTTAAATCCTACCATATAGCATTGTATCTTAAGGAACGAAGATACCAGCTATAAACAGAAACATTAAAATGTATTTAATATATTTTGATTATAGTTATATTAAATAACCTATTTTAAGTCCTTTTTTTTCACATCTGGAAAGAAAACCACATGACATTGTGATATTTTTTGACATAGTTGTCATATTACATAAAAAAAGAAAATTAATACTTACGTGTGAAAAATAATGCCCGGAATTTTTTTCGAGAATCTAAATGTGCATCCATATGCAATACAAGCTGACATGTTTCAAAAAGAAAAGAAAAAAAATGTTGCAATGACAGACTTCCTTGCACAAGTCACGGTGATAACAGGAAGATGGCCGCCAAGCTTCACCGTTTGAGTTGAACCTTCCCTCCTTCTATTCTAACCTCCTTGAGTTTAAGGTACCCCTTGGCGAAACTTGGCGATTTTTGGCGGTACATGGATACCGATTTTGTGCAATTCTTTGACTTGCTATTTTGGCTTGCGAAGCGCCGATTTTTGCTACACAAAGCTAAAATAACAAGACAAACAATTGCACAAACTCGGTATCCATGTACACATCGACTTATTTTCACTTTTAAAAAAAACCCCGAATTGCACAAAAATGGCATTACGCACTCCTTTATCCATGTACACGTTGACCTATTTTCCTATTTTCAATTTTAAAAAAATCCCCGAATTGCACAAAAATGGCATTGCGCACTCTTTTAACTTTATCCATGTACACGTCGACCTGCTTTCCCTTAAAAAAATATCAGAATTGCACAAACTTGCATTGCGCCCTCCCTTTACTTTGTCCATGCACACATCGATATATTTTTACTTAAAAAGTCAAAGGAGCACCAAATTCTACAATATAGGCAAACAAAAAATACATAATCTCAATAAAATACATTTTAAACCAAACAATAAAATAACATAAAAAAGGAAAAACATGTCATACATTTAAGCACTACCAAAAGCAAATATTCACTTACCATGATTTTCGAGTTCGCTTCATACACCTAGAGCCACGTAAAAACCAAAATATCAATCATACTCAAATGACTTTTTTCAAACCAGGTACTCTTTCTGATCAAACGCTTCACATAGTGACCATCTGATTTACAAACCCATTCAAATCCATCTAATCGGTTTTTTACGTTCGACTAGACGCATATCCTTCCTACATACAGGACACTTATAATGGCTACTAAGTAAACCTTCATTTACACACCAGTCAATTAAGGCTCTTTGACAATTAAAGCTCTTTTAACTTTATCCATGTACACGTCGACCTGTTTTCCCTTAAAAAAATATCAGAATTGCACAAACTTGCATTGCGCCCTCCCTTTACTTTGTCCATGCACATATCGATATATTTTTACTTAAAAAGTCAAAGGAGCACCAAATTCTACAATATAGGCAAACAAAAAATACATAATCTCAATAAAATACATTTTAAACCAAACAATAAAATAACATAAAAAAGGAAAAACATGTCATACATTTAAGCACTACCAAAAGCAAATATTCACTTACCATGATTTTCGAGTTCGCTTCATACACCTAGAGCCACGTAAAAACCAAAATATCAATCATACTCAAATGACTTTTTTCAAACCAGGTACTCTTTCTGATCAAACGCTTCACATAGTGACCATCTGATTTACAAACCCATTCAAATCCATCTAATCGGTTTTTTACGTTCGACTAGACGCATATCCTTCCTACATACAGGACACTTATAATGGCTACTAAGTAAACCTTCATTTACACACCAGTCAATTAAAGCTCTTTTTCCCTTTCGCTCCAAATCGTACAGAAACTTCAAATTAATCTTACTACATTCGGCCATTCTACCGTCTAAAGAATCAAACCAACACACACCACAAAAACGTTTACAAAACATCCCATGGTTCAAAATTTCCCAGAATCATGCATCCTATTACGTTACAATTACCATAAATGAAACAACAACTTGGCGATAAATCAAACAACAACTTCGCCATAATACAAGGGTACCTTAAAATCTACTCTACCCTTGCGCTTTAAATAAAGCTAAAAACAGATTTTTTGTTCTCCTGGTTTGGTGTTTTCAGAGAAGATTCAGATAGGAGAATTTTCCTTTTTATTTTTTTTCGCTCAGACGCAATTGTGATGAAGAAAGATGGAATAGAGCTCTGACCTGGACTGTCAGTACAAACCGCCCATATCGTCAGAACGTTTATTAAAAATTTGTCATAAAAAGGAGTAAGAAATTACACTGTTTTTCTTAAAGGTATAGAGAAAAATATTAAGGTAAACAACGCTAAAATTTTGAAAGATGAAATACCCAGCAAAGTGGCTTTAGTTAAAAATATTGACTTCATTAAAATTATAAGAGATGGAAGGCTTCTAATAAATACCTCAGTGGCAGAATGTGCATGGCAAATTTTAAACATATCTGAATTGCATAATGTAAAGGTCTCACCGATGCTTGCCATGTCTGAACTGACAAGCAAATTTCTTCTATCATCCATTCCAGTAGAAGTTGAGCTCTCGGAGCTAGCTAACGAGCTGAATCATAATAACGAGATTTAAGTATTAAATTTAAGAAGATTTTTAGCGAAACGTTCAGACAGTAATAAGAAATCTTCAGAAAGAGTACTCGTTACTATTGCAGGATACCACTTACCAGAATATGTAAAAATATGGCTGACAAGACATAGGATCACAAGGTCCTACGATAATCCAAGGCAATATCCTCAATGTCTGAGGTTTGGTCACGGGATAAGAAGCTGTAGAGGATTAGTAAGATGCAGCAAATGTAGCGAAAATCACACCAGGGCACAGTGCCAGAGTGTGCAGATCAAGTGCGCGTTGTGCAGTAACTCACATGAAGCATCCTCGAAGAATTGTCCCAAATACATCGAAGAGGGCAATATTCTCAAATATAGTGCTGACCATTAATGTTACCGTAGTAGAAGCAAGGCAGGCTGTAGCAAACAAAAGTTCTTATGCGAAGGTGGCAGGAACTCAGGTGTCAATTCCTGCAAAGGAAGATTTCCTGAAAATCATGACTCCAATAATAGCTGCGCTGCAAGGATCTTTTGAAAGTGCGTTAAAACAGCAGGCTGACTACTTCGAAAAAATCTTAGCAGGATTGGATCAAAAGTATGAAAGCATGTTCAACAAGCTCGATACAAATGTGAGCGAGATATCAGAATGCACTAGAGATAAGCATATTGGGAAAAGAGCTCTTGAGTCCGACAGTGACCTGGACTTGGATGAGCATAATACGAAAGTAGTAAGAAGTAAGGACAGGTGACGGAGGACGGGGACGCCTGATGTTTAACAGAGGTAAACAGGCATATGTCCCGCGCCCTTCCCTATCTAGTGGCAGCAACTCCCAGGAGCCTCATGAGGCCACCTCGGGAGTTTATTGAAGAATTTTACGTAATTGTACATGGCCATACAGAGGCGTCTTAAGAATACATTAGTTTTGATCGATAGGCGAATGATTTGTTACATCTTAGTTTGTTAGACACTGTTAGACACTAATTACAGCATATACATACACATACAAGTACATACACTTGCACATATAAAGATACATACAAAACACTTGTAAAACACATATAACAGCACATATATAACACATATAAAAGCACATATATAACACATATAAAACATGTAAGCACATTATAGAATAATAGAAATTAGATACTAGTTTGCACACATTTATACAAGTAAAACACATACTTATAATGAAACATAATTAAGCTAATATATAGTATACACTTACACTAAAGACACATACAGATCACATGTAAAATGCACATATAAACATACATAAAACATGCAGGCACACTGTAGAATATTAAATTTTGTTATTAGATGGTATAGTAATTACAGATGAAACTTTACGCTGTAGAATACATTATGCAATACATTATATCAGGTACACAATACTTATTTAATTTGAATAGATATGCAGTGCTTTTTATATACATAATGCTTACAGAATTGATACACAATGTAAAAACAGATGCACTATGCTTGTAAAGCATTAGTAATTAGAAATTATACTGCGCATAATTGTACAAACGAAATAAGACACTATACTACTATATACAACACAGTTATGGTGTACAATTATGCAAACACAATTATACTAACGTATTAAAACACAGAATAAAACACCATACTACGATACATAGCACAATTGTGCACAATTATATAAACACAATTTTACTAACAGATTTAAAAAAAAACTATATTGTATACACACAATTATAGTACGCAGCACCATGCATGCTATGTTGCCAAGCTATATATTTCTATGCGAAGCTATGAGATTATACAGGTAATGCAGATACAATATTGATAGATATAGATGAATTATACATTATGCATATGTCAGATACAGTGCAGATATAATACACATAGTTTGAGTAATACAGATATGATGTGCAGGCAATAACTGTAGTGGAGACACTATGTTATAGAATGCGCGGAGCTTATTTTATATTATATTAGATTCACAGTTTTTATTGGATTAAAGTAGGTACACAATACTTCTTATATACACATTGCTCACAGAACAAATGCACAGTGCAAAGTCAGATACACAACAGGTTGTAAGGTATTGCAGGTAATGCACACGCAATGTAGATAGTTGCATAGTAATTATATGCTTTATATACAGCAGATACTGTGCAGAATTTGACAAATTCAGTGCAGAATAAGGTGCATATATATTGCAGATAATTTGTATAACGCGTTTATGTAATACAGTACTGGCAATGACTGTAGGAGAAACACTATGTTGTAGAATACACAGTGCATATTAGTATTGTAATAGATACATGATGCTTGTTGTATACACAATACTTACAGAATGGTTACACAATGCAAAGTCGGATACACATTTGTTTTACACTGTTCAGTTAAGCATGGACTAGCATGGACATACAAATAGTAGCCTGTGATTAGTCAGTGTTGAGCTCTGTACACTGTTGATAAGTTCTGTACACGATTTGTAAGGGCGTTTCACTTACTCTGCGCACAGTACCTTATACACTGATATATAACTTGCAGTTGTTGTAATAACTGTGGTTATTCCAGTAAATACTTCTATAGATATTTCAGTGGTTGTAACTACTACAGAGACACAATGCAGGTAGCAGTCTGTTCATAGTCAGTAGTTTGCTCTATACGCCGTAAGTGAGTACTGTACGCAGTAAGCAGCTATGTCTGCAGTTATGTTACAGTGCAGTTATGTTACAGTGGAGTTATGTTATAAGCGCAGCACATAATTTAAACATATCGTAAGTTGCATTCAGCTGATTGTCAGTGTAAGAGACTGTCAGAATTCTGTTGATGATTTGGTAGTAAAAGCTGACTGTAGTTGCTTTATGAGACGCTATAATTGACGCTAGTTTGGTTAGCAGATATCTTGCCCTAGGGCGTTGACCTGCCTAATTATTTGGCAGATCTTTTTGACCGCTGGTGGGTGCTTAATGATGAATCGTTTATATGATTCTATATTTGTGGCTGGGAGTGGTAGGTGAAAGCTGGACGTAAGGCTGCATTCAAATATGTAGTGGTCGGGGGAGCCAGTTGCCCCACAGACGCATATATCTGTCATCGAAATTGCATGTCTCTGAAAATAGGATGGAAATGGGCCGTGCCCCGTGATATAGTTTGTCAAGGGTGCAATGGCCTGGAGACGTTCGTTATCTACTATTGGGTAGAATCCATGTGTCCTTCTTCCTATATCACAGTTATCCCACTCCTGTTGCCCCTGTTCTTCTTAGTTCTCTTAGCGTTCGCTTTAAATACGAAGTCGGAATTGGAGTTGTCACCTCTTGCGCATCGTTGTTGAGTGCCGCCTCGTTTGCTAACTGGTCGGCCATCTCGTTACCCTCTATGCCATCGTGTCCTTTCACCCACATTAGTTTGATCTGTGTTTGTATATTGTTACGCAGGAGCTGTTGTATTGCTATAATTGTGGGTGAGGAATGGTGGTGATTCATGATTGCCTGTAGCACTGACATGCTGTCTGTGTGAATTTCGGTTGCTGCTAGATTAATGTCCTGAGCATACTGAATTGCAGCTGCTATTGCCACAGCTTCTGCTTGGAAAATGCTGTTGTGGGTAGCGAGATGGCCTTTCCATTTGCTTTCCACTCGGTCATTTTTGAAGTGAACGAAGGCGCATCCCACTCCATTGTCATGCTTTGATCCGTCGGTGTAGAATCGTGAGTTCACATGTGGAGTTTCTCTGAGAGGCGTTGGATGTTGTGCTGTCACAACATGGATGCCTTTACTTTTGTGTGCCGAATGCACATACTGCACATTCCTCCCTGGTAATTCATACTGTGTTGTATAGAAGGCGGTGCCAGCAAAGTTGGCATCTTGTTTTATCACCTTGTTTTAGGCGCTCATATGCAGCTTCTATGCTGGCCTTTATGTGCAGGGGTGTTAGTCCTGCAAGGACCGTTATTGCACTTGATGCCGTTGTCCTATATGCCCTACTTATGTTTAGAGAAAATGGCCGTTGTATTGTTGTCAGGAGTTTGATCTTGCGACTGCTCATTTGTTGCACCTGTATAGCCGATGCGTAAAGAACAATTCTCTCCGCTACCGTTAGATATAGCAGTTTCTGGATGTGAGGGTTTTGCCCCCAGTTGCTTCCCTGGAATTGTCTGGCTTTCTTAGCTATATTTGTTGTCTTGACTCTGATGTCTTGAAGGTGGGGCAGCCATGTGAGACCCTGATCCCATGTAACTCCGAGATACTTTATGGTTTTTGAGATCTTTAGATTTCGTCCCAGCAATTTTATACACGGCCGTCGCGTTGGATTAGTTCTTGGTCGTGAAGAAGTAAGGACAAGAAGACCCATTCTAAATCAGAACCTATAACAAGGGAATCCTGCATTCAAAGCAAGTATGACATGAGCAAACCAAAAACGTCTGGCCAAGGTTAGAAACCGGGATTTTATTCATAAAATGAGTTTTTTCCCCTGCTTCTTTCTTTGTTTTTCTCATCTAGTTCTATGGGACTTACGTTTTGTTCATAGAATGCAAGAAGCATCTTTAACAAAAGAAACTTTATCATTAGCAGGAAAGAATTCTTCTGCGATGTTTTAATTATTCAGGAGACCTGGCTTTCTAGTTTAGACGATTTTTGCTTATCCGATAAAGTTATTTTTCGCAAAGATAGATTAAGCTCCAACCAAGGCGGGGGCCTGATGATTGCCATCAAGAAACAATGGGCAAGCTTATTTGTACAAGATAGCAGTTATGATTTAGCGGGAGGAGAAATTATGAGAGTAGATCTTCGAGCAAATAATTCCGATATTCCAGTGATCAATGTCTACCTTCCCAATGGCCATTTCAGCGTGAAAGAGTGGGATAAAGTTCTGGCTACGTTGCCCGGCAAGTTTATTATCTTAGAAGACTTCAACTGTCACAACCCGGCTTGGGGTCAAGCAGGCTTTCAGCAGGGGTAGAGTGCTTTTGGAGTGGTGTAATAACAACATCCTTTGCATTTTAAATACAGGGAAGCCCACTCATGTAAGTCCTGGAGGAATTGAATCCTGCATTGACATCGCTTCGTGCTCAGCCGAGCTTCATGGTCAATTAAAATGGGAAGTTTCTTCTGATCCCTTCAGCAGTGACCACTACCCTATAAAAATTAAGTTCGCAAATGATAACAACGCCTTTGCTGCTGGCAACCAGAGAATAATCGTTCACTGTGACTACAGAAAGCAATGACAGAATCAGGGCTTTACACCCAAAAGAAAGGAACCTGGAAAATTTCAACCGCATCTTGAGCGCCACGAAAAAGGAGAACCTAAAAAAATTGCGATTCAACACAAAAACAGCCCATGGTGGGACACAGAATGAAACTTCAATCTTGGCCAGAAAAGGAAATGTCTAAGATTCGCTAAAGCTCATCTTTCAAGAGGTTACTGGATCTCTTACAAGAAATGGAATGCTTACCTTCAGAGGGTCATTAAAATCAAGAGAAGGCTGTATTGGGAAAAATTTGTAGTCATACCAGAAAGGATGGCAATTTATTTAGGATAGTTAAAAATATTCAAAATAAAAAAAATCAGGTTCAGTTCTCAAACAATATCTTAAAGTACCAGAACGGCTACGCCTGGTCAGCTGAAGAGCAAAGTGTAGTATTTGCTAAGTACTATTCAAGTTTCACTATTCAAAAGTTCATTCCCCTGGATTTTAGTGACGAAGAGAGTAGCCGTATTAATAACCCCTTCTCAGGTTCTGAACTCGATAAAGCTATCAGCTATAGAGGAGCCTCAAAAACTCAGCTCCGGGACAAGATCACTTTACAAGATATGCTATCACTGTTTTAGCTGATGATTGCAAGCAAGCGCTCCTTGAGGCCTGCAACAAGTCATGGAATTCGGGTCTGATCCCTAAGAATTGGAAAGAAGCTATTGTTATTCCGTTTTTGAAACTTGGGGGCGACAGTGCGCTGGTTTCCAGTTACAGACCAATTTCTTTAACGCAAATTCTTGCCAAATGTGGAGATATTTGTAATCGCATTCTTACTGGTTAAAAGGAATATAGCTTTCTGTCACGTCCGAAACATTCGTTAGCTTTCTGCCAGGTCCGAGTTATTCTGAAACTTAATCCCATTCTATATGTTTCTTTTGATTGGTTATTTATTGTTTCTTGTTTATGATTTGTTAAACCATGATCTGTTATAAAGTTATATATATGACCTCTGTAACCGCTTATGGCTGCTAGTGCTTGTACTTACTTATTTCTGCTTGCATGTTTATCTCTGAATATCTCGGTAATAAATATTTGCTTTGCGAACCACGGCATTTTCTATGTTTAACAGCAGAGCGTGGTTCCTTCAAAAGTTAGAATTCGCTGATAGTTCCCTAATTGAACCTTCAGTGTAATAATTTATCGTTCGCGTGATTTTGATTTGGTGTTTCGTGAATGATGGCTTTCTCCGGAGGTGAAAGGGGAAACTTTTGGTGTAGCGCCATTTGACGGTGTTAATAACTTTACTGTTTGATGTCGAAGAGTTCGAGCAGTATTTACGGCAAGGGAATTGGATACATTTTTGGAAACAGAAGCAGTTGCGGACAGAGTTGCAGATGTTTTGAAATCAAAAAAGGCTTATGCCTTAATACTTCCGCTTCTAAGTGACAATGTTATTGCTTCTGTTCAACGTGAAGACACGGCATGTAAAATATGGAAGAAACTACAAGCTACGTATAGCGCTAAAGGTGCAGTGAGTCAAATTTTAACGCGTAAACGTCTAGCTACCATAAAGGAAATCCAAGGATGTGTCAATGAGACAGCATATTGACAGCATAATGAACCTGGTGAGTAGTCTACGCGTCTCTGGCTCTGAAGTTAGTGACTTTGATATTATTATTTACATTTTAATGTCTTTGTCAAAAGAATATGAAAATATTAAGGCAGCTCTAGAGAATCAGCCAAGCAATAATTTGAGTTTAGATTTTGTTACAGGTAGACTTATTGATTGTGAATCTCTTATGTTTGATTATAAAAATGAAAATAAGTATTCTAAAACAAATACAGATAACTCTGTTTTTATTAGTGCTCGTAAAGACTTGTTTTGTACTTATTGTAAAAGAAAAGGACATTCTGTTAAATTTTGTAGGAAAAAGAACTGCGTCTGTCATAACTGTGGGAAAACTGGTCATTTTAAAAGTGAATGTTTTGATAATTCTAAAACGCAGGCAAATTCAAATAGTAATAAGTATGCATCCCCTGCAATATCTTTTATGGCTGGAAATCTTGTGCATGATCAATTTATTATTGATTCTGGTGAAACTTCTCATATGTCTTCGCACAAGGAATTGTTTACCTCAATTAAGCCTAAGACTGGACCTGTTAAGTGCGCGTCGGTTTTAGAAATGGAAGGCATTGGTGATATTTGCTGTAAAACTAAGAATGGTGTTGAAATAATGTTAAAAGATGTTCTTTACGTTCCCAAATTAAACGGACAATTACAATAATTTCTGTTAAAAATATTGAAGCAGCAGGTTTGAGTGTAATTTTTAAAAATGAAATAGTTTATATTGAAAATAAAAACAAGAGTTTTCGTTTTGGAGACTTAGACAAATGCGGACAATATTTTAGTGATTTTTCACCAAATTTATTTACAGCTTTAGCAGTAAAGAATGATGATTTATGGCACAGAAGGTTAGGACACTGCTGTGATCAAAAATTAAAACTAATGAATCTTCCTGTAAAAGAATCCTTTTGTGAAGTATGTGTTCGTGCCAAACAAAGTTCTTTGCCTATAGGAAAGGGTCCTCGCATAAAAGAATCCAAACCGCTTATAACTATACACACTGATATATGTGGTCCAATAGAACCTCAAACACTCCATGGAGAAAGGTATTTCATGACTATAATTGATGACTATTCGAGATTTATGGAAATCAGACTGCTCAAATGAAAAAGTGACATTGCTAATGAACTCAAGCTATTCTTTAAATTGAATCCAACTGTTACAAAACTGCGCTGTGACAATGCGAAAGAATATGTCAGTGGAGAATTGCATGAAGTTGCTAAAAGAGCAGGTGTAAAAATAGATCCTGAACCTCCCTATACACCTTTTCTAAATGGTGTTGCTGAACGAGCAAATAGAACTGTACTGGAAAAGGCTAGAGCAATGATACTTGAGGCAAAATTACCAAAATTCCTTTGGGGTGAAGCAGTACTTACGGCTGCTTACATAAATAATCGACTCCCAAATAGTTCAATTGACAATCGTGTTCCTTATTTTTTGAAGTATGGTGAAGATCCTGATTTAACAAACATTCGTGCATTTGTGTATTTGGCTGTGATGCTTATACTCTAGTGCCACCATCGCAAAGAAAGAAACTAGATGAATATTCTGTCAGAATGATATTTGTAGGTTATTCCACAATGGGATATCGTTTAATGATTCCGGAAACAAGACGCATCATTGTTTCCAGAAATGTTAAATTTAACGAAGAAAAGAAGAAAGTAGAAAATCAAAAATATATTCCCGAGAGTTCTGATTTGAGTGAAAATGACAATGATGACATTAAAAATGAAGACAAATCAATTTCAGACACTGATAACGGCGAATGAAATCCTGCAAATAAGAAGGAGGAACAAAGAAAATCTTCAAGAGAAAAGAAACAGCCAGTTAGGTATCCTGATCCTGAGATTTACCAAGTAATGTTTGCACAAGACACTCTGACATTTGAAGATACTGTAAATCTACCACAAGTAGAACAAGAACCATGGAAAACAGCTATGGATGAGGAAAAGAAATCTATGGAAGATAACGACGTCTGGGATCTACAAAGTTTACCCCCTGATAAAAGAGCTATTGTGGTGATGGCGATAAAGAGCGCGCCTTGCGCCCTCCGATAAGTGTGGCAACCCTAGAGGAGAAGTTTCTTACGAGTAGCGAGCAGAGCGAAACAGGCAGGCTGTCGGGGAATGTGCGCGAAGTTCCGAAATAAAGCTTAATTTTTATTGTGCACCATGTCTTGTTAATATTTATATTAATGCAGCAAGAACATAATCTGTGATATGGAATTCGAGGATTGGTGGTAAAACATATAGGAAAACACCATAATGGTAACCCGGACTGTGTTAAATCAAGCCGTATGAACAGTTCTCAAGCACTTTCGGTTTTGACTACAAGCCATCACTCAAGATCTCCAAACCAGAAGTAATGGATTACATTGGTTTTCATCCTCCGAATCACAGATGAGTAGTAATTATAGATCATTTTATAATTCTGTTTTCTACTTATCATTTAATTTCATTTTCTTTAGTTAAATTTTTGCTTTTATTTTGGCTTAAAAACCTTGCACAATGTCTGATGTTCATGCCGTCCAAATTCCGGTTTATAACCGATCAGACCCATCTTTATGGTTTATTATGTGTGAAAGAACCTTTGCTCTTGCCACCCCCAAACCTATCACAGATCCATTACTAAATATAATTATGTAGTTGCTCATCTTCCTCCAGATATTGCATCAATAGTACGGGATTTACTTATGAAACCAGACCCTATTGATCCATATACAAAGCTCAAAACTGAGTTAATAAATCGTTCAGGAGAATCTTCTCAGCAAGAAATTCGCCAATTATTATCTGGAGAAGAATTAGGCTCTCGAAAACCTTCCGATTTGCTTAGAAATATGAAACGTCGAGCAGAATCTTTAAATGTTCCTGATAACTTAATGTTAGAATTATTCCTTCAACGTTTGCCTTCGACTGTTCAGTCTATTTTGGCTGCGGTTTCCAATTTAACTGTAGATAAAGCCGCAGAAATTGCCGACAGAATTTTAGAAGTAAATCCAACCCCAGGGACTTGCGCCGTTTCTCGCACAGTCGCTCAGTCTCTTGAGGATAAATTATTTAAACAAATAGAAAAATGAAACAAACGTATTGATCGCATTTCTCTTTCTCGTGGTCGCTCGCCAAATCGCGGAGATCGCAATAAGGAAAGAAGCAATTCCAAAAGGAGAGATTATTCTGTTTGCTGGTATCATAGACGTTTTGGGAAAAAGTGTAGAGATGACAAATGTACAAAACCTTGTTCATGGCAGGAAAACGAAACCAGCAAAGAATAGAGGCGACTTATTCTTTGCCTCAAGTTTCACGTCGCCTGTTCGTTCGTGACCGTAGAACAAACCTTTCATTCTTGGTCGATACCGGCTCTGACGTGTCCTTACTTCCAGCAAATAATTCTCAAAAACGGAATTCGTCCCAACAAACACTTTTCGCTGCTAATTCTTCTACTATTCATGTTTATGGTCAAAAAGCACTTTCTTTGGATTTCAAATTAAGACGACAGTTTACATGGACTTTTCTTATAGCAAATGTTAGTACACCCATTCTTGGAGCAGATTTTCTCCATTTCTTTGAATTGGTGCCTGATCTCAGAAACAAATGTCTCAAAGATTTAAAAACGCATTTTAAAACCGTCGGTTGCGTGAAAAATGCAAGCATTTATTCAGTAAAAACTGTATTTAGTGATACACGATATCACAAAATTTTAAAAGAATTTCCTTCAGTTACTAGATTACCAGATCCTAACCAACCTGTTAAACATAACACCGTTCATTATATCATAACTAAAGGTCCACCTGTGGTTGCAAAACCTCGTCGGTTAGCTCCAGATCGCTTAAAAATAGCAAAACAAGAATTTCAAACTATGATGCAATTGGGGCATTTGAGACCTTCGAGCAGCAATTATGCATCCCCACTTCACATGGTTCCAAAAAAGGGAAGTCTGGAATGCAGACCTGTAGGAGATTATCGAGCATTGAACGCTCAAGCAATAAAAGACAAATACCCTATTCCATGCTTAGCCGATTTTACTGCTGCATTGCACGGTAGTAAAATTTTTAGTCATGTTGACCTGATTAAGGCATACCATCAAATACCAATTAACCCAGCCGACATCCACAAAAACCGCCATATGCACACCATTCGGTTTATTCGAAAGTACCCGTATGCAATTCGGCTTATGCAATGCATCCGCGACTTTTCAACGTTTGATAGATGAAGTCACGCGGGATTTAGAAGGTGTTTACGCTTTCGTCGATGACTTGCTCATAGCCTCTAAAGATTCTGAGAAACATTGCAGGCATTTGAAAGCTTTATTTTCCAAACTTAAACATATTATAAGGAATATGGACTTTGCATAAATGTTTCAAAATGCACCTCTGGTCAAACGTCTATTGATTTCTTAGGTTTTCACCTTAGTGAAAACGGAATTGAACCTCTTCCTGACAAAGTCAAATGTATTTTAGATTTTGCTCAACCTACCACTCTCACTCAGCTTTGCCGATTTTTAGGCATGTTTAACTTTTACAGATGTTTCATACCTAAAGCAGCACATATTCTTTCTGTTAGAATTGTTAGAAGGCTATATGAATAAAAAGAAATCTCGTTCGCATGTTCAGGATTCATCCCCACAATTAAATTGTAACGAGAATGCTGAACAAGCCTTTATTGCTGCAAAAAATGCCATTGCTCAGGCTACCCTTTTGAGACACCCTATTCCCGGAGCCCAGCTAAGCATCTGGGTAGATGCCTCAGACGTCGCAATAGGCGGCACACTTATGCAGTTGTCTCAACAAACATGGGAACCTATAGCATTTTTCTCTATGAAACTCAATAAAAGTCAACAGAAATGGTCCGCGTACGATAGGGAATTATTTTCTATTTATTCTGCAATTAAGAAATTCCGACACATGTTAGAGGGCAGAAATTTTATAATTTATACGGATCAAAAACCGTTAATATACGCTTTTAAACAGAACCCTCATAAATGTTCACCTCGACAATTGCGACATTTAGATTTTATTTCTCAGTACTCTACTGATATTAGGCATGTGCAAGGTTCAAAAAACGTCGTTGCTGACGCTCTTTCAAGAATCGAAATTGATTCCATAACAAAATCTCCATTTTTGGATTTAAAAAAATTTTCGGAAGCTCAAGGGCATGATCCGGAGGTACAAGACATTCTCAAAAACAACACATCATCTTTGAAACTGGAATTTAAACCGTGCCAGTATTCTGATGGTAATATTCTTTGTGATATATCAACGGACATTCCCCGCCCATTTGTTCCGAATTCCTTTCGCAGACTTATCTTTAATCATCTGCATAATCTGTCACATCCAGGAATTGCAGCTACTACGAAGCTTATTTGTCCTCATTATGTGTGGCCCGATATGAAACGTCATATCAAAAATTGGGTGAAATCCTGTGAATCTTGCCAAAAATCGAAAATTACTAGGCATACTAAAGCACCACTGGGCACATTCTCTCTTCCTGATGCTCGTTTTTCAGAAATCCATATGGATATCTCCATCAGAAGGAAACGTGTACCTTTTGACTCTAATAGATAGATTCTCCAGATGGCCTGAAGCTATTTCCATCCCGGATATGAAAACGGAAACCATTTGCAGAGCCGTCTTCAACTCGTTTTGGCTGCCCATCGATCATAACAACAGACCAAGGCTCTTAAATGAGATCCGCACTTTTTTCAGAATTTACGCGCATTTTGGGTACGAACAGAATCACAACAGCCTATCATCCAATGTCCAACGGCATTGTTGAACGATTTCATCGACATTTAAAATCTTCACTCAAGGCTCACGAGACCAATAACTGGACTGAAACACTACCAGTTGTTATGCTTGGTATTCGGACAGCCGTAAAGGAAGATCTACAGTCATCTTGTGCTGAACTGGTGTACGGCACAACTCTCAAGCTGCCTAGTGATATGATAACGTCATCTAAGTTATCTCCGTATGACACACAATTTATCACGAATCTTCGGCATAGAATGCAACAATTGAATCCAATAGCAACATCTGCACATTGCCGAGAAAAATGTTACGTAAGTGCTACCTTAAAGTCGTGTACGCATGTATACTTACGTGTCGATCGAGTAAAGCCACCTCTGTGCCAACCATATACAGGTCCGCATAAAGTCCTTTCTAGAACGAACAAAACTTTCACAGTTGATATTAACGGTCTGAAATCTACTGTGTCTATAGACCGTGTGAAACCAGCCTATTTGCTTTCGGACTCTAATTTGCCTGAACTGAAAACAAATAAAGACTTAAAGACAGTTCAGCAGAATAAATCTGCAAACGAACTCTCTAAGACACAAACTGTCACCAGATCGGGAAGACATGTTCACTTCCCTAAGAAACTTGCTTCTTACATAACAATTTAAAACATTTTTTTTTTTAAATTCATATCTTAACATATTTCTTGTTATTTCATGTTTATTATATGTGTCAGTACCTTGTTATATATTGAATTGCATTTTGATCTTTTTCAATTTTATATTCTAATTTTGTAATCATGTAAAAAATACCTGACAGTACGGATCCTCTGAGATAATTTCATAACCTATGTCGTTCCTTTGAATAGCCATTAAAGGAACTCAGGGGAAATTCTGTGGTGATGGCGATAAGGAGCGCGCCTTGCGCCCTCCGATAAGTGTGGCAACCCTAGAGGAGAAGTTTCTTACGAGTAGCGAGCAGAGCGAAGCAGGCAGGCTGTCGGAGAATGTGCGCGAAGTTCCGAAATAAAGCTTAATTTTTATTGTGCACTATGTCTTGTTAATATTTATATTAATGCAGCAAGAACATAATCTGTGATATCGAATTCGAGGATTGGTGGTAAAACATATAGGAAAACACCATACTATTTCCTGCAAATGGGTTCTACGTAAAAAACGAGAGGGAACTTACAAAGCGAGGCTTGTTGCTCGTGGCTTTATGCAAAAGGAAGGCGTAGAATATACAGAGACGTTTTCTCCAGTGATTAGTATGTGCTCTTTACGTTTAATCCTGGTAATTATCAATAATGAAGGTCTGCAAACCTTTACTTTAGATGTCAATACAGCTTTCTTAAACGGTAAGTTAGATGAGGTCATCTACATGGACCAGCCAAAAGGATATGATGATATGAGTGATAAGAAATGTTAACTTGAAAAGAGTTTATATGGTCTTAAACAGTCTCCTCGACAATGGTATGAGAAATTTCTTAATTTTGTTATTAAATTAGATTTTAAGCAATTGGACTCTGAACCATGTATTTTTATCAGAAATTTAAATTGTAAGAAAGTAATTATGGCTCTTTATGTGGATGACTTATTAATTGCAGGTTTAGATGTAAAAGAAACAAATATTATAATATCATTGTTGTCTAGTGAATTTCAAATGTCAAAATCTGAAATTGTCTCAGAATTTTTGATTAGACTAAAATCTGAGTCTGGTTGTTTATATTTAGATCAGAAACCATATATTGAAAAATTACTTGATAAATTTAAAATGTCTGATTGTGAAACAGCCCAAACTCCCATTGAACCAAAATCTACAGCAGCTGATTTTCAGAAAGGAAATGCATTTCATGGCCCATACAAAGAATTAATTGGATCTTTACTTTACTTAGCATATATCACAAGGCCAGATATTATTTTTGCTGTAAATTGCTTAAGCCAACTGCAGGAGCATCCTACTGATGTTGCCTGTTGTGCTCTAAAAAGAATTCTTAAGTACTTAAAAACACCTTAAATTTAAAATTGATATACAAAAAGGGTGATTTGGAAAGGGCAAACTTGTGTTTGTATGTAGATGCAGATTGGGGGGGGAGATACTCAAGATAGGAAATCAATTACTGGTTACTTTATAATGTTTTCAAACTGTTCTATTATGTGGTGCTGTAACAAACAAAAGTGTATTGCACTTTCATCAACAGAAGCTGAAATAATTGCTTTATGTAAAGGTATTCAAGTTGTTTTATGGATAAAAAAATGTAGTAAATAAAATTTCCAGTGTTAAAAATGTTTATATTTTTGAGGATAACCAGTCATGTATCAAAAGTATTGTTAATAAAAACTTTTCAGGTAGGTTGAAACATATAGATATAAAATTAAAGTTCACTCGTAAGACTGTTAATGAAAATAATATTCGAATTGAATATGTACAGTCAGGTTTACAAATTGCAGATATGTTAACTAAGGCTTTGTCCAAAACAAAATTTTATGAACTGTTATCATTGAGCTGTTTAAAAATTGTGTAATTCTTTTATGTTTTGTATAATGTGCGATTAAGAGGGAGTGTTGAGATATTTGTAATCGCATTCTTACTGGTTAAAAGGAATATAGCTTTCTGTCACGTCCGAAACATTCATTAGCTTTCTGCCAGGTCCGAGTTATTCTGAAACTTAATCCCATTCTGTATGTTTCTTTTGATTGGTTATTTATTGTGTCTTGTTTATGATTTGTTAAACCATGATCTGTTATAAAGTTATATATATGACCTCTGCAACCGCTTATGGCTGCTAGTGCTTGTACTTACTTGTTTCTGCTTGCATGTCTATCTCTGCATATCTCGGTAATAAATATTTGCTTTGCGAACCACGGCATTTTCTATGTTTAACACCAAAGTAATGGAAAGGATGATTCTCAATAGATTACTTTAGTACTTCCGAGGATCCAGCAAAGTAAAACTCTCAAATATGCATTACGGCTTTATTCCGAATAGAAGTTGTCTGGTCCTGCTTAATAAATTGTTCAGTAGTATCCTGCACCACAGGAAGCAATGGAAAGTTGTTCAGCTGGTGGCCCTTGATCTCAAAGCTGCATTTGATTCAGTTTGGCATGATGGCCTGCTCTATAAAATCGTGCAATTCGGTGTTAAAGGGAATAGTATCCTGTGGATTGCCAATTTCTTAAACCAGAGAACTATTTGAGTAAAGTGGAAAGGGGTCCTTTCAAGAAGCTGTGAACTAATCAGCGGTGTCCCTCAGGGCTGCATTTTGTCTCCTATTTTCTTCACAATTTTCATGCAAGATATCTATGAAATTATGCCGGCTGATGTCGATTGCTACGTGTATGCGGACGACATACTCCTCTACAGTGCAGATACCTCGTCTCTCAAGGTAGTTGGTAATTTGCAGCGTGCTCTGTTCAAAGAGCATAGATGGGCTAAAGAGTGGAACTTATGCATTTCCCCAGAGAAAAGTAAATCGATTATTTTCGGCGGGACAAGGAGTAGTGAAGAGAATCTATTGAACCTTGATGGTGTTAGCATCCCTACGGAAGATCACATTAAAATTTTGGGCATGTGGTTTGATAGTAAATTGAGCTGGAACGTCCAAGTTAATAAAATAGTACCGAAACTGGAAAGAATGATGAATGCTTTTAAATTCATCGCGAGCCCAAGGTGGGGTGCCAGAAAAGTGGATCTCGTTAATATTGCAAATGCTACATAAAGAGGAAGAATAGAATATGGCAGCTGTCTCCTCATGTCTACCTCTCAACAAAATAAGAAAAAGCTCGAAATAGTTTATAATTACCCCTTAAGACTGGCAATAGGGTCGCCTATCAGCACCCCTCTCCCGTTGTCATATGTTGAAGCAGAGGTTTTCGCCTTAGATACGAGAAGATGCATCTCCGCTATGAAGTTCCTAATAAAGAATATCCCTCTGTCAGCAGCCTCTCCCATTGCGGAAAATCTGAAAAATTGTTTGAAAAAATGCAAGTATAAATAGAGCATAATACGTAAGCCCATTAGCCAGTGTGTTAAAGATAAGCTAGGCAATCTCGATCTAGATTTCAGTAAGTGTATTACTTTTAACAATGAACTAGATTTTTCTGAAGAAGTTAAGTGTTGTTTCAAAACTAATGAGTATGAGTTCCAGAATAAAAATCTTTCAGATGTGGAGATACAGCAATTTTTCCGTTCCATTATTAATGATTACGTGAATCAAGGTTTTAAAATCTACGCTACAGATGCTTCCAAGTCCGATACAGGAGTTGGCATTGCGGCTGTATATCGTACCGCGGCAATTGTCAGTCAGCGCATAGACAATAGAAGCTCCATCTTTTCAGCTGAGGCTTGGGCCATTTGTAAGTTCCTTCAGATACTGAATCCTAACGATAAGATTGCTGTCCTTACAGATAGCAAATCTGTAGTCAGCGCGTTGAGCAGTGTTCATAGGAGATCCAACTCTCTCATTCATAAGCTCTTCGAACGGATTAAGTCTTTCCATCACCTCACAGTCATCTGGGTTCCTGGCCATAAGGGTATAGGGTTCAATGAAAGAGCGGATAAAGTTGCGAAAAGAAGAAATATGAATAACTCTGGGGATATTTCAGCAGAGGATGCGTGTAGGTTCATCGAGAATACTATTAAGGAAGAGCAAGTCGACAGCTGGCGAACTTCTTACACCGGCCGCAGATTCAGCTACTGTGATGTTCACTGTGAGTGGAGTAAAGGTTTAAACATCGATAGGAAAATGGAAGTTGTAATTAGTAAAATAAGATTGCAAAATGTTGGACACGACTCAACTGTTGTACAGGTATCGTAGAGCGAATTCGCCATTTTGTGACTCATGTTATACGATTGACAGTACAGAACATGCAGTCATTCACTGCAGAAAGTACGATAGCACCAGAAACATTATGCTCAAGAAGATGAAAATCAGCAATATTGACCTCTTAGCTGATCTTTGAAATCATTGTAATAAAAAACCTTGGAGATATTATTTCCTAGGCAAATTTGTCATCATATACATCTTAAAGAATTCTTAAGCACTTTTAGTGTAAGGGTTTGGTTTTCTGACCGACGTTCCCCCCCCTGGAATTGGAGGGAATGCGTCCTTGTGGTTTAACTTGTAAATAACTTTATTTTGAGTTGGAGCAGAAGGCGCCAAAGGGAAGCCAAGCTTCAAGAAGAAGAACGCATCATCCAGTGTCTGCGCGTACCATTCGACGCCGTTTACAGCAGAGGGGTCTGTCCGCGAGACGTCCATTGCTTCGTCTACCCTTGACGCAGAACCACAGACGTCTTCACCACCAATGGTGCGATGAAAGAAGGATGTGGAGGGTAGAATGGAAAGAAATTGTCTTTACTGACGAGTCACGCTTCTGTCTGCAACACCAAGATGGTCGGATTCTAGTCTCGAAACACCGTAGAGAGAAGGATGCTGAACAGCTGCGTTATGCACCGCCACACTGGTCCTGCACCGGGTATTATAGGATGAGGTGATATTGGATATCACTCTCGCACTCCTGTAATACGCATTGCCGGTATTTTAAACAGCCAGCGCTACATCTCCGAGGTGTTTGAGCCAGTTGTCTTTCCTTATCTTCAGGGCTTGCCCACAGCCATATTTCAACAGAATAATGCACGACCACACGTGGCACGCATTGTCCAAGGGTTCTTCGTCAATCACCAGATTGAATTGCTTCCCTGGCCGTCTCGCTCTCCGGATCTTTCACCGATAGAAAACATGTGATCCATGGTTGCTGAACAATTGACCCAGATTACATTCCAAGCTGCCACACCAGATCAACTTTGGAAACGTGTGGAAGCTGCTTGGTCTGCTGTACCCCAACAACAAAGTCTTCTTGAATCAATGCCGAGGAATGTGGCTGCGGTGATCTCCAACAATGGCGGCTACTCTAGCTACTGATTCCGGAAGGAATCACATTTCACAAAAGTCTATAAACTTAATCATTTGATACTTGGTCAACATGTTATCTACTAAATAAATTTTGTTGTGATATCTCTTGTCTTTCTTGGTGTTGCAATTTGGGTGGCCAGCAGTATAAATTTTTAATTGATTTGTTTCAAAATGCTCTTATTTTTAACTTTACTGATTTTTCATTTGATGTCTTATCTTTCAATATCTTTTCAGTTATTTGTCAATCCAGTTCTTTAGATGCTTATCATGTTTTAAACTGAGTTAAAGAAGGAATATAATTAGCTTGATCATTTCATCAAATAATGTCTTCTCACCTTTGTGCAGTCCAGGTATACTGGCCATTTTATCATGTCCTTGATCTTGAACATAAATGTTAAAGTCATCTTTCTCTAACTTACAAACAATTTCACTTGCTAAATTATTATTTGTTTTCTCTTTTATTTCTATAAAACGAATAAAATTTCCTTCAAGTGTAGAGGATTTTTTTTTATGTAGCCATATTTAATAAACTGATATAGTTGTTCCAGATATAGAACATGGTGTACAATCAAAAATGAAAAAAAAAATATTTAGTTTTTTTTCACATTAAAAAAATCGAATCAAATGTGGCTAATTAATGTTGACCGAGATAAAATTTTCCTAAACATAAATAGGCACTATTTCGTTTTGAGGACCGTAAAAAAAACTGCAGCAAAAATGTATGCGCAAAAGCGCCAAATCTAGCGTATACGCTGATTAGATAGTTCCATATTTCTTAGGCCGCCGTTGAAATACTACTTTAATTTTTAAATTCTTTTTTGATAACGCTGTGGATTTAATAATTTGGGAATTGCCCAGTGACGAAAAGTTTGCAACAGAATTTTTTCAAAGGCATCATTCATCATAGAAAATTATGTTTGAACCACCAACGACATGAAATAATGCTTTAGCGATAACTGGGTAGCCACTCAGTTATGTGTTATATATGTTGACTCGTCAAACATAGATAAATTACTGTTTATTTATAAGATTAAATAAGATTACTTATACATAAGAGAGACATTGATGCTAAATGGTTGGCGGCAAGTGACGAGAATGTCACGCAGCGCAAATACCGTGCACTTGCCTAGCTAGTCAGGTTAGAGGCACTGCCATCTATCGGCAAGCAAAGTAATTAATATCTAACATGCCCTTTTTATTTATAGAACAAGACTAGTGCATGTTGTACAATAATTATTTTACATCATTACTTACTTAGCAGTTAACTTAACAAAACATTTTGACATTAAATTATTACTTGACAGTTGACTTAACAGAGAACATAGCAAAATTACATACCTGGATGACTCACTTAAATCTTTAAAATTGTGACTTACTAATTAAACTGATATTTTAGAGTTCTGAACAGTTCATTATATTCCATAATTAGTCTATAAATAAAGTATAAGTTTTTAACATCAATAAGTTCTAATTGTCTCTATATCGAAGAGGTTTTATTCTATTTCTACTTGATCGTCTTAGTCCAGGAAATGTTAAGACGATCTGGTTCAGTTGACACATTTCCTGGAATTTGAGAATGTTTAGTAGAATCACTTTTCTGTTCCTTAGGTGGATCATGCCTATCATTACCTACAGCAACAGGTTGATCCAGTGTTGATTTATCAAGTCCAAACAAATCTTCTGCTGTTCTGTTCCACTCTGTCATTTCACACGTAGACTGGTCTTTACGAATGTGATGTCGGTTTCTCCTATACACAGTTCCATCATTTGCTTTTATGACATAAGATCTTGGTCACACGTCACACACGTAACGTTCTGGTCACACGTAACACATCCAACTTCAGTACTACAGTTTACCGTTAACCTTCATCGGTTTGCCTTCCACCACACTTTAAATCATGTCATCCGACTAAACAAAAGTTAGCTTCATTTTATTCCTATGTTTTCCGTGCTCTTCAAGTTTGCTCCTCCAAACTAGCCCTTGATGAAGAACTAAATCATTTAAAAGCAATAGCTATTGACAGGGGCTTTTCACCCAACATTATTAATCAAGCAGTTAAAAAATTCTCATCTCAACACACTAAAAGCCACACTCTTATTTTAGGAGATTATAAAATTCTGTTGTCATTCCCTTCTTTCCATCAATTAGCTATAAAGTTGCACATATTTTGCAGAAATTTAACTTTCGGGTTGTTTATTCTCCCATCAATAAAATTCCAACTTCTATACTCAAGGACCCCATTCCGGATATGAATTCCTGGGGTATTTATAGGATTCCTTGCCAGTGTGGTTTAATTTACATTGGCCAAACTAAGAGGAGCCTTAAAATTTCGCGTCAAAGAACATGAGGCATATGTTAGAAAAAAGGAAACACAGAAGTCTTCTGTTGCTCAACATTGTTGGTCCGAAAACCACACTTTCAATTTTTCTGCTGCCAAAATTATTCAAAAAACATCTTCCATTGGAGAACTGGATTTTCTAGAGGCATTTCACATTCATAAAAATCTTTCTGTTCTAGTTAATGATCCTAATTCCAATCCAAATTTGCCTTCGGCTTTTAGAGAAATTATGTTTTAGTTCTGGTTTCGCCAACAGATGGCGCCACTTGCTTATTCTTGTCCAGGCTTTCTTATCTTATCTAATCATTATTTCCTATCTTGTTCATTTGCGGTTTTGCAGCTGAAGATGATGGTTCGGTATAACGATCGAAACTAGTCCTGTGAAAGTTTTGCGGGTATAACGCTGATTTTTGTTGTTTGACTTCTGAATTAGTATTTATTCGGCGTGTTATTGTGTATTAATTATAAGATCTTGGTTGAGGACCTGTCTTCATGATCATACCCTGTTTCCAAGGCTCTAATTTTCCATTTAAACCACACTTTATCATTTTCATGAAGTTTTGGAAGCTGGGTTGCGTGTTTATTGGCATATTTCTTTCGCACCATCTGCCTTTTTTTTAATGCTCTACTTGCATCTTTTATTTGAAATTTTGGTTGCAATGCTTTAGGATGTGATGGCAGAAAAGATCTCAATCTTCTTCCCATTAATAATTCAGCCGGGGATGGCAAATCTTTGCAGGTTGAATTCTATAATCTAGCAAAACAAATCCAGTAAACCAAGCTGCAGCTTTGCTCAGAGACTTCTTGAGAGTTTGGACAGATTTTTCAATCTGCCCATTTGCTCTAGGAAAATGTTGTGATGTTATGTTATGCATAACACCCCATTCTTCAAAAAATTTCCGCAATGCTTCCGAGTTGTATGGTGGTCCCCCATCAGTGATGAGCTTCTCTGGTATTCCATGTGTTGCAAAAATGGACTTCATAACGGTCATTACAGCTTGTGCAGTTATACTTTTAAGTGGTTTCAGCTCTACATATTTTGAAAAGTAGTCTATCATTAACAGATAATGTTGTCCTTTCAGGTAAAAGAAATCACAGGCAACTTTTTGCCAGGGTCTCTCTGGTAGATCACAGTCTAAAAGGACTTCTTTCTGATTAGCCTGTTGATATTTCTGACATATCGCACATTTAGAAACATATTCTTCCACATCTTTGTTGATGTTCGTCCAGTAAAAATATTCTCTAGCTTTACTAGAAACTATACCTTTGTGAGACACAGTTTTTTCATAATATCTTTTCTAAGATATGCTGGCACAACTAGTCGTTGTCCTCGACAAATTATCCCATCCTTTGTTGTATAAAGCTCTTCTTTGCAATGCCAGTAAGGTTGTGCTGCTGGCCTTGTTTTGCTTCTTTCTGGCCATCCATTTTTGATATGAAATAAAACATCTTGCAATTCAGGGTCCTTTCCCGCCATTTTGTTGGAGAGGCTTGTGTTAATAGACTTACATTAACAGTAGGTTCTTGACTGAAGGTATCAACACTTGACTGCTCTGGACAGGGCATTAGCTATTAGCAATTCTTTTCCTGGGACATATTCCAGTTTCAAATCATACCTGTTCAGTTTGAGGAGCATGCGCTGAAGACGAGGTGAGATTGTATCATAAGGTTTCTTACTAAGGCCTAGTAATGGTTTGTGATCAGTCTGCACAGTTATATGTCTTCCGTACGTATAGTAGTTGAAATGTTCTAACCTATATACAACTGCTAAGAGTTCTTTTTCAATCTGCGCATACCTTTGCTGCGTTTCTGTCAATGATGCTGATCCAAAAGCCACAGGTTGGTTATTTTGTAGGAGAACCGCTCCAATTCCATATTTACTGGCGTCTACTGACACAGTTACAGGTTTGCTTCATCAAAATACTGTAAACATGGGGCTTGCACAATCATCTGTTTTAGGTGCTCATAGTCTCTTTGGATGTTTTCATCCCATAACCATTCGCTATCTTTTCTCAAAAGTTGCCTTAACGAATGAATTAGACTTGACAACTGAGGAGTGAATTTTGCTAAGTATGTCACTATTCCTAGAAATCATTGCAAGTCTTCCCGACCTTTTGGTTCTGCAAACTTTTCAATTGCTTGGACCTTCTTTGGATCAGGTGCAATGCCTTTATCAGACAGTACATGTCCTAAATAAGTCAGAGGTCCGAAATAGCTGTGTCTTCTCGATGTTAAATTCTAGATTAGCACTTCTGGCTATCGTCAGTGTCTTCCGCAACAACTTGCAATGTTCTTCGACAGACGACAATCCTAGGGCTAAATCATCAAAATATGGATCTATCTCGTTTTCATTGCTA
Source organism: Stegodyphus dumicola (assembly GCF_044657685.1). Classification (NCBI taxonomy): domain Eukaryota; kingdom Metazoa; phylum Arthropoda; class Arachnida; order Araneae; family Eresidae; genus Stegodyphus; species Stegodyphus dumicola. Next base: position 106,223,511 of record NC_140775.1, read on the forward strand.
AAAATCTCCTCCATGGCCCGTTGAAATTCCTCAGGTGCATTGCTCAGACCAAAATGAAGAACCACAAATCTGAATCTTCTTCTAAATGTTGTCAAGTATGATGACTCCTCATCAAGCGGTAGTTGCCAAAATCCATTCTTGGCATCCAAAATGGTAAATATTTTACATCCTTGGAGTTTTGTCATAAGGGCTTCTGCTGTAGGGATTGGATAATGAGGTCTTTGAATAGCCTTTGATCTTTTTTTAGCTGCCTTGGATCTAAACAAATTCTCAATTTCTTTGGCGTATTTATCACAATTATGTTGCTCACCCATTCTGTAGGCTCATCAACTTTTGCTATGATGCCAGATTCAACCATTCTGTTTAGCTCCTGCTTTACTTTTTCATGCAAAGCAAGTGGCACTTTACGTGGTGCTGCAACATGGGGTGCGACATTTTCTTTTATTTTTATCTTTACTGTGCGATTTAGTTTTCCCACACCGGTAAACACATCTGCAAATCCCTGCATCACTTGCTTTGGTGTCTCTTCATTTTGTTTCTTTTCCTGCTTGATTTGATACACTCTGTTGTGTAGTTTGAAGAAAAAGGCTAGAGGGCGCTGTTGCTCGCTTAGTTGTAAGAGAATAAAGTTTGTTCATGTTGAAGGCGGCGGCCTAAGAATACGCTCTGTATATAGTAATTAAAATATTGTCAAAAATGAAAAAGTGTTAAAATTAATGAACTCACTGAACCACCATCATCTGACGTTGGAGATGCACATAATTATTAAATGGTGCATCGGCGTAAGGAATTAAGGCTTTGTGAAGATTTTAGGTGTTCGATCCAAGTGTTTCGATTTCAATGGATATTTCATACTCGAGGGACAATGGAATTCCAAATAAAGGTAGGGAAAGCTTAAATTAATTATTTAGTGATTATTTGTAGTAAATTAGTAAGTATTTATTATTGCTGTCGTGGGTGTATTTAAATTAAATAAAATGGAAGAAAAGTTAGATAGATTGAAACGTAAACGTTCCACATTGAGATCGTCTGTTACTAGGTTAATTAAAGTGATTGAAGATAAATTAAAAGTTGAAGGGGAGGAAAATTCGATTAAAGAATTACGAGAATTGTTTGAATTATTAACCGAAAAGAAAAATAATTTGAGAACGCTTGATGATGAAATACAAGAGTTAATTGATGTTAACTTAATTGAAGAAGATTGTAGTATAAGCGAAGAATACAATGACAAATGTATAATTGCTTGTAGTCAAATTAAGCAGTTTCTAGGTGCGGTTACCGCAGTACCGCCAGCGAGGAATCCCCAAAGTTCTGATTTAAACCAGTCGAGTGGTAATGGAATTTTGCATGTAAGTTCCAGTTCTAGTGGGAGTAGTACGCTGAAATTACCATAATTAATGATTGATAAATTTTGGGGAGACCCCAAACAATGGAATGAATTTTGGAATAGTTTCGAAAATTCGATACATAAAAACGAAACGCTTTCAAAAATACAAAAATTTGTATACTTAAAAACATTCTTAACGGGACAAGCTTCGAATGTTGTGCCAGGCTTTGAGTTAACAGAAAGTAATTATGATAGTTGTGTAGCATTACTAAAGGACAGATATGGTCGAAAAGACCTGATCATTAATTCATTCATGAATAAAATTCTAAATTTAGAAGCCGTTAAAAATTCTGCTAACGTAAAGGCTTTACGTAAATTATATGACGAATTAGAAGTTTCGATTCGTAATTTGGAAACTTTAGAAGTAACTTCTGGCTCATATGGACATTTATTAATTCCAATATTATTAAAATTAATTCCGGACGATTTAGTTTTGGAATTTAATCGGCAAAGAGGATCGAAAGATAAAGTTGAAGTTTCTGAATTAACACAATTTATTAAAACGGAAATAGAATGCAGGGAAGTTTCAAATCTAGTATTAAGCGAAAGGAAAAATCCTGTGCCTCCGCGAGTCGATCAATCAAAATATGAAACTAGAAAATATGTAAAAAATACACCCACGGCTGCATTTCATACTGCAGTTAACCGAAAATGCATCTTTTGTGATAATTTGCACGAGTCATTTAAACGCGAAGTGAATGTTTCTGATAAATTAAAGAAACTAAGATCCGAAAACCGCTGCTTTTCTTGTTTTAAAAAATTCCATAGATCAGAAAGGTGCAGAAATAAAACTAAATGTAATAAATGTGGCGGTATATATCACAATGAATCGATTTGTACTAATAAATCCCTTGTAAACAAAAAGTTGGAACAAGGTTATTCCAAAAATGAAACTTAATCTCTGACTTTGAATTCTGAGGAAAGAAATAAAGTTCAAAACTTAAAATTGATTGCTTCTGTTCCTCAATGTGATAATAATAATGACTGTAATGGCAGGGAAATATTATTACAAACTTGTACAGTTTATGCTTGTTCTAAGTATAAATCAAAATTAACTAGATTAATTCTTGATCAAGGCAGTCACAGATCCTTTATAACGAAAAAATTGGCCGACCATTTAAAACTTACTCCAATCCGTTATGAAAGACTTTCTGTTTATTCATTTGGTGCGACGAAGGCAATGAATCATTCCTATCCGGTCGTTGAAATCGAAATTCAGAATTGGAAACAAAATAATAAAATAAAAATTGAATGTTTGAACTCGGATGTTATTTCCTCGGCGTCCATCAGTGTGCCTAGTAAACAAATTGCAGACTTCATGGAGCATATGGGGTTGCAGATCGCCGATTGCGCAAGAAAAAATAACATAGATGTTGAGATATTAATTGGAGGGGATGAATTCTGGAATGTAGTTTATTCTGAAAGAATTAAAATATCTGAAGGGTTGTACGCAGTCAGTTCTGTGTTTGGTTGGGTTGCCGCAGGAATCGAGAAAAATAAAACAAACAAAAATTGTTCTGAAAATTTAGCGGTAATGACAAACACTGTTGTGTTGAAAGATTTAAAAGGTTTTTGGGAATTAGAACATATGGGAATTAATGATTCTGATGATTATTCCGATATTGACTGCGAAATAGTATACCAGTTTGACAGAAATTTGCAGTTAAAAAACGGAAGATATCAGGCAAATTTAATCTGGAAATACAGTCCGAATAATTTAGGAAATAATTTTGAGGTAGCTAAGAAACGATTCGCAAACCTTCACAATAAACTAAGTAAAACTCCGGAGATTTTTCGGGAATATAAAAATATAATTGAGAACCAGATATTAGAAGGAATTGTGGAGGAATGTCCAAATAATGATACAAATTTGGGATATTTTATGCCGCACCGAGCAGTGACCTAGTGAAACTACTAAGGTAAGAATTGTGTACGATGCTAGCTCAAGGACAGAGGACAGGAATTCGTTAAATGACTGCCTTGAATCGGGACCTAATCTAAATCCAAATATACTAGACATTATGTTAAATTTTCGTAAGTTTAAGATAGCGTTTTGTGGAGACGTTGAAAAAGCCTTTTTGATGATAGGAATTGCTGAAGGTGATAGAAAATTTCTAAAATTTCTTTGGTTTAATGAAAATAATGACTCCTTTAAGATTATGCAAATGTGTCGCGTAGTTTTCGGTTTGACTATATCTCCTTTCATTTTGGCCGCCACTATAAAATATCACATTCGAAAATATAAAGATAAAATGCCGGACAGTTTCCAAATGTTAAATTCTTCTGTCTATGTCGATGACCTATATTTTGGAGCAGGAACGGTTGACGATGCATATCGGTTATCTGTAGATGCGGTTAATATATTTAAGGATGCTGGGATGAATTTCAGAAAATTAAGAACTAATTCTAAAGCATTAAACGATTTATGGGTCTCAGATGGGATTAAGGAATCAGACAACAAATTAACTAGTGAATCGAATTTCTTAGGCATGATTTGGAATTCCATTGAAGACGATATAAAGTTAAATTTAAAAAATTTAATTGACTTTTCTACTGGAAACGATTTTGCTACAAAAAGGAAACTTTTGCAAAGCATCGCCCAAATATACGATCCATTTGGATTTATTGCACCCTTTGTTATTCGGGCAAAAATTATTATGCAAGAAATCTAGTGTTCCGGTTCTGACTGGGATGAGGTCCTTCCTGCAGAGATTAAGGACAAATTCAACATTTGGCGGGAGGAACTTAATGATTTAACTGAAATATCGATACAGAGAAATTTCTTTGATGACGATCCAATCAATATAAGCCTTCACCTATTTTCGGACGCTAGTCCTAAAGCATATGGGGCCATCTCATATTTCAGATATTGTACGAGTGATTCTAAAATTAAAACTTCCTTTATCATGTCGAAATGCAGAGTTGCACCTTTAAGAGCAATCACGCTTCCTCGTTTAGAGTTAATGGGAGCACTCATGGCTGCTCGAATGTATAAATATTTGAAAAAATTGTTTGGTGATTTAATTGAGGATGTTTATTTTTGGAGTGATTCCGAAATCGCCATTACTTGGTTTAAAGGTTCGCCAAATAATTGGAAACCATTTATCGCCAATCGTGTTACAGAAATACAGAGTATATGCAACAAAAAATTGTGGAACCATTGCGAAGGGAAACAAAATCCTTCCGATTTACTAACTCGAGGAATTAGTGCTCAGTCACTAATTAAGAATGATTTGTGGTGGCATGGGCCACACTGGTTACGTTTTCCTATTGAAAACTTTCCAAAACAAAAGAAATTAAAACCAAATTCAGAATCGTTGGAGTTAAGAAAAAGTATTATTTTGACTGCACCTGTAATTAACAATGAATCCCCAATTTTGCATATAGAAAAATTCAGTTCTTTAGGAAAATTACTTCGAATTACTGCCTATGTATTTAGATTTATTGGCAGGCTTCGGAAAAGGTCTACAGAGAATGGACCTTTAAGTGCTTTTGAGATTAAAGCAGCTGAACATTATTGGGTAAAAATTACGCAACGAGAATCGTATCAAGCGGAAATAATTAAGTTATCAAATAAAAAATCAATTCTCGATTCTTCCATCTACTCCCTTAATCCAAGGCTTGATGAGGAGGGAATTCTTCGGTTGAAAGGTCGCATTCAATTTACAGACTGTCACGAGAATTTAAAACATCCTATTCTATTACCCTCAAAATGCAAGTTTACCGAGTTGATCATCATGGACTCGCATGAAAGGGTATTCCATGCTGGAGTTAATTCGACACTAACTCAGATCAGAGACAAATATTGGATCATTAAGGGAAGACAGCGTGTTAAGACTATCATCAGAAAATGTGTGATATGCAAACGATATAGTGCTCGTCCTGGGGTACAGGATATCGCTTCACTTCCTCCAGACAGAATTCAAGAGTCGCCTCCATTTGCTGTGACCGGGTTGGACTTCGCCGGTCCATTTTTTACGAAAGACAGGCAAGGTAAAGTTTACATGCTGTTGTTAACGTGTGCGGTCACTCGTGCCTTACATATAGAGATAGTAACTGATCTCAGCACTGAAAGTTTTTTGCTAGCTTTCCGAAGATTTTTAGCTCGCCGAGGACTGTGTACCACCGTGTACTCCGATAATGCCAAGACTTTTAAAAGAGCTGATAAAGAACTAAAATATATTTTTAAAACTTTGAGTGACTCATCTGTGAAAGAATTATTTTCTGCTAGAGGCATAAATTGGAAATTTATTATTGAGAGGGGTCCATGGTGGGGAGGGTTTTGGGAGCGTATGGTACGAACCATAAAATCCAGCTTGCGAAAAATTATTGGTCGATCATCCCTTACTGTGAAAGAGCTTGAAACAGTGCTCATTGAAATCGAGGCAATGATTAATTGTAGACCAATTACCTACGTATTTACCGATCCCAATGAACCTTCTCCACTAACACCCTCTCATTTTCTGGTTGGTAGACGATTGTTATCCCTGCCTGCTAATAAAATAACATCAAATAATTTGATTGGGTCAAGAAATTCAATTATTAAACGATATAAATACCATCAAGATATTTTAAATCATTTTTGGAAGCGTTGGAGATCAGAGTATCTTTTTAATCTGAGATCTGCCAATATTTGTCCTCCACACTCTAACGCATCTCAGTTTAAAATCAACGATATTGTCTTGATTCATGACGACAAACATCCCAGAAATCTTTGGACAATAGGTAAAATTTTGGAATTAATGCCAGGCAGAGATGGTAAAATAAGATCTTGCATAATTAAAACACCTACTGATACCTTAAAAAGGCCTATACAATTGTTATATAATATGGAACTTAACTAATGTTTGTATTTTGTATTTTTAGGTTTTATTCTCCTGACCTTGCTGATAGGTATCACTTAATGTTTTGTAAAATTTTATGTGCTTATAATTATGTATGCATGTGTTATATTTAACCATTTCCCCAGGATTTATTGTCGAAATATTAATTGAATATTCTAGAATATATTATTGAAAGATGAACTCTCCACCGAATTCAGGTGGGGAGTGTTGTGTAATTTGAAGAAAAAGGCTAGAGGGCGCTGTTGCTCGCTTAGTTGTAAGAGAATAAAGTTTGTTCATGTTGAAGGCGGCGGCCTAAGAATACGCTCTGTATATAGTAATTAAAATATTGTCAAAAATGAAAAAGTGTTAAAATTAGTGAACTCACTGAACCACCATCATCTGACGTTGGAGATGCACATAATTATTATACACTCTTTCAATCAGACCCAAGTCTTGGCAAGCCTGATCACCCAAAATAGGAGATGATTCCAGTGTGGTTACCAGAAATTTGAGAGTTTTTGTCAATTTTTTAGTTTTACATGTAAGGTAGCACTCACCTAATATCAGTACTTGGTTGTCACTATAATCCAGTACTGTTTGTTTACTTTTTTAATTATTGGTTTCTCACTCCACTTTAACAATTCACTCTTGGGTATAATGTTAACATGAGCTCCAGTATCTAATTTGAAGTTCACTTCGTTCTTATTTACAGTGATCTTTTGGTACCAGACTGATGCTTTATTTGAATCCACCGCGTCAACAGTTTTTACTTTCCCTAGGTAAATAAAATCCGAATTGCTATCTTCCGTACGTTCAACGGCGTGCACTCTCTGTTTTGGATTGGCGCGACACATTTTCGCACAGTGAGTTTTCCCACCGCACTTTCGGCAGACCGTTCCGAACGCGGCGCACTTCTTTAGCTCATGTTTTCTTCCACATCACTTGCACTCTTTTACTTGCGTTATCTGTATGGGATTTGATCGATGTTTGTTTTTCTGAGGGCGTCTACGGATATTTTCTTCTCGTTCATTTGAGTGGCTTGTGCTTTGCTATGTTCCGCTGTCTTGCATTCACTGATGATATTCTGCAGCGTCTTTTTCGCTCTATTTGTCTCTCGTATTAGCCGTTTTTGTAACGCTTTATCTGGGATGCCTTGCACTATTTTATCACGAAGCATTCTATCTTGCGCTTGCCCATAGTTGCAATCTACTATTGCACATCGTAGCCTTGAGTAAAAGTACGTGAATTTCTCTCCTTTCTCTTGCTTTATTTCGAGAAACTTGAATGATACATAAACCTCATTCTGATAATCTGCAAAATATTTGTCGAATTCTTGTAGCACTTGTTTCAAGGACACTTCACTACTGTCCGCTTCTGGCTTCAAATCTAACGATCGATTGCTTTTTTATTTCGTCACCACAAACATGTCGAAAAAGCGCAGTTTCTGGGCTTTCCGACTCTTGGCTATACCTTAATGCCTCGATATAGTCCTTGAAGTCTTCCTTCCAGTGTCTCCAAGCTTCAGAAGGGTTCGATCCAGCGTCAAACGGTGACAACGTGGGCAGGTTATGCGCCATTTTTGATTCCAAGTTTTTCAAATGCACGTAACCCTTAAAATATTAATTTATGCATTAAATTCGTGAACATGGTTTACTCTGACACCATGTTATATATGTTTACTCGTCAAACATAGATAAATTACTGTTTATTTATAAGATTAAATAAGATTAGTTATACATAAGAGAGACATTGATGCTACATGGTTGGCGGCAAGTGACGAGAATGTCACGCAGCGCAAATACCGTGCACTTGCCTAGCTAGTCAGGTTAGAGGCACTGCCATCTATCGGCAAGCAAAGTAATTAATATCTAACATTATGTTTAGCCTTTTTTTTTATATAAATTATAATAATGATTTGAAATAGTTACTTACTCTTATGCTTCCATTAAGTTACGTTTATCCTTTCTTATATAAATAAATTATAATCATAAAAAAGTATTATATGAAATTAACCTTTTATCTAAATTAAAACAATAATCTTGGATACTTATTTACTATTAGTATACTTTTCTTGCGTTAGGGTTGCCGCAATTATTTTTGGCAGCACTGGCATCAACAATAGTCTGGCGATTTTTTAGGGTTCTCAAAACGGAATAGTACCCATAAATATATATCTTAGTTTAATTATAAAAATTAAAAAATAAAGAAATATAATGATTCACTTTTAAAAACTTTTAGTAATAATACTTACTGTAAAAACAACATTGTTATGAGAAATAAAGTAACAAAACTAATCTGTCAAAGCCTAACAAGCATATATATCTTTTTGCAGAAAATTTTCTAGTGCATATTGTCTCTAAAAGATATTGTCCTTTACTTTAATAATTATGGTTGCTATATGATATTTGGAATAATTTACTGCCACAGCTAATTTATTAATGTCCTAAAATTCATAATAACTCTTAATTTACACTAATAATCCCATGTAGATATCACAGCACTAATGCAAACTGAACATGATTTTTATACTGAAACTATTTGTCTTCCTTAAAATTATCCAAGTATGTTTCTATTGTGATTTCAAATTCATTTAAATGCAATGAATTTTACAGCTTCTTCATTTTCCTTTTTTCCATTTTTAATATTGATCAACAAATAATCTTTCTCAATATGATTAAATCCAACTTTAAATTTTCATTTTAAGAGACCATGTAACAAGCTGACTCCAAAAGTTTTGTTTAGTGACTGCTAAATAATAAGTTCTATGGTCCTTTTTTTCCCATTAATATCCTCTTCACAAGTGGCAGACTAGTTAATACTGGCCACTTACCATGGTACAGTTCATAACAAATGTACAGGCTGTGTATTTTTCGTTAATATTTCCTAAATGTAACTTGAATATGAAACTGCTAAGAATATCATGAAAACATGTCTCAAAAAGCTGGCCCCCACCAATGTCAGAGTGATAAAATCTGCTAAATGCTGGAGTTCAACCTGGGTTCAATTCTAGGCGAATGGCTTATTATGTGGCTGGTTTCCATGGTTTCTTCCATGTAACAAGTTTATAAGTCAGTTTTTCTCAGCAAGTCCTTTACAAAAACATCTCACACCCTTAAGCAGATAGCCCTCATGTGCTTTATTCAGATAATCTAACCAACCTAACCTTCCTAAAGCAGACAGCCTCGTGTATTTTACTATAATTGGTTTATTGACCAATCTTTAACATTCATAACCTTTTTATCAGTCAAATGAATTTTTATTGAAAGAAAGGCTTATCTGAGTTTGAACAGAAATGTATATGCCAACTACCTTTAATTTAAACAGGCAAACATACTGGTTGACAGATAAAAAAAATCATAGGTTATGGTCAGTGGCGTAATTAGAACTCTTGGACCTCTATGCAAAAATTTTTCCTGGGCCCCCCTCAATAAATTTAATGTGCTTAAAAATAAAAATTAAAATTTTTAAAAAGTTAAAAAAAATCAAGGATTTCATGAGCCAGTGTTTTTATGATGAATTTTATTACATCTGGATTATTTGTTAAAAAATAAAAGCACATCCTTAGGGAGCCAGTTGAAAGGTACGTAACATGAAGAAAGAATAAAAAGGAAAATATTTTCCCTTGATCAACTGTGAAATTTGCTTTAGTCTGGTTATTTGATATCAGATGATTTTAATCCGTCATTTAAGACTTTTTGTGTGCGTGCGAGAGACAGATTTTTCTCTCCTTTCACTGAGATACATACTGATAATAAATGAATAAGTCTATATAAAAAAAAGGAACATGTCACGTAAGGTATAGCATTAAGAAAAGTAAGAAAGCTTAGTTTTACGGAGATTTTTTATATAAAATCCAATAGGTTTTACATACAAATATGTCTTGAATTTTTATATAAAATCTGCACCAATCTAAGTTTTTTCGCTTAATTTAGCAAACTGAAATAACTGGTTATGTTATAAAACATTGAAAATAATATATTCTGCGAAAATAGAAGAGAAACACGCCGAGTGAAACAAAATTAGTAACACAATAACCTTAAGTTTGGTGTAGATTTATGTTAGGATCTCAAACAATTTCTAGGGCAAGCAGGTTTAGGTCCCTCTTCGTCAGAAGTAAAGAAATCTATAAGATTGAAGAATACTCATATTTTTCAATTACGCCAAAATATGTGTAAATATTTATTTTTGAATGATTTTTTTTACCAGGGTAACAACTTTTATTTTATAATATTAGCTTTAATTTTATGAAAGCTCCTTGCCTTCATTTCCGAAAACTCTCGAACATAGTCAGAAAGATTAATTTCTTTAGGTGTATCTTGCTCTATAGAAATTAGAGCAAGATTTGTCAGCCTAGTCTCCGTCATAGAAGATCTTAAACAAGTTTGTATGTATTTTAATTTTGAAAAATACTCTCCACTTGCAACTGTTATAGGAAAGGACAGCAAAATTCGAAGTTCCACTCCAGTATATTTGGAAAACATTCAAGATTTTATACATATTCTAAAATAACAAGGGGCTCCGCTCCAGGAACGATGTATTTTGACAGATCTTCCAGTTCATCACAAAGTTCCGAAGCGTTCAGATTACTCGAATGTTTATTTGTGAGTTTCAATTTCTAGTCTTTGCGTCTATTCAAAAGTTCTCTGAAAGATGTTTGAGGGTTCCTACGTCGTACAGGAAACTGTACCGTATTATGCTCTGTATTCCCGAGTAAGTTCAAATCTTTCTTCTACAGAACGAATAGCAATGTCTAACGTGTAGAAATACAGTTCTACTTTAAATTCCTCTTCCAACACTTAGTATGTTTTCATATGAAGCCTCGTACCCAAACAATCTACGTCGCCTTAGGGTATGATGGACGGGCTAAAGGAAGGGTAGATTCCTAATGTTTCTGCCATTTAATTTTCTTCGGAGATGAAATCTATTAAATTATTATTATCACTTCTACAACTTTCTAAATATGTTTTCTCATTCTGCAGAGCTCCGACAGCTGACTGCAGATTCGTCTTTATACTTTGCAGAATTTACTCGCGTGGTTTACATGAATATCATGCCAAATAGCAACTGAGACGAGAAATTTTAAATTTTGTCTGCCAAGGATGACGCCGAATGCCATAAGAAACTAGAATAAATATTTTTAGCAAGCTATAATAGTACAGAATAAATTTCCTTCACAAATAAAAAAAAGTAAAATGTAAACAATGATTTGTGTTAATCTTTATTTACTTTTTGTTAATGCCTTTAAAAAATTTTTCAGAATTTGTAAAAATTAGCTCTTTCTGTAACATTATTTTATTGGCAATAAAACACTGAATAAGATGAAAATAAAAGAATAAGAGCAAGTAACTTAAAAAATTTCTACTTAATTAACCAAACAGACAAAATATTCTGCTTCTGTGCTATGATTCGGGGGAGGAAGCGCTATATAAGTTATCCATGAAATAAATAAATAATGAAAAGAAAATGAATAATCAAGCCAGAAAAGAGACAAGTGTAAAGCCAGTGAGAAACTTACTGCAAGTAAACGGCTAGAGGGGCAAATTTAGTTCATACGAAATTTACAAAAAAATCTGAAAGCCTTCAGGTTTTACGTTACGCCCAAAGGGGCATTTTTTTAAAGTTTCGTTTGCTACTTTTATTTATTAAATATCATGTTCTTCCCGCTTAAACCATTAAATTAAATTCAACAGCAATATCGCATGAGCATATCTTTAGAATTTCCGATACACAGTCTTGCGCACTAGCGATATTTTTTTTTTTTCTCTTTTGCACAAAATTTCCATTGCTTCCTTTGAAATCGTTGAGTTTCTTAATCAAAAACACGTTAAAGAGTTATAAAATATGAAATCGATAATAAAACAAATTTCAAATTCCAAGTTCGGGCTTCCAGATGCCCATATTTGGTGCAAGATTACATGATTCAAAATTGGATGGCTCTAGGTACCGTTGTTTTACCCCAATTCGAGAAATATAGATACGTTTATACAGATTTTTCATTATTTAATTTCTTTAAATATAACACAGGGCTGTAATATTTAGTGGCAACAATTTGAAAAGTGACACGATATTTATAGTGAACCAACGCAAAATGCCAAAACGAAATTAATAGCCTTTTTGGGCTAAAAATTTAGAACTTTTAGTGTGAAAAATCTAGCGCAAATGTAGCTAAGATTGATCAAATTTAAATTTTTACAATTTATTGTTTATACTATCAGGAGAGAGTAATATGCTTGTGAAAAAGATTATTGCAACCAGTATAAATATTCAACGAATAAAAATTAAGCAAAATAAATTCATTTTTTAGTCCAAAAAAGGTGCAATTTACTCCGTCGGACTATTATTTTCGTTTCGGCATTTTGCGTTGGTTCACCATAAATGTCCGATTTACTTTTCAAATTGTTGCCACCCAATATTATCGCCCTGTGTTATATTTAATGAAATTAAATAAGGAAGAATCTGCCTAAACGTATCTATATTTCTTGCATTGGGATAAAACAACGGTACCTAGAGCCATTCAATTTTGAATAACGTACGTTTCCACCCGAATATGGGCATCTGGAAGCCCAAATTTGGAATTTGTTTTATTATCTATTTCATATTGTGTAAAACTTTAACGAATTTTTGATTAACAAACTCACCGATTTAAAAGTGAGCAGTGACAACACTCTACGAGGAAAAAAAATCGCGTGGTACTGTGTATCGGAAATTCTAAAGATATGCTGATTTTAAAATTATTTTTCGACACTGCTGTTAAACTGAGTTTTATGGTTTAAGTGTAAAAAACATGATATTTAATAAATAAAGGTAACTCACAAAACGTTAAAAAAATGCCCCTTTAAACGTAATTTAAAATCTGAAACCTTTCAGATTTTTATCTGAATTAATGCTATATAAAATTTTTAACTCATTTTATTTTTTAAATGTTTTTATTATATTAATTTCCTGAACTAAAATCTGGAAGGATTAATGTAAAAATTCATTATAATAAGTTTCTGATTAACTAGCTTCTGTAATGTATGTAGTTTCTGTGTGATTAATCTTTGCCGAGATAATCCGAAAAACATACAATTATTTAGAGGTTAAAATTATGCACATTGATATTTATTAAACCTGGGCTTAATTTAAGAACTAAAGGTGTCAGAGTCCTACTGTAAGCCATCAAGAACAGTGAATGAAAAATGATTATAAATTAAACAAATAAAACAAGGAATAATTAAAATCAAATAAAATGTAAAATTAAAAGGTATGTTTTAATTTTAAAACTTATGGTATATAAAGAAATAATAAGCAAATCGTAAAACTTATATGAATATTGAAACAAATGAAAAGTAAGAAAATTAGTAAGATAGGATGCGAAAGACGAAAGAAAGATATTGAATACACACATATACATGCAAATACACACATTTACATAATATACACACATATACAAGCAAAAACATATCTCGGGCAATTTGGAATTTATATTTTGTTGACTTTTACGCCTGTTATCGAATTTAATATTGCTTAATATTTAGAGTTTAGTTTTTCTAATCATTTTAAAATTCAAGGATAATGCAAATTTAGAGTATACAAAAAAAAAAAAAAAACACTTTAATTTAATGATAAAAGAATGGATTGGATTGGATTATTTAATTATGGCAAAGCACACGAGGGCTATCTGCCTAAAGGAAGGGATGCCTTCGTGGAGGACGTTTTAAGGGAAACTGGCTCGTATACAGTATACATGTTACACATGGGGAAAACCACGAAAACGCCCATGCAGCCAGCCCGTTTGCGGGATTCGAACCTCGGACCGAACTACCAGTGTTCAGCGTCTTTACCGCTCGGCCGTTGGTGGGCAATAAAAGAATGAAAGGACATAAGAAAAATTTGTATTTTAGGCAGAATTACAGCTATAAAAACCGAAGATAATGGAATTACAGATATTTAAACATACATAAGCACAAAAATTGACAATTAATAATAATCTTAATATTAATGTATTGCATTACTTTCCTGTCAATTACAATTTAAGTGCAGTATAGTTTTCATTGTTTCTAAGCCGTATAATTAAATTCTCAAATAAGAATGTTTCAAAAATATTTTAAATGTATGCAATAAAACACGAAAAGCATTAATATCAATAAAGTTTTCAATAATTTTAGGCACTTATTTCGTTTGTTAAATGCATTGTTTATGTTTGGATTATTGGAGTTCAGATTTCCCGATGAATTTGCAGTTCGAAGACATTAGACGTTAGAAATACATATCAAGAACTTTAAAAAAAAATTCATGTTTGCATCATCTCTTAGACAATATACACAGAATATGTGAACTATTTCATCTGCAATCTTTACTCCTGAAAAACAACTTCTGTTTCGAATTCATACATATCCTTATCAGAATACCTTTATTCAAGCCAAGAGTAATTCGTTTAACAGATGTTTTGTAAAATTAAGCCACAGGACAATAAATGATATTATTGCATATCAATCGACATAATGGACATCATTTTAAAATTCAAGGATAGTGCAAATTTAGAGTATACAGAAAAAAACACTTTAATTTAATGATAAAAGAATGGATTGGATTGGATTATTTAATTATGGCAAAGCACACGAGGGCTATCTGCCTAAAGGAAGGGATGCCTTCGTGGAGGACGTTTTAAGGAAAACTGGCTCGTATACATGTTAAATTAAAGTTACGTTATTCAAATGTTAAACACATTAAATTAAAGTTTAACACTATTTAGTTTCTATGAATTATCATGATTATTCTTTTTATTCATATGTTTTATTGTTTTTTCCAAGTGTTTCGAAAGCGTGTAGAGAAAATTCTCGTACATTTCAGATTCAATTTTTTGATTTTATATGAATTTTAATGTCTTAAATGAAAATTTAATTGATTCTTTTTACGGTTTTATATCTCAAATGAATTAGGACAACGAAATATGATTTCAAAACGTATTAATCGACTATGTATTATGAAGCTTTAATTCATTTTCTCCTGATGAGTTCTGAATTAGAGTTTCAGTAAAAGGAGAATAATTTTTATAATTTTGTATGTTTTCCCTTTAGCATTTTTATTTTTCGAGTTTGTGCTACTATGAATTCTTATTTTAAATTTGTTTAGATATTGTGTTAAACCTTTTATACACGGTTGCAGTTATTTATAGCGTCAAGGAATTGCCTTCCTTTGATTCCAATTTAATTTTAACTTTAGATGCTTTAAGTTTATTTTACTTCAATCCTGCAGCTATAGCGCAGGACAAGTTTAAAAAAATTTGTTTTTTATTGTTAGCCTGTCATCATGTTTCTTAATGTATGGAAACATATATTTATATTTCATATTTATCATAAAAATATTTCATGTTAATATAACAATACATTATTAATATTGGAAGACATTTGCATTGTTAATAGTGATAAGTTTGGATTTTTAGGTAAATGGATTAAAAGTTTAGTTAAATTTAATTTTTAGTAAATTTGAAATTATAAGAATTTAGTTTATGTAATATTACAAATCAATAACTTACCTTTATAATGAAGAATTATATTTGAGATCCCTTTCAAATTTAATTTTAAAGAAAACTTCTTTATGCTCTCGATGTAGTGATGTAGACCAGAGAAATGTCATTAGAATACGAGCAAGTTCAGTTTATTGTTCTGAGTCATCAGCCAATTACAAGTATACTGAAGATAGCATTTCACACTTCAACGCAGCTGTTTAGCAAAGAAAGGGTTTTCAGTTTAGCACTGAAAATCTCCACCATAAATTTCCAGTGTCTTCCCAAGTTGCTTCTGTTTCGACAGTAAAACTTTCATCTAAGATTTTACTGTAAAGATGCCCACTTTCCTTTCTAAAAAGCTGAAACATCTGTCTTTTTTTTTTTTTTTTTTTTTTTCAGTCAAATTCTACTATTATTATTGTCATATTCCAATGACACATAATAATGACCTGCAATATCTTTTAGCATTTCCTCTGTACTATAAATGTATTTCAGTTAATGTATAATTATTAAATATTTAACAGTAAAAATTATGGATATTCTAATAATTTTAGGAAATTCTTCCACAAGTTTAGGATGAAATAATAAACAAATTTTATTGACCTGTATCCAAAGAGCTTTCAAGATGACTGTGTAATGTGTGAAATGGAAATTTTAAAATTAAGCCTTCCAAGTTTCAAGTTCCCAAAAATGTTTAATAATTTGTAGTTAAACTTATTGACACTAAAGTATATTTGAAGATGAGTACTCTGTCGCATAGATTCTAAAATTAGCATAAATAAATACTTGTTTAGGAAACAAGTATAAAGTTTCTTCATAATTACTAAAAATAAAGTTGTATGAAACAAGTTTTGCACACTTCTTAGAGAAATGCGAAAAACATCATTTAATGAAAATAGTTTTTTTTTTTACCCCAGATGGATCAAAAAGCAAAAATCAGTCAGGAAAGCAAAAATCACGATATATTTTAGGAGCATTAATATTTTTGATTATTGTTATCTTTTTTATTTACATCTTAAAACAACTATTTCTGGCTCAGAAATTAATTACATCAGATTTCCAGTTTTTATATTGCTTATAAATTAAGCCGTATCATTTTTATCTTAAAAATTAATTTATTAATGACAAAAATATGAAAAATACATATAATGTATGGGAACATATATTAACGGAATCTATTTATGTCTTAGAAAAGCTATGCAGTGGTGCCAAAATGAAAGAGAATAATGCGAAAAGGGATTTCATGAGTGAAAATCGCATCATTTTCCACTAAAACGTTTTAACTAATTTTTTTTAATTGCAAAAATTATTGAAATATTGCAATAAAAGTGGGAGAATTCTTTTCCATTCGTCTGTGTAGTGAAAAATGTATTGAAATTTGTGTTCTTTCAGATGTTGAAATGCAACTTAAAACTATTAGGTCCAACGCTGCCATTGATATGCTTAATATTTTCAGTAATTAATTTATCGAAATTTACGAAGTAGTATATACTTTTAGTTGTACGATGTCATTTTGATTATCATTATTATATTATTATTGATGATTTCACGTACTGAATGCTCTGTACAAAGTAAAAGTAGAATAAAAATTAAAATAAATTAAAAGCAAAAGTGTAAATTTTAAAGTTTCATTTCAAATAACAGCCCACTAGCGGCTGAGCGGTAAAGTCGCTGAACACTGGTAGTTCGGTCCGAGGTTCGAATCCCACGAACGGACTGGCTGCATGGGCGTTTTCATGGTTTTCTCCATGTGTAATGTGTATACGAGCCAGTTTCCCTTAGAAAGTTCTCCACGAAGGCATTCCTTTCCTTAGGTAGATAGGTAGATACAATCAGACACACACACACTTTTTAATTTCAAATAACGATTAGAAAGTACTCCACGAAGGCGTTCTTCCCCTTGGGCAAATATTCCTCGAGTGCTTTATTATTATATAATAATTCAATTCAGTTCCGTTTAAATAACATACAAATTATTGTGCATTACTGAATTCTAGGCTTAAATGTTTCACGTTGTTAAAATGAATTGTAATTTATTATATTTTTCAAACGAAGGGAAATTAAAATATTTCTTTCAAAACAAATTTAATATCTTCAGAATTATCTTTTACATATTAGTGTGAATTTTTGGTAGCTGAGTAATTTACAGGCTAAGAAACACCACAGCTATTCTCTTTCCTAAAGCAAATCAATTTACGAGTTCTATGCCTTCAGATTTTATTCTCATTTAGGAATTCTAAAGAATTCTTAACCTGCACTTTATATGCAATGTGAGAATATTTTGTAAATTTTGATATGAAAAATAGGATAAATATTGATTTACTCATTATTTCAAGTAAAAATATTCATCCATTCCATTTCCTCTCCCCATAAGTGAAGAAGTCATGAATTTCGATAAATTTAAGGAAAAAAAATTAACTGGAATATTTGCCACTTAATGTTTAAGCAACCAGAATGAAACTGTGTTCTTTGTTGAAACACAGCAAAACCCATTGAATTGGGATTGCAAAGGGAGTTGTTAGTTTTGTCGCATAAAACATGCCCCTTTTTCTTTGACTTTGAATTCATTCAAAGATTCCTAAGAAAATGGAAATCTCTCTTTTCTAAATGTGGTGTCATAAATTCTTTGCATTTCCTGGACGAGGACACCATTTCGACATGTGGGTGGGGCAAAGTCCTTTCATGCCACGACTGCTCAACTTACGTCAATGATTTCGTGTCCTTAAGAAATGAAAGCACACATTCTGGAGTTAGCAACTGATACTTACGAATGATTTTCCCCTCCAGATTATTAGTCTAAAATAGAGAAAAAAATTGATCCGCCTTTAACTTTGCCATTTTGGAATGTTTCATACTTCTAAAACCAAAATTTTCCCGTCCTTATACCCCGCCTTCTGCTGCAACTGCACCGTCGTTTTTTACATTGTGAGAACCATACATTCAAACATTCTAGGTAACATTGTTTCGTCATAGTGCGAGAAATATACATACATGTATGCAGATTCTTCCTTATTTAATTTTTTAAAAAATAGTACAGGGTGAAATTATTTGGTGGCAACAATTTGAAAAGTGATACGCCGTTTATAGTGAATGAACGCAATACATGTTATATTAAATTGTAAAAATCATTCACATTAATAAATTCAATTTAAAGCTTAATATTAGTCCTGATTTTTGAACTTGGGTTTAATGGAAGTGCTAGTAACAGATTCAATATATGAACAAAATTAAACGCTTCGGAATGACATATTATGAAAATTTCGAACTGCAAATAATATACCATGTTTCCTCTTAATTTGCAAAGGTCATTCGAAATTAAGTACAAGAATCCTGTTTAGTTACTTCTTTATTTATACTTAGAAAATGTGTCTATTAATTATTCAATCATAATAACAAAGTATATAGAAATAAATTAATATACAAAATAATTATACTATAATAAATTGTTACAAATAATTTCCACTTCCACCCCCTGTTGAATTGGGATTGCAAAGGGAGAAACCTTTCCTTCAGGGGGTTGCCTTTAAAAATTTTCAGGTAAGAAACTAAGAAATACAAAGGAACTTTTCCTATTTTCTGCTGACTCCTATGCCTGAACTGAGGTAGGTCACAAAGTTGCTATTTCATAGTCGAATGACGGAATATTAACTTTTGCAAACACTGAATTTAACTGTTTCATGTGCTTCCAAGGGCCCCTTTTCTGCGTCTTATACGGAGCTGCATTACTGCACCATATAGGAAGAGGGCCCTTAGCATTACCTTAAAATTACTCATTTTAATTTAATTGTAATCTAATTTTAAAAACTTAAAAGAAGACGAATTCTATTATGTTAAAATAAGAATTCATAGTAGTACAACCTCTAAAAATAAAAATGAAAAGCGAAAAAGAAAAAAATACTTTTAAGTTTAAATATGTAAATGTAGTTCAGCAGGACATTTAAGGGCCCCCTAAACCTTCGGGCCCCTATGCGACGGCATTCCTTGCATACCCTTATTTACGCCACTGGTTATGGTTCTCATCATATGTGTATAATACAATTTTAAAATGAATCAGATTTAATGAAGTTTCATTTGTTATCTTTACTTTTAGCTGGTCTCATCACTTAGCTTTTGCAAATATAATATGTCTTTGTAACTCAATTTTATTCACAGCAATAAAGTAATTTGTCACACTTGTTCTGGCTACTTTTAATGTTTTAATTCTCCCCTTCCCTTTTTTTAAATCAACAACTTTAACAAACTGGTTTGATTGCCTTTCTTCATGTTTCAATCTTTCAAAAACTGTGCTTCTTAAAATTTCTTTACAAGAATCATATTTTTTATATGCATTATCTTCAACGGATTGAATCTACCACTTATAAACATGTTATTTTACATCATTATCAGTTATATTAAAAAAAGGCAGAATGATTTTTCTTAAAAATTTAAACCACCTTATTTCTTAGATACTAAACAATTCATTTTATTGTTTCGTTATAAACAGCAAAACAATTCAAAAACCAGAAGTCATATCTTACCTTATATGCATATCTTTCAGCCTTTACGAAGAATGATGCGGATTGCTGATTCATTTAATTCATTCCATAATGTGTGTAATTGCTTCAGAAATAACTGTAAGGCCAACAGTACAGTTCTGGTGCAGATTAAAGATGAATAGAAGAAGATAAAACTTCGAACTGTGCATCTTGCTAAACGGCAAATTTTGCACAGAAAATGAGGTGTTTACATTTCATTTTCAAATAACTTTGTTTAGACTTTCAGTTCTATTACAAGGGCCTTTGAGTATTAGGTCTTCAAAAACTGCAAGGGGTTACATCACCACCTATTTTCAGTTAGTGCACTTTGAAAAGCTTACTATGGTGATGCAGTAAGAGCTATATTAGAAATTAAAGAAAGATGGTCAAAAATTACTAATATCATTAGCAAGGCCTTTTTTAGATAAGTTTAGTCTTGGCAGCTTAATATGTTAGCATAAACAAGTGTAAATTAATTTCAATGAGGTATTCCAACAATAAATTTTAATGTAGCACTGCAATGTGAAAGCTAAACACTTTTGAGAATAAATTATTATTATTAATTCCTTTCTTAATTCATCTGCAGTTTTATAACATAAAATTCTTTTGCTACTTCTTGATGTGTTCCAAAACTGAAAGTTAATAATCATAATTTCTTTTTTAAAATGAATTTTGAAATTTTCATAGCTAATTCGGCATCTTTTCTAGCTATTCACCTGAGGCTGATGAAGCAGAATGGTTGTCCATCTCATTTTAGCCATTCTTTAACATATGACAGGACTTTATGTAAATCTAAATGATATAAAATTTACTTTTAAATTTAAAATTGCTGCAGCATATGGGTTGGGAAACACTGATGCAAGAGATATTTCAAAATGGTAAATAATTATCCCTTTCAAAAATTAACATTTTCCAGTGCCTTTATTATTGAAACTGCATCCTCATTATGCTTAAACATTTCTTTTCCAAATTTTTAGTACAGAGAAATAACAAATTTTTAGTAATTTTCAATGCACAGAGGACATTCATGGGACCACTTTTTAAGCATTAGCGAAGATCAGACTGTACTTTAACACAGTATATAATTTAACAGTAAGTGTTAAATCAGATATACTACGGAATATGACTGTACTGTAATATAGCATCTAATTTAACAGTAAGCATTAAATCAGATATATTACAGAAGTATGACTGTACTGTAATACAGCATCTAATTTATCAGTAAGTGTTAAATCAGATATATTGCAACAGGGTTTCTTAAACTTTTTGGTATGGGGAACCCACAAAATTTATGTAAATTTTGGGGACCCCCCCCCATAAACATTGCACAAGTCCAACACACGTGTGAGTAAATCTGTCAGTTTCTTCACTTGTAATGTAACATATTGTTGCAATTTTAGGTCATTTACTTTAATTTTTAAAGTAAAATGAATGTTTCTATTGTATAAAAATGCATCGAAACATTTTCGTTTCTTATTCGTCTGTATTGTCTTTATCTATTTTCAGATGCATTATGTGAAAATATTGTGAAAGTAATGTTGCATCGCAGTAACTCAAATTTAAATTAATAAACATTAAAAATACAACATTTGTGAGTGGAATGTAAATCTTGAACTTTTATTCAGCGGTTTCAACTTCAGAACACAATACAGCAAAAGGCAAAGTGTGAAATTTACAGTTAGCATTTACAAGAATACAAAAAATCAAAATGTGAGCTGCGCAATGTGAAATAAGATTTCACAAACAAGCAGATGATCTGATGGTCAAAATAATCTGTATTGTCTTATCTTTATCTATTTTCAGATACATTATGAGAAAATATTTGGTAATCGTAAAATTATTATTATAAGTCAAATATCAAAATTGCTAGAATTTTTGGCGAGCTCCCGCTACAGGTGCAGCGATCCCTAGTGCAACCCACAATTTAAGAAACTCTGTACTACGATAATGCATTTATATAGCTGTTCAACGAGGACAGTTATATATATATGTTCAACAATACCTACAATAATATCTTTAATTAAGTACATATATATGCATCTTGAAATGTGTCTAAATTATAGAGCTAATATATGAGAAGGAAGGAAGTCCAGACAAAATGGCCGTGGCATTTTAGAATTATAGTTAAAAAAAATTGCTTCCGTTTTCATTTCTTTCTGCCCACCAGCAGCTGAGCAATAAAGTCACTGAACACAGGCACTTCATTCCAAGGTTCAAATCCCATAAAGGAGCTGGCTGCAAGAGCATTCTCGTAGTTTTCCCATGTGTAACGTGTATACGAGCTAGTTTCCCTCAGAAAATCCTTCACGAAGGCATCCCTCAACTTAGGCAGATAGCTCTCAAGACTTTGCCGTAATAACATAAACAAACATTTCTTTCTGTTTTCAAAAGCAGGGGGATAGGGTCTGGATTCAGGACCAAATCTTTGACCACTTGGCAGGGTAAAGTGTTTATTATGCCAAATCATAAACTTCATTAAAAAATTTAGGATGACAGCAGTAGCATGTAATGAAATGGGGAAAAAACAAATTTTGACATAATCTTTATATTTTTTTAATAAATTTCATATCACTGTGAATATAAATCAATTCTGAGGAAAAAAAAATGTAATGCAAAAATTTATTTTTACATAACATATTACATAATCTTCTGTATATATTATAAGGCAAATTATTTTAAAATTACAAATGCGATACACATTTATTTGCAAAATCAACCACTTATTACATTTTTTTTTTTTTTCCCCCTGTTAAGGAGGCTTGGCCCTCTATGCTAAAGTTTGCCTTTTTGCTATTTTTCTAATATTTTCTGCTATAGAAGCTGATGAATCTCCACTTAAACTGTTACTGAAGTTTTTGAATCTAAACAGAAAAATAGATAAATAATGCAAAAGTAATTAAAAGTTTAGAGTTTTATATATATCTGCACTGTAGTAACAATTTTATTCTTTAATAATGAAGAACATGCAATAAAATGTTTTAGAACACATATAACATCCAAAATTCTGTTTAACCAAAATCAGTTTCTTTTATTTTTAATTCTAATCTAACATTAGTAATTACAAGTTAGTTCACAGAAAAGAACAGTAAATGATAAATGAAATAATATGAATTAATTTGTTCCACTATTATCAACAAGACTGAATGTTATTTAATATGCTGTTATATTTTTTAAAATCATAAATTTTGTTTATAAGGAATAAGATTTAACTATATTTTTAACAGAAATATGAATTTACATTTGTTTAAATTGAAAAAATTATTTTAAGTTATTTTCCTTACTTTTTATTATATTTCAAAAGATTTAATTTAATGCTAAAGTTTACTACTTTAATAACTATGAAATTTTTTAGGTTAAAATAACTCACAGAATAATGATTATTGAAATTATGATTTATTATGGAGTTCTGTAGATAAACTATCGAAACTAGTCCTGCAAAATTTACAAATATTATACTGATTCTTGTTGTTTGACCTTCTCCAATAATTATGCATTAATTAGAGGTAAAACTCATTATCCTCTAAATAAAATGTATAAAAGTTTGAGTTAAATATGAGTTAAAATAACACATCAAATAATTATTATTCAGGTACTGTCAAAATGCTGGAAGTTATGCCATAATTAAAATAGACCTCACTGACAAAGAATTTATGAACTTAAAATTTTTAGGAATGTGTATTCCTTTTTACTGTTAGAATTGGAACATTTATATCTGATAAATTTTACTATTTCTGTATCAAAGCTTTTTTAATTTGAAGCTAGCCTGCACTTTAAAATGAAAAAATTTAGTTACTTTTAAATCTGATATATATATATATAAGTTTAAGTTATTTGTAGATAATCTTGAGAACAAAAGGAATAAAGAAATAAAGGATTAAAAAAAACTTACATAGTTTCATAACGTTTCATTTCTTCTTCAGAAACTGAAGGCTTCATTTCACTTGCTGCATCATCAAGATGTCTCTGACTAATATGAACATTTAACATAGCACTGTGCCTGCGTGGCTGTTGCTTCATTATACCTAAATAATTCTCTTTTATAATATCGACCTAAAAGGGGACATAGAACATTTATGCTTCATGAATTATATCACAGATATGTTTCAATAAATAAAATTTAAATGCTCATTAAAATAAATAACATTTACTAAGATACACAATTAAAATTTACATACAAAATATATTTTGCTAACCATTTAAAAGACATACAAAAAAAGAGTACAGTCAAAAGTCGTTAATCCGGACTCATCGGGACTTCGGCGATTTCGGATTATAGATCATCAGTTTAAATCTGGTAAGATGGCATGCAGAAATTACAAAATTAAAAATATGAAACCATAATTTATGAAATAAAGAACAATTATGATCTAAAGGGTATCAAAATTTACAAAAAGAAAAAGCTTAATATTTATTTGTTTACTTTATTAAACATTTCTTTCAATGTAAGTTGTTTCATTTCATGTGATAATACTTTCTCTTTAATTCTATTAAACAGACATAATTTCTTGTTTAGTTACAAAGTTCCACTGTTCAAGTCCTATAATTGCTGTGTCGAGAATACCGACTAATTTGTCAATAAAAATTTTTTCGTTTTCAATAACCTCTGTTACTTTCTTCACTATCGGAAGCGAATTATAATGACGAGGAACTTGTTTTAAATCATATCAAAGACGGAGTACATCGAGATGAAATATTACATTTAGTAAGGAATTATGAGCCAAATAAAATAAAAACATCTGCCCTGAAGATAAGGATAGTGCTGACAGATCAACTTCCAATTCATTGCGTGCCGCGGCATTCCCCCCGCCGAGCAGCGTGAAATTGATAAACAGATTTCGGATTTCGAAACATACTTTCGCTTTAGATCCTTTACATATTAGCAAATATATATCGGAAATTCTATTTGATATAATTGAAAGTTCAAGTTTACTTTTAAAAAATTGCTCTAACAGTCTGCAAAAAATAATAAGCCGGATCCAATTCGAAGATTAAGAAACAACGCAATCTGCAACATTAACTGAATTAGATATTTTTAGCTTAGCTTATACCGTCCATTATACATTAAACGCGCATGCGTAAACGTTTTATGCGCACGCGCACACACATATGCGCAGCCGTAAAGGACTGAATGTTATTTGAATGTTATTTGAATGACTGAATGTTATTCAATACGACGCATGCGCAGAAAGTTTGTAGCTTTGAGGTCCGGATTATAGATCACTCCGGATTATGGGTGTCCGAATTAACGACATTTGACTGTACACATTAGATGACTTTTCATTTATTTCAACAAAAGGAGTTTAAAGGCATATTAAAAAAGCAAATTTATATTATTATGATTATTAAGTTCAACACTTAATTGATATATTGGACTACATAGAATTAAAAAAAATATTTTTACAGAGAATTTTAAAACAATTCTATATTCATAAAATTTTGTCAACCTAAGCAAAATTAAAGGTATTAGTTGTTCAAACTGTGAGCAAAGAACCAATAACAAAAAATTAAAATGATGGAAATACAATTTATTATCGTAAATTGAAAATAAATTGTATTTCATTGAAAATAATTTTTTTGCATTTATTCATGCATAATAAACACATTACAAATCAAGAAATAAATTTGTGTTTGGATAAAATTAAAGTCTTTCTGATAACTAATTATATTTGGCACCATCGGATTATCCACCCAACCCTGCAACAAAGTACCAATCATTGGTGACTAATTTTTGTCAAACTCATTTGTGAAAAATAGTAGCCATTTTAAAAAATAACAGTGCACTGAAAATTACATAAAACAGCAACAAATTAACAAAAATTTAAAATTCAAGAAAAGCTTGTAATAAAACACTGAAAATTGCATACAGCAGAAATAAATTAGCTAAATTAAAAAAAAAAAAAAAAAAAAAAACCACCCATAATGAAACACTGAAAATTACATAAAATAGCAGCAAATTAATTAAATTAAAAATGGAAAAAAAATCTATAACAAAAGCTTAACTTTTTCTCCTGCTTCTCTCCCACTGACTTGTTTTAACTTAAAAAATATCGAAGAATTTGCACAAATTTGAAAAAAGTTACTATTACAAAAAAAAAGGGGGAAGAGAAGGAATGGCACAAAATGAAAAAAAGCTATTATCACAACCACCTGAGAGCAGTTGATAAACTACCTTCCCACTCTTCTCCCATGTATATATCAGCCTATTTTAGCCATCTGGCAACCATTCATGAATTGCCAGATGAAAACATTTTCATAGCATTTCTTGGCTGCCTACTTTTGGACACAGTGCACTGCCCAGTAATTCAGAGAGTACCACTAATTTCTTCAGCAATTTACTGGTAAACAAAAATCCATTCTTCTTCCCTTGTTATTAAATAGACACAACTATACTCATTTTATAAAAGTTTCGCAATGGCAAAAACAAGAAGAAATTTTACCTTTTTCTGACATAAATTGGAAAAACTTTAAATTAAAAAAAATTCCTCGCTTTTGTTTATAAAGAGTTGATTTCTAATCTAATTTATATACTATGTACCTAATTTCCTTTGAGCAGGTTATACCTTCAAAACTGCAGCAATATATATATTCATCATCATATTATCAAAAAAAATTAATTTCAAAGTTTTCATAAACTTTAATTTTGTAATAATATATTCTCATTTTATTAACTTTTTTTAAATTATTTTTGTAATTCATTGAAATATACTTCAGAAATATGGCTCTGTTGATCATGTTTTCAACTGCTTTTTAAAGACAAAAAAATTATCAAATATTCTTTAATATTATGAGAATTTTGTTTATTTTTGTACTAAATTTACTTCTGTTTCAACTTGCTTTCTAAATTATGATTCAATTGCTTTTAAGCATTTCAAATGTTTCCCAAGGTATCATTCAGTTGCTTTTAATTTGTGCCTCCAGTAAGAACATTTTTCAAATTTGGTTGATAATTATTCTTTATATATTATCTCTTTATCAATGATTTAATTTTCACAGCATTTTGCATAACATATATATATACATATACGCGTGTTATAAAAGATATTATCTGAAAAGCAAACACTGGACAACATGATGTTTTCTACCATAATAAACATCGATGCATTCCTGGGCATTGAGTGGCTACCAGACACGTCGGCAGGTTGGACGTCCTGTATTATTGGACAGGTTTCACTGGCTCAAAATTTACTTAAAAATTCATTAATATTCTGATTGCAATATTGAACAAAACATCAATATCGAGACAGCAAATGGTGTAAAACTGTTTTGTGACAAAGAAATACAGTTATATATGGAAACTAAATAATTTGTTCATACACGTGAAGGGAAAAAATATAATTTTGTAGAACTTAAATTTCTGACATAATGGATAACAGGTGCTTGAAATGAAACACAAATACAAATAATAATAATAATAAAACTGCAGCTTAATCTAAATGGCATACATCCTGCACAATCTTTTTTCCTTCTTCTTGAGATGGTGCTGTCAATCCTGCTTCTACAGTGTGCATGTATATAATTTTACCACTAGAAACAGAATATTCTCTTTCAGCAGCACCTCTTGAATATCGTCCTGGGAAAAAAAAAAAAAAAAAAAAAAAAAAAAAAACAGTAAAGTTACCGCAGTTCATTCATTTTGAATGATTTGGTATTAAATCGTTACTAGATAATTAGATAAATTATAATTATGAGAACCGTTATCTATTTTTATATTAACTTGAACAAAGAAAATTAAAACAAATAACTATGACATTTATGCAAATAAATTAAAAAAATACAAACATGATAAGTGCCAAAAAAAAAAGTTAAAATTATAAAAAATTGATAATCTTACTTGTTGCAAAACTCTCAGTTTCATGCAATGCCTTTAAATGAGCAGTATAAAGTAATGCTTGTAAATCCGCACCAGAAAAATGTTCAGTTTTAGATGCAATGCACTTAAAATCAACTTCTTCCAAAGGTAGTTTTGATGATAAACATAATAATATTTCCTCTCTTTCTTCCTGTAAATATATGCAACCTTAGTAATGCGAAATTAAATAGCAAAACATGGAAATAATGAAACAAAAAAAATTATGACTGAATTAATAACAAAATATTTGTATTATAAACATTATTCCAACAATGAAAAATTTCTACAACAGAAGCTGAAATCTTATTATAAATCAGATGCTGCAGAGAGTTACATATAGATACATACATTAATATTGAAGAATCAGAATAATATAAACAGCAGTAATGGGAAGTACAAACTATAGCAGAATACATCCAAACTAAATACAGTACAAAGTCTGTAATCCAGACTTGTCAGGACTTCGGCGATTACAGATTATAGATGATCAATTTAAATCTGGTAAGATGGCATGCAGAAATTATACAATTAAAAATATAAAACCTTAATTTATGAAATAAAGAGCATTTACGATCTAAAGGGTATCAAAATAAAAAAATAAAAAAAAAAAAAAACAACTTAATATTTATTTGTTTACTTTATTAAACATTTCTTTCAATATAGGTTGTTTAAGTTGCTTCGTTTTTTGCGCTAATACTTTCTCTTTAATTCTATAAACAAACATAATTTCTTTTTCAGTTACAAAGTTCCACTGTTCAAGTCCTGTAATTGCTGTGTTGAGAGTACTGACTAACTTGTCAATCGAAATTTTTTCGATTTCAATAACCTCTCTGTCACTTTCTTCATTATTGGAAGCGGTATTTTCTGGATCTAGAACTATACTACAGATTTCGCCGTACGTTAATTGACTGCTGATTGGGGCATCGTCGTCGCAATGAAAAACTTCTGTTATATCATCTTCATTTATTACCACTTCTCCACATTTCTTTACAAAATCCAATAACTGCCAAATTTCACCTTTAATTTGCGATGCCCGTAAACATCAAATTCGTGGCTATCATCTTCATCGTCCTCACCATGACATATGGTAGCTGGCCATAAATTATGCCAAGCATTTTTTAACGTATCTGGAGACACATCCTCCCGTGATCTTGCGATGCTCCACACAGAAGATTTTATAGTCTTTCCGTTGTTCAAGAAATTTAACATAGATTTTAAAAATGCTACTTTATATTTTCATTTCAGCATGTGCATTATTCCCATATCTATAGGCTATATCTGAGAGATTGGTTGATTATTTGCATTGCATTGATTGTTACATATTTGCTTTGGTTGATTATTTGCATTTGGCAATGCAATTTCTGCCTCCTATGTAAACTGCACATTTTAATTCCCCTTTTATATTTGTACCTTTTCTTTCAGCATTTGTTGCTTATTTTTTTAAGCTCAAGTGTATTAAAATCAGTTCAAGACATATGAAGTTATTTATTCTAAATCTCATACATGATGATATAATGAATGCAGAAAATATCAATTATTACCACTTAGATAAAAAAAAATAAATGAAAAAATTAATTTAATTCTAATAATCAAGATATAAACTTTATGTGAAT
Organism: Stegodyphus dumicola; assembly: GCF_044657685.1. Lineage (NCBI taxonomy): Eukaryota > Metazoa > Arthropoda > Arachnida > Araneae > Eresidae > Stegodyphus > Stegodyphus dumicola. The sequence continues at coordinate 106,253,190 of NC_140775.1, forward strand.
AAACTTATTACTTCATTTGGAAGAGGGCAAAGTAAACATTTATCCAATCGACCAGGCCTAAGCAGAGCAGGATCAATTAATTCTGGACGATTTGTAGCTGCAATAACATGGACACCTGGTAGTAAAAACAAAGTAAAAATTAAATATCTCTGAAGAACAATTATTTGTTAATAAATAATTATGGAGTCACCCTGCTTAGTATGGTAGCTAATGAAATTAACTACCATATTACTGGGTCTAGCTTTGAACTCCAGATAAGGTATGGATATCTACTAATGTATACTGTTTCATCAGTATGGGGGCACTTAAAAGACAATGAAACAAAAGTCCACTCGAAAAGCTGATAGTTGGGGAAATGGAATACAGGGCCCTTTCCTTGAAATTTCCATCCCCAAAATGTTTTTGATAAAAATAGGGACAGAGATGACTAAGTCATACCTCACCAATCAGGACTTTGGCCAAAAACATAACACTCTTTTGTATCATCCATGAGATTCATCCCTCGTTATATATTCACTGGAAGGTGGCTTAATAACTGTGTATGGGTACTAATTACGAAAGAACTGAATTATCTATAAATTTCAATACTCAATTACAATTACAGTAGAAGTCCAGAAATCCACAAAGCTTGGGACCAGAGGTTCTTCGGATTTCAGGACAGAAAAGATAAAGCATAATATTCGGACTAAAAGTGCAAAATAAAAAAGGCGTATTAGATACATTTAATCAAATTATATACATTATTGCAATAATTTATTATATCCATTAAATTATTATTACATATATTAATTGATTATATGTATACAGCATCAAGGTTTGTCGATTTCGCCTCATGCAAAGATTTCCGGTTTCGGATTCCGGTGTTAGAATCACTGTTGCTGTAAAATTTCAACAGCTTTTCTTTATTTTTTCGCATATCATACACAATCATGTCGCAATTCCATACGATTCTGCTATAAACCGAGGAGTAGCACCTGCCTCCATCTTTTGCAGAGTTTGCACTTTTTGCGTTACCGTCAATGCAACGTGTTTATGTTTTTCAACGTTTCAAGCAGTAAAATCATGAGTGCATTTCTTATCTGTAATTGTATTAAAAAGGGCTGAAATTTAAAATATTCTTAATTTATCAACAAAATATCCGGATAAAAAAAAGGTAGCACTAAACAATCTCGTGAAATAACAAAGCTTAGAAAATACAATGTGAATCGTGAACTTGAACGAAGAGTTGAGTGAATTGTCTGCTTTTTTACTTCGATGCAGATTAGAGGAAAAAAACTTTTATCTTATTTTTTTAAACTTTTTTTATGCCAATAATTTGGTATTTCCGTTATGACTCATTGTTATTCAATTATGACGTCATTATTCAGTAAGTACTTTTTCTTCGATATTTCGTACTCAATGTTGCGGTTTCTGGAACCTATGAACTGAATGTTCATACTCTGAGAGGAAATGCGGATTTTTGATATTTGACTGTACCTGTTTTTCTCATAAATCATATTAGATTTGAAAGTTACAGAAATGCTATAAATTTTGCAGTTAGTATTTTTCAGATGAAAATCAGATAAAAAGCTATGAGTTCTGAAAAGCTTTTTCCTTCCTTTTACGAAGTGAAAAGGAAGTACTGTAATTGCAAAAAATTTCGAGTATCATATTTCAACGAAAATATTCATTTTGACTGCTACTGACACTCTGTTACATGGCTCAGTGATCTCAGTTTTTTTATTCTTATATGTTTGTAAATTGTGCATTTTTTGCTTCAAAAATGATTGAATTATATTGTTCTTATCTTCCATTAAGGTTTTTATACCCTTTAGTAAATCTGCATGCAATAATTGTAGAATTATCAACAATTTAAAAGTTGTTTAAGTGTGGCTAATCCTAACAGGGTTCATAGCCACACTTTAGTTTAAAAAATAAGCACCTATAAGCACTTTTCAAGCACATTTTAAGAAAAAAATAAGCACCTGTCTAATTACATTAGACACAACTGCATAACCTTAAAAATTAGACTTGTAAATTAAAATATGGGAAATGCAGTATTTATTAAGAGAGAAAAAGCATTACCTCAACCATGGAAAATAATTACTTTTTTTTTTTAATTTTAAATAACAGTTCAATTTACAAAACTAGTTTACAATGAGAGAAAAAAAACTATGCAGAACTAAACTATATTACAAAATTTAATGATGAAATTTCAGTTCAAAATAGAGAAAATAAGTAATAATAAGGCATATTTATTGTATTCGCTTGGAACCTAATAATAAATACAAATTATTTTTCCACTCATGGATATTTAAATAATTTAAATCTAAATTCTGAACATTTTCTAAATTTTCATTGTATATCAGTTTTATCTTAACAGATATTGCAAGCAAAGTAATTTAAGTAAACAAGAGAGACATTTCTGAAATCAGAAGACAGAAATTTGCTTCATGCAGTCATCCTTTAACAGTAAAAGCTTAACTAACCCGTATACTTGGAAATTAACGAATATTCGGACAGTCGAGCGTAACTTGAAAAAGAGGAGCGGAGGGGTAGACTGTAGCCGCTCTTTAGATTTTTCCGCTAAATAAATGCTTTTGACATTTCAATATGTGCATCATATAAAAATAAAACAATGGAACTGAAAAATATTCTGCTTAGCAAGCACAGTAAAACTCTTTTAAGTGTTCGTAAACAAATCTCGGACAGAACATCAAAATTAATTATCTCTGCAAAATATTGCAAACGTTATTGTGCAATACGTGCGCAGTAATTCTTCCCTACGTGATATTACGCAATCAGAATTAACAGCTACCGGTATTGGGAGAATAAAGAACTAAATAACTGGGGTGTTTTTCATTCTAATTTTCAACAGACGGCGTTAAATTTCCGGAACAGAATCATTCTTTGCTTGGGTTGGTAGACCGCAAAACTTTTAGTCCTATTCAATCCAGATTGGAAAGTGACAAAAAAAAAAAAAAAAAAAAAAAGAAGGTTCGTTGCTTGTTTTGCAGCGAACTGTAACAATTTCAATATTCGAGATTTTGCGGAGAAAGGGGAGAACCTCCCAATTTTCATACTGTATAATGTATTGGCCAAAAAAATGAAATTATTTCGACTATTCGATTACTTTCCTTTTATTTAAGCCATTCCTAATATTATTCCTTAGAAAGCTAATCTGTGTTAAAACACAACCATTTTTGGAAATTTACTATACTTCAGCAGTTACTGCAACTATGTTATTATAAACATTCATACATATGCTCATAATATAAGCATAACGATCATAATAAACACGAATATGAACTGACCAAGCGGAACGAGAATGCAAATTATTAAGATCTTGATAGAAATTCAAACGTGTGTAGTATTTGGGTGGGAGGAAAAGAATGCTGAATGTACCGGAATTTTCTACTGCTTTCGCAATTCTTTGACCAATAGAACGACGGGCACCTGTCTGTACTCTTCGTGCACACCAAAGGTTATGTTAATGCAGAAAAAGGGGGAAAAGCTATTTTCGGGAATATGATTCACCATTTGACATTCCATATTAAGAAGAAAGGTTGTTTATTTAGTTTTGGCTTTGGTACGGGAAAAATAGCACATTCATTAAAAAAAAAAAGCACTAAAAACAAAAAATAAGGGCTTTAAAGAAAAAGTAAGCACCTATAAGGGCCTTTATATTTTATTTTCAAATATAAGGACTTATAAGCACTTATAAGGACCGCTACGAACCCTGCCTAATTATTTTTACTATCCTAATTATTTTAATTTCAAAGCTGTTTAAGTGCGGTTAAGTTTTTAAATAACATGGCGGCCATATTTGTTTACATTTGAAACTTAGCAGAATAGTGGATTTGTTGCCAATCTAGAGAAAGTAAGCTTTGCAACAACAAAGATATAAGGCCTTTTTTTATTATTATGAATTAAATAATGCTTAATCCATTCTGGAATTTATTTGAGAAAATAAGTGTTTAAGATTCAGTTCATAATTTTTTTATAGATATTTTGAATTTTTATGTATTTTTGCCTTGTCGTGAGGTGAGAACTGAATTAATCGAATGAGAAATACTGAATCATCTGTGAAAATCTGTTTCTTTTCTCTCTCTCTTCTTTTTTAAATTTCTTTTATACATTATTTTAGATTTATTATAGTATTGATTAGAACATGTGGCAACGATTAGATAATTCTTCAGATGATATAAATTTTGTGCATTCTGAGTTAAAAAATGATTTAAATGTAGTGCTACTAAATGAACCTAGGTCCAGAGTTTTGCTATGTTAAACAAATATAGTTATTAAATGAGTGTGAACTGTCTGTGACTCAACTGTCTGTGAAAAACTGTTTCTTTTTTGTTTTGTTTGCTTAATTTCTTTTATACATCATACTAGCTTTATTATAGTATTTGAACAGAACATGTGGCAATGATTAGATAATTCTTTAAATGATATAAATTTTGTGCATTGAGTTATAATATGAACGAAATATAATACTGTTAAGTGAACCTAGTGCCAGAGTGTTGCTATGGTATTCTATTGTGGTTTATGCGCTGTCGGCGAAGTAGATTTAATTCAATCCAATATGTTTAAATGAAATGAAAAAAAAAAAAAAAAAGTGTATAATTTAATGTTCTATACAAGGAAGTCATGTGGTGCACATATCAGATTTTTTTAAAAAAGTACTTAGCCAAAAATAATTAATAAAATATGGACTTAGACATAAAAAATTAAATTATAATTAAATCACAGATTTTTCACACTGTTTACAGCATCAAAATAGGTCTAACGCTACATTCATATAAAATGGAAATTATCAAAAGAACTGTAAAGTTATACTTAATTTCAATCAAATGAATTTTTAATCAATCGCAGTTTAAATGTGAAATAATAGATACGAGATGCCCATTAATCTAAACTCAAGTTGCCCATTAATATTGGTAAAATTTGATATTTGGTGCAATTTACGAAAAGACATTTGGATAATTTTATGAGAATATAAACTGAAAGAACAATCAAGATAAAAATTATTAGCAGTGGGAAATTTATTAGCTGCAAATTTTTTGACAAAATTTATGTTCCTTAATAGGAAATGTCAAACCCTTTTTAATCAGACAATGATTTTTTAACAAAACAAAGAATGCTATTTATCTATGAGAAAGAAATAGAGGATTTGTGTGAGAATTGCATACCGCAGAAATAGATAGGTCTAATGCTACAAAATTTGGCATGCCATCTAGACAGTGAAATTATGCACTTCACAATTATTACTATCATTACATTTTTTTTTAATTTCCAAAATTTCCTTTAGGTTTTTTTTTTCTTCTTTTTGTTAATTTATTATTATTTAAAAGCGATTTTTCACTCATATATTACTGCCTAATGAAAAAATTACTAACCTTATAAATAAAATTTCATTGTTTGCACGATAAAATAAAGTGAAAAAAAGTCTGATATGTACACCACATGACTCCCTTGTATGGAATGTTAAATTACATGCATTTTTCCTGCATTTCATTTAAACTTATTGAATTGAATTAAATCTACTTTGTTGATAGCACATAAGCCACAACAGAATAAATGTGCTTTTTAAAATTCACTATATTTATTTACCATTGCAATACTCTGGTGTTAGGTTCACTTAAAGGCATTATTACACTCATTCATTTTGTAACTCAAAATGCACAAAAACTATATCATCTGAAGAATTATCTTATTGTTGCCACATGCTCTATTCAAATACTATGATAAATCTAAAACAATGTATAAAAGAAATTAAACAAATAAAATATAAACAGTTTTCCACAGACAACTCAGCACTGATTACCTAATGCGCATGCACTAATCATAAACATTTACAAGCATGCATTTTATTACAAAAATTAGGCTTACCTGCACTTAAACAACTTTTAAATTATTGATAATTCTACAACTATAACATGCAGGTTAACTAAAAGCATAAAAACCTTAACAGGAAGATAAGAACAATGTAATTCAATTATTTTTAAAGCAAAAAATGCACAATTTACAAACATATACTAAGAAACTGAGCTCACTGAGCTGAGTAACACAGCAGATATATATATATATATACTTTTAGTGCGGCCGATTGCAACCAAAAAAGGAGGTTCACATCTACATGTTATAGCAGTCCCACAAACAAAATTTCAATGTTCTGAGGCTATTCGTTTTCGAGTTATGGGAGATACATATATAAATACATATGTGCATATGTACATACATACAGACGCCAGAAAAAAGTCCATTTTAAATCAGTTTTATAATTTGTTTGGGGAAAAAGAGTCTTTTTGTGTCCTTATGCAGAGATGTCATCCAAGAACATCGTTAAATTGCATTCGATAGCGACCAAAATAGATATTTTTGTTGAAATATGGTACCCGGAATTTTTTGTGATTACAATACTTCTTTTACTTTGTACAAGGATGTAAAAAGTGAAAAAAAAATCATTTAAGCGTAGATCATTCGCAATCTCAATTGCGATTTACTGATATTTGGAAGTGTTTTTATTATTATTATTATTATTATTAACAACTATTACACATCTACTACTGTAAACATAAAAAAATTATATTCTTTAAATCTTTGGCAGATTTAAAACAAACTCTACACCTACCTTAACAAGAATAATGATATATATCTAGCATTTTTTAAAATCCTCCTCTTTCCCAAAAATATCACCATTAATACCTTAAACAAGGGAATCGTTCTTCATAATCTAATTTACATAATATGTAATCTATGCCTGGAAGCTGTTTCCACGTATAGTTATATGGTTTTGGTAATATTCATGACCACAACAATATATATTAACTCTTTTCCCTTGCAATGAAAAGTTACTTACAAAATATTAAGCTTACCATTTATATGCCATTTTATATATATATAATTTTACTGTTACATATAGCATTATTTTTCCATAAACAGATTTTTCTGTTTAGAACCTCATTTCTTTTTATTAATTTCAGTTAGCAAGGTTCAACAACCTGATAAATATTTAAAAAAATATAATTTTTATCCATTAGAAATTTAAATTGTTGCATTTTTGTATATAGTTCAAAGATGTAGGCCGCAGGAATGCAAGAGCACATCTCCTGGCTAATGGCCGTGATTAACGAAAGACTTGAATGTAAGTGCACATATAATGATTTCAACATCATCTTGCTTTAACAAAGTTGTTGATTGTCTTAGACAGTCACTGAAAAGAAGCCTTCCACTTAAAAACATGAAGCTTTGAATTCTTCTGGAGATATGTCTAATCGTGGTGTAAGAACAAATATTTAAATATCAGCCTTGCTCCCTCACACACACACACACACACACACACACACACACACAAAAAAAAAAAAAAAAAAAAAAAAAAAAAAAAAAAAAAAAACCACATTCTTCACTCTTCTATCAGAAATCCATTTACATATGATGGCTTCTAGTTCTTCTGCTTCTTAGGATTCCTTTAATCTATCTGCTGATAGAGATTATTGTATTTTCAAATTATTCAGAGAACTAACTTGTCTTTGCAGAAAGGTGTAAAATTCTTGCATAAGGAGTCCTCTATCATTATTTTATTGACTTGATGGCACAGCTCCTTTTTTATTCTCTCCTTGTTTAGGTTTCAAGATACTACTCCCTTTAAATCTATCATTAAATCAAGTGTTAATTAAAGATTTACAACACAGAATGGAAAGAAAAAAAAAAAAAAACTCTTAAGACTGACGAACCACACACAAGTAATAAAAAACTGCAGGCACAAAATTCCAAAAATGTTTTATTATTTCACATAAGTGTATTCAATATATACATTACAACACACAAAGATTCTAAACACTCAAAACTATGTTTGTTCTTTATCAAATGTGCCTGCATTCTGATTGGTAATTTGGCATTAAGTCTGATTGACAATCTTAACTAGAGTTTATCTTACAAGCATCTTGGAAAATCTTGCTAGACCTTATTTCCAGAAAACACAGCACCACTGTAAAACAGGGGTGGTCAATCAGCAGCCATCAATCAGCCTGCCCAGCTGCAAAATGCACTAAATTTTTTTCAAAAATGAAATTCACAAAAATCACAGTCAGTCTTAACTGACAAAAAACTGTAACATCAATTACGATGTGCAAATACAAGTACTGAGATCAACCAACTTGGGAAAAAAAATGGAAGAAAAGAGAAACAAATAGCACACTAATTATAGTTAAACATAGATAACTGACTGACTGATAAACATAAAATGACCGATTGATTTATGTATAGTTATAAATGCTTAACTGAATAATGAATGTTTAACCAAAACAATAATATATATTGTTTTGAATTTTTCAACTAAAAAATTTATATATATATACAGATACAGTCTGAGATCCAGACTCACCGGTACTTCCACGATTCCAGACTTTTCTGGTTATTAGATCACCAGTTTATATCTAGTACGATGGCACGTGGAAATAATAAAATTAAAAATATGAAATCGTGATGTGGCCCACCAGAATGTGGCCCACCAGAATAAAATACATTTCCAAAGTGACCACAGTCTTTTGGGTTGGAAAGGCTTGCTATAAAATATGTTTCAACTGTACTTTTAATTAATTTACATCTTATTTTTTATATTATATTTCTCCTAAGCTAACAGCTTGAAATCTATTATCTAATTACTTGAAAATTAATTTAAAAAAATCAGTTCTGTACTGTTACAGTATTATAAAAATAAAGTACAAACTATTTTTATTCCTACTAAAAAATTTACAACTAGAAAATTAACAAAATTAAATAATTTGAACTCCTATTCTTACCTTCTAAAGTTTCCACACCATCTAACTGTGTTAGAAGCTGATTTACAACACGGTCTGTAACTCCAGTACTATCATGTCCACGCCTATGAAAAAATTAGTCCAATATGTAAAAATACAATATTTTGCAAGATGTAAAATAATCAAAAAGTAGTTTACATATTCAAGTTTTTTCTTTGTGATACGGGTAGCACTGAGATCAATTATGAGAGTTCATTGTAAATAAATGAAAAGTTCATTATATATAAAAGGCATTCAAAATCTGGTACCTTTCTACTTTATAAGTTGTAACAGGCATCAAAATTATGTTAGGTAAATGGATGATTAGAGCACATAATCTTTTGGGTATACACCTTATGACTATAATCTTTAATTTTGCTTAAGTTTTCAAATCAGATGAATATGTGATACATTGTAGCTAAAATTTTCTCTCAAAAATTATCTTGATATATTCAGATTTTTGGCCACCTTTACTCTTTAAGCAGCTCTAATGTGTGATGTCGATACAAATACATTGCTTATAGATGATTATTTCTCTATTCTAGGAAATCTGAATTGGCAGTTGCAGCTCAAAAATGAACTACGATGGTCATTATAAGTGGTAGAAGAAATTTCAGACCAAAATTTGGGCATAAAAGTTTGTAGAGATCTGTTGATGGTAGATTCAAATCACAGCAATATCTCTGGTTTTATGTGCCAATTTTGCACTTTTCCATTAAAGCAATACCATGCATTTGTGCCATATATTGGGACATTATTTTGGTACTCAGTGTCTGGAATAATAAAATGATAACAGTGATTTACTCTGATATATTCCAAATTCCAAACAGTGAAATTTATTGCAGTTTTTTTTATTTTTTTCCCTATCAGGATCAACTTTATTAAGTTACATAAAAGGAGAATCTTATATGAACACCATACTTTCTTATCTCCCACCAACCGATATACATAGATAAGGGACATAATGTTATTGGTCAAAAAAATTTAAGAGTTTTCCACAAATAATGAATTAGGGTCCCCACAACACATTTTTACTATTTTTAGAATGATGTCTGTCTGTGCATGACAATTTTTTCATCCAATTTAACTCTTATATAAAACTTTCAATTTTCTGTATTTAAGCTTTCTATTTTCACAAAGAGTATTATTAGATTTTTGATAAAATTGGATAACTGGAAGTGTCACTTTTACTTGAAGCCTCAAAGCTAAAAAAAACATGTATGAATCTGATGGCAGCACTCTGCATTATTACCTTCTGCCAGCCTAAATATATAGATAAGGGATATTATGTCCAAAAATTCAACAGTGATTCATGTTTGTTGATGATGAATCATATTTGTTTTGGGTCCAAATATAAATTGCCGAGTTTTCAGTCACTAAGCATAAATTTTAGTGAATTCATGAATCAATAAATAAGTACGACTTTTAGAAAATGATTTTTCAGTATATAAGGCCAGGACACACTTTTACTATTATCTCCAAAATATATTTAGCCCCAAAAATCTTTCTACACTGATGTCTGTGTGCCTATATTTATGTGATGATTTTTTCAGCCATAATTAGTACTTCACGAAACTTTCAAAAATTTTCATTTTCTGTATTTAAGCTTTCTGCATTCATATATAGAGTTAATTTTCTGTTAAATTGGACAAACTGGAAGTAGTACTTTACTCAAAGCCCATAACATTTTTTAATGAATGAATGAAAAACTATATTAAAATATATTATAAAACTTTTCTATTTTAATATTTAAGGTTTTATATTAATGGAAACAACATATTAGATTTTGGCTCAAACTGATAAATTGGAAGTGATACTTTACTTGAAGCTCTGAACTCTCTCAAATTTGGTATTTAAAATAGGCATGACATTGAGATATATCAGATTTATAATCATTAAATGTAGTTTTGGAATTATGCTGAATGCAATGAGAAAAACTTATTATGAAGAAAAGCTCTCGATATGAAACAATTAAATGTAATAGCCTCAATCCTCAACTTTTTGTTTGTTTCACTTTTATGTCGAATCACTTTTCAAATAACAGAATACTGCCATTAAATAATACTACTAATATTATTACTCTAATTTTAAAGAAATAATATAGCAAATATAAATGATATAGTAAATATAAAAAGAAATGTATGGCTACATCTAACACTCTATCAAGAATTCTAAAGATATGTTGTTTTTAAAAATTTTGTGTTTCTTTCTTAAATCACAGATTTGTAAATCCAAAACACTATATGACCTGAGGATATGCTACGACTGATGCGATATTTTCAAATTAAAGCATGAGAACTGATGTGCACATGAGCATATACAGTTATCATTATCCACTGCAGGAGAGAAGTGAATGATAAAAAATTAGTAGTGTTGTTCATAATTAACTTTATGCTGTAAAGTTTATTAACAAATTAGATTTAATTTACTAAACAGAAGTGGTAGTTTACTTAAAGCTTATTGTTCTTCTGCTGGTGGAAAGTTATGTGCTGGCTACATTAGATTTTTTTTCGGGGGAGTAACAATTAAAGAATGTAACTTTTCCCCACACTGCATTGCAGACATTTTACAACACTAACAACAGCTACAATGGTTCTTGCTTCATTTGCTGCAGTTTTTTGGACATGAATGCTTACTATTCATTAATGTTTTTTATAACTTGACCACAGCATTAGTATATAGTAAAGTTTTTAACAACCTTTTATCTTACTATAGTATTGTGAGGGATGTTAGTTAAGATGAAAACCGATAAAATAACATGGAAGCTTTACCTATAAGGATATTCTGGGGCTATTATTGCCATGCTTTATCATATAGAATAAAGAAATAAGAAGGCATTAACAGTTCACTTATATCAGTTTAATAGGTTATTATTTTTTTAATGAAAGAATAAAGTTTAGGTAAAATATATCTTGATCAATCATGATATTCAAAATTCCCCAACAAATAGGATTTTCTACGCATCATCCACCTATATAAATTTTTAATACTGTAACATATTTCAAAATATTCTGTTCTCCCAATTTTGGAATTACAGTGTCATTCAGTGTCCTAAATTATGCTCGATATATATTACCCTAAAGTCTAAAATTAAAGAATGTTGGCTCTCAATGGATAGCCATCAGGAATAAATAAAAATAGATAAACAAATTAATGATTAATGAAGTTACAAGCAAAGAATAATAAAAACTAAATTAAATGTTAAAGAATACATAACAACAATATGCTAAGTTGGAGATTAATAAATAAATTATAAATTAAAATAATGTTTCATACAAGCTATTGGGTGCACAAATAGGTTTTGAGTCTTTTTTTTTTTTTTTTTTGTTTTTTTGGTAACTTTGAAGCTTTATTCAAAGAAGTTGGAAGAATGTATTTTATTCAAAGCATCGTCCATCATTAGCTACAACTTTTCCCTCATCTTTCAGGTAGCATACAGATTCCACATTAAAAAAATTTCTTGTCTTTTGAGGCAATCCAAGAACCGACCCAATTTTTGGCTTCTTCGTATGAAGTGAATTGCTGCTTGGCCAAGTCATGAGTCATCGACCGGAACAAGTGGAAGTCAGAAGGAGCAATGTCTGGTGAATATGACGGGTAAGGTAGGACATCCCACTAAAGACCCTCTAAAGGGGAGGTTTTCTTGACAACTTCTGCAGCATGTGGGCAAGTGTTGTCATGCTGAAAGATCACTTTATCATGTATTTTGGCATATTGGAGGCATTTGAGCTTCAATGCTCAGCTCATTTGCAGCAACTGTTGTTTGTAATGTTTCCCAGTGATGTTTCCGTAAGGCTGGAGGTTTTCATAACAGATCACTCCGAGCTGATTCCACTAGATGCACAACATTAGCTTCTTGCTATGAATATTTGGATTGGCCATTTGAAGTTGATGCATGGCTGGGCTTACCACAAGATTTTCTGTGGTTTGGGTTGTCGCAGTAGGTCTATTTTTTGTCCTAAGTCCCAATTCGATGGAAAACCCCCTTCCAATTTTACCTTTGGAGCAGTTGTTTGCACATTAAAAAATGTGGTTTGATGTCTCTTGGGTTGAGTTCATACGGAACTCAATTTCCTTGTTTTTGCACCATACCCATGGCCTAAGACACTTTGAAATCACTTTGGAGTCACTCCCAAGGTTTTGGCGAGCTCCTCTTGAGTTTGGCATGAATTTTGATCCAATAACCCCTCTAACTCAGCACCTTCAAACTTTACTGGTTGCATGTTTTTATTGGTGGAGCATGTGCCCCATATGCTTCACACAACAATCGATGTCCATCAGCTGCACTTTTCTTTAAACTAAAACAAAAAAGAATCATTTCCTGCAAATTTTGTTTTGTTGGTACAAAGGTTGACATAGGTAAAACACAAAAAACATTTGTTGTTTACACTTCAGCGAAATGAAACACACTGATTTTTAGATGGAAATGTTGACGTTTTAACATGATTATAGTTACAAGATTGTCCAATAAGATTTAATACTAGTAACGCCATCTCATGTAAATCCCTCAATGCTTATTTGTTCGCCCAATATATATATGAAACACTGAAACAACTGAAAAGAAAAGAAATTAATGAGATAAGGAGAATAAAAGAAATGAATACAGTTTTAAGAGCACTTTTCCATGGGTGGATAAAACTGCTTCTTTATTTTAACTTCTAATCCATGAAACACTAGAAAAATAATTACTATCATTTTGGCAGTTTTAGATTTATTTTGAGCCTTGCAACTTTTATTTGTGGGCTCAGGCTGCTGAAGTTTATATATATATATATATATATATATTACTTTCGAACTTAAGATGATATATACACACACACTTTTACAAAACTTTATTTAACTGGAAATAGGGATTAAAATGCATCCTATACCTATTTAGTCTAAAGCTGTCATTTTGGTAGAATTGTGGAAAGCAGCTTATATGTTTAAAACAAAACCCATAAATATTTTACTGTGTAAATAAATACTTCACAATATGAAGAAGTTGCAAAGGATGGCATGTTACACACATCTACAATTGGCTAATATATTTTTAGCATCAAATATACATTATTGAAATCTGGTAGAATAATGCCAAAAAGAAAACTGAAATGTTACAAATTTATTACAGCTTTTTATAAATGAACCAATGGGAATAATAACAAAAAAAAAATTATTGACATAGAAGCTCGTCATCAACTTCAAAATTACAATATCACTAGATCAGATCAAAACATTTTTAGTAGTTTGTACACTCTAAGAGTATGTTTTATCAAACTCTTGAATAGACAATGCTAAGAAACTGCCCAAAAAAGGGCATTTCCTAAATCTACAAAAAATGCCGCCGATATTCATTATAAAACAGCTAGAAACTATTCAATAATAGCAGGAAATCACAGATGACCAGTTCATGCATTCTATATTTTAAATTTGCCTGAAATCAATATCTGGATTGTGTACAAATAAGGTTATGGGAAGCACATTTCCTAAGAGAGCATTTTTTACTGCAAACTTCCAAAAAATTTTCATGAAAACATATAACTAATAAGTGAATTCTATGGTGCATGTTACAAGTTTCTGGTTTGGACTCAAAATAAAATTTTCATGCACAATGCTAAGTTAAAAATGCAGTAAAAACAGTGAAGAATCATTCTTCTAAATTTAAAATACAAAACCATTATTTGCAAAAATATGTTATTATATTGCATTCTTGATTTTAACCCTTTGTTGCTCAGTGTTCCACTACATAAAACACCCAAATTGAATCGCTTATGAGACCATTATATTCAACCGTAAATGGATAAAAATGCCTTTATAATATACTTCAAACTTCTCTTTTTAAATAGTAGATGGCAGCATATCGCAAGGAGACCCAGAATTTTCATTTATGATGTGTTATTAAAATCCACTTATTTTCTAGTAATTCTCTATATTTTTTGTGACATAAAAAAAAATTTGTTTGAAAAAAAAAAATTCCGTATAATTTTGATGGCTGTACTCTATATTATTTGTTATATATTTTTTACATTTTTCATACAAAAAGCATGTGCAGAATCATTAAATAACATGGGGTGTTCCATTAGCGGGAACACTGCGCCTTTAGCGATCTCATGCTATTACGCATCAGAACATCTGTCTTAGGAGAAAACATCTGTTGTATATGTTTTCTATTTACATTGTTTTGGGAAAATGAATTCAAACAAAGCAGTCTTGAGGGGTGAGGTGTATTTTGTGCTATGAAAGCCCTAATACGGGTATCTTGAAATTTTTGTGATTAGTTTTCAGGCGGGAATTTTATCAGTAGCTTGAGTCATCTTTATTTAGCGGAGCTGCGCGAATTATTTTGCTATCACTTTTTAGTCTCATTCCCGTTTATTTACAATAATAGTGTAGATATTTTTTGTATATATATCTTAAAGCTTATTTTGCTTTATTGTTAATATTAATTGCAGTTAATTTTGTATTATTAAATTTCCATAAATTTCTCTTTTTTCTTTCTTTTTACTTGGAATTCTAAACATATTGTTGCACGGAACAGAAGCCGCACAAAACAAGTTTTTTGTTCAAAACTTGCAAAGTTGGTTTGTGCTTCCATCAAAAAGATGTGACACGCTTTGAAAATTTCATGAAGCTATGAAATCGAAAAATTTGTAAATATTTTTGTATATAGGGCTTGTGTATATACATATATTTATCTCATTTATCCATATATATTCAAGAATATTGTATATATCCAGAAAACCATGTATACAGCCATAATACATTGTTTTTTCATTACTATACATAAACTTCTACTAATTTCCGTGCTTCACTGCAATGCTCGCTTAGTCGCGCTTTTAAGAGCTCTGGTGGTGCAGTGTTCCACCTCATGGAACACCCACGAAATTGAAACGGTAATTTCAATTTTTACAAAATTTTATCTGTACACTCCTTTAGGACTAGATAGACTGCATACAACTTTTCTTGTTGAAATACCGACTTTAAAGTGTAGTGCACCACAAAGGGTTAATTCAATCTGTTAAAATCATGGCTTTAGACCTTTTAGTAATGGAAAAAATCCAATCTTTCTAAGGTTAAATCCTTCTTGACTTGCTCCTCTTCCAGAAATGATTGCATTTAAACAGGTTCCTTCCACCTTTCTGCAAAGTCCGTAATCTGGACTTGTCAGGACTTCAGCAATTAGGGTTTTTTCCAGATTATAGATCATGAATTTAAATCTGGTAAGATGGCATGCAGAAATTATACAATTAAAAATATGAAACCGTAATTTATGAAATAAAGAGCAATTATGATCTAAAGGGTATCAAAATTTACAAAAAGCTTAATATTTATTTGTTTACTTTATTAAACATTTCTTTCAATGTAAGTTGTTTAAGTTGCTTTATTTTTTTGTGCTAATACTTTCTCTTTAATTCTATAAACAGACATAATTTCTTGTTCAGTTGCAAAGTTCCACTGTTCAAGTCCTGTAATTGCTGTGTCGAGAATACAGACTAACTTGTCAATTGAAATTTTTTCGTTTTCAATAACCTCTCTGTCACTTTCTTCACTATCAGAAGCAGTATTTTCTGGATCTAGAATCATACTACAGATTTCGCCGTCCATTAATTGATTGATGATTGGGGCATTATCATCACAATGAAAAACATCTGTTATAGCATCTTCATTTATTACCGCTTCTCCACATTTCTTCACAAAATCCAATAACTGGAAAATTTTAACTTTAGTTTGCGATGTCCAAAAACCTTCAAATTCGTGGCTATCATCTTCATCGTCCTCACCATGAAATATGGCAGCTGGCTATAAATGATGCTAAGCATTTTTTTTAATGTATCTGGAGACACATCCTCCCAATGTGCATGCACATGCGTAAATGTGCATTAACGCGCATGCATAAAGCATACAAAAAAAAAAAAAAGTTTGTGGCTTTGAGGTCCGGATTATAGATCATTCCGGATAATGGACATCCGAATTACGGACTTTTTACTGTATACTGTTCATTTCAAAGTTAGGTTTGGTTTAATTTGGCAAAGCACATGGGGGCTATCTGCCTTACAGAAGAGATGCCATCATAGAGGATTTTCTAAGGGAAATTGACTCATATTGACATAAAACATGGGAAAAACCATGAAAACACTCATGCAGCCTTACTGTTCACTGGGATTCAAGTCCTGGTTGAATTAACAGTGTTCAGATAATTTGCACTCAGCCACTAGTGGGCCTGATTTTCTCAAGGAAAGTGAAGCATGTATTCAGTAGCCAGTATCGATATGAGCTTTACTACTTTCAAAAAGAAATGTTGCACCATGAACAGAATTTTCTAATAATAATAATATGATTCAATGCAACAAACCACAGGGATTCATCTCATTCAGAGCTTTGGTTGGAATTCATCAGGGGCATCCCCCCCCCAAAAAAGAGGCAGAGAGACGGAGTTTCATAAATGCAGTCATTGCATATAGAAAGCAATACACAGAGTAAAGCGAAAACAAACATAACCCCATCTGTGGAGGAAAATATTACTGATATGTAAAAAAGTAAGATATAAAAATTTTGAAAGCAATTTTAAAAACTGGAGTGAAATTCCTTCATTTAAAGAAGAAAATTTGTGAAAGTCTTCAGAGGAAATTCAATTTACCAGCTGAAGAAGAATTTTAGATAACTTTTATAGAAAGAAAATAAATTGTTATTAAGTGCTCAGCTAGGACTAGCTATTGGAGATTAAACAGCAAGGAATTAATTCCTCAATTCCAGCAAGTGTAAATTGGAATTTTCAAAGTTCTCTCCTGAACTGGAGCAATAGTAAACAGTGATTTAATATCAGAAGAAATGATAATTGAGCACTGGGGAGAAATACTATTTCCCATTACTTTCTAATGTTCCAAAATGTTCTAATGCAATCAAAAGTTCACTTTAATCACATTATGACACTCTTTTATTTTTAAAAAGTAAAAAATGTTAGTCAGACTGCATGTAAAATTTGAGCTACGTATGGACAAAGTGCTGTTTCTGATGACATAGTTTGAAGGTGATTTGAGAAACTTAAGGGCGGAAATTTCCTACTCGAAAATGATACTCACTTCAGACAAGCATCCTCAGTAAACAAGAATGTATGAAAAATCCATGTTATACAGGTCATGAACTATCAGAAAGATTAAATGATTAAAAAAGTACAGCACATAATCATTTGAAGAAGACTGGGTACGTAAGCTGCTACAATATAAAGATACCCTTTACTTTATTCAAGTAAGAATAGCAGAATATGCTTGCTCAGAATTGGCATCTGATTCTTTGCTCAAAAGAAATAAAGAAGCTCTTTTATCAAAAAGGCTCATTGCTGGAGATCACGAGTGAATACTATATACTATTGTTATATGAAAAATATGATTAGATAAGACAAAACAACATTCTTTAATAATATCAGAAGGGTTGCATTCAAAAAACAAAAGTAATGCTTTGTATATAGTAGGGCTATACAGGAATTGTACACTATGAATTTTTGTCACTAAATCAGACAATAAATTCAAAAAGATACTGTTCCCAAATTGCAGTTTTAAATGCAAAAGCTGAAGCAAAGTAGCCATAACTGAGCCGTCAGTGTTGTTTTCCACCATGACAATCATCAACCCCACATTTTGATTAATATCAGATAAAGCCTTATTGGATATGGATGGGATATTTTGTGTCGCCCCCCCCCATATTCACTAGACCTTACCCTCTTCAGATTTTCATCTCTTCATGTCACTTTTAAATTCTCTGAACAGTTCAGAATTTACTTCTTTACAGACTGTAAAACAGCGCCTCGATAACTTCTTTATGAATAAACCTAATGACCAGAAATTTTACAACTTTTGCACAGCTTCATTTGTATTTATCACAAAAAGAAAAAAGCAGAACTTTACAGATGAATCAATACATTACAAATTTTAAAAAATCATTTAATTTTTATGTCGAGGAATGCATATCTTGCATTAAAAATAAATAAATAAAAATAAAAGGTGGGGAGATCTCCTGCAGATAATCTAACTATCAAATTTTTAGTTAGAAACCTAATTACAATTCTGACTGTGGTTCTGCAAACATTATTCACAAATCTTATTAATTTAGTGAACTGTATTTCCTTGAAAGCTTTTCAAATAAATTTATCTTCTTAAGTTAATGGCACTAATTCTAATCCAATTCTTCCTACCATTTTCAAAATTCTAACATTTAACTTAGCTTTTTCGCATTCCGAAATTATTTTTCTCAATGATTGGTCCTATATTCATTTTTGCTCAGCTCAACAATTGCTTTCCATAGAAAATGGTTGCTACTATTTCCACCACTGCAAAATTATAATTCCTCAAAAAGCAAAGCCTATGTCTAAACTCACTCAAAATCAATACAATCTCAAGACCTACATCAAACTGTTACATTTTTGGCTAATTTTATATCATGGTTTCATTTACTTCTCCAGAACTCTAGGTTATATCATTTCATTAACATTTACAGTAGTTTTTTTTCTATGCTTAAAATAGCTTAATTTCAAAAACGTTCTACGAATTTCTGGCTTGTGT
Source organism: Stegodyphus dumicola (assembly GCF_044657685.1). Lineage (NCBI taxonomy): Eukaryota > Metazoa > Arthropoda > Arachnida > Araneae > Eresidae > Stegodyphus > Stegodyphus dumicola. The sequence goes on from NC_140775.1 coordinate 106,272,505, forward strand.
AATATTTCAATATTACACAAGCCAGAAACAAATTTATTGCTTAAAACTTCATTTAAATCATTCCAAACTCATTAAATTATAATTCCTTCATTAGTTTCAATGCAAACTCGAAATTTTCATCAATATATACCTGTTTTGGTGTTGTTATTTTTTTTTTTGTTATTAGTAACTTTTCCAATTTACAGTTATTTTTTTAAGACGCATTTTATCTTATTATGTAATTTCAAAAAAGATTTTATGGAAAACATTCTTAGAAGAAAAAAGTGATAATTTCAATTCTGTGAAAAATTTATCCTTAGACTACACTTAAGCCAGTTCAGTGTAACGCTGGATTCTGCCCAAATTAACATATAAAATTTCTTAAAAATTTACACCTTTTCAGACCATTTAGGTTTAAAAATATTTGCTGTCAGTTTTTCTGTATATAAAAATGCTCATAGTGAATAAACTTTAGAGTTTTTAGCAAATGATCATCACTTATAATACTCAATACACTGACTACACATTATACACAAGAGAATTTAACATAAAGATGTGATACAAAGAATCTCCAGGCATGCTTCTGACACTGAAGTAACACTGCAGTTTGAAATATAAAATCAAAATTGAAAAAAAATTGAAAATAGCAAGTATTAGGAAATATAAGCATATTTAATAAATAAAAACTCCAAACATAAAATATGATTAAACTGATATATAAATCGTATTTAAGAATTATAAAAAAGGGGGGAAGACACTCTTGATCAAAATCACGGTTAACTTTAAATATGTCCATTAAAAAATGAAATCGGAACATAATTTAAATGCTTATAAATTAATTAAATATGATTTAAATGATATTTATAATATTAAAGCTAATAATAAAATGTACTTGTTAAACACAATGAGCAAAATATTAAAAGATTTTGTCTGATTTCATTTAATTTTTCTCTAAAATATTTAAAAATGCTTTATAAATTCAGCAAGTTCTTTACAATTAAAAAAAGCCTCGACATCAAGTCGCAAGACTGCATTTTAGCCTATTAATCTTTAGTATTAAAAACGTCTTAACATTAAGTTGAAAGACAGTTTTTAGTTTATTTAACTTAAGCATATAAAAATAAGTCATTAAAAATTCAAATTAATATTTTTTTCATGATAAAAATTACCTTGGTGCTATAGAATCAAATTCATCAAAAAACAATATACAAGGTCTTGCAGCTGAAGCCCTGAAAATAAAATTAAATCCTTTTACAATAAATTTTACTGCATAACATAAAATATTTAATACAAAAGAAACATTGGTACTGACCTTTTGAAAACATCTCTAACAGCTTGTTCACTAGCACCAATATATTTTGATAACAGTTCTGGACCCTTCAAGGGAAGAAAAGAAAAATAAATAAATAACTTTATAAAGAAAGCAAATATAAATTTCCTTAAATTATAGCAACTACATTCATTTTTTGATTAATAATCCTGAGCTGAATATGCCACATCAATCAGTAAAGGATGTATACTATTACTACTCTTTCAATATGAAGTTTTTCTACTACTGAATTTTTAATTTTCTGAACATATGTAATTTTTAAAGGCTAACAAAATCTTTACTTTTCTTTATAAACACTATATTAGAAAAGTTTAACATATATTTTTTCATATTTAATACTTCTAAATCCCCCCCCCCCTCAAAAAAAAGGTAAGCTTTGATGAATTATTAGTTTGAAGTTAAGGAAATTACATTATTCTATAATGCATGAAACAAAAATACATTTTAATTACATCCTACTATTAAGTGGATTTAAAATTCACTACAATTATGTAATTAAATCTGTTTTATATAGAATGTTATGAAAAAGTTAGTGTTTATGGATTCTTGTAACGAGTCCATAAACACTAACCTTTTCACTATCCAACAGTTCTGCACTATAAGATGAAATACAAAGAGATATATGAAACATTTACAATTTTAGTTTTTTTTCCCAATCTCTTTTCTGAAACTATGAAAAATGATAAAATAATGATATTTCTAAAATATTTGAGTTGACCGTTTTTTTTTTTTTTTTTTTTTTTTTTGGCAAACAAATTTATTTTGTTGGTGTCTGCAAATTACAGCCATGAAAGAAAAAAAGAACACTTCTAAAAATTGTAGGTTATTTTAAAAATTGAAATTAAACTACATAAAATGTACTTGTGTGCCTTAAAAAGCAATTTAAAAAAATTCTCAATTTGCTGAATTTCACATACCCAGAAACATATGGCATGAAAATATTTTCTTTATGAAATCATAAACTTTTAAATTAATTTGGAAACTCTTCATAATCTGTAATTCCAAAGAAACAATTTTTCAAACATAAAATTTATTCAAATGAATTTTTTTTAATTATTTCAGTGCAACATTTTTAGGACAATATGTTTACTCAATCGATTTGATAATCTTAATCTTTTGATGTTTCATTCAAGGACACTTCCTCCTTTTCAAATTTAGTTTATTCAGTGCCAAACTTCTTGCTGAGTTTCTTGCACATTAAAATTTTTTAAATCTTCAACCACATTTCAATTTTCACCTTTAAATACTTCTTATAGAATTTTAGAATATATCCAATAGCATTCTTTTTAGTTGTATTTCATGAGCAATGTTTCTAATGCTTTCTTCTTTGTACAATCCTCCATTAGTGATGAATGGTAACTAAACCCTTACAATGTCTATAAGGCTGTAGAGACATTAGGCCAATTGGAAAAGCCGGAGAGATGAAAAATGAGCAAACACCTTCGCCGGGAATCGAACCACAGACCTCTGGAATACCGGCCCAGTGTGCAGAACCACTACACCACAAAGGCATACTAGGAAAGCAGAAGAAATACATTATACACTCCCCTTTTTAAAGGGCAACTAGGGTTTTAGAGGACCTAGTCGCAAATTTGGGTGTGGAGAATCATTATCCACAACCCTTTTAGTTCGTCCGCCACTGTAGAGACATTATATATATTTTTGGTAGCAGGAAAAATTAAAAATAGCAACCGCCTTTGCCGGGAATCGAATCACGGATTTCTGGTATACCGGCTCAGCGTGCAGAACCACTACACCACGCTAGGAAAGTAGGAGAAATACCTTATAAGGTATTCATTCTAAAATGTACTGTTATACATTTCTGTAAATATTTTAATACTTGCAGTGTTCAATTGAATGAGACTGCATTCTTATTTTTGTATATTGTTATAACATTTTATATCATTTTTACTTACGTACTTGTTGTACTTTAATCATTTTAGGGTGCATTTTTGCATAACTGAATTTGTGTCCATGTAGTTTATAAATAAGAGCTTATTTCTTGTATAGAATTGTAGATCTTGTTATTCAGATCAGAGTCCAATGATGCTTAAATTGTAAAAATAACCCAGGTAGAATCAAAGATGATGTACAAAATTCTCCTGAAGGCTTTGCATTTTGCAGCTGATACTTTACACTTATGCACCATTAAATTATCTGAGCCAGCTTGTAGTGCAGTATTTAGCTGTGTAGTCTCAAGTCAACATACAAAGTTTAATGATCGATGTTTGAAGTTATTTAACTGTTCTTCCTGCAGTATGATCCAAGCCCTGTTTTATTGAAAGTTCATTTTAATATAAGTTGCTTAAAACCTTTGTAAATCTTTTCATTCTATTTTAGACAGCAATAATTTACTACATGTCTAAGGTTACAAGCATTCCCAGCTACAAAAAAAAAAAAAAAAAAAAAAAAAAAATGCAGTAACTAGACTACGTATAACCTTCTAATACTAAGTTTAAATTTTTCTACCTCATTTTCTTTTGCAATGCATTTGTATTATTCCAAATTAATAAAACAATAAGGAATTGACAGCTTAAATGAAGAATTAAACCCAGTTTTAACTATTATACAAATAAAGAAATCAAAGTAAAATTAAGCATGAAATTTATTGTTGACTGCAGTCCTATGGCTTATTTTTGCTAAGCTTCCCATCTTATTTCTTTGCATTTTTAAAATTAAACAGCACAATTATATTCCTCCTAATAATCTAATTTTTAATTAAAATGTATTCTTGAAGTTATAGAATGCATTCTTATTTTATTTAGTAAATATAGATGCATGAATAACTCAAACTGCTACTTATAATGACTATTTGGATATCACTTATTTTACTAATACACGAGCAGTCAATTCAGTACTATTACAGTGCAAAAAATTGTTTAAATAATACTATTACATCAGATCAAGAAAAATTTACTTTAATGCTAATGAAGTTGAGACCACATTTATTTGCAATTACACCAGCAAGAAGAGTTTTTCCAGTTCCAGGAGCACCATATAATAAAATATTTGTTTGACGTTTCAATGAGTAATCCTTGAAAAGCTGTGTATACTGAAAGATGAAAGACACAAAATACATCTACTATTATATTAATTAAAAGTATACTAATATACAACTATTACCTATTAGCAAACAGTCACATTTTAAACTAATACAACAAACTTAAAGAAACAAACATTTAGGAACAGTTCAAACTGAACATGAAAAAAGCACACATACAAATGATGGGAAAAGTTAAACAAACTACAATTAACAACTATTTTTATGAATTCATCTCCATTGTCTGTTAGCACAAACAAGCACTTTAATTGCATGAAACAAAACAAAATAATAATAATAAATATGGGACAATAATGGAATTCAAAGTTTGTAAAAAGTTACCATTAAATAGATTATTTACATATTAAAGACTATAAAACATACATCCAAAAGTAGCAATTTATCTTAATAAAAAGATTCGCAGACTCATGATCTGTATTGATAATAAAAAGAGAGCATCAACATGTAAACACAAAATGCTCAATAACTTCAATACTAAATTGCTTCTTCAATGAAAATATATTAAAAGTTTGATGTATTTTTGTTTTGTTTGTATATTTCTATGATAAAAATTACCATTAAACTTACCATGCTGAATTTTCTAAAAATTTCTTTATATCACAAAAATCAGCATTGATTATAGGCATTGGCAGATTAAGCAGCTGTGGATTACTAGAATTCTACCCTACTTTGTTTGTACGTGTAGTTCAAAGTATGTGTAGCAAAATACAATAAGAAAAGGAGAAGAAAAACAACAGCGTTGAAGACAGTCCTTAGGGATATAAAAAAAATAACCGCAACAGAATCAGAAATGCAACAAATCAGAAAGGCAGCATTTCTTAGACAGATAATGCCACCAGATCTTGTTCTTGCAACTATCTGTTAAATGTCATCAATCTATGCAAAGTGAATTGTCCTCAATGCTGATTTGTGAATGTTCCTGTTTGCTGGATTTTTTTTTAAAGTATACTACTGTAATATCACTCTGGTCTTCTTGTTGCCTCATAGAGAAATTATCCACACTTCTTTGTATTTTTAAATGTTTATTACGCACACAAAAGTAAACATGATCACTAAAACTACACTACTAATAACTGAGATATGTACATTAATTAATACAATGTAATTTCGTTTTCACTAATGACTCCCATGAGTCTTCCCTTTCCTGACCTTTCTCTATCTGTCCCTCCTAGAATATTAAACTTTTGACACCTCTCAGATTGAGAGTTAGCACTCTCAATGCATCTCGTTAGTTGACGTAACCCATACGTCATAACTACCATAAAGAAAAGAAAGTAACAATGAAATTTTGTTTTTCATTTGTGAAAATTGTAACTCTGGCTGTTGTTATGCTTTGAGAAAATTGTAAGTGTACAAATGGTTTTCCATATTCAGAAATGGCACCATATCAAATGAAGGCTGTTATGACTAAAACTTTCATTCACAAATAAGAATGAGAAAAATATTAGTAATGTGCAACAGGCTGCAAACGAAGATCACTGAAAACCATTCATACGATTTCTGAAGAAAAACTCTTCCCCTAACGATTCTTAGGGGAAAACCATATTATATTTGTATTGCATTCATGTTACTTGCCAAATCTTCCTGCTCAGAGATAATCTTTTTTCTCTTTCCATTAATAAAAACAGTTTTAAAAAAGGGGGTGGAATCTTTTTTTAAAAAATGCGTTGAGGTTCAAGAAATGTTTCTTATCTCAACTGATAATATTTTGTGTCAAAAAATCTAGAATTGCTTCCATGTTTCCAGTAGCCTGGAAAAAGTGGAAATACGGGCCTGGAAACATGGGAAAACTATTCAGAAAAGTGTCCTGATGTTGCTGGAAAATGGTTTGAAAAGCATAAAATTTTGATAGTCTGCTTGGTTTATTTGATTATGGCAAACCACATCAAGTCCAAAGGCTATCTGCATAAAGGGAAGGTGATTTGTCATTTATGTAATTATGGCAAAGCCACAAGAGCTATCTGCCTAAGGTAAGAGATGCCTTTGTGGAGAATTTTCTAAAGGAAACTGACTCGTATACATGTTACACATAGGTGAAAACATCCATGCAGCCAATCTGTTCGCAGAATTCGAACCCTGGACCGAACTACCAGTGTACAGCGACTTTACTGCTTGGCCACTCGTGGGCCCACCCAAAGGGAAGAATACCTTGATGGAGAACTTTCTAAGGGAAAGTGACTCATATTCATGTTACAAATAGTGAAAACCATGAAAATGTTCATGCAACAAGCCCATTCACAGGGATTTGAACCAAAGACAAACTACCAGTGTTCAACAACTTTACTACTTGCCCAATAGTGGGCATGCAAATAAAAGTTAACGGCATGCATAGTGAGTTTGAATATTATTTGAATGCTGTAGCTATCAATAAGTAAAAAATCAATTAAGTGTTAAAACTCTTACCTCTCCAAAGTTTATACAAGACAAGATATCCAAAACAAGTAAATGATGATGCATTTTATTTGCCAATGATAGAAAAAAGTGAGAGAGAGAAACAAGCACTAATGTAATTTACAACGTCCATCCACAAACTGATTATCATAAAAGTAGGGAGCGTTCTTTTTTGGTGGGGGGAAGGAATTCTAGATAGTACTACCTGGCCACTGGTCTATTTTTTTAATCAAAACTGGGGAGGATTCGCAGTTCATCGCTACTCATTTGGACGAGAAATTCTGCATGGAAAATGCAAGTGTGAATAATGGCTTCAAAATAATTCTTGTTAGTTTTGGCTACCTCCCTTGCAATTATATAATACACCAAGCGTATACATTGTGAATCTGAGCAAGTGGGCATAACTTTAGCAGGTGATAGAAGGCAGCTGTACGAGCAATATTCGTCATAGAATGCATGGTCAGAATGTAAATGGCAAGCTGCTATGTGGTATGGTAAATGGTATAAAAGAATTAGTCATCACACCTAATGGCATTTTCTAATGTGGATTGTCAAAAGGATGGCTGGTTATACAAACCATGAAATTTCCAGGACGATGGATTGGTGGAGGTGATTCCATAGATAGGCCACCAAGATCATCAGATCTCTTGTATTTGGACTTTTTCCTGTGGAGCCACATAAAAAGCCTAATCTACGTGTGCCCTGTTGAAACCGATGCGGATCTAGTCACCAGGATCACATTGTTGCCGGCAATATTTGGGAAAAGCTTGTGTCTTTGCAAATGTGCGTCAGTCCCTATTCTGCAGGTGTGAAGGCAGCATTTCAGCTGGCGGAAGGTCTTTTGAGCAATTTCTTTGAACATGTACATCAGTTACATTCCTGTTAATAAAATGTTTTCTGAATTATCTCCTCTCATTTTTGTGTTAATTCTTTAAAAGTGACAGTGGAAAACTACCCTTATACTTCTCACCACTTGAGTTCAACCATACATTCTATGATGAATATTGCTCACATAGCTGCCTTAAACCACCCCCTAAAGTTTTGTCCACTTGTTCATATTCACCCTGTATACATGCTTTAAATACATAATACAGCAGCATTGTGAAAAAGAGGGAAGAAATACCCAATTTAAATATGACTATTTAAAATATTTTAATGAGACAAAGCATTTAAAATATAATAATAAGACCTAGAAAAGGAACAACAGCAATTGGAAAAAAGGTTAAAGTCAGAAGAGCTATTTTAGCAACTGAAAAACACTATGACTTAAATTAAATTAAATAGTAAGTTCACTTATTAATTAAGTAAAATAATAAATTTTGAGCAAGCAAGGAGGGGGCGGGAAATCTTGACCTTTTAATTTTAAAATTTTTTATAAAGCAAAAACGTTTCTTTAGCTACCGAAAAGTGATTACTTCACATAAAGATATATATAATAGCAAAATATACTTATACAAAGTATAAAATAATGAAAATGAACTTAATTTAAAAGATTTCCCATATTAATCAGTTAAAACTTGTATCTGTATATTTGTACTAACAAAAGGAAACAAATTACTTAAATTCATGCATTACCTTAATAGGCCATGTAATTATTTGTTGCACAACTTTTTTAACCTCTTTTAAACCACCAACATCAGACCATCCTTTTTGATCTTGTACTTGAAGTGGAATGTCACGCAGAGATGATGGCACATAACCTTCTAGAGCTTTCTCAAAATCTTTCAAACAAAGTGCAACCTCTGGGCTTTCAGTGGAAGTTTCAGATCCTAATAAAGTAACAACAATTATGGAAAAACTGTAGCTTTCAAGGATGTTCAACTGATAGCAGAACAAAATAAAAAATGACAACAAAATAAAATTCCATTCTCAAATATATAAACATCTTATGTCAAATTAAATAAAAGTTTAGAAACAGCTAAAATTTCTGAAAACCTTTGATATATTGTCAGCACTATACCAAAAGCATGTATCTACCAGTTATTTACAAAAACTCCATTTAAAGCAAATCTTATGTTTTTCACACAACACTTCTCAGATGTATTCTTAGATAGATATAATAGATATTCCCAATATATATATATATATATATATATTGGGCATATGGAACCAGTGGTTCTCAACCTTTTGACTAATGTGTACCATCTAAGCAAAAATTTCAAAACTTTAGCACCACTACAACATTTTACAAAGATTGTTTTTCTGTTTCTCAATAGCAATATTTAAAAATATATATATTTTGCCATTTCAACAGTCTGTTGGCTATTTGTATAAAATATGCACATATAAAAAAATTAGATTAAAAATTGGTTACCATTTTAATTATCAAAATTTACTTATAATACTTTAATTATAAAATGTAGTACAAAATTTGGGCCTGTTTAAGAGAGATGTTTCTTTATATCTGGTCTTATTTAACTTAGCTTTAACCGTAAATTAAGATCCACTTTTAATTTTGTTACGTTGTAAGTAAAAATTTCAAAACTTTAGCATCATTACAACATTTTACAAAAAGCGTTTTTTAGTTTCTCAATAGAAATATTAAAAAAATATATATTTTGCCATTTCAACAGTCTGTTTGCTATTTGTATAAAATATGCATATATAAAAAAATTAGATTAAAAATTGGTTACCATTTTAATTATCAAAATTGTTTCTTTATGTCTTTTTTTTTTTTCACTTAGCTTTAACCGGAAATTAAGATCCACTTTTAATTTTGTTCTGTATTTATTTTTAAAATATAACATGAAGAAAATCCTTTTTCACACAAATAGGTTGTGCAAAGAAAAGAGGCAATCAAAATTTCATAGCTTTATTTGAAATGCCTTTAAATTTATTTATTTATTTATTTATTTTTTCGATCACAGAAAATTTCTAACAATTGTTCTTTTTTTTGTAAAATTTCTGGTACATTTGAATAAAATGGATTTCTGATCCAAAGTGTATTTCATAATCATCGGGAAAACACATGTTGCAATTATTTATCAATGAAAAACAAAGATTTTTAATGTCGGACGCAAATTCATCTTTTATTTTCAAATTATTTTCAGTTGCAAAACGTTTTAAAAGTGGTAAAAAACTTAAAATATTATTACTCAGTTCTTTGATTATTAGCTTGAGTTTTTATCATTGTATTTATTTTCTCTCTAATGGTAAACAAATTAACACTTTGTCTTCGTAATCCTAAATTTAATTCATTTAACTTTCCAGAAATATAAGTTAAATATGCTAAACCCACCAATTTTAATTCACTAAATAAACAATTTTGCAATTCAAATTTTGAAATACAGAGGAAAATTGGAATTTCTGACTGAAGTTTAAATAGACGATTTAAAACTTTTTCTCTAGATAACCACCTTACTTCAGAATATAACAAAAGTGTTTCATATTCACTGCCCATTTCTTAGAATAAAATGGCAAATATTCTTGAATTTAAAGACTTTTAATAGAATTAACAATTTTCACAGCTTAATTCAAAACAAATTTCAAGTTTTGGGGAATTGTTTTGGCTACTAAAGCTTCACAATGAATAGACCAGAGAGAAAATTTAGTTTCAGGTGCGACTTTCTTTATTTGAGAAATAACACTAGAATGTTTTTGTGATAAAGCCATTGCATATGGTAATGCAGTTATTCCAAGGAATATCATTCTCAGACATAAAATTGTCAATTACTCTGAAAATTTCATTTGCAGTTGCTCTCTCATGAACAGATTCATAAAATAAATACTCTTCGGCAATTCGTTTATCTTCTTCGAAACGTATGTAAACTAATAATTGAACAAAATTCGTTATGTCAGTACTTTCATCCAATTGCAATGCGAAATACTCACTGTGTTCTATTTTTGAATAACTATCTCTTTTACGGAATTTAGTCAACTAACTGTATCATTTGATAAAGGAATATTATTAAGTTCATTGGTGCCTTTTTCGTTGAATAATATTAAAAAGGTAATTGAGCTGCTCGTAACATAAGGTTTTCTCCCATAGTGTGAGCCTGCCCAGTCTTGGCTATTCTTAGGCTTACTAGGTAATTAGATTCCTAAGCTTTCTCACTTTAAATGACAAAACCTTTCATTACTTTATTTACTATTTTCAAGTTCCGATAATTTCCTCTTAAAATATTATTCAGATTTATCCTTCAAATTGGCATGCTTAGATTTAAGATGCCTTTTAAGAAACGATCGTTTTATATTTTGATTGGATAACAGTTCACCGCAAACAACACATTGAGATAGCGGATCCATTTCATCTCCATTCCAAGTAAATCCCTAATGATAAATAACTTTCATTATATTTTCTATAAATAGTTTTTCTTTTCTTTTCAATATTCTTAATGCTAGATGATTGCCTGGATCCACCTGCTGTGAATAATCACTTTTCTTAATAAATCCTAGCCGTTTTTCTATTCTGAAAATCTAGGTTCGTTTTATTATTTTTTCACAAATATTTAAATGCACAATATATTACGAGTTCTTCAAATACAAACGACGATATTCTCAAATCGCGTCGAAACACAAGGAATGCAAAGCAACAAGACAAAATACCTGCTTTCAGAGACAGCAAATTGATGTAAAAAATTATTCTAATTGAAAAGAGCAATATGAGGTGGAAATGGTGGTGGCATAAAATGTAGATATACTAATAAATCCATCAATTCTAAAAGAATTAACGAGGTACTATTATCTTTTTATAGGAACTTATTTTTATTTCCTATTAAATACAACGTCCACTTCTGTTACTCTTTATTGAGATTGCGGATCCAGTTCATTTCCATTCCAAGTAAATCCCTAATGATAAATAACTTTCATTATATTTTCTATAAACAATTTTTCTTTCCTTTTCAAAATTCTTAATGCTAGTAGATTGTCCTGGATCCACCTCCTGTGAATACAGTCAAAAGTCGTTAATTCGGACACACATGATCCGGACCTCAAAGCTACAAACTTCTGCGCATGCATCGCGTTGACGCATGTGCGTAAGACCTTTACGGCTGCGAATTTGCGTCTGCGTAAAATACGTTTACAAATGCGCATTTAATGTATAATGGACAGTATAAGCTAAGCTAAAATTATCTAATTATCTATTTCAGTTAATGTTGAAGATTGCGTTGTTCCTTAATCTTTGAATTGGATCCTGCTTATTATTTTTTGCAGACTATTAGAGCAATTTTATAAAAGTAAGCTTGAACTTTCGATATGTCAAATAGAATTCTAATATGTAAAGGATTTGCAAAGCAAAAATATGTTTCGGAGTCTATTAAACAAAAAGTGGAATTGCTGCAAAAAATGGATAAAGGCATATCCTTTGTTTATCTAAACTTTAACGTTTGTTTATCTACACTCTGTTTAACGCCACGGTACCAATGAATTGGAAGTTGATCTGTCAGCACTATCCTTATCTTCAGGGCAGATGTTCTTATTTTATTTGGCTTATAATTGCTTACTAAATGTAGTGTTTCATCTCGATGTACTCCGTCTTTGATATGATTTAAATCAAATGCCTCGTCATTATAATTCGCTTCCGATAGCGAAGAAAGTGACAGAGGTTATTGAAAACGAAAAAATTTCGATTGACAAATTAGTCGGCATTCTCGACACAGCAAGTACAGGACTTGAACAGCGGAACTTTGTAACTGAACAAGAAATTATGTCTGTTTATAGAATTAAAGAGAATGTATTATCACATAAAAAACGAAGTAACTTAAACAACTTACATTGAAAGAAATGTTTAATAAAGTAAACAAATAAATATTAAGCTTTTTTTTTTTCTAAATTTTGATACCCTTTAGATCATAATTGTTCTTTATTTCGTAAATTACAGTTTCATATTTTTAATTTTATAATTTCTGCATGCCATTTTACCAGATTTAAACTGATGATCTATAATCCGGAAAAATCAATAATCCGGAATCGCCGAAGTCCCGACGAGTCCAGATTAACGACTTTTGACTGTAATCACTTTTCTTAATAAATCCTAGCCGTTTTTCTATACTGAAAATCTAGGTTCGTTTTATTATTTTTTCACAAATATTTAAATGCACAATATATTACGAGTTCTTCAAATACAAACGACGATATTCTCAAATCGCGTCGAAACACAAGGAATGCAAAGCAACAAGACAAAATACCTGCTTTCAGAGACAGCAAATTGATGTAAAAAATTATTCTAATTGAAAAGAGCAATATGAGGTGGAAATGGTGGTGGCATAAAATGTAGACATACTAATAAGTCGATCAATTCTAAAAGAATTAATGAGGTACTATTATGTTTTTATAGGAACTTATTTTTATTTCCTATTAAATACAATGTCCACTTCTATTACTCCTTTTAAAAACATCATTTATGACAAATTTTACTATGTGTGTGGTTAAAAGAATATTTGTGAATATAAAAACTGATAATATTGCTAAAGTCTATGAGCCACTGTTGACCTTGAACAGTTTGGGCGATGGTTCAAAGCTTTTCCTTGTGTTTGCACTTCCCCAATCTACAGCAAAGCTCTCTATGTTAGAAGAATGACCATCTGACTTAAAATTTGACTGAGCTCTCCCTCAATCTTCCAGAAATGAACTTCTCGCATTCTCATCAACATCAAATTTTCCTGCTGAAACATCAATTGTTGTTTTCATTCATCCAAAAAGTATTCTTTGCAATCAATGACACTGTGCTTTTTCATTTGGTCCAAAATCATTAAGTCAGAAGTAAAATTCATTCAATGACCTAACAGTTCTTAGTTTTTTTGAACAATCTCCTGAATTTTTTCACAGTCACCTTAAATCATTTGAGAAGAACAATTTTATATGAGCATAATTCTGAAATTTTTCCTCCAGTTCACTAGCAATCAGCTTAGATACCTCTAATGATAAAGTTCCAAGAAGATGAGTTACCTATAAGTTTCCTTCAAATTTCAACAGTTTCATTCGTCACAGAAATATACCGACATCATCTTCTTCTGGCCTTAAACTTAGCAAAATCTTCTGACATTCAAATTTAGGTGCAAGGCTTTGGACAGGAACACGCTTTCGTTCCTCTTAAATTTCCAGGCTCAAACATAACTTTCTTAGCATATTTCTGATTTTTCCATTCTTCTTCCTGCTCATACCATTGATACTCATCTTCAGTACAACTTGACGTTATGGTCTGGAGATAATTTTTCACACAGCTATCATCTATCTTAAATTCATTCGAGTTAACTATTAACTCTTTCATCTCTAACATTTTAACTTCACTATTTATCATTAGTCTAAGTTCTGAGGCCAGCCTTTCTGGCTTTCCCAAGAATAAATATACAAAACAAGAACATTTGTTTAAGCATCGATTTATGGTATTCCATTGCAATTCAATATCCCATACTCAAAAACTGGCTCCTTGAATTAAAATCTTAAGAACAAAATATTGTTTCGCTGTTGCCAGTGTATCACACCAAAAAAAGAAGGGGAAAAAAAATAAATAAAAATAAAAGCTCATGCGACTTGTTACAATTACAGTTTTTTGAAAGAATTACATTTAAATATTTACATACATACAGAGTACTCTGAGAATTTGAGGTTATAGTATAACATCTCCATGTGTTCACCATTAAAGATCTAAAAAATTAATTGCATTTAAAAATAAAGAAAAATTATACAATATTTCGCTCCTCTTCTGAAATAGAAAATAACCACTACTTTTGTCAACTCACAGAATTAAACTTTTACTGCTGAATAACATTAAAAATTAATTCAAACAGAATTTTATTTTTAAAGCTTCATTTGTTTCTATAATTCTTCTTTGAATGTAAAACACTATAAATATGTGAAAATATATATATAAAAATTAACATTTGAACAAATTTAAAAAAAAAATTGAGTCTTGAAACAAAAATTTTATCATAATCATTAGATTTTACTTTAAATGATAGTGTGTATAAGTAGAGTTAAAAATTTCGCAAGTAACTTAACATAATAGTAAAAATCCACTTTATTCATGATACTTTTGATTATAAAAATAACAGTTGATACAAAATAACACTATAAAGACCAGACAAAATGACTTTCTAAATGGCTAATTTAATGCAGTAAACTAATGTAAACACTTTACTACGAACAAAGATAATGAAAGGGCTTATTATTGATTGGTAAACACTTCCATTTATATCACATAAAATTGTATTAAAACTGAAAACGATAAAATGTCAAGATGTTATAAAAAGAATTTTAAGACAATTAATACAAAATTCAAATTAAGAGAAAATTTCATGAAAGTCTAAAATAATAACTTACCCCTCCTTACCCACGCAGCATGTGTTGCTCGATCCACTAACATATCTAAATCCTGTGCAACAAAACCTTCAGTTCTTTGTACAATTTTTGGCCAGGGTATATGAGTAACATTTGTGCTAATAACATGAAGTTTACTACGGATTAGAGAACATAAAATGTCTTCTCTCTGCTCCTATATTAAAAAAAAAAAAAAAAAAAAAAAGGAAAGGGGGGAGATCAGGCTAAAATTAATATGAAAATATTTGTTACAGAAAGATATGAATTCGAAACCTTACATAAGTTTCTGTTTTAATTAATTTAAACATTAAAACAGGAATACTCCTCCAAAAGTCAGTCAGAAAAGTGCAGGTACTAAATCTCATGCTTTCCATGTTAGTATGATATTAGTATTGTACACTGCACCAAAAAAACCAAAAAAATTAAGACAGTTCTGTATCTCTCGTTCTACTGGGCCGATTGATGAAATTCAAATTGGGTTTTGTATGTCTCGAAAGCACGACTTAGGATATATATTAGATTTATATACAGCATTATTCTAACATAAGTATTTTGATAAAAAATTGCACTTTTTCTGAAATAACATATCAATTTTTTTTTTCTATACTTCGATTCTACAACTCAAATTATGCCTACATATTAAATTTTGTAATTTTTGGTGAGAAATTTATAGAGATGTTTAAGAATTTATCTTGGCAAATTTTTTTCAGTTTGTGCCAAGAATAATTCATTTGCAGGAATTCTGAATTTATAGTAACCTACTTTCTTTCTTGTTTTTTCCGTTGATGCATGAGAGCGATAAAGGTCCATCATTCCTACTTTCAAATTATTTTAAAGAGCATAAACCACATTTTCGTTCTTATCACTTATATTAAATACGACAAATTTCAAAGCATGCTAAGATGTAAATTCATTTATATCTTAGGAAATTTTGAATGAATATCTCTAATTTTTTGCAGATAAGCTTAGAAATACATCTATTTTAAGATGATGTTAATTTTATAGGTTACAGTCAAAAGTCGTTAATCCGGACTTGTCGGGACTTCGGCGATTCCGGATTATAGATCATCAGTTTAAATCTGGTAGGATGACATGCAGAAATTATAAAATTGAAAATATGAAACCATAATTTATGAAATAAAGAACAATTATGATCTAAAGGGTATCAAAATTTACAAAAAAAAAAAGCTTAATATTTATTTGCTTACTTTATTAAACATTTCTTTCAATGTAAGTTGTTTAAGTTGCTTCGTTTTTTATGTGATAATACATTCTCTTTAATTCTATACACAGACATAATTTCTTGTTCAGTTACAAAGTTCCGCTGTTCAAGTCCTATAATTGCTGTATCGAGAATGCCGACTAATTTGTCAATTGAAATTTTTTCGTTTTCAATAACCTCTGTCACTTTCTTCACTATCGGAAGCGAACTACAATGACGAGGAACTTGTTTTAAATCATATCAAAGACGGAGTACACCGAGATGAAATACTACATTTAGTAAGGAATTATTAACCAAATAAAATAAAAACATCTGCCTTGAAGATAAGGATAGTGCTGACAGATCAACTTCCAATTCATTGCGCGCCGCAGCGTTAAAGATAAACAAAGTTTAGATAAACAAAGGATATGCCTTTATCCATTTTTTTGCAGCAATTCCACTTTTTGTTTAATGGACTTCAAAACATACTTTCGTTTTGTATATCTTTTACATATTAGTAAATATATATCAGAAATTCTATTTGACATAATCGAAAGTTCAAGCTTACTTTTATAAAATTGCTCTAACAGTCTGCAAAAAATAATAAGCTGAATCCAATTCGAAGGAACAACGCAATCTGCAACATTAACTGAATTAGATAATTTTAGCTTAGCTTATACCGTCCGTTATACATTAAACGCGCATTCGTAAACGTATTTTGCGCATGCGCACACGCATATTCGCAGACGTATAGGTCTTATGCGTCAACGCGACGCATGCGCATAAAGTTTGTAGCTTTGAGGTCTGGATTATAGATCATTCCGGATTATGGGTGTCCAAATTAACGACTTTTGACTGTATTATAATACAAAAAAATTTTCGAAAAATTTATAAAAAATATTTTTAAATAGAAGTTTTTAAAAATAAACAATAAAAAATGTGCAAATTATATTTGGATAAAGCCTAAATTTCGAATTCTGGAAGAAGGAATCAAATAAATTTAATGCATAAAGAGATATTAACAAATATATATCAAATTCAATTAACATTAAGGCGCTAAAATTTTGAGAGCTAATTTTTAAAAAACTACTTGTGCGATTTTCACAAAACTTGGCAATTTGTTATAATTTGAGTCGTAGAATCGAAATATGGTAAAACATTGGCATATTATTACAGAAAAAGTCTGATTTTTTGTCAAAATACCTATATTAGAACAATGCTTTATATAAATCTAATATATATTTTAAGTCACGCTTTCGAGACATGAAAAACACAAGTTGAATTTTGTCAATTGGCCCAGTAGAACGGGAGATATAGAACTGCCCCCCTTTTTTTTGCACAGTGTACATACGTAACACAATTATGTTAATAAAAGAAAGATTTTCTTCTACAAAGGCATATCTTCAAAAATATGAAGCTTTTTAAGAATTTAAATACGAAGTACATATATGACATTTAAGTAAGAGGTACTCACAGTAGAGTATTTTAGTAATATGATTCAGGTAAAATTTGTACAATAACAAAATTTTTAGTGGAACATTTATGCCCCATTTCTGATAAGTCATTAAATACAGAAAATTTTCTGCATGTTTCATTATAATTAATATGAGGATATGAAATAATAAAAAGTAAAGAAAATTGCAGTAATAATATCTTATTTGTGAATATACAGATAAATATGAACTTTCACATTTTATAGTAGTGGTATTAATAAAATTATAAATGCACACCGCGATAAAATTTTTAAAATGTGAAGACACTTTTTAGCCTTATTTTCAGGAGAGATATTTCAGTCAAAAATATCAGTGCTTTATTTACAATTCAAATCTAAGCTCATCTGCATGGTAGGAAGTTTTGACAAATTTTCATACTGAAGTTGGTAACATACTTGGTTAATTTTCCTTTAATTTGAGATAAACTGTAGACCAGCGATTCTCAACTGACTGTATGCATACCACTGGAGGTATACAAAAGAAAAATAGGTGGTATGCACAGAAACAAAGTAATTTTAACTATTAAGTTCAAAAATTAAATATCCTACAACATAAAACACATATAATAATAAAGCATAAAATAAAAGGAATAATAAAAAAAATCTAATAATGAAATAATGAACTTGTGAAAATAAAGATAGAGTAAGGACTTTTGTGGATACAGTGTATATATACACATGTGTATGTGTTTGTAAGCGCGTGCATACATAAAATTGTCATTTGAAGAAAAAATTGCATTTTAAATGGCATTCCTCTACAGGAAAATATCTTATGAAAATTAGCTGCTATATGTAGAAATAACTTCATCCCCAAAGCAAAACAAAATGTTAAATCTAACAAGCATTAAAATTATAAAAACTTATCCCAAACAACAAAAAATACCTGACTGACAATCTCAATAAATGCAGTGAAATTTCTCACAGCAAAAATTTACCACAGGAGACCACCTCTGAAAATGGCTAACACATTTTAAAACAGTAATAAACAACAATACTGGTATTTATGGTAGCTAATGGTAATTACCTTTGCAAATTCTTCATTGCATCTTTAAAATAACCATCACCACACACACACACACACACACACACACACACAAAAAAAAAAAAAAAAAAAGTTTGAAAAGATAGGTAGATAGATTTCTTATAGAGGTTTCACTGTATCTGAAGCTAGATTATTATTAATATTCACTCCTTTCACTAATGAGGTTAATTGCTCGTCTTCCAAAAAGTGGAATTTTAGTGAATATTCATCAGCAATAAACCAAACTAATTTTATTTTGATTAATGCCCAATTTTTTAAAAATTAACTGAAAAAGATTTTTGGATATTACTAAGTTACACTGACCAAGAAAAAAGTTTTTAAATACATCACAGTTCTTGCCTATGGATAGGTTTATTATTAATATGGAACACTTAGCATTAAAAAATGAGCTATTTTTCAAGAAATTGGGATAAAATAAATTAATACTGCAATAGAAAAAGAAAATTTAATATAACATTATTGTTAGTGGTACACAGATACATTTTTTAATGTGACAGTGTAATTCTTACATGTTAAATTACATCTTGGATTTTCTAGTACTATCACAGCCGAAGTTTAAAACTGGTCTTAAAAATTTTCTGTATTTAATTACCTTAAAGCTAAAGAGATCAGATTCCAAAATTGTGTGAGACAGTCCTGCATTTCAATGCAGCATCTTGCTTCAGAAAATATCCCACATTTTGCCAACATTTCTTAATTTTGTAAATATAATTAATTGAAACAAACTTCATTAGTGTCACTCCATATATGTATATATATTAGGGTACTACAAGATGCAAAAACACTTTACAAAGAATTCCCAGATTTCTAATCCAGCTTCATTTCACAGCTGAAAACAATCAGTAAAATTATCTTATGAAGAATTTCACATAGATTACATTCTAAAAATATTTAAACACATGGAAAAAAACTTAATTTATAGGAGAAAATATTCTCAAAGAATAATTATCTGATACCAAATAATTCAAAAACATATTCTACATGGATAGATATGAAATGCCTTAAACAGCTGTCCAAGTGTAAAACTAAGCAAAATGGAACATAATTTTTAACATAATCAGAATGATCATGTTTCTTTTGAATCTAATATAATACTAATAATTGAATTCTGTTTATTGGAAACAACCACTTCAGGATGTCAAACTCATATTTTCAGATGCTTTTATCTTTTAAATGACATTTTTAAAAAAAAAATTAATTGAGCAAAATTAACAATCATATCTAAAAAGGGGCAGTATTTCAGAGAACACAAACATTGGTATTAAATATCATTCACAGTCATATTATCTAAGGTGACCTTCTTCAAAGAACACAGAAATCATTTTGAACTTCAGGGTCTGTTTGAATTGTACCACTTTAACATGTAAGTTATTGGAAAAATCCAGCTACTAGCTGTTGCAAATAAAATTAAGCTGCACAGAAAAATGTTTCTCTCTCCCCTTTAAAGTCATTGAAATTTTCTGTCTTATACTGGTTTCAGAAAAATCTAGTCACTTTTATACGATATGCATGGTATTATGCAGTACCACGCATAAAATTTGCCCATCCTTTCTGGGGGGGGGAGGAGGAGATTTTCCAAAGATTTTTATTGTTTTGTTCAGTTTGTTGAAAACAGATTGTATTTAAAGGCTAATTTTCATATTAAACTAATTTTTAATAACTTATTATTTATACATACTGGAGAAGGAGGCTGTATTTCAATAATGCTATCAAAAACATGCCTCCCTTTAGTACGCATTATAGCAGGATGAAGAGAGTGAGTTGACTGGGCAGTGACAATGACTACTATTTTCCCATCACTCTGAAAAATTCTGTTCAGCAAATGAAGAAATGCTGAAAAACAAAGTTTTCCTATTATGTATAAAAAAATCTCAATAACACATATATTAACATATGACAAGCACATATAAGTTATATGAATACAGTACAAAGTCCATAATCTGGATGCCCATTATCTATAATCAGAAGACTGTTAGAGCAATTTTATAAAATTAAGCTTGAACTTTCGAATACATCAAAAAGAGTTTCCAATTCTGGAGCTGCCAAAGCATCGACAAAGCGAAAGCATGTTTCAATGTCCATTAAATAAAAAGTGGAATTGCTGCAAAAAATGGATAAAGGCATATCCGTCTCAAAATTATGCGAAGAGTTTGGCATTGGAAAGTCAACTGTATATGACATAAGAAAAAAGAAAAAGGAACTTTTTTAATTTTTTGTGGATTCCGACACCCCACTTGCAATGAATAATAGAAAAAGGGTTCGTTATGCTAAAAGTGACGATCATGACAAAGTGATGATTGAATGGGTCAGACAGCGTCGCAGCGAGGGCATGCCATTGACGGGTCCAATGCTAATGAATTAAAGAGAAAGTATTAGCACAAAAAATGAAGCAACTCAAACAACTTACATTGAAAGAAATGTTTAATAGCGTACACAAATAAATATTAAGCTTTTTTTATTTATTTATTTATTTATTTTGTAAATTTTGATACCCTTTAGATCATAATTGCTCTTTATTTTATAAATTATGGTTTCATATTTTTAATTGTATAATTTCTGCATGCCATCTTACCAGATTTAAATTGATGATCTATAATCTGGAAAAAACCCTAATCTGGAATCACCGAAGTCCCGACAAGTCCGAATTACGGACTTTGTACTGTACAATCAAATACTAATTCACAGATTTACAAGATAAAAATTTAAGAAGCAGTATTCTTCATTCAGTTTTAAATTCATTAATAAATCAATTAAGATTTTAATCAAAAGCCTGAAGAAATTAATAAATGAAATGAAAACAAGTAAACAGAGGGTGTACTATGATGGTATACACCATAGATGAAATAAATTATTTAATTTTTATAAAAAATAGAAAAAAAAGTATTAAAGATTTTACCAATTTCAGATTTGATCAAAAATACTTCTCAGTTTTTAAAGACAATATTTCCATACCTTTATAACATCTTAATGCAAGAAAAACAAAAAAAATTTCAAACTATCTACTTATATCAATCTGGCCGCCCAAATGCTATAGTGGTTGAGGGAGCTGACTACAATACAAAAGGGCCCAGGTTCAAATCCTGAGAAGTCATAGTTGCATTTGTCCCCTCATAGGATGCAAAAGTGGGTCACCTATTAGGTGCCTCCATTATAAAGTGGCCTCCTCTTCTGGTCTTAGTATTGGCCAATGTCTATGGACATTTTGGACCCACCATTGGGAGGGATATCAATCTCAATTAAATACAATTTGCTAGACAGTTACTTCACAAATTGTGCAAAAATACTTTATATCAAAAGCAATGCATGCATATGTGTCTATGAGTTATTAACCAAGTTATTATAGCTTGAAACTTCCTTTGAGAAAATGCTGATTGAACAAAAAACAAAAAAAAAAAAAAAAAACTGTTAATGAAAGAAAATTAAGGAGGTGGGGTAAAATCAGTCCATGCATATATCTAGGACAGAGTGTTGAGTGATGCAGTGCTGCTAAGCTTTCAGAGCCAAATGGAGTGTGGTACATCCAGAGTATGTTACCTTGACAGTGGTTTGGTAGTAATCCACCAAGCAGATGTCTTTTTTAAAGGACTTGGCATTACAATTAATAAAAAAAATATTGAACAAAAATTAGATATTAATACTTTACTGAGAAGCTTTTGTACTGCATGCAAAAGAAGAGCAGAAGTTTCAACAAATAATTTAAATGAATATATGAAATTCAAAGCAGCAAAAACAAAGTATAAAAGATCTGATGAATGCTCTCGAGCCAAGCACAGAAGAATGCTAATGCAATATTTAAAATGTGAAAACTTTTTGTGAAGAACACGTGAATGCACTTTGTTCAAAATGAAAACAGGTAAAATAAGCATTGTGTATTAGATATGCAATAAAACTTAGAGGTATGATGTTTATTTTTTTTATTATTTTCATTTATCTTAATTTTAACTCTCTATATACTTATTTCGGAAATTGAATTTTGTAACCCAAGTATTATGCACATATTATAAAAGAAAACCAGGTTTAAAACTAAATAAAACTATTTTACCGTATTTTAAACATTGGGATATGTGATATCCCTTGTGCCCACTCCAGTAACTTTTCTTGATGTGCCTTCCACTGAGTTAACTGTCTTGAATATCAGAAGATGAATATAATACTTTATATCCTTATCATGCTAGATATTTTATTCGCATGCCATTTTATTTTACTATCTGACAAGTATCTGTATTTTTGCAGTCTGGCATAAATCCACATGGTATTTTATGTAATTTGTATTATTATGTATTTTTATGCAATTTTATATAATTGGCATATTTTCTAAGAAATTTTATTTTGCCCATTTAAAGATGTACAGGATTTTGTTTATTATCTTTTGATTCTGTCCACCAGTGTATTTAATTTGCAATCAAGAATACTAAAAAGTTGCCAAGAGCAATAAAAAAAAGCATGTAGCAAATGGAAATATAAAAATATTAGTGAAATAGTTTGCTATGAAGTAAATGATATGATGCTATGAAGATAGTTTGCTATGAAGTAAATGATATGATGCTATGAAGATAGTTTGCTATGAAGTAAATGAGATTTTTATGTTACCAAAAAAGAAATAAACATTAAAACTCATAAACCTGCTCTTTCAGAAACTGAAAATTGTATTGACAGGGTTCATAGCCACATTTTAGTTAAAAAAATAAGCACCTATAAGCACTTTTCAAGCACATTTTAAGGAAAAAATAAGCACCTGTCTAATTACATTATACACAACTGCATAACCTTAAAAGAAAAATTAGACTTGTAATTTAAAATATAATGCAGTATTTATTAAGAGAATGAGCATTACCTCAATGGAAAACAATTAACTTTTTTTTTAATTTTAATAATTAATAGCAATGCAGTATTTATTAAGAGAATGAGCATTACCTCAATGGAAAACAATTAACTTTTTTTTTAATTTTAAATGACAGTTCAATTTACAGAATTAGTTTACAATGAAAGGGAAAAAAAGACGACGCAGAACTAAACTATATTACAAAATTTAATGGTGATATTTCAGTTGAAAATATAGAAAATAAATAATAATAAGCCATATTAATTGTATTCGTTTGGCATCTAATAATAAATACAATTTATTTTTCCACTCATATTAATATTTAAATAATTTAACTTAAATCAAAATTCTGAACATTTTCTAAATTTTCATTGCATAACAGTTTTCCCTTAACATATATCCCAAGCAAAGTAATTTAAGTAAAAAAGAGGCACATTTCTGAAATCAGAAGACGGGAAATTGCTTCATTCAGTCATCCTTTAACAGTAAAAGCTTAACTAACTAGCATACTCGGATATTCCCGAATTTTCCGGATAGTAACTGGAAAAGAGGAGTGGAGGAGATTGTAGCCGTTCTTTAGATTTAAATTTAGGCTAAATAAATGATTTTGACATTTCGATATGTGCATCATATAAAAACCAAAGCAACTGAGAAATATTCTGCTTAGAAAGCACAGTAAAACTCTTTTAAGTGTTCATAAACAAATCTCAGACTGAACATCAAAATTAATTATCAATGCAAAATACCGCAAACGTTATTGCGCAATACGTGCGGCGTAATTCTTCCATATGTGATATTACGCAATTGGAATCAACACCTGTCGGTATTCGGAGAAAGAAGAACTAAATAAAGGAAAAGAAAGACTTACTAATCTGGGGTGTTTCTGATTCTAATTTTCAACAGACTGTATTAAATTTCCGGAATAGAATCAATCTTGGCTTGGATTGAGTAGACCGCAAAAACTTTTAGTCCTATTCAATCCAGATTGGACAGTGACAAAAAAAAAAAAAAAAAAAAAAAAGTCCGCTGCTTCAATATTAGAGATTTTGCGGAGAAACTCCCAACCTCCGTACTGTATAATGTATTGGCAAAGAAAATGAAATTATTTTGACTATTCGATTACTTTCCTTTTATTTAAGCCATTCCGAATATTATTCCTTAGAAAGCTAATGTGTGTAAAAACACACCCATTTTTGGAAGTTTATCCATACTTCAGCAGTTAGTGCAATTATATTATTATAAATATTCATAAATATGCTCATAATATAAGCATAAGGATCATAAAAAACACGAATATGAACTGACCACGCGGAATGAGAATGCAAATTTATTAAAATCTTGATAGAAATTCAAACGTGTGTAGTATTTGGGTGGGAGGAAAAAAATACCGAGTGTACCGGAATTTTCTACGTTTTCGCAATTCTTTGGCCAATAGAACACGACGTGCACCTGTCTGTACTCTCGCGCGCACCATAGGTTACCTTAATGCAGAGGAAGGGGGGGAAGCAATTTTCGGGAGTACGATTCACCATCTGACGTTGCATATAAGGAAAAAAAGTTGTTTATTTAGTTTCGGCTTTGGTACGGGGAAAAAATGAGCGTTCATTAAAAACAAAGAATTAAAAAAAGCACTAAAAGCAAAAAATAAGCACTAAAAACAAAAAAATAAGGGCTTTAAAGAAACAGTAAGCACCTATAAGGGCCTTTATATTTTATTTTCAAATATAAGGGCTTATAAGCACTTTCAAATATAAGGACAGCTACGAACCCTGATTGAGATTAAAGATAAAAATGCAAACAAAATTACTTTGAACTATATTAGCAGCATAGATTCCCTCAGGACTAATTTCTTGTTCATAAGATGCAGCACAGCTTGCAATGCAATCTAAATTTTCAAACACTATAGCTGAAGGCTGATAGTAGAGAGCTTCTGACGTATCATCATCCCACATTTTACTTATGGTGTCAATGCGCTTACCTGAAAAAGAATACAAAATATCAATAACATTTTTTGTTTTCTTAAAGGTAGCAAAATTAAGTTTGCCTTTATAAAAATAATACTTAGTGAAGGAATAATTATTCTTTTAATTTTGCATATAATGCGTGCTGCATTTACATGCAGATAAGGTGAACTTTTTTAATTCAAAATTTAAATAGTAATAATTAGCATTACTATAAGTGAGATAATGAATAATTTACTATTTTTAATTATTGTATAGTAATTTACTATCCTTAATTATTCCATTCAACAATGAACTCTAAATAACATTACATGATTTTGTTCAAAATTTGTGATGAACATGTAGGTCTCTCTCTCACTCCTTCAATAAATTCTAAGATTTTTATTTATTTATTTGTTATTTTCCCATTAAGGGAACTCAATTCTTGCTCCTTTTTTTTCCTTCTCCCCCCCTTCTTTTTTGGTTCTGCCATATCATGAGTTTGATTTGACTTTTCTGCCTATAACTGCCTTTACAAACATTATGCACATAACCACATTTTTAATTTGATCAGACTTTTTTTAAAAGCAACAGATTTCCTGATTTGGAATTTGCCAAGAAATGAAGAGGCAGCTATCCCTTTTTTTTTCAATATATATTCTTCAAAAACAAAGACTGCGTCCAAATGATCAGTTCATGAAATTAAAATGTGATTCAAAGCCGTAATGACTACCGAGCCTCCGTTCAAGCTGGGGGATAAAATGGTGTTCTGAATATAAACATTGTTTGTTGAATCATGCATATTTTTCACTATTGCAATACCATTCAGTTACTTGTCTTGTTTGGAATTAATGTCAATTTAGTTGTTAATTAAAGCTTGCTTTAAATCGCAAAACAATGGTTGATTCAAATAATTACACGAGAGAGGTATGTGCCAAATCCTTCTTATCTCATTCTAATATTAAATCAATGAACACAACAAAATTGTTGAAACTGATGAAAGTTTATTTATAAAAGAAATATATATATAAGTGTGTATGTGTGCGTGGTGTAGTACTTGCAAATAAAGAATATTTGGAAAGAAATAAACTAGTAAAACTTTACATATGATGTCTGGCTGAGGAAAAAGATAATGAATAATCAAATATCTTACCTCATGTACTACATAGTTCATTATAAAGGAATTGCACAAAAATATTTTCTAAATACTTCAACACAAAGCAATGTTTACGAATACAATAAATATACAAGTTGAATAATTAAAAATTTCTACTTGGGTTATGGAGAAGATTGCCTTCATGAAGAACTTTCTAATGGAGAATAGCTTATATTCACATTATAGAACATGAAAACCATGAAAACCGACCATACAGCCAAGGCATTCACCTCAGAATTATCAATTCAATTGCAAAATAATGTGAAGATGCATACATTTTATGCACAACACATGAAAAGTTCGTAGGTATGCAATACAAATATTTTTCAATACAATACACACTGAAGAGCCTAAACATTATGACCACCTACTCAATAATGTGGTTGGTAACATATGCAAAACATTGGCATGGATGCCACAAGTTCTTGATAGATGACTGGAGACAGGTTGTGCCAAATGTCTAAGTAGCAATCATGCAGAGAGATATTCCAACATGGCTGTGTTTGAGCTCTGAGCTGCCATTCCATGACATCCTAAATGTTACATCGGGTTAAGATCTGGTGAGTTAGTGGCCAGAACATTAACTGGGATTTATCCTCATGCTCCTCAAACCAATCCAACACAATTTGAGCCTTGTGACTGCCCATGAGAATGTCTCCCAAAGAATAATACTGCCACCACCAACCTGTGTATGACCTGCTGTACAGGAAAGGAACAACTATTTGCATAGAAGACAATGTATGCTGAAAAGACCATTGACATAATGAATGAGATATTGTGATTCATCCAACCAGGCAACTGTCTCCCACTTATAGCTATAGGTCCAGTCTTGATGTTCCTGGGCCCACTGTAAGTGTAGTTGACAATGGCGCTTGGTCAACAGAGACACACAAGTGCTACATCTGCTGCACAGTGTTCACTGAAGTGTATGCTCCGAAACACTTGCACTTGAACATGCATTGTATTAGGCTGTCAGGTGCCGATTTTGCTGTACCAAGAGGGACATCCTTTGATGATGAGTGGATGTCTGACAACTTGGCATCTACTGCTAGTTTCAACATCATTTATCCACTCTGCATAAAAACTAATACTGGCATACTGTGAAAAAAACCTACCAGTCATGCAGTTTCAGAGATACTTGTTCCAAGTGTTTGGGCCATTACAATCTACCCTCTATCAAATTTTTTTAGATCAGCAGCCTTTCCTATCATTTGCAAAAGTAAGTGCAAGAAGGATTCCTTACCTTCTCCAAGCAGCAGTTAAATACCATTCCAACTTAATCATGTACCCTCCACGCCATCCAGACGAGTTCATAAAAAAATGTGGGGATGGTCATAATGTTTTGGCTCGTGACTGTAAACTGCATTTTAATGCATCTCATACCACAAATAAACTTAAAAGTACAATTTGAAAATAGACATAAAACAGAATTATTATACTGATACAACGTATGAAACAAATTTTATGTCAGATCAAAGTTTTATTTTATACCACAATTTTTATTTCTTTCATACATAATTCTGCATATAAGTTAATAAACATCATTACCTTTTAGTGGTAAACAGTTTATGATTTGCACGAAAACATGATATGGCTCTTTGATTAATACTTTACATAATGCTTTTGTTAAAGTAGTTTTTCCAATGCCTTTGGGACCACATATTAGTATACAGCCATGAAATGTGAAAGGAAGGTAAGATATACAAGACACTGGCCTCAGTTTTAACCAAAATTCAATATCTTGCAATGCTCGATTTGCAAGTTCAGTAACTCCACTGAAAGTAAATTAGAACATCAGAAATATATCAATTCCATCAATTAAAAAAGTGTATATAGTGATTAAAAACATTTTTTAAAAGTACAGTAGCTTTTTATTTTATGTGCCAAAAGATTAGAATATTTATCTACATAGGCTAGTGAAACAGACTGAGAATGACATGTATACATATAAGATCTATATTTACAGAAAACTGCCCACAGAGATATTTTTTAAACACTTCTTTATTATACAATAACCAAATTAAAATAAATTTTCCCACTTTCATAATTTTGTAAACTTTGCAACACATTGAAAATTCATATCAATCTTTTATTATTACGATTGGATCTTCCACAAGATAAATCCACACACAAACATAAAAGAAAAAAAGAAAAAAAAAAAAAAAACTTTTCTGGGCGAAAGATTCAATTCATGTTGCACATAAAGAGAACAAACATTAATGGAGATGTTCCTGTTTCAAAGAATCAAAGTAAGATGCAACTAGGAATTTTCAGCAACTTTGTCAACTATCAGTTACGAGGCTGTAAATTAAATTAGAAATGGAACCATTTAATCTGCTGTACATTTAATTTTGCCAGAACTTATCACAGCTGTGCAAAATCAGATGATAAAAAGATCCCCAAAAATGAACTAAATAAATAATTCTACAAAATGACAGTAAAAAGACATGAGGTATTTTTAAGTTCTAATTTTATTCATTTACGAAGACTTTTGGCCTTTACATTTATTAAACAGATCAATCACTTTAAAAAGAAAGAAACTGAAAAAATTCAAGATGATGAAAAAACCAATTCAGAAGTTAAACAACAAAAATCAGCGTTATATTTACAAAATTTTCACAGGACTAGTTTCGATGGTTTTACCGAACCACCATCTTCAGCTGCAAAACCGCAAATGAACCAGATAGGAAAAATGATTAGATAAGATAAGAAAGCCTGGACAAGAATAAGCAAGTGGCGCCATCTGTTGGTGAAACCAGAACTAAAACATAATTTCTTTAAAGGCCGAAGGCAAATTTGGATTGGAATTAGGATCGTTAACTAGAACAGAAAGATTTTTATGAATGTGAAATGCCACTAGAAAATCCAGTTCTCCAATGGAAGATGTTTTTTGAATAATTTTGGCAGCAGAAAAACTGAAAGTGTGGTTTTCGGACCAACAATGTTGAGCAACAGAAGACTTCTGTGTTTCCTTTTTTCTAACATATGCCTCATGTTCCTTGATGCGAAATTTTAAGGCTCTCTTAGTTTGGCCAATATAAATTAAACCACACTGGCAAGGAATCCTATAAATACCCCAGGAATTCATATCCGGAATGGGGTCCTTGAGTATGGAACTCGGAATTTTATTGATGGGAGAATAAACAACCCGAAAGTTAAATTTCTGCAAAATATGTGCAACTTTATAGCTAATTGATGGAAAGAAGGGAATGACAACAGAATTTTTATAATCTCCTAAAACAAGAGTGTGCCTTTTAGTGTGTTGAGATGAGAATTTTTTAACTGCTTGATTAATAATGTTGGGTGGAAAGCCCCTGTCAATAGCTATTGCTTTTAAATAATTTAGTTCTTCATCAAGGGCTAGTTTGGAGGAGCAAACTTGAAGAGCACGGAAAACATAGGAATAAAATGAAGCTAACTTTTGTTTAGTCGGATGACATGATTTAAAGTGTGGTGGAAGGCAAACCGATGAAGGTTTACGGTAAACCGTAGTACTGAATTTGGATGTGTTACGTGTGACCAGAATGTCGAGAAACGGAAGAGAATTGCAAGTCTCAAGTTCAAAAGTGAACTGAATAGCAGGATCAATAGAATTCATTGTTGAAAGAACTTTATTTAAATCATCTTTATTACCTTCAAACAGAGTAAAAGTATCATCTACGTAGCGGAACCATGCCGGGAAGTTTAAAGTTTCAAACAATTTTGATTCATAATAATGCATGTAGATATCAGCCAGGATGGGACTGAGGGGGCTTCCCATGACTAATCCCTCAGTTTGCTTGTAATATTTATTTTGAAAAACAAAATGTGTTTGTTTCAAACAGAGTTGAGTGAGAGAAATTAGCTCATCGATTTCGATGCAAGAGAAATGAAATTCGCGAAGTCTGGTTTCTAGACATCTTAATGCACCCTCCACTGGGACATTGGTGAATAATGATTTTACATCAAAAGAAACCATGAGTAAATTACTAGGAGAAATGTTTTTAACTTTTTTTACAAACTCTATTGAATTTTTTATGGTGTAAATGTTATTGTCTAATAGAGTTGAAAATCTAGAAACTAAATATTTAGCTAATGGATACGAGGCAGTACCTAAATTTGATACAATAGGGCGGAAAGGAATACCACTTTTATGAATTTTGGGAAGAGCATATAATCTGGCACAATTCGCAACAGATGGGATAAGTGAATGTTTTAAGTTGCCTGAAATGATTTGCGAAGATTTGATCGCAGTTTTTATTTTTGACAAGTCCGAAGGTGAAGGATCTTTAGGGATCGGATTATATGGTCCTTCGCTTAAGAGTTTAGTGACACCATCGATGTAAATGTTCCTATCCATGACGACTATCTGGCCACCTTTGTCGGCCTTTGAAATAATAATATCCGGGTTAGAATGAATTTCACGCAATGTAGCTCTTTCTCTCGCAGTTAGATTTGGTTTCAAAGATTTATTATTGAATTTCACATTATGATCGATAAGATGCCTAATCATTTCTTTCTGTGAATCTGAAACTTTACTGAACTTGAAAGCTTTTTCGATAGGAGCCAAAATCTTTGGAATCGAGGGTTTACAGGTTTGTGAGAATTTAAAATTATATTTTAGAATTCTCTCTTGTTCTTCTGAAAGACTAACATTAGAAATATTTACTATTGGCTTGATGTTTACAATGGGAAGACTTTTTGAACTACTTGAACTGGAAGATTGTAAAAGAAGTTTTTCGAATTTAACTGCAAGGGTGTTTTTATGACGGTTAACTGCATTCTCCATTCTAGACCAAGACTTTTGTTCAAGGGCAGTGAATTTTGGATATGATTTAGCGAGTTCCAGATGAAGCTTATAGAGTTCACGTTCAATTTTGGACAATTGTTGATGTGTATCCCTTATGACGGACCGAAGTAAGGCAAGCTTGCAATTTAACAGAATTCTTGAAACGCGACTCGAAGGTTTTTGATTAGATTTGATTTGAATAAAATTGGGGATCAATTTTTTACATTTACATTTAAGTAAAAAGTTTAGATGATTCAGGAATTTTTGCCGTTTCAGGCGTAATTTAGTGAAACAATTAACGGATGAAGGCATGATAAACAATACAGAAAATCAAACTAAATTAACTAAACAATAATAAAGCACACACAAAACAGCAGAAAAATCCCTCACTGAAATTAATAGAAAACTAATCGTTTGTAAGCAAAATGCATGAAATCAGACAAGCAAAGCACAATATCCAAATATACAAAATATAAACATAACTTGAAAATTGCAAAAAAGTACTTACCGAAACTCATGCAATCACAAAATGGCGGCCACACCACGTGCAAAAAAGAAAGCAAAAAATAAGCCTGTTTGGGGCTTCTATAATTAAGACACAACAACACGCCGAATAAATACCAATTCAGAAGTTAAACAACAAAAATCAGCGTTATATTTACAAAATTTTCACAGGACTAGTTTAGATGGTTTTACCGAACCACCATCTTCAGCTGCAAAACCGCAAATGAACCAGATAGGAAAAATGACTAGATAAGATAAGAAAGCCTGGACAAGAATAAGCAAGTGGTGCCTTCTGTTGGTGAAACCAGAACTAAAACATAATTTCTTTAAAGGCCGAAGGCAAATTTGGATTGGAATTAGGATCGTTAACTAGAACAAAGATTTTTATGAATGTGAAATGCCTCTAGAAAATCCAGTTCTCCAATGGAAGATGTTTTTTGAATAATTTTGGCAGCAGAAAAACTGAAAGTGTGGTTTTCGGACCAACAATGTTGAGCAACAGAAGACTTCTGTGTTTCCTTTTTTCTAACATATGCCTCATGTTCCTTGACACGAAATTTTAAGGCTCTCTTAGTTTGGCCAATGTAAATTAAACCACACTGGCAAGGAATCCTATAAATACCCCAGGAATTCATATCCGGAATGGGGTCCTTGAGTATGGAACTCGGAATTTTATTGATGGGAGAATAAACAACCCGAAAGTTAAATTTCTGCAAAATATGTGCAACTTTATAGCTAATTGATGGAAAGAAGGGAATGACAACAGAATTTTTATAATCTCCTAAAACAAGAGTGTGCCTTTTAGTGTGTTGAGATGAGAATTTTTTAACTGCTTGATTAATAATGTTGGGTGTAAATGCCCGTTACGGGCGTTTTTTTAAAATGTTTTGTGTGTTACCTTTATTTATTAAATATCTTGTTCTTCAAGCTTAAACCATAAAATTCAATTCAGGATAATCACAAAATATTTAAAACAGCATATCTTTAGAATTTCTGACACGCAGTCTCGCATGCTGGAGATAAAAATGCTTTTTTGCCATTGCAAAAATAAAATTGATGAAAATGCTTTTTTGCCATTGCAAAATGTTGCCATTGCTCGCTTTGAAATCACTGAGTTTCTTAACCAAAAACTCATAAATGTTTTACAAAATACGAAATAGATAATAAAAAACAAATTCCAGATACGGACTTCCAGATGCTCATTTTTGGGTGGAAACATATGTTATTCAAAATTTTATGATTCTAGGTATTGTTTTTTTATCACAATGCAAGAAACATACATACATTTATGCAGATTCTTCTTAATTATTTAATTTCTTTAAATATAATACAGGGTCTAATATTTGGAGGCAACAATTTAAAACGTGATTTGCCATTTATAGTGAATCAACACAAAATGCCAAAACAAAATTAATAGCCCTTCTGGGGAAATTGTCCCTTTGAGCTAAAAATTGAAGTATATTTATATCACATTTTTATAACAGTGAGATGATGATCATATGATGTAAATGAATTGTATATTTATTAAAAATTTAGGTACGGATTCAAAAAGTATGGGGAAGAATTCCTACAGCAGATAAAGTAATCTTGGAGCCTATATTATCTGATGATTCACAAGTATTGGTATGGTTAATATTAGGTCCTTTTCAAATTTTATATAGATTTTTTATCTTTTATTGTTTAGTTTTTATGTTATAATTTTTGCAATGCTAAAGCAAAATTTAGTTTGGAAGTTTAGTTTTTGCCTTTTGTGATTTTTTAAAGCAGAAGTATTTTTGTCAGTAAAATATTCGAGTAGTATTTAGAAAAAAAAAAAAC
Source organism: Stegodyphus dumicola (assembly GCF_044657685.1). Classification (NCBI taxonomy): domain Eukaryota; kingdom Metazoa; phylum Arthropoda; class Arachnida; order Araneae; family Eresidae; genus Stegodyphus; species Stegodyphus dumicola. Next base: position 106,306,268 of record NC_140775.1, read on the forward strand.
TACGTAAAAAAAAGTCTGAAAGCTTTCAGATTTTATATATGTACAAAGGGGCATTATTTTAACATTCTGTGTGTTACCTTTATTTATTAAATGTGATGATTATGATGATTTATTTATTAAATGTGATGATTATCATGATTTATTTATTAAATATCATGATTATCATTATAGTGAATCAATGTAAAATGCCAAAACGAAATTAATAGCCCTTCTGGGCAAACTGACCTTTTGGGCTAATAAAGGGCAAGCAAAAAAAAAAAAAAAAAAGAGAGGAGAAATACAAGAGAATGTAAACATGTATCTTTTGTAAGAATTATGTGTTCAAACAAGTTTGTTTGATGTAAATGCATGCTTAAATATTAGACTATATTATTTATAAGGTGCGCTTTTATTCATTTTCTGAAATTCTTTAATAATTCATATTTGTGAGCTAAATATATCATGGTACACTATTAGGATATTTATATGCATGTTTACTTATTGTCCTGTTTATCTACCATTTTATATCTTAATCAGTTATCTATTCATTTGTTAAATTGAAGCCACCTAGGAAGAAGACATGCAATTGGTGTACATTTGAAATAAAACTCAAAATATAATTTTAAATACGGTAAAGCCAGAAAAAAATGCCAAATTCCATACGCGAAAAAATTCTGGATAGCTGAGTGTATAAAAATTGAAATTCAGTGTAGAAAATCCAAATGAATAAAGAAATTTACAATCTAAAATGATAAAAATGGTCACCTTCTTTGTTAGCAACTTTAATATCAAAAACCTGCACTTAAAATTACCGTAATTTCCGGAAGAAACGGCACTGCATTTACATGTTTCAAATTAAAATTTTTCAGTGGGTGTGACATATTTGCTTAGGTGAATTTTTAAAAAAAAATTCCTATGAAGTCATTGTGCATAGTTTGAATGACCTTGACATTGTACATAGATTGGTGCTGTTCCCACACAAAAGACCACTCGGTTGCGTTCTGCAATTTTTATTTTATTTACATTCTTTCCCTTGAACGGACCTACGTGCCTTATTCACCCTAAATGGGATCTGAGAGCAATAACATTCTTCCTTCTTTCAAATCAGCGTTCTCATCAGTTTGGATATTCTCTCTTTTTTGCCATTCGATGAATCTTCTAGGACCCATCCTCTCCCAACCCTTGCCTTTTCCAGTGTAAATCTACTGCAACTTTTTTCAAAGACAGACACCACATGCATTGCAATAACGAATTCTGATGTACTGCATGAATCACTTTTTTTGGCATTCTGCCAGATACAGATCTCATCAGTTTGGGTACAAGTACTTGTTGGATAGTTTTTAAGAAGGGAATGGAAAATTTTTGAAAATGGCACCTAAACAGCACAGAAGCTATACTGCTGGTTTTAAGCTTAATATAATTTCATGTGCTGAACAAATTGGAAATAGAGCAGCAGTTCGAGAGTTTGAAATGGACGAGAGATGCATTCGATGTTCGAGAACTGAAAAAGAACTTGAAAATATGCCACAACAGAAAAGAGCTAAAAGCTTGCAAACTGGATAAAGGAGCAACAAGGAAAGAGAATGGCAATTTTGACTGTAAAAATTTGCTTACAAGCAAAATTTATGCCAAAACAAATTAACATAAATGATTTCAAAGGAGAACCTTGCTGGTGTAGCAGATTTATGAAAAGAAAAAATATTTTCGTGCGTTCTAGAACAACAGTTGGGCAACAATTACCAATGGACAGGCACAATAAAAAGGAATTTTTTCTAAAATATGTGAGAGATATTATTGACAAAAAAAATTTCATCACAGATAATAAATATGGATGAAACGCCGTTAGCTTTTGACTCTCCTGCAAACAGAGCTGTTGATGAAACTGGTGCAAAAATTGTATCTGTGGTTACGACAAAGCATGAAATGTCACGGAGATCTGTGTTAGCACAACTTGTGCCTCAAAAGGTGACAAGGTAAAGCCGATGATCATTTTTAAAAGAAAAACTATTCCGAAGGGAGATTTTCCTAATGGCGTAATTATTTATGCAAACGATAATGGATGGATGTATGAAACAATCATGCATGAGTGGCTACAAAAAGCTTGGCAGTGTCGTAAGGGATCTCTTTTCCAACCAAAAAGGTCATTGATAATGGATTCCATGCATGCTCATTTACTTGAGTCAGTGAAAACCAGATGTACCATAGCAATAATTCCTGGTGGTTTGACAAAAATCTTACAACCATTAGATGTCTCAGGTAATAAATCCTTCAAAGCTGAAGTCCGGAAACGGTGGGAGTGTTGGATGAGTGAAGGATTGCATACGTATACCAAAAGCAGCAAAATGCACACAGCATCTTATGAAGAAGTTGCAAAGTGGGTAGGAAGTGCATGGAAATCAGTGAAAACATAGTCAACAGGGTTGCCACTCAAACAGGAGAATGAAATTCCCTGACTTTTCCAGGTATGTTTCGAAAAAATTCCAGTCTATCCACGTAATGTACGTTGGCTGTGCTAAGAGGTAAATTAATTATGGTGTTACTTGTACTGTGTAGCGAATTCACTTAATTATTCAATAAATCCCAGAGGACATTTATTCTTAACTATTCTTGGTACACTTTGTTTGATAATTTTGTTTACTTTTCTGCTTAAAAAACTTAATAAAATTTAAGATATATACATTGGATAACAACTGTGCATTTTATTTAATTATTACTCATGATCATCCCCAGTTCAACACGAGGCTAATCCGGTTCTTGTAAATCACAACGCAATGCTAAAAGTTAGGTTAGATTTTAGGTAAATCTAATTTGTGTGAGGTGTATTCTTAAAAGGCACCTTAACACTTGAAAACACAAATATAATTATAACAGGAGTTGTTTTCTCCACTGAAGATTGAGATTAGAATTTGGAATAAAATAAGGCTTTTTTTGCAAACATTCTGCAGCTAAACGAAAGAAAGAAATCTATTTAATGATATTTTTTTACTAAATTGAGGTATTTTATATTTATTTTACTAAATTGAGATATTTTATATTTTTATTTTCCGCAGCATACATACGGAAAAAATATGTGCATTAAATTTCGTGATGTCATCATACTGCTAGAATTCATTTCAGGATTATGCCAGAGAAAATTTCCTGAAATTCGGAAATATTATTTACTAATGATAAATAAATTTAGAGGGAAGAAGCAACATTAAATGATATGAATAACATAAAAATAAAGATAATTACTTAAAAATTTAATTAGAATAATCAACGATATTTTAGCGAATATAGTTATATTGCATGGTTATCCTAGATGATTGATTACTATTTTTTTATTTTACTGCAAAACGACAAGGTATTTATTTAAAAAAAAAAAAAAAAGAAGAAGATTTTGCAGTAAAATCTTAATATACGATACGGCCACGGAGTATAAAACGGCCTTCGCATGATTTTGAAAATTGTCGCCAAGAAGAAACTGACCCGTTTACTGCTCATCATCATGTCGCCAAATCCGGCTGTACCATACATGGAGATTATTCTGACCAAAAAACGTCTATGTAAAAAGCAGAGGGAAAATTTGCCAAGGGATTAGAAGACGGAACGGCCAGAATTTCCCTCTCCACGATGTGTACAGGAAATTGAGAAACACGTGTTAAAAAGAAATGTTCTTAGACAAAAAAGAAAACTATGAAAATCCGTCTTTAAATTATTGCGAAAAATCCAAGAAACGTTTTATCAAAGAACGTTTTTTCTTGGATTTTTTGCAATAACTTTAAAAACGGATTTTCGTAGATTTTTTCCTCCCTCAAAATAACTAATCCATGAATTAATTTACTTGCGCCAAAAAATATTTTCTTTTCCTTTAAAGACATTTTAAACGATATTCATTTTATGAACTCTTGATAACGTGACCTTCGAACTTCGACACCGGTTTCGAGCTTTGGCGACAGATATATCGCGCATGCACGGCTATTTCCCGCTATGATGGAACCAAGCCACGTCTGTTGCAGAGAGGTTTTCGTTTTTACAATACATATTTTTTTAATTCTAACCTTCATGGTACCGTATACTAGGATTAAACCCATTTTGTTTCATACGTGAACAGGTACTTTCTTTAGTTCATGCACTGCACATGCGATTCTCGAGGTTACTGGAAACCAAAAGTTGCGGGAAACTTGCTTTGCCTTTCTATCAATCAAATAAAGACAATCAAATTGGAGCTGCGAAAATTGACTCTATGCCAGCTGCCTGAATGACACTCACGTGATACACAATTCGCCAAAAAAATGATCTCTTCCAACATCGGCCCAAAACTCGCCTTTTTTTGGCGGAATCATTTATGAAATTCCGACTTTTCCAGATTTTGACTAAAAGACTTAAATTCCCTGACTTTTCCCTGAATTTTTTGGTCAATTTCCGAATTCCGACTTTTTCCGGTTTTCCAGGTAGCGTGGCAACCCTGAGTCAATAATACCAGTGTTCAAAGAAGCTGAAATTATATCCTTAGATAAAGAGACTGTACAGCAAGAGGATGAATGTGATGATCTGGAAGACTTAGATCAGGGTTTACTAAATCTTTTTAACTCAGATAGTGAAGAATCAGATTTTGATGGCTTCATTTGATGTACAGTTTGCTGTAATTCCTTTGTAAGTAAAATTAAATTTTCTTTTGTCATCCAAATTTAATATCTCGTTGTTGCAACATTTTTTATAATATACTATGAGTATGACGAATATGGACTTGTTTAGTGGATAAATATAAGTATATTCGTGAACATAAATATATTTTCAACATTCCTTACCTTTAATTTTTGAGTTATAGTTTCATGCCATGCATTTTAACTGATATGTCATATATCAGGACATAGGTCAAGATTTTGCATCTATACGGCTCATGACGATGTCATGCACTATTTAATCTATTGCCACGTTTCTGCGTAATTTTAATTTTTTCTGCCATTTTTCTCAAGTGCACCGTTTACACTGATGTGGCCTTTCTTCCGGAAATTACGGTATATAAGACTTTTTTAGGGGGGAGATGCATTTCAGACGTAAAAGTCAACAGATATTATAGGCCTTAAACATAAAAGTAAAACATCTCATCTGATTATGAAAACCCGCTGAACATGAAAGTTGACTGAGATGTCATCAATCTTCCACCGGTTGTTCCAGCAGACATCTAATGAAGCAGATAACTCACATAGACTTCAACTACTATAGATTCTCCATAGTTTCTAAGGAAATTCATGAAGCTTTTCAAAAAACTACGAATATATAAAAAACTAAGTATAAAAAACTACGAATTTTACAGAAACAGGGTAGTAGAACCAGGACGCAAAATGGAACCAACTAATTCATCTGATAATTGGCTGAATACTCGGTGTCATCATATATCTCGTGTTAAGTGCATTACTGGTTTTGAAGAATAGCCAATCGTTACCAAAGAACATCTTAACAATACATATTCTTTGCCCCGCATTCTCATTGTACGTACTGTTCATTGCTGCTGTTATAGGGCTTGTTTAGCTTGCCTTCAGCTCCTTTGTTTAGATTACGGCAAGAGCGCAGCATGTGACTTGTGAGCTGTGATTCAGCTGGAAGTTTTTTGTTAATTATGCTGCCTCAAATAAAGAAGCTAAAATTATCAAAGCAGAAATTTAAAGATTCACATTCTTCAGAATTTCCATGCATTAAAGCAGGGTTTCTTAAACTATCGGTCACGACCTGCAGCAGGGGCGGTCGGTAAAAATTTTAGCAGTTTTGGTATTTCTTTAACTTATTATAATAATTTTACAATTACCAAATATTTTTAGTCAAAAAGGGGCTTTGTACCTGAAGGACTATTGTTTTCATTTTGCGATTTTGTGTTGGTTCACTATAAATATCCGTTTCACTTCTCAAACTGTTGGCACCAAATGTTAGAGTACTGCATTATATTTGAAGATTTTTCATTATTTGAAGAAATTAAATAATGAAAAATCTGCATAAATGTATGTATATTTTTTGCATTGTGATAAAACAACTGTACATAGAGCCATGGAATTTTGAATGATGCAATCCTACTGCGAATATGGTCATGTGGATGGCCAAATTTAAAATTTGGAATTTGTTTTATTATCGATTTCATATCTTGTAAATCTTTAATGAATTTTCGATTAACAAACTCAAGGATTTCAAAGCAAGCAATGGCAACGTTGTACAGAAAAATCATTTTTATCTCCAGCGTGTGAGACAGTGTATCAGAAATTCAAAAGATATCCTCAATTTAAAACTATTTTGCGATATTTTGCTCTTGAATTGAATTTTAAGTGCAAAGAATGTGATATTTAATAAATAAAGGTAACAGACAAAATGTTAAAACAACGCTCCTTTGGACATACTTTAAAAACTGAAACCTTTTATATTTTTATTTGTGATTTTATTTATTACACAATGTATCTGAAAATAGATAAAGATAAGACAATACAGGCAGTGAAAAAAATGAAAACGTCTCAACACATTCTTTTTATAATATAAACATTCATTTTCCTTGCTTTGAATGTGACGCTGTTATTTTGTCTTAAAATTTTCACATTGTTCCATGTCTTAAAATTAGAAATTAAAATTAACAACCTAAAACTGCAATTATTACATTATATTCCAGTGCAAGTGAAAAAATTGACAGTTTCACGCACATGTGTGTCGGATTTGCACAATATTTATGGGGTCCCACAAAATTTTTGTAAATATTATGGGGTCCTCGGGGTCACGAAAAAAATCTCAGTGATAAAAAGGGGTCATAACTGAAAAAAGTTTAAGAAACCCTGGATTAAAGCATTCAAAATTTCTGTGAATCATGCACATTGCAGTGTATGCAAGACAATTTCCGGACCTTGTATGCAACAGACTTCTCAGTTGCACATGGCGGAAAAGATGAGTATAAATGGCATGCTTTTCAAAAGCATAAAGAACTTGGCACTGTAAAATCTAAAGAAATAACAAATTTCCTAATAAAAGATGATGAAACAGGTGATATAAAAGCCGAATGCTATTTTCTTCAATTTTTAATTGAACATAATCTACCGATTTTCGTTTTGGATCATTCCAAACAGCTTTTCAAAGAAATGTTTCCTGACTCTGCCATAGCAAAAAACTTTAGCTGCAGCCATACCAAAACTATTGCTATCGTGAAAACGCTTGCAGAAAGTACTGTTGCCGATATTATGAAATCAGTGTGCAATACATATTTTTTTTTAAATACTGATGGAAGTAATGATAACAAACTGTACCCTTTGATTATAACATATTATAGTAGTGATAATTACTTCATTGATTTCTATTTTAAAATGCACAAATAATACCGGAGAAGGTATTTTTAATTGTATAAATGAAAACTTTAAAAGCAAAGGTTTAGAAGAATTGCTTATCATTTCAGAACTGTGTTATTGAAAAACATTATCAAAATCAGAACTTAAGCATGCTACATATAAATTTTTGCATTTGTAAATTATAAATTATAAATACTTATATATATGTATTATTCTTGGTTATTTAAATTTTTTAAAATTTTATTTCCCTGTGAAAATCAAATCCAGAATAAAGATATATGATTTCTGGATTCTGATTTTTTCTATGATTAATAGTGATTTAAAATACTTGCTTTAATCATATATTAGTATATTTAGTGATAAACATGGCTTGAGGAGTTAAATGAAAATTTCTAATTAAATGCGCATATAATTCACAAGAAATAATTTTCATTATTCAGTTTTATATGTATATGGATTTTAAATGTAATAAAATTGATTGCAATTAATGATTAATTAAAAATTAATTAATGGTTAATTACAACATGCATTACATGTGCATTTTCAAAGTTGTAAAAATATCATTTGTGCGTCGACTACTGACAAGTTTTGCTGCAGGTTGGAGTCTATGAATTCATCACATAAACAAATTACAGATATAGCATATAAAAATTTAAATCACTTATTACAATTATTTTTCCTGATGCATTGCCATTATTTATTCGTTTTTAGATACTCACATCATATCTTTTTTAATACCTAGAACATCTAACTTAAATTGCCCTACTGCATGAAATGAGGCCCCAAATATTAATCATTGTTTCAAAATGTGATGAAAAAACAGAACTCGTATCCTTCTTTAAAAAAATTAAACTGCGTCATCAAGAATTAATTGGGTTTACATAAAACCAAGGTGAAATTTTTATGGTTGCGTTGTGAAATTGTGCTTATCCATTTTTGGCACTAAATCACACTATTTGCAGGCCCGGATTTGGATTTGAGAAGATCCTAAGTAGTTTCAGATATGGGGCCCTTTATGAGGGATATGAGTCAATTTTTTTTATATGGGTTTATGGTACAATTTTTGAAGGTTGCCAGAAGAAAGCTGGGGGGAGGGTCCTAAGCTATAGCTTGTGCAGCTTACACATAAATCTGGCACTGACTATTTGGCAATAACATGTATGTGCTAATAATAATGTAACAAACTCTAAATGGTGTCATAAATCTCCCACTTCATTTTTTGAAGAAAATACTTATTTCTAAAATTCTAAAATATTCCACTTACTTGAATGTCAGATAGTTGGGCTTTTACTGTAAAATGATTGCCAATTTAGAATCTTCCACTTAAATCATTATATTTTAGGCTACACGTTTTATGGCTATACAGATTTAATTTTTGCCTCAAGTGAAAGGAAAATTTCATAAAAAAAGAGAAGAAAAGGATGGAGGGCCACTTCAAAAATTTTCCAGCCAAAAAAAAAAAAAAAAAAAAAAAAAACTCTACAGTAATATTCTGTTTTTTCCCTTGAATCACACAGTTCAAAAATTAATCCAGCCTGATAAAAGCTTTCCTTGTTAAAAAAAGCAAGCACCAGGGATGCTTCAACCCTTTTTGTGGGAAAGTTGAGGTCCTGAATTTTCATTGCATGAGTCCAAGAATTCTAGTTATGCCACTGGGAAAAAGATAATAGTACTTCTAAAATTTAAATGCATTATTATTTACATTTTAAATATAATAATGATTTCCCATTCTTTTCCTAATTTAATGCTCCTTGTTTAAAATCCAGTTTGGTTTATCTTTGGCCAGCTTATATAATATCTCTTTATAGTTCACTTGCTTTGGGTTTACTTTATCTAGAGCCAACCCTGTATAAACAACTCGTGAATTACTTATTTTAATTTGGTAATTTCTTTTTCCAGTCCACCAAACAATAACTTGATTACAATTTATTATTACACATATGAATATTTAAATTAATTCATCACACACAGATAAATATAAATTATTTCATAAAATAAATTTTTAGAAAATAATACTCTAAATAAAGAATAAATTCTAAGCATACTGTTCCCATTAAGGTTTTAAAAAGATGCTTTAATATATAACTAAAATATTACAATACATATATTAAAATAAGAGTGCAGTCCTTATAAAGCAAATTCATTTACCCTAAATCTTCCAGAGATAAGCCAGATATCCACTGATATAAGCCATCAGGTTTATTCAAATATGGGCGATCAACAGAAAGTGAAAAGCACATTGGTTCTCCAATTTTAAGTCTATTGTTCATACATAAACTAAGCATGTATTTATAATTAATATAACAATATGCAGGTTCTTTATTTAAATTTTTAAGAGATGAATCATCTGAAGAAATATAAGGTGATAGCTCATTATTACTTTCAAAACTAATGAAAAAATCCCTTTCATAACCTGAAATGAAAAATAATTTAAAAACAGAACCACTCCAAAATAAAATAACTGTAACAGCAAAATATAAGAACTTACATAATACACCTAAAATTGTGTTTGTAATATTCATTTGAATTGTTAAACTACTACAATACAATTTAAAGACATATGAAACAAATTTCAAAATTAACAGTTCACTTTCATAAAGTCTTAGATTAGTTCATAAAGTCATCAATAAGTTTTAGACACAGTATATAAGGTAGGCCATAAGTTTTTGTGCTTTTAGAAATAAAATTTTAAAAGTAAGGTTATTATATAAAGCTTTTATTTAAATAAATATATCCAGAAATTTATATTTGGCTACAATAAAAGTTTCCCGCCAAAAAATTTTCTTAATAAAGTTACAAAAAAAACTCCATCAAAGTAGTACACTTAATGCAGGTAGTAATCACCACCCAAATCTATGATTTCTGCCAACATTTTGGCAGTTTTTCAAAGCCTTCAGCCGAGAAACATGGTGCCGTAAGTTCAAGAACAGATTAACCTCATTTTGGACATCCTGTGCAGAATGCACCAGCAAGATGTACCTGCAGGTGTAAAAAAAGGTAGAAGTCTGAAAGAGCGATGTGAAGGTTACATGATAGGTGTGGCGAAAGATCCCATTCGAGTCCGTACAGACACCAGCTGGTGAATGCAAACACATGTGGTTTTCATTATTTTGATGGAATATTACCATTTTACACCAGAACTCAGTTCGACGTTCAGGGGCAGGGCAAAGAAAAGTGTACTGAGCACCAGAACTACGTCAGTGACTTTTAAAGGTATTGCTCCGCCGCACTACTGTACCCACTGGGCATTTGGTTTTCATTGGGAGCAGACCAACCCCTTTCTGGCCTGTGTTGTTGAAGTAAATCCGCTTTTCATCACAAGTGACGATCCAGTCCAGAATTTTGTCCTTGCATTGATATTCGAGCAGATTAGTGCAGGCCCAAATACATGTGTCCTTATCTGCTTGAGTCAGCTCATGTGGCATTCAGGGACTGAACATAAAGTTTATGCCATGAACAGTGCGACTAATGGACATGGCACTAACGTCTAACTCCCTAGTAAGCTCTCAAATGGTTGCATACTGATCTTCTTCCACAAGTTCCCTCAGGTGGATCTCATAGAAGTAGAAGTGAAAGTGGAAGTAAATAATGGTTTTAATCTGGTAGCGTGATAATTTCATTTTAGACACACTGTACTTAATGATATGTTTTACAAATTTCACAACATAGTCTCTTTCTTTCAAATGCCAAAAATCTTTTAACAAAATATGATTAAACACATCAACATGAACAGTTTGTGCGGACTATATTTGCGGTGGCGGGGAAACTTTCATTACAACCTGACATTTTAAAAATAATACTGTCAAGATGTCCACTCTCATGTTTACGACACTTCTGCAACTGTAGGTGCACAGTGTGTAGAATCTGAAAAACATACTAACACATGGTGCATGAAATTGAGGCTGTTCCATCAGGGATATTTTGCTTCAAATGTTTATTGTTGTCAGCTTATTACTGCATACATGATTTTTGAGATGGGGGGGGGGACAAAAAAATATTTGAAAGCTTTCAGATTTTACAAAGGGGCCTTTTAAAAAAAAAAAAAAAAAAATGTTTTGTGTGTTACCTTTATTTATTAAATACCATGTTCTTTGCACTTAAACCATAAAATTTAGTTCAACAGCAATATCGCAAAATAGTTTTAAATTGAGCATATCTTTAGAATTTCCGATACACGATATCGCATGCTGGAGATGAAATTCCCCCCCAATACAGTATTGCTATTGCTCGCTTTGAAATCATTGGGTTTCTTAACCAAAAACTCATAAATACTTTACAAAATATGAAATAGATAATAAAACAAATTTCAAATTCCAAATTAGAACTTCCAGATGCCTATATTCAATGGAAGATTATATTATTCAAAATTTGATGGCTCTAGGTATCGTTGTTTTATCACAATGCCAGAAACATACATAAAATTATGCAGATTCTTCATTATTTAATTTCTTTAAATAAAACAAAGGGTGATAATATTTGGTGGCAGCAATTTGAAAAGTGAACCGAAAGTTAAAGTTTTCACGGCAAAATGCCAAAACGAAATTACTAGCCCTTCTGGGCTAAAAATCAAACTGAGAAAGGTCACAACTTCTTAGCAATGTCATTTATATGAAAAATCAGTTTACAGGAGAACACGTTTTTACTTCTTTGTACGAAGTATAAAGGAAGTATCGCAACTGTGAAAAATTTTCGGGTATCATATTGCAACAAAAATATCCATTTTAACCACTATCAAATGTAAATTAATAATATTTTTGCTTGACATCTGCATGTAAGGACAGAATAAAGGACACTTTTTTGCTCAAACAATTATAAAACTGATTTTAAATAGATTCTGAAGATTTCGTGGCGTCTGTATGTACATATGTATCTCCCATAACTCAAAAACGAGTAGCACCAGAAAGTTGAAATTTTGTATATAGGACTGCTATAACATGTACATCTCTTATTTTGGTTGCAATCAGCCGCACCAAAAGTATATAAATATATGTACAGGGTTATCCAAATTAAACTTCCCCAACTCAGAGGCCTGTGCAGAGTGTTGTATGGGTCATAATGTGATGAAATTTTAAAAACAGACACTTCAGATCATGCGCTCGAGATTTATTACACAAAAAAAAATTAGTACAAGAAGTTGCCGATAGGTGGCGCTGTAACACTAGTAATGTGCATATTGCAGCAACGTGATTTGCAGAAATAAAGCTTCTGCGCAACATATCCAAAAGATGAGCCCTACAAAAGTGGAAGACAGGCCTTGCACAGGCAGTTGTTTCCAGCTCGCTGATGCACAATGGCGACTTTGAAAGACAAAGCTCTGTTAGTGAAATTTTTCTACCAGAATGATGAGAACTCCTGTGCTGCGATAAGAGCATTCCATCGGCTGAAGATCTTACACTGAGGACCAATGACACCATGCACTCTACAAGACATGATGAAAAAGTTCGAAAGAACGGGACAGCTGCGAATTTTACCAGGTAGAGAACGACAGGTTGTGGAATCCGCACATGTAGATGTTGCTTTGGCGGCCGTGGACCCCACTAGCCAATCGCCCCATGGTGTTGTCAGTGCGCCAAATGTTTTTTGTGCTGTTGATATGCCCTATACGACCGTCTGGCATGTGATGCTTCAAATCCTCGGTTATTTTCCTTACAAAATCCATAGTCGTCATCAGCTGTCCGACGGGGATCCTGTAGTTCGGGAAACATTTGCGTTGCAGTTCCTTGCCAGAATGGAAGTCGATGCTGCTTGGCCGTGGAACATCCTTTGGATGGATGAGGCCCATTTTCACCTGAATGGTCAAGTGAATACGCACAACTGCCGCATTTGGGCAAGTGAAAACCCACGCGCAATCCATCAAGTGCCTTTGAACCCTCCAAAGGTTACAGTTTGGTGCGGTTTCACTGCAACATTCGTCATTGGGCCTTATTTTTTTGAAGAGGTGACTCCAACAGGGTTCAAAACCTGCTCTGTCACAGGAAAACGGTATCAGGACATGTTGACATTGTGATCTCTGAACTGCAACAACGTGGCCGCCTCCAGGACACGATATTTATGCAGAATGGTGCACCTCCCCATATTCTTCGTGGCGTTCAACAGGTGTTACGGGCAACTTTTACCGATGCATGTGTGATCAGCCGCTTTTTCCCTACATCTTGGCCTCCCCGCTCGCCTGATCTCATGCCATGCGACTTTTGGTTATGGGGATTCTTAACTTAAAGGATCGGGTCTACCAAGAACACCCAGCAATCTTGGCACATTTGAAAGATGCAATTATTCGAGATGTTCGTGGAATTAATGTGGACTTACTGCATTCTGCTGTGGAACACACTGCTTTGCAAATGGAAAGAGTTGTGGAGAACCACAGCACACATATAGAACATCTGTAGAATGTCTTGTTGATCTGCAGTGCCACCTATCGGCAACTTCTTGTACTAATTTTTTTTGTTTAATAAATCTCGAGTGCATGATCTGAAATGTCTGTTTTTAAAATTTCATCACATTATGACCCATACAACACTCTGCACAGGCCTCTGAGTTGGGGAAGTTTAATTTGGATAACCCTGTATATATGTATATATTCACTCTCTTACTCGGCTCAGTGAGCTCAGTTTCTTTATTCTTTTATGTTTGTAAATTGTGCATTTTTTTTTTTTTTTGCTTTAAAAATGATTGAATTATGTTGTTCTTAGCTTCTGGTTAAGGTTTTATGCCTTTACTTAACCTGCATGTTATAGTTGTAGAATTATCAACAATTTACAAGTTATTTAAGTGCGGCTATGCCTAATTTTTTCCCCCTATAGCAGCCATATTTGTTTACATTTGAAACTTAGCAGAATACTCAATTTGCTGCCAGTCTAGAGAAACTGAATTTTGTAACATCTTCTTTTATTATTTTGAATTTAAACTATGCTTAATCCATTCTGGACTCAACATTTAAGTTATTAAATTATCTCATACATTGACTCGGCTAAGCATCCACAAGAAATTAATCAGTTTCTACGCCTTCAGTGTCTTTTTGCTGAGTGAGACCAAAAGTAAACTTCCAGTTTTGTACACTGAAAAATCTGTTTTCTTGCCTGCTGACCAAATTGCTTGTTTTTGCATTTAAAATGTAATTTTAATTGAAAATTTTTTTATTTTTTATTTTTTAACTGTATTTGGTGTTTTATGTTTTTCGACATCTTTAAATTTTTAATGAAGATAGTTTGCGTTTTTATTATTATTGGCTTACCGCGAAGTGAGAGCTGGATTAATTGAATGAGAAATACATCTCTATTGAAATTCAATGAAATAATGTTTCATATTAGGAGCAAATACTGTCACCAGTCTGTTTCGGACAGAGGAGAATGTTTACGAGTAGCGCATACACATTAGGTAAGCAGCGCTGAATCATCTGTGAAAAACTTTTTATTTTTTATTTGTTTAATTTCTTTTTATACATCGTTTTAGATTTATTATAGTATTTGAACAGAACATGTGGCAACAATTAGATAATTCTTCAGATGACATAATTTTTTTGCATTCTGAATCCTAAAATGAATGAGATGTAATGCTGTTAAGTGAACCCAGCACCAGAGTAATCGCTATGGTAAATAAATATAGTGAACTTCAAAAAGTGCATTTATTCTATTGTGGTTTATGCGCTATCGACGAAGTAGATTAAATTCAATAAGTTTAAATGAAGTGCAGGAACAAATGCATATAATTTAATATTCCATACAAAGAAGGTTATTAGGTTAGGTTATTTAATTACGGCAAAGCCTCGAGGGCTATCTGCATAAGGGGAGGGATGCCTTCGAGGAGGACCTTCTAAGGGAAAGTGGCTCATATACACGTTTACACATGGGGAAGACCACGAAAACACCCATGCAGGCAGGCCGTTTGCTGGATTCGAATCTCGGACTGAACTACCAGTGTTCAGCGACTTTACCGCTCCGCCGCTGGTGGGCTTCCATGCAAAGAAGTCATGTGGTGTACACATCAGAATTTTTAAGCAGAAGTACACACATGTTTGAAGTATGGCAACTGACAACATTAAGTTACGTCCATATCCTCATGACACAGCATTCATATTTTTGCAGTTGTGGTGATAAAAAAATCCTACTATTCCTTTAAGAATTGTGATGCCACAAAATGAAAAGAAAGAATGTCAAATCGTAAGTTAGCTCAAATCTTTTATCATCAGAAACTGGTAATAAAACATCTAGTTTAGTAGTTTGATTTTCATTAAGCGAATCGCTATACTTTTAAGTTTTTGAAGTTTTATTTCTTTAAATGAGTTGCTTAACTTGTTTAAGATGAAAAGCTAAGTGAGAAGTTACCCAGAAAGTGACTGGTTACCTAGAAAAAAGGTGCAAAATAATTCTTTACTTGAAGAATTATTTTCTCTCAAATCTGATTATTTGTACATTGATCAGTATATTTTAAAAGAAAACTTTTATAACTATGATTTTATTTTGTTGAACGTAAGCCACACAACTTATTTAAGAAAAGCAAAATAAAAAGAATTGATTTGTCATCTAGAAAGATACAAAATAATTCTTTACCAGAAGAAGGAAATATTTACAATACACGTGAAATTAGAAGAATTTTAAAAACTTGTGATTTGAAGAGAATTTTAAAAACTACCTTTCAATAACATAAGAAAATCATCTGAGGCAATAAAATATGATTTACATGAATGTGATGTACAGATAAGGGCCAGGATTGTTCTATGCAGACTTCCAAAACAATGAAACATCACAAGAAAACTGAAGAAGATCAGTTGCTTAATGTAACTATGAAGCATTGAACTAGTGTTATGTTTTGTGCACATGTAATAACAAATGGCATGAGAAGAATCTGAATAAAAATAGCATTTTAAACAGCAGGAAATACATCAGTGATGTATTAGAGTCAAAATTAATACCAATGACTTGTGAAGTCTTTTGTGATAAAAAGACACTCTTGTTTCAATATAATTCTTCACTTATGTATTAATATAATTCTACACTTATGTACTTCTTAATGTAACTATAAAGCATTGAACTAGTGTTATGTTGTGAGCACATGTAATAACAAAAGGCATGAGAAGAATCTGCATAAAAATAGCATTTTAAACAGCAGGAAATACATCAGTGATGTATTAGAGTCAAAATTAATACCAATGACTTGTGAAGTCTTTTGTGATAAAAAGACCCTCTTATTTCAATATAATTCTACACTTTGCCATTCAGTGGAAGAAGCAGTTTCAAAGAAATGTTGTTGCTAGAATGGCTAGGCAAAAGCCCTGGTTTTATTGATGGAAAATATTTATTTAATGGCAAAGATTATGACGGCCATCTGCCTAAGGGGAGAGATGCTTTTGAAGCTCACACAAAATCATAAATCTGCCTTGGGGAATCATGAGTCATTTTTTTTTATTTAACAAAATTATTAAGAACACAGCATTTTAATGCACATTACTAAATAAGAGATAACATCAGTAAGTATAGACTGTTCTTTTGTTATGTACATTTAAAATTTACCAAAAATTACTATAAGAAAATCCTAAAATAAGTAAATGATACAAATTATATATTTCCTCATGCTGCCTTTACATCATACAGGGACAAAAGTTCATTGGCTGACATTCAATAAAACTTGCAAAAAACACATACCTGAACATAAAAGACGAATCAAAGTTCCTTCTGAAAGAATAAAAATTGAACTTTCTTTCACATTCTGATACATATTATTCTCAAACCAGACCCGAAACCTTTCACTGATTTCTTTTGATATATCATAAGGCTGGAAAGAAATGAAATCTTCAAAAAAATTGTCTAAACTGAAACTTGAATGAAAAGAAATCATTCATTCAAGCACATGGTTTCTAAAATGCATGTTTTAAAAAAAATATACAAACACATAAGAACTTTATACAGGAGAAAAATCTTTAATTTAATTTCTGTTAATAAAAAAATTAGTGAGATTTTTTCATATCTCATAAACATAGCATATCTCTCTTTTTTTTTTTTTTTTTTTTTTTTTTTTTTTTGTATTTTAAATCAAAGACTGAAAATACTGTGCTATAAAATATCACTACACAACACATTTCAAAATGGATCTTAGAGAAATTATTATTATTGCTAAAAGAAACAGTGTAAAAATATGTTATTCTCCCAGGTATACAAAGGTTACAGGTATATAAATACTTGAATTCTACAGCTGTAACAAAATTTCCTGTAACTATTTGATTATTTTTAAATGCATAGTTATTGTTTACAAAGGCACATATATATAAGTATGATCTGACAATTAAATAAGAAGCTGAATTTCCCCTATACAAATTCTTTACATTATACCCACCAATACAATACCTGCCTTTTGTTGCCTGCCTTTGCCTTCCTCACCAACCACAGACAACATATACTAGTTCAGACATTTATTAACTTAACAGTTTCCACTAATTTGTTTTATACTGCTAATAATTTTAAAAAAACATATCCTAAAATACAAAACCACTGAAACATACAAACCACATGATGCATGAGATTTTTTTTCCCCCCCTAAAGTTGCAAAGATTTTCACTTGATAAACCCTGCCTAACCAGGATTAAGTACAGTCTTCTCTTGAATTACATGGCAGGTAAAGGCTAAATCTTATATACTATCAGCACTGGATGTTGAATTTTTCAGACGTGTGGCCAAAATTTTAAACTGCCACCATCTATCCTCCTTTAAGTTTCTCTTCAGTTTTTTCCTTTAATAAACACAGATGCAGGGTAATATTTGAGATAAAACATAAAATCCATTTTATACTAAGAAATTCTTTATATGCCCCCTTTTTTTGTTATAAAGAAACATGTATAGCAAAAGTTACATGATTGAAAATGTGCACAACCTCCTCCTACAGTAGAAAAAGATACCCCACCTGACTCCCCTTCTTAGGGAAGTCATTTCTTCAGCGAGTTTACATTCGGATTCAAGCAAAAGTGCCTATAATCCTCCAGTCCTCATCACCATCTATTTTTCTGTGACAGAGGAATTGGCCAACCCAGCTTTTCACCATTCCATACTCATTGCATACAAAAAATTGGCTGTCACGGAAAGGTTAGTACTCATACTTCTTATTTCACTAGTAATTTAAGTTGTTACCTGTCCTTTAATAAAGTATAACTGAATTAGTAATGAAAATTAAATCTTTCCTCTGTGGGCCTTATTATTTGCAAATAAATCTACAGCATCATTATAATTTGATGTGTTATATGATTTTCGATTACAGGAATAACAAGACATAATAAATGTTTCTGACTCATCAATGATAGCAGATAGTTTTTGATAAGTTTTCATTTTCTATAACTTTGCTCACAGCTTGCGAATGTGGTTAGAAGCATACAGTAAATCTGCAATGCAACACAAATATTGTAAAAGGCATCCTGCAAATCATAGGTGTAGAGCTGTTGCAAGAGGTAGAAAGCACTGGCTTTTTTTATATCCACAAAAAATAGTAGAGCTTGTTCTTTAAAAATGGGAAGTTCATGGCAGAACTAAAATGTGTTTAGGTCTTGTTCATATTTTCGTGCAAGATCTGCTGCATTCTTTCTTTAGCTGACGTATTCAATATTTCAATATTTGACAACCACTGAGAAATGCAAAATTTGAATTTATTATGTTAGTACTGTTAACCCTTTTAATTTTTGTTGATTTTTTACTCACAGTGAATACTTTCTATTAAGGAAAGTTATCAGACTTAAACAATAACAATTACCATGAAACTCCAAGGACGGTCAAGCAAGGAAGCAAAAAACAAAGGCAATATCTGGCATTTATTTCAAAACCATTGATAACCTCCAGAACAAAACATAGTTGATGATGAGCTCACCTGCAGCCCCAGACTACCAAATAAAATGTATTTGTGAATTATGAGGTTTCTGCATGATAGAATGCCTTCCTGAAAAGTGATATGTATGTCACAGTCATACAACAATAATTATCCATTGAGCAGTGTAACTACACAGCATTTGACTGCTCACAAGACTTAGGGAGTAATAAGTATGTAACGGCTTATGATCCTCAGGTTGTAATATGAATAACAACAACACAGGAGATGCAGTAGCACTCAAAGGATGAAATAAAGTATATTGACAAGTGCTTTATTTGGCAAATGTTCACCTTATCAGAGCAAATGAAATCCTTAGCAAAACTGCTAGAAAATTAGAGATAATGCTGAAAAGAATTATTTTATTAAAGAATTTCATTATTAAATTGAATATTAATTATTAATATTTAAAAGAATTTAATTCAATTAAAGAAGTGCAGAAAATTATAGACTCCAACTTGTGTAGCTAAGGCCATTATTACTTACTCAAGGTATGTGTATCAACTTCATGAAGCTCTGCATCCTTCATTCACTATACCAGGGTTTCTTAAACTGTGGGTTGCCAAAAATTTTAGCAGTTTTGATATTTCTTTAACTTATCATAATAATTTTATAATTATCAAATAGTTTTACACAATGTATCTGAAAATAGATAAAGATAAGACAATTCAAACAAAGAAAAAAACGAAAATGTTTCGACGCATTCTTTTCATAATATAAACATTCATTTTCCTTGCTTTGCATGTGAAGCTGTAATTTCGTGTGTTACTTATTTAGAATCTTCATATTGTTCTATGTCTTAAAATTAGAAATTAAAGTTAATGACCTAAAAGTACAATAGTATATTACAGTACAAGTGAAAAAATTGACAGTTTCACTCACACATGTGTCAGATTTACGCAATACTTATGGGGTCCCACAAAACTTTTGTAAATATTGCGGGTCGCCATAAGTATTGCGTCGCGTCCTGGGGTCGCGAAAAAATGTCACTGATAAAAAGGAGTCGCGACTGAAAAAAGTTTAAGAAACCCTGCATTATACCATGCCGTGGTATGGTATAAGTATATAACATATTCAAATTAGGCTGGAATACATGATTAAAATGAGATTATCTCTACTGATGACAGAATCCTTCAAACCTCACATATATATTACACTTGCCATTTATGGCTAGAAATACTGTGAATGCAACCACAATTTACTTAGCTCTGGGAATTATAAGTGATAGTGAAGTACTGCACTTTGCATGTGTTGTTTATGCTTGATTATACCTAAAAGTTTTGCAGCAACTGTCGTTAGGAAATCCAGCAGCTTTCTTTGTACGTAGACCCCTTTTGGTTCAAAATTATTTTAATCTTTTATCAAAGTGGCCATCTTAAAGAAGTGATGCTTAATGCTGACATTAATTTACATTTAAAAAAATACTGATTGATGGCTTTACAGGATATTTGCTTTTACGAGTGAGTGAGAAAAGAAGGATTAAGAATGTGTTCTGAGATAAAGGAAACCATTGTTTTCTGTTAGTTTTCCAGATTTTCACAGATATGAGGACATGGAAGTATATCAAACTAACACATGGTGAGTATGTACAAAACTATGCTCATCTGAAATCAAATCATTGATTGCCTGATATTTTATATAAAGTGAATGCTACTTTTTCCCACTGGTGATTCATCATTTGTAAAATGGGATAAGCTCTGGAGCACATTTCACAAATGAAAAATTAACTAAGCTGTAATTTCATAGGATTTTAAATCCCTAAAAAAAAAACTATTTGATATTCTTCAAGCAAAGAAAATTTAAATAAACCCATTCCTACATGGAATTTTTATTCAAGATTTAGATTTTTGAATTAAGACTACTGAATTTTGAGACAGTGATCTTGAAATTTTGGGAGAATAATCAGTCCTTACAAATCACTTCCAATTAAAAAAAAAAAAAGAAAACTTTGATTTGTCCTATACTTTGAATGCTTACTTTATTACAATACACATGATATAAAACAAAGTTCCAGTATAAAATAAACAACAAGGAAACATTTAAAACAGTGAAACAAGCAATAAATCAAAAATAAAATTCAAAATCACTTACCAGAGGGGTAGCAGGATGCAACACAAGCATACTTAAAGGCACTGGTTTATTAGAAACTGCTTTAATATGTGCAAGTGATGAAACTTTCAAGTTTAATGCCATTCTTAATTTTTTAGGAACAAGAATTAAATTTTTGGTATAAAAGAAGCTCATAGGAAGACCAAATTCATCTTCTTCACTAGATTGCATTACCATTACTATAACACACACAGAATCAAAAGTACTTTTTCTCTTGTCCTTTGTGGAAGTATCACTTTGAGATTTCTTCTTTTCAGTTTTTTGGGTGTCAGCATTCGACTTAGATTGCAAATCTAAGTCTTTTTCTGATTTAGCAGAATTTGCTTCATTATCTTTTGCTTTCTTCTTGTCAAGAGGAAATGGTAATTTCTGTAACACAGCAACAAAGCAGGGAGGTATTTTTGACACACCAGAAATATCAGCGTATGTACTTGCATTTATGAAAACTATAGTAGATTGCATAATCTCTGGCAAATCCTGCTTTTGTGAATGCTCAAAAGGCACAACACGCAAAGAGGCTTCAAAATTCAAAGGCACAAAATTATCATGGATTTTGGTCCCTAAATTTTTTTTATAAGTTTTATCTTCAGAAGAACCCCACGGCCAAAATCTGTAGTTTTTATCATCTTCAGTAATTTCAAAATTAAGTTCCACATCCAAGTTCATTCGTAAAAAATCAAACTGCAAATGATCAGGCTTCTTGTTTAATCTCTGAACTTTTTCAGAAATGTTTCCATGCAATTTAACATGTACAGCAGTTTTTTCTGTTAGATATGCCACACTTACTTTGGGCTCAATATCCACTAAAACATAAAGAGAAAATAAATAAATAAATAATAATTAAGAAAACATACAGGTAAAAATTCAAATATTAAAAATACCAAAAATGAAATAAAAACTGATTTCTTATACTAGTTTACAGTACTAGAGACTGTAAAGAAAAAGTGTGCACACTTTTCTTTACAGTACTCAAAACAAAAATAGAACAAAAATAGAATCTATTCTCCCAATTTAATTATTAATTTCTGAATTTTTCCCCTAAATGCTTAAACAGACATGTCATTCAAACAAAAAGATATGGCCAACTAATTAACAATTTACTTGATTATTAAGCTGATATTAAAAAAAAACCTTCCCCCCCAACAAAATATTTTTTTTATTTTTAAATATACACAGCATTATTTTATCAGAAAATGGAGGAAGCTGGAAGTTTATTAAATAAATAGAAAAGTGATATTTTTGCAAATATGTTATTTTCATATATAAAGCTCAGATTCCAGATTCCAGTTAAGAAAATTTATTAATAGATAATGATGGAATAATATTTTTGCAACTTTAAAAAGGTATTTGTAATAATGATTAGAGTTAATTAACCAGACTATATTTCACTTAAGTTTATAAATTTAAAAAAATGAAAAATACCCAATTGTAAATTATGTGCATAGTAAATTAGATGTTTGGTCAAACAAAAATATTTCTAAATCTACTACATATTCCTGAAGTAAATATTCATAATTTTAAATTACGAATATTTATATGAAGAAGAAACTAAAATTTTTAAATTATAAAGTTTTGCATAAAATAGTAAATTATTTTAACTCCATACAAAAACAAGATATGTATATAAATACATAAGAACTAATTAAAATATAATTATGCATCATTCACGAATATAAGATTATGAATACACATATTTGTAAGTACAATGAAATCTTGGGTCACAAATGCCTCTCATATGAATAAATTTTCTAAACACAATATGTCTTGGATGAGGAATACTGTTTCGAATAATGAACATGCAAGCTGGCAGCAAATGATTTTAGAGGTGTTTTGAGAGCTCTCAAGCAGAATTAATATTCAGAAACTTCAAGAAAAATCACTTTAATAATTTCCATTGCTTAACTCTTTGGCAAAGTTTAGAAGGAAGTACACTGCAAAAAGAAAATGGGATAGTTCTATATCTCCCATTGTATTGGGCTAATTGACAGAATTCAGACTGCATTTTCTAAGTCTCAAAAGCATGACTTGGGATATACATTACACTTATATACAGCATTGTTCTAACATAGGTATTTTGACACAAAATCGAAGTTTTTCTGAAATGACATGCCATTTTTTTTTCCATATTTCAATTCTATGACTCAAATTATGTCCAAATAGTAAATTTTGTAAAATTTGGTGTGGAATTTATGGAGAAATTTAAAAATTTTAAAAACTCAGTGGCGCAAACAGTTCTAATGGGCCAAGGCCTGCAGTGCCCCGAAATCTGCTTTCTTGATCGTGGGCCACAGGGTGCATAAGCATACACCCTGAACAAGTGGTCAGCTTGTCGCAGGACCCTCAGTGTTTAGTTTCCAAGTGAACTTGGTACTCATTTTATCGACCCAAAGGATGAAAATCAAGGGATGAAAGGCTGAGTTGACCTTGACCAGCCTGGGGTTCGAACCCCGGACCTGTGGTGCTGCTGCGTGATGCACTAGCCACTGCACCACCGGGCCTCAATTTAAAAATTTATCTTGCCCCATTTGTTTCAGTTTGAGCCAAGAGTAATTCAGTTGGCAAACTTCTTAATTTATAGCAACCTATTTTCCTTTCCTTTTTTTCATTGCCCACAAGCGGGCAATATACTAATATTTTAACCAAATAGCATTTATTTCAGTCAGATAAAGTACGCACTGCTAAACGTACTACACAGCCTCATTACAAAAATAAAAATTGCTACATCAATATAATTTTAGACAGAAAGCACACATGACTTTAACATAACTGACACATTTAAATTTTCATAGCATGTATTAGAAAAAGGAGTTTTTGAAAATAATGGACATACTTAACAGATTCAATTTTGATTTTGCTATTGACAGGGAAACAGGTAATAATATGCTATATATTTTGAATGAACATCTTGATTTTCAAAACTGAGTAAAACAGTTTAAGATCTGCAAAAAAATTGTTCAATTGAAGATAAAAATAGTAAATGATAAATTCAGGATTTTGAACAACAGAATTCCAAGAGAAAGGGGATGAATTGTTGGTTTCAATCAAGATGATGGTGCACTGGTGACATAAGTTTCAAAATTATTTGGATATTGAGACATACTGCATCTAAAGACACGATGTTGTCCTTACAGTCCTACAGACAACAAAGAGCATTGGTTAATTCAATATATTAGCCAGGTATGTCCAACAGGTTAATTAAATATGGCATAGCTCATAATCTTATCATGATGACTTTCTGCTTAACACTAGAATTACGGTGGTCTTCATATACCTAGAATTACGGCGGGTGTCATTTTGACCCCTTGATAAGATATCTGCATATTTCTCTATATGATATAATATATTTGTGAAAAAGAAATTAAAATAACGCAAATTATGACAACTACAGTTTATTTTAAAGAATTTAGACACTTTGCATGTATGTAGTCAAATAATGAACAAGCATTTAAATATTTCCATCGGAAAATGTAATTTTTTTTTTCACTTTCAATAGCTTACATTTCAGAAACACGGGAAATAAAATGTATAAATATTTACGCAAATTTTTCCAAAAAAAAAAAAGTGGTTTTTAATCCAAATATTAAAGTTTTTTAAAACAAATTTTTGCTATAAAGAGTACATAGAAATAGAAATATATAGAAATATTTTATTTACAGATAATATATTGTGTACAATATCCACATAAATATTTATTACAGCTGTCACAAATATTAGAAGTTTTGTTACCTTTGCATTTACTTACTTGACATTTCTCACTTTTTCTTTTTTTTGATTCTACTGAATCTCGTCCATCCACAAAGCCACTTGAAGAGAGAACAAATTTGTTTTTACTAGATATACTATATTCTTCTCTTAGTTCTTCTGCCAAACCAAATGCAATAGAAAATTCCTTTTTGCTGATATAAACTTTTGTAACTTCCTTACACAGAATCCACGCATTTATGCCTACTAAGTCCAAAATATTGTAGAGTACATGTACTGGCCAACGGCGTGATGGTACTTTCATGGAGTACTTTCTTGCCATTTGATCCAAAACATCTACCCCGAATTTCGTAGAATTGTAAAACTGTATTACATCAGGAACCTTCTCTTCATTAGATTCAAATTCAACTGATGAATGGAGTGTACTTAACAAAATATTGTTTTTCTTCCTTTTACCTTTATATGATGTGTTATATACTCGTGTTTCATCACAACTGAAGAAAAAAGTTTATTTCTTACATTTTTTAAACTAAGGGGAATTTTTCTTTTTGCACGATTCCAACATGACTCAATTCTTTTGATTTTAGGGATTTCGCAAGTTTTACTGATGTAAAGAAACTGTCTGTAGTTATATTTCGGCCAGTAATTTTTGTAAGGAGCAACTAAACGATTTACTACGTTCTCTCCTAAACTTTGATCACTTAGTCTCATTTCATCTTTTCCTAAATATGGAAATCCATTTAATAAGTATTTTGTCCTAATGTCTACTGCTAGCCAAAATTTCATTCTGAATTTATCAGGCTTGTTAGACATACACTCCAAAAAACGGCATCTTGTTTTTGTAGGGAATAACTGCTCATCAATCGTAATGTTTTCATTTGGGTTTGTAGCAAAGCTTAGAGTTTTCTATAAAAGTATTCCATACCTCGGATATTAGTGCAAATTTATCACACTGCAAACGTGAAGACCTTGTTAGTTTATTATCAAAAAGAAGAAATTTCATAATTTCCAGAAACCTATCTCTACTCATAGTTTTACAAAAAAAAAAAACTTTGGTCCTCAAGTCTTGGACCACAAACTAAGAATTGGTAAGCCCTTTGCGGCTAATGTCCCCTTTACGTGCAACAACGTGATGAATGCTTCCAGTTCTCCTAATAAAATGGCTACTCATTATGAAGTTTACGCTTGACTTCAGCATCAGTACACTCCTTTATGACACGTAAAAGTTTTCCATTTATTATTAACTTCCACGCACTAAGAGCTTTACCAGAACAAATGTGACGTTTAGCATAGGATGTTGGTCCTGCATTTTCTCGCAAGATATTTTGCAAGGGTCGCTGACCAGAAGTATTTGAAGTATTTTCTACTTTCCATACAGTTTTATCACTAGCAATTTCTTTACAAGTGTTAGTTTGAATTATGTTGAATTTCATATTCCCTTTTGAACGTCTACTAGTTCACGCTTTGGCATTCTTAGGTACAGCAGAATTTGAACTCGTAGAAACAAATCCATTTGTACTTTCACTTGAGCGTGAGATATTGCCTCAGATGATATGAGGATGATATTGCCTGTTACTCTCTATAATAAATTCAGAATCACAAGATGTTTCATCTCCATCTTTATCTGTAGAATTATTTTCGATTTCAGAACCGGAATCGGCATCAGATAATTCTTGCATCAGTTTCATGATTTCTTCATGCGTTAGTCCTTTTCTATGCGCCATTACTACGTCACTATAATAAATTCATGTAAATAGAATAAAATTTTCCACTAAAACCTGTTATGAATAATAAACAAAATATCTATGAAAAATCTACAAATGTTCAGCTCGTAATAATCTCTTTTTTCTGTTTTCTTTCCACAAAGAAAAGTATTGCACATATTTCAAATCATGTGACTGGCAGATGTGAAACTACGCAGACCCACCATATTCTTTTCCTTTGTTTGTATTTTGTTTAGTAGGTGCAAATAAAAATAGTTTACAGAAGTAATAGTGTTCAGATAATACAATGGAATGTATTCACATTTCTTTTCTCTCAAAGGGGTCAAAATGACACCTGCTGTATTTATAGGTATAATCATTTGTTAGGACTAAAATAAAAACACGATTTTCTTGAAATCTTTATTATTTCATAAATCACAATGATTTAGGAAAAGTCGAGAAAAGATTAAGATATCTTAAAAAGCGAAAAAAAAAAAAAGAGCTGTCAGAAATAAAAGTTAGCTAGGAGTCAAAATGACCCCTTTCATAATTCTAGTGTTAAGGGGAAGGAATGCCTTCATGAAGAACTTTCTAAGGGAAAATGGCTTGTATTCGCATTATACAAGCTGAAAAACCACAGAAACTAGCCATGCAACCAGCCCGTTTACCTGAAATCAAACTTCTAGCATTAAGCGGTCTTAACCACTACTGGTGGGATCCTACATAAATTTCATTGCACGCTATTTATATGTCTAGAAAGATACAGTGTTCAACATAAGCAGCATTTACAATTAAAAACACTACAATATTTACAATG
The DNA here is from genome assembly GCF_044657685.1 of Stegodyphus dumicola. Classification (NCBI taxonomy): domain Eukaryota; kingdom Metazoa; phylum Arthropoda; class Arachnida; order Araneae; family Eresidae; genus Stegodyphus; species Stegodyphus dumicola. The sequence continues at coordinate 106,333,711 of NC_140775.1, forward strand.
CTTTATAATCAGAAATGAATAAACATATACTATAAAAAATAATTGTAAAGAATATAAAGGATGAACTTACAGACTTTTACATAAAATGATACTTGATTAACCCACAAAGGAAATTCTTCATTTGGGAAAACAACACGAATTTGATCCAACAGAACATTTTCAATATGTGAAGCATTTAATTCCTAATAAAAGTTAAATGTTACATCAGAAACACTAAGTGATAATAGTTTTCAGTCTTTACAATTATTTATAAAAATTATATTAAAATACACATATACAATAATAAAAATGTCCTATTACAAACACTACCCACACACACACAAAAGGGGATCGTGATATCATGTTTCAGAATCCAATGGTTGTTTTCGCTTTGTCCCTGAGGGACTATTGTTTTCGTTTTGCAATTTTGCGTCAAATTATTCTGAATGTCCGTTTCACTTTTCAAACTGTTGCCACCAAATATTAGAGCCCTGTATTATATTTGAAGAAATTAAATAATGAAGAATCTTCATAAATGCATGTATGTTTCTCACATTGTGATAAAACAATGGTACCTAAAAAGCCATCAAATTTTGAATGACGTAATCCTACTGCGAATATGGGCATCTGGAAGACCAAATTTGAAATTTGCTTTATTATCAATTTCATATTTTGTAAAACTTTAATGAATTTTTGATTAACAAACTCAAGGATTTCAAAGCGAGCAAAGGCAATGTTGTACAGAAAAAACATTTTTATCTCCAGCGTGAGACTGTGTATCGGAAATTCAAAAGATATGCTCAATTTAAAACTATTTTGCGATATTGCTCTTGAATTGAATTTTATAATTTAAGTGCAAAAGAACGTGACATTTAATAAATGAATGTAACACACAAAATTTTAAAAAATACCCCTTTGGACGTAATTAAAATCTGAAACCTTTCAGGTGTTTTTTTTGGGGGGGTGTAAAGTAAAAATTAATACAGTCAAAAGTCGTTAATCCGGACTCGTCGGGACTTCGGCAATTCCGGATTATCGATTTTTCCGGATTATAGATCATCAGTTTAAATCTGGTAAAATGGCATGCAGAAATTATAAAATTAAAAATATGAGACCGTAATTTACGAAATAAAGAACAATTATGATCTAAAGGGTATCAAAATTTACAAAAAAAAAAAAAAAAAAAAAGCTTAATATTTATTTGTTTACTTTATTAAACATTTCTTTCAATGTAAGTTGTTTAAGTTGCTTCGTTTTTTATGTGATAATACATTCTCTTTAATTCCATAAACAGACATAATTTCTTGTTCAGTTGCAAAGTTCCGATGTTCAAGTCCTTTAATTGCTGTGCCGAGTCAAATAGAATTTTTGATTCTGGAGCTCCCAAAGGATCGTACAAAACGAAAGTATGTTTCGATGTCCATTAAACAAAAAGTGGAATTGCTGCAAAAAATGGATAAAGACATGAAGAATGTGACAGAGAGGTTAGTGAAAACGAAATTTTTTCGTTTTCAATAACCTCTGTTACTTTCTTCGCTATCGGAAGCGAATTATAATGACGAGGCATTTGATTTAAATCATATCAAAGACGGAGTACATCGAGAGGGAATACCACATTTAGTAAGCAATTATAAGCCAAATAAAATGAAAACATCTGCTCTTAAGATAAGGATAGTGTTGAAAGATCAACTTCCAATTCATTGCGGTCCGGTCCCTGGCGTTAAAGATAAACAAACGTTAAAGTTTAGATAAACAAAGGATATGCCTTTATCCATTTTTTGCAGCAATTCCACTTTTTGTTTAATGGACTCCGAAAGATACTTTCGCTTTGTATATCCTTTACATATTAGTAAATATATATCGGAAATTCTATTTGAAATAATCGAAAGTTCAAGCTTACTTTTATAAAATTGCTCTAACAGTCTGCAAAAAATAATAAGCCGGATCCAATTCGAAGATTAAGGAACAATGCAATCTGCAACATTAACTGAAATAGATAATTAGATAATTTTAACTTAGCTTATCCCGTCCGTTATACATTAAACGCGCATTCGTAAACGTATTTTGCGCACGCGCAAATTCGCAGCCGTAAAGATCTTACGCGCATGCGTCAACGTGACGCATGCACAGAAAGTTTGTAGCTTTGAGGTCCGGATTATGGGTGTCCGAATTAACGACTTTAACTGTAATTCTTTTTAGAAGTAAATCTTTTTTGATACATTAACAAACAATAGAACATTCTGCAGAGCAGTGAAATACATAACTTAATTTTTCAAGAAATTATTTGTTCAAAGAAATTTTAAAGGATTAAACCTCCAATTAAAATGTATAAAGACCATAAATACCTGTGTGACTAGATTCTTTCTGAATGAGATTTATCTTGCAATATTAAACTCATATAAACAAGCCTCTGTTTATTTAATTGTAATACTTTATGTAATAACAAAATTTCATTTCCTTAGCAAATACAAAGGAGGATGTAGAAACAAGAAAGTAAGTAAAAACAAATTTAAAATACAACAATATACAGAGCACACATTTCTGTAATGATTTTGTTTTTCTCCATGAATATGAATTTAAATATTAATTTTAAAATATAAACATGACTGGCATCAAATTGGGATAAGGTTTAATAATTGTCTGCAGCATTTAAAATATTCTTTTCTTTAAAATATCACTGAAAAATAAACAATGGAATGAAGGCTATATTTTTGCACTGTCCGAAGAGAAATACTGTTATTCAATTATTTAAAAAGACACGCAAAGCATGGTTTTAATATTTCTATACGTAAAATTAGCGCCATAATTAATATGAAAGGAAAAAACTGTCAAAGTTTATATATGGCTGGGAAAAAGGTAAAAAATTTATACCCAACAAAGGTACGTACAGCTTTTAATAAATCTAAAGTCGCATCTCATATATTAAAGGAAAACCCAGCCCCCCCCCCAAGAGAGCTATTGTAAAATTTTTAAATATCTCTGCAGGAGCTGTGAACAAAACTATAAAATCTGATTTAAATCTAATCAAAGTAAAAAAAAAAAAAATATGATGCTCATCATGTAATGCCGAAACATGTTCCTCAACGAGAGCCTATGTGTAGACTGCTGTATGAAAATTATTTGGAAGGTGAAAAATGGAAATATATAGTTACAATTGATGAGGCTTGGATATACTTGTTGGTTCAGAGAAAACAAGGAAAGTTTTTCTAAAGAATTTATGGTTAATACTGGATTTTGTTATAATGGAAAAATTAAAATAAGGAAAGTAGAAAAAATGTCAAAATTTATTCAGATTACTATCAGAAATATTGTTAACACCTATTTTTAGAGAAGAAATTCCATTTCTTTATCCAAACAATCTTCATTGTGTTAAGTTCCATCAGGATAAGGTTTCAAGCCATACCTCTAAATCTGCGGTTTAATTTTTTTAAAAAATGAGAAATAAAACCAGAATTGAAGCTACTCCCTTTTAATGCACCCAGTGCTTAAATTGTGCCGGAGCCCACCGGAGCTCGGCTCCGGTGCTTCTCTATTTTTAAGATATATTACAAATCTGGCCAAGGCGCACAGGAGCTCTAAATAAGATGAGCTCCGGCATTTCTTTTTATAAAACTAAACCACAATTTAAAGGGAAAAAAATGAGAATTCGTAACGTTTTAGTTTAACAATAAGAAGACCTTGCAATACTCTTATTTCCCTAAATACGAACTCATGAGAACATGAGACGGTCAAGTAAAGTCCCTTCACTCACATGCGAAAACCTTTCCCTTTAAGAAAAGCAATAAATTTGGGGGAGTTTGTTTAGGAACGCCTAAATTTCTCGCCATGCCATTGTATCTCGTGTATTGTTATCGATGCTTACAGTTAGTTATCCTTGCAGGAAGGAAAATTTGTGTTCTTAAATGTGCGTTAAGTGACAGCGAGTACAATAAGAGTAAAATGCTGAGATAAACTGCTCAAGCACATCCTATACATCGTCTTTCCCACAGTATCCACTAATGGGGGAGGGGGAAGCGTAACCAGCAACTTTACATTTAGGAGTCCGATTCAGGACTTATTTACCCCTGACACCCATCTGCTTAATGGCTATAATTATATCAACCATGGAGGTAAGAAACTTCCTACCTCCATGATATCAACAAAAAGCAGCCGTCAAGGAGAACGTTCTCTCTCACCGAGATTTCCCTCATTTTTTGTTCCACCCACTCATACCCTAATTCCGTTTTGCACTGGAATTTTCATCAGCTATACTTTAAGTATATTTAATTTTTTGTGATGATAAAAGAACTCCCTTACCCCCTACGATCAAAACCTAAATTGGGCAGGAACCCACCGGATCTCGGCTCCGATGCTTCTTAGTTTTTGTAATAAATCATACATCTAGCCTGAACGCACCGGAACCCTGAATAAGAAGGCTGCTGCACTTCTTTTATGCAATTGAATAACAATTTCAGTAGAAATTTTATCTCGAAAATTTTATTTGAACAATAAAATTATATTAAAAATTGCGTATTAAATTTCAATTTATCTCTTTACATTTTATTTAATTTTAATTAGTTAATTACTTCAATCTTTAATTATTTCAATAAATAAAAATTAATTATCTAATAATTATAAATTAAATTATAATTAATTAACTATCTAATAATTATCAATTAAATTGTAATTAATGAAGTTTATAATAATTATTGATTAAATAACAATTTATAAACACTAATTAATTTGTTAATAATTAACTATTTAATTTTAAAATTATTAATGAGTTTAATAGTCATTTTATTTATTTATTTACTCTTGTTCCTCTCTGCTCATGGTCTTCCATAGGGCTCTGGCACTTCTAATCTTAGAAATTAAGCCCTGAATGCATCCCACGGAAGTCCCTTGATGTGTCTCCTATGGAATATTGTGCATTTGGACTTTAAAAACAAGCTCTTTAAAAATCAGAAAACATTGGATGGACTCTGGAAGATTGTGAAGGAAGAGTGGAGTAAAATTAACCTTGATGGCTTTCAGAAAAGGACTTTGATCTTGGAAATCAATATGATAGTTCAACAAAGGGGATATAAGACTGAACATGTTAGAAAATAAAATTCTCACAAAAAGTCCAATTTTTGTGTCAAAATACCTATGTTAGAACAATGCTATATATAAATCTAATATATATCCTAAGTTGTGCTTTCGAGACACGAAAAACGCATTTTGAATTTTGTCAATTGGCCCAGTAGAACTTTTTTTTTTTTTTTTCCTTTCTTTCTTGTGCAGTGTACATAATTCTTGTCAAGTTGCCCTAAATCTGTATAACTTTTCAAAAATTAAAATCATACTTTTCAACAATCATTCATAATTTTAATCATTAATTTTAGAAAAAATCTCATGTAAATTTTCATAAAGCACTTTTTAGCCACTTTCAATTACATCTGGTTATAATTTATATTATTTCTTCTTACAACTGCATCAGCTTTCCATGTGTCAGTTTCGAAACAATGAACAATGAATGTCAAAACCTCTTCATCCTTATCTTTGTCAATTTTTATAAACTCAGCTTCCTAAATTAAAGTCACAACTGCTAGGTTTACTGTTATTGGTTGGCAGTCTTCAAATTATTGCACACACCTTCAAGGCATAGTTATTTCTAGATGTTACTTCTGTGATTCTTGCCAATTCAGAAATACTAGCAAAAGTTTATAATTTTTACATTGCAGAAGCAATAAGTTGTTCAGGTATGGCTCCATTTGACATTACAAGAAACATAACCTCACAGCCACTGTCAAGGGATTTTGGAGGCTTACAGACAAATGCACTTATGCCGAAGAGAGTGTTCTGATAATGGGAAAAAGCCAAGGCACAGACAAACAAAGCCCATTGTTATGACACATACAGATACATGTGGCACAATTACACAAGCAGGTATGAATTATTTCAGAACTACAGTAGACAGTTTCTGACATTTTATCAAGGTTTAAAGAAAAGCAGTATTGTAGATGAACTGTATTCTTTATACTGTAAGTCTTTCTTTAAGTCAAATCCTTCAGTAAAGAAAATCAGATGTGGTAATACTAAAGCAGTAAGCTACTTAAATTTGCCATTAAACTTGGTATTATAATAAATCCAGTTCCTCAGTGTACTACATCTTTAAATGGTGTTGATATATAAACATTAAACTGAAATTTATTTGCAATAGTGTGAATGCACATAATATCAAAACTGAGTATAGTATAACTGTTCTGAAACAAAATCTTTACTTACGCATAAACTGAATAAATATATTTATCTTTAAGTGGCTTAAAGGTATCTTTAATTTTTTTAAATATGATTAAGAAATACATTATATTTAGTTTTATAGCCATATTTAATTCTATAGCTTTATTTCAGTTAGCAAGTAACATGTAAAATTAGTTTTATAGCCATATTTAATTCTATAGCTTTATTTCAGTTAGCAAGTAACATGTAAAATATGTTTATACATTCTAACTTACTTTTAAATTCATAACCTAACTGAAACTGTGACTGGTGGATTTAGTGAGCTATTGACATATATAAATAAGGATACAGTTAGCACAGCTTTTGATGGTAGTGGTTGTAGTTATTTGTTGCATGTATATTCGACATTTCTTGCATACTTCTGATGTTATCTAGTTTCTTGTTTTATAGTTTTCCTTACATATTTAAATAAATCTTATATGATCTTATGCAAAACCTATGATTTATCCTTCAACATTTACTCAAGTTGATAGCAATGCAAAAATAAAAACAAAATTGCAAGTAATCATTCTGAATTAAAAAAGAGTATAGAGCAAAGGATTTTAAACATGGTAGAGAATTTTATTCCTACAATTTAGCAGTAGTAAAAACAGCATTAGCATTAAGCACACAGGAATACATATGAGCGGTTCAAATTTCAGAAATGAACAACAATGCAAAATTAAATTTAACTGGGGCAAACTAGTTTTAGAAATAGTTTGAGACAAGCACACAAAGACAAATGTCTTGGTCTCAGATGGATTCTACATTCTTGATGAAAGAATAAATCTTGCAGTTCACCATTAACAACAGAGGATTAAGAAGCATAATTTTTCTAGACAGTAAAAATAACTGATGAGACATCACTCCTGCATTTTCGCTCCCTTATAAAGTCTATAGCAAACACCTAAATACAATCTTCCTTCTGACAAAAAAAAAAAATGTGCCAACCCAGTTGGAAAGATGGCAATAATGATTTTTTTATTATAAACAAGTGACCTATCAATATACTATTTCTCTAAAAATTACCATTAATGTTACAATCTATATCGAGAAAGTAATATGAACTGATAAGAAATGGAAACCATCAAGGTGTCCAACCAAGTAACACTCAGTTTCTCATGAAATGCTATATTACAATTAACACATGCCACAACCTGCTAATAATTATGACCTTACCCCCATGAATTTTTGTTCGTTACTACATCAAAGAAGAAGCTCCACAGAAGAAAATTCAAATCAAATACTATTCAGCTGTACTACAATTATACAGGTTTCACTGAAACAACTTCCACAAAATGCCTTCCCACATACTTTGAAAACTTGGCTGAGTAACAGGTCCACTGCTTATCACATGAAGGCAGCTATTTTGCAAAAGAAAAAGATTTTTTGGTAATGATGCAGTATGCAATTTACTACTCTTCTTCTTCAATGGCTCGACAGCCCAGGGTGGGACTAGCCTTCTCCAGACATCTCTGCTTTTGACAACTATTTTCCAGTTTTTGACCTTTAGAATGTTCAGGTCATTTTCAACACAATCGATTCATTTCACCGGGGGGTCTACCCTGAGGTCTGGTTCCCATGGGCCATGCTAGAAGGACTTTCTTACAACACTGATCTTCATGCATTCTGGTCAGATGATCAGCCCATTTAAGTTCCTGTAGTTTGAAGAATTTTACTATATCAGGTATTCCTATAGATCTTTTATAACTCTAAATTAGAACATCTTCTCCATGATCCATTCACACGGACTCCAACAAGAATGCAATGCAATAATCTTCTCTCAAAAATCCCCCAAAGCTTCTGCATTATGTATGGTCAGTGCCCTAGCTTCCGATGCACAAGTCAAAACAGATCTTATATAACTCTTTTAAAAAAGCAATTTAATTCTTAACTTGAGAAAGCTGGATTTTAAACAGCTTTTCAGGGCATGAAAACATCTATTTGCAGCAGAGATTCTTTCAAGTATTTCAAAAGTTATCCATTTTTACAATTCATCCCTGCTCCCAGATAAGTGAAACTGTAGACTTTTGCAAACATATAGCTACTAACTTCTAAATAACTAAGCAATAAATCATATTTTAAACAAGTCATATATTTTGTTTTATTTTCGTTAACAGAAAGGTTAAATCTTTTTGCACTTTTTCCAATGCCATGAATGCCTGTTTAAAAGCAGGAACAGTACGAGCAAAAGTGCAAATATCATGTACATTAAGTCAGTAACTGAATAGTCTTCTAAAAATTTTTTCCTCTAGCACCGATCCTAGAATCTCTAATAACTTTTTTGAGTTCAGTTATAAACAGGAGGTATGCTAATGCAGCCCCCTGTCTCACTCCATTCTTGACCTCAAATTCCATTAAGACCACCTTATACACAAATTTGTATCTTTGTTTCCTTAAGAGTCAAAGCACCAGTGCAACAAGTTTTTGTGCAATATTTAGTTCATGCATCGCTTCGATAAGAAACTCCCTATTAATGTAATCATACACAGTTCTGAAATCAATAAAAAGATTGTGTGTTTCGATTACATATTCATTATTTTTCAAAAATCAGCCTTAGGTTGAAAATTAGCTGCACTGATAATTGATTATCGCACTATCAACATATGCTTGTTAAAAAGAATAGTTGAAAGTATTTTATAGGATGTGCACTAATTCTTTTATATCTATTACTTTTAGTCAGTTAGTTATTTCTTACATGCCACTAAAAAATACTGTTTTTAAATATGAACACAAATAATTAAGAATACATAACTGAAAATGATCCTAATAATTTACTATTAATTTTTATTATTAATTAATAGTAATAAATATATTATATTTATTATATTAAATTTTGGTTAGAGTAGATTGAAGGATGCCCCTTGTATTATCGCCAAGTTGTCATTTCATTTATGATAACCTGAGCAGTTGAATGTCATGGAAACCCTATTATGATGTAATCAGCTGTCATAAATTTTGAATGATGGGAAGAAGATTTGTAATGGTTTGTGGTGTGTTTTGGTTAGGAAGTACATTGCTTGTTTTGTGACTTAGACGGTAGAATGGCTGAATGTGGCAAGATTAATTTGAAGTTTTTGTACGATTTGAAACGAAAGGGGAAAGAAAAGCACATTAATTGACTGGTGTGTAAATGAAGGATTACTTGAAGGAAATGCGTACAGTTGAACGTCGAAGCATATCGGCACCACAGAGGATATTTTTCACTCTTATTTTTGTGAATTTATGTGGCGATGCCGATATACGGATTTTAGTTCAAATAATTTTAGGAAGTTTTTGGATGCTGTTAAGGAATTTTGTCTGCCACAGACTGAAGAACTCAAATTTCTAAAAAAGGTAAGTGGATATTTGCTTTGTGTAGTGCTTAGATGCATAAGATGAATTTCCTTTTTTATGATATTTTATTGTTCGATTTAAAATGTAGTTTATTCAGATTATGTATTTTTTGTTTGGCTCAACTGTAGAATTGGGTGTGCCTTTGACTTCTTTTGTAAAAATAAATCAATGTGTACATGGACAAAGTCATGGGAGTGCACAATGCCAAGTTTCTGCAATTCTCTAATGATTTTCTTTAAGTGAAAATAGGTTAATGTGTGCATGGATAAAGTCAAGGGAGTGCGCAATGGCAAGTTTGTGCAATTCTCTGAGTTTTTTTTAAGTGAAAATAGGTTGATGTGTACATGGATATTGAATTTGTGCAATTCTTTAGTATTTTGTCTTGTACTAAGTTTGTGCAATTCCTTGTTATTTTGTCTTATACCAAGTTTGTGCAATTCTTTGTCTTGTTGGTGATTTTTGGTGCAAAAATCGCCACTACACAAAGCCAAAATAACAAGTCAAAGAATTGCACAAGCTCGGTATCCATGTACCACCAAAAATCGCCAATTTTTGCCACAGGGCACCTGTAAATATATTTTACCTAAATTTTTATTTCTATTGAATTTAAATTCTTTCGAATTACATAAAACTAAATCCAGAGTGATCTAAAAGAGCTGTGCGCAATTAAAAATACATAAATGAAAATTATTCCATTAATAATCCATTCAATTTTTTATTCCACTGAATTTAAATTTCAAAAGCTTCATAATTCTACAATAATAAAACAAAACAGAATAATCATAAATACAATTCAATAGCTTTCATATTTAAATTAGCAATAAAATGGCGGGAAAAAGAAATGATTGAAACTACAAAAAATTTAGAGATGCCAAATGTGATAGATTGCATACCCATTTTTTTGCTGTGCATACATTTCTCGACATTTTGTGATTTTACTTTCATTTTTTTATGAAATGCCTTATATAAAATGCTTTTAAAATAATATACTTAAAACTAACTTTAACTTCTAATCTAAGTCAATTATAAACAACAGTACTATAACAGGAGAATGATTACATTTTCATTACTTAGTTACATGGTTAAATTAGGCTACATAGGGTTATTGACCACACGTAGTTAAATTAGGTTATTCAGTTATGGCAAAACATATGAGGCTATTTACCTAAGGGAAGCTATGCCTTTATGGAGGCCTTAAAAACTAGCTTACATTCATGCTACCATGAAAATCAGCCATGGAGTTAACCTGTTCACCTGAGTTCAAACTACCTATATTCAACAGTCTCAATCACTCAGAAACAGGCAGAACCATTTCATGACTTCAAAAAAGCATTTTAATTAGCAATAATACAGAATGAAAATCATGAATTTTCCACAAATGTCAATGAATTTTTAACAAATTTCAACAAAATCTGAAAGAAGTGTTCAAACTGGTAGTATAAACTTTTATCATTTTTTAAGCATCTGTTCAGTTAAAAAACTCAGCTTTCAATAAAATGCTAACAATTTTTAAGAGGAAATACATTCGATTCTGCTTTTATATAGTGAGCAGATCATTAAAAAATTAAAAACGGCAAAAGAGAAAAAAGTGTAAAAAAGCACAGTACATATGAAAACATTCGTTAGAAGAAAACGCTGGATAAACAATATGCTGCTTGCAAGTGTAACGAAGATTCTAGATCAAAGTCGAATCACTCATAATCCAAAATGAGATGCATGGCCTGGAGGGTTTTACATAAATTTTAATTAAACTTAATATTTACATATATACAATGTAGGCTAAAATGCCTGAATCGAATATTAAGGCTCAAAAAGCAAGAACTGAATAGTTCCATCAAAGAATCTAAATCGAATTATACTGCATAGTGCACCGAATTCTACCTTTGAGAAGAATAAAATTTCAAGTTACGTGTTCAGAAGGGAAAGGTTAAGTAAGCCAATAGATGGACATCTAATGCCATCTCTTGGCGATATCAAAGAGTATTCCTTAACACACTTCCCACCTGAACTCTGACAAGAGTTCATCTAACTCAGTTATACACACAATCAAGTACATAAATCACTATTCTATAAAAATATTAAAAATACCAATTAGTCAAACACTTCAATTACAAAACGGGTTATACACAACATGTATCAAATAATAAATATTACAACTAATATATGAACTAAATTTGTTAAAATATTTTCAACTTAACAAACTTAACTAACGATATTCAATTTAATCATTAATAGAAAAAAAGAAAAAAGAAAAATGCACAACAAAAAAAATCAAACGAAGTTCAATTTTTTTTTTTAAATTTGGAATTGCTTTTATTATCTATTACATATTTTGTAATGAATTTATGAGTTTCTGATTAACCCTCTGAGCGGTGCAGGATTTTAGATCTGTCATGAAGACCGGTATTTAAACAGCATTTATTAATTGAGTTTCTAAATTACTTATTTTAGTCTGTATTTTCATAAACATACATTCATTAAAATGATATTTCCATTATTAAAGACCGTTAGAAAGCAAAATATCTTAAATTATAAGCTAATATATGATAAGTATCAAAACTTATGGTGACTGGATAAAGCCGCTCACAACGGTCAGAGGGTTAAGAAACTCAACGATTTCAAAGCGAGAAATGGCAACACTGTATGGGGGGGGGACATTATCTCTAATGCGCAAGACTGTGTATCGGAAATTCTAAAGATATGCTCTTTTAAATATTTTATGATAATGCTGAATTGAATTTTATGGTTTAAGTGCAAACAACATGATATTTAATAAATAAAGGTAACACACAAAACATTTTTAAAAAATGCCCGTTCGGGCATAATATAAAATTTGAAAGCTTTCAGATTTATTTTTATGTACTTTTTTTCTTAAATACTGCTCAAAGAGTATTTTACTGCCAAAAATACTTCTATTTTAAAAAATCACAAAAAGCAAAAACTAAACTTACAAACTAAATTTTGCTTTAGCATTTACAAAACATGTTCCTGAAAAAAAAAAATAGATAAAAACTAAACATAACAATACAAGAAAAAAATATATATATAATTTGAAAAGGGCCTAATATTAGCCATACCAATATTTGCGAATCATCAGATAATATGGGCTCCAAGATTACTTTATCTGCTGTAGGAATTGTTCGCCATACTTTTTCAATCCATACCTAAATTTTTAATAAATATACGATTCATTTACATCATACAATCATCATTAAAAATTAACATTACATGTGACAGTATTAAGTTTACATGTAAAAGTAAATACAGTAAATTAAGTTTACATGTGACAGTGACTTATTAAAATTACTGCTCATGATATATTAAAAGTTTGTAATTTAAATGCCTTAGTAATAATAAAATAGCAAACACAGATCTGCATTTGCTTTCACTGGAATTTTAATTCTGAAACATAATTGTTTTCCTTCTTGCAAAGCTTTCAAATATTAACTGATTTAAAACAAATAATATTCTTCACTTAAAAATCACAAATAAAAGACTATTGAAAAAAATATGTTCTATCATAAACTCTTCCCATTAAAACACAAACTAACTAAAGCACATCTAAATAAGGCATAAATTTGGGACTCCAGTGTTATTATTATTGTGCAAAGTAAGCTTATTAATGTGGATTATTTTGTATTAATTTATCCCAAAGGTGCAATTTTGAGAGTAGTTACCCCTCTATAAGTTCCAAAATTTCATGGAGAGTTTATAATCCTGTATGCTTAGGGGGACCGGCTCTTAAACACCTTCTTTTAGCAAGAATATCTACCTTTGATTTTTGTAATTATTAAAATATCACCATAACCATTAAGTAAAACACCACAACTTTTCATAAGGTTTTGTACAAAGGATGAAATGACATAGTTGCTCACACTAAAATATGGGGGGGGGGGAATTAGTTTTCATGATGTTTCCACATGCATGACAGCGCCATTTCAAAAGAATTCTAAATTGATTTAAATTCACTTCACAGTTTATGATTTAGATTACTGAACTATTTCTAATGAGTCTGATGTAAAAAGATATTTAAAACTTTATGCTCTTCAACTAATTTAATAATTTTCTTGCACTTTTATACAGAAAAAATTCTGAATAGAATCGCTTTTATTCATTACAATACTTTTAAATATAATTAAAAGTAAATATTAATAATTAATACTGTGAAGCAAATACTACTGTGAAGTAAATCCAATAAAGCCCCATATAATGATGCAAAAGAAAATTAAATACAAACACTAAATGATTAAACATTCGTTAAATCTTCATAAAATTTCTGCTATTTCCTACAAATTATGACAGTTAAAAAATCAAATAAAATTAACAAGAAATTTACATTGAAAATCATTAGGGGTGGAAGAAGTTTCATTACTTCAGGGAACATTTTCCTTAGTAAAGGCTACATATTAAAAACCAGGAGATTCTGTTACCTATCAGGGTACCTGAAGATACAATGAAAAACTGGAAGAGTTATCATCTATGAAATGGATAATAATCAGATGATTCCTGGATAATTTTCCTTGCACATCTTGGTGGCTTGTGTTAAATTCATACTAATCAAACAACTTCATTTAGAGCACAATTTAAATACAGTAAAACAGGGGGTTTTACTGTATTTAAATTGTGTAAAGGGGTTACGCGAACTCACTTTAGGAGAACACTTGGTTAACATGAACAAAATTCCAATCACGGCAATGATGTATATGATGGTGTTATAGGAAATTTTATCAGTTCATGCAAATTTCAGTTAACATAAATAATGAAATGTTTTCTAGTCCGTTGCATGGTTAGATTTTTATCATTTAATACAAACTTTCAAAGTTTTTTTTTTTTTTTTTTTTCCTGGTGTCTCTTGGCTAGAACCGGATTTAGAAATGTCCTGTCCTATTTAATTGAAAACCTTATAAAATACAATGTACTCTTTAAAACACAGCCAGCATGAGCAACACTGCTCAACAATGGTAATCACTGCATCAATGATAGAGCAGAGCCAAAATGAGCACAAGTATACAGTGACAGCAATCTTTTACTATGAACTGCATCAAATTTTATGACTCATTTTTTTTTTTTCCCTTCAATCAGGAACATCTTTGTGTGTTGCCTTGGAGATTTTACTTGTCAATCAATGAAAGCTATTAGGTAATGGTCACGGACACTTAACCGACACCAGTTAGCCGACAAGACATTTAGCTGACAGGGACACTTCGCTGACAAGGACAGTTAGCCGACATGACATTAAGCCGACAATGAGTCTTGCTCTTCCCAATACTTTTAGATTTCTAATACTTTTACATTTCATTACTACTTTGCTCAACACATCACACTGCATTCATTCCTGTATAAAGTCGTTTCGCTCCTCCCACTAATGAAATTTCCTTTCCCTGTCAGGAAGTAGCGTGATTCGCCCTACTTCACGCCACACTGGAACTACTTTTTTATCTAAAATGCCATTTACAACCTCAGAATGCTATTTACAGGTTAGGCATCGCATATTTATTAATCTTGGATAGCAGGCTCGGGCACAAGAATTCGTACCTTGTGGTCTGCGGCCAGCTAACAGAAGTAGGTTTGGTTTATGTAATTACAGCAAAGCCAGAGGGCTATCTGCCTAAGAGGAGGACTTTCTAAGGAAAACTGCCTTGTATAATTGGGAAAATCACGAAAACACCCATGCAGCCTGTCCGTTCACGGGATTTGAAATTCGGACCGAACTGCCAATGTTCAATAACTTTACCTTTCGGCAACTGCTGGGCCTAACAGAAATAGAATGACCGTTTTACTTAATATATAACCAGTCTCTTCCAATGAATATTGCCTTTTTAGGCTAGAACTTTATAAATCCATTCAGAAAAATAGGCACCAAAAATTTCCCTATTACCATGTAGCTAAAACAAAAATAAGAAAGAGAAGGAATTAAAGAGGAAAAAATTAAAATTAATGAAAAGTGAAATGAAAATTTATACAACTTTAACAGATATTGAGAAAGGGTTAGAGTTGACTTTAGGGTACCCTTTGTATTATCGCGATGTAGTTGTTTCATTTATCGCCAAGTTGTTGTTTCCTTTATTGCGACGTTGTTGTATCATTTATGGCAACCTGAGTACCATGTAGCTAAAACGGATGTTTTAGATGTTACGGAAGTACATCTAAAACATCCGTTTACCATGTATGCTGAGTACCATGTAGCTAAAACGGATGTTTAAATGTTACGGAAACCCTATTATGATCTAATCATTTGCATTATTCCGGGAAATTTTGAATCATGGGATGTTTTGCAAGGGCTTTTGTGGTGTGTATTGCTTAGGAAGTACATTGCTTGATCATTGTTTAGACGGTACAATAGCTGAATGTAGTAAGATTAATTTGAAGTTTCTGTACGATTTGGAACGAAAGGGGAAAAGTGCATTAATTGACTGGTGTATAAATGAAGGTTTACTTAATGTATAAATGAAGGTTATAAATGAAGGTTGCATTTTCTGGACAGTCCGGCACTATGTAGTATACTTTTGACTCTTATTTTTGTGAATTTACGTGGCAATGTTGATACACGGATTCTAGTTCAGATAATTTTAGGAAGTTTTTAGACGCTGTTAAGGAATTTTGCGTGCCACAGACTGAAGATGAACGAATTTCTAAATATGTGGATATTTGCTTTGTGTAGTGCTTAAATGCATAAAATGTTTTTCCTTTTTGATGTTATTTTATTGTTTGGTTTAAAATGTAGTTTACTGAGATTTTGTATTTTTTGTTTGCCTCTACTGTAGAATTGCGTGCTCCTTTGACCTTTTAAGTGAAAATATATCGATGTGTACATGAACAAACTCCAGGGAGTGCGTAAGGCATAGTTTGTGCAATTCTCTGATTTTTTTTAAGTGAAAAATAGGTCGATGTGTACATGGATAAAGTCAAGGGAGTGTGCAATGCCATTTTTGTGCAATTATGGGATTTTTTTTTTTTTTTTTTCCAGTGAAAATAGGTCGATGTGTACATGGATACCGACCGAGTTTGTGCAATTCTTTGACTTGTTATTTTGGCTTGCATTTTTGGCACAAAAATCGCCGCTAAGCAAGCCAAAATAACAAGGTCCCATTTTATAAGCAAAACATAAAACAATATAACATATTATATTGAAAATTACACATCACAACTTTCAAAACAGAGTACATAATATTATCTAGTTACATGACTGATCTAGTTAAATCTAGCATCGATAGATTGCACCACATTACGGTGACCTTTCAGGATGTCTCGCATTGCTCCGCCCTGCTTGGTGCCCCTCCTTCTGCACATTCCTCCGATTTCTCTTCCAAGATTTTCCCACATCCAGAATTTCATATCAGCAATGTTTTCGATATATGAAGAGTGAAAATGTAGTTTGTGCAGAAATGTATTCAGTTATGAATGAAATAAAACCTTCAAGAATATTTTACTTCTAAATTAAACATAATCACCAGTTTAGTGCTATAAACATTAACTTAAGTAAGTACTTTCAGCAAGAGGCATGGTCAATAAAATGTTACAGAATTTTTATCTCAAATGTGGTGGAATGAACAGCCCATTCATTATACAGGTCAATAATTTATACCTGTGCTTGTCTTAAAAATTCACTTTTTTTAATTGTTTCTAATAACAATATATATTTCGAAACTAACCCTTCTCAACCATGTTTCTATAAAAAAATATAATTCAAGAATAACAATAATTTGTATTGCATTATTCAGATTTTTCATGACAGGGAAAGGAAATTTCATTAGTGGGAGGAGCGAAAAAGGGAAAGAATGTAACATGATGTATTGAGTAAAATAGTAATCAAACATAAAGGTATTAGAAATTTGTAAGCATTTGGAAGAGGAATTATTATTGGAAAATTAATATCATTAAGTAAACTAGAAAAATTATTAATGATGTGAAAGTGTTCAAAGAAACCCAGATTATTAAATGAAGAAGCTTTACGGATAATTTTTGAAGATCCCAAATGTAATTAAGTGATCACCGTACTTAGCTAAAATAAAATTCTTTTTTCCTTTTGAAATTTAATTCATATTCCCTGATGAGAAATTTCAGCGCTTTTTTAATTTGGTCGATAAACATCAAACAGCACGATACATATCAAACAATGCTTAATTAAACAAATAAATTATCCCAATGATTAAAAGCACATACGAGATCTTTAAGAATCGAAAAATGAATTTTACTAATAGGTGAAAAAATAACTTAAATATTGAACTTATGGATAAGTTGAGACATTTTGTAATTCATGATAAGTTTAAATAATTATTGTATACGTGTCAGCTTAACATCACTATCGGCTTAGTGTCCTGCTGGCTAAATGTTTTGACACTTTAAGTGTCCCGTAGCTAAATGTCCTCACAGCTAACTCTCTGTGTCGGCCAATTGTCCTGTCGGCTAAGCGTCCTTGTCAGCTAACTGTCCAAGTCAGCTAAATGGCCTGTCGGCTAAGTGCCCAAGTCAGCTAAGTGTCCGTGTCGGCTAAATGTCCTGTCGGTTAACTGTCCCATTGGCTAAGTGTCACGGACCCATTAGGTAATCCAAACTCCAGAGTGTACATTTAAATCCTGTGTAAGGATTGGTTATTTGTATGTCATACACAACCTTCTCGCAAGTTTAGAATCAGTCATCTCTTGGAGTTTTATAATGTAATGATTTAAAATGAACACCTATGTATTTTTATCCGAGGTGCAGTTGCACTCCCAGAAAACAATATTTCTGTGTAATATACTCATAACAGCAATTTGGTGACTATTTTTGTATTATAACCTAGGTCTGTTAAATGACTCAGATGCAAAGTCCTCATATGGCGATATAATTTCAAATTAGTTTGCAATTAACTCCCAAGGCAGCCTTTTGCAACTACAGAGTATTTATGCCTCTAGGTAGGTGAAGGGGATGGGACAAAAACCTGTTTACCTCAGTTAGACACAAGGTGTCTCCACACTCTGTGATTTGTTACTTGTAATAGCCCTAGCATCACTGACATTAATATCATAATCAACACAGAATGTGCATTTTTAACACTGCCTAAATGAAAGGTAGCATCATATCCCTTTCTTTTCAAAGCAAGTTTTCCAGTATGCACAATGGGCACTATGTAATTAACAGGGAAACTACAAATATCTATCATTTATGAATTTCAAATAATTACACAACTGTTGAACTAACAGACAACTGATTAACATATTTGCCAGCATATAAGATGCACCCCTTTTTATGCACATTTTGAACAATAAAACTTTATTACTGATCGTTACAATGAAGTTACAGTATTTTAAATATAAATTAATACTTTTTGCACATACCAAATCTATCTGGGAAAGAACACCTTTTAAGCTTCTTCGTCAAAACCCAGACACTCATTTCCAGAGCTAAATGAAGAATGACTTGAAACCTCTTCTATATCAGCATCCGAGTCCTCATACAACAAATTGTCCTCTCTACCTTCCAGTGCATTACTAATGCCACACTTCTTAACTGATTTACCCACTTTCTCTGTTTTCACAGCATCCCACTGAAGCTTTGACCTATCCAAAATCGTGTAACTCCGAACAGAAGAAATTTCCAGAAATTAATTTAATCAAAAACTAAGTACCTATGTATAAGACGCACCCTGTTTTTCAGACTTATTTTCAAAGAAAACGTGTGTCTTATACACCGGAAAATACAGTAAACAATAATTTATATATAATTTCTTATAAGTTACTAGCGATTACTATAAAAAATTGAAATACAATGGCATTCTAATTTGAATTTCTGGATCTGATTAACTCGGATTTTAGAAAGAGACAGAGTCTAAATTCGTCTGGGAAAATACAAATGAAAAAAATTAATGCAGAAACATTTCTTATTTAACATGTAAAGGTGTAATTTACTGTTTTATGTGACATTTCAATATATCTCCCAAACTATCAAAAAAGCTGCTGACATGCGAAAAGAAGGTTTAGTACTTTGCAGCACTGTGATGAACTGGGATGGTTTCCATTAGCGTTATATACATTGAAAAGCATATATGCAGTAAAAGCACAATGAGAAGCACCACTGTTATAGTGCTTTAAATTCTTCTTTTGTTGCTAAGATTTGAGTAAGAAGTTTGCAGGTAAAATAACAGGTAATTAATTTCCTGAAATGTCAGTCTGGGAGATGTGATAGATGATTGACATGAGTAATTACCAAACTCTGAGATTTTCAACTATATTTCAGCAGTTAATTTGAATTTCATTTATTTATCTATTTAGTTTTGTCCCCCTCCTTCTTTTGAGAAATTTAGGAGAATTAAAAGGGTAGGTTTCAAAGACCACTTGTGATCTTCCCTCTATATGGTTGCAAGTACACATAACAATAAATATGTAGCAGAGAAAATTCTCTAATTAATCTCGATTAATGTTTCATAAAACCTTATGTTTAAAAGTTATATCACTAAGTAATTGAATTAATGTACTTTACACAATCACCAAAATGAACTTTTTATGTACACAATTTAGTGATTTAAGCATAGCATAAAGTGCAGCATTTCAAGTTGATAAAGGGACTAAAGCACTACAAGTGCTCTAAATTTTTATTTTATCTGGTAGAAAATGTCAGAAAATTATTTGGATTTTCTTGGAAAAGCGAAAATGTTTTAAACTGAATATTAAAATTCTAGTTCTATAAACTAGATTCTTATTATGAAAATATTTCAAATTATAAATTACCAGCTATGCACGATATATTGGTATATTTAAAAAAAAAATATTTGGCATAAAATTGCTGAACTTATTTCTTAAAATTATTTCTTCTCTTATTCAAAAATATTTATTTTGTTTCTTGCAGCAAATAATTGACTTAACTAAAGACTATTTCTACTAGATAAGAAGAGAGAAAGTTAATAATGTTGTTCAGTAAAAATTTTCATTTTGTGATACTTCTATAGCATAACTTTTAAATTTCAAAATTCAGTATACACATGTATTTTGAATAAGATTTGTATTTGAGCATCTTCGTTCATTAATATCCAAGATCATATATATTGCAGCTCTGTGGTTCTATAAGCCATGCTGGCTTAGTCAAATTTTTAGTGTCTTGGAAGCAAACATTAAAATCTATTTTCAAATTTTGCAAGTAGCTTGTATATAAAAAATATATCATCTTAGGAAGCACTATATCCTCCCTTTTTCTAGGGTTGTAATTTTCTTGTGTTCCTGCATTTTACTTTTTATACTGCACTTTTTGCATAAAATATTTATGTATTTTAAATAAGTATTACTGATTCTTAAGATATATTAAATAATTTTTGTGTATTTTTCCTTTACATTTATTTTATATAATTTCTTCCTACTATACATGATATAGCTTTGTATTAATAAACAACTAATCATCAGTTTTACAATATTCATTTTGGGGGGGAGGTAATCAGTGAGATATTTATTATGCCAATCAATAGCACATGCATATTTGGCTTTCGAGGCCTTGACAATTGAGCCTCTTTAAAATTTCATCGCCCAGGGGGTCAATTACCAACCCTGTCGGAAGCCCTGAATCTAACGTAAAAGAAATCGGTCTCCTCCAAGATGAAGTCATAGGTAAAACATGAGCATTGCAACTAAATTCTTACCTAATTTGGAAATGTGGTTTGGTATAAGTGATCATAATACTAGTAATCCAGTATGTTATTTTGGGTTAAATGGTGCAAAATTACTTAAAATATTTTTGGTAAATAACCTGCATCAATATGATGCATATTTTCCCACCCCCCTACCACTGATACATGCAAAGCATATATATTAACTTATATTTAATCAAATTCCTATTGCTTTCCCTGTGAAAGATATAATATCCAGTCACTTTAGCTATTATAAAATGTAATTACATCTACCTACGTGTTGATCCTTGCGAATTCTCACACAGGCTTGAAGATTAACACAACCAGGGGAAGGGTGTAAAAGATTATTTTATTGAACTCGAATAACACAGACTTACATGCTTATAAACATAGATACAACCACAGAGACTTACATGATTATAAACATAGACCACTTGAAGTGAAAACTTAAAAGATAATGAAACACTAAATTTAAAGGTGAGTAATGCAACATTACACAATTAAAATTAAGGTAACAGGCTGACTCAGAACTAACACCAGCAGAATAATAAGTCAGTGGCAAGAATGGGTAGCTGATATTAACAGCTGGAAGAAAATAGCAACATGTGCTCACAATAGCTACATCATGCTCTGTCTAACCTTCTCGCTCCAATAGTTTAACCTGTTGAAAATATGACCTATTGTAACCCTTTTTCTGCATCATCTCTCCTCCTTGAAATAATTCTAATTTTTACATGAGGTTTAGTTTTAATTTTAAAGGCATATAGCAATTACTTCTTTCTTTTCCACTGCCACTGTTTGTATTAAGAATGGACTGTTCCAGCCTAATTAAGATGCAAAAACGAAACTCGAGGTTACGTCATCTGGAAAGCTGAGTCGTGCCGACAGCTAATTGGCTACTGTGAGATGACGTCATGCCTACTTCATGCATAAATATCTCGAAAAAGGCTTAACCCTTCTTGTTCCTGTTTTCATGGCTCCTGGTGTGCTGTTCCAGCGCTCATTGGAAGACGTTATTGCGATGCGTGTCGTCCAGCGATAAGTTAATGCACATTTTTAGCATATTGAAGCTGAGACATCTTCATTTCTATTCCTCCTTCTACCCTTCCCCACATCATGGAATGTGCCAATAGGAAGTCATTTGACTTTTTCTTTTATAACTGGGCTTTTGTGCTACGTGGCAGCGTTTTCATAAAATTTACGACATGCGCGTGGTCGTGTTTTAAAATTCGGAAAATATTTTTTTTCTCAAATATTTTGTAACTTTGAGTTATTAATTGTTGTGCATTATTTTAATTTGAATACATTTGGTTCTGTAAATTTTATATCAGTTTTCATGGCAAAAATTATATGTGCAACCAGCTGATTTTGCTCGGATTCTTCAAGAATTATCTGATGAAGAAAAGGAACACAAGGAAACCTTTGGATGGGAGAACAATAGCGATTTCCATTTCTTATTTTCTTTCTATTCCTTATTTTATTTTATTTATATTTTTTAGAAATAAATAAAAACATTAAAGTCAGTTTAAAGTGCATTTTTGTAACCAGTAAGAAGTAAATTTCCTTGCAGAAGTAAGTAATGCTAAACTTACTTTTTTTCCTACCAAGTTGTTTTCTTTTTATTGTCTATACTTGTCTTTGGTGAATATTAAAATTATCTTTGATTTTAAAATATAATTATTAAATAATAAATTAAAAATTTTCTATAATAAAATACATCATTGCATTTCCATCTCACTCACATAAGAACTTAAAAATAATTTACTTATATTTGAATGTGATATCATTTGTATTTTGCAATAAGATTAATATTTTATTTCTTAACAAATTTATTATCAATATTCACTCATTTCTGTCGTTTATTGTGCCAAAAACGGTAAAATAACGGATATCGTAAAAAATATGACGAGCGCGTACTCATGTAAAATTGCAAAGCGCGCGTGCTGGAGGGTTAAATACTTTTGTTTACCCTAACCAAGGTTGCCATTCAAACGGGAAAATGAAATTCCCTGACTTTTCCAGGTGCGTCTTAAGAAAATTCCAGTCCATCCACATAATGCACATTAGCTGTGCTAAGAGATAAATTAATTATGAACACTTGAACACACAAAAATTTGCCAATTACATATGACTCATATATAT
The DNA here is from genome assembly GCF_044657685.1 of Stegodyphus dumicola. NCBI lineage: Eukaryota > Metazoa > Arthropoda > Arachnida > Araneae > Eresidae > Stegodyphus > Stegodyphus dumicola. The sequence continues at coordinate 106,357,001 of NC_140775.1, forward strand.
ATTACATATGACTTATAGTATATAATTCCCAAAGCATTATTATTATAACTATAATAGGAGTTGTTTTCTCCACTGAAGATTGAGATTAGAATCTGCCCGATCTGGATTTAAAAATGTCTTTTTTTGCAGACATTTTGCAGCTAAACGAAAGAAAAATCTATTTAATGATATTTTTAAATAAATTCAGGTATTTTATATTTATTTAGTAGCATACATTAACAAAAAAATATGTGCATTAAATTTCGTGATGGTATGTCATCATACTGCTAGAATTTATGCCAGAGAAAATTTCCTGAAATTATTTACTACTAAATAACAAATAAATTTAGAGAGAAGAAGCAACATCAAATGACACTAACATTTAAAGATAATTATTTAAAAATTGAATTAGAATAATCGATATTTTGGCGAATATAGTTACAATAAATGGTTAGCCTAGATGACTGATTACTATTTTTTTATTTTACTGCAAAATGACAAATAAGGCATTTATTAAAAAAAGGAGGGTTAAAATGATTTTGCGGTAAAATCCTAGTATACGCCATGATCTTGGAACTGAAGTGTCTGGTATGCAAATGTAAGAGAATAACACTTCTCTGACTCCAATGGAACCAATATTTTATTCCTTACGATGTTATAGATTCTTATTCATAAGATTTATTTACATTTTACATGCACGTAGCATCGCGTGACAAAAACTCGAAGTTTGTTTACTTCGTTCTTCGCGGAGACTAGAAGGTGTTGCCATTCCGCTTTAACTAAATTTAATTAAAAACTTGACGGAACTGAAGTGACACTACACACCCCTTCCTAATGACAGCGATTATGGAAGATAATCTTTAAAGTGACTGGGGAACTTCACATGTCTGCCGGTTCTAGTAGTCTTAGTTTCATGATGATTTTCTGAATTTTCTTCAGTGTTCTTGAGTGCAGGTGTTTCCCTAAGTTCCGCTTTCTTGGAATGGAAGTTTTGAAAAGGAATATCAGAATCTTGCACTAGGAAACATGGCTTTAGTCTGTCTATTGAAACTTTTTTAACTTTTCCTTGGATTTCAATATCGAAGTACTTATCCTTTCTTGCTCTTACAGGATACGGTCCAAGATAGACAGGCTGTAGCGACGAATTATTAATGTTGTTGTATAGGAATATGTGAGAACAGTTGGAAAGATGTTTAGAAACAAAGACTGTTCTATTTCCATGGGTGGTAGTAGAACTTGGCTTCATAGCTCTTATTATTTTCTGAAGATTTTGAGAAAATTCAGACTGTTTAATATGAGGTACTGTTGAAAAGAATTCACACCAGGTAATGCTAAAGGGGTTCCGTATACAAGTTCTGCGGATGAGCAACCTAGGTCTTCCTTGATGGCAGATCTTATGCCTAAAAGAACGAAAGGCAATGCTTCCAGCCATGATTTAGATTCGAGTAGATGACATTTGAGACTTGCTTTTAAAGTTCGGTGTTGTCTTTCGATCAGGCCATTTGCCTGTGGATGGTACACAGTTGTAGTGTTTGTATGAAAATCAAGATATTTTCCTAAAGCTTGAAAAAGTTGGCTAGCAAATGGCCGACCTTGGTCAGATGTTATGCGATTCAGAATTCCAAAGCGTGAAAACCAAGTATAAATCAAAGCTTTAGCAATAGATTCTGCTGATTGATGTTCTAACGGTACCGCTTCGACCCATCGTGTATAACGATCGATGATGGTTAGAAGGTATTTGAATCCTTTGCAAGGAGGTAGCGGACCCACCAGATCTATGTTTAAATGCTGGAATCTGTGTGGAGGTACTTTGAATTCTGCCAAAGATGACTGCGTATGTCTGTGAACTTTAGATCTTTGGCAAGATAAACATGCTCTAGTCCATAGTTGGCAGTCTTTATTCATATTGGGCCATATGAAACGTCGTGTTATCAATTTTATCGTGGATCTTATTCCAGGATGAGATAAATTATGGATTGAAGAAAATATTTTCTGCCGAAACTTTGCAGGAATGTATGGTCGATTATAATTTGTAGAAGTATCACAGTAAATTTTCTTGTCGCAGTCCGGTATAGGGATCTGTAGGATTTTTAAGTATGGGTTGTTTTTTAGTGTCTCCAAGTCGTCATCTTCTTGACAGTCTACTATAGTTTGCAAGTCTATTGCAGATGGTACAGAAATGGTGTCTATGCGAGAGAGAGCGTCAGCGACGGTATTTTCATGCCCTTGCATGAATCAGATATCGGTTGAGAACTGGCCTATATATGATAGTTGTCTAGCTTGTCGTGGCGAAGCTTTTTCCAAATTTTGTTGGAAGGCAAATGTTAGTGGTTTGTGATCCATGTATATTGCAAAAGTTCGCCCTTCTAAGATGTATTTGAAATGTTTTACTGCTATATAGATGGCTAAGAGTTCTCTGTCATAGGCACTATATTTTTGTTGTGCTAATGTCAAATTTCGGGAAAAGAAACTTAAGGGTTGTTTTGCATTATTCACAATCTGATGTAAAACAGCTCCAATGGCAGTATCGGAAGCATCAGTTGTTAGCGATATTTCAGCCTTTTCGGATGGGTGAGTTAAGTTTGTGGCATGAATAAGTGCATCTTTTAAGATCTGGAAGGCGTTTCTTGTTTCTGCCATCCAGGTTATTTCTTTTCTGCAGTTCTTTTTAATACCACTGAGCATTGTTGTTAAAGGTTGTTGTAGTTTTGCACAATTTGGTATGAATCTGTGATAAAAATTCACCATACCTAAAAATCGTCTTAAACTAGTAAATGACTTTGGTTCTGGGAAATTTTTGATGGCATCAACTTTCGTTGAAAGAGGTTCAAGTCCTTCAGCTGACACTTCGAATCCCAGGAATGCAAGTTTTGTTTGACCAAATTTACACTTTGCTGCATTAATACACAGGCCATATTTGTTTAGTCTCTCAAGGACTGCTCGTAGATGTTTTTGGTGAGTTTCTTCATCTGGAGAGGCTATTAGAATGTCATCCAAATAGCAAAACACGAATTCTAGTCCATTCAACACACTGTTCATGAAACGTTGGAACGTTTGGGCCGCATTTCGTAGGCCGAACGTCATCAATGGGAACTCGAATAAGCAAGCCAAAGGGAGTGAGAATGGCCGTTTTCGGTATATCTTCTTCGCGAACTGGAATTTGTTGGTACGCTCTAATGAGGTCTATGGATGAGAAAACGTTTTTTCCAGCTAAAATGGAACTGCAATCTGTTAAAAATGGGAGAGGGTATCTATCAGGAATCGTGACGTTGTTTAACGCTCGATAGTCTCCACAAGGTCTCCAATCACCTGATTTCTTCATAGCGAGATGTAGTGGGCTCGACCAGTTACTTTTGGATGGCCTGCATAAACCCATTTGGAGCATAAATTCAAACTCTTTTTTAACCGCTTTAAGTTTCTCACCTGACAGTCTCCTGGCTTTAGCAAAAACTGGTGGACCTCCGGTTTCGATATAATGTTCGATGTTATGATTTTTAACTTTATTATTAACTACATTCATTTTTAACAAATCCGGAAAATCGTTAATGATATGTTTATATGGATCATTTACGGCATTTAAAATCGGAATATTATTGTTATTTTGAAAACAAGGAGTTCCATTGGTTGTTAAGAATGTAGTACCATCAATCAACTTGCGATTTTTAGAATCTACCAAAAGGTTAAAATTTGCAAGAAAATCCATGCCTATTATCGGTTTGTTTACGTCCGCAATTACAAAAGGCCATGTGAATGATCGTCTAAGTCCAAGATCAAGCTTGAGTAATTTTTGGCCATATGTTTTAATTTTCGTACCATTTGCAGCAAAGAGTTCTAATTTTGAGATTTTTTTTTATCTGCAGGTAAGGGAGGAATGACAGAAATTTCTGCCCCGGTATCTATTAAAAATTGGGTAGCTGTTTCTTTGTCGCTGATGAAAAGACGACTCAGCTGCACCCCTTGTTCCTCCGTCGTCAATGAGAGATGGGGAGCTGGTTTTCCAGACTATTTGTCTGTGATGTTGATGAGTAGTTGCAGGGTTGTTTACACTTAAATGACTTATCACCGAATTTTTTATGATAGTAACAAATATCACTAGATCTGTTACCACTGTAACTCCTATCTCGTGATTTGGATCAGTTACGACAATAGGGACGACTGTGGCGTTGCTTGTTTAAAGCAGAAACTTGTAAGCTAAGTTCACTAACCTGTTTTTGTAAACTTTCAATCACTTCTGTTTTTACCGTTATGGATGATGCAGCAGCTATTTGGGAAGTAACAGGGTTTAATTCCCAAATCTTATCGGCCATTGTAGCCACTTTTGACAAATCTTCACTACTAACAGATATAATGCTACGCATATTAACGGGTAAACGTTGTAGCCACAATGTTTTTAGGAAAGTCTCTGTTACTTTATCGCCAGCCAAATTACGCATCTCACATAGCAATTGAGATGGCTTTTTGTCACCCAGTTCTAACTCACTCAATAATTTTTGGGTTTTTTGAGTCTCTGAATCAGCATATAATGAAATTAGTCTATTTTTAATTGCCTGATATTTATTATCTTGTGGTGGACTTAGCAAAATATCAGATACCTGTGACAAAATATTGGGTTCAATTGAACTTATAACATAATCATATTTTGTTTGATCTGCACTAATTTTTGCATTTCTAAATTGTGCTTCTAGTTGAATAAACCATATTTTAGGATCTGGCTTCCAAAAAAGAGGAACTTTAACGCTTACCTTGGCGACAGATGGAGTTGTTGCTTTAATTTCGGTTTCGTCTTTGTCAGCCATTGTAGAATTCGATCACGCCGGGATACACCAGTGAAGTATGCAAATGTAAGAGAATAACACTTCTCTGACTCCAATGGAACCAATATTTTATTCCTTACAATGTTATAGATTCTTATTCATAAGATTTATTTACATTTTACATGCACGTAGCATCGCGTGACAAAAACTCGAAGTTTGTTTACTTTGTTCTTCGTGGAGAATAGAAGGTGTTGCCATTCCGCTTTAACTAAATTTAATTAAAAACTTGACGGAACTGAAGCGACACTACAGGCACGATTTTGAAAATTGTCGCCAACACCAAAATGACCCATTTCCTGCTCATCATAATATCCCAAGCCCACCAGCGGCCGAGCGGTAAAGTCGCTGAACACTGGTAGTTCGGTCCGAGGTTCGAATCCCGCGAACGGGCTGGCTGCATGGGTGTTTTCATGGTTTTCCCCATGTGTAACGTGTATACGAGCCAGTTTCCCTTAGAAAGTCCTCCACGAAGGCATCCCTCTCCTTAGGCAGATAGCCCTAGTGTGCTTTGCCATAATTAAATACACACCATAATATTCCCAAATCTCATGTATACGGTACATGGAGGCTATTTTAAACTTCATGGTATACTAGGATTAAACAGATTTTATTTTATACGAGAATACGTATTTTCCTTAGTTCAACATGCACTGCATGGGAGTTCTCAATACTTGAGGTTACTGGAAACCAAAAGTTGCTGGAAACTTGTTTTGCCTTTCTAAATGACAATCTGATTTAAGCTGCGAAAATTGACTCTATGCCAGCTGGCCGAATTATGCTCATGCGATACATAATTCGCCAAGAAAGCGATCGTTTCCAATGTCGGCGCAAAACTCATTTTTTTGTCGGGAATAGCTGTATGAAATTCCCAACTTTTCCAGATTTTGACTAAAATATTTAAATTTCCTGACTTACCCCTGAATTTTTTGGTCAATTTTCGAATTCCCTGACTTTTTCCGATTTTCCAGGTAATGTGGCAACCCTGCCTAACTCATTTACATCCTGGTGAGGAAACATGAGGGATATAAGAGAAATTTAGAATAACTATTAGTCAAAATAAAGCCTGGTGGCGCAGCAGCTAGCACACCGCGCAGCAGCAGCACAGGTCCGGGGTTCGATTCCCAGGCTGGGCAAGGTCGACTCAGCTGTTCATCCCTTGATTTCCATCACTTGCGTCAATAAAATGTGTACCAAGTTCGCTTAGGGACTAAACACTGGGGGTCCTGCGACAAGCTGACCACTTGTTCAGGGCATATGCTTATGCACTCCGCGGCCCATGGTCAAGAAAGCAGATTCCGAGCACTGCAGGCCTTGGCCTATTAGGGCTGTTACACCACTAAGGTTAGTTTAGTTTTAGTTTGTTATCAAAATAAACAAAAGCCTGTATCCGTCCTTGGCAGAATTTATCTATTGCCACTAAACGGTCTTAAATGTCCTTGATAAAGATAATTAAATTCTAATCCTAACCTTGAGTCAACCTTCACAATTTTTTTTATTCCTGATATTAATTTATTATACAAAAGAATTTCTGCATTCCATTACATACACAGCCTTCTTCTTACAATTGTTTCCTCTAGTCTTCTTCCACACCTTTCAAAGTAAAATAGTTAGGAAAAGTTCTCATACATTTAATACAGTTACATAACTTTTAAAAGTTTTACACAGTTAGATTTATTTTCATTTAATACCAGATGGGGGAACTTTTGCTCATCCCAATCTTTCCAAATTTTAAATCTTTTGCCTGCTCTCCAACAAGGTGCACTAATATGAGAGTGTGTGTTTATGTAAAAAGTGTTCCATGTTCCTGTCTAACCGACATCTTACAAGTTAGAATTTAGACATACAAGACCTCAATTATACCCTTCATTCAATTCTCAGCCCTGAGGTGCTAATTCTAGTGAAAAATTAACTTGGTATTGGCTGCTCAAGAGCCTAACATTAATTTTCATGCATTCTCAAGCTAATTTTTATTTTTACCATATATCCTACTATTAACTTTTTCATGCACACATCTGTTTCCATTTACAAACACCCAAAAATACTTTCAGCATTAACGCATATCCTCCCAAGAGGAACATTTGATGGACCCTTAGTCGTTGATGTAGTATGCTGCTGCCCTCCGTGTTCATCAGCTATTTTCTTTTACTGTATGACGCTCTTTTTTTTTCCCCCCTAAGCCATCTTCTTCCGTCCTTGACTAAGGCTTGTAGTTGCTGGCCACTTCTGGGCTCTAGCCATCAATGTTTCTTTATTCTGTGCTTGAACTGGTTGTTAGATGCATCATGCTATTCTTGCAAAATATTAAGCTGCAAATTGGCTGGGATAGCCGGTTTTAATTCATTATTCTCATTTGTTGGCTTAGCATAAAATAAGAGATTATCAATTATCACAGAATTTGCTGCTTTGTTTCTACTGACCAGTCATTGGATGTTCAAAATTTTCCAGATCTTTTAAATATACATAGATATGACTAAATTCTGGAACAGTTTGTAATTTGGCAATGATTTCATGACAGTTCAAGATTTTCGACGTTTATATAGAACCTTGCCCTCTTTGTCTAATTTTATTCATTTTATTCAAGGCATCGGCCACAACATTGTCTTTTCTGGGTGTATGTTTAATTTTTAAACTGTATTCTTGTAATTTTAAGGCCCATCTGATTAACTGCGAAGACAAACTTTTTCCTGGAGTATAATCGACCCACAGCAACATGATCCGAATGTACAGTCATTGGTGCCTTGCGGAAATATGCTTTAAATTCAGGTATCATTAAAAGTACAGGCAAAGCAGTCGCAGACACTTAACCAATACCAGTTAGCTGACAGGGACAAGTGGCCGACATAGACACTTAGCCAACATGGACACTTAGCAGACAGGACACATAACTGTCAACACATTTAGTCAACAGGACACTAAGCCGACAGTGACGTTTAACTGACACATACTCGATAATTATTCAAACTTATTATCAATTACAAAATTTCTCGATTTCTCCATTAAGTTCAATATTTCAGTTATTTTTTCATTATCAGTAAAATTCATTTTTCGATTCTTAAAGATCTCATATGTGCTTTTAATTTTTGCGTTAATTTAGCATTGTTTGATATGTATCGTGTCGTTTAGTGTATACTGGCCAAATTGAAAAAGCGCTGAAATTTCTCGTCGGGGAATATGAATTAAATTTCAAAAGGAAAAAAGAATTTTTTTTTAGCTAAGTACGGCGATCACTTAATTACATTTGGGATATTCAAAAATTATCCGTAAAGCTTCTTCATTTAATAATCTGGGTTCCTTTGAACACTTTCACATCATTAATAATTTTTCTTGTTTACTTAATGATATTAATTTTCCAATCTCACTCTTCCAAATTTCTAATACCTTTACATTTCATTACTACTTTACTCATTACTTTTCATCACATCATGTTACATTCTTTCCCTTACAAAACCGTTTGGCTCCTCCCACTAATAAAATTTTCATTCCCTGTCATGAAACTTCTGAATAATGCAATAAAAATTATTGTTATTCTTGAATTATACTTTTTTATAGAAACATATGGTGGTGACGGTTAGTTTAGCAAATATATTTTATTTTGTTATTAAAAATTTTAAAAAGTGAATTTTTAAGTCAAGCAAGCATAAAATATACATTTATATTTTTTCAGCATTTTATTATGTTCTAAGTTGTTTATAAATCTATCTTCCTTGAAGTTTATATTACTACACTGAAATAAAATGTTTGTTTTAAAATGTGTGAAGTCATTTAAAACAATTCTGGCTGTGATATAGCAATGCAATATTCACTTACAGTGGCATGTACCCTTGCAGGTATCCTGTCAATTGATAATTTCAGCTTCATATCTTCAGAGCCATGCTTTTTACTGCTTTTATATACGCCAGTTTATTAAGTCTGCATTAATGAACTGACATTATCAACATCAGATCTACCAGGAAACAGCAGATTACCATGTTATTGGTTTAAAAAACTTTCTTTAGAACTTAATTTTTACGGTTTTCCCTTACCAAATTCACAGCAGCAAATAAATATTTATCAAATGATGCCACATTTATTGCTTTTTAATTAGTTTTATAATTTTACAAAACTTCTGTAGCATTGTAGGGTGTCCCTTATTTTGCATAACAAATTTACTTTAAGTACCTTTCCTGAACTCCTAAAATTTTTCATCTCTCTTATTTCAGCAGCATTTGCTTCTATTGAGTTCTTCTATTCCAGGAAAAGAATTGGCGGTCAACTTAGCGTTTTCGATCATATCCAATATCCTTCCTCATCTCAGCAGCTTCATTCTGCTAGCAGTAATCATGACCGTAGCAGCTTTCAGTTGCACTTGAACTTTAAACATAATTTACATATATATTCAAAGATACTCAGAATTCTGACAGCAGTTGTTGCAAGCTGTAGGTTTATAGAGACTTACTTACAGCTACATCAATAAAATAAATTATTTTTTACATTTAAAGTATATCATAGATCACTAAATCACTCACAAAGCAATGGCTAAAGCAGTAATCATGCAACAAGAAGCTCAAAACAGCTGCACAACTCTGAACCAAACTAATTACTGACTAACTCCAAAGGCAACCAATATTCATGTCATCACTGAGAGGAACAATGAAATTTTTCCAAAAGCTTTTAGAAAAATCACTCCTAAAGCTCTGAAGGTGTGTTTTATAGAAACACCCAGAATGTCTGATTTCATAATGAATACAACTTGTAGTAGTTCAATAAATCTGCATTATGGCAGTAGAAGTTGGAAAATCTCAACCACTTGGTTTGAATTGCAAGGAAACATTGTGACTTAGAATTAATTAACTTATTATAAAATGTAAGTAAACCTAGATCCAAACTACTCTCTAAGTGATTCTCAGTGTACATAATTAGATCTGATACTATTCTCCAAGTGATTGTCAAAAGATATTATTATAACATAAGTAGCTTTGCATCTAAATATAAAATACAGCAAATTTATGTATTGGCATCAAATGAATAAAACATGCTATCAAACTCTGGTTTTTAACTATTTCAATGTAGTACAGTCAAAAGTCGTTAATTCGGACACCCATAATCTGGAATGATCTATAATCCGGACCTCAAAAATACAAACTTTCTGCGCATGCGTCAACGATTAATGCGTTGACGCATGCGCATAATACGCTTACACATGCGCATTTAATGTATAACGGACGGTATAAGCTAAGCTAAAATTATCTAATTATCTATTTCAGTTAATGTTGCAGATTGCGTTGTTCCTTAATCTTCGAATCGGATCCGGCTTATTATTTTTTGAAGACTGTTAGAGCAATTTTATAAAAGTAAGCTTGAACTTTTGATTATTGAAAACAGAATTTCCAATATATATTTACTAATATGTAAAGGATCTACAAAGTGAAAGTATGTTTCGAAGTCCATTAAACAAAAAGTGGAATTGCTGCAAAAAATGGATAAAGGCATAATCCTTTGTTTATCTAACTGTTCCGAAATCTGTTTATTAATTTCACGTTGCTCTGCGGTAAGGGGGGGGGGTGCCACGGCGCGCAATGAATTGGAATTTGATCTGTCAGCACTATCCTTATCTTCAGGGCAGATGTTTTTATTTTATTTGGCTTATAATTCCTTACTAAATGTAGTATTTCATCTGGATGTACTCCTTTGATATGATTTAAATCAAATTCCTCATCATTATAATTCGCTTCCGATAGTGAAGAAAGTGACACAGAAGTTATTGAAAAGGAAAAAATTTCGATTGACAAATTAGTCGGTATTCTCGACACAGCAATTATAGGACTTCAACAGCGGAACTTTGTAACTGAAGAAGAAATTATGTCTGTTTATAGAATTAAAGAGAAAGTATTATCACATAAAAAGAAGCAACTTAAACAACTTACATTGAAAAAAATGTTTAATAAAGTAAACAAATAAATATTAAGCTTTTTTTTTGTAAATTTTGATACTCTTTAGCTCATAATTGCTCTTTATTTCATAAATTACAGTTTCATATTTTTAATTTTATAATTTCTGCATGCCATCTTACTAGATTTAAAGTGATGATCTAAAATCCGGAAAAATCGATAATCCGGAATCGCCGAAGTCCCGACGAGTCCAGATTAACGACTTTTGACTGTATATTCTGAAGGCTGTAGGTTTATAAAGATTTATTTAAAGCTACATCAATAAAATAAATTATTTTTTACATTTAAAGTATATCATAGATCACTAAATCATTCACAAAGCAAAGGCTAAAGCAGTAATCTTGCAACAAGAAGCTGCACAACTCTGAACCAAACTAATTACTGACTAACTCCAAAGGCAACCAATATTCATGTCATCACTGAGAGGGAAGATGAAATTTTTCCAAAAGCTTTTAGAAAAATCACTCCTAAAGCTCTGAAGGTGTGTTTTATAGAAACACCCAGAATGTCTGATTTCACAATCAATATAACTTGTAGTAGTTCAATAAATCACTGTAGTTTGTTACTTAAAAATACACACTTCGTGGTCTTAGTGACTCTCCCTCATTTATGATCATAGTACGTGTCATCATCACTCAGCAAAGGAATAAAATAGCAATTAGGATAGATTTCAGATTAGAAATTTGGATTTTTCATAGCAGGTATTACCATGGTTATGAAACATAATTTGGGGAGGCATGGCCTTGAAGTGTTTATTTTAAAGTAACAGATTATTGTTAGGTGCTTAAAATAAATGAACAAATGTATATTTTAAAAATAATATAAAAAATAAGTATTGCTACTACCTGATCATTAATTTTAAGATGATACTTCTTGGCAAACCTCTGATTTAAAAAGACACAGTTTTGCTGACTACCCAATAAGCTTCTTGAGCAGGAAACATACAAATTAAAAGAATCTGTTGAAACAAGAAAGACCTGACATTCTTCCTATTGAGGAAAAAATAATAAGTCAACTGCAGGCAAATTAAATACATAAAAACGCATATCTGTGTAAACATCAAAAAAGAATATACATGTACAGACTAGCAATTCTGCAAACAAAAGAAATGAATCAATTATTGCGACCTAAAATTATGAGCATATGCAATATATAACAGAGTGGGGAAATATAACTACTAAGAAAAACAGCATAAACTGCAACAGAAGCTGTTTCTTTTTATTAGATACATACAAACGCAAAATACACAGTAGTGTGCAAATTAATTTGAAAAAGAATGTATTTTCACATGATTTGATTTCTGAGTTTGGCAGTCCTAATTTACAGTTGATATTTAACTGTGATTAGACTTAACTGTTTACTGCTTTGTACCAAATTCCTTTTACATTATTCATTGTTTTTCTCTTTTTTTTTTTTTTTTTTTTTTTTTTAAAAAAAAAGCTGCATTTCACGTTTTAAATAAATAAATCAGGTTGTTTTTAGTTTCTGACATTTTTAGTATCACAGAAATAAAAAAATAAGGTTTAAAATCACTCATCAGTGATCAAAATGCATGTAGGAGGAAAAAGTTGTGTCAAAGTCATAATACCTATACTGCAGAGCTATGAAAGACTTATCATTTGGTCAGATGAGTCTTGCTTCACACTGTTTTTGACTTCTAGGAAAGTTTACATCTGGTGAACGCCGTCTCAAGCATATAATAGAGACTGTTCTGCTGCCAATAGTGAAACATGGCAGGGGTTCAGTCATGGTATAGGGAGCCATATGGTGGCATTCCATGGGACCAATCACTACTGTACAAGGCCACATGACTATTCTGGCTGATCACACACATCCAAATGAAAAAATTTTGTTTCCCAATGGTGATGTCGTATTCCAAGACAATAAAGCTCCTGTTCACTCAGCTCACACTGGTTTTCTGAGTATGAGAGTGAACTTTCACATCTACCATGGCCACACAGTCACCAGATATCAATATTATTGAGTCTTTCAAGGCTATCTATTCTGGTCTGAGAAGACGGCCAGCTGTTTTGAAAGCCAACGTTCTTCCTGCACTGTATTAGTCACAGCAATATGTTTTTATTTCAGTTTTTCCATATTTTTGTTCAACCCTTGTTCATACTAATCAACAGAAAAATTGCCATTTATTAAACTCATCTCTGCCGCTTATTAGACTCAAACTGGCTAAAGACCGACATTTCAGTGCCAAACCATCTCACTTATACCTATCAAAGTTTTCTGTATTTCATGCAATGACGACCATATCTTTATCATTCAGGTATGTAATGCTTCATTAAAATGGGTTTGAAAAAAATTTTCAAATCCATCAGTCTCTGTATCTCTGAGACACTATTTTTACAGCTTTTTGTTCACACAGGACTTCAGAGGGACAGACTAAATCTAAAGGTTACTATATCTTATCTAAAGGTTACTAAAAGCAATCATCTAGAGTAGAGGCACTGTTAATGAGTAAAATTTCCTTCTCAAATACCAGCTGATAGTAGGTGGAATTGCAACTTTCGTATCACATCTTTTAAGGTTTCTACATTCAAAATCTCCCCTTTGGGAGAGAAACATTATGTTCACAGAGAGTTAGTTATAAAAAAAGTTTTCGAAATTATTCTAAGCATTACCATATATTATGAGTCTTGGAAAGAAGGTGATAATTGTAGGCTGGAATAAAAGCAATGAAAGCATTGGCCATGTTTGTAACCACGAAGTTGGAAATTGACTAAGTGGGCTAATGACGATCTTTCTGCTGGCTATAAATGTAGATTTTAAAATTTGAATAAATCACTGGAAGTAACATTTTTTCAATCTGTTGCATTCTTAGCTTGTAACATGTCAAAAATGCCAAGCAAAAAGATTTAAGCCTGAAAGAAAAGAAGAAATTAAAATGCTTTAATGTTCTTGATAACTACACCCAAAGAAAAACTACATTTAAACTGGGAATTTCCAAATTACGCTGCACCAATACTTAAACCATGAATTATAATTAATGAAGAATTAATAAAAAATACAAATGTCTCAAGAAAACACACACATACAAAAAGAGATAAAATCGAAAGACCTTAAAATTGCTTTTGTAGAATGGTTTCAAGCTATAAAACTAAAATTTCTTCCGATTTCTAGCACTTTTCTCACTAATTTGCTAAGTGCTAGGAGAGAGTTTCATATCAACTAAGAGATGGCTCAAACGTGAAATCCAACAGTGTTTATGAGTGTCATAGTGAGAAGAAATCAGCAGATCATTGTGCAGCTCATAACTGGATAAAAGATGTTTCACTTGGGTGGAATGGCTTGTAAATGAATACAAGCCACATGAAATTTAGAACATAAACAAAACTACACCGCATTACAGAACATACATTAAAATAATTAAAAGTAATACAGCAGCTGGTTTAAGAAATAGATGGAATAAGTTACTGTGTAACTGATATGCAATATGGACCCAAAAATTAAGAAAACACTGGTTACTAACAAATGCAGAAAACCTCAATATCTGAAAGGAGTTTAGAATTTACTCCTGACCTACCATAGCAACAAGGAAAAGAGGTACTTTTCCCGTTTCTTTTTCTTCCTTTCTTCTATTTATTTATTTATTAAAAGGTACAGTGAAGTGAGAAGTGTAAAAAAATACTAATTAGATAACTATGCAGCAACACACACCGAAAGATCTGTTTCTGAAGTCAACTATTCTACCTGCAACTTCCCGCAAAAACAACTTCTATAATTCAACCTTTAATTTTTGGGTATTATATAAAAGCTGTTCAGTAAATGATGAAAATAATTGAATTTTGTGAAAATGCAAGGATTTTAAAGGAGATAAGTAAGTTGATATCTCTGCAACAGAGCATTGTATTATAGTCAATGCTGGGGATTAATCTCTAAAATCAGATAAAAACTTTTTTAAACAAGTGGTTTTTATGTAGAGGAAGCCTCAGAGGAATTACAAACTACAGCTAATTTTCACACATTAGAGAGGGAAGTTATGAAGATTCATTTTCAGAATAAGTATCAATTTACAACAAAACTGACTATAAAAGTTGTAAAAGAACAGTAGAAACTGACAGCAAAAACATTGCAGAAAAAAGTGCTGATGTGCCATCATCAATAAAAGCACTACAAATTCAAAGAAAAACTCTTGAACTGAAAGATGCCGAATAAAACAGCTACGAATAGTTTTGAGAAATTAAGAATATAATTGAGAAACTGCTGTTCACCAATAAGTTGTTTGTAACAGATAAAATATAAAACATAATTATAAAAATATTTTATGTAGAAAGAAAACAAAAAGTGAATTTCAAAACTGCATAAAAAGCTTGATTTTCAATTTTTTTCAATCAGGTGAAAGTCTATTCAGGCTCCTAAGCTATCCTAGTCCACGTATTCAGGCTCTATCCTTTATGTGTCATGTTGAAAAATTTGAAACCAATTCAGCAATTAATCTTAATTATTAAGAATGCTAACTTTGATAAGCTTAGCATTCTTAATAATTAGGATAAATTGCTGAATTAATTGTTAGATATTATTTTACTTGAAAAGTTAACAATTATGAAATTTAGAATTATGAACTTTTTCAACCACTATTTTCAACACACACATCGCCATTTATTACACTCTGCTGCTTAATAAACTCAAATACGTTTGGAATAGAACTGATTTTAATAAGTGGTAGGTACTGTACTACAACATGGATGCAAAACCCACAGCTCACGACGCACATATGGCTAGCAGTGGACATCTAATCGCTTCTCTATCTCGCGAAGTTAAGTGGAGAGAGGGTAAAGGAAAAGATGGATTTAAGTTATGTCACGCACTTAAAAGTGCAACCAATCAAACCTCTTAACTCTATGAAGACCAAACTGCCCCACACGGCCGTTCATTCAGACGACCACAACCACCTGAAATGGCCAAGATTGTAATCTTGTTTTCTTCCCTCCTCCAAGGTATGCAATAGCAGGTGCAGTTTTCCCAAACACATTGTATCAGTTAAAGTAGACAGCTTGTCCTACGAGGTTTGTTTGTGGTTTCTTATTTTTAGGTTACGCGTAACAATTCATTGTTGATTCTTTTTTGGTACAGCATGCTTTTAAGCTTTAATCAAAATGCATAAATATCACAAAGTTTTAACAAGAAATTGAGGCTATTCTTTTTAATGATACAGGTGAGTCAGATTTGGAATCAGAAGACAGTGATAAGAAAGAAATAGAAAATGAAATAAATGATAATGAAGAAGAAACATTTATAGCAGAAGATGAAGATTAGCAAACAACAAATCTAAAAGTAGATGTTTCAGAAAATTGTAATGAAAATCCAGTAACAAACCGGTCTACTATTGTTAACAATGATGCCATCATTTTGTCCCATTTAACAGCGTTTTGAGACCAATTCATAATTTACCTGTCGATGCTTCACCTTTACAATATGTAAAGTTGTTTCTTACAGATGAAATTTGTGAATTAATTCTCATAAATACACTGCTCGACATTGAAAATGCAACACCAAGAAGGAGCTATCAGAAATTTATGCAAATTTTAGAGTAGACGCACGTCACGAGCACTGTGCATCGGCTATGGCAAACATGTTTGGAACAAGGAAATGTGGGATGAACGGGGTTCATACACATTTCCTTACATGAAAATTAAGGACTTTTAAGGACCATCAAAGAAAAAATTAAGGACCTATCAGCAAACAAAAAATGAATAGAATAAAGCAATTATCCATACAACCGACTTCATGCTTGTAATTCCACTTTAAGAAACTAACAGAAGTGTGTATTATGCACTATTATTAAATTCAATTTAATACTTACCATAAAACAATTTTGAAAATTAAACTAACTCCCTACAAGTTATAAAGTAGATAACATTAAATCAGGAACATAATTTCTTGAAAAACATGTATAAGTGTATTTTACACTAATAACAGTCACTATTTTAGAGATTTATATGATTATTATTTAACTTATTTGATATTTATTTAAACACAGTCAACTACTATTATAATCACAATGTAAGAATATTATGCAGATTAAAATAACTGATTTGTAAATATACAATTTATTTCCTTGGTTTTTTGAAAGATACTAGAATAATAAACTGTACAATAAAAGATACAAAACATTTGTGCTTTTTTTAAATCTGAAATCTTTTCAGCTATTTTAACATCTAATTTATTTATGTCTATTTCCTTTTCTTTAACTATTCTTCTAAGTTCATTTGCTTTGATAAACAAATCAATGTTCTTGCTGGTCTCAGCTTCATTTGCTAAAGCATCTACTTCTTCATTACTATCTTTAATGTCCCTTTGAAGAAATTTTTTCTTCTGCTTCATATAATCAATTTCTTCCTCAATAATATTTCTTTTCCTCTTTGAATTTTCAGATTTAGTTAAAGATTTTTGTTCTTCTAAATACTGAACTTCTAAATAATGAACTCCACTTCTTGCAGAAGCTGCTGCTGATCTCATTTCTTTATTAATTTCAATATTAAGAACACCTCCAGAAAATTTTATGTTATCAAATACTGTGCATTGAAAAACGTATGATGAGTCACTTAAATTTTCAATTTCAATTGCTTTATTTACAGAGAAGCCCCTTTCCACAGAGGTCTGTTCATGTGACAAGATGGGAATACTTGTCATAGCGAATACTTGAATAGTGAAAATATACATTTTTTACTGTATATATATAATTTATTTCCTAAACAATATTGATTAATTGATTATATTATCTCCTAAATTTAATTAAAGTAGAATTATTTTAAAAGAGTGAATCCATACTGGTAAGTTATATTTTGAAAGATGTACAGTACAAAGTCCGAGATCCGGACATCCAATATCTGGAATGATCTAAAATCCAGACCTCAAAGCCACCACCAACCAATTTTTTAGGGCTTTTTTGAAGGGAAGGGTATGCTTTACGCACACGCACTGGTTTTTTTTTTTTTTTTTTTCATCATAAAAAAAACATGTCGGAAATCCCGATTCTTAATCTCAGTTTGGCGCTAAATAAAATATCTCATTATTGAAGAAATAATTATTTTAGCATAAATTTGTGTGATTAGTAACTTGACTCCATAGCTGCGTATCTGCTTGGCATAATCTCAAACTGAAACATTTGTTAATTTTACACCAACTAATATTTTATATCCTTGATGCCGAAATCGCGAATCATTATTTATTGTATTTTGCTTTCATCACTGCATGTTTATCAACGGATGGCAACTTGAGTGATGAATCATGCAGCGACGCCAAATAACAGAGTATTATCCGATTACAGATTTAAGTTTAATGCGCTAAAATGTTGACAAGGGGAGATTTAGGAGAAATTTCTTTCCTTATGCTAAAAATAGATTTTGTTAATGATACTCATAGAACAAACGATTATATTTAGTGCTATTTGAATTAAGAATAATTGATTTGTTATTCACATAAAGCCAGAACCAGCGCCAGAGCTCGCATGGCCGCACCAGGCGGCAGAATTTAGCGAAGTTAAACAGAAGTTTTTCATTGCGATGACAATGCCCAATCATCAATCAATTAACGGAGGGCGAAATCTGTAGTATGGTTCTAAATTCAGAAAATACAGCTACTGATAGTGAAGAAAGTAACAAGGTTACTGAATGAGAAAAAATTTTGATTGACAAGTTATTCGGAATTCTCGACACAGCAATTAAACGACTTGAACAATGGAACTTAATAACTGAACAAGAAATTATATGTCTATAGTATTAGTCTAAAGTATTAGCAGAGAAAACAAATCAAACAACTCACATTGAAAGAAATGTTTAATAAAGTAAACATATAAATATTAAGCTCTTTTCTTTTCTAAATTTTGATACCCTTTAAATCATAAATGTTTCATTATTTCATAATTTCAATTTTATAATTTCTACGTGCCATCTTAGTAGATTTAAAATGATCTAATATCCGGAAAAATCTCAAATCTGGGATCGCCGAAGTACCGATGAGTCCAGACCTCGGACTTTGTACTGTATAAATAAATAAATAAATAAATATATAATATGGAAAGTATATTTTCAATTAAACTTCTACCCAATAACTTTAGTAATTCATGAAAGTTAATTTTGCGTCTAGTTAATTCAGGAAAATTAGTTTCAATTAGTTGTTTTCAACTTTAAAAATATTAAAAAATTTTTAATTAGTTAGTTATTTTCAACTAATAATTGCATCGCCATTAGCAAAAATTATGCATTACTATCAACAACATAGGTTTAAACCAAATACTTAATTGTCTATTGAAGCTTCAAAACGTATTTCCGAACTTCACTTTTTCTCGGCTAGCATTACCGAATTTGCCCTTGGCGACCTAAAGTCGAAATGGAGCCAACAGATTTCCCGCAAAATCAATAACAGACCCTCTGCAGAAATAAACTCATAATCCTGATATCCCATACATATAGTATGTGCAAAAGAGAATAAACTCTGCAGAAGGTGATAAAAAATTAATTTATGGCTTAATTGAAACAAACACAGAAATTGAGCTAAGCAAAACCGTGTAAAAACAAATTGAAATGATAAAACGAAACTTAATTAATTTTCATGTGAATTTTCAGCGCTGACTCTCCCATTCTAGATATTTCAATTTGTTTCCAACAAAGACCACATTTAAGGATTGCCATCCATCAATATCCAGTCTTTGTAGTCAGCTTGATGAAGCCACAGTTTATTGAAAATGCACTTTCCAGGCATCTCGTTCCTATTGGCGTCAGAAGGGTTGTGGGCTTCCAGGTTGGGATTGCTCTAATTTTGGCAAATATTTTCAGAATCCCCCCCTTTTTTTTCTTGAGCACCTTCAGCATCACTTTCACCTCTTAAAGAACTTCCGGCTTCACGCTTTCGTCACAATCTGCCTAAATTTATGGATAACACCTGTTTTGAAAGATTGGGTGAATAGCCAATCAGACACCGATACTTTCGTTCGGGTAGCTTATTTTTTTTTTTTTTTTTTTTTTTTATCGTTTGCAACACAAATCCGCCAACAGATTGGTTAAGAGCCATGTAATTTTAATTCCATATTCATGAGAAATCGGAATTCACACTTAGAATGGCAATCATTAGAAATGATAAGTCAAATGACCAAAATTAAGGACCGTTTATTCATTTTGGCCAAAATTAAGGACTTTTAAGGACCAAAAATCATTTTTGAAAAAATTAAGGACTTTTAAGGACCGTACGAACTTTGGATGAAGGAGGGGTGCAGGTGCAGGTGCAGCCAGAGTGGCGTTAGCATGAGTAGATCGACGCATCTGCCGACAAACTGTGGTGGTCCCGCGAGTCACTTGTACAGCGATTCTGCAATGTGTGCATGACACTCTGGATGTTCCCGTGTCGACCAGAACCATTTACCGTCAATTGATTGAACGTGGCTTGCACTTATGGTGTCCGTTAAGAAGACTACCATTGACCCCACAGAATAGATGCCAACGTTTAGAATGGTGCCAGACTGGAGCGATACGGATGACAGAATGGCGAAACGTCGTGTTCTCAGATGAGTCAAGCTTCTGTTTATCCAGTGACAGTTGCCGCATACATGTGTGGCAAGATGTGGAGACAAATCTAATCCGGCAGTAACTGTGGAACGCCCCACCGCGCAACAATGTGGCATAATTGTTTGGGGCGCTATTGCCTACGATTCCAGGTCAACTCTAGTTCGTATTCAGAGCACTATGACGAACCAACGATACTTGGATAATGTACTGCGGCTGGTGGTATTCCTCTACCTTCAGGGGCTGCCTAATGCAACTTTTCAGCAGGATAACACCCGACCGCACAGTGCTTGCATCTGCCAACATGCTCTGCAAGGTATACAGATGCTTCCTTGGCCACCGTACTCTCCTGACCTGTCACCAATCGAGCATGTGTGGGATGTGATTGGATGCCATTTGCAGACTCTGCCCCTGCCTCGTTCAGAAGGCGAACTGTGGCAAATGGTTGAAAGGGAATGGAGAGCCATCCCTCAGGACACCATTTGCACTCTTATTGACTCTATGCCTAGACGTGTTTCTTTGTGCATCGCTGTCCATGGTGGTCCTATATCCTACTAAGCCGACGCCATTCTCGCTCTGTATTCTGACTATCATTTTGAAATAAAGATCACTTATTGCTGCTTGCTGACTCTGTCTTCTTTCCAAATTTCATCACTTTCTGACCATTTCTTCTTGGTGTTGCATTTTTAATGTCGAGCAGTGTACAAATAAATATGCTGAATTCTGTGCAAGAAAGCGTGGCACTGTTGATCGTCAATGGGAAAAAATTTCATCTATAAAAGAAACATGGGCATTCATTAGAGCCCTTCTTATAATGAGTATTGTAAAATTACCAAGCATAAGTGATTATTGGTTAAATAATGCAATGTTTGGAAATGAAATGGTGAAGAAATGAAGAGATTTTTGGAAATCAAGCATTATTTTCATTTGTCAAATAGGGAAACTGAAGTTAAAAACAGCGAAAATAACTTTATGTATGCAAAAAATTTACAGCCCGTTATTTCATATTTAGCAACAAATTTCAGCAACATTTTGCGCCTTATGCTGAAGTATCAATTGATGAAGCGCTAATTAAATTTAAAGGTAGATTAGGGATCGTGCAATATATGCCTATGAAACCATTAAAAATATGGATACTCTGCACATCTCACTTAAAATATATTTACAACTTTTTAGTTTTAGAAGTCACTAATTAGCCAATCCTAAAGTGACCGAAGTAGCTATGACTTCAAATTAGAATTGATTAAAGAACCACATCTCAAAATTCGTTTCGAAAATGAACCTCAGGCATATTTTCGCCCAGTGCATTTCATAATCACAAACGTCAAAAAATTAAAGGTTATAAACGCACTTGTGTTCGATGTAAAGAATTAGGAAAAAAGAAAAACTCAGAGAGAGATATTGAAAGTTCTTAGGAGTGAGATATTTACAGAATGTGCTTGTGCAAATCATGCTTTTAGGCTTCGATTTTCAGTTACTAAAACACGCTTTTCAGGGCCATACAATTTCAAGTACAGTTCTGTTATCAGAACCGGATTCAGAAATGTATGTATGGATGTGTGTGTTCATGCATGCATGTTTATATGTAAGTACAAATCTATGTGTGTAATGTATTGGTGATGCCAACCAACAAGATGTATAGAGGGCGATAACTCTCAATCTCGGAGGCGCCAAAATTTTAGTTTCCAAGAGGGAGACCTACAGAGAGGTCATAGATAATGAGAAGGTGGAACTACTCTGATACGCACCCTCAAGTCGCCAAATATTTTTGGCGAGAAACTTTATGCTGCCATATTACTACCTAAATTTTTTGTCAACATTTCGAACTTTAAGCCTAAAATGTCTCCAAAAACACGGTTTTCGCACATGCAAAAACTACGTTTTGAACACACGATTTAAGCTAAAAGTCCGAAACAAAAAAAAATTTTAGATAGCAAAAACGTAAAGTTTCTAATTAAAAATGTTTGACAAGAATTCATGTACACAGCGACATGTTTTAACTTAAAAAAACATCTACGAATGGCACACTGTAGGCAACGAACGAATCTACGAATTACACACACCTCGCTTTAATAAATTAACATACCAACAATAAATTTCAAAGAATACCATATACACAGCGTTCTGTTTCAACTTTTAAAAAAATCTACGAATTGCACAATCTACACTAAAAACAAATCAAGAAAATAAACTAAAATAAATTTCAGACAATTCAAAAAACAATAAAAACGGAAATTCATACAAAAAACAATGAATATAACATTCTACAAAATAAAAACAACAAAATAAAATGCACTTACCATAATGAAAGCTTCTTTTAAAAGCAGAAATATCTTTCCCCCCTATCTTCTCAGATACAGAGCATACAAAGTCCAAAATACATTCATTAATAAAATTTCGCCAGTCACACAACGTCTGTGAAGAAAACTTCCACGATTTTGCTATATCACATGCCTTCCTACGATTCAAAATTTCGAAAGTAACAATAAAAACTTCCTCCAATGTTAACTTGCTACACGAAAACAAAGATCTAAACCTTAAACTCCACTGACACCCACATACTTTATTAGCAACAATTTTACTGCAAACCCACACAAGTCTATCAGAAACACCATTTTTCGTCCGAGTTTTCATATCAGCTCCGCATTTCGGACACGTCAAACTCCGTTTTAAAAGTCCCGACTCCCACAGAAATTCCAAAAATACACTACGATCCCCATAAATACATCTGTGAACAAAAGACTCGTTAACAACTCCAACATTGTACCTTTTCATACTAAATTTACTCTGCACACAATCTAAAATACGCGGCTGAAACCTTCCCACCACGTCTTTCATCGCAACATAGGCCATTTCAAAAACACACGCTACACGAACAAACTAGCAATTAAACTACTCCACCAAAAGATTTTTCAACGTCGACATGGTTGCCATACAACACACAATCTCGCCAAAAACCAGCGAAAAACACATATCTCCACATTTGGTGAAATTAAGGCATTTATCAGAGTTGTACCGAAAAGGCTCATGGGAGCCCTAAATCAAAATGAAATTAACTTGTATTCCTTAATGTAAATATTCCAATTATTAGTATTATAGTTTTAGTATTTAGTTTTGTGTGAGTGCAATAAATGTTAAAAATACAAGAAGGTGGATTCATTTCTCTATGAGGCGGTGTAAGAAGAAAGGGGTGATATTATAATATTTGGTACTTTTCTGTTTTGCCGGCGCAAGCGATAAAGTTGCCAACAACCATGGTACAACCGATGCCAAACGGAATATTCTCGCTGGTAACCTCTTACGCCTCATTTTCAAAACAAGTCGCAGCTTTTTCCTATCAGATTGATTCTTTCTTTCAATACTGGCACATAATTTTATAGAATTTTTATCAGCTAGTTCAGTTTTATGTCTAAGGCCATTTTCGGTAAATAAATCAATTAGGATGCAATCATAGCGCTTACCCGAAGCCGAAACTATAGAAAAGGTAAAGTCAAGGGTCAAATTCATTAATTCAATGAGAATGCATTAGCGAAGTAAAGCACTGCAGTTTTACATAATTTCTGAGTAAGCTATTCGTACGAATTGAAATATTTCTTGCATTTAAACTTGTGTTCCAAATTAAGATTTAATTGAATCTTAATTGATTGATCTTAATTGATGAAATTAATGTAGAATGTAGATAATTACTGAGAGCATTAGATTTTTGTACAGTTGTTTACGTGAGATGAGATCGCTTGGGGTCACGTGATATGAACTGGCGAATCAGGATGTTGAACCATGAAAACATAGTAAATTCTTAAATTAATGTCTTTTTATAATTTTACTGTCTTTATTTATTGGCTTTTTATAAAATTTTAAGCGATATTAAAATGTTTATGCCTTCAAAAAAAGAATTCTTAGAACTAACATTTTTTTAATATTTTTTATGTGTATACTGTATGTTGGCCCCAATAAAGTCTGCTTGGCGAGATTTGCGCCGGCGAAACGGAAAAGTACCTAATATTTATATACATGTACAAATGTATGTCTATATATACATAGACACATATATGCATATACATACACACATGGATACACTCTTCTGATCCAGTTCCAATTACAAAACAGTACGCAATTTTAAAAAAAGGTGAAAACATTATTGCATCATCACAAAAACATGTATAAATATGCAATGAACAGCAATATGTGGTTGATCTTTACATTATGGTAACTTGGCGTTTTTTGGCGAAAATTTGGCGACCAACTCTCCTACAGCAACCCTCTATTTTTTTTTTTTTCCCCCGCCGCCATTTTGTCTTCACGAAGTAAAGACATGTTTCTTTTCTTTTTACCTACTGAACACTTCTTCCAACAATCTACTAGCCGAATTACACTTATGCTAGAAATTTTATCTAACAAAACTGCTTAATCATGACAAATATTCACTGCAAAATTGGGAAAAAGTGCACAATACCATACTCCTTACGTGTTTTTCAAAATAACACATACACACAAACCATGTACACGCCGACTTATTTTTACTTAAAAAATCATCCCAGAATTGCAGAAAAATGGCATTGCGCACACTCTTCACTATATCCATGTACACTGCTTTTTTCTCATAATTTACAAAAATTTCACGAAAATACATGACAATTTTCTCAATCTTTAAACCCGGTAAAACGAACATATGTGAAATTACCTGATCGCGAAAAAGTATTTACACTTTCCAAATATGAACATTTCCACATATAAAATAAATAAAATATCCAAAAACGTTTACCTCTAAATCATCTATTACATTATACACGTCACCAACGAATTCATACCACAAGCATTACAAATACTTAGTATCAAATATTTAAATTATTTCCATGCACGTTTACTTCAACTTAAACGTATACCAAATTCCTACAAACATAAAATTCACAAAATAACTATCATTTAATTAAAATATCAGTAAACCATGTACACGCCGACTTATTTTTACTTAAAAAAAATCCCAGAATTGCACAAAAATGGCATTGCGCACACTCTTCACTATATCCATGTACACTGCTTTTTTCTCATAAATTAGAAAAATTTCACGAAAATACATGACAATTTTCTCAATCTTTAAACCCAGTAAAAAGAACATATATGAAATTACCTGATCGCGAAAAATTATTTACCCTTTCCAAATATGAACATTTCCACATATAAAATAAATAAAATATCCAAAAACTTTTACCTCTAAATCATCTATTACATTATACACATCACCAACGAATTCATACCACAACCATTACAAATACTTAGTGTCAGATATTTAAATTATTTCCATGCACGTTTACTTCAACTAAAACGTATACCAAATTCCTACAAACATAAAATTCACAAAATAACTATCATTTAATTAAAATATAATTAAATTCAAAAACACTACTTAAAATATAAATGAGCACATACATTAAATTAATACATACATAAATATCCATTTCGAATTCACTTTAGTTACGGCCATGGGATCCAAAAATTCACGAACACTGTTTCACACAACACAGAATAAAACCAAATACAAAATTTCCAGATTTTTTCCCGATTTCCCCCCTTTTCCGATTAAAGAACCGTAATTCGTCCATTAATATCACATGACATATCCCATGATCTCTCATTTCCCTCACGCAAAATAATGCATAATCGGAACTGAGTACTGCTAACATTATTACCAAAGTCCCAGGTAGTAACCTTTATCGCCTCCAAAATGTCGCCAAACTACCAGTTACCATATTGTAAAGATCAACCCAATATGTATATAAACTTAGACACATTTATGCATGCAACACATTTATGTAGGCATATATCAACCTACAGATTTATATGAGTGATAATATACACAAACATATTTACCTATAACATATGCAGAAATAATAATACCCATATATAACTAAATAAATGAATACATGGAAAAACAATGACATTTATAAATGCGCTTTGAAACTCATATAATAAATAAAATCATAAAAGAAAACTATAAACTAAGGTTTATTCCTCACAAAGATGGGATCAAACAACGGATCAATAAATGCAAAGATCCTCTTTATTTTTGGAAAAGGAAAAACATAGTCAAATAAAATAAAACGGAAAAAATAACACATTAATTTAATTAAAAAATACCAACTTAACGTGCAAAGAAAGTACATGATGTGAAATCCTAATTCTCCATTCAATAGAAAAAACAAGAAATTTCTGTAAAAATAAAAATTAAAAAAAAAGAAAATTATTTACTTATACAATCAAAATCAAAAGTCTTTAATCTGGACTCGTCGGGACATCGGCAATTCTGGGTTATCGGTTTTTCCGGATTATAGATCATCAGTTTAAATCTGGCAAGATGGCATGCAGAAATTATAAAATTAAAAATATGAAACCGTAATTTATGAAATAAAGAGCAATTATGATCTAAATGGTATCAAAATTTACAAAAAAAAAAAAAAAAAAAAAAAAAAAAAAGTTAATATTTATTTGTTTACTTTATTAAACATTTCTTTCAATGCACGCATGCGTAAAGCATACATTATGCATAGTTGAAATTAGAAAATTGCAACCAGAAAACTATTTATGGGTATTCGTGATATTTATAATGACGAGGAATTTGATTTAAATCATATCAAAGATGGAGTACATCAAGATGAAACACTACATTTAGTAAAGAATTATAAGCCGAATAAAATAAAAACATCTGCCCTGACGATACGGATAGTGCTGACAGATCAAATTCCAGTTCAATGCGCGCCGCTACGTTCCCCCCACCCTCCGCACACAGCAGTGTGAAATTGATAAACAGATTTCGGAATGGTTAGAGGAACAAATGATATGCCTTTATCATTTTTGCAGCAATTCCACTTTTTGTTTGATGGACATCGGAACATGCTTTCGCTTCATAGATCCTTTGGCAGCTCCAGAATCGGAAATTCTTTTTGACATAATCAAAAGTTCAAGCTTACATTTATAAAATTGCTCTAACAGTCTGCAAAAAAATAATAAGCTGGATCCAATTAGAAGATTAAGGAACAACGCAATCTGCAACATTAACTAAAATAGATAATTTTAGCTTAGCTTATACCGTCCATTATACATTAAACGTGCATGCATAAAGGTATGATGCGCATGTGATGCGTTTACGCATGTGCAGAAAGTTTGTAGCTTTGAGGTCCAAATTATAGATCATTCCGGATTATGGACGTCCGGATTAAAGACTTTTGACTGCATTATATTCATCACGGGGTGTTAGGATAGCCTACTGTATATGGCAAAGTACAAGAGGTATCTGCTTGAGGAATGGCAAAGGCATGGGCACGATTTTTCCAACAGAAACTGGCTCGTATTTACATTACACATGATAATAATAATATACATATTTTGTTTAGTGGGTTCATTTTTATACCCTTTTTAAAAACCAAGAAATATTTTGGTACTTAGCAGAATTATGATCAAATATCTACTCTTTAAACTACAGCTATTTTATCATAAATTTTAAACAGCAATAAAATTTCTGTTTAAAAATTTAAGGATTATATTTATTTTTAATCAATTTACTCTTTCGTATAAAAATAACAGAAGTAAACAAAATCTCAGTCGCGATCATAACAAAGCCAGAGAGGCTTGTTGGTCAGACCTTCAGAACAGGTTTATAAAGAACAGGGTCAAAGGCTAATGAAATCTTTGTTAGAAAGTAGAAAGGACGTAATTCGAAATCTTTACACCTATTTTTGCGTTAATGGATGTAGAGGGGAGGAAACTGCTGTGAAACTGGAAAAGTATTTCAGGCGGTTCCGTATTTTAAGGACACAAGTTAGCGAAGGCTTTGGATTTCAAAGAGTTAAAGCTAGATTTTCTTCAGGGGGTTTTGAGCTAACATGCTGTTTTATACTGGACTTGGCACAGCAACATTGCTCTCAATATTTACAGGTCATCATTGACATCAAGGTAGGTTACTTCAGATATAACTGAAGGCTGCATTTTCCTTTACTGATCCTTATGAGTACTTTTGCCACAAAATGTCTAGCTATTTTACAGCACTATCTTTACCCTCTCGCCTAGGATGACTATAGCTATGACTATATCTGCGGACTAAGTTATGACTATGAAGCTATGATTGAAGTAACTGATTTTGTTGCTTCATACAAGTATAAAAAATATTTGCTCCTTCTATGCATGTTAATCATTAGTTTTAATTGATATTAATGATTTCATAGTTATCCTAATCATGTCATCATATGAGCCAGGAAAAAAAAAATGTACAGTCAAAAGTCTTTAATCCGGACTCGTCGGGACTTCAGCGATTCCGGATTATCGATTTTTCCGGATTATAGATCATCAGTTTAAATCTGGTAAGATGGCATGCAGAAATTATAAAATTAAAAATATGAAACCGTAATTTATAAAATAATGAGCAATTATGATCTAAAGGGTATCAAAATTTACCAAAAAAGAAGCCTAATATTTATTTGTTTACTTCATTAAACATTTCTTTCAATGTGCGGATGCGTAAAACATACCTTACGCATAGCCGAAATTAGAAAATTGCAACCAGAAAACTATTTGATTTGTATTCATGATATTTATAATGACGAGGAATTTGATTTAAATCATATCAAAGACGGAGTACATCGAAATTAAACACTACATTTAGTAAGGAATTATAAGCCGAATAAAATAAAAACATCTGCTCTGAAGATAATGATAGTGTTGACAAATCAACTTCCAGTTCATTGCGCACCGCAACGCCCCCCCCCCTCCGCGCAGAGCAGCGTGAAATTGATAAACAGATTTCGGAACAGTTAGATAAACAAAGAATATGCCTTTATCCATTTTTTGTAGCAATTCGTTTTTTGTTTGATGGACATCGAAACATACTTTCGTTTTCTAGATCCTTTGGGAGCTCCAGCATCGGAAATTCTATTTGACATAATCGAAAGTTCAAGCTTACTTTTAGAAAATTGCTCTTACAGTCTGCAAAAAATAATAAGCCGGATCCAATTCGAAGATTAAGGAACAACGCAATCATCAACATTAACTGAAATAGATAATTAGATAATTTTAGCTTATACCGTCCGTTATACATTAAACGCGCACGCGAAAACGTATTCTGCACTTGCGCAGACGCATATGCGCAGTCGCAAATGTCTAGGGCGCACGAATAAAACGCCTATGCGCATGCGTCAATGCGGCGCATGCGTCAATGCGGCGCATGCGCAGAAAGATTTTAGCTTTGAGGTCCGGATTATAGATCATTCCGGATTATGGGTGTCCGAATTAACGACTTTTGACTGTATTTCGTATTATAATAGGAAGAGAAATATTTGTTAATTTTAAGAACAAATGCATTTGTTTGATTTATGGTTCTACAGTTTATATTGGAAAACAAAACAAAAAGCAGTACAGAATGACATTTTACAACAGTTCGTAAAAAATAACATATTAACAGCAAATAATTAATTGTTGTTTGACTTCTGAATCAATATTAACAGCAATCGACGAAAATGTAAAATGAAAGACTTGAAAAGTACAATTGTTGCTCAACAATTAATATTTACCGACTCTACAAATAAAATTAAAGTTGCTATGATTACATCATTTAAAGTTGCACATATGCTTGCAATTTACAAAAAACCTCAGTACTCTTCTGTTATCAGGACTGGATTCAGAAATGTATGTATGGATGGATGGATTGATGTGTTAGTGTTTGCATGTTGAATGTATGTGTGTGTATACATATATATGCATGCACATGATTGTATGTGTGTGTGTATACATATATGTGTACATATGCATACATTTCTGAATTCGATCCTGATAACAGAACAGTGCCAAAACCCAGGACAGGATGGCGACATAATTAAAGAAGCAATGCTTGCTGCATTGGAGATTTTATTTCAAGAAGCTAAACATAAGAGTGAAATTGTGTCACTTCTAGAATAAAAGCTATGTCTCAAAATGTCAGGAGATAGATATTAAAAAATGCATTTTCTTAAGTTTATGATGTGATGAATTATCAGACAGATGCGATGTACACTGTGAAAAAAAGGGGGGACAGTTCTACATCTCCTGTTCTACTGGGCCGATTGACGAAATTCAACTTACGTTTTTCATGTCTCGAAAGCATGACTAAGGATATGTATTAGATTTATATATAGTTTTGTTCTAATCTAGATATTTTGACACAAATCGGACTTTTTGTGAAATGACATGCCAACTTTGTTTCATATTTTGATACTACGACTAAAATTATGCCAAAATGCGAAGTCTTGTAAAAATTGTACGAGTAGTTTTAAAAAAATTAGCTCTCAAAATTTTAGCTCCTCAATGTTAATTGGTTGGTTGTTTTATTGACTTTTAATGGCACAAAACCTTGAAGGTTATTATGCAGCAGACGAATGGTGAATAAAATCCAAAATGAACAAACGCACTGTATCAGATGAATTGTTGAAATGAACCTGTAATGCTGATGAAGGCATGGAGAAATGACTTTATAAAATGCTCTAGCAAAAGGTACAGCAGAATAAAAGGAAAAAACTTCAAATCATATGGTAAAAAGAGATGTCTTTTAAAAATGTTATGAGGTGTATGTGAGGGTTTCTTCCAATGAGATCTGATAAATTAACATTCATAGAGTTAAAATGATATTCACATTTTTGACTAAAAGCAGGACAACAGGTTAAAATGTGATTGACTGAAACAGGAACATTGCAAGTGCCATAAATAGGCTCATTATCTCTTTTCAAGAGATACTGATGTGTCAATCTGCAGTGACCAATTCGTAGGCGAGTCAGCAGTACACCCTCCTTTCAATTCCCTCTCGACTCCCAATACTCCAAATTGGGTTTTACCTGCCTTGATTTGTTAAGTGTCTGGCATTCCCAGAGCTCTTCCACCTGGACAAGATCTTTGTACTGATGTAATTCAGTATGTCTGTAAGAGGGACATTTTCAGAGGTAATATTAGCACACTGTGCTGCGACATCGGCGAGTTCATTGCCTTTGATGCCAGCATGTCCAAGCACCCAGCAGTACGTAATAGAATGCGTTTCCCAAACGAAGGTGTGCCTTTAAAATTTCTAAGACCAAAGGGTGGCTAGTATTTGTATTTATTGATTCAAGTGTACTCAGAGAGTCAGAGTAGATGATGAACTTTCTGCTATTCTGCTTAGAGAAACAAATTAAGGAATTCAAAATGGGAAACATTTCTGCAGAAAAGACAGATGCAGCCTTATGAAGTTTACTACTCTCGATTTCCTTATAACAAAAGCTGCCCCGGCATGATCATGATTCTTTGAGCCACCAGTAAAAATTGCTTTATAAGTATAATGACTGCTTTTATGCTCTAGGAAAATTTGTTGATATTGAGCATCATTGGTACTGATCTTCTTAAGTTCCCCAAAAATGTTAGTAGGTAAATATTCACTTCTTGCCAGGGGGCAATACCGAAAAAGTTAAAGGTTTTTCAATGCAGATCTTTTAGGTTGAATTCTTCAATCAGTGAGTGAATGCAAAGATCAAAAAGTGGGATTCATGAAGGATGTGCTTGGTAGATACACCAGTACTGATCAGATGTCATGAGTCGGACACGATGTTCGGCTTGTGGCATTACTTTATAATGAAGATCAATGGACAGCTGCTTGCATATGAATTCCAGAGATGGTTCAAAATAGATGACACATAAACTTTGGACTGGAGATGTTCTGAAAGCTCCACAGCAAATCCGTAGCGCTTAGTGGTGGACTGGATCTAATTTCAGTAGCACAGAAGGTCTTGCTGATCCATAGATAACACAGCCATAGTCAAGTTTGGAATTAAAGCTCTATAAATGTGGACCATAGAACAACGTTCTGCTCCTTATGAAGTATTGGCCAGGACTTTGAATGTGTTGAGAGCTTTTGCTTCTGACTCAACGCGGATCAAAGAGCCGTCACAAGATGCAGCTCTGAACCAGGATGTAGATTTCTTTTGCGATAGAAATGCACGCAGACAATCTTCTAGCTAGTAAATTTAAAACCATTATTGTTGACCACTTTATGATTTTGTTTAGAGCAATTTGTAGTTGTCTCTCAAAGTATGTCATATCTTGACCGTGACAACAGATCAACATATAGGGAAACATGAACTGTGGGAGGAAATTCTTTTAAAATGGAATTAATTTTTAGGCTGAAAAGAGTAACACCGAGCACTGAACCTTGGGGTACACCTTCTTGTTGTACAAATACTTGAGAACCAATCTTAACTTGGAAAGTGCGGTCCTTCAGAAAGTTTTGAATGAAGATGGGTAAATTACCTCGCAACTCAGTGCTGTAAAGGTCATGAAGAGTTCCATGCCGCCAAGTTCTATCGTATGATTTTCCATGTCAAAAAAAGATTGAAACCACGTTATTTCTTTTCACAAATGTATTGCGTACTGCAGTTTCTAAAAATAGGGCATTGTCAAGTGAAGATCTTCCCTTACGGAAACCATTTTGGTAAGGCGATAGGCAATGATTAGTCTCCAGACAGTAGTTGAGACAGTTATTTATAATTTGTTCCATAATCTTGCAAAGGCAGTTAGTGCGCGCGATGGGGCAGTAATTTAAAAGATTTTTGGGATCCTTGCCGGGTTTGCAATAGGGATTACAAAGGCCCTGCACCAGACAGTTGGAAAATTTTTTTCTTTGCATATCTTATTATAAAGCGAGAAGGACCACTAGAGATTCATAGGGCATGCTTACCACTGTAAAAGTGGGTTTTTAATAATGAACTTCTTAAAATCAAAGTTTAGATCCAGGATAACAAACAACAAACTTCCGAATGACTTGAAGAATTTAGCCATAAAACTATATGTACCAAAGTATAATAAACTCACAGAAGATGTACAGTGTCAAGTTTCACCATTAAAATATGCTTTTCTTGTATTTAAGCCTCTGGCCGGCCCTAGTTTACGCCAAAAAACCACAAATTTTTCAAAACTAGCATGAGAAAGAATTATTTCTTGATTGTAATGTCAAAAAGCCCCTGGTACTTTATACCTGCATTTACGTACTTTTAATATATTGCCTTAATTTCTGAGACATATTTTACAATATAAGTATATACACATTCTTACTGGCATCACAAAAAAATATTCTGAGCCCCATATATATATATATATAACCTTGTGGGTCAGAGGGTTAGTTTGTATCTTATTGAATTTTTAATAATCAGTAACATAAAGAGTACATAATTATATTTTTCTTTAACATATTATACTACATATTTTTATAATTTATTTATAATATCTGTTTATGACTAGAATATTAAAAACGAAATATATAATTGTGGCTAACAAAAACTTTTAAACGCTAAATTGGCACAAGTCAAGTTAAAAGTTAGGCACTATTGTGCTGCACCAATAGAGGAAAACAGAACTAAAAAGGATTTAAATATTCACAAATATTTATAACAATATGCTAATTCTTTGGTAGACTTAAAAAATAAATTATTTCATGTTACATTTAATTAGGCACATTTAAAATAAGAAAATAAAAGAAATTTGGCAATGAAATAAACAGCATAAATATACATACATTATGAGACAGCCAAGTTTTTGGCACTTTAATGAAACAGTTCTTCTCGGTGGAATGCTGTAAAGTAGCTACTAGGACAGACATAGCTAAATAAATTTGTTACCGCTATTCCACAGACTGCTGTAAATAGAAAATACTAATTACTTTCTTTATCTATGTGTCTTAAAATAATACAATAAACTCTTCTATTTAAAATAATTCGTATTTAATGCTCTAACTCAATGTTCGCAAAATCGCAGCCCATGAAGCAATTTTACGCAGCCCATGCATTTTAATTATGCATTTGTTGCAAATACAGTGTCACAAAGATTTCAAATAAAAAATTAGTTGTTTGAAGTCCAAGTTTACGTTATTTTCATTGCGATTAAAAATTAACACAAATAATCCATTAGAAAATCAGTACTTTTCTGTTTCACCGGAGCAAACCTAGCCAAGCAGACTTTACTGATGACAACATACAGTATTGAAGTTAAATCTTAATTTGAAATACAAGTTTAAATGCAAGAATTATTTCAAT
The DNA here is from genome assembly GCF_044657685.1 of Stegodyphus dumicola. Classification (NCBI taxonomy): domain Eukaryota; kingdom Metazoa; phylum Arthropoda; class Arachnida; order Araneae; family Eresidae; genus Stegodyphus; species Stegodyphus dumicola. The sequence continues at coordinate 106,391,302 of NC_140775.1, forward strand.
TCGTACTAATAGCTTAAAGTTTTGTCCGACTTGGACAGAAATACATGAATGTATGCATATATATTTGGATGGATGTGTTCATATATGTATGTATGTATGTATGCACCTCTGAGTGTGTGTATGTACAAACACATATATACACATACCAGGGCTGTGGAGTCGGAATCAGGCAGATTTTGAGGTAAAAGGAGTCGGAGCTGGAGTTGCTAAAAACAGGTTGACTCCGACTCCAGTTTTCGTCAGACAGTCTGAATTTAAAATGAAATTAAAATGAATTGAAAAAAATAATGACAAACTGAGTTGTCATTTTTATTTATGGACTGCATACAATAATAAATAGTTATTTTCTATTTTAATGACCTATTAAGAAATAAATATAAGGAAGGAGGATGGATGTGATATTTGCCATTAGTGATTAAACCAATTCATTTAGTTACAAATCTCACTGGTAAATTTAGGTAAGCAGCAATAGCAGCAAGAACTCCTACAATTGATGCCAGTCTTAGGAAGTGAGCAGGAAAAAGAGCAATTATTGATCAAGCAATAGAATCAAGAAATACATATTTGATATTAAAGAGATTTCTAGAATTAAGAACTTTTTTCAGGAGATGTAGATAACCCTAACGTTTCACTAACAAAAAGAGCAGAATTGGAAACTCTTCTTTATATACTGTATATAGCCACAAAAAAGCTGCAATCTGAAGAATTGATAAGAGGTGAGAATGGGATGCTTGTTCTTTCTGAAATGAAGGGTTTATTGCAGAAGGAATCATTTCTTCAATGATAAAAAGAGAAACTAGTTTGCTAGACAATGAGATCTTGCTGGGTTCAATATATGGAGATCCGAAACACCGAAATCTCTTTGATGAACAAATTAAAAAGGCAAAGAAAGTTATCTATGAACTTTCATTAAGAAGGAAATTATTCTCAGAATAATTGGAGAATTCGAATCAGGACAGTCAAACTGCAGACATTGCAATTGAGTCTCTATTATCCTTTTCCACTGATGAATTAGATTTTGAGAAATATTTTTGGATAATATTGAAAAGGTTAAGGCAAAGCAATGAAAATAAAAAACAAGAGCCTTTAGATATAAAAATGAAAAAATACAAACAAGATTTCTACACTGCCTTTAAAGAAGTAGAGAAATATGATTGCACTTGCAAGACACCTCTTTTAGAACTTATAAAAATCTATCCTGAAAAGTTAAAAAAAACTAGTCCTTACAGTAACAGCTCTTCCTCCTACTCAAGTTAGTGTGGAAAGACTCTTCTCAGCTCTGAAGTTTATCAAATCGGATCTATGGCCCTCTAACAAAGTAAATTTTATCGAAGCTATACTTTTTTTTAGAAATAACCAATGCCATTTTTTCCATTTCATTATAAATGCTAATTAATATAAATAATTTGCTATGCCATCATTTTTTTTTCTGTAGCATCTGTTACTTCTTTTATATTAAAAACATAAGCTGTAACCCATGTGTATATGTTTACATATATATAAGGGAGTCGAGTCGGAGTCATTAAAATTCCAGGAGTCCGGAGTTTCCCGACGCCACAGCCCTGGCACATACACACACAAATGCATACATACATATATTTCTGAATTAGGTCCTGATAACTGAAGAGTTTATCTTAAATAACATAATTCATTCATTAGAATATGACCTGGATTATCATTTAAATTTTAGTTTTCCCAAGGATAGGATGTGCAAATTCCTCATTCTATGGATCTTCTAAGAGATTTCAAATTCCAGAACTCAAATCTTGGAACTTTTTTAGTCATTCAAATTTACTACATGAAAACTGGAACTGAAATTTATATTCATTCAGTATGCATTATGTTATATTTAAAACCATTTAAGACAGAAATGTGTTCTTCCACAACTAGTTTGAATATTTAATCAAAACTTTGAAAAAGTTGCTTTTAGTGCTAAGTTGTACACAAATCAATGAATCTGAAGCAGTATTTTCCTCCAGATGGATAACAGGACCTAGTAATACATGATTGTGGGAAATGTTTAGATTAGCAGGATGTTGTAGGAAATTGTTTCTCTGATATAGGCTTTAGAATCCTTTTGCAACCGTGCTTTATTTTTTTTATCACACAATCTCTCACTGTCTTTGTTTTCCAGACAAAAAGATCAAGTTGGTGGTACAGAAAAACTTGGAGGGGGAAAACAACAACTAACAATAAGATAACAAAAGTTTCACTTGCAGGAAGTTAGTTTCCTGGAAATTGTAAAATTCTAAACATGAGTCTTAAGCTTGTAAACTGGAGTGACCATATAAGTAAAACTGTTATTTCAGACCTGATACTATATATGATAACTTGAAATATTTAAATGGCATACTTTAAGTTAAGATTTCAAAAATTTAGAACTACATGCTGGGTGAGCTTATGAGGTTTAACTGCACTTAATAACAATTCTTCTTCAGTCATTTTCTTTCTGACAATTCCACATTTTATTCAAATATTAATTATAACATATTTTTTTAAGGATATATAAATCTATAGCTGATACAGCATAAATATATTGTTTTCCTGTCTTTCCAAAGCTCAAATTTTGATTTCATTTCACTGGAACTTTTTCTCATTTCTTCATCACAATATATTCCTTTCTTAGATATTGCTCTGGCACGAAATTACTTGCAGTTCTCTCATTTTTGTGATAGTAAATTAGTCTTATAGATGATAACATCAAAACACATTGCTTTTGAATCAATTCCCAGAAATTAAATTTGCTGTTCTTCAAAACGATATACATATTCATTGAAAACATCATTAAAACTACAGAAAAACCTTTCAACTGAGTTACGCCTTCTAGGTTTCTTAGCCAAAATCAGTATTTCTAAGTTGTACTTTATTACATCATATCCATTGAAGTTTTATTTTACAGCTTTATCCCTACAATAAGTTCAGTTTTGAAACAGTTTCTGAATTACTATGATGTATACAGTATGTCAGGTTTTTTTGCAGCAATCTAAATCATCTGAATTATTTTTATTGAATAATCTGTACTAGAAATATTTTTTAAATCGATAACTTCCTTTTTTAAAACTTGATTTATTAATTAATTTTGTTTCAAAAAGCCTAAAATTAGGGAGGGATTGAAACAACTTGAGAAGCAACTAATTAAAACCACTGCGATCTGTGGCATTATATGTATATATGCCACAGATTTCATGTTTGGTTTTAGTTTCACCTGTTGCACAAAAATAAAAATTAATTGCTTGCTTTGAATTAAAACGAAATTTAAACAGTTAACCATCATTTACAACATTAATGAAACTAAACATAATTTTTTCAAAAACTAATATGAATAAGTCAAAGGCAATAGGTACCTCCTATTTTGAAGTTACACAGCAGTTCAGCTCATTTCATAACACTAACTACCAACTAGATCTGAAAAATAAAAAAAATTACCGAGCAAATTTTAACAACTTGCGAAGGAGATGATTAAAATCGCTATGGATATACATATATATATATAATGCCACACATTCCCTTCAGTAGTTTCACTTTCAATTCTTGCATAAAAGTGTTATTTAATGCAGTTAATCATTATTTAAAAAATTAAATAACAGATTTAAGTCATAAATTAACAAAGATGAGATACATACATCTATTTAAATTATTTATGGAAGAAAAAATAAATTTCTGAAGAAAACAACTGAAGTTTCAATCGCCGACACAAAGTCTTAATACCCGTTTCATACTGGTCTATGAAAGAGTTGCCATTTAAATTATCATTTCAAAAACTTCTCAGTTATACATACAATATTCCAATGAAATACAATCAATTCGTAAATTTTTTATGCAATTTTTTTTACAACTAGAGGACCAATAGAATTTAGAAGCTTTTCCAAAACCCCGCGAGAAAATAAGAACTACAAGTGCAGAAATAAAGCTTCTACGCCTAAAGGAGGGGGGAGGAATAAAAAGACTAAATTTCAAGAAATAAATAAAATAAAATAAAATAAAGTCTAAAATCGGAAGCAAAGAATATTGTAATAGCAGCGAATCTGATTAAATTCTTCAAAGCAGAGTTCTTGCAAAAAACCTTGCAGAAGTTCAAAAATATGTACATGTAGGTAAGAAAATGAAAATAAATTGACATGTCGATTTAAAATCATTACAGCCTCATTAATAATACTGTGAAGCAAAAACTAATATAGAAAAAATGGAATGCAGACAATCGAATAATTTTCTTAAGATTTTAATGAACAATTAAGCACAATAAAATTACAACAGAAATGACACGATAGCCAGCTGTTACAATAATGTTACGAATTTGGTATTTAAAAAGCTAATGTTAGTTCAATTATAAATTAAATGGTTTTATTTCTCGCGCAGTGCAGCGCGTGACGAATATTAAAAGAAAGCTAAGCCGGCAAATTGAAAATACAAGAGCGCGTGCATTAAATAAATAAATATCTCTTTTTGATTTCGAGAAAGTACTGGAAAATTCTAGCGCGTGATTTTAAAATCTTATAAAAGGAGGAAAACATCTCAGTTTTTAGTAGTTACTTAGTTTGTTGTTGTTTAGAAAACTACTGTTGTTGATTGTAGCGAATTCGCGGATTAGCGTTCTTTAGCTGTTTTGAATTACGTTCTATTGGACATTTGAGTAGTTAAAATAAAACTACTGTGAGATATTGTAATACTGCATGATAATTTGAGAAAATTTAAGCATTTTTGTTGTGATAATAATAAATTTTTGTTCATTTTTCATCGGACTTGTGCATTCATTTCATAACGAACCCGTACGCACGCAACAATTTTTGGTGTCAGAAGTGGGATTTGAAAGCCAATAACAAGAGCGATGGAAGAATAATTGAGACAGCTCATTAGTGCTTTTGCTGCATTCCAAGAAAAGATGGAAGCTGGCCAAGCATCATTTAAAGAAGAGATGAAAGACTCTGTTAAAGCAGAGATTAGATCCGTTAAAGCAGAAATGAAATTGGGCCAGGAATCCGTTAAGGACGAAATGAAAGCCGTTCAAGCTGGTCAAGAAGAAATGAAAAGAGAAATTACTTGCATAATAGAAAATAAATTTGAAGCTATGGAAGGCAGAATTGACGCAGTTGAAAATAAAGTTGGACATATTGAAGAAAGAGTTTCTTCGGTGAAAGAAGAAATAGAAGAAAGAGTTTCTTCTGTAAAAGAACATATAGAAGGGAGAGTTTCTGCTGTGGAGGAACGAATTGAAGGAAGAGTTGATGCCGTCCAACACCAAATCGAACAACAAATTGATGAGAGAGTTTCTGCAGTTGCCAAAGAAATGGATACTTTAAAGAAATTCGTAGCGTCGGCAGGGAGCAGGAGTGATGATTTTAAATTCTTACCAATGCCTGCTCGTCCACCTCTGAAGCTATCCACATATGATGGGAAGACCTCCTGGCAGGTGTATAGGACACAATTTTCTATCGTGGCGGATGCGAATGGATGGGATTCCCAAGCTGTTTTGTCCCAAGAAATAGACGGCCAAGAACGTGTAGTAGCTTACTGGAGCAAGTGCCTGTCTAAACCGGAGAGGAATTACTGAGTCACAAGGAAAGAGTTGCTCGCCATACTCAAAGCTGTAGAACATTTCCGTCATTATCTATACGGGAGAAAATTCCTCCTCCGCACGGACCATGCCTCATTGGCCTGGTTTTTAAATTTCAAAAATCCTGAGGGTCAAATAGCCAGGTGTATACAGAGACTCCAAGAATATGACATCACTATCCGTCATCGTAAGGGATCATCACAAGGAAACGCCGACGCCCTGTCTAGAAGACCTTGCCAAGAAAGCTGCCGATATTGTTCCAGGGTGGAAGCGAAATACGAGTTGCTGACTCCGGTCGCAAGACAAATTACATCAACATCGGCTGATCGAGACCCGTGGAGTGATGGTGAAGTCAGGAAAGACCAGCTGGAAGACCGCAACATTAAACCCATACTTGATTTAATAGAGTCATCAAACAGAAAACCTACATGGCAGGACATTTCTATCTGTAGTCCTACAACAAAACAATACTGGGCACTCTGGGATTCACTTCACATTCGAAACGGCGTCTTATACCGGAAATTCGAGTCGGATGATGGGAAGACGTTCCGATGGCAACTCATACTTCCAAGATCCCGGATTCCTGATATCCTCAAAGAACTACATAACAGCCCTACAGGAGGTCACTTTGGAATTATGAAGACCTTACAGAGAGTTCGTGAGCGCTTTTACTGGAATAATGCAAAGAATGACGTGCAAAAGTGGTGCCGATCTTGCGATGCCTGTGCAGGTCGGAAAGGACCGAGGAAACGCAGCCGAGGCAGACTACAACGTTACAACGTAGGTGCGCCTTTTGAACGTATCGCCTTTGACATCCTGGGACCTCTGCCACGAACTGCTGATGGCAACAAATACATACTCGTTGTCATTGATTACTTCACCAAGTGGCCTGAAGCTTATCCTATTCCTGATCAAGAGGCAGTCACAGTAGCTGAGGTAATGATACAGCACTGGATTTCCAGGTTCGGAGTGCCTCTTCAGTTACATTCCGATCAGGGAAGGAATTTTGCCTCGGCAGTAATCAAAGAACTAAGCAAACTACTTGGCATTGACAAAACTCAAACGACGCCATTGGATCCCCAGTCGGACGGCATGGTAGAGAGGTTCAATCGAACCATCCTCAATAACCTCTCATTAGTGGTTTCCAGAAACCAACAGGACTGGGACAAGAAATTACCACTCTTTTTACTGCCTTACCGCAGTGCTGTCCACGAGACTACCGGCTATTCTCCATCACAGATTCTCTTCGGTCGTGACCTTCGTCTGCATTGTGATGTATTGTTTGGCCGCCGTCCGGATGCTCCTACATCGTCAGAGGAATATATTCAATTGAGAACAATCGAGACAGCTCATTAGTGCTTTTGCTGCATTCCAAGAAAAGATGGAAGCTGGCCAAGCATCATTTAAAGAAGAGATGAAAGACTCTGTTAAAGCAGAGATTAGATCCGTTAAAGCAGAAATGAAATTGGGCCAGGAATCCGTTAAGGACGAAATGAAAGCCGTTCAAGCTGGTCAAGAAGAAATGAAAAGAGAAATTACTTGCATAATAGAAAATAAATTTGAAGCTATGGAAGGCAGAATTGACGCAGTTGAAAATAAAGTTGGACATATTGAAGAAAGAGTTTCTTCGGTGAAAGAAGAAATAGAAGAAAGAGTTTCTTCTGTAAAAGAACATATAGAAGGGAGAGTTTCTGCTGTGGAGGAACGAATTGAAGGAAGAGTTGATGCCGTCCAACACCAAATCGAACAACAAATTGATGAGAGAGTTTCTGTAGTTGCCAAAGAAATGGATACTTTAAAGAAATTCGTAGCGTCGGCAGGGAGCAGGAGTGATGATTTTAAATTCTTACCAATGCCTGCTCGTCCACCTCTGAAGCTATCCACATATGATGGAAAGACCTCCTGGCAGGTGTATAAGACACAATTTTCTATCGTGGCGGATGCGAATGGATGGGATTCCCAAGCTAAGGCCTGTCATCTCGCCGCTTCTCTAAGAGCCGACACAGCGGATATCCTTCAGTCTCTTCCCGAAAACAAAAGGTTAGATTTCGAAGCTCTGTCCGGCGCCTTGGAGTTGCGCTTTGGGGAGAAGTGTTTAAAAGACTACAGCAGGCTCCAATTAAAATCTCGTCAACAGAAGCCTACCGAAACACTTCAGGAGCTCGCCGCGGATGTTGAAAGGCTGTCCCATCTCGCCTTTTCGGAATGCCCGACAGAAACAAGGGAAATCCGGTCCTTGCAATACTTTATCGACGGCATCCGAGATACTGAAATACAGAAAGCTCTACGAATGGCGGATGTAAAAGATTTAAATGTGCTCTAGTGTACGCCATGAAATTTGAGGCAGCCCAGCAAGCCACTCGTCGAGACCGCCACCCAGTCAGAGCTGCTCAAGTCCAGGAGCCAGGGGATCAAGTCACCGCTCAACTTGACGATTTAACTAGACAACTGAACGCCTTGAGACGGAATATTGGTGAGAAGAAACCGACCGTTAAGTGCTGGAACTGCGGTGCTGAAGGACACATACGACGAAACTGCAAAACACCCCAGGGTACTGATGTTAAGACCGCTTCTAACAAGCAGCAGGGAAGCTAATTAGTGGCCATCTCGCAGGGCGGAGGTTGCCAGATAATGAAAATCCCCCGTTTAAAGCGCTTCAGATTTCTGCAGTGAGAGGTGGCAGTAATGGACTTTTACATAATAGGACATATTAATGGAGATCCGTGCAATATGACTATAGATACAGGAGCCAACGTCACCATCATCCGAAAAGATTTGGCTCAACAACTAGGAAACAAACTTATCTGGACGCCGCCCTGCGTTACCCTCCAGACTGTGTCCGGTGAGAAGATCGACATCGACGGAAAATTAAATGTTAACATCACGTTTGGAAGTGCCGCTTACCATCACACGGCATATGTAGCAGAGATCACTGATTCTTGCATACTCGGATTGGACTTTCTAAGGAAATACAAATTTTCCTTGGATTTTAAAAATAACGAATTGCATTCTACATCTGAGGACATAGCGTTATTTCTCGTTAATGATGAAGAAGTTAAATCTGTCCATAAAATCATAGCACAAGACTATATTACAATACCGGCAAGAACAGAAATTTTACTTCCTGGATCCATAGCCGAAAATAGAAATTTCCGCTACGGCATGATAGAATATCCCAATAACTGTAACATTCCAAAAGGAGTATTAGTAGCCTCAACACTCGTTGTGGAAAAATCCCCCAAATGATTTATGTATCGCCGTTAGAGGGCGCTTCGCTTCTGAAAAGGAATGTTAGTTTTTAGTTTGCGACGTAGTTAGTTAGCAGTGAACCTTCGATGCAACGAAAGTTGCTTTGTAAATAAAATGATTATTTTTGTAGATTGTTGAAATATTTCACTTCATTTAGAATTAGAACCACCTTTCGCAATATGGCGCATCGGTGCCGAGAACCTTTGGCCAATTTAGAAGTTTGTGTTTTTTAATTTTGGATATCATTTTATGCGAAGACAGCCAAGGTAAGCCTGTATTTTCTATTTTTATATAATATGGAAGATCTTATTGCTAAACTGAAATCGAAACGAAAGGTATTGAGGACCGGAGTGTCCAAGATATTAAAGAAAATTGAAACCGAACTAAATAAAGATGATAGTAGTATAAATGTAAATGTATTAGAAGAAATTTTAGACCAGTTAAACGAAAAATCAAAATCCTTGAGCAATTTAGACGCTGAAATAGAACGAGAATTAAAAGTCGAAGAAGACGAATTTGAACTTGAAATCTCATCCGCTTTGGAATACGAAGAGAAAATTCAAGTGTGGCAGTTTAGAGGAAAGAAAAAATTGAAGGAGTTGAATAAGTTGGAAAATTCGGACAATGCAAATAGAGACATTTCTAATGAAACCGTTACAGAATCCCAAAACGAAAGTAACAAATTCACTCGTCTTCCAAAATTAACGATCTCTAAATTTTATGGTGATTCTTCGGATTGGTTAGAATTCATAGGTCAGTTCGAAAATGCGATTGATAAAAATCCGAATTTATCAAAAATAGAAAAATTAATTTACTTAAAAAGCTTTCTTGGTGGCTCAGCCGCCAAAGCTATTTCTGGTTTCGCTCTCATCGAAAATAATTACGAAGCTGCTCTTGAACTTTTTACGTTCCAGATTTGGTCAAAAGAACATCTTAATTAATTCGCATTTAGGACAACTCGTAAGTACTTCACCTGTTAAAAATCCTAATGATATAAACGGATTAAGAAAACTTCTAGATCACGCCGAAGTACAGATAAGAAATCTTGAAGCATTAAAAATAGACTGATACCTACGGAAATCTCTTAACGCCTTTAATTTTGAAATTACTTCCTAATGAATTCGTTCTTGATTATAGCCGAAAAATTAAAGACGAAAATTGGGATTTAAAAGGTTTGTTAGCCTTTTTGAGGAACGAAGTATTCAGTAGAGAACGCGCGGCTTCTGTTAATTATAATTCTAGAGAAAAATATTCGCGATTGGAAAAGCATTTGCCCTTCAAACATAAACATTCTCCAACCATAACGAGCAAGCCGTCTACAGTTGAGTTATTAGCGGCGTCATCCGAATCGCAGTGTCTGTTCTGCGGGAACACAAATCATAAATCTGCGGATTGCGAAATTTTAAGTGTAGAAAAGAAAAAGGAAATCTTAAAAAGTGAATCGCGGTGTTTTTTATGTTTAGGTCGGTTTCACCGGATCCAAAATTGTAAACAAAAAATAAACTGTGCCTTCTGCTTTAATAAACACTCGAAAGCCATTTGTTATTCATTCCATCAGAAAAAAGATAATGAAAAACCTAAAAAGAAAACGTCGGATTCGAGCGTTATTTCCGCTGTTTCGTCATATAATTCCGATGAAAATAGATCTAATAAAATATTATTACAAACGGCTTCTGCATTGATCCGAAATAATGATAAATCTGAAAATGTCAGAATTCTTTTTGATAATGGCTCAATGAGATCTTTCATAACTAAAGATGTATCTACTAAAATGGAACTTCCGATTGTTAGAAAAGAATCACTTTCTGTTTATTCCTTTGGTGATAAAAGTGCGTTAGAAAAAACCTTTAATGTTGTTAGAGCAAAACTAGAAAATGTAAACGATCCTAATCTTAATATATATATTGAGCTTCTTGAAACCGAAAATATATCCAATACTGTTATCTCTCCTCCAGATTTTAACTTTGCTAAGAAAAATAAAATTTTACAAAATCTACAATTAGCAGATTGTTGTAGAAAAAGTGACAAAATTGATATTCTCATAGGGGTAGATTTCTACTATTCTATAATTACTGGTAAAATTAAAAGAATTTCAAGAAATGTAGTAGCCACAGAATCTTTATTTGGGTGGTGTTTGCAGGGTAAAGTAAATAATGATCATAGTGAATTATTAACTATGAAAGTAATTGTAAATGAAAACTTGATATCAGATCAGTTACAACAGTTTTGGAAGCTAGAAAACTTGGGTTTGGAAAGTGATACTCAAAACGACAAAACTGTTGATTTAGAAATTATGAAATCTTTCGAATGTGATATCAGGTATAAGAACTGCAGATACCAAGTAAAATTACCTTGGAAACCGAATTCAAAACATTTAATGGAAGATAATAGGGATATAGCACTTGAAAGATTTAAGAAATTGAGTAACAAATTTAAAATTGATAACTCTTTGTTTGTTCAATACACAGAGGTTTTAAAGGATTACGAGTTAAAACATATTATTGAACCAGTTCAAGAAGACAATCAAAATGATAAAACCCTATTTTATTTACCTCATAGAGCAGTCATCAGAAATGATAGAGCAACAAGCAAACTAAGAATAGTTTATGATGCTTCAGCCCATAAACCAAAAACACTCTCTCTAAATGACTGTTTATATACTGGTCCGAACCTATATCCTGATATTTTTGATTTATTGATAAAATTTAGACAAAATTCGATAGCCTTTACAGCGGACATTACACAAGCATTCTTACAGATAGAGTTAAATGAAGAAGACAGGGACGTTACACGATTCTTTTGGAAAGATGATCCTAATGATAACAATGAAAGTTTGAAAACCTTTAGATTTACAAGAGTTTTGTTTGGAGTAAAATCTAGTCCCTTTCTTCTAGCTGCTACTATTAAGCATCACCTTAAAAAATATTCAGAAATATATCCTGAAACAGTAGAACTCTTAAAGAACTGCCTGTATGTTGATGACATTATTGGTGGTCAACAAAATTTAGAACAAGCCCTGAAAATAAGTTTAGAAATTGTGAACATTTTTAATGAAGATAGCATGTCACTACATAAGTGGCATACTAATTCCAAAGAACTCAAAGATATTTGGCATCGCAAAGAATTTTCGATGCAAGAATCTCCTGAAGTTGTCCCGATCAAAGTGTTAGGAATTAATTGGGATACGGATAATGATAATTTTTATTTTGACACTCAGCACTTGACAAATTTCATTTCCTCGTCAATCAACTCAAAACGTTTTCTATTGCAGACCGCAGGCCGTATTTTTGACCCTGTCGGATTTTATGGCCCTTTCACTATAAGAATAAAGTGTCTGATTCAGGAAATCTGGTCTGCCAAAATTGATTGGGACGATGAACTGCCACCTGATCTTAGTTATAAATGGAAAGCCTGGTACGAAGAAATTGAAGAACTGAACCACCTCAGAATTCCCCGCTACTATTTAGGAGGAATATTATATGCAGATGTGAAACAAATAGAACTCCATAGCTTTTCTGATGCTAGTTTGAAAGCTTATGGATGCGTGGTATATCTGAGAATAGTTTTGAACAATGGAACTTTTCAAACAGTTTTTGTTGCTTCCAAAAGTAGAGTTGCTCCTCTGAAGTCCCTTACACTTCCTAGATTGGAGCTTTTGGGTGCACTTTTATCCGCTAGATTGAGTGATAAAATAGCAAAATCTTTAAAATACGAAGTAATCCCCTTCCACTGGACTGATTCTCAAATAACATATTTTTGGATTTAGGGATCTCCCGAAAGATTTAAATCTTTCATCAAAAACAGAGTTTATGAAATTCAGAAACTAACTGAAAGCAATAATTGGCATTATTGCCGTGGGAAAGATAACCCATCCGACCTCATATCACGAGGAACTACTGTTGCTAATTTAAGAAATTGTTCACTTTGGTGGTTTGGACCAGAATGGTTGCAAAACAAACGTATAGACTGGCCAGTTCAACCGAAGTTTGACGTGGGAAACGATAAGCAACTAGAACTCCGTAGTAAGATATCTGTTTATGACGTTGTTGTGAAAAGAGATGATCAACTATTGGATATAACAAAATTCAGTAATGTGCTGAAATATCTCAGAATTATGGCATGGGTTAGACGTTTCGTTACTAAGGCAAGAAAACTGCCTGCTAATAGTGGAACACTAAGTGCTTTTGAAATTCAGGACACTGAAATTTTTTGTGTTCGTAAAGCCCAGATGGATTTCTTCACACCTGAAATTAAGGCTCTTCAATCTAACAAGTCAATTTCTCCAAGCTCTGATATATTCAGCTTGGCACCGTTTCTTGATGAAAATAAAATTCTTCGAATTAAGGGAAGATTAGAAGAAACCGAATATACAGTTGACGAGAAGCATCCAGTTCTTCCTAAAGATTCCAAATTTACTGAATTAATTGTAAAAAGTTGCATGCGGGAGTTGCAGCAACTTTAGCCAAACTAAGACAGAAATTTTGGATTCCTAAAGGCCGTCAGTTGGTAAAGAAAGTCTTAGGGAACTGTTTAATTTGTCGGAAATACGCAGTAAAACCAGCGAAACAAATGACAGCTCAGTTACCTAAAGATCGAATTGTTGAAACTCCACCTTTCTATGTTACAGGCGTGGATTTCACAGGTCCAGTTTACATCAGGTCTGGAAACGACATTCAGAAATCATACATCGTATTGTTTACGTGCGCTGTTACACGAGCGTTACATCTAGAACTCATTTCCAACATGTCTGCAAACAAATTCATTTTGGCTCTCAGACGTTTCATTTCGAGAAGAGGAAACTGTCGCACCTTTTATTCAGATAACGCGAAAACTTTCAAATATGCTGCCAAAGGTTTACAGTATTTTTACAGCATAATTAAAGGTACAGACTTTCAAAATTTTCTAGCAAATGAAGGCCTGACTTGGAAATTTATCGTCGAGCTTGCTCCATGGTGGGGAGCTTTTTATGAACGCCTTATGAAAACCATAAAGGAACCGTTGAAAAAGATATTAGGCAGAGCTCAATTGAATTTTGAAGAATTTATGACTGTGTTGACAGAGGTCGAAAATATTGTGAATAGACATCCTTTGACCTACGTTTACAACGATTTACATGAACCTGAACCGCTTGCACCGGCTGATTTTCTATTGATCGGACATAAGGATGAATATCCATACAACTTTGCTGAGATCCTGAATAACTCTCCAACAAGAAAGAGTCTAATAAAACGAAAAGAATATCATACAACACTTATAAAACAGTTCTGGAAAAAATGGAAAAATCAGTATCTCCTTGAGTTAAGAAATGCTCACTTCTTCAGTACACCAGAAGCCAAGAAAAATCTTAAAATTGGTGATATAGTTTTACTTGAAGGAACAACTAAATCTAAGTTCCTCTGGGATTTAGGTCGAGTAATTCAAGTCTTCAAAGGACGTGATGGTCTTGTGCGATCATGTGTGGTAAAAACTAAAAAAGGGGACCTTAAGAGACCTGTACAATTGATATACCCCCTTGAACTATCAGACTGAAAATGAACTAAATTTGTAACCTTTTAATTTTACTTCTTGTATTTCATATTCACTAACATTAATTTTAGATAATTAGTTTAGTTATTACTAATAATTTACTGTTTGTAATTTGAATTAATATTTATGTATTGAGTAACATTTGAGTTGATGCAGTTAACTATATTTGTTTATTTTATAGAATTTCCTTTTGCAGTTTATATTTACATCAGTTGAATGTATTTGATATGTAAGTTGCTTTCCTATATTTTATTGTTTGTATGCTCAAATAGTGATAATTTTTGCAGAAATTATCAGCTGGGGAGTGTGGAAAAATCCCCCAAATGATTTATGTATCGCCGTTAGAGGGCGCTTCGCTTCTGAAAAGGAATGTTAGTTTTCAATTTGCGACGTAGGTAGTTAGCAGTGAACCTTCGATGCAACGAAAGTTGCTTTGTAAATAAAATGATTATTTTTGTAGATTGTTGAAATATTTCACTTCATTTAGAATTAGAACCACCTTTCGCAATACTCGTCGACCTATCTAGAACGGTTATCCCGGTGAGAGTCGCCAATGTAACGGAAAAGTATAGAGTTATTAAGAAAGGTGAAGTGGTTGCAACATGTACTCCAGTAACCAGCGTTGAAAAAAAGAGTAACATCCCAGAATCCGTGTCCTCAGAGAGCATTACATCGGAGTTATTGCAGAATGCACAATTAAACGATAAAGAGAAAAATGCTGCCGATCGCGTCATTAAAGATCTTCAAGTTGTTTTCTCCCGCTCGTCTTCTGACGTGGGTCGAACTAGTTTGACACAACAAAGAATAGATACCGGCGATCATCCCCCGATCAAGCAACATCCAAGACGTCTACCGTTTGCTAAACAGGAAGAGGTACGAAAACTGTTAAAAGATATGGAAGAAGGCGATGTCATCGAGCCTTCAGCGAGTCCATGGGCATCTCCCATCGTTCTCGTCAGAAAGAAAGACGGCTCAACAAGATTTTGCGTTGACTATCGCCGGTTGAATGAGGTTACGAAGAAAGACAGTTACCCTCTTCCTAGAATTGATGACATTCTAGACACTCTTTCTGGAAGCAAGTGGTTCTCAACACTTGATTTAAAGAGTGGGTATTGGCAGGTAGAAATCCATCCTGATGACCGAGAAAAGACGGCATTTACTACGGGACAAGGACTTTGGCAGTTCAAAGTGATGCCGTTTGGACTGTGTAATGCGCCGGCAACATTCGAACGTCTTATGGAGACTGTTTTGAAAGGCCTTTCTCACGAAGCCTGTCTGATATACCTGGACGATATCATCATCGTCGGAAAGAGTTTTGAAGAGCATCTAGAAAATCTTAGAAAGGTGCTTCAGAAACTCAAAGAGGCCAATCTGAAGCTGACTCCCGCTAAATGCAAATTGTTTCGTAAGGAAGTGACTTACCTGGGACATGTCATCTCTGCAGAAGGTGTGCGCACGGATCCTGAAAAGATATCAGCGGTTAAATCCTGGACGCGTCCCGAAAATGTCCATCAGCTGAGAAGCTTCCTAGGGCTTTGCACCTAATATAGGAGATTCGTGAAGAACTTTTTTTCCATTCACAAGCTGACAGAGAGCAAGCAAAGATTCTTGTGGACAAAGGAATGCGAGGATGCATTTAACAACTTAAAGGAAGCTTTAACATCTGCCCCAATCCAGACGTATCCTCAGCTCGACAGACCATTTATTCTCGACACCGACGCGAGCAATGAAAGTGTCGGTGCTGTTTTGTCCCAAGAAATAGACGGCCAAGAACGTGTAGTAGCTTACTGGAGCAAGAGCCTGTCTAAACCGGAGAGGAATTACTGTGTCACAAGGAAAGAGTTGCTCGCCATAGTCAAAGCTGTAGAACATTTCGATCATTATCTATACGGGAGAAAATTCCTCCTCCGCACGGACCATGCCTGATTGGCCTGGCTTTTAAATTTCAAAAATCCTGAGGGTCAAATAGCCAGGTGTATACAGAGACTCCAAGAATATGACATCACTATCCGTCATCGTAAGGGATCATCACAAGGAAACGCCGACGCCCTGTCTAGAAGACCTTGCCAAGAAAGCTGCCGATATTGTTCCAGGGTGGAAGCGAAATACGAGCTGCTGACTCCGGTCGCAAGACAAATTACATCAACATCGGCTGATCGAGACCCGTGGAGTGATGATGAAGTCAGGAAAGACCAGCTGGAAGACCGCGACATTAAACCCATACTTGATTTAATAGAGTCATCAAACAGAAAACCTACATGGCAGGATATTTCTATCTGTAGTCCTACAACAAAACAATACTGGGCACTCTGGGATTCACTTCACATTCGAAACGGTGTCTTATACCGGAAATTCGAGTCGGATGATGGGAAGACGTTCCGATGGCAACTGATACTTCCAAGATCCCGGATTCCTGATGTCCTCAAAGAACTACATAACAGCCCTACAGGAGGTCACTTTGGAATTATGAAGACCTTACAGAGAGTTCGTGAGCGCTTTTACTGGAATAATGCAAAGAATGACGTGCAAAAGTGGTGCCGATCTTGCGATGCCTGTGCAGGTCGGAAAGGACCGAGGAAACGCAGCCGAGGCAGACTGCAACGTTACAACGTAGGTGCGCCTTTTGAACGTATCGCCTTTGACATCCTGGGACCTCTGCAACGAACTGCTGATGGCAACAAATACATACTCGTTGTCATTGATTACTTCACCAAGTGGCCTGAAGCTTATCCTATTCCTGATCAAGAGGCAGTCACAGTAGCTGAGGTAATGATACAGCACTGGATTTCCAGGTTCGGAGTGCCTCTTCAGTTACATTCCGATCAGGGAAGGAATTTTGCCTCGGGAGTAATCAAAGAACTATGCAAACTACTTGGCATTGACAAAACTCAAACGACGCCATTGCATCCCCAGTCGGACGGCATGGTAGAGAGGTTCAATTGAACCATCCTTAATAACCTCTTATTAGTGGTTTCCAGAAACCAACAGGACTGGGACAAGAAATTACCACTCTTTTTACTGGCTTACCGCAGTTCTGTCTACGAGACTACCGGCTATTCTCCATCACAGATGCTCTTCGGTCGTGACCTTCGTCTGCCTTGTGATCTATTGTTTGGCCGCCCTCCGGATGCTCCTTCATCGTCTGAGGAATATATTCAAGATCTCCAGGCCCGGTTTGAAGTGATGCACAATTTTGCACGAGAGCGAGTCAACTGGGCGACGGAGAAGATGAAGACCCGATACGACACAAGAGCTACTGAACATCAATTCCACGAAGGAGACAAGGTGTGGTTGTGGAATCCGACTCGACGGAAAGGACTTAGTCCTAAATTACAGTCACCTTCGGATGGTCCATATACAGTGCTGAACAGACTGAATGACGACGTGGTTCGGATCCGTAAATCTTCGAACTCTAAACCTAAAGTAGTTCATTACGACAGGTTAGCTCATTACTATGGCCATAGTACAGTCGGTCACAAAAGTATTCGAACACCGGTACCCATTCAGAAAATTTACTTTTCCGTTGAGAAACAAAATTGTCTCCAGAGTCTATCTTGGTTCGATAGACAAAAAAAAAAAAACAAAAGAATGGCTCATGTCCAAAATTGGCTAGGTGCATGAAACAAAATACAACATGACCTATCTGGGTGAGATGGGAAACAAAATGGCTGCTCACGTGATCCATTATTGCGCTCATAGAAAACGCAAAGTGTCGCTGCAACTCGTCTCGGTTCGCGAAGAGTGAAAACCCAAAATGGTCTGTAGTGTCTATCTTTGTTGGATGAGAAAACAAATGGATGGCTCATGTCCAGTTTATTTAGGTGTGGGAAAACATATAACGTGACCTATCTGGATGAGATGTCTCCAGCGATCCAGTATAGACTTTTTCCCCATCTGCAATAGATGACATCTATAAACAATTTCATTGAAATCTCCTCGAAATATAAGAAACAGCTAGCTCGTGAAATTGTAAGGTATTCCCAAAAAATTCCACTTCTTGAAGAAGGAAAAACATCCTATATGCAGATGAGGTAGAGAAAGAAAAAGCATGTTGCACTATGGAGAGCCCGCACGGTTCTGAACAGAAAACGTGCAAATCTTTTATAGAAAAGAGTTGAAAGTGAAAGTAAAAGCCGATTGGAAATTTTTCAATTGGTTGCCGACTGGGAAAAAATTTTCAGAGCTGAGAAAAAAAATTCTGAGATGTAAAAAAAAAAAAAAAAAAAAAAAAAAACTTTTTGTTAATTTTTATCATGTCTTCTAGACATGATAAAAATTAACCCTACCCCCTTTTGTGTGGGAATATTGTCTCAGTGTTTCTAAAAATAGACCATGACTCATTCTAGGAATTATATGTTTTAAAAAGGATGAGTTTAAAGTTTATAAGATAAGATAAGTTTTTAAAAAGGATGTTTTAAAAAGTCTTTGGGTTTCTCCATTCCAAAGTAAACAAAGTGAAGACATCAAATTAATAGAAAAAAAGGAAGAGTTTTTTTTTTTTTTTTTTTTTTTTTTTTAGCTCTGGAAATATTTTTCCATTTCAACAGCCAAGAAATATTTCCAGCCAATACAATTTCATTTTTACTTTCACTTTCAATTCATTTCTTATATCTATAAGAACATTTCATGTTTCTGTTCAGATCAGTGTGGGTTGTTCAAGATGCAGGAACTCTAATCCATCCCACAACCAGGAAAAAAAGATGTTCTTTCATGAGATGTTCTTTTGGCTTTCGAAAACAATGATGACATGATGATTGTAATACATTTCGGTTCTCATGTCCCATGCTTGAACTCAGAATTATTTCCAGAACTCTGAAAATTTTTCCTAGTCAGCTCGATGACCCAACTTTCGTATATTTATTTTTTAAGCTACTCGAGTTTCGACTACCCATCCGTGTGTGCTGTGCATTCAACCTGGAGACACATTCCCTGAGCTCTAAGAAAATGTTTCCCAGCCCACTCAATCGCTGAAATGGATTAAAAATAAATTCTTTCATACATTTTTAAAGCTGAAGAGTGTTAGTTGTCAAGGAAAGAACCTTTTTTTTCCCTGAGCTCTAAGAAAATGTTTCCCAGCAGACTCAATCGCTGAAATGGATTAAAAATAAATTCTTTCATACATTTTTAAACCTCAAGTGTGTTAGCTGTCATGGAAAGAGCCTTTTTTTTTCCTGAGCTCTGAGAAAATGTTTCCCAGCAGACTCAATCGCTGAAATGGATTAAAAATAAATTCTTTCATACATTTTTAAACCTCAAGAGTGTTAGCTGTCATGGAAAGAGCCTTTTTTTCCCCTGAGCTCTGAGAAAATGTTTCCCAGCAGACTCAATCGCTGAAATGGATTAAAAATAAATTCTTTCATACATTTTTAAACCTCAAGAGTGTTAGCTGTCATGGAAAGAGCCTTTTTTTTCCCTGAGCTCTGAGAAAATGTTTCCCAGCAGACTCAATCGCTGAAATGGATTAAAAATAAATTCTTTCATACATTTTTAAACCTCAAGCGTGTTAGCTGTCATAGAAACTGAAATTTATGTCATGGTTTGTGTCTCACACGTCGTCAACGGTATGGTTTGAGGTGAAAATTGAAAACCCGGTATGAAAAACCTCTTTAAGTTGACTTTAGAAGAAGCTGTGGGATAGAGAGATTTCGTCATGGAAAAATGTCTTTCAATGTCAGTCATGGGAAAATGTCTTTCAATGTCCGTCATGGAAAAATGTCTTTCAATATCATGACATCTCCTTTCAAATAGGATTGAAGGATTTTTCTTAAACTATGTTGAAATCTTGATCCATCCAAATTACAGATGGGAAATTCTGATCCATGGATGGATCATCCAATTTCGCTAGAACCTGATAAACGGTTGCTGATGAAATCCAAACGAAAACCCTAGCTTTTCAAACAGGAAACATTTTCCCCTAAACATATTAATGATTTCTATTCTGTGAGACATTAAAAAGTGGAAAGAAACTTGTGTTCACAGAAGCTCTTTCTAGAAGAGTGGTCCTAGGTCCAGATGAGATAGAGAAAGAGAAAAAGCATGCTGCACCTTGGATAGCCCGCACGGTTCTGAATAGAAAACGTGGAATACTTTTATAGAAAAGCGATGAAAGTGAAAGTAAAAGCCAAGTTGTCTTGGCTGTAGAATTTTCACTTGGTTGCCGACTGGGAAAAATTTTTCAAAGCTCAGAAAAAAGAATTTGAGATGTAAAAAAAAAAGAAAAAAAAAAACAATCTTTTTGTTAATTTTTATCATGTCTTCTAGACATGATAAAAATTAACCCTACCCCCCTTTTGTGTGGGAATGTTGTCTCCCTGTTTCTAAAAATAGACCATGACTCATTCTAGGAATTATATGTTTTAGAAAGGATGAGTCATAGTCTTTGGGTTTCTCAATTCCAAAGTAAACAAAGTGAAGACATCAATTTAATAGAAAAAAGAAAGAGGTTTTTTTTTTTTTTTTTTTTTTTTTTTTTTTTCCAGCTTTGGAAATATTTTTCCCATTCAACAGCCAAGAAATATTTCCAGCCAATACAATTTCATTTTTACTTTCACTTTCAGTTCATTTCTTATATCTATAAAAACATTTCATATTTCTGTTCAGATCAGTGTGGGTTGTTCAAGATGCAGCAACTCTACTCCATCCCACAACCAGGAAAAAAAGATGTTCTTTCATGAGGAATTCTTTTGGCTTTCGAAAACAATGATGACATGATGATTGTAATACATTTCTGTTCTCATGTCCCATGCTTGAACTCAGAATTATTTCCAGAACTCTGAGAATTTTTCCTAGTCCACTCGATAACCCAAATTTCGTATATTTATTTAAGCTACTCGAGTTTCGACTACCCATCCGTGTGTGCTGTGCATTCAACCTGGAGACACATTCCCTGAGCTCTAAGAAAATTTTCCGAGCCCACTCAATCGCTGAAATGGATTAAAAATAAATTGTTTCATACATTTTTAAAGCTCAAGCGTTTTAGCTGTCATGGAAAGAGCCTTTTTTCCCCAGAGCTCTAAGAAAATGTTTCCCAGCCCACTCAATTGCTGAAATGGATTAAAAATAAATTCGTTCCTATATTTTTAAAGCTCAAGAGTGTTAGGTATCATGGAAAGAGCTTTTTCTTTTCACAGCCCACTCAATCGCTGAAATGGATTAAAAATAAATTGTTTCATACATTTTTAAAGCTCAAGCGTGTTAGGTGTCATGGAAAGAGCCTTTTTTCCCCTGAGCTCTAAGAAAGTGTTTCCCAGCCCACTCAATCGCTGAAATGGATTAAAAATAAATTCGTTCCTATATTTTTAAAGCTCAAGAGTGTTAGGTATCATGGAAAGAGCTTTTTCTTTTCACAGCCCTCTCAATCACTGAAATCGATTAAAAACAAATTGTTTCATACATTTTTAAAGCTCAAGAGTGTTAGGTGTAATGGAAAGAGCTTTTTCTTTTCACAGCCCACTCAATCACTGAAATCGATTAAAAACAAATTGTTTCATACATTTTTAAAGCTCAAGCGTGTTAGCTGTCATGGAAAGAGCTTTTTCGTTTCACAGCCCACTCAATCGCTGAAATGGATTAAAAATAAATTCTTTCATACATGTTTAAAGCTCAAGCGTGTTAGCTGTCATGGAAAGAGCCTTTTCTTTTCAGAGCCCACTCAATCGCTGAAACGGATCAAAAATAAATTCTTTCATACATTTGTTTAAACCTCAAGACTGTTAGCTGTCATGGAAACTGAAATTTATGTCACGGTTTGTGTGTCACACGTCGTCAACGGTATGATTTGAGGTGAAATTTGAAAACCCGGTATGAAAAATCTCTTTAACTTCACTTTAGAAGAAGGTGTGGGATAGAGAGATTTCGTCATGGGAAAATATCTTTCAATGTCTGTCGATGAAATCCAAACGAGGGGTCTTAGCTTTTCAAATGGGAAACATTTTCCCCTAAACGGAGGAATGATTTCTATTCTGTGAGACGTCAAAAATTGGAAAAAAGCTTGTGTTCACAGAAGCTCTTTCTAGACGAGTGGTCCTGGGTCCAGATGAGGTAGAGAGAGAAAAAGCATGCTGCACCTTGGACAGCCCGCACAGTTCTGAACAGAAAACGTAGAATACTTTTATAGAAAAGTGTTGAAAGTGAAAGTAAAAGGCCAATCGTCTTGGCTGTAGAATTTTCACTTGGTTGCCGACTGGGAAAAATTTTTCAAAGCTCAGAAAAAAAAATTTGAGATGTAAAAAAAAAAAAAAAAAAAAAAAAAAAAACTTTTTGTTAATTTTTATCATGTTTTCTAGACATGATAAAAATTAACCCTACCCCCCTTTTGTGTGGGAATGTTGTCTCACTGTTTCTAAAAATAGACCATGTATACCAATATATTACAAACGGACTTGAACGCCTGTTCTCAGTATGTAGCTATACAAATTTGAAGGTAAAATTAAAAAAAAGACATCTTTTTGGGGAAAAGGGAGTAAATTTGTATAGGAATATACTACAAACGGAATTTAAGGCCTGTTTTCAGTATATAGCTATACAAATTGGAAGGTAAAAAAAAATAAAAAAAAGACATATTTTTTTTTCGGGGGGGAAGGCAGTGAATTTGTATAGGAATATACTACAAACGGACTTTAAAGCCTGTTTTCAGCATATAGCTATACAAATTGGAAGGTAAAAAAAAATAAAAAAAAAAGACATCTTTTTTTTCCGGGGGGGGGAAGGCAGTGAATTTGTATAGGAATATACTACAAACGGACTTTAAAGCCTGTTTTCAGCATATAGCTATACAAATTGGAAGGTAAAAAAAAATAAAAAAAAGACATCTTTTTTTTTTTTCGGGAAATTAAGTGAATTTGTATAGGAATATACTACAAACGGACTTTAATGCCTGTTTTCAGTATATAGCTATACAAATTGGAAGGTAAAAAAAATTAAAAAAAAAGACATCTTTTTTTTTCGGGAAATTAGGTGAATTTGTATAGGAATATACTACAAACTGACTTTAATGCCTGTTTTCAGTATATAGCTATACAAATTGGAAGGTAAAAAAAAATAAAAAAAAGATATCTTTTTTGGGGAAAAGGAGTGAATTTGTATAGAAATATACTACAAGAACATCAAGAAAAGAACATCATGGGTCCAAGAATTGAAACTGAAAGTCCAAAAACGAAATGTTAACGACTGGGAAGAAAATTTTCAAAGCTGAAAAAAAGATTTAAAAAAAAAAAAAATACTTCCTTTTTCTTTCTTAATTTGATGTCTTCATTCTTTTGACCATGTAGAAATAAAAAAGTGAAGACATCAAATTAAGAAAGAAAAAAGGAAGGTTTTTTTTTTTTTTTTCTCTTTTTTTTTTTTTTTTTTAATGTATTAAAATTTTTCCAGAGCTCTGAGAATTTTTCCCAGTCGGTTTCTAGAAGCAACTCGTTAATGTATTTAAACCACTTGCGTTTCAGTTTCAGATCAGTCTGTGCTGTGCACTCAACGTGGATACACGCTTCTGACTCTCCTGGGAAGAGCTTCTGTGAAGGTATGTGAACATTTTTTTCTTACTCTTTTGTATTTCATAGACTACAAATATTTATTGAGTCACCCATTTTATAGAAATGTATTCTTATTTCCTTTCAATACTTTGAGGTAGGGTAATATTTTCCCCCGTGCTACTGTTTTTGCTTTTCAAGGCTAGAAATGTTTTACTCAATAGCTGTTTTTATAGAAAACATGCTATTATTTCGTATACTGATATATTTTGTGAAACTTTAACAAATCCTTTTCAACAAAGCAAGATCATGTGATCCACAGCTGGCTAGACCCGTCAGTGTAATCGGATCACGATTGTTCCATCCTATACTGATATATTTTGTGAAACTTTAACAAATTCCTTTCAAGAAGCCAAGATCTCGTGATCCACAGCTGGCTAGACTCGTCAGTGTAATCGTATCACGATTGTTCCATCCTATACTGATATATTTTGTGAAACTTTAACAAATTTCTTTCAAGAAGCCAAGACCTCGTGATCCACAGCTGACTCCATTAGTCAGGAAAAACGGATCAGGATTTTATCAATCGTATACTGATATATTTTGTGAAACTTTAACAAATCCCTTTCAACAGGGCAAGATCTCGTGATCCATAGCTGGCTAGAGCAGTCAGGATCAATGGATTACGATTGTCCCCATCGTATACTGATATATTTTGTGAAACTTTAACAAGGCAAGATCTCGTGATCCACAGCTGGCTAGACTAGTCAGTGTAATTGGATCACGATTGTTCCATCCTATACTGATATATTTTGTGAAACTTTAACAAATTCCTTTCAAGAAGCCAATATCTCGTGATCCACAGCTGGCTAGACCCGTCAGTGTAATTGGATCACGATTGTTCCATGCTATACTGATATATTTTGTGAAATTTTAACAAATTCCTTTCAAGAAGGCAAGATCTCGTGATCCAGAACTGACTCAATCAGTCAGGATTAACGGATCACGATTGTTCCATTGTATACTGATATATTTTGTGAAACTTCTGTAACAAATGACTTTCAAGAAGGGAAGATCTCGTGATCCACAGCTGACTAGACCCGTCAGAATTAACGGATCACGATAGTTCCATTGTATACTAATATATTTTGTAGAACTTTAACAAATTGTTTTCAACAAGGCAAGATCTCGTGATCCAGAGCTGACTCAATTAGTCAGGATTAACGGATCACGATTATTCCATTGTATACTGATATATTTTGTGAAACTTCTTTAACAAATGACTTTCAAGAAGGCAAGATCTCATGATCCACAGCTGACTAGACTTGTCAGAATTAACGGATCACGATTGTTCCATTGTATACTGATATATTTTGTGAAACTTCTTTAACAAATGACTTTCAAGAAGGCAAGATCCTGTGATCCACAGCTGACTCCATCAGTCAGAATAATGGATCATGATCTTTTTCAATCGTATACTGATATCTATTTTGTATATTTTGTGAAACTTTAACAAATCCTTTTCAAAAAAGGCAAGGTCTTGTGATCCACAGCTGACTCCATCAGTCAGAATAACGGATCATGATGGTTCCATCTTATACTGATATATATTTTGTGAAACGTTAACAGATGACTTTCAAGAAGGCAAGATCATGTGATTCAATAGAATTGTTCAATCGTATACTGGCATATTCTGATAAAACAACAGAATGATCCAATTTTGAATACGATCCCAATATGTTTTTATAAAATCCATTTCATATTTTGTTAAACGTGAACGACTGACTTTCAAGCTGGCTGCATGGGTGTTTTTTTTCGTGGTTTTTCCCCATGTGTAACGTGAATACGAGCCAGTTTCCCTTCCAAAGTCCTCCACGAAGGCATTTCTTAAGGCAAATAGCCCTCAAATGCTTTACCGTCCTCCAAATCGACTTGACCTCTCTCCAACTTCCACGGTGTCATTTGAACGATCGAGTCGGCTGTTGGAAAAAAATGTCTGACAGCTGAAAACAATATCTCCACACACCTTCACAAAACCTCTTTTCAGGAGGAAGAAGCGTGTATTCAGCTCCAGTGCACAGCACAGACTGATTTAAAGCTGAAACGCGACTGGTTTAAATAGATGAGATCCCTCTATAGAAATAATTTGAATATATCTGGTTTTGTGAATTAAGCCGACTGGGAAAAGAAATTCTCAGAGCTCAGAAAAAAATTCTGAGATGTAAAAAAAAAAAAAAAAAAAAAAAATCTTTTTGTTAATTTTTATCATGTCTTCTAGACATGATAAAATTAAATCCCTTCACTTTTTGTCTGGGAATGTTGTCTCACTCTTTCTAAAAATAGACAATGACTCATTCTTTCTAAAGAATAGAATTCCAAGAAAAGATTGGATGAGTCATGGTCTATTTTTAGAAAGTGGGAGACAACATTCCCATACAAAAGGAGGGGTGAGTTAATTTTTATCATGTCTAGAAGACATGATAAAAATTAACAAAAAGATTTTTTTTTTTTTTTTTACATCTCATAATTTTTTTCTGAGCTCTGAAAATATTTTCCCAGCCGATCTCATTTCGTCTTTCGAATTTCACTTTCACATCTTCTCTTTTCTATAAAAGTATTTCGAGTTTCTGTTCAAAACACTGTGAGCTGTTGAAAAGGCAACACGTCTCCCTCTCTACCCTAATCGGGAATCCATGATATTCTTAAGAAGAATTCTTTGAGAATCTCTTAACCTTTCTAAACTTTAGACGAGCTAGCTGGATATTTCTTCATTTCTTTTTCAAGTATGGGTTCAAACGATTCTTTTAAATAGTTGCAAGTAAGATGTTGTATTATTTTCTGTTGATCATGAATCTATTAAAAAATTTCAATGCCTAATTTTAGGGCTACCTATACCCAACATGATTCATATGTTTTACTCTACGTTTTAGATAAGACCCTCTCTTAAAAACATGATTTTCCTATTCAAAGTTGAAATGAGTTTCCAAAAGCATGATCCTTTTAAAAAAAACATGTGTGTTTGTGTAGGTGTGGTGGGACGGTTAGCTTTCTTTCTTACGAGATAGTCATCTCCACGAGATGTGTTTTGGATATCTTCTCCAGTCTCTCTCTTTACCCAATCTCATGATATTCTTTAAGAATTTCTTAGCCATTTGTCAATGAAGAAGATTATAATTGAAGAATTTATGAATTTGGGAACATGTCACCATGGCAAATCTAAAATCTTGGCACTGGATACTGGAAAGCCCCGCTCTGATTATAATTCTGAGTTCTAGCATGGGACATTTTTTAAATCAATAAGCTAAACTATTTTTTCTAGTCTCATATTCTCTCTTGACTAGGGTTCCAGATTTGGGTAGAGAGAGACATGTTGCCTCATCAACAGCGCGCACTGTTCTGAACAGAAACGTGGAATGCTTTTATAGAAAAGTAAAGAGTTGAAAGTGAAAGTCGAAAAACGAATTGGGATCGGCTAGAAAAAATTTCTCAGAGCTCAGAAAAAAAATTCTGAGATGTAAAAAAAAAAAAAAAAAAAAAAAAATCTTTTTGTTAATTTTTATTATGTTTTCTAGACATGATAAAAATTAACTCCCTTCTCTTTTTGTCTGGGAATGTTGTCTCCCACTTTCTAAAAATAGACCATGACTCATCCTTTCTAAAGAATAGAATTCCAAGAAAAGATTGGGTTCTGGTCTATTTTTAGAAACGGTAAGACAACATTCCCAGATAAAAGGGGAATGAGTTAATTTTTATCATGTCTAGAAGACATGAGACATGATAAAAATTAACAAAAAGTTTTTTTTTTTTTTTTTTTTTTTTTTTTTTTTTTACATCTAAAAATTTTTTTCTGAGCTCTGAAAATATTTTCCCAGCCGATCTCATTTCGTTTTTCGACTTTCACTTTCAACTCTTCTCTTTTCTATAAAAGTATTCCACGTTTCTGTTCAGAACACTGTGGGCTGTTGAAAAGGCAGCACGTCTCCCTCTCTACCCTAATCGGGAATCCATGATGTTCTTAAGAAGAATTCTTTGAGAATCTCTTAACCTTTCTGAACTTTAGAAGAGCTAGCTGGATGTTTCTTCATTTCTTTTTCAAGTATGGGTTTAAAGGATTCTTTTAAATAGTTGCAAGTAAGACGTTGTATCATTTTCTGTTGATCATGAATCTATTAAAAAATTTCAATGCCTAATTTTAGGGCTACCTATACCCGGCATGTTTCATATGTTTTACTTTACGTTTTAGATGAGACCCTCTCTTAAAAACGCGATTTTCCTATTCAAAGTTGAAATGAGTTTCTAAAAGCATGATTCTTTTAAAAAAACATGTGTGTTTGTGTAGGTGTGGTGGGACGGTTAGATTTCTTCTCTTACGGGATAGTCATCTCCACCCTCTCGTGGTCGCTGAAATCTCGTGATGGCTCAAGTGAAAAGAGTTCATTTATTTTGACTCACAATCACGTTATATTTTTTTGGATATCTCCTCCAACGACTCGTGGAACTCTTTTCCCTGAAATCAGGTATGTTTAGCAGTGCACGCCCTCTGAAGTGAAGCTCGGAATACTTTGACAAATCCTGTCGAGTGGATTATGAAACCATTTTTAAAGGACCTCAGAGAAACACCCATGAAGACGATACCAACGTGTCGTTTTTCAGAAAGCATGAAGGTGGTTCATGGTGAGAGATGAGATGGTAAAATAGTTTTTTTTTTTCTTAGAAAGTTGAAAAAAATGAAGAGTAGTAAGACACAGTCTCTTTTTTTCGAAACTGAGTAGGAGGGTCATTTTGAGATGAGCTGGAAAATATTTTCTGAGAGATTTGAAATAAATTTTAAAAATAAAAAAGTATATATATTATATAATATATATTATAAATACTTTTTGTTCATTTTTATCATGTCTTCAGACATAATAAAAATGAACGACATCTCTCTTTTTTCTTTGAAACCTCTTTCGACCTATCTCATCCTTTTTCTCAAGTAACATTTCTTTCCTGAAAAGCTAATTTCTTTAGAAACCTAAGACAACTCTTTTCCTGAAAAGCTAATTTCTTTAGACACGTAAGACAACAGGTAGAGACATCCTTCGAACCAAAAAGAGAGTAGAGATCCTTTTGAATAATGTCGAATAGACAAAAGACGAGTAGCCATTTCAGTTCTATGCTTTTTTTTCCTAGGGACGATCCACGAAAGGGTCCTCTTTTGTTCACGACCCGTGGTTCACCCATGAATTAAACACGTAGACTCGAAACTTTCTAACATCTCTACCTCCACGGTGCAGTTTGAAAGGAAGGTGACCACCCATCACCCCAGCTATGAAATGAAACGTCAAAATAGTGCACACGTTCTAGAATAAGAACCCTTGTAGACATTTGGGGGTTCTACAGCACAGACTCAACAGAAACAAAACGATAAAAACTTTCATAGATCCCAGAGAGTGGATGCTTAAAAATAAGGTGATGTCTCGTCGATCAAATCAGCTGTAAATAAATGTCTAAGAGCTGTGAAGAATGGATGGCCTACCTTCACAAAAGCTCTTTCTAGGAGGGAAAAGTGTGTATCCAAGCAGAATACAGAGCACAGACTGATGTTAAGTCGAAACTGGAGTGATTTCAATACACAAGTATGAATTCGTTCTAATAACCCTTTAGATAGGTCTCGTTTGACTCATCGAGTCGAGGGGGAAAACATTGACGTGTTGCCTTTCCAACAGCCCACACTGTTCTGAACAGAAACGTAGAATGCTTTTATAGATAAGAGAAGAATTGAAAGTGAAAGTAAAAAAACGAAATCAGATCGGCTGGGAAAATTTCTGAGCCAAGAAAAAATTCTGAATCAGAATCTCATAATTTTTTCAATCTCATAATTTTTTCTGAGCTCTGAATAATTTTTTCCCATCCGATCCCATTTCGTTTTTTGACTTTCACTTTCAATTCTTCTCTTTTCTATAAAAGTATTCCGCGTTTTTGTTCAGAACAGTGTGGGCTCTTGAAAAGGTAACACGTCTCCCTCTCTCTTTACCCAAATCTGGAACCCATGATGATCTTAAGAAGAATTCTTTAAGAATCTCTTACAATTCCTGAACCTTAGACAAGCTGAATGTTTCTTTTTTGTATTTCGAAGCTATTGATGGATCAAAGAAGAAGATTTCAATGGAATGACTTCATCGTTCTAGGATAGAATATTTTTTCGAAATCTCTTCCTACTTTCGTCTACACAGAAATGCTTTTCACGAAAGTTTGGTCCTCTTTTACATTTAATTTTTAAATAGTTGTTCAAAGGGATTTTCGTTCTGCTGATTCAGGTTTCCCGCGCTTCACGCTACCCATCCTCACCCATTTCTAAAGGATCTCAGAGAAAATTAAAAGGGAAAGAAATAGCCTCCAGTGAACAACAACGACAGTGGATAGTTTTTTTCTGTCCTTCCAGAGATATCACCGGTGACCGATAGGTTGTTCAGCCACACGGGTGTCGTGAAAAGGCACACCATGCCTGTTTCCCTCCCAAAAATGTTTCTTCGGAAAAGGGAAAGTTTTTTTCCCAGCCCTTTGGAGATTCCTTTTCCGCATCGATACCCAAACCCATCGGCCAGAAAAATAAATTTTTTTAAGAACATTAGGTTTCTGAAATATATTACAAACATACGTATTCATTTTAATATTTTACCTTCATTGGATGAAGTAGTCTGTAAACTCTAAATTTCTTAAATGATTCCAACAACATGAGATTTTAGTGTTATTTCATCAATCTTTTAAGTATATTGTGTCTCGTCAAATCCTTTTTATTTGAGATGGATGATTGCTAAACAAAATGGTTGAAATAGCATGATATTTTACCTTCATTGGATGAAATAGTCTGTAAACTCTAAATTTCTTAAACGATTCCAACAACATGAGGTTTTAGTGTTATTTCATCAATCTTTTAAGTATATTGTGTCTCGTCAAATCCTTTTTATTTGAGATGGATGATTGCTAAACAAAATAGTTGAAATAGCATGATAAGAAGGAAAAATATGTTATGTTAGCAAATAATTTACGTGACATAAATATTATCTAACTATTTACACGGATCCAGCTAACTCAAACTGACTCTATATAAATTGTTTTGAGGGGGGGGAATTAAATTCATCTTGTCACAGGTTTTAGCTAAATTGTATATACAATGTATTAGAAATTCCTTAGAAACTTTAAACAATATAGTTGTAAGACGTTAGAAGAAAGAAATAATAATACGGTTCTTCCAAGCTACTTTACGTAAGATTGACGAAGCATTGTAAGAAATAATAGATAAGCTCGTAAAATACATGTATGCGTGATTTATTAAAAATATTAGACTGAATACGTATCTTATATTGAGTTTCAAGAATGGAAATGTTCTTAAAAAAATTTATTTTTCTGGCCGATGGGTTTGGATATCGATGCGGAAAAGGAATCTCCAAAGGGGTGGGAAAAAAACTTTCCCTTTTCCGAAGAAACATTTTTGGGAGGGAAACAGGCATGGTGTGCCTTTTCACGACACCCGTGTGGCTGAACAACCTATCGGTCACCGGTGATATCTCTGGAAGGACAGAAAAAAAACTATCCACTGTCGTTGTTGTTCACTGGAGGCTATTTCTTTCCCTTTTAATTTTCTCTGAGATCCTTTAGAAATGGGTGAGGATGGGTAGCGTGAAGCGCGGGAAACCTGAATCAGCAGAACGAAAATCCCTTTGAACAACTATTTAAAAATTAAATGTAAAAGAGGACCAAACTTTCGTGAAAAGCATTTCTGTGTAGACGAAAGTAGGAAGAGATTTCGAAAAAATATTCTATCCTAGAACGATGAAGTCATTCCATTGAAATCTTCTTCTTTGATCCATCAATAGCTTCGAAATACAAAAAAGAAACATTCAGCTTGTCTAAGGTTCAGGAATTGTAAGAGATTCTTAAAGAATTCTTCTTAAGATCATCATGGGTTCCAGATTTGGGTAAAGAGAGAGGGAGACGTGTTACCTTTTCAAGAGCCCACACTGTTCTGAACAAAAACGCGGAATACCTTTATAGAAAAGAGAAGAATTGAAAGTGAAAGTCAAAAAACGAAATGGGATCGGATGGGAAAAAATTTTTCAGAGCTCAGAAAAAATTATGAGATTGAAAAAATTATGAGATTCTGATTCAGAATTTTTTCTTGGCTCAGAAATTTTCCCAGCCGATCTGATTTCGTTTTTTTACTTTCACTTTCAATTCTTCTCTTATCTATAAAAGCATTCTACGTTTCTGTTCAGAACAGTGTGGGCTGTTGGAAAGGCAACACGTCAATGTTTTCCCCCTCGACTCGATGAGTCAAACGAGACCTATCTAAAGGGTTATTAGAACGAATTCATACTTGTGTATTGAAATCACTCCAGTTTCGACTTAACATCAGTCTGTGCTCTGTATTCTGCTTGGATACACACTTTTCCCTCCTAGAAAGAGCTTTTGTGAAGGTAGGCCATCCATTCTTCACAGCTCTTAGACATTTATTTACAGCTGATTTGATCGACGAGACATCACCTTATTTTTAAGCATCCACTCTCTGGGATCTATGAAAGTTTTTATCGTTTTGTTTCTGTTGAGTCTGTGCTGTAGAACCCCCAAATGTCTACAAGGGTTCTTATTCTAGAACGTGTGCACTATTTTGACGTTTCATTTCATAGCTGGGGTGATGGGTGGTCACCTTCCTTTCAAACTGCACCGTGGAGGTAGAGATGTTAGAAAGTTTCGAGTCTACGTGTTTAATTCATGGGTGAACCACGGGTCGTGAACAAAAGAGGACCCTTTCGTGGATCGTCCCTAGGAAAAAAAAGCATAGAACTGAAATGGCTACTCGTCTTTTGTCTATTCGACATTATTCAAAAGGATCTCTACTCTCTTTTTGGTTCGAAGGATGTCTCTACCTGTTGTCTTACGTGTCTAAAGAAATTAGCTTTTCAGGAAAAGAGTTGTCTTAGGTTTCTAAAGAAATTAGCTTTTCAGGAAAGAAATGTTACTTGAGAAAAAGGATGAGATAGGTCGAAAGAGGTTTCAAAGAAAAAAGAGAGATGTCGTTCATTTTTATTATGTCTGAAGACATGATAAAAATGAACAAAAAGTATTTATAATATATATTATATAATATATATATTATATAATATATATACTTTTTTATTTTTAAAATTTATTTCAAATCTCTCAGAAAATATTTTCCAGCTCATCTCAAAATGACCCTCCTACTCAGTTTCGAAAAAAAGAGACTGTGTCTTACTACTCTTCATTTTTTTCAACTTTCTAAGAAAAAAAAAACTATTTTACCATCTCATCTCTCACCATGAACCACCTTCATGCTTTCTGAAAAACGACACGTTGGTATCGTCTTCATGGGTGTTTCTCTGAGGTCCTTTAAAAATGGTTTCATAATCCACTCGACAGGATTTGTCAAAGTATTCCGAGCTTCACTTCAGAGGGCGTGCACTGCTAAACATACCTGATTTCAGGGAAAAGAGTTCCACGAGTCGTTGGAGGAGATATCCAAAAAAATATAACGTGATTGTGAGTCAAAATAAATGAACTCTTTTCACTTGAGCCATCACGAGATTTCAGCGACCACGAGAGGGTGGAGATGACTATCCCGTAAGAGAAGAAATCTAACCGTCCCACCACACCTACACAAACACACATGTTTTTTTAAAAGAATCATGCTTTTAGAAACTCATTTCAACTTTGAATAGGAAAATCGTGTTTTTAAGAGAGGGTCTCATCTAAAACGTAAAGTAAAACATATGAAACATGCCGGGTATAGGTAGCCCTAAAATTAGGCATTGAAATTTTTTAATAGATTCATGATCAACAGAAAATGATACAACGTCTTACTTGCAACTATTTAAAAGAATCCTTTAAACCCATACTTGAAAAAGAAATGAAGAAACATCCAGCTAGCTCTTCTAAAGTTCAGAAAGGTTAAGAGATTCTCAAAGAATTCTTCTTAAGAACATCATGGATTCCCGATTAGGGTAGAGAGGGAGACGTGTTGCCTTTTCAACAGCCCACAGTGTTCTGAACAGAAACGTGGAATACTTTTATAGAAAAGAGAAGAGTTGAAAGTGAAAGTCGAAAAACGAAATGAGATCGGCTGGGAAAATATTTTCAGAGCTCAGAAAAAAATTTTTAGATGTAAAAAAAAAAAAAAAAAAAAAAAAAAAAAAAAAAAAAAAAAAAAAACTTTTCGTTAATTTTTATCATGTCTTCTAGACATGATAAAAATTAACTCATCCCCCTTTTATCTGGGAATGTTGCCTTACCGTTTCTAAAAATAGACTGGAACCCAATCTTTTCTTGGAATTCTATTCTTTAGAAAGGATGAGTCATGGTCTATTTTTAGAAAGTGGGAGACAACATTCCCAGACAAAAAGAGAAGGGAGTTAATTTTTATCATGTCTAGAAGACATGATAAAAATTAACAAAAAGATTGTTTTTTTTTTTTTTTTTTTTTTTTTTTTACATCTCAGAATTTTTTTTCTGAGCTCTGAGAAATTTTTTCTAGCCGATCCCATTTCGTTTTTCGACTTTCACTTTCAACTCTTCACTTTTCTATAAAAGCATTCCACGTTTCTGTTCAGAACAGTGCCCGCTGTTGATGAGGCAACATGTCTCTCTCTACCCAAATCTGGAACCCTAGTCACGAGAGAATATGAGACTAGAAAAAATAGTTTAGCTTATTGATTTAAAAAATGTCCCATGCTAGAACTCAGAATTATAATCAGAGCGGGGCTTTCCAGTATCCAGTGCCAAGATTTTAGATTTGCCATGGTGACATGTACCCAAATTCATAAATTCTTCAATTATAATCTCCTTCATTGACAAATCGCTAAGAAATTCTTAAAGAATATCATGAGATTGGGTAAAGAGAGAGACTGGAGAAGATATCCAAAACACATCTCGTGGAGATGACTATCTCGTAAGAAAGAAAGCTAACCGTCCCACCACACCTACACAAACACACATGTTTTTTTAAAAGGATCATGCTTTTGGAAACTCATTTCAACTTTGAATAGGGAAATCATGTTTTTAAGAGAGGGTCTTATCTAAAACGTAGAGTAAAACATATGAATCATGTTGGGTATAGGTAGCCCTAAAATTAGACATTGAAATTTTTTAATAGATTCATGATCAACAGAAAATAATACAACATCTTACTTGCAACTATTTAAAAGAATCCTTTGAACCCATACTTGAAAAAGAAATGAAGAAATATCCAGCTAGCTCGTCTAAAGTTTAGAAAGGTTAAGAGATTCTCAAAGAATTCTTCTTAAGAATATCATGGATTCCCGATTAGGGTAGAGAGGGAGATGTGTTGCCTTTTCAACAGCCCACAGTGTTTTGAACAGAAACTCGAAATACTTTTATAGAAAAGAGAAGATTTGAAAGTGAAATTCGAAAAACGAAATGAGATCGGCTGGGAAAATATTTTCAGAGCTCAGAAAAAAATTATGAGATGTAAAAAAAAAAAAAAAAAAATCTTTTTGTTAATTTTTATTATGTCTTCTAGACATGATAAAAATTAACTCACCCCTCCTTTTGTATGGGAATGTTGTCTCCCACTTTCTAAAAATAGACCATGACTCATCCAATCTTTTCTTGGAATTCTATTCTTTAGAAAGAATGAGTCATGGTCTATTTTTAGAAAGAGTGAGACAACATTCCCAGACAAAAAGAGAAGGGATTTAATTTTATCATGTCTAGAAGACATGATAAAATTAACAAAAAGATTTTTTTTTTTTTTTTTTTTTTTTTTTTTTTTTTTTTTTTTTTACATCTCAGAATTTTTTTTCTGAGTTCTGAGAATTTCTTTTCCCAGTCGGCTTAATTCACAAAACCAGATATTTTCAAATTATTTCTATAGAGGGATCTCATCTATTTAAACCAGTCGCGTTTGAGCTTTAAATCAGTCTGTGCTGTGCACTGGAGATGAATACACGCTTCTTCCTCCTGAAAAGAGGTTTTGTGAAGGTGAACACCCATGCAGCCAGCTTGAAAGTCAGTCGTTCACGTTTAACAAAATATGAAATGGATTTTATAAAAACATATTGGGATCGTATTCAAAATTGGATCATTCTGTTGTTTTATCAGAATATGCCAGTATACGATTGAACAATTCTATTGAATCACATGATCTTGCCTTCTTGAAAGTCATTTGTTAACGTTTCACAAAATATATATCAGTATAAGATGGAACCATCATGATCCTTTATTCTGACTGATGGAGTCAGCTGTGGATCACAAGAACTTGCCTTTTTTGAAAAGGATTTGTTAAAGTTTCACAAAATATACAAAATATATATCAGTATACGATTGAAAAAAATCATGATCCATTATCCTGACTGATGGAGTCAGCTGTGGATCACAGGATCTTGCCTTCTTGAAAGACATTTGTTAAAGCAGTTTCACAAAATATATCAGTATACAATGGAACAATCGTGATCCGTTAATTCTGACAAGTCTAGTCAGCTGTGGATCATGAGATCTTGTCTTCTTGAAAGTCATTTGTTAAAGAAGTTTCACAAAATATATCAGTATACAATGGAATAATCGTGATCCGTTAATCCTGACTGATTGAGTCAGCTCTGGATCACGAGATCTTGCCTTGTTGAAAACAATTTGTTAAAGTTCCACAAAATATATTAGTATACAATGGAGCTATCGTGATCCGTTAATTCTGACGGGTCTAGTCAGCTGTGGATCACGAGATCTTGCCTTGTTGAAAACAATTTGTTAAAGTTCCACAAAATATATTAGTATACAATGGAGCTATCGTGATCCGTTAATTCTGAGGGGTCTAGTCAGCTGTGGATCACGAGATCTTGCCTTCTTGAAAGTCATTTGTTAAAGAAGTTTCACAAAATATATCAGTATACAATGGAACAATCGTGATCCGTTAATCCTGACTGATTGAGTCAGTTCTGGATCACGAGATCTTGCCTTCTTGAAAGGAATTTTTTAAAATTTCACAAAATATATCAGTATAGGATGGAACAATCGTGATCCAATTACACTGACGGGTCTAGCCAGCTGTGGATCACGAGATCTTGGCTTCTTGAAAGGAATTTGTTAAAGTTTCACAAAATATATCAGTATAGGATGGAACAATCGTGATCCGATTACACTGACTAGTCTAGCCAGCTGTGGATCACGAGATCTTGCCTTGTTAAAGTTTCACAAAATATATCAGTATACGATGGGACAATCGTGATCCATTGATCCTGACTGCTCTAGCCAGCTATGGATCACGAGATCTTGCCCTGTTGAAAGGGATTTGTTAAAGTTTCACAAAATATATCAGTATACGATTGATAAAATCCTGATCCGTTTTTCCTGACTAATGGAGTCAGCTGTGGATCACGAGATCTTGGCTTCTTGAAAGAAATTTGTTAAAGTTTCACAAAATATATCAGTATAGGATGGAACAATCGTGATCCGATTACACTGACGGGTCTAGCCAGCTGTGGATCACGAGATCTTGGCTTCTTGAAAGGAATTTGTTAAAGTTTCACAAAATATATCAGTATAGGATGGAACAATCGTGATCCGATTACACTGACGAGTCTAGCCAGCTGTGGATCACGAGATCTTGGCTTCTTGAAAGGAATTTGTTAAAGTTTCACAAAATATATCAGTATAGGATGGAACAATCGTGATCCGATCACACTGACGTGTCTAGCCAGCTGTGGATCACGAGATCTTGGCTTCTTGAAAGGAATTTGTTAAATTTTCACAAAATATATCAGTATAGGATGGAACAATCGTGATCCGATTACACTGACGGGTCTAGCCAGCTGTGGATCACATGATCTTGCTTTGTTGAAAAGGATTTGTTAAAGTTTCACAAAATATATCAGTATACGAAATAATAGCATGTTTTCTATAAAAACAGCTATTGAGTAAAACATTTCTAGCCTTGAAAAGCAAAAACAGTAGCACGGGGGAAAATATTACCCTACCTCAAAGTATTGAAAGGAAATAAGAATACATTTCTATAAAATGGGTGACTCAATAAATATTTGTAGTCTATGAAATACAAAAGAGTAAGAAAAAAATGTTCACATACCTTCACAGAAGCTCTTCCCAGGAGAGTGAGAAGCGTGTATCCAAGTTGAGTGCACAGCACAGACTGATCTGAAACTGAAACGCAAGTGGTTTAAATACATTAACGAGTTGCTTCTAGAAACCGACTGGGAAAAATTCTCAGAGCTCTGGAAAAATTTTAATACATTAAAAAAAAAAAAAAAAAAAAAAAAAAAAAAAAAACTTCCTTTTTTCTTTCTTAATTTGATGTCGTCACTTTTTTATTTCTACAAGGTCAAAAGAATGAAGACATCAAATTAAGAAAGAAAAAGGAAGTATTTTTTTTTTTTTTGTTTGTTTTTTTTAAATCTTTTTTCAGCTTTGAAAATTTTCTTCCCAGTCGTTAACATTTCGTTTTTGGACTTTCAGTTTCAATTCTTGGACCCATGATGTTCTTTTCTTGATGTTCTTGTAGTATATTTCTATACAAATTCACTCCTTTTCCCCAAAAAAGATATCTTTTTTTTATTTTTTTTTACCTTCCAATTTGTATAGCTATATACTGAAAACAGGCATTAAAGTCAGTTTGTAGTATATTCCTATACAAATTTACTTAATTTCCCGTTTATTTTTTTTACCTTTGAAATTGTATAGCTATATACTGAAATTAGGCATTAAAGTCCGTTTGTAGTATATTCCTATACAAATTCACTTAATTTCCCGAAAAAAAAAAGATGTCTTTTTTTTATTTTTTTTTACCTTCCAATTTGTATAGCTATATGCTGAAAACAGGCTTTAAAGTCCGTTTGTAGTATATTCCTATACAAATTCACTGCCTTCCCCCCCGAAAAAAAAAGATGTCTTTCTTTTTATTTTTTTTTACCTTCCAATTTGTATAGCTATATACTGAAAACAGGCCTTAAATTCCGTTTGTAGTATATTCCTATACAAATTTACTCCCTTTTCCCCAAAAAGATGTCTTTTTTTTTAATTTTACCTTCAAATTTGTATAGCTACATACTGAGAACAGGCGTTCAAGTCCGTTTGTAGTATATTGGTATACATGGTCTATTTTTAGAAACAGTGAGACAACATTCCCACACAAAAGAGGGGTAGGGTTAATTTTTATCATGTCTAGAAGACATGATAAAAATTAACAAAAAGGTTTTTTTTTTTTTTTTCTGAGCTTTGAAAAATTTTTCCCAGTCGGCAACCAAGTGAAAATTCTACAGCCAAGACGATTGGCCTTTTACTTTCACTTTCAACACTTTTCTATAAAAGTATTCTACGTTTTCTGTTCAGAACTGTGCGGGCTGTCCAAGGTGCAGCATGCTTTTTCTCTCTCTACCTCATCTGGACCCAGGACCACTCGTCTAGAAAGAGCTTCTGTGAACACAAGCTTTTTTCCAATTTTTGACGTCTCACAGAATAGAAATCATTCCTCCGTTTAGGGGAAAATGTTTCCCATTTGAAAAGCTAGGACCCCTCGTTTGGATTTCATCGACGGACATTGAAAGATATTTTCCCATGACGAAATCTCTCTATCCCACACCTTCTTCTAAAGTGAAGTTAAAGAGATTTTTCATATAGGGTTTTCAATTTTCACCTCAAATCATACCGTTGACGACGTGTGACACACAAACCGAGACATAAATTTCAGTTTCCATGACAGCTAACAGTCTTGAGGTTTAAACAAATGTATGAAAGAATTTATTTTTGATCCGTTTCAGCGATTGAGTGGGCTGTGAAAAGAAAAGGCTCTTTCAATGACAGCTAACACGCTTGAGCTTTAAACATGTATGAAAGAATTTATTTTTAATCCATTTCAGCGATTGAGTGGCCTGTGAAACGAAAAAGCTCTTTCCATGAGAGCTAACACGCTTGAGCTTTAAAAATGTATGAAACAATTTGTTTTTAATCGATTTCAGTGATTGAGTGGGCTGTGAAAAGAAAAAGCTCTTTCCATTACACCTAACACTCTTGAGCTTTAAAAATGTATGAAACAATTTGTTTTTAATCGATTTCAGTGATTGAGTAGGCTGTGAAAAGAAAAAGCTCTTTCCATGATACCTAACACTCTTGAGCTTTAAAAATATAGGAACGAATTTATTTTTAATCCATTTCAGCGATTGAGTGGGCTGGGAAACACTTTCTTAGAGCTCAGGGGAAAAAAGGCTCTTTCCATGACACCTAACACGCTTGAGGTTTAAAAATGTATGAAACAATTTGTTTTTAATCGATTTCAGTGATTGAGTGGGCTGTGAAAAGAAAAAGCTCTTTCCATGATACCTAACAATCTTGAGCTTTAAAAATATAGGAACGAATTTATTTTTAATCCATTTCAGCGATTGAGTGGGCTGGGAAACACTTTCTTAGAGCTCAGGGGAAAAAAGGCTCTTTCCATGACACCTAACACGCTTGAGGTTTAAAAATGTATGAAACAATTTATTTTTAATCCATTTCAGCGATTGAGTGGGCTGTGAAAAGAAAAAGCTCTTTCCATGATACCTAACACTCTTGAGCTTTAAAAATATAGGAACGAATTTATTTTTAATCCATTTCAGCAATTGAGTGGGTTGGGAAACATTTCCTTAGAGCTCTGGGGAAAAAAGGCTCTTTCCATGACAGCTAAAACGCTTGAGCTTTAAAAATGTATGAAACAATTTATTTTTAATCCATTTCAGCGATTGAGTGGGCTCGGAAAATTTTCTTAGAGCTCAGGGAATGTGTCTCCAGGTTGAATGCACAGCACACACGGATGGGTAGTCGAAACTCGAGTAGCTTAAATAAATATACGAAATTTGGGTTATCGAGTGGACTAGGAAAAATTCTCAGAGTTCTGGAAATAATTCTGAGTTCAAGCATGGGACATGAGAACAGAAATGTATTACAATCATCATGTCATCATTGTTTTCGAAACCAAAAGAATTCCTCATGAAAGATAATCTTTTTTTCCTGGTTGTGGGATGGAGTAGAGTTGCTGCATCTTGAACAACCCACACTGATCTGAACAGAAATATGAAATGTTTTTATAGATATAAGAAATGAACTGAAAGTGAAAGTAAAAATGAAATTGTATTGGCTGGAAATATTTCTTGGCTGTTGAATGGGAAAAATATTTCCAAAGCTGGAAAAAAAAAAAAAAAAAAAAAAAAAAAACACCTCTTTCTTTTTTCTATTAAATTGATGTCTTCACTTTGTTTACTTTGGAATGGAGAAACCCAAAGACTATGACTCATCCTTTCTAAAACATATAATTCCTAGAATGAGTCATGGTCTATTTTTAGAAACAGGGAGACAACATTCCCACACAAAAGGGGGGTAGGGTTAATTTTTATCATGTCTAGAAGACATGATAAAAATTAACAAAAAGATTGTTTTTTTTTTTTTTTTACATCTCAAATTTTTTTTTCTGAGCTTTGAAAAATTTTTCCCAGTCGGCAACCAAGTGAAAATTCTACAGCCAAGACAATTTGGCTTTTACTTTCACTTTCATCGCTTTTCTATAAAAGTATTCCACGTTTTCTATTCAGAACCGTGCGGGCTATCCAAGGTGCAGCATGCTTTTTCTCTTTCTCTATCTCATCTGGACCTAGGACCACTCTTCTAGAAAGAGCTTCTGTGAACACAAGTTTCTTTCCACTTTTTAATGTCTCACAGAATAGAAATCATTAATACGTTTAGGGGAAAATGTTTCCTGTTTGAAAAGCGAGGGTTTTCGTTTGGATTTCATCAGCAACCGTTTATCAGGTTCTAGCGAAATTGGATGATCCATCCATGGATCAGAATTTCCCATCTGTAATTTGGATGGATCAAGATTTCAACATAGTTTAAGAAAAATCCTTCAATCCTATTTGAAAGGAGATGTCATGATATTGAAAGACATTTTCCCATGACTGACATTGAAAGACATTGAAAGACATTTTTCCATGACGAAATCTCTCTATCCCACAGCTTCTTCTAAAGTGAACTTAAAGAGGTTTTTCATACCGGGTTTTCAATTTTCACCTCAAACCATACCGTTGACGACGTGTGAGACACAAACCATGACATAAATTTCAGTTTCTATGACAGCTAACACGCTTGAGCTTTAAAAATATATAAAAGAAGTTATTTTTAATCCATTTCAGCGATTGAGTGGGCTGGGGAAAAAAAAGGCCCTTTCCATGACAGCTAACACGCTTGAGCTTTAAAAATGTATGAAAGAATTTGTTTTTAATCCATTTCAGCGATTGAGTTTGCTGGGAAACATTTTCTTAGAGCTCAGGGTAAAAAAAGGCTCTTTCCATGAGAACTAACACTCTTGAGGTTTAAAAATGTATGAAAGAATTTCTTTTTAATTCATTTCAGCTATTGAGTGGGCTGGGAAAAAAAGGCCCTTTCATGAGAGCTAACATGCTTGAGCTTTAAAAATATAGGAACGAATTTATTTTTATTCCATTTCAGCGATTGAGTGGGCTGAGAAACATTTTCTTAGACCTCACGGAAAAAAAAGGTTCTTTCCATGACAGCTAACACGCTTGAGCTTTAAAAATGTATGAAAGAATTTTTTTTTAATCCATTTCAGCGATTGAGTGGGCTGGGAAACATTTTCTTAGAGCTCAGGGAATGTGTGTCTAGGTTGAACGCACAGCACACACGGATGGGAAGTCGAAACTCGAGTGGCTTAAAAAATAAATATACGAAATTTGGTTCATCGAGCTGACTAGGAAAAATTCTCAGAGATCTGGAAATAATTCTGAGTTCAATCATGGGACATGAGAACACAAATGTATTACAATCATCATGTCATCATTGTTTACGAAAGCCAAAAAAATTCCTCATGAAAGAACATCTTTTCTTCGTGGTTATGGGATGGAGTAGAGATGTTGCATCTTGAACAACCCACACTGATCTGAACTGAAATATGAAATGTTTTTTTAGATATAAGAAATGAACTGAAAGTGAAAGTAAAAATGAAATTGTATTGGCTGGAAATATTTCTTGGCTGTTCATTGGGAAAAATATTTCTAGAGCTAAAAAAAAAAA
Source organism: Stegodyphus dumicola (assembly GCF_044657685.1). NCBI lineage: Eukaryota > Metazoa > Arthropoda > Arachnida > Araneae > Eresidae > Stegodyphus > Stegodyphus dumicola. The sequence continues at coordinate 106,434,172 of NC_140775.1, forward strand.
AAAAAAAAAAAACTCTTTCTTTTTTTCTATTAATTTGATGTCTTCACTTTGTTTACTTTGGAATGTCCTAGAATGAGTCATGGTCTATTTTTAGAAACAGGGAGAAAACATTCTCACACAAAAAGGGGGTAGGGTTAATTTTTATCATGTCTAGAAAACATGATAAAAATTAACAAAAAGTTTTTTTTTTTTTTTTTTACATCTCAGATTTTTTTTTTCTGAGCTCTGAAAATTTTTTCCCAGTCGGCAACCAAGTGAAAAATTTCCAATCGGCTTTTACTTTCACTTTCAACTCTTTTCTATAAAAGCATTCCACGTTTTCTGTTCAGAACCGTGCGGGCTCTCCATGGTGCAACATGCTTGTTGTCTCTCTACCTCATCTGCAGCTCTATGACAGCTAACACGCTTGAGCTTTAAAAATGTATGAAAGAAGTTATTTTTAATCCATTTCAGCGATTGAGTGGGCTGGGGGAAAAAAGGCCCTTTCCATGACAGCTAACACTCTTGAGGTTTAAAAATGTATGAATGAATTTATTTTTAATCCATTTCAGCGATTGAGTCTGCTGGGAAACATTTTCTTAGAGCTCAGGGGAAAAAAAGGCTCTTTCCATGACACCTAACACTCTTGAGGTTTAAAAATGTATGAAAGAATTTATTTTTAATCTATTTCAGCGATTGAGTCTACTGGGAAACATTTTCTTCAAGCTCAGGGAAAAAAAAGGCTCTTTCCATGACAGCTAACACTCTTGAGGTTTAAAAATGTATGAAAGAATTTATTTTTAATCTATTTCAGCGATTGAGTCTACTGGGAAACATTTTCTTAGAGCTCAGGGATAAAAAAGGCTCTTTCCATGACAGCTAACACGCTTGAGCTTTAAAAATGTATGAAAGAATTTATTTTTAATCCATTTCAGCGATTGATTCTGCTGGGAAACATTTTCTTAGAGCTCAGGGAAAAAAAGGCTCTTTCCATGACAGCTAACACTCTTGAGGTTTAAAAATGTATGAAAGAATTTATTTTTAATCCATTTCAGCGATTGAGTCTGCTGGGAAACATTTTCTCAGAGCTCAGGGAAAAAAAGGCTCTTTCCATGACAGCTAACACTCTTGAGGTTTAAAAATGTATGAAAGAATTTATTTTTAATCCATTTCAGCGATTGAGTCTGCTGGGAAACATTTTCTCAGAGCTCAGGAAAAAAAAAGGCTCTTTCCATGACAGCTAACACTCTTGAGGTTTAAAAATGTATGAAAGAATTTATTTTTAATCCATTTGAGCGATTGAGTCTGCTGGGAAACATTTTCTTAGAGCTCAGGGAAAAAAAAGGCTCTTTCCATGACACCTAACACGCTTGAGCTTTAAAAATGTATGAAAGAATTTATTTTTAATCCATTTCAGCGATTGAGTGGGCTGGGAAACATTTTATTAGAGCTCAGGGAATGTGTCTCCAGGTTGAATGCACAGCACACACGGATGGGTAGTCGAAACTCGAGTAGCTTAAAAAATAAATATACGAAAGTTGGGTCATCGAGGTGACTAGGAAAAATTTTCAGAGTTCTGGAAATAATTCTGAGTTCAACCATGGGACATGAGAACAGAAATGTATTACAATCATCATGTCATCATTGTTTTCGAAAGCCAAAAGAACATCTTATGAAAGAACATCTTTTTTCCTGGTTGTGGGATGGAGTAGAGTTGCTGCATCTTGAACAACCTACACTGATCTGAACAGAAAAATGAAATGTTCTTATAGATATAAGAAATGAATTGAAAGTGAAAGTAAAAATGAAATTGTATTGGCTGGAAATATTTCTTGGCTGTTGAATTGGAAAAATATTTCCAGAGCTATAAAAAAAAAAAAAAATCTCTTCCTTTTTTTCTATTAATTTGATGTCTTCACTTTGTTTACTTTGGAATGGAGAAACCCAAAGACTTTTTAAAACATATCCTTTTTAAAAACTTATCTTATCTTATAAACTTTAAACTCATCCTTTTTAAAACATATAATTCCTAGAATGAGTCATGGTCTATTTTTAGAAACAGTGAGACAATATTCCCACACAAAAGGGGGGTAGGGTTAATTTTTATCATGTCTAGAAGACATGATAAAAATTAACAAAAAGTTTTTTTTTTTTTTTTTTTTTTTCTGAGCTTTGAAAAATTTTTCCCAGTCGGCAACCAAGTGAAAATTCTACAGCCAAGACGATTGGCCTTTTACTTTCACTTTCAACACTTTTCTATAAAAGTATTCTACGTTTTCTGTTCAGAACTGTGCGGGCTGTCCAAGGTGCAGCATGCTTTTTCTCTCTCTACCTCATCTGGACCCAGGACCACTCGTCTAGAAAGAGCTTCTGTGAACACAAGCTTTTTTCCAATTTTTGACGTCTCACAGAATAGAAATCATTCCTCCGTTTAGGGGAAAATGTTTCCCATTTGAAAAACTAGGACCCCTCGTTTGGATTTCATCGACGGACATTGAAAGATATTTTCCCATGACGAAATCTCTCTATCCCACACCTTCTTCTAAAGTGAAGTTAAAGAGATTTTTCATATAGGGTTTTCAATTTTCACCTCAAATCATACCGTTGACGACGTGTGACACACAAACCGTGACATAAATTTCAGTTTCCATGACAGCTAACAGTCTTGAGGTTTAAACAAATGTATGAAAGAATTTATTTTTGATCCGTTTCAGCGATTGAGTGGGCTGTGAAAAGAAAAGGCTCTTTCCATGACAGCTAACACGCTTGAGCTTTAAACATGTATGAAAGAATTTATTTTTAATCCATTTCAGCGATTGAGTGGGCTGTGAAAAGAAAAAGCTCTTTCCATGACAGCTAACACGCTTGAGCTTTAAAAATGTATGAAACAATTTGTTTTTAATCGATTTCAGTGATTGAGTGGGCTGTGAAAAGAAAAAGCTCTTTCCATGATACCTAACACTCTTGAGCTTTAAAAATATAGGAACGAATTTATTTTTAATCCATTTCAGCGATTGAGTGGGCTGGGAAACACTTTCTTAGAGCTCAGGGGAAAAAAGGCTCTTTCCATGACACCTAACACGCTTGAGGTTTAAAAATGTATGAAACAATTTATTTTTAATCCATTTCAGCGATTGAGTGGGCTGTGAAAAGAAAAAGCTCTTTCCATGATACCTAACACTCTTGAGCTTTAAAAATATAGGAACGAATTTATTTTTAATCCATTTCAGCAATTGAGTGGGCTGGGAAACATTTTCTTAGAGCTCTGGGGAAAAAAGGCTCTTTCCATGACAGCTAAAACGCTTGAGCTTTAAAAATGTATGAAACAATTTATTTTTAATCCATTTCAGCGATTGAGTGGGCTCGGAAAATTTTCTTAGAGCTCAGGGAATGTGTCTCCAGGTTGAATGCACAGCACACACGGATGGGTAGTCGAAACTCGAGTAGCTTAAATAAATATACGAAATTTGGGTTATCGAGTGGACTAGGAAAAATTCTCAGAGTTCTGGAAATAATTCTGAGTTCAAGCATGGGACATGAGAACAGAAATGTATTACAATCATCATGTCATCATTGTTTTCGAAAGCCAAAAGAATTCCTCATGAAAGAACATCTTTTTTTCCTGGTTGTGGGATGGAGTAGAGTTGCTGCATCTTGAACAACCCACACTGATCTGAACAGAAATATGAAATGTTTTTATAGATATAAGAAATGAACTGAAAGTGAAAGTAAAAATGAAATTGTATTGGCTGGAAATATTTCTTGGCTGTTGAATGGGAAAAATATTTCCAAAGCTGAAAAAAAAAAAAAAAGAAAAAAAAAAAAAAAGAAAAAAAAAAAAACCTCTTTCTTTTTTCTATTAAATTGATGTCTTCACTTTGTTTACTTTGGAATTGAGAAACCCAAAGACTATGACTCATCCTTTCTAAAACATATAATTCCTAGAATGAGTCATGGTCTATTTTTAGAAACAGGGAGACAACATTCCCACACAAAAGGGGGGTAGGGTTAATTTTTATCATGTCTAGAAGACATGATAAAAATTAACAAAAAGATTGTTTTTTTTTTTTTTTTTTTTACATCTCAAATTTTTTTTTCTGAGCTTTGAAAAATTTTTCCCAGTCGGCAACCAAGTGAAAATTCTACAGCCAAGACAATTTGGCTTTTACTTTCACTTTCATCGCTTTTCTATAAAAGTATTCCACGTTTTCTATTCAGAACCGTGCGGGCTATCCAAGGTGCAGCATGCTTTTTCTCTTTCTCTATCTCATCTGGACCTAGGACCACTCTTCTAGAAAGAGCTTCTGTGAACACAAGTTTCTTTCCACTTTTTAATGTCTCACAGAATAGAAATCATTAATACGTTTAGGGGAAAATGTTTCCTGTTTGAAAAGCTAGGGTTTTCGTTTGGATTTCATCAGCAACCGTTTATCAGGTTCTAGCGAAATTGGATGATCCATCCATGGGTCAGAATTTCCCATCTGTAATTTGGATGGATCAAGATTTCAACATAGTTTAAGAAAAATCCTTCAATCCTATTTGAAAGGAGATGTCATGATATTGAAAGACATTTTCCCATGACTGACATTGAAAGACATTGAAAGACATTTTTCCATGACGAAATCTCTCTATCCCACAGCTTCTTCTAAAGTGAACTTAAGAGGTTTTTCATACCGGGTTTTCAATTTTCACCTCAAACCATACCGTTGACGACGTGTGAGACACAAACCATGACATAAATTTCAGTTTCTATGACAGCTAACACGCTTGAGCTTTAAAAATGTATAAAAGAAGTTATTTTAAATCCATTTCTGCGATTGAGTGGGCTGGGGGAAAAAAAGGCCCTTTCCATGACAGCTAACACTCTTGAGGTTTAAAAATGTATGAATGAATTTATTTTTAATCCATTTCAGCGATTGAGTCTGCTGGGAAAAATTTTCTTAGAGCTCAGGGGAAAAAAAGGCTCTTTCCATGACACCTAACACTCTTGAGGTTTAAAAATGTATGAAAGAATTTATTTTTAATCTATTTCAGCGATTGAGTCTACTGGGAAACATTTTCTTAGAGCTCAGGGAAAAAAAAGGCTCTTTCCATGACAGCTAACACGCTTGAGCTTTAAAAATGTATGAAAGAATTTATTTTTAATCCATTTCAGCGATTGATTCTGCTGGGAAACATTTTCTTAGAGCTCAGGGAAAAAAAGGCTCTTTCCATGACAGCTAACACTCTTGAGGTTTAAAAATGTATGAAAGAATTTATTTTTAATCCATTTCAGCGATTGAGTCTGCTGGGAAACATTTTCTCAGAGCTCAGGGAAAAAAAGGCTCTTTCCATGACAGCTAACACTCTTGAGGTTTAAAAATGTATGAAAGAATTTATTTTTAATCCATTTCAGCGATTGAGTCTGCTGGGAAACATTTTCTCAGAGCTCAGGAAAAAAAAAAGGCTCTTTCCATGACAGCTAACACTCTTGAGGTTTAAAAATGTATGAAAGAATTTATTTTTAATCCATTTCAGCGATTGAGTCTGCTGGGAAACATTTTCTTAGAGCTCAGGGAAAAAAAAGGCTGTTTCCATGACACCTAACACGCTTGAGCTTTAAAAATGTATGAAAGAATTTATTTTTAATCCATTTCAGCGATTGAGTGGGCTGGGAAACATTTTATTAGAGCTCAGGGAATGTGTCTCCAGGTTGAATGCACAGCACACACGGATGGGTAGTCGAAACTCGAGTAGCTTAAAAAATAAATATACGAAAGTTGGGTCATCGAGGTGACTAGGAAAAATTTTCAGAGTTCTGGAAATAATTCTGAGTTCAACCATGGGACATGAGAACAGAAATGTATTACAATCATCATGTCATCATTGTTTTCGAAAGCCAAAAGAACATCTTATGAAAGAACATCTTTTTCCTGGTTGTGGGATGGAGTAGAGTTGCTGCATCTTGAACAACCTACACTGATCTGAACAGAAAAATGAAATGTTCTTATAGATATAAGAAATGAATTGAAAGTGAAAGTAAAAATGAAATTGTATTGGCTGGAAATATTTCTTGGCTGTTGAATTGGAAAAATATTTCCAGAGCTATAAAAAAAAAAAAAAAAAAAAAAATCTCTTCCTTTTTTTCTATTAATTTGATGTCTTCACTTTGTTTACTTTGGAATGGAGAAACCCAAAGACTTTTTAAAACATATCCTTTTTAAAAACTTATCTTATCTTATAAACTTTAAACTCATCCTTTTTAAAACATATAATTCCTAGAATGAGTCATGGTCTATTTTTAGAAACAGTGAGACAATATTCCCACACAAAAGGGGGGTAGGGTTAATTTTTATCATGTCTAGAAGACATGATAAAAATTAACAAAAAGTTTTTTTTTTTTTTTTTCTGAGCTTTGAAAAATTTTTCCCAGTCGGCAACCAAGTGAAAATTCTACAGCCAAGACGATTGGCCTTTTACTTTCACTTTCATCGCTTTTCTATAAAAGTATTCCACGTTTTCTATTCAGAACCGTGCGGGCTATCCAAGGTGCAGCATGCTTTTTCTCTTTCTCTATCTCATCTGGACCTAGGACCACTCTTCTAGAAAGAGCTTCTGTGAACACAAGTTTCTTTCCACTTTTTAATGTCTCACAGAATAGAAATCATTAATACGTTTAGGGGAAAATGTTTCCTGTTTGAAAAGCTAGGGTTTTCGTTTGGATTTCATCAGCAACCGTTTATCAGGTTCTAGCGAAATTGGATGATCCATCCATGGGTCAGAATTTCCCATCTGTAATTTGGATGGATCAAGATTTCAACATAGTTTAAGAAAAATCCTTCAATCCTATTTGAAAGGAGATGTCATGATATTGAAAGACATTTTCCCATGACTGACATTGAAAGACATTGAAAGACATTTTTCCATGACGAAATCTCTCTATCCCACAGCTTCTTCTAAAGTGAACTTAACAGGTTTTTCATACCGGGTTTTCAATTTTCACCTCAAACCATACCGTTGACGACGTGTGAGACACAAACCATGACATAAATTTCAGTTTCTATGACAGCTAACACGCTTGAGCTTTAAAAATGTATAAAAGAAGTTATTTTAAATCCATTTCAGCGATTGAGTGGGCTGGGGGAAAAAAAGGCCCTTTCCATGACAGCTAACACTCTTGAGGTTTAAAAATGTATGAATGAATTTATTTTTAATCCATTTCAGCGATTGAGTCTGCTGGGAAAAATTTTCTTAGAGCTCAGGGGAAAAAAAGGCTCTTTCCATGACACCTAACACTCTTGAGGTTTAAAAATGTATGAAAGAATTTATTTTTAATCTATTTCAGCGATTGAGTCTACTGGGAAACATTTTCTTAGAGCTCAGGGAAAAAAAAGGCTCTTTCCATGACAGCTAACACGCTTGAGCTTTAAAAATGTATGAAAGAATTTATTTTTAATCCATTTCAGCGATTGATTCTGCTGGGAAACATTTTCTTAGAGCTCAGGGAAAAAAAGGCTCTTTCCATGACAGCTAACACTCTTGAGGTTTAAAAATGTATGAAAGAATTTATTTTTAATCCATTTCAGCGATTGAGTCTGCTGGGAAACATTTTCTCAGAGCTCAGGGAAAAAAAGGCTCTTTCCATGACAGCTAACACTCTTGAGGTTTAAAAATGTATGAAAGAATTTATTTTTAATCCATTTCAGCGATTGAGTCTGCTGGGAAACATTTTCTCAGAGCTCAGGAAAAAAAAAAGGCTCTTTGCATGACAGCTAACACTCTTGAGGTTTAAAAATGTATGAAAGAATTTATTTTTAATCCATTTCAGCGATTGAGTCTGCTGGGAAACATTTTCTTAGAGCTCAGGGAAAAAAAAGGCTCTTTCCATGACACCTAACACGCTTGAGCTTTAAAAATGTATGAAAGAATTTATTTTTAATCCATTTCAGCGATTGAGTGGGCTGGGAAACATTTTATTAGAGCTCAGGGAATGTGTCTCCAGGTTGAATGCACAGCACACACGGATGGGTAGTCGAAACTCGAGTAGCTTAAAAAATAAATATACGAAAGTTGGGTCATCGAGGTGACTAGGAAAAATTTTCAGAGTTCTGGAAATAATTCTGAGTTCAACCATGGGACATGAGAACAGAAATGTATTACAATCATCATGTCATCATTGTTTTCGAAAGCCAAAAGAACATCTTATGAAAGAACATCTTTTTTCCTGGTTGTGGGATGGAGTAGAGTTGCTGCATCTTGAACAACCTACACTGATCTGAACAGAAAAATGAAATGTTCTTATAGATATAAGAAATGAATTGAAAGTGAAAGTAAAAATGAAATTGTATTGGCTGGAAATATTTCTTGGCTGTTGAATTGGAAAAATATTTCCAGAGCTATAAAAAAAAAAAAAAAAAAAATCTCTTCCTTTTTTTCTATTAATTTGATGTCTTCACTTTGTTTACTTTGGAATGGAGAAACCCAAATACTTTTTAAAACATATCCTTTTTAAAAACTTATCTTATCTTATAAACTTTAAACTCATCCTTTTTAAAACATATAATTCCTAGAATGAGTCATGGTCTATTTTTAGAAACAGTGAGACAATATTCCCACACAAAAGGGGGGTAGGGTTAATTTTTATCATGTCTAGAAGACATGATAAAAATTAACAAAAAGTTTTTTTTTTTTTTTTCTGAGCTTTGAAAAATTTTTCCCAGTCGGCAACCAAGTGAAAATTCTACAGCCAAGACGATTGGCCTTTTACTTTCACTTTCAACACTTTTCTATAAAAGTATTCTACGTTTTCTGTTCAGAACTGTGCGGGCTGTCCAAGGTGCAGCATGCTTTTTCTCTCTCTACCTCATCTGGACCCAGGACCACTCGTCTAGAAAGAGCTTCTGTAAACACAAGCTTTTTTCCAATTTTTGACGTCTCACAGAATAGAAATCATTCCTCCGTTTAGGGGAAAATGTTTCCCATTTGAAAAGCTAGGACCCCTCGTTTGGATTTCATCGACGGACATTGAAAGATATTTTCCCATGACGAAATCTCTCTATCCCACACCTTCTTCTAAAGTGAAGTTAAAGAGATTTTTCATATAGGGTTTTCAATTTTCACCTCAAATCATACCGTTGACGACGTGTGACACACAAACCGTGACATAAATTTCAGTTTCCATGACAGCTAACAGTCTTGAGGTTTAAACAAATGTATGAAAGAATTTATTTTTGATCCGTTTCAGCGATTGAGTGGGCTGTGAAAAGAAAAGGCTCTTTCCATGACAGCTAACAAGCATGAGCTTTAAACATGTATGAAAGAATTTATTTTTAATCCATTTCAGCGATTGAGTGGGCTGTGAAAAGAAAAAGCTCTTTCCATGACAGCTAACACGCTTGAGCTTTAAAAATGTATGAAACAATTTGTTTTTAATCGATTTCAGTGATTGAGTGGGCTGTGAAAAGAAAAAGCTCTTTCCATGATACCTAACACTCTTGAGCTTTAAAAATATAGGAACGAATTTATTTTTAATCCATTTCAGCGATTGAGTGGGCTGGGAAACACTTTCTTAGAGCTCAGGGGAAAAAAGGCTCTTTCCATGACACCTAACACGCTTGAGGTTTAAAAATGTATGAAACAATTTATTTTTAATCCATTTCAGCGATTGAGTGGGCTGTGAAAAGAAAAAGCTCTTTCCATGATACCTAACACTCTTGAGCTTTAAAAATATAGGAACGAATTTATTTTTAATCCATTTCAGCAATTGAGTGGGCTGGAAAACATTTTCTTAGAGCTCTGGGGAAAAAAGGCTCTTTCCATGACAGCTAAAACGCTTGAGCTTTAAAAATGTATGAAACAATTTATTTTTAATCCATTTCAGCGATTGAGTGGGCTCGGAAAATTTTCTTAGAGCTCAGGGAATGTGTCTCCAGGTTGAATGCACAGCACACACGGATGGGTAGTCGAAACTCGAGTAGCTTAAATAAATATACGAAATTTGGGTTATCGAGTGGACTAGGAAAAATTCTCAGAGTTCTGGAAATAATTCTGAGTTCAAGCATGGGACATGAGAACAGAAATGTATTACAATCATCATGTCATCATTGTTTTCGAAACCAAAAGAATTCCTCATGAAAGAACATCTTTTTTTCCTGGTTGTGGGATGGAGTAGAGTTGCTGCATCTTGAACAACCCACACTGATCTGAACAGAAATATGAAATGTTTTTATAGATATAAGAAATGAACTGAAAGTGAAAGTAAAAATGAAATTGTATTGGCTGGAAATATTTCTTGGCTGTTGAATGGGAAAAATATTTCCAAAGCTGAAAAAAAAAAAAAAAAAAAAAAAAAAAACCCTCTTTCTTTTTTCTATTAAATTGATGTCTTCACTTTGTTTACTTTGGAATGGAGAAACCCAAAGACTATGACTCATCCTTTCTAAAACATATAATTCCTAGAATGAGTCATGGTCTATTTTTAGAAACAGGGAGACAACATTCCCACACAAAAGGGGGGTAGGGTTAATTTTTATCATGTCTAGAAGACATGATAAAAATTAACAAAAAGATTGTTTTTTTTTTTTTTTTACATCTCAAATTTTTTTTCTGAGCTTTGAAAAATTTTTCCCAGTCGGCAACCAAGTGAAAATTCTACAGCCAAGACAATTTGGCTTTTACTTTCACTTTCATCGCTTTTCTATAAAAGTATTCCACGTTTTCTATTCAGAACCGTGCGGGCTATCCAAGGTGCAGCATGCTTTTTCTCTTTCTCTATCTCATCTGGACCTAGGACCACTCTTCTAGAAAGAGCTTCTGTGAACACAAGTTTCTTTCCACTTTTTAATGTCTCACAGAATAGAAATCATTAATACGTTTAGGGGAAAATGTTTCCTGTTTGAAAAGCTAGGGTTTTCGTTTGGATTTCATCAGCAACCGTTTATCAGGTTCTAGCGAAATTGGATGATCCATCCATGGGTCAGAATTTCCCATCTGTAATTTGGATGGATCAAGATTTCAACATAGTTTAAGAAAAATCCTTCAATCCTATTTGAAAGGAGATGTCATGATATTGAAAGACATTTTCCCATGACTGACATTGAAAGACATTGAAAGACATTTTTCCATGACGAAATCTCTCTATCCCACAGCTTCTTCTAAAGTGAACTTAAGAGGTTTTTTATACCGGGTTTTCAATTTTCACCACAAACCATACCGTTGACGACGTGTGAGACACAAACCATGACATAAATTTCAGTTTCTATGACAGCTAACACGCTTGAGCTTTAAAATGTATAAAAGAAGTTATTTTTAATCCATTTCAGCGATTGAGTGGGCTGGGGGAAAAAAAGGCCCTTTCCATGACAGCTAACACTCTTGAGGTTTAAAAATGTATGAATGAATTTATTTTTAATCCATTTCAGCGATTGAGTCTGCTGGGAAAAATTTTCTTAGAGCTCAGGGGAAAAAAAGGCTCTTTCCATGACACCTAACACTCTTGAGGTTTAAAAATGTATGAAAGAATTTATTTTTAATCTATTTCAGCGATTGAGTCTACTGGGAAACATTTTCTTAGAGCTCAGGGAAAAAAAAGGCTCTTTCCATGACAGCTAACGCTCTTGAGGTTTAAAAATGTATGAAAGAATTTATTTTTAATCTATTTCAGCGATTGAGTCTACTGGGAAACATTTTCTTAGAGCTCAGGGAAAAAAAAGGCTCTTTCCATGACAGCTAACACGCTTGAGCTTTAAAAATGTATGAAAGAATTAATTTTTAATCCATTTCAGCGATTGAGTCTGATGGGAAACATTTTCTTAGAGCTCAGGGAAAAAAAGGCTCTTTCCATGACAGCTAACACTCTTGAGGTTTAAAAATGTATGAAAGAATTTATTTTTAATCCATTTCAGCGATTGAGTCTGCTGGCAAACATTTTCTCAGAGCTCAGGGAAAAAAAAGGCTCTTTCCATGACAGCTAACACTCTTGAGGTTTAAAAATGTATGAAAGAATTTATTTTTAATCCATTTCAGCGATTGAGTCTGCTGGGAAACATTTTCTCAGAGCTCAGGAAAAAAAAAGGCTCTTTCCATGACAGCTAACACTCTTGAGGTTTAAAAATGTATGAAAGAATTTATTTTTAATCCATTTCAGCGATTGAGTCTGCTGGGAAACATTTTCTTAGAGCTCAGGGAAAAAAAAGGCTCTTTCCATGACACCTAACACGCTTGAGCTTTAAAAATGTATGAAAGAATTTATTTTTAATCCATTTCAGCGATTGAGTGGGCTGGGAAACATTTTATTAGAGCTCAGGGAATGTGTCTCCAGGTTGAATGCACAGCACACACGGATGGGTAGTCGAAACTCGAGTAGCTTAAAAAATAAATATACGAAAGTTGGGTCATCGAGGTGACTAGGAAAAATTTTCAGAGTTCTGGAAATAATTCTGAGTTCAACCATGGGACATGAGAACAGAAATGTATTAATATCATCATGTCATCATTGTTTTCGAAAGCCAAAAGAACATCTTATGAAAGAACATCTTTTTTTCCTGGTTGTGGGATGAAGTAGAGTTGCTGCATCTTGAACAACCTACACTGATCTGAACAGAAAAATGAAATGTTCTTATAGATATAAGAAATGAATTGAAAGTGAAAGTAAAAATGAAATTGTATTGGCTGGAAATATTTCTTGGCTGTTGAATTGGAAAAATATTTCCAGAGCTATAAAAAAAAAAAAAAAAAAAAAAAATCTCTTCTTTTTTTTTCTATTAATTTGATTTCTTCACTTTGTTTACTTTGGAATGGAGAAACCCAAAGACTTTTTAAAACATATCCTTTTTAAAAACTTATCTTATCTTATAAACTTTAAACTCATCCTTTTTAAAACATATAATTCCTAGAATGAGTCATGGTCTATTTTTAGAAACAGTGAGACAATATTCCCACACAAAAGGGGGTAGGGTTAATTTTTATCATGTCTAGAAGACATGATAAAAATTAACAAAAAGTTTTTTTTTTTTTTTTTTTTTACATCTCAGAATTTTTTTTCTGAGCTCTGAAAATTTTTTCCCAGTCGGCAACCAATTGAAAAATTTCCAATCGGCTTTTACTTTCACTTTCAACTCTTTTCTATAAAAGATTTGCACGTTTTCTGTTCAGAACCGTGCGGGCTCTCCATAGTGCAACATGCTTTTTCTTTCTCTACCTCATCTGCATATAGGATGTTTTTCCTTCTTCAAGAAGTGGAATTTTTTGGGAATACCTTACAATTTCACGAGCTAGCTGTTTCTTATATTTCGAGGAGATTTCAATGAAATTGTTTATAGATGTCATCTATTGCAGATGGGGAAAAAGTCTATACTGGATCGCTGGAGACATCTCATCCAGATAGGTCACGTTATATGTTTTCCCACACCTAAATAAACTGGACATGAGCCATCCTTTTGTTTTCTCATCCAACAAAGATAGACACTACAGACCATTTTGGGTTTTCACTCTTCGCGAACCGAGACGAGTTGCAGCGACACTTTGCGTTTTCTATGAGCGCAATAATGGATCACGTGAGCAGCCATTTTGTTTCCCATCTCACCCAGATAGGTCATGTTGTATTTTGTTTCATGCACCTAGCCAATTTTGGACATGAGCCATCCTTTTTTTTTTTTTTTTTTTTTGTCTATCGAACCAAGATAGAGTCTATCTTGGTTCGATAGACAAAAAAAAAACAATTTTGTTTCTCAACGGAAAAGTAAATTTTCTGAATGGGTACCGGTGTTCGAATACTTTTGTGACCGACTGTACATAATGTAAATAATTGTAAATAGTACCAGATCATGGTCCTTTTTGTTTTTAAATGTGTATTTGATTTGTTTTGTATTTAGTATTTGACAGTATTTGATTTGTTTAAGTTAGTTATTGCATTTATTGTGCATGTTGTTTGATATTGTAATGTAATGTTTATGCGTCAGTTGCATTTATGCCACAGTTGTAAGTTTAGCTTCCTGTCCAGGGATTGTACTGCCCGGGACGTGCAGTCCTTGGGAAGGGGGCAGTGTTACGAAATTGGTATTTAAAAAGCTAATGTTAGTTAAATTATAAATTAAATGGTTTTATTTCTCGCGCAGTGCAGCGTGTGACGAATATTAAAAGAAAGCTAAGCCGGAAAATTGAAAATACAAGAGCGCGTGCATTAAATAAATAAATATCTCTTTTTGATTTCGAGAAAGTACTGGAAAATTCTAGCGCGTGATTTTAAAATCTTATAAAAGGAGGAAAACATCTCGGTTTGTAGTAGTTGCTTAGTTTGTTGTTGTTTAGAAAACTACTGTTGTTGATTGTAGCGAATTCGCGGATTAGCGTTCTTTAGCTGTTTTGAATTACGTTCTATTGGACATTTGAGTAGTTAAAAGAAAACTACTGTGAGATATTGTAATACTGCATGATAATTTGAGAAAATTTAAGCATTTTTGTTGTGATAATAATAAATTTTTGTTCATTTTTCATCGGACTTATGCATTCATTTCATAACGAACCCGTACGCACGCAACAATTTTTGGTGTCAGAAGTGGGATTTGAATGCCAATAACAAGAGCGATTGAAGAACTATTGAGACAGCTCATTAGTGCTTTTGCTGCATTCCAAGAAAAGATGGAAGCTGGCCAAGCATCATTTAAAGAAGAGATGAAAGACTCTGTTAAAGCAGAGATTAGATCCGTTAAAGCAGAAATGAAATTGGGCCAGGAATCCTTTAAGGACGAAATGAAAGCCGTTCAAGCTGGTCAAGAAGAAATGAAAAGAGAAATTACTTGCATAATAGAAAATAAATTTGAAGCTATGGAAGGCAGAATTGACGCAGTTGAAAATAAAGTTGGACATATTGAAGAAAGAGTTTCTTCGGTGAAAGAAGAAATAGAAGAAAGAGTTTCTTCTGTAAAAGAACATATAGAAGGGAGAGTTTCTGCTGTGGAGGAACGAATTGAAGGAAGAGTTGATGCCGTCCAACACCAAATCGAACAACAAATTGATGAGAGAGTTTCTGCAGTTGCCAAAGAAATGGATACTTTAAAGAAATTCGTAGCGTCGGCAGGGAGCAGGAGTGATGATTTTAAATTCTTACCAATGCCTGCTCGTCCACCTCTGAAGCTATCCACATATAATGGAAAGACCTCCTGGCAGGTGTATAAGACACAATTTTCTATCGTGGCGGATGCGAATGGATGGGATTCCCAAGCTAAGGCCTTTCATCTCGCCGCTTCTCTAAGAGCCGACGCAGCGGATATCCTTCAGACTCTTCCCGAAAACAAAAGGTTAGATTTCGAAGCTCTGTTCGGTGCCTTGGAGTTGCGCTTTGGGGAGAAGTGCTTAAAAGACTACAGCAGGCTCCAATTAAAATCTCGTCAACAGAAGCCTACCGAAACACTTCAGGAGCTCGCCGCGGATGTTGAAAGGCTGTCCCATCTCGCCTTTTCGGAATGCCCGACAGAAACAAGGGAAATCCGGTCCTTGCAATACTTTATCGACGGCATCCGAGATACTGAAATACAGAAAGCTCTACGAATGGCGGATGTAAAAGATTTAAAAAGTGTTCTAGTGTACGCCATGAAATTTGAGGCAGCCCAGCAAGCCACTCGTCGAGACCGCCACCCAGTCAGAGCTGCTCAAGTCCAGGAGCCAGGGGATCAAATCACCGCTCAACTTGACGATTTAACTAGACAACTGAACGCCTTGAGACGGAATATTGGTGAGAAGAAACCGACCGTTAAGTGCTGGAACTGCGATGCTGAAGGACACATACGACGAAACTGCAAAACACCCCAGGGTACTGATGTTAAGACCGCTTCTAACAAGCAGCAGGGAAACTAATTAGTGGCCATCTTGCGGGGCGGAGGTGGCCAGATAATGAAAAGCCCCCGTTTAAAGCGCTTCAGATTTCTGCAGTGAGAGGCGGCAGTAATGGACTTTTCATAATAGGACATATTAATGGAGTTCCGTGCAATATGACTATAGATACAGGAGCCAACGTCACCATCATCCGAAAAGATATGGCTCAACAACTAGGAAACAAACTTATCTGGACGCCGCCCTGCGTTAACGGCATATGTAGCAGAGATCACTGATGCTTGCATACTCGGATTGGACTTTCTAAGGAAATACAATTTTTCCTTGGATTTTAAAAATAACGAATTGCATTCTACCTCTGAGGACATAGCGTTATTTCTCGTTAATGATGAAGAAGTTAAATCTGTCCATAAAATCATAGCACAAGACTATATTACAATACCGGCAAGAACAGAAATTTTACTTCCTGGATCCATAGCCGAAAATAGAAATTTCCGCTACGGCATCATAGAATATCCCAATAACTGTAAAATTCCAAAAGGAGTATTAGTATCCTCAACACTCGTCGACCTATCCAGAACGGTTATCCCGCTGAGAGTCGCCAATGTAACTGAAAAGTCGAGAGTTATTAAGAAAGGTGAAGTGGTTGCAACATGTACTCCAGGAACCAGCGTTGAAAAAAAGAGTAACATCCCAGAATCCGTGTCCTCAGAGAGCATTACATCGGAGTTATTGCAGAATGCACAATTAAACGATAAAGAGAAAAATGCTGCCGATCGCGTCATTAAAGATCTTCAAGTTGTTTTCTCCCGCTCGTCTTCTGACGTGGGTCGAACTAGTTTGACACAACATAGAATAGAATTCGGCAATCATCCCCCGATCAAGCAACATCCAAGACGTCTACCGTTTGCTAAACAGGAAGAGGTGCGCGAACACTGTTAAAAGATATGGAAGAAGGCGATGTCATCGAGCCTTCAGCGAGTCCATGGGCATCTCCCATCGTTCTCGTCAGAAAGAAAGACGGCTCAACAAGATTTTGCGTTGACTATCGCCGGTTGAATGAGGTTACGAAGAAAGACAGTTACCCTCTTCCTAGAATTGATGACATTCTAGACACTCTTTCTGGAAGCAAGTGGTTCTCAACACTTGATTTAAAGAGTGGGTATTGGCAGGTAGAAATCCATCCTGATGACCGAGAAAAGACGGCATTTACTACGGGACAAGGACTTTGGCAGTTCAAAGTGATGCCTTTTGGACTGTGTAATGCGCCGGCAACTTTCGAACGTCTTATGGAGACTGTTTTGAAAGGCCTTTCTTACGAAGCCTGTCTGATATACCTGGACGATATCATCATCGTCGGAAAGAGTTTTGAAGAGCATCTAGAAAATCTTAGAAAGGTGCTTCAGAAACTCAAAGAGGCCAATCTGAAGCTGACTCCCGCTAAATGCAAATTGTTTCGAAAGGAAGTGACTTACCTGGGACATGTCATCTCTGCAGAAGGTGTGCGCACGTATCCTGAAAAGGTATTAGCGGTTAAATCCTGGACGCGTCCCGAAAATGCCCATCAGCTGAGAAGCTTCCTAGGGCTTTGCACCTACTATAGGTGATTCGTGAAGAACTTTTCTTCCATTCACAAGCTGACAGAGAGCAAGCAAAGATTCTTGTGGACAAAGGAATGCGAAGATGCATTTAACAACTTAAAGGAAGCTTTAACATCTGCTCCAATTCTGACGTATCCTCAGCTCGACAGACCATTTATTCTCGACACCGACGCGAGCTTTGAAAGTGTCGGTGCTGTTTTATCCCAAGAAATAGACGGCCAAGAACGTGTAGTAGCTTACTGGAGCAAGTGCCTGTCTAAACCGGAGAGGAATTACTGTGTCACAAGGAAAGAGTTGCTCGCCATACTCAAAGCTGTAGAACATTTCCATCATTATCTATACGGGAGAAAATTCCTCCTCCGCACGGACCATGCCTCATTGGCCTGGCTTTTAAATTTCAAAAATCCTGAGGGTCAAATAGCCAGGTGTATACAGAGACTCCAAGAATATGACATCACTATCCGTCATCGTAAGGGATCATCACACGGAAACGCCGATGCCCTGTCTAGAAGACCTTGCCAAGAAAGCTGCCGATATTGTTCCAGGGTGGAAGCGAAATACGAGCTGCTGACTCCGGTCGCAAGACAAATTACATCAACATCGGCTGATCGAGACCCGTGGAGTGATGGTGAAGTCAGGAAAGACCAGCTGGAAGACCGCAACATTAAACCCATACTTGATTTAATACAGTCATCAAACAGAAAACCTACATGGCAGGACATTTCTATCTGTAGTCATACAACAAAACAATACTGGGCACTCTGGGATTCACTTCACATTCGAAACGGCGTCTTATACCGGAAATTCGAGTCGGATGATGGGAAGACGTTCCGATGGCAACTCATACTTCCAAGATCCCGGATTCCTGATATCCTCAAAGAACTACATAACAGCCCTACAGGAGGTCACTTTGGAATTATGAAGACCTTACAGAGAGTTCGTGAGCGCTTTTACTGGAATAATGCAAAGAATGACGTGCAAAAGTGGTGCCGATCTTGCGATGCCTGTGCAGGTCGGAAAGGACCGAGGAAACGCAGCCGAGGCAGACTGCAACGTTACAACGTAGGTGCGCCTTTTGAACGTATCGCCTTTGACATCTGGGACCTCTGCCACGAACTGCTGATGGCAACAAATACATACTCGTTGTCATTGATTACTTCACCAAGTGGCCTGAAGCTTATCCTATTCCTGATCAAGAGGCAGTCACAGTAGCTGAGGTAATGATACAGCACTGGATTTCCAGGTTCGGAGTGCCTCTTCAGTTACATTCCGATCAGGGAAGGAATTTTGCCTCGGCAGTAATCAAAGAACTATGCAAACTACTTGGCATTGACAAAACTCAAACGACGCCATTGCATCCCCAGTCGGACGGCATGGTAGAGAGGTTTAATCGAACCATCCTTAATAACCTCTCATTAGTGGTTTCCAGAAACCAACAGGACTGGGACAAGAAATTACCACTCTTTTTACTGGCTTACCGCAGTGCTGTCCACGAGACTACCGGCTATTCTCCATCACAGATGCTCTTCGGTCGTGACCTTCGTCTGCCTTGTGATCTATTGTTTGGCCGCCCTCCGGATGCTCCTTCATCGTCTGAGGAATATATTCAAGATCTCCAGGCCCGGTTTGAAGTGATGCACAATTTTGCACGAGAGCGAGTCGGCGACGGAGAAGATGAAGACCCGATACGACACAAGAGCTACTGAACATCAATTCCACGAAGGAGACAAGGTGTGGTTGTGGAATCCGACTCGACGGAAAGGACTTAGTCCTAAATTACAGTCACCTTCGGATGGTCCATATACAGTGCTGAACAGACTGAATGACGAAGTGGTTCGGATCCGTAAATCTTCGAACTCTAAACCTAAAGTAGTTCATTACGACAGGTTAGCTCATTACTATGGCCATAGTACATAATGTAAATAATTGTAAATAGTACCAGATCATGGTCCTTTTTGTTTTTAAATGTGTATTTGATTTGTTTTGTATTTAGTATTTGACAGTATTTGATTTGTTTAAGTTAGTTATTGCATTTATTGTGCATGTTGTTTGATATTGTAATGTAATGTTTATGCGTCAGTTGCATTTATGCCACAGTTGTAAGTTTAGCTTCCTGTCCAGGGATTGTACTGCCCGGGACGTGCAGTCCTTGGGAAGGGGGCAGTGTTACGAAATTGGTATTTAAAAAGCTAATGTTAGTTAAATTATAAATTAAATGGTTTTATTTCTCGCGCAGTGCAGCGTGTGACGAATATTAAAAGAAAGCTAAGCCGGAAAATTGAAAATACAAGAGCGCGTGCATTAAATAAATAAATATCTCTTTTTGATTTCGAGAAAGTACTGGAAAATTCTAGCGCGTGATTTTAAAATCTTATAAAAGGAGGAAAACATCTCGGTTTCTAGTAGTTGCTTAGTTTGTTGTTGTTTAGAAAACTACTGTTGTTGATTGTAGCGAATTCGCGGATTAGCGTTCTTTAGCTGTTTTGAATTACGTTCTATTGGACATTTGAGTAGTTAAAAGAAAACTACTGTGAGATATTGTAATACTGCATGATAATTTGAGAAAATTTAAGCATTTTTGTTGTGATAATAATAAATTTTTGTTCATTTTTCATCGGACTTATGCATTCATTTCATAACGAACCCGTACGCACGCAACAATTTTTGGTGTCAGAAGTGGGATTTGAATGCCAATAACAAGAGCGATTGAAGAACAATTGAGACAGCTCATTAGTGCTCTTGCTGCATTCCAAGAAAAGATGGAAGCTGGCCAAGCATCATTTAAAGAAGAGATGAAAGACTCTGTTAAAGCAGAGATTAGATCCGTTAAAGCAGAAATGAAATTGGGCCAGGAATCCTTTAAGGACGAAATGAAAGCCGTTCAAGCTGGTCAAGAAGAAATGAAAAGAGAAATTACTTGCATAATAGAAAATAAATTTGAAGCTATGGAAGGCAGAATTGACGCAGTTGAAAATAAAGTTGGACATATTGAAGAAAGAGTTTCTTCGGTGAAAGAAGAAATAGAAGAAAGAGTTTCTTCTGTAAAAGAACATATAGAAGGGAGAGTTTCTGCTGTGGAGGAACGAATTGAAGGAAGAGTTGATGCCGTCCAACACCAAATCGAACAACAAATTGATGAGAGAGTTTCTGCAGTTGCCAAAGAAATGGATACTTTAAAGAAATTCGTAGCGTCGGCAGGGAGCAGGAGTGATGATTTTAAATTCTTACCAATGCCTGCTCGTCCACCTCTGAAGCTATCCACATATGATGGGAAGACCTCCTGGCAGCTGTATAAGACACAATTTTCTATCGTGGCGGATGCGAATGGATGGGATTCCCAAGCTAAGGCCTTTCATCTCGCCGCTTCTCTAAGAGCCGACGCAGCGGATATCCTTCAGACTCTTCCCGAAAACAAAAGGTTAGATTTCGAAGCTCTGTCCGGCGCCTTGGAGTTGCGCTTTGGGAAGAAGTTTTTAAAAGACTACAGCAGGCTCCAATTAAAATCTCGTCAACAGAAGCCTACCGAAACACTTCAGGAGCTCGCCGCGGATGTTGAAAGGCTGTCCCATCTAGCCTTTTCGGAATGCCCGACAGAAACAAGGGAAATCCTGTCCTTGCAATACTTTATCGACGGCATCCGAGATACTGAAATACAGAAAGCTCTACGAATGGCGGATGTAAAAGATTTAAAAAGTGCTCTAGTGTACGCCATGAAATTTGAGGCAGCCCAGCAAGCCAGTCGTCGAGACCGCCACCCAGTCAGAGCTGCTCAAGTCTAGGAGCCAGGGGATCAAGTCACCGCTCAACTTGACGATTTAACTAGACAACTGAACGCCTTGAGACGGAATATTGGTGAGAAGAAACCGACCGTTAAGTGCTGGAACTGCGGTGCTGAAGGACACATACGACGAAACTGCAAAACACCCCAGGGTACTGATGTTAAGACCGCTTCTAACAAGCAGCAGGGAAACTAATTAGTGGCCATCTCGCGGGGCGGAGGTTGCCAGATAATGAAAAGCCCCCGTTTAAAGCGCTTCAGATTTCTGCAGTGAGAGGCGGCAGTAATGGACTTTTACATAATAGGACATATTAATGGAGTTCCGTGCAATATGACTATAGATACAGGAGCCAACGTCACCATCATCCGAAAAGATATGGCTCAACAACTAGGAAACAAACTTATCTGGACGCCGCCCTGCGTTAACGGCATATGTAGCAGAGATCACTGATGCTTGCATACTCGGATTGGACTTTCTAAGGAAATACAATTTTTCCTTGGATTTTAAAAATAACGAATTGCATTCTACCTCTGAGGACATAGCGTTATTTCTCGTTAATGATGAAGAAGTTAAATCTGTCCATAAAATCATAGCACAAGACTATATTACAATACCGGCAAGAACAGAAATTTTACTTCCTGGATGCATAGCCGAAAATAGAAATTTCCGCTACGGCATCATAGAATATCCCAATAACTGTAACATTCCAAAAGGAGTATTAGTATCCTCAACACTCGTCGACCTATCCAGAACGGTTATCCCGGTGAGAGTCGCCAATGTAACTGAAAAGTCGAGAGTTATTAAGAAAGGTGGAGTGGTTGCAACATGTACTCCAGGAACCAGCGTTGAAAAAAAGAGTAACATCCCAGAATCCGTGTCCTCAGAGAGCATTACATCGGAGTTATTGCAGAATGCACAATTAAACGATAAAGAGAAAAATGCTGCCGATCGCGTCATTAAAGATCTTCAAGTTGTTTTCTCCCGCTCGTCTTCTGACGTGGGTCGAACTAGTTTGACACAACATAGAATAGAATTCGGCAATCATCCCCCGATCAAGCAACATCCAAGACGTCTACCGTTTGCTAAACAGGAAGAGGTGCGCGAACACTGTTAAAAGATATGGAAGAAGGCGATGTCATCGAGCCTTCAGCGAGTCCATGGGCATCTCCCATCGTTCTCGTCAGAAAGAAAGACGGCTCAACAAGATTTTGCGTTGACTATCGCCGGTTGAATGAGGTTACGAAGAAAGACAGTTACCCTCTTCCTAGAATTGATGACATTCTAGACACTCTTTCTGGAAGCAAGTGGTTCTCAACACTTGATTTAAAGAGTGGGTATTGGCAGGTAGAAATCCATCCTGATGACCGAGAAAAGACGGCATTTACTACGGGACAAGGACTTTGGCAGTTCAAAGTGATGCCTTTTGGACTGTGTAATGCGCCGGCAACTTTCGAACGTCTTATGGAGACTGTTTTGAAAGGCCTTTCTTACGAAGCCTGTCTGATATACCATCATCATCGTTCACCTGGACGATATCATCATCGTCGGAAAGAGTTTTGAAGAGCATCTAGAAAATCTTAGAAAGGTGCTTCAGAAACTCAAAGAGGCCAATCTGAAGCTGACTCCCGCTAAATGCAAATTGTTTCGAAAGGAAGTGACGTACCTGGGACATGTCATCTCTGCAGAAGGTGTGCGCACGTATCCTGAAAAGGTATTAGCGGTTAAATCCTGGACGCGTCCCGAAAATGCCCATCAGCTGAGAAGCTTCCTAGGGCTTTGCACCTACTATAGGTGATTCGTGAAGAACTTTTCTTCCATTCACAAGCTGACAGAGAGCAAGCAAAGATTCTTGTGGACAAAGGAATGCGAAGATGCATTTAACAACTTAAAGGAAGCTTTAACATCTGCTCCAATTCTGACGTATCCTCAGCTCGACAGACCATTTATTCTCGACACCGACGCGAGCTTTGAAAGTGTCGGTGCTGTTTTATCCCAAGAAATAGACGGCCAAGAACGTGTAGTAGCTTACTGGAGCAAGTGCCAGTCTAAACCGGAGAGGAATTACTGTGTCACAAGGAAAGAGTTGCTCGCCATACTCAAAGCTGTAGAACATTTCCATCATTATCTATACGGGAGAAAATTCCTCCTCCGCACGGACCATGCCTCATTGGCCTGGCTTTTAAATTTCAAAAATCCTGAGTGTCAAATAGCCAGGTGTATACAGAGACTCCAAGAATATGACATCACTATCCGTCATCGTAAGGGATCATCACACGGAAACGCCGATGCCCTGTCTAGAAGACCTTGCCAAGAAAGCTGCCGATATTGTTCCAGGGTGGAAGCGAAATACGAGCTGCTGACTCCGGCCGCAAGACAAATTACATCAACATCGGCTGATCGAGACCCGTGGAGTGATGGTGAAGTCAGGAAAGACCAGCTGGAAGACCGCAACATTAAACCCATACTTGATTTAATAGAGTCATCAAACAGAAAACCTACATGGCAGGACATTTCTATCTGTAGTCATACAACAAAACAATACTGGGCACTCTGGGATTCACTTCACATTCGAAACGGCGTCTTATACCGGAAATTCGAGTCGGATGATGGGAAGACGTTCCGATGGCAACTCATACTTCCAAGATCCCGGATTCCTGATATCCTCAAAGAACTACATAACAGCCCTACAGGAGGTCACTTTGGAATTATGAAGACCTTACAGAGAGTTCGTGAGCGCTTTTACTGGAATAATGCAAAGAATGACGTGCAAAAGTGGTGCCGATCTTGCGATGCCTGTGCAGGTCGGAAAGGACCGAGGAAACGCAGCCGAGGCAGACTGCAACGTAACAACGTAGGTGCGCCTTTTGACATCTGGGACCTCTGCCACGAACTGCTGATGGCAACAAATACATACTCGTTGTCATTGATTACTTCACCAAGTGGCCTGAAGCTTATCCTATTCCTGATCAAGAGGCAGTCACAGTAGCTGAGGTAATGATACAGCACTGGATTTCTAGGTTCGGAGTGCCTCTTCAGTTACATTCCGATCAGGGAAGGAATTTTGCCTCGGCAGTAATCAAAGAACTATGCAAACTACTTGGCATTGACAAAACTCAAACGACGCCATTGCATCCCCAGTCGGACGGCATGGTAGAGAGGTTTAATCGAACCATCCTTAATAACCTCTCATTAGTGGTTTCCAGAAACCAACAGGACTGGGACAAGAAATTACCACTCTTTTTACTGGCTTACCGCAGTGCTGTCCACGAGACTACCGGCTATTCTCCATCACAGATGCTCTTCGGTCGTGACCTTCGTCTGCCTTGTGATCTATTGTTTGGCCGCCCTCCGGATGCTCCTTCATCGTCTGAGGAATATATTCAAGATCTCCAGGCCCGGTTTGAAGTGATGCACAATTTTGCACGAGAGCGAGTCGGCGACGGAGAAGATGAAGACCCGATACGACACAAGAGCTACTGAACATCAATTCCACGAAGGAGACAAGGTGTGGTTGTGGAATCCGATTCGACGGAAAGGACTTAGTCCTAAATTACAGTCACCTTCGGATGGTCCATATACAGTGCTGAACAGACTGAATGACGAAGTGGTTCGGATCCGTAAATCTTCGAACTCTAAACCTAAAGTAGTTCATTACGACAGGTTAGCTCATTACTATGGCCATAGTACATAATGTAAATAATTGTAAATAGTACCAGATCATGGTCCTTTTCGTTTTTAAATGTGTATTTGATTTGTTTTGTATTTAGTATTTGACAGTATTTGATTTGTTTAAGTTAGTTATTGCATTTATTGTGCATGTTGTTTGATATTGTAATGTAATGTTTATGCGTCAGTTGCATTTATGCCACAGTTGCAAGTTTAGCTTCCTGTCCAGGGATTGTACTGCCCGGGACGTGCAGTCCTTGGGAAGGGGGCAGTGTTACGAAATTGGTATTTAAAAAGCTAATGTTAGTTAAATTATAAATTAAATGGTTAGTCGCCAATGTAACTGAAAAGTCGAGAGTTATTAAGAAAGGTGGAGTGGTTGCAACATGTACTCCAGGAACCAGCGTTGAAAAAAAGAGTAACATCCCAGAATCCGTGTCCTCAGAGAGCATTACATCGGAGTTATTGCAGAATGCACAATTAAACGATAAAGAGAAAAATGCTGCCGATCGCGTCATTAAAGATCTTCAAGTTGTTTTCTCCCGCTCGTCTTCTGACGTGGGTCGAACTAGTTTGACACAACATAGAATAGAATTCGGCAATCATCCCCCGATCAAGCAACATCCAAGACGTCTACCGTTTGCTAAACAGGAAGAGGTGCGCGAACACTGTTAAAAGATATGGAAGAAGGCGATGTCATCGAGCCTTCAGCGAGTCCATGGGCATCTCCCATCGTTCTCGTCAGAAAGAAAGACGGCTCAACAAGATTTTGCGTTGACTATCGCCGGTTGAATGAGGTTACGAAGAAAGACAGTTACCCTCTTCCTAGAATTGATGACATTCTAGACACTCTTTCTGGAAGCAAGTGGTTCTCAACACTTGATTTAAAGAGTGGGTATTGGCAGGTAGAAATCCATCCTGATGACCGAGAAAAGACGGCATTTACTACGGGACAAGGACTTTGGCAGTTCAAAGTGATGCCGTTTGGACTGTGTAATGAGCCGGCAACATTCGAACGTCTTATGGAGACTGTTTTGAAAGGCCTTTCTCACGAAGCCTGTCTGATATACCTGGACGATATCATCATCGTCGGAAAGAGTTTTGAAGAGCATCTAGAAAATCTTAGAAAGGTGCTTCAGAAACTCAAAGAGGCCAATCTGAAGCTGACTCCCGCTAAATGCAAAATGTTTCGAAAGGAAGTGACTTTTCTGGGACATGTCATCTCTGCAGAAGGTGTGCGCACGGATCCTGAAAAGGTATCAGCGGTTAAATCCTGGACGCGTCCCGAAAATGCCCATCAGCTGAGAAGCTTCCTAGGGCTTGCACCTACTGTAGGAGATTCGTGAAGAACTTTTCTTCCATTCACAAGCTGACAGAGAGCAAGCAAAGATTCTTGTGGACAAAGGAATGCGAGGATGAATTTAACAACTTAAAGGAAGCTTTAACATCTGCTCCAATCCTGACGTATCCTCAGCTCGATAGACCATTTATTCTCGACACCGACGCGAGCAATGAAAGTGTCGGTGCTGTTTTATCCCAAGAAATAGACGGCCAAGAACGTGTAGTAGCTTACCGGAGCAAGTGCCTGTCTAAACCGGAGAGGAATTACTGTGTCACAAGGAAAGAGTTGCTCGCCATACTCAAAGCTGTAGAACATTTCCATCATTATCTATACGGGAGAAAATTCCTCCTCCGCACGGACCATGCCTGATTGGCCTGGCTTTTAAATTTCAAAAATCCTGAGGGTCAAATAGCCAGGTGTATACAGAGACTCCAAGAATATGACATCACTATCCGTCATCGTAAGGGATCATCACACGGAAACGCCGACGCCCTGTCTAGAAGACCTTGCCAAGAAAGCTGCCGATATTGTTCCAGGGTGGAAGCGAAATACGAGCTGCTGACTCCGGCCGCAAGACAAATTACATCAACATCGGCTGATCGAGACCCGTGGAGTGGTGGTTAAGTCAGGAAAGACCAGCTGGAAGACCGCGACATTAAGCCCATACTTGATTTAATAGAGTCATCAAACAGAAAACCTACATGGCAGGACATTTCTATCTGTAGTCCTACAACAAAACAATACTGGGCACTCTGGGATTCACTTCACATTCGAAACGGCGTCTTATACCGGAAATTCGAGTCGGATGATGGGAAGACGTTCCGATGGCAACTTATTCTTCCAAGATCCCGGATTCCTGATATCCTCAAAGAACTACATAACAGCCCTACAGGAGGTCACTTTGGAATTATGAAGACCTTACAGAGAGTTCGTGAGCGCTTTTACTGGAATAATGCAAAGAATGACGTGCAAAAGTGGTGCCGATCTTGCGATGCCTGTGCAGGTCGGAAAGGACCGAGGAAACGCAGCCGAGGCAGACTACAACGTTACAACGTAGGTGCGCCTTTTGAACGTATCGCCTTTGACATCCTGGGACCTCTGCCACGAACTGCTGATGGCAACAAATACATACTCGTTGTCATTGATTACTTCACCAAGTGGCCTGAAGCTTATCCTATTCCTGATCAAGAGGCAGTCACAGTAGCTGAGGTAATGATACAGCACTGGATTTCCAGGTTCGGAGTGCCTCTTCAGTTACATTCCGATCAGGGAAGGAATTTTGCCTTGGCAGTAATCAAAGAACTATGCAAACTACTTGGCATTGACAAAACTCAAACGACGCCATTGCATCCCCAGTCGGACGGCATGGTAGAGAGGTTCAATCGAACCATCCTTAATAACCTCTCATTAGTGGTTTCCAGAAACCAACAGGACTGGGACAAGAAATTACCACTCTTTTTACTGGCTTACCGCAGTGCTGTCCACGAGACTACCGGCTATTCTCCATCACAGATGCTCTTCGGTCGTGACCTTCGTCTGCCTTGTGATCTATTGTTTGGCCGCCCTCCGGATGCTCCTTCATCGTCTGAGGAATATATTCAAGATCTCCAGGCCCGGTTTGAAGTGATGCACAATTTTGCACGAGAGCGAGTCGGCGACGGAGAAGATGAAGACCCGATACGACACAAGAGCTACTGAACATCAATTCCACGAAGGAGACAAGGTGTGGTTGTGGAATCCGACTCGACGGAAAGGACTTAGTCCTAAATTACAGTCACCTTCGGATGGTCCATATACAGTGCTGAACAGACTGAATGACGAAGTGGTTCGGATCCGTAAATCTTCGAACTCTAAACCTAAAGTAGTTCATTACGACAGGTTAGCTCATTACTATGGCCATAGTACATAATGTAAATAATTGTAAATAGTACCAGATCATGGTCCTTTTTGTTTTTAAATGTGTATTTGATTTGTTTTGTATTTAGTATTTGACAGTATTTGATTTGTTTAAGTTAGTTATTGCATTTATTATGCATGTTGTTTGATATTGTAATGTAATGTTTATGCGTCAGTTGCATTTATGCCACAGTTGTAAGTTTAGCTTCCTGTCCAGGGATTGTACTGCCCGGGACGTGCAGTCCTTGGGAAGGGGGCAGTGTTACGAAATTGGTATTTAAAAAGCTAATGTTAGTTCAATTATAAATTAAATGGTTTTATTTCTCGCGCAGTGCAGCGCGTGACGAATATTAAAAGAAAGCTAAGCCGGAAAATTGAAAATACAAGAGCGCGTGCATTAAATAAATAAATATCTCTTTTTGATTTCGAGAAAGTACTGGAAAATTCTAGCGCGTGATTTTAAAATCTTATAAAAGGAGGAAAACATCTCGGTTTGTAGTAGTTGCTTAGTTTGTTGTTGTTTAGAAAACTACTGTTGTTGATTGTAGCGAATTAGCGGATTAGCGTTCTTTAGCTGTTTTGAATTACGTTCTATTGGACATTTGAGTAGTTAAAAGAAAACTACTGTGAGATATTGTAATACTGCATGATAATTTGAGAAAATTTAAGCATTTTTGTTGTGATAATAATAAATTTTTGTTCATTTTTCATCGGACTTGTGCATTCATTTCATAACGAACCCGTACGCACGCAACAATAATATTTAGTTTTTCAGTGCAAATGGAGTTTATCAGTGAAAGTATTAAAGAACTGGATCAGAAATTTGATATTTAACTCATTGCAAACCACATAAAGAACTGTCTTA
This sequence comes from Stegodyphus dumicola, assembly GCF_044657685.1. NCBI lineage: Eukaryota > Metazoa > Arthropoda > Arachnida > Araneae > Eresidae > Stegodyphus > Stegodyphus dumicola. The sequence goes on from NC_140775.1 coordinate 106,463,107, forward strand.
CAAAAAGGCTTTTGTTGCGAACTTTCATTTCTGCTTCAAAGAAGGGGAGCAGACACTAAACCTTTTAAAAACAAATATCAAAAGGTATGAAGAAGAAAAACTGAGAATAAAGGAATGCAAGAATTCTATTAAAATCAAAAGATATTGGTGATTATCTCCATGCCCAATAACAAGTTGTAGACGTCTTGTATTCGTCCAAAGATAATTGAGAGGTGTTCATTCTCCGAGGTTTCTCACCACACGTGCCAGAGTCCTTCCCCTGATAAAAACTCCGACGAGAACCGACAATGTCATAATCAAGGGGTCTACTCTGGACACCGGTCGAGATCGATATCGGAAAACCTAAGGCTCCTATATATTTAGAGGAGCCTTAGGAAAACCAGTCGGGATTCTCTTTCCACTCGACAGCAGAAGGGAGAGCGAGTCTGGCCCCTTCAAATTCCGTCCGCGGAAAGTGAAGTGGAAATTCCGTGCGGAAGTGACGTTTATCGCATAGCAACCAGTCTATGGGCCCTATTCACGACAAAGAGCGTAACTAACGATCTTCTCTTAACGGACGACCGCTAAATTTCACGGCTCCAGTAACTGTAAGGACTGTTGGTTAAATTGGCATTCGTGACAACGACCGTCGGAGGAATCCTTACGGTAAGCAACCTTCGTTCGAGAGTTGGGAAACTTCGTTAAAATAAGCCAATCATATTACAGCTACTAGAGACACAGGTTGACTCATCAGCCATGTTCAAGCGTGGGCCTCGTATTGTAGCCACGCTTTAGGGTTGTATTTCAGGTTTGGGGTGCCATTTTTGGCTCTTTAGCGGTGTTCGCTAAAACGTTATTATTTAACATTCTAGGGTATCCAAACTTCCGATTTTTTGCATTCATATAAAGATGTGTGGCTTCTTTCCCCCTTCTTTTCTCTGCAGTTCAGCTTCTTTCTTGTATTTTTTTAAACTGACAAATTTCTCATATGATTTAAGTTATTTTGAATATTTCTAAAACATTTTCATATAGTATACAGTCAAAAGTCGTTAATTCGGACACCCGTAATCCGGAATGATCTATAATCCGGACCTCAAAGCTAAAAACTTTCTGCGCATGCGCCGCGTTGACACATGCGCATAGGCGTTTACGCATGCGCGTAAGACCATTTACGTCTGCGCATATGCGTGTGCGCAAGTGCAGAATACGTTTTCGCGCGCGCGTTTTATGTATAACGGACGGAATAAGCTAAAATTATCTAATTATCTATTTCAGTTAATGTTGATGATTGTTTTGTTCCTTAATTTTCGAATTGGATCCGGCTTATTATTTTTTGCAGACTATTAGAGCAATTTTATAAAAGTAAGCTTATATTAGAATCAAAATAGAATACAATATATTAGACAATATATTAGAATCAAAATAGAATGCTACTTTAAATTATCAGTCGTACAGTAAAATTAAATAAAAATAAGGCACATCACATTTTTAACCTTTGTGATAACTCAGCACAAAGTTTACATGAAATGTAGGATACAATTTTACAAACAGCATAAACTATTTGCGATAATAAAAGAAACATCACAAACAGTATTGGCGATAATTTTACTGCACAAACACATGCACATTCCGCAATTCATTTTGTATTTATACAATCAGTTGATCGTCAATAAGTGACAGTGAAATAAAAATACACATTCTGAAGAAATACGAAGAGTAATTTTTCTAACATTCTATGGAAAAATACGAAGCTGAACTTACCTCACCAACGACACTCTCCTGGGCCCGGAATTCATTAATCTTGACAATAATTAATTATCCATTGTCTATATTGTATGTAAATCGAACGCATTGCTTCGATCACGGAAAATTCGCTGCTAACGCAGAGAAATTCGACTAATTTCATCCAAATACGCTTCAGCTAAAACTGACGCAAAATCTTCCGCCATGTTTATTGCCGGAAATATAATCATCTGTTTATTTAACACGAAGGGTCAGACCTGTCCTTACTTTAACAGCCGTCTCGTCAATTTAACGGTCAATTTTAACGCTAGCTTTGATGAGAATACCAATACTTGCGATTTAACTACTTGTGACGTCAGAGTACCACGTGATTCCGTAAAAATCACTTAACGCTGTGGTTAAAAATGTCATGAATCGGGCCCTATCTCACCTCTACATTGCTCCAGGCTCATGGAGGTAGGAAGTAAGATGGAGTCGCCCTAAACAAGTTTCTCCGTACTCTGCTCTGAAGCACCGGCGATCCCTACCTGGTGACCAAAACATTGGGTCATTTACCATTGAGTTCTATGGGATTTGACGCGTTCGGGTGTAATTATTTTGTAATTACGTCGCAAATATACTTATAAATGTATATATTTTCTTTTTCTACAACACTTCAGAGTCCTAAGTATGTGAAAACAACATATTTTTAAACAACATTTCATTCTGAACGGAATTAAATGCTATACTTTTCACAGGACAGTTTTCTCAGAATGGTTTAATTTGAATGAAATATTTTCACAAGTTTTCGTGAATTACATTAGAAAAAAAACTTAAGGTAATTCAATTTTATTCGGTTAAGGTACAAAAATTAAGATCAAAGTTTACTGTATTATTAATATTAAAATTATGCATTATTTCTTTTCTATTTATAGAGCTTCTTCCTAAAATACTTTCTTAAATATGACATGATTTTTTGGCTTCTGAAGCATCTTTTAAATCGAAAAATGTAAGTCAATTTATAATTAATGCTCTATTCAGTTCATTTTAAATTAGAGAATTATTAGGAATTAGCGAAATACTTTAAATAAGTATTTCGCTAATTCCTAATAATTAAATAGGTATTAAATAGTACTTGACTTTCTCTGAACATTTCTGAAAGGGAATAAGTTTTTTTTTTTTTTTTTTTTAAGTATTATTTAAAACTTGTAACTGAGTTATAAAATGTAAGGGGAATAATTCTTTTAATTATACTTATCAGATTTTTTTTTTTTTACCCTTCATTTTAACAATACATATTCCAAAACTCTTTATTACGTTCTTAAGTGCGCATCTCATAGCATTTGCTTTACAATACCTTTTAACAGATTGCTTTCCAATACGAACAATTCTTGTTTAAATAGTTTTATAACGTATTTGTCAACAGGATTTCAATTTATGTTTACAATTCAATATTAAGGTTATTATATATTTAGATAACATTTATAATCATTATAAATTAGATACATTTAATAATTAGATTTCTTCACAGTACTTTCACAGTTGTTTATAAGTGAATAAATTCTTCATTTCAAATACATTTATAAATAATTTAATGAATATTTAAGTATTTTGTCAAAGGCAGATACATGCTTTTTGCAAGCACATGCATAAATACCCATACATATTTCCTATTTATCATTTCCGGCATGTGCAAATCTTTAATTTCTGTGCATTCACTATATTTTTCGTGTAAAGTAATTTACACTAATTTAGCATACACCCGAAAGTTTTACATAAAAAATATATATGAATATAATTTGAATGAAAATTATAAGTATTAATTTTAATACCCACTCAAAGGTCAGTTTTTCTTCAAAATTCCTCCACGATGGCATCTCTCTCTTTAGGCAGATAGCCCTTGCATGCGTTACTCTATTTAATAAAAACTTAATCTGACCTATGTGCCTAATTACAAATATTTTAACATACATAATTTTATATTTATAAAACGTGTAAGCCCAAAGTGATTATTTTTCAGATATATAAAAGTAAAATGATGGGTTTAAAATGAGCAGCAGTAAAGCCTCTCCTCTAAAAAATTTTAAAAGGTACATGTTACAATAATATATGAATGTGAAAAAAATTTGTTTTATTTAAAACATTTTGACGTTTGGAAAATAAAAGTAGCGAATACTTTATCAAGGGCATCGAAATACGTATACAATTTTAAATGTACCGTAAGGTATTTTTCATTCTTTAAGCATAACATTTTTCTTAAAATCTATATTTTTGTAGTGCAACAGCTTATAATTTTATGAAACAAATTCATAATCAAAATCGCTGTTGTTAGTTATCGAAAAATAACCAAGATGTGATTTTTGCGTAAATGTCACTAAACTATACAAATTGCTATTATCCATCACACTATGAATGTTTCTTTCATGCGAAAGTGTCCCTTTTTCGATTTCTATGGAACTGTCGTGTGTCGAAATACTATCAGAATCTTTTCAAGCGAGCTTCTGAATGTAAACAAAGAACACCCCATCTGGTGACCCAAGCTTCAAAGCAGTGCTTCACTTTTAGCGCGGGTTCCTCCTCCCTTTCCTACCTCCATGTCCAGGCTCAGGGGAAGGGGTAGTTTGTTGTCAAAAAGGCTGTTTCGCACGTGCTTATTACTGAGGATGGCGGTAGAAAAAAAAAAATCGAGTTCGAGTAAATGGTGAAATTTTTCGAAAAAATACGCTGCTGGATTTAGTAAAGAGTATGGAGAAAATAAATGGGGAACGTTAATGGATATTTTAAACGCAGAAAGAAATGGCCTTTTCAAAACTTCAGGTATGTGAAGAAACGTAAACATAATTTTACGTATGATCTTATTCAAAACGGAAATTTGCTAAAAGGTTACATGTTTGTAAACTATTTGTTAACAGGAATTTTATGATTAAAATACATTATTTTATCTGAAAAGGTTATGTAAAAACGTCATAAGTCAAATCATTGAAACATAGCACCGCGTACGCGTGTTTAATATTCCTAATGAATTTGAATTAAAAAAATTTTAATTTTTAGCAACCCATGATTATATCAATAATTTTATTTATTCAGGAATTATACCTATCATGTAGCTACAAATGTACTATGTATCGCAGATACCAATAAGCAGTGAGTAAAATATAACAAACTTTAAACAAAAGTAATAGAAAGAAAAATTAAAAAAAAATTAAATAACTATAGGTTAAATCATAAATCATATTATATTGCACACACACACACACACACACACACACATATATATATATATTAACATATGCAGTGAAAGGAAATTGCAATACATATTCCTATTTATACCCTTTTTAAATCGATCCCACCAATGACAGCGTGGTAAAATCGCTGAACACTGGTAGTTCGGTCCGAGGTCCGAATACTGCGAACGGATTTGTTGCATTACCAACATATCTCTGACAATCAATATATCTGTCATTACCAACATATTTCTCGTAATTTCCAAAAGCATAAAAAATTAAGGCATGCAAAACCTGTTTTAAATAAATAACTATATGTATATATAAATGTATTATAAATATATTAATATATGCAGTGAAAGGAAATTTCAGTACATATTCTTATTTATGGCCTTTTTAAGTCGATCCCATTAGTGGCCCAGGGGTAAAATCTCCGAACACTGGTAGTGTGGTCCGAGGTTCGAATCCCGCGAACGGGCTGGACGCATGGGAGTCATTACCAATGTGACAGATGTATCATTGGTAACTTCCAGAAGCATAGAAGTTTAAGGCACAGAAAATCATATATATATATAAAATTGTATAAATATATTAACAGATGCAGGGAAAGAAATTGCAGTACATATATATTTATACCCTTTTTAAATCGGACGCACCAGCGGCCGGTAAAATCGCTGAACACTAGAAGTTCGGTCCAAAGTTGGTATCCCGCGAACTGACTGGTTGCATGGACGTTTCCGTGGTTTTCCCCATGTGTTACGTGTATACGAGCTAGTTTTCCTTAGAATGTCCTCCCCGAAGGCAGCCCTCACTTTAGGCAGATAGCCCTCGAGGCTTTGCTGTAATTACATAAAACCAAAACTAAACACTTTTTTGATCTGAATAAATATACACAAAACTGATGTAATATCTCAAAGTACACCACATTAAAAAATCTGATAACTAATTATAAATCTTGCATTATAATATTGACAAGAATTTAACCGAAAATTATACAAAAATTTAACTTGTTTTATACAGGAGATTCTAGAAACTATTGGAAATTGATATTGATATCGGTACAGTTAAAACTACTTAAATAAATTTTTTAAATCAAAGGAATTTAATGTAAATGTTGAATTTAGGATGTGCATAGTTTGAATTATATACTACATATTCTTTAATGCATGTCTAATGTATTACATTTTTATACACTACAAATTCAAATAAAAGTAGAGGGAAATACATTATAATTTACATAAAATTTCAAAATTCATAAATTACTCATCAAAACATGAAATTAAGTACATTGATATATACATTAGTTTAAAAATTACAATTTTAAATTAAAAGTATGCACCCCTTCTTTATATGTGAAATAGGAAAACATCAAATACATTATTTTCACTAAAATTTAATTAAGGCATTGGTAACGTAGAATAAATAAGTAATGTAGAATCGTCAGCATCAAATACGTTATTTCTATAGCGAAATACTCGAGTTTTTCATAAATCTTAAGAAATTAAAATAACTATTACGTACACTTTCAAAAACAATCCGTGACCTCCGCCGTCCTCAGTTTAGCTCTAAAACGACAGTCAGAAACTTAAACGGCAGCTGTCCAGCTGACGGAAAAATTTCCGACGCGTCGATCTCTGTAACGATCGAGACGATGACACCAGACTGGCTCTCTGTCGAGTAGATCGCAAAAAGCGACCCGTTCTTCTATCTCGACGGTGTCCAGACTAGGGCCTTAACTCGGGCCACAGGGTTCCATTTCAGATAGTAGCTCCAAGTACCCCAACGCGGTATACTACTGGTTCCGCTAGTATCTTAGATTTCTTCCTTCTCAGAAACACCAATGTTCCGCTGAATGTTTCTGTGTTATATGTGTGATGTATATTTAAAATAACTTTAACTTTAATGGCGCTCATGCTATGCGATTCCGTTGTTATGATGCACGTGTTACTGTGCTAGCTGAATGTCATGTGAACTGTTTAAAAATGTAATAATAAAAGTTTTGAATTCTTGAGATATACTCATTACTTGATTCGACTTTTAAATTATAGAAGTTATTAAATTCAACAAACTACACAAGAAGTTACAAGGTGAAGGATCTTCCGACCCCAATCCGGTCCGTTTGATGCTGGACATCAGTAGTACACCAGTCAAAAGAGCCTTTAAAACTGACTGGCAAACGTTTGCCAAAGCTCTAAACATCATTCAGTACATCCTAACAATACATTTAGGCAATGACATAGATAGTTTAATCGAGGAGTTTAGCTGTGCAGTACAAAATGCCTATAAAAATGCTCAAGTAGAGGTAAAACAGCCTAAACGTGTCAGATACCAAGAACTTAGCCAGCTTATTAAAAAACTCAATACCGCCAGGAGGCAATTTCAGAGAACTATATCCAGATAGGTAAAACTATCTTCAATAGGCTGTGCAATGCAGTCATGTCTTGCACTAATTATTATTCACAACTCCGCTGGGGTAACTACCCGGAGATGATAACTCTATATGGAAAGTGGTCAAAAGATATAAAAAATGCCACAACAACGTTCCGCCCCTTAAAGGCACTCAAAGGATCCATTACACAGATACTGAGAACGCAGAACTTTTAGCACAGCATCTGGAATCTCAGTTTCGCAATAACAACATTCACGATCCCATTACAGAACAATTAGGTACTAACCTAATGATAGACACAACAACTATATGCCAAGCCCATACACTGACAACACGATCCTAGTCATGTCGTCGGAGGTCTGCTCCTACATTTAAAATGCTGAAGAACAAACAAGAGCCCTGATTATGACACCATAAGCCCTGATTATGACAAAATGATCAAGAGATTTTCAGTTAAAATCCTACTGTTCTTCCCGAAAGTTGTCAACCTTATACTCAGATGACAGCATTTGCCGGAAAGTTGGAAATTGGCTCAAATCCCACCAATTCTGAAACCCAAAACGTTTGCAATATCACCAAAGTCATACCGCCCGATACGTCTGCTATCCACACTTAGCAAAATTATGGAGGCTGTACTACTAACCAGGATTAATCAACATCTGGAACAGAATAGCATCATCATTCTTCACAAATTCGGATTCCGAAGCAGACATTTTACTGTCAACCAGCTACACCGTGTTGTAGAACTTATCGGTGAAGAGCTACAGAGAAAGAAAGTTACAGGAGGACTGTTCTTACACATAGCAAAGACCTTCGACCGTGTATGGCTAGACGCACTCATCTACAAACTACACGACCTGGGCTTCCCAGGTTACATTATAAACATAATTAAATCCTACATAACGGGTAGACACTTTGTCGTTCGCGTCTCAAATTCACTCTCAACACGTAGGGCTATCCTTGCTGTGGAGTCTGCTTGGACTTATCTTATTCAATATCTACTCTAACGACATTCCCACAACACAGAACACAATACTTGCAATACATGCTGATGACACTGCGATCCTCTCACAAAGTGCATTTGTTAGCCCGGCAATACAACGACTACAAGACTACATAAACATACTCGAGACTTGGCTGACAAAATGTAAAATCAAAGTTAATGTGGACAAGACCAAGCAGTTCTGTTTACCAAGAAGAATAAATTCGACCAAAACCTGCAAGAAGTCATCCCATGAACCAAAGAAGTCTTTTATCTTGGGGTGATCCTCAGTAAAACTCTATCATAGTACCCACACGTAACATCTATCCTTAGTAAGTTTCGAATTAGTAAAATCACACTTCACCCCTTAATTTCTCGAAACAGTGTACTTTCAATAGATAACAAGTTGCTTATTTATAAAACTGTATTACGTCCCATCCTATGCTATGTCCTCCCAGTCTGAGCATATTCATGCAAATCTTATAGAAAAAAATTGCAACAGGCACAATATTGTGTCCTAAAACAGATTACCAATTCACCCTGGTACGTTCGAAATCAAAAGTTACATGAAGAATTGGGTATAGAACAACTTAAATATTTTTACTGCCGGCTCGCGCGGAACTTTTATGTCAATATTGTTAATATCAGCAACTCAGTTATAAGGATTTACGATTACTACTTTAATAACCCAAATAATAGTAAACGGCCTATGGCTATACTTAGTACCCATTTTGTATAAATTATTTAATCTGTTATGTGCCTCTTAATATTGTGTTTTAAATTTAAGGTTTAATTATTACTAGTGCACCAGGAGACTCACATTACTTATTCTATTACTTATATGTATATTATGTATGTATTTCTTGTATCAGGCTATAGCCAGCTCATTCCTTCTTTCTCGGCTTTCCCAGATAGCACTTCATGTCTAATGAAACTTGACGCACACTTTAATCTTTTTAGAAATTTGTCTTTTAATTTATCTCTTATCTCATATCTATTTTTATAACTTTAAAAATGTTTGAAAACATGATATAATTATAAAAAATTCTGTAAATATATACTAGTTACTCATGACAGTATTCGAAATAACATATCTGTTCTATAAGGGGTAGGTTCCTTGACCCAGGCACCCTCGTGCTACACCGTTTCCCCAGTGCGTCAATAAAGAACTCGATACTCTCAAATATTTTCCAGTCTTCGGAAAACCCATAGGCGCTATCACTACCTGTCTGCTGCAGAGGGACATAACGCATTTAAGGTTCTCTGAACGGTCGTTCTTGACACAACTGCAGAAGTTTTTAGTTTTATTTGGGTAAAAATTTACAATAGTGTAGCACATCGATTGGCTCACTTACATCGGCACATCTGCCGTTCATCTCTCTCATCTTCGTCTTGTGGTACTCGCAATATTCACGCCACTTATTTTGTGCTATTTTGCCATTCGTGATATACTTTACTTTTTTATTGAGCTTAAATTGCGCCGGTGCTTGGCTCCGGTGCATCTTAGTTTTTGGCTTAAATCATAATTCTAGTCGGAGCGCACTGGAGTGTTAAATAAGAAGGCTCTGGCAGTTCTTAACATAATTGAAAAACAATTTCAGCAGAAATTAGATCTCGAAAGTTTTGTATAAAAATTAAAATTATTTTAAAAATCGATCCTCACTTCTAATGCACGCCTCTTTTTCCTTGGGAAACTCTTGAATGGAGGTGGAGACTTTTAAGAGAAGAAAAGTCCCCACAGACTGCCAAACGTTTATTCTCCATAAAGTACAATGACGTTATGAGAGTATGTAAATTTTTCATTCCAACGCTACTTTCTTTCCGACGAAAAGAGTACCTGTAGTGCTGGATTTACGTATAAGCTGAACAAGCTATAGCTCAGAGTCCCCATTTTCTTGGGGAATCCCCGAAAATTATAGCATATCTCATATCAAAAACTTGACTCATATCTCTCATAAACGGCCCCATATCTCAAAGAGTTTAGAATCTTGTGAAATCTAAATCCAGTGCTGAGCATCTGCAGCCTTTTTGGAACGATGTAATCGAAGACGGACGACGAATATTGTCACCTGTTACTTTTTCCTTAGCTAACCCTCAAATTCGGGGAAAATTTGTTCCCCAATGATTTTTTACTTGACAGCTAGAATTATATTGATAGGAGATAATGGTCAGAAAATGTTAGACTCTTCTCTTTGTTTTCATACCTACACACCCTCCATTAAAAGTTTCTCTGTACTCTTACTGTTTATAGCATTCTCTTTAGTCTCATTAGTGATGCTTAAACCATTTTAACATTTTTCATTGGTGTCTCTGAAAAAATTATTTTCTTTATTTCTGTCATCAAATGAAGTAGTAAATTATATTCAGAAATTAAATTCAATTGGAGACCGGTAGAGCTATTTCTTAGTTTTGTGTAAAATTGTAATTCCAGCCGGAATCTCAAATAAGTCCAGGACTTAATTTTATTATTTGACTATTTACCCTTTATTTATAACTTATTAAATTTTTATTTGTCTTTTTATATTTATTTGTCTTTTAAATTTTTATTTGTCTTTTGTTAAATTTAAATTATATTATTATTCTAATAATTAATTATATAATTATTGTAATCATTAATTATTTAATTATTTTAATAATTAATTACTGAATTTTATAATTATCTATCACTTCCTGCTTCCATAGTGCTCCTACTTTTCTAATTTTCGAAATTAAGCCTTGCTTTTACCACATCAGCACACAAACTGTTCCCAAACTGGGAATTTTCTAAAATGTTGATACCCTTGGACCGAAAGCCTATAGCCATTCCTTTTTGTAAGTCAATAAATCACTTTGTTTATTTATGAAACCACCAAAATGTTATGTTTCCCGATCGCCCACAACATAACTTTCATACCCACTAAATCTGCTGTTAACACGTGTATGTCACTGTTTCTTTATAATACTTTATAACTGTTTATTACATTATTATCATTATACACATACGTATATATCATTCACATCACCATCTCATTTCTTTTTCTGACAGGTTTTTTTTTTCCCTTTAAATAATAGTGCAAGCTTTCAACAACAAAATTTTTAGTATAGATCCCAAACCTCAAAAGTTTTGCAAATTTTTATTGTTACCTTATGATCACTTGACGGATCCCAGCAATAACAGCATTCCAGGACCACGTATCCTCCCCATGCCCCATGATACCTGTAAATCTCCCTGCCAATAGATAGTACTTATGAACATATCTATAGGCATGTTTATAGATAGACACCCTACTTACAAACACTGCATTTCTTTTAAATTGAGTAAAGTGTTCTAAGCAGGGCTTAATTTCTAAGATTAGAAGTGCCGGAGCCCTATGGAAGACGGTCAGCAGAGAGGAACGAGAGTAAATAAATAAATAAGATGACTATTAAACTCATTAATAAATTTAAAAATTAAATAGTTAATTATTATCAAATTAATTAATAGATATTTAATGTGTATAAATTATTATTATTTAATCAATAATTATTATATAATTAATTAATTATAATTTAATTGATAATTATTAGATAATTAATTATTATTTATTGAAATAATTAAAGATTGAAGTAATTAACTGATTAAAATTAAATAAAATGTAAAGAGATAAATTGAAATTTAATACGCGATTTTTAATATAATTTTATTGTTGAAATAAAATTTTCGAGATAAAATTTCAACTGAAATCGTTATTCAGTTACATAAAAGAAGTGACGCAGCCTTCTTATTCAGGGCTCCGGTGCGTTCCGGCTAGAATTATGATTTATTACAAAAACTTAGAATCATCGCAGCCGAGATCCGTTGGGTTCCGTCCAAATTTAAGTTCTGATCGTAGGAGGGGGAGTTCTTTTATCATCACAAAAATTAAATATACTTAAAGTATAGCTGATGAAAATTCCAGGGCGAAATTTATCTCAGTATTTCACTCTTATTGTACTCGCTGTCACTTAACGCACATTTATGAACACAAATTTTCCTTCCTGCGAGGATAACTAACTGTAAGCATCGGTAACAATACACCAGATACAATAGTATCGCGAGAAAGTTAGGCGTTCCCTAAACAAACTCCCACAAATTTATTGCTTTTCTTAAAGGGAAAGGTTTCCGCATGTGAGTGAGGGGACTTTACTGGAACGTCTCATGTTCTCATGAGTTCGTACTTCTAGGGAAATAGAGTATTGCAAGGTCTGCTTATTGTTAAACTAAAACGTTAGGGATTCTATTTTTTCCCCCTTTAAACTGTGGTTCAGTTTTATAAAAAGAAGTACCTGAACTCATCTTATTTAAGGCTCCGTTGCGTTCCGGCTAAAATTGTAATTTATCTTAAAAATTGAAAAGCACCGGAGCCAGGCTTCGGTGGGCTCCGGCGCAATTTAAGCACTGATTCTAAGTGAATATCGCATATCATCAAGCCGGTTTACGGATCCGCGGGGTCATTACCACTGTTTAGTTCGACGCAACTTTCTTTGCTATTAAGGTGTCATAAATAAAAAACCGTATTGTTTTTCCAATTGAGTATTCTCTCCTTTTTAAACGCACTCTCTCCTCTCTAAACTTCATTGTCGGCAAAAGAAAACAGTATTTCTTAAAAGAAAACAACACACACCCCGATAGTACAGAAGTTATTGCTGTCCGTACTATAGCGAAGAAACTGATTGCAAGGAAACTTGTTTATGACGACATTCTCATCCATCTTTCTCAATAAAAAGAAAAAATCAGACACTAGTAGAGTGCACAGAGCTCTTTTTACTCTGCCAGCGCTGATTGCGAAATAAACAATTATCGTCTTCTCTCGCTGCCCTCATAAGTGATTAACACACCCAGTTAACAACCAGAAGGTCCACCTTTGGAATACAAGCGATGTTTCTTTCCTTTTCTGCTCCCAACACTTTAAAAAATCTGTAGCTAGGCTCGAGAACTAATATGTGATTGACGGTAAGTCACTACCATGTATGATTTACAGGGTCGCGTGTCTCTTCCTAATCCTCTTAGGTAAGACAGAATGTAAGAAAATTGAATGAATGTAAGGTATTACCTCGTCTTGTGTTGTAACCAGTTAGATCTGTGGTTCGAATCTCAACGGTACAACTGAATTTTCATGTTTCCTCTTTCGAGAAACTAAATAATATCTACATAGCTTTCGCATTTTTAAACGCCTCGAAGGGAATATCTTTGATATGCTAGAGCTTTTACCTCGCTGGATCTGTGTTTCGACAAAAGAAAAAGTACTACTGCCCTTTGGGAGAAATATTTGGTGCACCTAAGCAAGCAAGTCTGGCTAAATGAATTTTTGGGCTTTATTAACAAAAAGGGTAAAGAGAACTTACGTACGTCTTATTGTTTACATGACAACTTTTAGAATGACAGAAATAACAGTGATGCCAGATGCATAAAACATAATAATACAACAAAACAATGATGCCACTAAAACTGTACATAACATCAATTAAATGCTCGATCCTCAACAGTAAGTAAATAAATAAATGTTCAAATCGTTCTAATTTCTAACGGAATAATACCGTTTCAAACATTTTACCCACTTATTTGGTTTACTGTTTCGAATAGCTCGATTTATGTTCTTGGTCTCTAATTTCTAAGAGACTTATTCTCAAACTAATAGGGTTATCATAATTACTTGGATTAAAACTGTTTTAGATATTAGATTGAATTCTTCCTATTTCAATGATCAGACTGCAAGTTTCTTTTAATCAATCTTAGGATAGTTATAGTTTTACTTCTTTGTACAAAGTAAAGGAAGTATTGTAATCGCGAAAAATTCCGGGTACCATATTTCAAAGAAAATATCCATTTTGATCATCATCGAATGCAATTTAATGATGTTTTTGCGTGACATTTGTACGCAATTTGTACGCAGTTTGGGGGGAAAAATGAGAATAAAGTACATTTTCCCCCCAAACTAATTATAAAACTGATCTAAAAAGGATTCAGAACAGATTTTTCCTTGGCGTCCGTAAGTACGTATGTATTTATATATGTATCTTGCATAACTCAAAACCGAGTAGTCTCAGAACGTTGAAATGTTGTATATAGGACTGCTATAACATGCAGTTATGCACCTCCCTTTTTGGGTGAACTCGGCTGCACCAAAAGTATATACATATATACACCTACTCTGTTACTTAGCTCATTGTCTTTATTCTTATATGTTTGTAAATTGGGAATTTTTTTGCTTTAAAAATGATTCAATTATGTTTTTCTTATCTTCCGGTTAAGGTTTTTTGTATCTTTAGTTAATCTTCATGCGATAGTAGTAGAATTATCAACAATTTAAAACTTGGTTAAGTGCGGCTAAACCTAATTTTTTCTTACCATAGCAGACATACGTGTTTACACTTGAAACTTTTAGTTTTGTGCATCAAAAATTCTGCCTTTTTGTCTGCTTGCCGAATTGCTTGTTTTTGCCCAGAAACTCTAATTTTAATTGTAAATTTTTTATTAAGTTGTTTTAACTGTATTTGGTGTTTTATGTTTTTCTATATCTTTCAATTTTTAATGGATATGATTTGAGTTTTTATGCATTGTTGCCACGCCGCGAAGCAAGAACTGAATTAATTGAATAAGAAATATATCTCTAATGAAATTCGAGGAAATAAATGTTTCGTATTAGCAGCAAATATTGTAGCCAGTCTGTCTTAGACAGAAGAGAATGTCTACGAGTAGCGCATGCGCATTAGGTAAGCGGCGCTGAATCGTCTGTGAAAAACTGTTTTATTATTTATTTGTAATTTCTTTTATACACCGTTTTAGATTTATTATAGTATTTCAATATGACATGTGGCAACGAATTGATAATTCTTCAGATGATATAAATTTTTTTCATTCTGAGTTATAAAATGAATGAGATTTAACGCTGGTAAGTAAACCTAGTGTCGCTATGGAAAATAAATATAGTGAAATTTAATGAGTGCAATTATTCTATGCATTGTGGATTTATTATATGCATCATTTAATGAGTGCATTGTGGTTTATGCGCTATCAACGAAGTAGATTTAATTCAATAAGTTTAGATGAAATGCAAGAAAAATGCGTATAATTTAATATTCCGTAAAAGGAAGTCATGTGGTGTACACATTAGTTTTTGTAAATATATTTTGGAGTTTTTTTGAAACATGAATGGTAAATTATTCGAGAAGTTAGATTTAGAGTGAAAATTTCAAATTATAAGTTTTTTACTTGTTTCAATTGTAGAGACATTAGGATTTTTGGAAGCAGGCAAGATGAAAAATGAGCAATCGCCTTCGCCGGGAATTGAACTACGGATCTCTGAAATACCGGCTCAGTGTGCTGACCACTACACCACAAAGGCACGCTAGGAAGGCGGAAGAAATATCGTATACAATATTTTGCTTGAAAATAATTTTCTTTAAATCAGGAGTGCTTTAAGAAGAACACGAAAACACGGTGACTAATAAATCTTACAACTGTTACACGAAATTGAAGCCTATAGGACATGCTAAATGTGCTGTTTGTCTACATTATGATAAACCAGTACTACATTTCAGCATCATTTTAAATTCTTATGCGCCAATAATGCTTTTGCACGAACTAGGTATTGTTTTTATAACTTGTAGAGTCTCACTCTTTTTGGGAACATACAGTAAGTCAAGACTCTAAATAGAACTAAGCGACTTGTCGCTACGTCTAGTTAAGCAAACCGATCGTAAGAAACCCTTCTTACATTTTTGTACCCTCAAAGGACTCTTTTATTAAGAGCGCAAACAGTTGAGCAGAAAGCGCTCCTGGTGCTTACAAAACCAGCTAGCATTTATGGCGTAAGCTCAAAGTAAGAAATTCAAAGTTGAATTAAATCCAAGTCTTCAGTTAGCCAAAAGCTGCGCAGAAATATTTAACAGGTAAATTAGTTCAAACCGACAGCGGCGTGACAGCATTGTTTGGAAGATTAAAGCAAGGTAATAAGTAATGCTATCATAATAAGGCAGTAATGCTATCATAATAAGGCAGTAATGCTATCATAGAATGTCAACTAGTAACGTGCCCTTCAGCAGGCGAAGCCCGCTCTGACTAAAGCAATCTGAAATCCTCATTTAAATACAGGAGAACTAAAATTTGCGTTCTGGCAAGAAAACGGAAAGTGAGAAGTGACAGTAAAGTTCCTGAACATAAAATAATTGATTAAATAAATACCTTACAAATCAAACCTCGTTCTAATGTTGGAAGAATTAGATAATATTTAAAAACTATTTTTTTTGTTTCCCCCCTTTTTCGACACTTTTATATTTATAAAAAAATAGTGTTATGCAGTACAGCAGGAGAACCGCTTACGTTATTCATAGAATAACCAAATGTCAATACCAGTAGGGCCTGATTTTATTTAAAGTGCAGTAAAACAAAAAGATAAATTATTTAGGCTTGTTTTATAAAGCATAGTATAATTATTAGAAATTCAGTTCAGTTTCCTTTAATACAAGGTAACTAAAAACGTTCTTGCCGTTTTGGACAGTCAGAAAGAAAAAGTCATAAAACAAATAATAATCACAGCTAATCCTCAAAGTAATCCCCATCGGCATCCAGTGCCTTTTGCTAACGAATGGCTAGTTGTGCGATACCATCGCGGTAAAACTCAAGAGTCTTCGACGCAAAGAAGTCCGTGAGGGCTTTTTCGAGATCTGGGCAGTTGTTGAAGGATGGGTTCAGCCTTCCAATGTCATGTCAGAAATGGCAAGAACGTTTTTCGTTATTTTGTGTTTCGTACAGATTTTAGTTTTTTATTACGATGCAAGACAACGTTCTTCGAAAGAAAAAAAAAAAAAAAAAAAAAGATAATACACATAAATTTGAAAATTAAGAATGATGGGAAACTATAAAATTTTAACTAGTCTTACAAATACATGAAAAAACACTTCTAATTCATTTGAGGTCTCGGATGTAAAATTTAGTTGCTTTTGATAAAAATGTGAAACCAATAGTAATGTGTAACCTACTAATTATATTGAATATTATATTAATGCATTGCGTATTAACACCAACAATCGTTTCAATAACATCATTCCAATAACTTAAATGCTTAAAAATTTGAACTTTGAAGTACTGAAAACATTACACATTTGCACAATACTGTTTTTTTTTTTTTTTCAAATGCTTTTGTGAAGTCTTCCTAAGCTAAATAAAAGGAAAGATTTAATAAATTGTATGAACTTTTATAATAGAAAGATACAATAGAGATTCTCTTAATAAAACAATTTTATTCTTCAAGTAAAAATTTATTGAAGTTCTGAAGCTTATTCTTCCTTTTCTTCTCTTTCATCGGTAATATTGTAAGAAGCATATAATTTTCTTAGGCAATCCTGTTAGAAAAAATAAATTTTGTCAATACTTTTGATTAATTTGCAGGATTACTTCCAAATTTAATAATTGAACTTGGCAAATTTTTAAGAGCAATACAATTTTTGACGCATTTTTAAATTTCCAGATGTTTATTGAATATTGGATTAAACAAAATACATGATTAGTTTATTTTCCACTATTTTTATTGCCCTTCTTCTTGAGAAATAAAAATGGTTTACATCATTTGTGTGTTAAGTGTTTATATGTGTGGTCCTATCTATTTTAAGGACTACAGGAATGAATAGGAGAGGTAACGTTATCAGGCCAATAAACTGCTGTGCATGAAGTAAGCTTGTAAAGAACCGTCAGATTTCTTTAAGTGCGTTTTGGGGTGTAAGTGATAGCACGCATACCCTTCCTTAAAAAAGAGTCTATATTAGCATATTCAATTAAAAATTAGCAGATTTCTAGAGAAGTAGTTGATTTGTCTTGATTCTTACTCCAAAATTTCTAGTAGTCCTCCCGAAAGCACAAGAGTTAAAGTGTGGTGGATTTCTCAACTCCAGGATACCAAGATTTGAGGGGCCCACCAGCGGCCGAGCGGTAAAATCGCTGAACACTGGTAGTTCGGTCCGATGTTCCAATCCCGCGAACGGGTTGGCTGCATGGGTGTTTTCGTGGTTTTCCCCATGTGTAACGTGTATACGAGCCAGTTTCCGTTAAAAAGTCCTCCACGAAGGCATTTCTCCCCTTAGGCAGATAGCCCTCGGGGTTTTGCCGTAATTAAATAACCTAACCTAACCTAACCTAACCAAGATTTGAGCGATTCATTAAATTAGATATCGGGAAGGAGAATTTCCACTTTACGATTTATCTACGCTATCTATCGATAAAAAGATAATTGTTATTGGTGATATTGAATGCTCATTTCATGCGCTGGGGATATAGCAATATGAATGCTGCTGGACTGGAAGTTGAGGATCTTTTTGAGCTTATTTTTTACTCTTCTGACTCACCGACTAATACCAACGACAATGGAAATGGTAGCACACTGGATTTACTGTACGTTTCTTCTGATTTATTTACTTGTACAAAACGAAATGTTGTTGAGGACCCAGGCTCTGAGCATAGATAAATTATTTCCTCATTTGTTTTCCCGGGACATAAGACTACTTCTGCCCATTTGCTATGTAAATCACGCAATTTTAAAAAAGCTGATTGGGAAGGTTTTCGGAGATTAAAGAAAAATTGCATATGAAAAATTTTAATTTTTCCGCTTTACATCCTAGCTAGATTGTATTACATATAAATAAGGCTGTCACAACATGTGCGAAACTCTTTATCCCAAGTGCAAGAGTCAGGCATTATGATTTTTTTTTTTTTTTTTTTTTTTTTTTTTTTTTTCAGGGAAATTGGATAAAATTAGAGCTAAACGGGATTGCTTAGGAAGAAAAGCTGATTTATCTAAAAGGCCAAGGGATGTAATACTCTGGAGAGAACAGATGTTAGTGTTTAGGAAGGCTGTCTTGGGGTCTAAACTGAAATATTTTGTCAAATTTATATCTAACATCAATATGAGGATAAGAGAAAGAAAACATATAAATTCTTGCCAACTTTGCAAAATAAGAGACAGGCTGTTACGAAAGAATGAATCTCATTTAATAGTACAAGGACAAGTTTAATAGGACAACTTTCCATCAGCTTTCTCTAAGATACAGGAAAAACGGCTTTTCGATGAGAAAATGTCAAAAAAAAAAAATTAAGACAGAGAAGATAAGCAAAAGCTAAACAGCTTATTGAATACTCCTGCTATTTTTAAAGCTGTATCTTGGAAGGGTACTTTTACTGTTGTGTGGTATAAATTTATTATCCTAAATTACTCTGTATGCACATCAGAAATAATTAAACTTTATCCCTTATATTTTGAGAAATTCGAAAAACCTTTCTTCTCTTAATTTGCTTAATTTTATTCTCTTAACTTCGAATATAAGTATATTTGGCAGAAAGAATAGGCAACTTGTTATGTATTGTAGATGGTGAAAACAAAAATTCTTTCCTCTCAATACTATTATATATATGTCTGAAGAAAAAGACAGAGGGTTGCTTCAAAAAAGTATAAATTGGTATTTTACCTTAGAAGCCATTTCAGAATTTTCATCCTGTAAATAAAGAAATTCAATGTAAAGATGGCTTAAACACTTCAAGATTATAGAGTAAAAATAAAAGAGATTTATAGAAACTTATAAAAATAGATTTTATTCCTACATAATTCTATATGATTAGAGAAAAATGTTCTTTAATTTATCAGTTGCTGGTATTTAGTTTTTTAAAAAAAGAGTGAGATATAAAAATATAATCTCTTCTTTTCCATTTTTACTCATACATCATTCTTCATAATAAAGGATAAATGAATATTAGATTCAGAATGAAACTGAATTTTTTTTATAATTCTTTTAGAAGGTATGAAATCTTCCGAATATGGAACTAAGTTTTTGTTCTTTATTTTATTCATAGAATTCTGAATATAGGGTACATTAAGAAAATAATTCAATATTTAAGATGTAGATAATTTGATTAAAACTATAATAAATGTTTAAAAAAATAATAGTGTCATTATAGCAAAATTAAATAACATTAATATTTCTTATTAAATTCCGTAAATATAATCCTCCTCAAAATATTCTCTCTCGTTTTGAACACGCTTATCTAAGCCTTTTTTCAATCTCCTGTAACAAAATTTGGAAATTCTTGCTCGTAAATTTCTTTCGTTGCGCTTTCGTGTTTGCTTCGGTTTTTGAATTGGATTACCTTTAGTGATAATTTTAACTTTAGGAAAGAGCTTAAGTCGTATGCTGACAGGTATGGCGAATAAGGTGAATTCCTCGTAACGCTTTTAGTCAGAAGGAAGTGCCGTAGCAGAAGCGGTGTGAAACGCGGGTTATGGAGGATGAAGCTGTTTGCTTACATTTTTCAAGCAGTTCTTCACATAAAATATATATTAAACGACTTAATGTACCTTTATTCAATTTAATATAGTGTTTTTGTAGAAATTCAGCTGACACAAATACAAAAGAGGTAGTCGTATTTCGATATTTCTGGTGTTCAAAATAGTACATATCCCTAATTCATAAAATATAAGAGAACACCTACATTACATAAAATCTTATCATCAAAAAAAATTAATTCGATAGCATATATGCCTATTTCTAGATGAATATTTAAAATAATTTAGTACCTATCGTCTAATTTAAAATTATTCAAACTCAAAACGACTTTTCCTTTTCAGATCTGCACTTAACTCTTGAATTTTACACTTTGCAAATCGTTGCGTGCTAATGATACATAATTTCACACAGACAACGTAATTTTAGTCAGTTTATTTATTTCTAAGGTAATCATTTCACGTCATTTCTTCGAACAAAAGAATTACAAATAACTGTGTAATGATGCGTAATTGATTCGAAGCGTTGAAATTTTTTTTGATTGTTTAAACTACATGGGTTTCGGATAATTTCTGCCACATGTTGCGTTTTGTTTTTAAATTGATAAATGTTAAAAATACAGTAATATTTTGTTTTATACTGAGTTTCCGAATTTCGCAATGTGTTGCGAAATTTATTCTTAGTTTTTAGTATTTTTTTCCCTTTCTAAATCAGTAGAAAGTTCCGCTCTTTAAATGTATTTATTTAAATACTATTCAGTCAGTTAAAGTCTCAGTCTTTTGCTGCATGTAACGTTTATATACACTGCTGGCCATTAAAACTGCAACGCTATGAAGGAATTTATTGTACGTAAAAGAGTATGGCATGGAGACAAAATGATTGAATTTGTAAGTAGTTTGGGGGTTTGCAGGGGTGCGAAATTAGTAGAAATAGCTGCCACCCCTGGCAGGAAAAAGGCCATTACCCGGTTAGGCATAGAGTCGAGCTGGACTTGGATGACAAAAAGCGGCAGCTCATTCCATGCTGCTTCAAATCTATGCCACACTTCATCAACCGTATTAATTGGAGAGGGGTGTTGGGCCACTCTCTTAGCAAACTATGACCAGATGTTTCCAATGGGTGACAGATCTGGAGAACATGTAGAACAGGGCAGCAATCGAATACTCTGTGTATCGAGGAAGGTCAGAACACGACGTGCAACATGTGGTCTTGTATTATCTTGTTGGAAGATGGCGTTTGGCAGTCTTCGAAGATAGGGCACAACCACTGAACGTCAGATGCCATAAATGTACCGATCTGCATTCAAATTACCATCGATCTGAACTAGAGATGTTCGTGTCGTCTACCCAGTGGCTGCCCAAATCATCACAATAGATGCAGGGTCCCTATGCGGATATCGAATACAAGCAGGCGACGGGCGGTCTCATCGGAGCCTCCAAACATGTATACGGCTATCAGAATACTGCACGCAGAACTGGGAATCGTCTGAAAAGACGCTATTATGCCACTCTTGTATCCAGCTTTGTCGTTCTGCGCACCAGATTCGCCGTCTCTCTCTATGTTGTATTTTCAAGGGAAGCTGAAGCAATGGTCGTCGTGCTGATAATCCACGCTGCTGCAAATATCGACGTACCGTACGAGCTGACACCGGGCGTGCTGCAAGCATGCCCATTTCCTGACTAATACTCCGTGATGTGGTTGTACGGTTTTGCAGGGCTGACCTCACAATATGTCTGTCCTCTCTGGTGTCAGTCATGGGAGGGCGTTGAGATCCTGCATGCCGTTCAGTATGACCCTCAGCAATCCATTGATTCCATATTCGCACGCCAGTGGCTGGATGTCGACCACTGGGACGGGCAATATCACGGAACGATAATCCGCACTCTCGATAGGCAACGATTCTGCCTCTATCGGATTACGACAAGGATGTCAAACTCGCGGCTCGCGGGCCACATGCGCCCACAACAAATATTTTTGCGGCCCGGCCGATATATCGGCAAATAATAATATATAATAATAAAATAAATATCGACGAAGAAAAAAATGAAATGTTTACTGCTAAGTAATTAATGATAATTTATTCAGTGTTGTTAGATTACTCACAGCGACACACACACACTATTTAAATTACAAATGCGTGTGAGTAGCTTGCGTTCATCTACCTTCGGCTTTTGGGGGACGCGTGCACTCAGAACTTGTACGCATCCCCCGATAGCCGAATGTGGCCGAACTCATGGTCTCAGTTTTCCAATCATAGTTTTGTACGATATATTGGTGCATGCATGTGCATGCACTTTGCTTTATTATTAATTATTACTTAATTCATATTGTTACGGATTTCATAGTTATTTATTTATTTAGTTTTTTTATTTAGAATTGTAATTAGATTTGCTTCATGTTGCCTTAGCAACGCAGATGATTTTTGAAAAGACAGCTGCGTTGGAAGGTTAAAAATAGAACAGCGCGTGCATTTAATACCTAATAAATAAATATCTCGTAATTGCTGCTGCCATCCACAAAAATCCAGATATTTATAGATGTTTCCAGTATATTCGAGAAATTAATTATAAAGCTTATAAAAGCCGAGAACAAACAACTCATCTCAGTAGTAGCTGTAGTTCTAGCGAACTGTTTATTTACTTAATGCTGTGATTGATTTGTAGCGATTTCGCTGTGAGATAGAATTAGTTTCTCTGTTTTGAATTGATTTTTGCTAAACGTTTGACATTTTGTGATATTGTTAGAATATTTTTGAAGAAATATTTCAGCATTTTGATTTATCTCTTGTGGAAAGAATAAAGTTTTGTTAACTTTTTAACGTAAACCGTGTTTATTCCAGCCCTTTGTATTCAGTATGTCTATGTCAAAACCATGTGGTAGTAAAATTAAACGAAAAATCGCTGATGAACATAGAATATTCCAAGTAAAATGGGAATTAGAATATTTTTGCTGTGAAATAAAAGATAAAATAATCTGCTTGATATGTAATAATACTATTAATGTATCAAAGTTATATAATATTAAACGTCATTACGAACAACACAAATCGAAATATAACAATTACGAAGGATTAATGAGAGAAGAAAAGTTGAACGAGCTCAAGTTAGGAGTGAAAAAGCAACAGTCTATGTTTAGTAAAGTACTGCAAGAAAGTGAAGCGGCGGTACATGCAAGCTACGTCTTGTCCGAGTTGATAGCTAAACATTCGAAGCCTTTTACTGACGGTGATTTCATCAAGGAATGTCTAATGAAAGCTGGAGAAATTGTTTGTCCTGGAAATGTGAAGGCTTTTCAATCAATTTCATTGTCTCGAAATACAGTTGCGGAAAGAGTTACTGATTTAGCCGCGAATTTAAGTGATCAGATCAAAGCAAAATCATCTAGTTTCGAAAGTTTCTCCATTGCCTGTGACGAGACCACGGACATTAGTGGCAAAGCTCAATTAGCAGTATTTCTTCGTTCTTGTGACAAGAATTTTAACATTTTTGAGGAATTACTGGAACTAATACCGTTGCCTGGTACTACCACAGGAGAAGATATATTTACTTATGTTTTTGGACTTCTGCAGAAATACAATCTACCTTTGGCAAAATTAAATTCTGTAGCTACAGATGGCGCTCCATCAATGACCGGGAAAAACAAGGGCTTCGTAGCATTACTAAGAAAAAAACTTAGTGAAATTCACGGTTCAAACATTCATCATATGCATTGTATTATACATCAAGAAGTTCTATGCACGAAAGTAATAAATATGGAGAATGTTTTGTTATATATAAAAAAAAGTTATAAATTTTATAAGATCTCGAGGTTTAAATCAGCGTTAATTCACTGCTTTCTTAAGTGAGTTAGATAGTGAATATTCGGGTTTGTCCTACTATACCGAGGTACGTTGGTTATCTTGCTCCAAGATTCTCAAACAATTCTGGGATTTGAAAGAAGAAATATGTCAGTTTTTAAAAACGAAAAATCAAGATGTAAGTTTGTTTTACGATCCAATATGGATACAAGATTTATCTTTCTTGGTTGATATAACCAAACACTAACCCGATTTAAATTTATCGTTACAAGGAAAAGATCATATCATTACGAACATGTTTGACATAATTAAAGCATTCAAATGTCAACTAGTTCTTTGGGAAAAACAACTTAAAAATGAAGATTTGACGCACTTCCCGACGTGCAGCATGAACAAATCAAGTTTAGATGATACTTGTTCGTATCAAAAATACGCAGAAAAAATTGCAAATTTAACAACTGAATTTGAAACGAGGTTTAATGATTTTAGTTCCCTCGAAGACAAATTTTTTTTTGTTTTTTTCGATTTTCTCAATAAGTATTGACTCAGTACCCAGCCATATGCAAATGGAGGTGATCGAGATTCAATGCAACTCAAATTTGAAAGCAAAATTCATTGAAGTGGGCGTGCCTGAATTTTACAAATATTTACCAGCCAGGTTTGAAAATACTCGAAAATTCGCATATGAAATTATTTCCATGTTTGGTAGCACTTATCGGTGCGAGCAGTTATTTTCAGTCATGAAAGGTAATAATTCTCCTATTAGAAACCGTATTAATGATGCTCACCTTGGGTCAGCGTTGAAAGTTATCACTGCAATCAAAATTTCTCCCGAAATAGGAAAGATAATAGCAGAGATGTCAAGTATCAGGACGTAAACATTAAATTTTCTTGTTCTTTTATATATATATATATATATGTTTATTATTGTATTATTCGAAATAAATCTAGGTTTCTATGAATACTGATTTTTTTTTTTTTTTTTTTTTTTTTCCGGCCCGCCTAAAGTTAAACCTTGTTTGTTTGGCCCAAGTGTACCTATGAGTTTGACATCCCTGGATTACGACACTTCTTGGTAAGCTTTCCTTCTTATTCACAATAACATAACATAAACACGATATTCACATAACACAATTCCGACCTTACAAAGCGCTTTCCGAATAAGAAATCTAGTATACAACTTTTGTTTTATGAAGTGCTTCAGATGTCGTTTCTCCTTCCTGAGTATTCTAAATGCATTGAAATACTCTAATCATTTGCATATCCCAACCATTTCTTTCTTTCATGTGATTTTGACGTTCGTCAGATCATTCCTTCCTAGTGTTGCAATTATAATGGCGAGCAATGTATTTACCTAAGAGGACTCGAATACTTGAAAAATTGTAAATTTCAACATATAATGGGAGTTAATTTTCAAATGAGAAGGGCAAATGAGTTTTAAGTAAATTCGTTGACACAACTTACCAAACGACAGTGCTTTATCTTTCTTTAATTATCAATTCAATTTTTTTGCATGTGCGATAATTTTACTCTGAACGAAATTTAAAAGTAAGGTTTATTACTACTTGAAAATATTCATTGGTTTAACTCGTCATTCAAAAATTTTGAATGAAATAATTAGCTACCGTACTCAGTATTTGAAATAATGTATGCGAAAATAAGTTTCTTAAAAATAAAATTTCGCTGTTTTGAATTTATTTATGGAAGTTCATATTATCAAAAGTACATTAAAAAGAAGGGACCTTCTATCTTGAAAAAGTTTTAATTAATAGCAGTTAATTGGGACACCATTTTTACCCCATCATAATAAATTTACTAGAAATAGCAAATTTTTTTGTCAGCATTTTTTACAAAACTTGCTATTTTGATACAATTACTTCTTAAAAATTATAATTTTAAGAGATTAGTAATACGTAAAATATTGTGAATAAATGCAATTTTTAAAAGCTGTTTCTACTACTTTTCGTTAGGTCGTTCTCGATATATTAAAATTAAACAAAATTAGATATAATTTTGAAGTTCTGTTCTACAAGAATAAGTGTAATTAGTACATTTCTTAGACTTCAATTATTATTATTTTAGACTGCTATAGTTAATTCCTTAGAAATTTTAGCAAAGCCAAAACATATTTATAAGGCATTTTCTATAAAAGAAAATTGCAAACATGTTTTAATATGAAATACAAGCCCACCAGCAGCCGATGTGTAAAAGCTGCTGAATGCTGGTAGTTCCACCCGAGGTTCGAGTCCCGGAGAATGGTCTGGCTGCATGGGCGTTTTCGTGGTTTTTCCCATGTGTAACGTAGATACGACCCAGTTTCCGTTAAAAAGACCTCCACGGGGCATTCCTCCCTTTCCGTGTAGTGCTCAGCGAGGGAGCACGTAAATAAGTCAAAAAAGAAAAAAATATGAAATACAAAACTGCAATGATTTTAAAGCTATAGAGTTCCTGCTGTGAAAATGTAGCTATGCTTAATCTTGTTAAGTTCAAAATTCAATTATTATTTTCAAAATTATATTTACTTTACTATAATTTAACATATTTATAACTCCTATATTTATTTTACTCTTATTTTATCTTATTCTTATTGACTCTCATGTAACTGTTAGCTCAGAAAATTAAGCATCCTTATCCAAATGTAAAAGCAAAATTCAGACCTGCGTTTTTTAATAAGAGATAGACTGCTTTTCGTTAATAAGAGTCCGACCTCGTCTCAATACATTTTTAAGCAAAGTGTGTTGAAACTAATTAAATATTAATTAAATACACTATTTTATTAAAGTATAGAAAGGAGAATGAAGGAAAGTTATTTATATATTGTTACCTATTTGTTTTTGGGCATACCAGAGACCAGTATTGCAAATGAAGCTTTAAATTGAAATTTTTCAGCTGGATATGGCTATAATTCTGCAATTACCCGTGTGGCTTATTTTAACATCATTCTAATTATTCTATGTAGTACGTTAATGTCCTTCATTTCATTCTGCAATTTCATTTGTAAAAATACCCGTTTATAAGACCCTGCCGAATTTTAAAACAAAAGTATAGCAAAAGCTATTATTATAGACAGTTTTTAACTGTGCACTAATCGCAATTAGCGCGATTTTTATCAAAACGCTAATTGCGACTATTCTTTCTTCTTTACTTGGAAATTTCAAGGGGAAATTTAATTTAAAATTTAAAATTACTGAATTATTAAAAATAGTATACCGTCGCAGGTTTTTTTTTTCAAATTATATTTAAATTATTATCATTAAATTATTTTCAAATTATATTTTTATTTATTAAATTATTATTATTATTTTTATTATAAATTAAATTATTATTATTTGTGACAATGAGAGCTATACTTCGGCCGTTCTTGGTAAAATGATGTTACGTGCGTACGAGTTCGTAGGGGATTGAATACACGCAGAACCAATGAAAGCTTAAAGAAATTTATTTTTCCAAAAACATCTTACATTTCTGGAACTTTTCACACGAAAGCACTTGTACAGCTCTTCTCAGTATGATAAATCACAATCAGTAGTTACCACTTCAAACTACTAAGAATATTGAACACAAGAGTGTTGCTAAGAGCCTCAAAAGCCTAAGTTCGCACAGTAATCTTTCAATACTCAATATTCTGAAATCTCAATACTCTAAGCTGAACTGTCATCTAAAACGGAAAACTGATGTTCTCTCCGGTCTTACATAGTTAAATATATAATAATTATTATATAAACATATAATAACTAAATTATAAAATATTATAATAACCGTCAAGATTTCAAGTTATCCTGGTTCAAAAATACTAATTCTATTCAAATAACACAAATCACCAAGGTAAAAGATCATTACGAATCAGGTTTCTAAACTGCCAAGTTTATTCACGTCTAAGACACATTCAACTGGCACTGCCAGATCCAAGAACAAGAAGTATAACATCATCGCCCCCTTTGGCGATTAAAATATATTTCCACATAAAATTTCTTACACTCCCCCATTCTCCGAGAAATTTTCAGTACCTTCGATTTCTCGAAATTGCTGAAAGGCACACACAGTTACACTTACGTAGGACCGGGTACAATATCATTACCGGGTATATTATCAAAATAGGGATTCAAAATTCAAAGGGATCGGACCAGATACAGTTATACAGGATTCTGACCAAAATGTTGCCAGATGATCAAGTTTGGCGAATTTTGGCGAGTTGTCGCGAGTTTCGCGAGATAGTCATTTACGGTTATGACTATCTGTTATTACTGTCATGACTAAAATGTTAAATAGACTTTACGATTGTAAAGTTACCTTTTCGAGGATGCCTCGCATCCTGAAGCCTTCCGTAGTACATTATACAAGAAATGCTTTAATTTACATATAATTACACTAAAATCATTTACATGTACGCAAAATTCGTAACAATATTATTTCATCTTCCCTTCTCTTCTATTTTTGGGTTAGTTTCTAAGCCTCGAGAATTTGAACAGTGCACATTTTTGATGGTATAGCTCATGTACATTAGATTAAACAATTAGCGAAATATTTCATTATGTTTATTACTTTCCAGCTGTTTAGAATAGTTAACTTAGAAAAATTAGGATTTTTTTTAAAAAAATTTTGCTTTGTTGTTAAAATTTTACTAATGCAAAACCATTTAGGATTAATCAGAGGAAAATTGGCTTGAGATAAAAGAGGTATTTCATTTGAAGATTTAAGCAGAAATATCAAGAGAAATAACCTTCTTTCACGTTCAAAAATAAGAGAAAAATGATAACTAAGCAAACAGGAAAAAGGTAAGAAAGGTTTTGTTAGGGTAGGCTATTTGAACATTGCAAAGCTCACAAGGCTTACATGCCTATGTGGAGGACAAAGGAACACTGGCTCTTACTCATATTATTCAAAGGGAAAGCCATGAAAAACTACCACGCAGCCAGCTTGTTCATGAGGGTTTGAACCCTTGTCGAACTACCAGTATTCAGTCATCTTAACTACTAGTTTATTGGGATGAAACATACGAAAAAAGGGGTAAAAAGGAATTTTTTTTTTTTTTTTTTTTTTTTTACTTGGAAATTGAGCTAAGGAGTTATGAGGAGTTATGAAAAGTATTTTCTACAAAGATTTGTGATAAAGACTTTAAAAATGATTTATTTTCTTTCCTTAAAAAATTAGTAATTAAGTTAAAAAATATTCAAGGCATGACATTGACTTTAACAATAGTTATTAATAAATTATTATAAGAAAGAAAAAAATAAGGGCATCATATTCCCATAAAATGGGAAGTTGTTTCGTATGGAAAACAGTACATATGAATCTTTACTTGGTGCAACAATTTGATCTATGAATCGCTGGAAAAAAATCATGATATAACGGATAGAAAGACATGGTAATGAATTATTTTATGTAAGGGTTAAGCCGCTTGTTGCCAAATCTAGCATGTAAGGAGATAATTAATAAAAATTATTTTTCCTCTGCAATCACACACTTAATGATTGAGAGAAAAGGCAACAAAATTTCGTTAGCTGACTAAGCGCATTCTGGTAAACTGAGATGGAGTCTTTTCGGAAGTTGGATATATTGCTTCTTTGTCGAACTTGAAGTTTATTACCCTCTTCTTCAGATTAAAGTTACTGGTGAATTGCTTCCTTCATACCTACGAAGTCCTTAGTATGACATTTATTCAAAGCTTTTAAAAGTGAAATTTTGTTCGCCATGGCGAATTTCCCATTACCCCTGTAAATGGCTATCGATTTGCCTACACGTTATGAATAATACAACTTTTTGGAGTAATTATTCTTAAATATTTGTTAAATAATCCTGTTAAATAATTTTCCATCAAATCCCTATTGCTGTTCTTTTTCATTCTTTAAATTCCTAACAACAGATAGTGTAAAACAACTAAACTCAAATTTGTAAGGAAACAATATTTTTGAAAATAGGAAAGCTGAAACATGTTAATAACTATACTTATTATCTATTATTTAACAGGTTGTAAGGTTTATCTTAATTTTCTGACAGTTAATTTTTAGTTAAAAGTTACTTTCCTGTCTTTCCTTAATTTCAGCTTACAACTTCCGTCCAAAACGTATTTTCAGAATCGCGGTTGAATGCAAATGAGGAGAATTATTTAACTGTGAAGTTCTACTGATTTCGCCAGAGAGAGCCAGAGATTATGACTAGCGCGCATTCGCCCTTTTGACTATACTCGCTCTAAAGCTATTTCTACAATCGGCCGTACTTTAGGCCCTTGATAGCTTCGCCGTCAGTTAGCGTTAAAATCGTGATAGCTTCGGCTATATCTTTTTAGTTTGGTTTAGTTAAGTTTTATTACTTATTATTCCCGCAAGCCCAAGTGGAGGCTTCATTGTAACTTCAAGAAGGAGTCGTCTGTTAAATTAATTTTGAATAATAAAGGGTAATTAACCCTTTGTACGTTTACGTTTCTGTCTCTTTGAACTAAGCGATTATTCGTTTATCAGTTCTCAACGTTCCAGACCCATTGCAGTACATTCAAAGTTTGGAACTATGCAAGGTTAAATAAAATATTGAAAAGATAATCTGAAACTTTGCAGACGCATTGAGTGTTTTAAACTATTCTCATTTTTTAGTAAAAATTATGATGATGAGAGAAGGACAAAATAAAAGCATTCATAGAATTAAGAAGGACGCTTTTAAATCACATAAAATTTAGATCGTTAGATACAAATTTTTTGTGTACAACATCCGCCAAATGCGACTTTTTGTGATTACGTTAAAATATCCCAGGTCATGTATAAATGGGATACAAATATTATTTCAAAAAAGCAACATGCTTATTTAAATAAAATTATACCTATTTTCTAAAGGCTAATAAGCTTGCAAGAAGTTATTACATAGTTTTCAGCAAATTAATTTAGCATTTCTGGCATTTTACCTCATCAAAGAAATCCAAATGCTCATGGCGATGTCCAAAATTATCACCATCATAGTTTGAGTCGTGGAGATCATGTTCCTCATCCTCTTCCTCACTATGATCGTGATCGTGTCCATGATCATGATGATGATCAAAGTCCTCGTTGTGGTGGTGGTGATGATCATGCAGGAAATGGTGTATGCAGTTTGAAACCTTAAATTAGAAAGTACCATTGATTAGTTTTTTATGTATTATGAATGACGATAATACTCATAATAACGTTTTTAAATGAGAAAGGTAAGTCCAGATAATTATTTTAAATACAGGGTTTTTAAAAATTCTTTGCAAAATCTTTAATAAGGAAATGGTAAAACAAATCCTTTTCGGTAATGTATTGAATATTTTGATTGCAGAGGGTCTGTAACTAATAACCCCCCCTATAAAGTATATAAATGTTATAAGTGCCGACTATGAGAAATAGCTCATGGTTGGCATTTATAAAACGAATTTATACATCTAATATGGCTCGGAATGACTGGCATAAATTTTCTGATTGGACTGCCAATATAAGCCAAACAGCTGCGAATGTTAGTGAAAAACTGCTAATGTAAACTAAAGATGCAAATATAAATTGTAGCCTTACTTTAAGGTTATATCGTGAACGGTTGTCTTAAGAGATTCCTAAAAATCAAATTCATTCATTTGCGAAGGTATCTGTACCAATATACAACTACTGTAAAATCGTTCTAAATATAACTATTGTTCACATTTTCTTCCACTTTTATACCAGCAACACTTTGCAGCATCAAAGGGTGAAGAAAGTGAATTGTCATTAATGGTAAAGGATTGCCTTAGTATCGTTCTTATTCCCTATGAAAATTTATATAAGGTATATGTAAGTTTCCTGCTTAAATACATATAAATATGGTTGCTAAAATAACATATTTAAAACTACCAGTTCTTTCCGTAACTCACAAAATTTGGGACGTTTGATTTACCATCGTTTTAGGACGAAGTATCAAGTCTCATCTTACATGATATGGATAAAGATATTGCTTGGAACTGAAATCGCACAAGTATCCCGGCTGTTGAAACCCGCTATTCTTTAATCTCACGTTCTATTTCTTCATAAAGTGGCAACGTACTTCTTAGAATGTATTCTAACGAATTATAGAGCCCTACAAATGAGAAAACTTTTATTTGAACAAATTTATTGAGAATTCAATAGTTTTTCGAAGTCGTAAGAAATATATTGTATTATAATTATTGTGTATGTATAATGAATTTCAAACATTCCAACGGTGATGCAAAAACGAGGAACGAAGTTCGCGATTGAATTCTCGAATATTATTCTACAAATTTATGATTTTTATTAAAGGTTTTATTTTAAATTTTAACAATTTTATTTTACCATCTCTGTGGCTTAGAGAAAGAAGAGTATTAAGTATAAAGAGATGGCCAAGTTATGAAAATCTAACCCATCCGCCAATTTAAATTTCATTGCTATGTTTAATGTTGGCTGAGGATTCATCAAATCAAATAAGGCTGGGGAATTCATCAATCGATGAATTCCCCAGCCTTATTTGAATGCAATATTTTTATCATTTGTAAGACTTTATCTAAATATTTATTCAGATAGTGGGGATTTCGGAAGGAATATCAGCTATCTAAAAAGTAACAAGTCATGTATTCTTTTAAATTTCCGATTTTCTAACAGCGAATAATGACCCTATCTTGAATTCCATTATAAAAGTCCTTTAAAATTCTACATTTCAGTAAATCAGATTAATGTTAAAACAGAAACTATGCCCACATTCACTTACTTATTAGTTGCAAAGAGTATATTTATTTATTAAATTAAACTTTTTTGTATGGAGATACTAATTTTTTCAAGCAATTTTTCTAAGATTCTGATTACTTCTACCTGCTGTTAGTTAAAGAATGAGCGTGTTAAAAATTGAAGGATGGAAGATCGAAAATCAGTATTAATAGATATTGAATTAAAATGTAATACTTGCTGTTAAAATAATCATATATCACAAAATCAAATTTTGATGTTTGCATTTAAAAATGCTTTTGCGGAATATTTGTTTACTTTAACTTTGATTAATTATATTTCTTAATCAACAGTTCCAGTAAAGTCATGTTTACAGAAGCGGTAACTTTTTGTAGTCAAAGTTGGCATCTTTTGGTGATTTCTAGGATTCAGTTGTCAGCTTGATTCGCTTATATTTTCTTTAAATCTTACAGCTCTAAAAATAGCGCTGAAGTAGTGTATGACGCCTAGGGTGTAATACTGCATCAGCCTTCCTCGCTAGCGCTATTAATGCAGAAGACCATTTTCTTCATGTTATGCGGATAATGAGGAAAAAAGCATCTGTTTTCTTATTGATATTGCTAGATGCCCCACAACAATTCTTGTAAAAATAGTTGTTAACATGACAGGTAGTGGAAAGTACTCAGACATATATCATCTTATTCCTTAGTCATGAACTGATGAGACTTTAAACTTTTTCTTAAATTAAAAATAACCATTCAAAGGAAAATATTTTCACATAACTAAAGATCATTCACATAGAGATTCAGGTCTCCTACATGCAGGCTTTACCATAAAAGGTAGTACTGGTGGCATCTAATATATTCTAGTTGCAAAAATTTACTAATGTTAGAGGAATTATGCTGAGTGATCGTAACATTATATTCGTTGAATGAATAATTTGTTACAAATATACAAAATGCTTTTATTTTACAGCCACTCTTTGCAGAACACTGCTGACAAATTCACTTAACTGAGGGCCTTTTTCCTAAACTAAATAAAAATAAAAATTATAGTTAAATAAAAATTGTGGCTTCCAGAAATAACACAAATAAATCAAAACTTATATAACAATAAAATTCTAATTCAACATTAATATCAAATTCCTTTTTTCACACTGCTCTAGGGACAAATTATTTCGAAGTTCAAATTGTAAAATAAACTCTATAAGGTATTTCTCCCGCCTTCTTAGCGTGTCTTCGTGGTATAGTGGTCTGGACGCTGGACGCGTATTGAGGTCCGTGGTTCGATTCCCAAGAAAGGCGTTGCTCATTTTTCACATCTCCTGCTTCCAAACAATCTAATAGCTCTACAACACCTTTATACTAAATATTAAATGAGGCAAGATAACAACCTTAGTTTAGTGTAGACTTTGGTGAAAATTCTAACGATTTCCAAGGTGTTCACAGACAGATTCCTCTTTTTAAAGAGCGAAAAACTTTGCGAATTTTTGCACAAAATATTTTGCTTTTGAAAACTAGGGACCAATGTCTGATCACCCTCAAAATCTGTGGCCAACCAAAGCTGCTTATTGACTAATTTAAACACACTGAGAGCCGTCCAACCGGTATAGTGGTTAGCATCGCTGCTGAAAGATCCGGGTTCGAATCTTGGAGAAGGCGTGGATGTTTGTAAATGTATAATGTCGGCGGGCCTCTAAATACGCGACGAGCCAAAAGTTCTCTTGTGTGGTTTGGTGAAAGGGGAGAGGGGTGGGAGTCCCTCGGACCCGTCCCCCCGGGTTGCTCTCCATCAGACTTGGGGACGAAACTGAAACAAATCGGACTGTTACTAGGTGCTCAAGGTTGTTGCCAACGACAGCCGTAGTCTTGCTCTCCTCTCCACGAGGATTTTCATGGGAGCTAGTGACAAGTGAGTATAAGCAACAACAACAAATGCACCGAAGCAGTATAAAAAAGATTAATAATTACATAGCTTATAAAAAAGCGTGTAGATTAAAACTTCACTAGATTCAAATAATGCTATGATTACTTGCAAGTTTCTTTCAATATTCTTATAAAACGTATTAGTGTGTAACTATAATGTTCGTTCTCGCTAAGAACTGGAAGTAAACTACTCGTATTTTCATAATAGCAAGTCAGTTCATGGGTATCACTACAAAGAATCGACATTATACGATAATTCAAAGTTAACAATTTCCAGTTAATCCGGATTTTCAGAGTTGATTTAAGTCCCAAGAAAGGAAATTTGAGAAAACGAAAATACAGTTGCTTAATGGCTGACTGAAAATTAATTTAATTAACTGAACAAACTCATCTGTTTTACTAATCGTTTTATAAGTAAAAAGCTAGACAGGTAAAGGATAATTTTTTTTTTTTTTTTATAAAATGTAAGTTTTATTCCAAAGCATCATCGTCTAAGACTTTCTTCTTTATGAAAAAGGATAACAGAATTCATCGTTGGATAAATTGAATGATAACTTTAGAAGGAAATGAGGAGTTCCGGAAATGAAAAGTAATATAGCAGCACACTTTTTAGAATCCCCAGCAGTGTATTTACGTATTTTTTATTTATAAATGAACTTTATTTATTTATTCATTTATTTATTTATTTTAAAGATGAGATATTGGATTTGTTCCTGAAAGATTAATTATATTCTCTGAGATTTATTTTTGAATGTGGCTAACACAATCTTAAAATAAGTCGCAGATAACCTCGTTCATCCTTTTGGAGTGGTTTCTAAATAATGACAATAATACGTTAAATTTTAAAAAAGGATAACAAATTTGACTTTTAAAGAATCTCATTTTTTAAAATCATAAAAAAATACGCGGTCTTAAATTAACAACATATCTCTTAAAATATGAGAATGTAGATTTAATTACAAAAATTAATCATTAAAGTTTTCTCTGCCAGAGTTTTAACTCTTAAAAAAAAGAGGAAGAATGTATAGTTGAGGCTTATTTTATCAAAATTTAATTGCGCTTACGATAGAGTTTTACAGGTTTTCATAAAGCAGAAAGATTTTATCATGAGTTTGAATTATAGAGAATTAACCTCAATTAAATTCATTACATTGATTTAGTTTACAGTTAAATTCATTGCCAAAATGCCTAAAATTTTTATTTTGTTATTTACAAAAAAGTATGAAATTAAACGCTGTAACTAATAAATTGAGATATTAATTAGATATCTAACGCATAGTTTATGGAAAATTAATTTTAATAAATATAATATTAAATTAAAATGCATACAAAGTCTGTATTGAAGAACTAAAATATGTTAACATCATTCTAAAAATAGATAATGATGATCTTATTTCACATTATAAATTTACTTCTTATTTTCCTGCTTTATTTTTTACGAAATGCTTCATATGCAAAATAAAAAGGGTATTTTTATGCCCTTCTTTTTTATTTAATTATTTTATTTTTATTTATTTAATTATTTTAATTTTTTTTTTTTTTTTTTTTTTTTTTTAGAAATACGGTCTTTCCAATTATTTTTATTTTTCAGTACCTAAAACCTTGGATAATTAGATCAATAACAACATTCATAGTGATTTTTTATTACATACCTGATCAGCTTCCGTTTTATTTCTGCACATTTCTGGTAGAATTCTACTGTAGTCTCCAGATGTTATGTTTAGAACTACAATCGCACATCCTTTGAGGATTACTTGTTTCTGCACAAATAATAGCCAAGAAAAAGTAAATTAATTCCTTTTAAAAGAATGCTTGAATCACAATTAGTTTACTTTTGGAAATTGAAGAAATAAAATATTGACAAATGTTTACAAGTTTAACTTATCATATAGCAAAAGTCGTCACCTCATTTAAAAAGCATTTCTTCTGTCAATTCCATCATGGGCAATATTTATTTATTTATTTTAGGATATTTCGAATTTGTTTTTTAAACTATACAGAACACTTCGAGTGCCACATCATATAAAGTGTAATCAAAGGCAACAATGCAAATTTTAATTTGATTTTTGGAGGAAAATAAAATCTTATCAAAAATAGTTCTCATTTTAATTATACTGCTCACTAAAAATATTTAATTTTACTCATAATAATACATATGTTTAATTCTTGTCTTCGGCTATCATTTAAATGAATTTCAAATAAGCAAGATTTACCATACCGGGAATAAATTCTGTTAAATACACAATTTCAAAGATTATTTTAAATTAATATAAGACTATTTTAATAGGTAGAATTGAATTATTTATGAGATAAATTTACTTATGAGAAATTCTTAATTAACGTGTTAATGCAAAAAATTTAAATACCTCCAATGGCATTATGTTCAGGCATTCTGACATCTTTTGGCGAAAATTCTGATTTCCATCTGTAATAAAATAAAGTATTTGAACAAAGGCTTTAAAACAAAAGTCTTAATTATAAAATTTTAATTAACCTATGCAAAATTTACTTATGAAAATCATACCGATGTAGATTACTTATTTTATTCTTCATCTACTCAACATCATGTAAAATTTAATAATAGTTTGTTTAAATATATTAACATAAAATATTATAGTGCTTTCAGATATAAATAAAAAGATATATAAAGGGAAGAATCTAACTTCTTAGTACACCTGAAAAAATTTTAAACATTAAATTCACTATTTTAAAATCAGTTAATTAAAAAAAGTATGCTAATTCTTTATATTTGTTAGGTAAGAAGACTCGTGTTTCTTAGAAATTTACATTATTTTTTTGAGTAGATGTAAATCTGCCATTAATAAATCAGATATTACACAAACTTTAACTTATAGCAGTGCAATGACATCTATTTTGAATCAATTAATATAATAACTTTTTTATATTCTTCATTTTTTAATATTTACTTCAAATAATGTTATTCGAATAGTTTTGTAAATTTGCATTTAGATTTCAGATTTAGATATGATTACACGATTTACCTCTAGCGAGACTTACCACACAAATGCTGATAAACCTTTTCCTTTATTTCAGCACTTCCTGGGACACCGCGGACAGAAACGACGAGGAGTAGTAAAGCTATTCCACTGGACCACATATTTCAAAGTTTCCAGAAATAAGGTTTCGCTACCAGTACCAAATAATTTAGAAATATTTACCTGAGAGAGCATATATATATATAGTAAATTTTAAATAACAGAATTTTTTTTTATTGTTCCCAAGGCCAGTACGGAAGCTATTTAGAACAAAGGCAATTCTTTGCATGCAAGGGCAAGCGCAAAAATTGCAGTAATTACAAAATGATTTTACTTCTCACAAGAACATTATTTTTTGAAGTTCTTTACTTCTCACGAGATCGTATAACTTACACGAAATAGTGTTTACGAAGGGGGGGGGAGAAGATCAAATTATGTCATTATATTTGAAAAGTGATTTTAACTAATTGGCTACTTTTTAATCTTCTTCCTGAGGCACAAAAAGGAAGTTCGATTTGTGGTACTAAGCTTTTTTTATTAAGTAACTTTGTTGGTTTTTGTTTTTATTCAGTAACTAAATTCATTTATAGCCTTTAGAAATGCATCAAATTTTAAGTAAATATGATTTTATAAAATATTTTTCTGTTTGGATAATGTTTTCTATTTGGATAAATTTGCGCAGAAACATAAATTAGTCCATTCGAATTAAACGGCATCATCTGTGTGTGGGGAGGGGGATGAATAAATATACGTAAAGACAAGCAAAAAAAGTATTCTACAGAGCCCTTTAAGTATAAAAAGTTAAAAATCTTCAAAATGTTTATTCTCATAAAGAAATTCTAGGCTGTTCTTTTCATTCCTTATCAAGACAATTTTATTCATTTTTAAGAATTAATTCCATAGTTTCAGACTGATTAGTTAAATATTTCATTTAATTTATGTGGTATAAAATACATAAACAGAAGTAGAGAATGCAAATTTTACTGTAAAAATAGAGTTACTTAGGAAAAAGTTATAAAATTTATTTCTTAGACTTTTAACTCAAAACTAAACATTCATCTCTGCAGTCTCCTCTCAAAAATTAATAAACTTAAAGTAAAGAAAATTCTTATTAAATTTTACTAAGAACTAGCCAGTGTAATTATAATTATAACTTTTCCTTATATCCTGGTAAAACATGGTGGGATGATTTTTCTAAACGTAAGAAATATATCTGTTAGATTAGTTAACAAAGAACTAAAATGGAATTTCGCATTTAAAAAATATTTTACTGTCACTTTTAAAACAAAACATTTACTTTAAAAACAAAAACACTGTCGTGAGAGATAAGAGCAATATATTTAATTTAGAGGTGACTAATAAGCAGTGGCGCTGGCTAAGATCTATTCAAATGGGGTTTTATCTTCATTCGTACGTCATCATATGGATCACATAAGCAAGAACGAAATATGTTTTCTTGTTAGAACTATCAAATTAAGGTCTTCTTCTTCAAGTATACTTCTAAAGAAAATTCGAGTGTATTGTGAAGGAAAACATTCTACTAAGTTTCTATCAGAAAATATTTAAATGACCAGAGTGATTTTCTTTCGAAGTAATATAAAAGAATTCAGTCTGGCGCAGCAGATCTACTTCAAAACTTAAATTTTTTAAAAGGGTTACAGTAGACGCAGATGTAGTATTGTATATACCTGATTACCGACTTGCTTAAAGATAATGCGTATTAGTTTGAAAACAAAACTTTATCATTTACGGCCACGTTTACGATAAAGTTGCTTTGCTACCAGCTTGCAAAAAGTTTTAGAATAAGAACTAATTAACTTTTCTTTAACAATTAGATCAACTTTTCAAACATGAATTAATGAAACTCCTGGCTCCGTTGACCGTGAGTTCTTGCTTGTTAATAAATAAGGGATGTATTTGAATTCAAGGCTTGATTTCCGCAGGCGCAAATGGAATATGTAGCATGTTCTCTACTTTCTAGGTGGACTCCAGATTCCCTTTTTCAGTTACTTTAAAATTATAGATTATTAAACTATGATTTGTAATTAGTAAGATGGTAGGGATTTTTAAACAATCCCAAAGTTTATTCTTAAGATGATCACTATATAAACACAGTTCTTCCATATCTGAGAAGAGTTGAAATTTTTAATTCTACTTTTGATTCATGTACTTGATCATTGAAATGATAAATAGCTTAACTGCATTAATTTATTCATATATGTATAACTCAATTAAGTTTTAAAGCAATAAGTATTCTTTCGACTGTTTTCTTTTTAAAAGTTATTTCGGGTTTGGGAGTTTCTGTTTCAGTTGATCAAGTTTATACTATATACAAAAGGCTACTAAACTGAAAATACGAAAATGAAAATAAATTATACACACACACACAAAAAAAAAAAAAAAAAAAAAAAAAAAAATCGTTTAACTATTAATTTTGAATTCTAAAGTTATTTCACGAAATACTTAACATGAAATCTTCTTTATATAAAATATAATTTGCAACAGTCGTATCTACTATGTTGAAAATTTAGATGGAACGGCTCCCAAACAGATTTTGTCCCGGACCTCCAGTTTTGTAAATCGAGCCTTCTTTGAATTTCTCTTGGTAGAGCTAAGCTATTTTCATGTACCTATTTGATTAGACAAAATTATAACTTTTATTTACTTCAGCCACTTGTATTTTCTCGCAAGTTAGCAATGCTTCAGTCGTTTACGGAAAATGATTTTTTCTCTCAATTTTAAATCACAATTAATAAGCAGAAATGAAATTTTATTATTGTTTTTTATCACGTTTTAAAAGTTATCAGATTTAGGGTTTCAGTCGCTCTCCTTAACACTAAGTGTAGCCTAAAATAGGCAGTTAAAATGTAATAATTTTGGCACAAGATTTTAAGAGCTGTGCAACGACAATAAAAAGGGGAAAATGTTTAATTTTTACTCAAACTTCCAACAAAGTTTTAAAATTATAACCCAAATATTGATTTCAAGATCATTATCAGCATTTTGGGGCTCTCTTTAGATAAATATTATTTTCATAATTCTGACTGAAACCACTACTCAGCCTCCTATACACAGTGGTCTAAGATTAAACAGGAAACTAATTAAAATTAAATTAATTAAAATTTAAATTAATTATAATTAAATAAATTAAAATTTAAATTAATTAAAATTAAATAGGAAAGGTTTAAGCTTTTGTAACAAATTTTTCTTATAAATAGAAAATTATGAACTTAACTTTTTCTTCGACATTATAATTATGTTTACCTGTGATACGAAAACAAATTATTACATAGGATAACAAAATTCAGTTCACGTTTTGCTACAGAAGTTTCAAATACAAATGCTTTGCGATATTTCTTGAGCTGAATGCAGACTTGGTTGCAGATTTTCCTAATGGGAATTACTTTTAAATAATAAATATTTTATTTTGGAATAAAAATAACACTATATTTGTATAATATATGATGCAATTTAACGGTAACTTCTTTAGAATGTAACTGCAGTCGAGTTTGAGGTACTTACTAGTATCGCAGCCACTCGTGTAGAAATCATCAAATAATGAGAATGTGCCAAAATACGCGCATAAACATTCTTTGGGCAACCATACTGGATGTAAAGGCTTCTTGCCTAAGTACGCCGTAAATGATTCCTTCCTTGATCCATGAAAACTATCCTTCAGTCAAGCAACATCATCATTTTCGTGTGCGTTCTTTTTGTTATACTTTAAGTTCGAACGTTTTTTATAGACAAATGATAATATTTTTTTTGCCTTCAACTCAATTTTAAAACATTTGCTTGTAGAATTTGCGAACAATGGAAGAAAACCGCTACAAATTTTCTGCAAGAATACAGTATTTTGCCGCAAAATCACTAAAAGGAATAATGAAGAGATGCGTTTCACAGATACCTTGTTAGCAATGCCGAAGTTGTGCGCGATGCGGGGTTTGTGCAGTTCTCTGATATTGTTTAAGCAAAAATAGACAGCTAGGTACACAGGGAGAAAAACAGACAAAAAAAATTACGGAACGGTTTCGATAAAAATATAAGCGTTTTATTTTCTAAATATTTTAAAGTATCGTATAATTCTTACTTAATTATTAAAACGCGTATTTAAAATTGCTAAAGTATGTTTTCTTTTTGACGATAATAATGTCTGCCGACTATCAGCTTGCACTAGCTAAGTAAATTTTACATTTTTTCATTTGTAAAAAATCGCCAATTTCCCCAAGGTAGTTGCGTCAATACGTAAGTACCGAATTTTGTTTATATTTCATCTTTGTATGGATATTATCTCTTTCCGAATTTTATATTTTGTTCATATTTGATCTCTACTATCTAACCTATTTATATTATGTATATATCCTGAAAGTTTTCTGCTTTTTGATTACTTAAAAAGTCATTATAATATTTTTAAAATCCATGCATCATATTTTGCCTTCCTCAGTGCACTTTATTATGCAGAATCACTCATTAGTGCTCATAACCAATATTATCTTTATTTTAAGTTCGAGAAATTTTTTTTTAAAAAGGAAAAACTCTTCTTTTATATCCATTGTCTTCGTATGGTTTCTGAACCGTATTCAGGACTCAGAAACTATACCGCGTTTCTAATTTCTTTAAAAAAGTGTTTTAGCAATGTCTCCTTTTAAAATTTTTCAAGGAATTACCGCTTCTGACGAAGATTTTGCACTTCTCTTCCTTTAAACTACCTGCCAATATCTCAGTTGAAATTTTTAAGCAAAGGTGATGAACAAGATAACTTAAGTCAGAG
This sequence comes from Stegodyphus dumicola, assembly GCF_044657685.1. Taxonomy (NCBI): domain Eukaryota; kingdom Metazoa; phylum Arthropoda; class Arachnida; order Araneae; family Eresidae; genus Stegodyphus; species Stegodyphus dumicola. The sequence goes on from NC_140775.1 coordinate 106,505,803, forward strand.
TGACTACAGGTACTATATGTCGGAGTTGACCTCTGACAGACAGTACTATATTTCGGGATGGAAAAACAGACAAGTTGGCCTCTGACGTACAACATTAGCATTAATAGAAAGTCCTGTTAAAGAAAGTGTAGCCAGTGTAAAATTCTGACCTTCTAATTGAAAATTAGCAGCGCAAAAGTCACCAAATTTCTTTTCTTGAAACAGAAACATTATCTATCTGTGTTGGAAATTCATCATAAAATTTAGTCGTATAAAACGGTATTCTTATTCGAAGTCTCTAAAATATAACTTTACTGTTAAAATTTGTGGTGGCAAGAGTAATGAAATGTATAGCAACTCTTCAAAGAAATAACCATAATACTGTATAAAAGTTAATTCAAATGATTCTATATCAAGTATGTAATGCATGATGTTAGAGTTATATTTTATTAGTTATAATAATAAAACAAATATTCACAAAAGCTGGATATATTTATGAATTATATCTAATTATTATTACATTCATTTTTATCCGTCGACATGCATACTATTGTTGACCTGGTTTCCTGCATCAATATTTTTTTGGTGATACAAATAACTTCGAATCATTTTCTTCTCACTTTTTGTTGATTAAAAGTGTTTATTGAAACATAATAAAAGCAAGAAACTCTCAAAATTGTAATTCTTATATGTAAGAGTTTAAATTTATAAATATCTTAAGATTTTAAGAATTAAAGTTTATATATTTCGAGTTTAAAATTCCTTTCTATCACTCAAATGTTCAATAAATTGTCCATCATATACATGGTAAAATAATTTCAATTCAAGAATGCAACTTTAAGAAAACTGTATATTTAAAACTTCGTACTAGTGGATACTATATTTCGTTTAAAATATTTCCTTCGTAGGCCTGTATGTTACCGGCAACGTATGAAAAACAAGCATCCTATAGAATTTCTAAGCAATACATAAAAGTGTTTGGAGTTTTAGGGAAAGCATGAATTCTTTTTATCGAATGACAAATGCTATTTAAGCAAAGTAATGAAAAAGAGTCATGAAAGGCTTTTATTGAAAAGAACTGAAGTAGAATTCGAGACCACTAATGCGTTTTTTAATCAATAGGCATAAATCAACTTATTTTGTTTTCCGCTGACATCATACAATAGCGATTCAGCAGCCAATAACCGCTAAATATCTTGGCCACCTTGGCCGTTTCCTCACTAATCTGCTAAGCGATTATTTCACTTAGGAAAACAATGTTTTTTCAGCATTGGTTTGCATTTTAGATATTCGTAGAATCTTCTTCTTATATCAACATAATAGGATTTCCTCCTCGGACAACACTTCTTGCTCTTCCGTTTTCATGTGACACAACACGGGCTAGTCTTTGCTGAATCATTTCAAAGTAGCATATTTCGTCACTTTCAGACAAAGTCTAAAATGCAAAGGAAGACCCGAGGTAAGCGTCGAAAGTCACGCGCCTTGCCATGTGTCATCAGAAACATTATTAAAAGGAGTAATCTATACTTTCGTTGTCTATATTTCGGCATTGAATAGAATGTCTAGGATATGTGAGAAATGTTAATCGTTTCATACTTTAACGTCCTATTTTTTGGTGTTCTATAGATTGCCTAACCATTCTATGCAATACATGCTTTCATACACTGCCAGTAACACAAACACTGATTAAGATTCTCTTTACAAGTCTGACTAGAATAATGTAACATCTAAGAAATTAGTTTTTAAAATTTTTTAGTCCATTTGATTAAATCAGTGTAATTTAAAAGCATTTTTATGTTATTATGATACGCATATTAGTGTTATAATCAGGAAGATAAATGAAGGACTCATGACGTGGAATCGATAACTACGATGGTCACATTTTAGTCGAGAAATAACTTATTTTCGTCTTTAAACCACAATCCTTTTGCAAGTGTTCATAAGCAAAATAAAAGCAAAAAGAAGAAGAAGAAATGATTCCCGATGATAACACAGGAATCAACATAATCCTACAGAATCAAATTCCTTATTCAAAAGGCCAAAAACTGGCATTTTTTTTTAATCACGGGATAATGAGTTTATAACACTGGTGGTTTGTTAAAATGTTTCTTACTTGAATAAGAAAACAAACTTAGCCCACTGCCTTTGAAAGAGACTTAAATTTAATATTCTCCAAAAGTTTTTCAGATCAGGGTAGTAAATACATATATTTTAAAGGCAGAGATGTCACACTGAAGATAAATGAAGGACTCATGACGTGGAATCGATAACTACGATGGTCACATTTTAGTCGAGAAATAACTTATTTTCGTCTTTAAACCACAATCCTTTTGCAAGTGTTCATAAGCAAAATAAAAGCAAAAAGAAGAAGAAGAAATGATTCCCGATGATAACACAGGAATCAACATAATCCTACAGAATCAAATTCCTTATTCAAAAGGCCAAAAACTGGCATTTTTTAATCACGGGATAATGAGTTTATAACACTGGTGGTTTGTTAAAATGTTTCTTACTTGAATAAGAAAACAAACTTAGCCCACTGCCTTTGAAAGAGACTTAAATTTAATATTCTCCAAAAGTTTTTCAGATCAGGGTAGTAAATACATATATTTTAAAGGCAGAGATGTCACACTGAATCCTAGAATTCTAGAATTCTACGAATCTTACATAAGCAATTTATTTTTCTTTCGAATCCCTAGTCTAATAATTATGAGTTTCGCTTGCTGAATTTCAGTGTGTCTCCTTAATTAAATACAAGTCTATTTTAAAAACTGTATTATTAAGTTTATTTTTCATTCCTTTAATTAAAATATTTTAATACTAATCGAGCCTTTCTTTTATTTTTTCTATCTTCTTATTATACGCAGAATTTGAGAAATTTAGTATTCGAGAGGTTCGATAGATTTGAGGACTTTTTAATATTCAGTTTCAATCAAAGTTAGAATTCGTTCTAGCATCATTTTAAAAGTTTTACCGAAATCATTAAAAAATGCATAAAATGGTAACCGCTCTTTATTTCAAATGCGATTGTTTTATGTAAATTTAATAAGATTTCGTATTTTTAAAGTGCCGAATATGTATGTGTTCAAAAAAAGGAGCTTAGAAAGTTGTAGAATATAAATTCGTTACCATGTTCTTATTACGTTATAATTTGTCCACGAAACTGAAATAAAACTAGAATTTTGCCTGATCCCTCTTTTCCTTCTAATACAATAGACACAGAGCCTTGTATTATTTAAAAGAAGTGGGCTTGTATTCCTCGAATGCAGCTGGAGGTATAAATGAGTATATGAAATAGACATCTGTGTTCTTGTTTGAATCCCTATTTATGCAATCAAACGAGTTTCGGAAGTGGGCTTCATTCTTTCATTTGTCCAATGCCAGACACACACAAAAAAAGATGTTTATGTCACATAAACGGGTAAATATTCCATCTACAAAGTTTGAAAGAATTCGCATCTGCTTGTTACGTAATTTAACATGGACTGAAGAACTGCTTTAAAATTTTTCAAATAATGAATAATTTACAAATTTATTAATTGTCTTTTCCATAATTAGGAATCTTCACATAATAATTTTACTGAATTTTTTGTTATAAAACATAAAAAAAAATGCCCAGCTTTTTTGAAGAAAACTTCATTTGATGAAGCCTTTTAATCACTGGCAATTATTTCAGCTAGTATGAAAACAGCTCGAAGAAATTAATATAAATGAAGATACAAGCTAACTTCTGTGCAAATGATGGCTAATTTAATATGTGTGCTAGCTCTTTGGGTTGCACAATATATTTTATTAAGTCAATATTAAGAAGTACAGGATGATTCTAATTCAATTTTCCCTGTTGAGAATTTATGCGGTGCCTTCTAATAAATATAGATTAATGGAAATTGGAAGAAATTAGAATAGAATTATTTAGACAAACGGAACGTGATATGAGAAGAAATAAAAATAGCTCAAATATTTGCCACTATGTTGTTCTTTTAAAAAAATATTTGAAACAGAAACTACTATATTTCACTACAAAACACAGAATTTTAAGGCAAAACAAAGACGAACTGCGTTTACAGCAATGTACTTAATGCGGTCGTTCTTTATATCTATGATATAGTGAAAATATCTAACAGCGCTATCATTTAGAGCATGAATATATTCTTGAAGAAAATGAGTGACATGCCCCATTATATTGGCTTTCAGCTTCTATTATATTGCTTTTTTAGGCAGAATGCTTTTCTTGGTAAGCAAGATGTTCATAACCAAAAATTCCATGGATTTAATTCTAAAGAGAGAGAAGATCAAATTTCTGGTAAACTTAAATCATAGAAGAATTTCCAAAGTTCACACGAAACAATTCCTTTATTTGTCGATCAACATGAGGTAAAGCTGCATCTTGCACATGATTTATTGTCTCTAAAGGTCCTCGTTTCTATGCTGTAAACAATAACGTTCACTTGTAATGTAATGCCTTACAAAACCTTTAAGCGTTACCTCCTTAAATAAATATGGTTCTAGAATAAAATCGGGCAGTAAATCTGCACTTAACATTCATACAGGAAGGACGCAGTCAAAAGCCCCAGACCTAAGATACCTTATATATGATTAATTCAGAAAATTTTCTTCTCTTTCTCCTTAAAATGTACCTCATCTGTCCACAGAATGGTCTAGGGTCACATTTTTCCCGCATACGTTCTCTTGAGAAATCAGTAAGCAATGAACGCACGCTTTTTGGCATTTTGTTGGTTCAACTGCTTAACCATGCGTGTTTTAACAGGACCGCTGAAAAATTATCATTTATGATAATAGTGCAGTGAAATGTTTCTTCAGATAAATTTATCAAATGTACTAATGATAATTTATGCATTAATAAACTTATAAAATAATACCCATTTAATAAATGCAATAAGCTTATTTTTATTTCTTATTGATGTATAAATTTTATTATTTATTTTTTAATTTTTAATTTTATTTTTAAATGTATAAATTTCACCATAGATCAAGGAATGCACTATTCACATGCTTCTGCTCGAGAACTTGTGACTAAATATGTTGAGAACCAGAAATCTCTGTCAGCCAAAGAAACAGCTACTTAAGCAGGCCACCATTTCTTTCCTGGAACCACGCCCATATCTTCGAACTCTTCAAATTTCTTCATCATTCTTAATCTCGGTTTTGGCCTCTTCGCATAACAATTCATGCCATGATCATAAAATAGTTTGGTGAGCAGAGCACGTTCTTTGGCATGCTGGTTGGAATAGATTAGATTTTTAGTAACACTACTTTAATTTATATTCAGAAAAGTATTTTTTTTTATTTTGTGGGTTCTCTGCCTGAGGAAATTGGTACCTTCGCGGGAGAGCTTTTAAGAGGCTCGTGTACAGTGACACATGAGAAAACACGTAACCAGCCCCATGCAGCCAGCCAGCTCACTGGGATTTGAATTTGGATCGAACCACCACCATTCAGCGAATTTACTGCTCGGCAACTGGCGAGCCATATGAATATTAATTGATATGTACATACGTGTCAATTTCCCTTTAAAGGAAGCATCTAAATAATGATGCTTATTTTTGCTTTATTCACTGTGCATACTTTTTCTTTTGAACATGGATTTAAGGTGTCAGGTACTTTTAAATAAACCTAAGATTTTTTTAAACATTATTCTTTTATAAAACGCGATTTATTGCAAGTATTTTAAAATAAATTCCATGTAAAAATTTCCTTTAGAAATAAAGCTATGAAAAAAAAAACAACTTAGCTTTGCTAGTTAAAGAGTTAGATGGTTTATTTGCATTTCCTCAAATTCCTCATATTAAGTCCCCTGAATTATGCATAAAATAAAGTTTTATACAAACATGTAATTACATGTGTTAGAAAAGTTAACTTGTTAGCATATCTAACTGCATATATATTAATTTTAAGAAAATAAAATGCTTAATGTAAAGGTAATTTCATTCTTGAATTACGATTTCATAAGATATGATTTTCCCGCTTGCGTGCATGATTTCTCTAAATGACAGATTGTAATTTCGAAGTATTTTGACTAATTGCATAATCACTGTATCTGCATAAAACAGCCAATTATTTTGCTTCTGTTATATGAACTTTTAGAAGTACAAATAAGTTTGAAATCCTATGAAAGTTTGTGCTCATCACTTTTCATTATCTCAATTAAAATTATGATGATTATGTTTAGAAGACAATTTAAATATATAATCATGGGTACTTACATATAAATGTATTTCATATCTTTTATTAATATTAAAAAATGACGTGCATTTACAAGATTTGGAGGCAATTATATCTAAAATTTTTCAAAAGTCTAATTTTCTCGCTCGCGCGCATGATTTTTCTGGAACAGCTTGTCAGAATTTTAAGAAATTTTAACTAATTATATAAACTCAGTATGAGTATAAAATGACCAACTATTATGATTTTTTTTAAGACAAAAAGCTTAAAAATTATATTTAATTCGAAGTTCAAAAATATTCTACTTGGGGACTTCAAAAATAAAAAAAAATGTTACGTTTCTAAATATAAAAAAAGATATTTCGATTAGTATTAAAAAAGCTCATTTTAATTATACATTATTTCCGCAATATGGGAAAAAATCAGCTAAAAACAGATATTTATTTATCTGTAATACAGCGCGCAGTATATATTACGATTATATGTCAATGACGAAAAAGGTATATTATTTTTATAGTACTTAAAATATTTGAATATCTTGAACAATAAGTAAAAGCTTAAATAAATATGGGTACGAAAGATATCGAAATAAGCATAGAAAAATTCGTGATCATAAACCAGTTAGTAAGGATATTTAAATATAAAGATATTTTTAGATGAAGGAAGTTAACGCCTGCTAATCCTTTCTTAGTGCCTAGATATTTAGCGTCGTCGGTGAATTACCCCGGTAAATCGGGAGTTGACTATCTGTTCAAGTCTAATAATTTTTTGTATGAAATAAGTAAACGTCGTCTCTAATTGAAAAATTGCGCAGAGGTAGAAATTTTAGCACAAGCAAGTCCAGCTTTATTATTTAATATTCCTTTTGAGTGAGTGTTCCTCCATTTTTTTTTCAAATAGAGATACATTCCATATAATAAATAAAACTGAGAACCGAAAAATTTATACATCAATAAGAAATAAAAATAAGCTTATTGCATTTATTAAATGGGTATTATTTTATAAGTTTATTAATATATAAATTATCATTAGTACATTTGATAAATTTATCTGAAGAAACATTTCACTGCACTATTTTATATCACTGCACTAATTGATTTCAATGCATTTGCATAAAGCCTGGAAGTGAAATATTTTTAGTCAGTTTTTTTTATCCCTTTAATCCTATCTTAACTATTTTTTTTTTGCCTTTAGTGTCTTGTATGATTTGAGTTCATCAATCTCAGACCCCGTCTTGACACTGCAAAATTATTTTCTTAGCGGCGAGAATTCCCCTATTGTTCTAGAAAGAACAACAAATATGTAAATATATAAATTCAAATAGAAATATTTATACAATCATTTCCCTATTAACAAAATTAATATCGATGGCGACTTTATTCAGAATCACGACAAATGCGAGAACAGTTACATGAAACACAGGAAAGATGAATAATCCATATTATTAAAATTATAATGCTGTAAACAATTTACCTGTATTATCAAGCAGAAAGAATGCGTTCATTTGAGCACTTAAATTTTCAAAACAAAAAGAATACACAGTACATAACGAAAGAATAAATATCATTAGAATTGAAGAAATTAAGCTGTATCTGGCATTAAAGAAAGTCATTTACAACATAAATTGCAAATATTGTTTAATTCTAAATTTTTCAAACTCGCATAAAAAAGGGCGTTAGAACTTTGGAACTTTTTGCTTTGTGGCAAAGCTTGTGTGGTAGGCATAATTTGTTATCATTGCTTTTTATTTCATATTTTTTTTCCTTTTTCCTTTTGTACTTTATGTAAATAGTTTTGTTTTATGCTGATTTGTAAACAGTAATTGTTTTCATTATTTCGCAATAAGCAAAGTTAGCTTTTTTTAGAAAGAGTTCTATTTCTCAATCCGTTAAATCTCACCCCGGATAATCGGGAACTGCTTTTATAAACTTTCTTTTAGTTACGCAGTTTTAATGCATTTAATGAAATGCATTAAAAGTTTTTTGAATAATATTTTCGCATGTAACTAAAACTAACAGAATGGGGTCGCTGTCAATAACAAATTTTAAATCAAAATTAGAAAAGTGAAATTTAAGGGAATTACTTGTATTTATTCTATATATTATTTATACACGCGCTTCTGTTTTTCCTTAAAATTATGTTAATATTCTGATACAATCGCATGCGCTCCGACTTTTTTATATGCTTGAAGTTTTATTCTACGTAAATTTAAACAGGTATATATTGTGTATCTCTACAACAGATATTTCTAATTTTTCAAATGTTTAAAGTTAAAAAAAGTTAACCCATAGATAGCCATACAAATTTCCACAAATTGGGGAAAAAAAAAAAAGAAAAAAAAAAATCTGAAATGTTTCAGATTTTAAATTACGTCCAAAGGGGCGTTTTTTAACATTTTGTGTGTTACCTTTCTTTATTAAATATCATGTTCCTCGCACTTAAACCATAAGATCTAGTGCAACAGCAATATCGCAAAATAGTTTTAAAACGAGCATATCTTTAGAATCTCCGATACAGAGACTCACGCGCTGGAGATAAAAATGTTTTTTCTGCACAACGTTGCCATTGCTCGCTTTGAAATCCTTGAGTTTGTTAATCAAAAATTCGTCAAAGTTTTAAAAAATAGGAAATCGATCATAAAACAAATTTCAAATTTCAAATTTGGTCTTCACATGCTCATATTCGTTAAAGGATTACGTTATTCAAAATTCGATGACTCTATGTACCGTTGTTTTATCACAATACGAGAAATATACATACATTTATGCAGATTTTTCATTATTTAATTTCTTCAAATATAATGCAGGACTCTAACATTTTGTGGCAACAGTTTGAAAAGTGAACCGACATTTATGAGTCCGACGCAAAATGCCAAAACGAAACTAATAGTCCTTCGGGATTCAAATCCCTTTGGACTAAAAAAAAAAAAAAAAAAAAAAAAAAAAAAAAAAAAAACTAAATGCACGCTTTTTTTACCTCAATACAATAAAAAGTTTGTAGTGGAAAGCGATGAATATTTTCGGTACCGTTCCAACACACACGATCAAAAAAATCCTTGTTTCGTATAAAGCACATTAAAGGTTTGACTTGTGGTTCATTTAAAAAAAAAATAATCTAGATATGGCTTTTGTGTAACAATTTTTCTTGTTCACATCAAAGGAGGTACCTCTGTCTCTTTTATTACAGGGTGAATCACCGAAAATGAATCTGAAAATACATGATTGAGAAAATAGCAAAAACATACAGCTGCCTGGTTTCAAGAGTATATGAATTATCATTAAAGACCGCATTTTCTCTTACATGCGTGAAGCATATATGTGATTTCACATACATGCATGAAGCATATATATGAAAATATAGCTAATGAAATTACATAAGACACAATATTTGATCCTCAATATAATCGGCCTTTCTTAGAATTTTTCAGAGAACTGAATGATATAGAGATGTAAAAACAAAACTGTTGATTTACTTTAAATAAGATCTGATAAAACTCTATTTTTTACGAAATAAGAATGATGTCTTTGGATTTATAAGAGACATAAATTATTGCTTCTAACGAACATGCATAATACATACCTTTCTATTTTAATCAGCATGCCGCTTTAAGTGTAATCATTCGATCTATAAATGGTGAATAAAACTATCACGAAAGTTTAAAATATCAATACGTATGAGTCAGTAAGATCCATATTCTAATATTAAAAGGGGTTTTGAATAATTGCAACTTTCTCAAACATTCGTTCACTATTAAATAACTCATACAATAAGTTGTCTTCAGGAGAAATCTAAGGCAACATCCGAAAATGAAAAATATGTTTGCTCATTGAAACATTTTGATGCCGAACTCTAGAACTCAAATAAATGAGCTTGAAAGTATTTGCGATTTAGATAAGTTATTGCATTACTAATTTCAAAAATCAAATAGTTAAATAAAAATTCACCTATAGTGATTATCCCCCTCCCCACATAAAAATACATTCATTGTTGAAATAAGCACGTTTTCAGCTCCAGCTGAATAAAACGTTACTATTTTACACCTGTTTTCTGTTGACACTGCTAGTGAAAAACTTGTTACACAAACGAAATGCTGATTGTTTTGAATTTATGGCCAAAGAAAGAACCGCGTTTCAGCTACGATGAAACTATAGCATCCTGTTATTTTACTCGACAACATTTCAATGAAGGAAAGAAGAAACAATACTACGGTTCTCATTCATGATGTCTGCATCAAATGTGAAGAGGGCTGACATTTTTTTATTTGTTACAATTCTCTAAAATAGAAAGGATTAGCAGGGGGCAACTTCCTTCATCATCATTCAATAACATGAAAGGATTCTTTACTTACCTCTCCATTTAAAAGCACTTAGAGAAAACTGATATCACTGAAATTCGTTCCTAAATTTCGTTCAAGAATTCTGGGTGAGATTAAATTATTTTTATTTAAAAATTTAATTCTTTGTATCTCATAATGCAAAGTAAAAAATAAGAAAATAGGAAAAACTATCTTTATTTACTGTTAAAGATACCTTTGTACTGCTTCAGTATCCTTCCTAAATCTCTATATTAAATACTGATAAACTAAAAGAACTTTTAATAACAAAAATGAATAGGAGATTTTCAGTTTTTCACGATTACATTTTTCAGCATTTTCAAGGAAATTTTATTTTTCTCCACTTAATGAGAAGAAAAATAAGGCTTATTCTTCTTTAACTCAGATAGTTACAAATATCTGGTTATAGAATATAATGAATTCATTTTAATTCGTTTGAATGTACAATTTGTTTTTATTAATTAATTAAGATATGTTATTTCTAAATAACAGTGTTTTAAATAAGAGAGATATTTTAATTTTTAAGTTAAACTAAACACTGAAGCAAAAAACTAGTAAATTATCATTTCTACTTGTCTTATTTGTTATTATTTAAAAAATTATTTCAAGAGGACGTATGGAAAATATTTTGATATGGCTATTACTTTATTCAAAGGCTTTTTTAGGTAATTCGAAAGCAAAAATATTGTATGTATGAATTACATGCTTGTGGATTACATGAATTATTTTGCCTTTATTTCATGTTTAATCTTAGTTAACTGAGAGTTTTTTCTAAATCTTTATAATTCATCAATACTGAAAAATTTTATTCTAAAAAACAAAAGCTTTTAAACAACATGCACTTCATCTCCTAACTTATAATTGTATTTAGTCAGGAAAAAAAATGTAGTTTATTTGCTTTAAATAAGAGAGATTAAAGAAAAGATTTATTTTTTACTGAATTTGAGTAATTAATTAAGGTGTAAATTCCATGCGCGAAATGTTTCAAATTATATAGCTTTCGAGGATTAAAATGAAATGTATTAATAAATATGTTAATATTATTTTATATTTCAAATGTATGTTTATTTACTAGTCTGGTTAAAAATGAGAAACGGTATATTATTTATTATGTAAAGCTGTAATAGCTTAAACACTAGAGAGAGGACTTGGATATTTTATGTATTTAACAATTTCATTGCATCTCCTTTTTAAAAATTCTATTGGGTATTCCCAATGAAATTCACAAATGCCTAAAATATTTGTGCATCCAAAATTTGAAGAAATCAAATAAGAGTTTTATCTGTTCACCGCTTTAAACAAGTCATGTCAACTATTTTCACAGTTCTTTTAAAATATTAGCCTATTTAATTTCTTTTTTCTTTAGTTCTATTTATTAAGGCAACAGCGTTTTTCTTACTTCAGTGCCTCATCCCACTGGCATTGTGAACATGCATTGTATTTACAATCAGAATTTGTGAAGATTTTTATGAATAGAATTTAATGTGAAACTGAACATCAAATTTTAATCATTAGGATTTTTTTAAAGCAGAAGATATGAAAAATGAGCAAGCCCTTGCCCGGACTCGAACCACGGACCTCTAGAATGCGCTCCGAATGTGCTGACCATTACACCACGAAGGCATGCTATGAACGAGGGAGAAATACCTTATAAAGGTTATAAACAGATTCGGTTCTTGTCTACATTTCTCAATCTGTCTGCAAATATAAGTAACAATTCATTATAATTGCAAATTAATATAAGTAACAACGCAAAAGGGATCTAAATAATAATTAAAATTTAATTCGATAGTAATATAAATTTGACTCTGTTGGGTGAAAAGATAATTAAATTTTTTCAAAAGAGGAAGTGTGAACATGTGGTATTTTTAATCTCAAAATTTTTCAATATATATAATATGACTAGTATACAAATGAAAGCTGTTAAGAGTAACTCTATCAACCTAATGACTCCTTATCAAACAGTTAGACTCGAATTCATAGAATCATTTTAGCAATACTATTTACTTGATCAAAGGAAGGAATTTTTATCATAGATTGTTCTGTAAAGACCTTATTTTGTTAAGTGGAAAATGTTTAAATAGCATTTTAATATAAAAACGTAGTAGATAACGGGAATTTTCTGCTTTTCTTTTAAAGACATATCGTTGTAAGAAATATGTGATTATCGGTTATTGGTCAGCAATATGTATCGACAATAAAGACTACTGACACTATGCATTTCATCATTCTATGAATTTTCTTCTTCAAATAAAATCGAATGTATAAATAAAGAAAGCTTTGATAAAAATAAGGGCGGATGTATTTAAGGATAATATGGATAATGTGTTCTACGTAGAATTTTAATCTGGAAATTTTCGGTAAATAAACAAATAAATGTTACAAAAATTAGCTGTTTAAAGATAAAATTACATTGGGATTGAAATAATATTAATTTTTTAATCTACAGATGAAACGCTAATTCAGCCCTATTGGCTCCTATTAGTCTAATAAGCTCTTCACGCAAATACGACAAAGTTATGTGAAGGTTTTAATTAAACTTGAATTCAAACAGAAGGCCCCATTTATACAGTCAAACTTCCACTACTTGCGGGTAGTAAATAACATAAAATTGAATTTATAAAATAAATTTATGCAGGCGGAGAATACATAAATTTGGTTTAACTAAGCTGCCGTGATTTGATGTAAGCTAGCAAACTGGCAAAGCTGGGAGTTTGAAAGTAAAGCTATAAGAGTCGGTATTAAACGCTCTGCAACTAAAACATTCAAACCCCACGCCTTAAGAAGAAGTTAAGTAAAAATCCAAATCATAAAAATTGGTTAAATATTATGAAATGTCTGAGAAATTTGAAATTTACGTTTTTATGATGTCTTAGAAATACAAAATAATTTAGATTAAATTTTAATAGATTAATATTGCACTAAATATTCAGAGATTCATTTTTTTACAATAATGGATTTTATCTTTAGAATTAATTCACACTAAGTGTAACTCAACCTTCAGAATCATTTTATAAAAACTAATTATTCCTTAGAAAACTGAAAACTAAAATCAAAGTTTAGAAAAAGTTACAAGTGGTACAGGAGAAAGCAAGTTGTAATTTTTTTAATACTATTGTTGAACGCTTTCAAACGCTTTGAACGCTTTTCATTTTATGAGAAAGCTGTATGTCTTTCATCTACTTATAGTGCAATGCAGGTAATTCGTACTATTCTGTAAGTGTTATCAGTTTCGAATTGTTTTTACAATGGTCTCTTCTTAGAACCTTACATAATTAAAACCGTTTTGTCCAAAAGTAGAACTTTTCGCGCAAAATTTCTCGAAGCGTGTTAATAGCATGACGGCTTATCGCAAGAATTCTACAGTTTCTTGGACTGGAAATATTCTGTGTCTGGGAGATCTGCTGCTTCATATTTGGGACATCTTTACACAAATGCTTGCATAGCAAGAATTTAATGTTCTGCATTAAATTTGCGCTGTCATATTGATTCATCGTGTCATGCAAATTTTTTTTAAATTCATATAGAACTTTTAATATATTACGCGATTTGTAAATAATTTTGGAAATAAGAGTTTAATGTTCGAATGATATTATAAAATATGCTTACTTCACATAAAATTAATTACCTGTTACGCATATAAATTTGAATAAAGATCTATAAAAAGAAAAAACATTAACCCTCACCCGAGTCCTTCTTTTGTATGTGTACTGCATATCTTTTGAATCAATTCATTTGTTTCAGAATAATAACGTTTTTTAAAATAACGTTTTATTTTTCAACTTGATATATGTAAAAAAAGCCATATTTCTCTACATAAAGAAATGTAGGATGATGAATAACCGTTTGATCTCTTTTTGAACTGAGTTTAAATCTGCATTCAAAACTGATTATTTCATCCATATGAAATTAGTCATGCGGGATTTCCTAGGAAGAAATACTGTTATTTTAATTTATCAAATGTATATTAGATGATTATTGTTATTATTTCAGCTTATCGTTGCATTTGAAATGGTGACCTGGGCAATAGTTTTGGCATTATGCTTAACTAGTTTTATCACAGCGGATCACGATAACAAAAGCCACAAACATGACAATAACAAAACTCTTGGAGAAGACCATAATAAAACTGACGGATATGAAAATGTTTGGAAAAAGATGATCTGTGGTAAATATTTTTACTTGTTATAAATTATAAGGAAAAAAATAAAGAAGGTAAATAACCAAAAATCTTTAAATGCTATTTTTACGAAACGAAATAATTGTAGCTCGTACTTTTGCTTGTCAAACTAACTAATATTTTTTAATTTTTATCTGTTCAACCTTTAAATTTATACACGTGTTCCATCGAACGTTGCTCGTATGTTACGTTAAAAAGCAACTTGAACAGAATATCGCTTAATTTTGCACTTCATATGTGCCATAATATCGGGACACCGTCAATCAAATACGATTTGGTTTTCTATTCTGATTACATAAATGAAAGTGCATAATAATGCCCTGCATATTTGCGAAAATTCTTTTCTGTTAATTAATAAAAACTGTTCTTTCACTTTTATGCCAGGATATTTTCGCGAAGGTATTTTTGCCTTATCAAACAGTGGCTTACTTATCAAACAGTGGCAATAAAATGCTGACATGCGTCCCTTATGAAGATCGCTTTTTAAATTTAAAGTAGCAACCTTCATATAAGCGCTAGCACATTTAAGCCAGAGCGTCGCTATACAAGTAAGATTTTCCTTTGCTTTATTAATAAAAGTAGTAAAATAAAATCTTACGTGCATAGTGATATTACAACATAAAAATGCCATAGCATGAAGGCTGCGAATTTCAAGTTAAATCTGATTTTCATGCACCTTGGTGTTGAGGTAAACTTTTGATGGTTCCTTTCTTGACGAAAGTTTCCGACTTGCGAATAAAGGGTTTCTAGGTAATTTAACAGACTCAGGCCTTCAGGTTTTAAATTGTATAGATATCTTCAGGCTTTAAGTTATGTATATATATATATATATAAAATAAAACCTTCAGGACCTCCTCTTACCCATCTGACTATTACGTCATGTGCCCATACTGCAGAATTATCAATGAGCCGGCAACATCGCACATATTAGCGATAGCCCGGCAATACATGTATTGATTGATTGATTGATTTAAATTATATATAGTATTAAACGAAGATATTGCAATTTCATAAATGAGTATTACGTTGCACGTTATAAAATGTCTTAAAACATTTTTTTATAATAAACTTTTGCACAGTACTAATTCTTGCGTATTTAAACAGAAAAAAATGACCAAACGTTATACCAGGATATTGAGTCTTGCTTTCGGATGGAATCCAAAGCTGTAAGTATAGCATATCCTACTATCTATATATATATATGTCAAAAATTTCTTGTTGTGCTCACTTGTGAGATCTTAAGCTGCGGTTATAACGAAAGCCCCAGTTTTAAACTCTTAATATACATATTAATTTACTAATAAACTTTAGTTTCATTGTAGAATTTAGAATAAGTTAACATGAGATTTTTGGTTAGTTAATATTCTACTTATATCTGCATACAGTTGGTGCTACTTGCAAAAAAAAAAAAAAAAAAAAAAAAAAAATACTGCACATTTACATTTTTAAGATATTTTATTCGATTGAATAACTGTTGGAAAATAGTAAAATCAATTTGATGAATGTATTTATCTTTCATTTCTCAGCTGAAGTCCACTCACCCACCTAGGGAGTTTGTAACTAATTTCTTACTTCATTTGTAGTTGTTGTCATTGCTGAAAATATTCTTTCAGTTTCTGCCGCTAAATAAGGGAAAAATTATCAACTTATAAGGTATTCCTCCCGCCTTCTTAGCGTGCCTTCGTGGTGCAGCAGGCGTTTACGAAATTGAGAGGGGTAACAAATAATAGGATAACTAATCCCAACTGCTGAAAATTGTTTTCCTGATGTTCTAATTCCTGTGATTCTTAATGTTAACTGATTGATAAACATTTTAAAAAAAATACGTATTTCAAAGTTTTTTGAGACTATTAAATACATACAAACTCAAACATTTCTGATAGAGAAACTATAGGTAGTATGTCCCTATTTCATTTTCCAGGAATTTTAATACAGAAATAATTGTTTTCAACGCAGTTTGAAAATTATTTCATGAACCTCACACACAGATTATATCATGCAACATATGTACTTTAGCCTTAGTACTTTATAACTATATGTCTGTTTACTTTATAACTATATGGGAGACCTTTCTAGCTACTTTCTAGCTACTAGTACCTCTACTAACGGTTCGCCCTAAAATATTACTTTTATTGTGGTGGCCATTTATAGCTCTTAATCTAAAATGACTACGGAAGCAATACACGGGCAAAATACAAAATATTTACCTAACTTTAATTTCTCTCCACCTGCGAATTAAACTAAATTATACAAATATAAAATCGCAGTTTCCTTGACTTACAGCTATTAGCCAGAACGTATAAAAATTCAAGTGATTACAACAACAATGCTCTTACACAAACTCCAAATAGAATTGCGTCGAATTTCATTAAGCTTTATACTTTCCAAGAGTCGCATATATTCTCCACCTGTTGCTTTTAATCAAACACAAGCTTCGGCTAGCAAGCCGGAAGCAATAGGAACAGCAAAAGTCTTTACTATAAGTCATGGCTTTTACGATTCGTCGTCTCAATTTAGAATTCGCTATTACCATAAAGATGTGCATAAACCTCTGGACTGACTGAGAACGTGATGAAACGAGACATGAAGGGAAGCTCGAAAATAAGACCATAATTGGGAGTTAAATAAAATGCCACAACTTTGTTTTTCTGACAAGCATCAAGAATTGAATTTAAGTTATGAAAGCATAATATACCAATTATGCTCATTTTAGGTTCTATATGCTACTTTTTGGAGGACGAAGGTGCGTTTGTATGATGAAATATTACATTTTCATTACCAATAAATTTTCACTACCTTTAATGCTTATATATTGAAACCTACAATAAGCAATGCGCTTACGTTTAGATGAATTGATATGTAAATGAATAAACGGATTCCCGCATCATTCCTCATTGAATTTTTGCTTACACAATTTTTATCTTTTTAGAAGAAACTTGTAAACCTGAATTTGAATAATAACTAGATAAAATTTTCCTTTTATGTGACTCCCTATTTCAGAAGTATTTTGTTGTATATGAGAAAGATCGATATGAAGGTCTTCATTTCCAATGGCTCTTTATACATTGTACGTATGATGTACTACATTTGCAAGCTGGGATTCAAATATTTCTGTTAAAGAGATGAACAGGGTTATAAAATTAATAAACACACATCGCATCAAACTCAGTATTGAACATTTTTACAAGGGATAAGAAATTACGTCAATCAAAATCACTCTATAGTGAGGATTCAAATATTATAGATAGATCTATATTCTTCGACAGTCTGAGATAGAAGACATATAATTAGCACCCTTTCAGCGACTTGAGGTTTGAAACTCGGAACGAACAGCGACTTGAGGTCCAAGACAACAAGATTTCAATGATAATAATGCAGAAATGTTTTATAGAAAATATAAGGACAAAATTATTATTCTATTTAATTATTATGTACTTCATTTTCTGAGTGTGAAAATTAAATTAGGAACATGCCAGATATTATCTTTAGCAAAACCAGAACATTTCTAATTTTCTAATTAAGAGAATATCACATAATTTGTATGTGAACAAATTGCGATAGCAAGCATTTAATTGGAATTCGTATAAAATCTATTAAATACCAGCTATTCTAACTGAGTGCATATTCTAATAATTCCACAAAGCACTTTTACATAAGAGGCCCATTTATATAACAGTGTCTTCATCCATTCATGTTAAAATACCTACTTTTCATTAGTTTTTATTGCTTATATTATTTTATAATGTCCGAAAAATGCTTAACACAGAATACCGTATTTACCCTAAAAGACGGTCTCTTCTTTTTTGCTTTATTATTGCTCTAAAGTTTATTAGAATCTTTTAAGTCGGTATTTTGATAAAGGAAATTGGTGAATTAGGAGAAGGAGTTAAATTATCTCATTGGCATAGAATATTCTGTTTCAATACTAAATAAACAAGAAAGGTAATTACCGTACTTATAAACTGCATAACTACCTCTAATTATAATAGCTACGTCTAGCTGAGTGATTTTAATCTAGGTATGAATCTTTTACACTAGCCGCTTGATGCCTGAAAACAAATAACTGACTATGTACCACCAAATGTTTCCAATGTTTCTTACTAACGATAGTAAATACTGTATTTAACTACGTAAATTACCTTTCATTCTAAACAGAATCACAATCAGAATAAAAACCTAGGTGAATATTTGTTGTCAGAAATTCACCTACCTTTTTATTTTCTAAAATTTATCTTAAATTGTAAGGAGGAACTCAGAATTGAATGAGACTTATCTTCGAATAAATACGGTATATCATTAATGGGTTAATGCGAGTCGGATTGTGTGAGTGTGAGATTGGAGAAGAAAGAAAGTTGACAAACAGTTAAGCGGAGGAGGAAAGTAAAAGGGGGAAAAATCCTGCTTATATTAGTGAATGAATGTGATACATGGGGAGGTGACAGAAAAGAATAAAGTACTTGTACCAGTACCTGCTAATATACGTCGAACTATATATTAAAATATATTTTTGACGTGACGGGTGGAAGAAACGGCGGAACTGAGCAAAGTTATACTGTCACCTGTGTGGTGCTAAAGACTCTTGCCAACGACAGGCGAGATCTTGCACATGAATTTCGTGGGCTTGCTCTGATGTTACTGGCACACAAGTAAGATAAATCACAATACGTACTACAACGACTTCATTTAAATATAGTTTCATTTACTGTATAACGGATTTCCTAGCAAACCTGATGACATTGAAACGAAGTTACAATACAGTGATCTTAAAAGAAATACAGCATTAAGTTATTATTTAATTTTGTATTTTTAAAATACTATTGCCTTCATTGAAAACGTAAATTTTTTACAGCTACCTAGGTAATTATCATTACAAATGAATTATATCGAAAGCTCTTAGTCTCCCTCAATTTCCATTACCTCTTAATCTGTTCCAAGACCCCCGAAAAATTACCTAGACTCTTCATCGACATTATTTTGTGTTTAGACAAAATAATTACAAAATAATTAATGTTCATTGATTTTTCGACATTAGTTTGTGTTTAATTGATAATATAAAAGATCAGCTTAATAGCAAGCATCATCGAAAATTAAAGGTCAGTATCTTCAAACCATTCTTAGTTCATTTCTTAAGAACAACGCCATCAACAACTACAGGATACTGAAAAGTTATTTAAATCTTTTTTCTCTTAAACCTTCTTCTTATATTGCAGCTGCCTCCTTAACAGGATACAATAGCTCATCTCATTCTTCTACTAAATCTTCTTGTGACATTATACTCCTGCTCAAAGCTAAGATTTTTGGAAGAATGTCAGAATAAATTAGGAATCAGTTATATTCAGAAATTTATCGATAATATTTGGGAATAAAAATAAACAATATTCGCACCATAAAATTTAAAGAATTTTTAATTAGTTTAAATAAGGAAATTGGTTTGAAGCGAATTCAAAAATCAATAACTAGAAGTTCCCAATTACAGCCAACTATACTTCACTGCACTTTTCGCCCGAGGTACTTAAGATAAACTGTCATTAATATTCCATTTTTAGTTGTAGCATAAGATTTAACTGTTGTTTTCTTAAGTATTTTGCCACTAGGATACTGAGTAATACTGAGGTTCTCAGTATTCTATTGGATGAGTACTTCGATGAGATGCAATGAAAAGGCAAATAACTCCATTCTAGAAGAGTCCTACAAAAGTTATAGTCATTCCGAGTATAATTTATAGACTTTAAAAGACTTTGTGTCTTTTAATTCGTGTCTCTTTTGACCATATGCTATTCTTAGTCGCTGGTTTCATAGCCAAAGGTGCCTGAATAACCGATCTCTCCAAATCATAATTAAAGATCATTCAAGTAAATTAAGACTACAGTTATTTTAGCCTTACAATTTATTGCTGACAAAGATATAGAAAAAGCACAAATTCAAGAATCTAATTTTTTAACAAATGTTCCTCTAACAGATTTTCCACTGTTGGAGAGTTTCCTTTTCTAGTAAAAGAAAAGCTTTGGTTGTATACGTATGTTCTAAGTCTCCACTTTTCTCACACCCATCTGAAAATTCAGTAACATTACAGACTGAAAGCCGATCAGAATTTTTAAGAGATGCATCTTCTTATTTCTCACCTTTAGGAAACTTAACAAAACAATATCTGAAACATCCTAAGATAGTTTCTACAAAAATTTAATTATCCGGAAGATGGCAGTGGTCGAAATCCGATGTAAAGAAATCAAATTGAAACTGACAAAGGTGTTAAAATGCATCATTTTTTTATTCGTAGACGTTTCAAATAGTAGAAGTTTACATCCAGCCTTTATTACACATGGGATTAGAGATGGGCCTAATATAACATAAACTTCTTTACTTCCAAAATCACTGAATGGTCTGCAGTTCAAACCTAAGCAATGAAAGATCTTAACTATATTACGTTTAGCCTCTCTCAAGATATAGATATTTAAGACAAAATTATGAGGAAGTTCGATATTACACAGATGCATTCAGGAATAGGGAGAAACATCTTTCCCGTCCTCCAAAAAGTTACTACTATTATTATTTTACTAGCATTGATCAATCTGCTGTTACTATTTTTCCTTAGAATTTATTACAAGTGATTACGAGAAATCAAGAAGGGAAAAAAGCAAAATTAATATTATCACTATAATGGTGGACAGACACTTTAACTATAAAAAAGAGACGATTCTGGACTTAACTTAAAAAATTTCAAAAATGTCATGATCAATAAAAATGGAATATTTATTGTAATGGCTTTCAACTAGGACTCACAAAATGGAACTTTGATATAATTCAGACAAATAAAGATGCCTGGCATAGCTTCTGTATAAACTGCTTTTCACCTTCTGTACTAAAACAACTGCTGAGTTTGATGCCGCATTTTATCTAGTAAAGGATTTGGTTCCTTGAGTATTTTTATAATATGTATCGGGCGTTTTGCCTGTATCAAAAGCTTCACTAACTATAGCAAATATTCTGGAGACTTTCTTTCCGATGGAGGATAAATGAAGATCAGATAACAAGCATCCGAAATTGTTTTCTAATCTAACTACCTTTGACGTTCCTCTATTTTTAACATCCGAAATAATATGTATTGCAACTCAACTTGGTAATAATAATAATAATAATAATAAGGCTTCAGATCTAGACAGCCATGATAATATTATAATGAAAGAAATTCTTAAAGCAGTGCCTCAGCTCTTATTTCTTTTCGGTAATAAATGTTGGGAATTAGGATGCTTTTTAAGTTCTTAAGCCATGAAGAAGCCGTTCTGGTTTTGAAGAAGCTGAAGAAGGGGTAAAAGTTCAGATCTTTCTTCCTTATATCTAAGGATATGTTTATTACCTTTACTTGGAATGATTCTAGAAAAGCTTATATTGCGTCGATTGCACCATAAGTTATTTCTGGTTCATTCCTTATATTATTTTCAATGCGTCTTTAAAGAGGGCCTTTGCATACCATTCCTTGTCAATATACACTGAAGTGACAAAAGTCATAGGATAGCAATATGCAAATATACAGATGGCAGTAATATCGCGTATAAAATGTATAAATGCGAAGTGCTTTGGTAGGTTTTTCATTTGCGTTCAAGTTATTCATGTGAAGATGCTTTGACGTGATTATGGCCGCACGACGAGAATTAACAGACTTTGAACGCGGAATGGTAGTTGGAGCTAGACGCATGGGTCATTCGATTTCGGATATCGTTAGGGAATTCAACATTCCGAGATCCACAGTGTCAAGATTGTGCCGAGAGTATCTAATTTCAGGCATAACATCCCACCATGGACAGAGCAGTGGTCGATCACCTGCACTTAACAACCGAGACCAGCGACGTCTGCGTAGAGTTGTCAATGTTTACAGACAAGCAACACTGCGTCAAATAACCGCAAAAATCAATGTGGGACGTACGAGGGACGTGCCCGATAGGACAGTGAGGCGAAATTTGTCTTTCTTGGGCTATGCCAGCAGAAGACCGACTCGAGTGCCTTTACTGACAGCACGACATCGCCTGCAGCGACTCTCGTGAGCTCGTGAGCATATCGGTTGGTCCCTAAATAAATGGAAAACCGTGGCTTGGTCAAATGAGTCACGATTTCAGTTGGTAAGAGCTGATGGTAGGGTTCGAGTGTGGCGTAGAGCCCATGAAGCCATGGACCTAAGTTGTCAACAAGGCACTGTTCAAGCTGGTGGTGGTTCCATGATGGTGTGGGCTGTTTTTACATGGCATGGACTCGGTCCTCTGGTGCAACTGAACCGATCATTGACTGGAAATGGATACCTTCAGCTACTTGGAGATCACTTACAGCCATTCATGGACTTCACGTACTCAAACAACAATGGGATTTTTATGGATGACAATGCGCCATGTCTCCGGGCCACAATTGTTGGCGATTGGTTAGAAGAACATTCTGGAAAATTCCAGCGAATGATCTGGCCACCTAGATCGCCCGACATGAATCCCATCGAACATTTATGGGACATCATCGATAAGTCAGTTCGTTCACAAAACCCTGCACTGTCAACACTTTCACAATTATGGACGTCTATAGAGGCAGCATGGCTCAATATTCCTGCAGGGAACTTCCAACGACTTATTGAGTCCATGCCACGTCGAGTTGCTGCACTTCGCCGGGTAAAAGGAGGACCGACAAAATATTAGGAGATATCTCATGACTTTGTAACTTCAATGTAATTGATATTTAGAAAATTTATATTCCAGAAACAAAATATACTGCAGCTATTTCGCTGGACAGATGCATTTGATTTTGATCGGCTGTAGTGACCAGATGTTGTCTTTGCTCTAAAATGATTAAATACCTACAGAGACATTATTAAACGTTTTTCAATTATTTATCCTAAAGATCAATCTACGCCGTCGCAAATGGTGTAACATTCACAAGAATAAGAGATAGAGGTTGCCCATAAATATCGTGCATTAGGCCAACACTTTGTCACTTAGTTACCGATTCCGCTGCACAAGAACATAATAACATTGACTCTAAAATACTGACTTAAGTATACGCAAACGACTTGAAGATTATAGTAGACACAAGATCAAGATGCAAGCTTAAAAAACGAGTTAAAATCATTTGAGATAAATCTAGTAAATTCCCGATTCTCTAACGACTCGAATAAGCATACGCGTAAAACTCTCTATGGTATGAATTGCATAGGAAGGAGAATTAATGAGACTTATGCAAGATTTTGCCTCAAATCACTTTACCGTCCCTAGTTACTAACCCATGGGGTAAGCAAAGTAAAATTCTACGTCATTTCCATTCCCTAGTCATCATTTTCCATACCCTAGTTACTAACTTTTGGGATAAATAAAATCAAGGTAAGATTTTGTCTCAACTCAAAATCCATACCCTAAACCCATACTTTTGGAATATGTGAAAGCAGGATATGGCCTTAGCTTGTTCATACATGCTCCAACTTAAAAATGACCAACTAACGTATCCGCATCATGTCCCACGTTCAAACCTTGATCTTATTCTTCGATTATCTGTCTCCAATAATTATTTGATGTGTTGACATTGATGTTAAATCTTCGAACACACTTAGAGAACTAACGTTTTTTACTGCTGAATGATCTGCCCCTCATTGTTTTGGATTAATCTCATTTTCGAAAACATTCTTGAAAACATAAATATCGATGAACTGAGTATATCCACGTCACACAAAAAGTTTTGCAAAATGTGTTTTATATAATATTTTTTCCAAAAAACATTGTTTCTAATGTAAAAGTTAAGTGCTCATTCTGTGCGCTTATATTAAGTTTTTTGTTTTACAACTTAGTTTAGTTAATGATGCATATTCATACCACCAATGATATTATTTTTACCATTACAAAGTAATCATCTATTACAAATAAGATTTTGTAATATTTTCCAGCTGTAAAAACTGTTAGCTGATTGTGATAACTTTGATTTTCTGTAAGGTGTAATAAAAATCTTTACACTGGTGTGCAAAAATAAAGGACGAAGTCGAAAAATTAGCATATCAGCTGAACGAAGAGGCAGAGCGGACAGAAAGACCAATCAGGAGATTAAGTAAGGTGATGTACGGTAGCACATGCGCAGATATGCAGGTAGACGTAATGGGGAAGTGTCTGAGTTGTATAAAGCATGTTGTCGGTGTAAGATCAGTATTTCTGGCAAAGAGATTGCACGCCGTATAGCAATTAAAATCACACCGAGTTGCTGCCTCAGCGAGAAATGGCGAATAATCAATCTGTTAGACGACATCTGGATGCTTTTACCCGAGGTCGAATCATTGGGCAGTTGGAGGAAGGCCGCAGTGTGACAAGTGTGGCTGCAGAGTTCGGAATTGCTCACAGCATCGTTTTACGACTTTGGAGACAATTTCAAACTACAGGAACAGCTATCCGGGGGTTTAGTAGTGGTCGTCCACGAGGAACCACACCCGCAGATGACAGGTATATTGCCTTACAGGCCAGAAAAAACAGGCGGCAGACAGCGGGAGAAATCACTAGACACACGACACAGGTGACTGGACGACCGATATCGCGTTTTACCGTGGCCAGAAGACTGCACGGTGGTGGTCTGTTTGCACGACGCCCTGTACGGTGTGTACCTCTAACGCCTGCCCATCGGAGAAGGCGTTCTCTGTGGTGCCGGGAACACCGGAATTGGAGAGACAATGAATGGGGACGAGTACTCTTTACAGGTGAGAGCAGATTCAGTCCGAGTAGCGATTCTCATCGCATACTCATCTGGAGAGAGCGGGGAAACCGCAATCATCCCTCGAACATCATTGAAAGGGACAGGTACGGAGGTGGCGGTGTTCTCGTTTGGGGAGGCATCATGTTTGGTAGTCGTACAGACCTTCACATCTTCCACGCAGGTTCAGTCAACGGGACCCGTTATTGTAACGAGATTCTTCTTCCATATGTGCGTCTTTTTAGAGGCGCTATGGGTCCGCAGTTCCTTTTCATGAACGACGATGCACCATGTCATCGCACAGTAGCTGCTGAACAGCTCTTAGAGAGTGAGGATATTGAACGTATGGATTGGCAACATGGGCAGACGCTGTGAAACCTGCCTAGCAGTCAGGGGAGATCATATCCTCTATTAAAGACCGGATGTTTCTTGCTGCCCAGCCATCACAGGGATGTTTCGGCCTTCAGTCGCATTGCGCTCCATGCTACTTTTTCAATAAAGCTTCTTTTTATCCCTCTGATTTCTCTTTCAGTAAGTGTTGCTTACATTACTCATGTCCTTACGTATTGGGGATCTTACGGTATTAAACGATCTCCGGATCTCAATCCCATCGAGCATGTATGGGATTTTCTAGGCAGACGCTTGGCAGCTCGTACCTTACCACCAGTAACGATTCCGGCGCTTCGATTGGCGCTGTAAGACGAATGGGCAGCAATGCCTCAACAACTCATTGACACCCTCATTCTCAACATGGGCAGACGCTGTGAAACCTGCCTAGCAGTCAGGGGAGATCATATCCTCTATTAAAGACCGGATGTTTCTTGCTGCCCAGCCATCACAGGGATGTTTCGGCCTTCAGTCGCATTGCGCTCCATGCTACTTTTTCAATAAAGCTTCTTTTTATCCCTCTGATTTCTCTTTCAGTAAGTGTTGCTTACATTACTCATGTCCTTACGTATTGGGAATCTTACGGTATTAAATGTGTTGACTTGGAAAGCTTTTGTACAAAGTTATATTGAAACAACCGTCTCGTCCTTAATTTTTGCACACCAGTGTACTATTTGCATCAATACAAAAGAGTTCAACAAACTGAATACTGCTTTGTTTGTAGTGTACTAATACTTAATTATTAATAGAACAGCAACATTAAAACTTTCATTTTTGTAATAATAGCAAGTTTTGCTGTCTTTAAATTCTTTATTGTACTTGCATAGCAAAGTTTTATATTATATTTCTTCTAGCATAACACTATTATTGTTTAGCAACGATTTGAGTGTTATAGATTTCACTTTTTCAGAGTTTGGCTTACTTCGAAAACATGAACTAGCTCCAAACACCTGGTAGACGTGAAGCTAATTATCGCTGTTTTTGATGTAACCACAGAGCCTTGAAAAGGTTTAAACAACCTTTTTATTAAAACAGAATTTCGAACATAAATGCATTTCTTGTGATAATATAATCAACCACCAATTGCGATGGTGTAACTAAAGTAACAGTCAAATTCAAATTTCAAACGTAGACTAGTAGTCAAAGACTACGGAATTAAATTTTAATCTAACCTGGCTTAAAACTCTAACCGACATAGCAATTCAAATTTCAGCCTCAATAACGCCAAGCCGAAGAATTAGAATTGTAAACGTACACGAGATGGCAGGAAACACGTAAAGTGGCCGCAGGGGCAAAAGCACGTTCTGTTTTACAATCCAAAAACGTTAGTTTAAATGCTATCTAACTCAACTTACATTCTGGTGAGGTAACAGAAGGGAGAAGTTATAGTAAAAGTTTAATTAGTATAAATAACCGATTGATTTAAAAATTTTACACATTAATTACTAGAAGATTATTATTCTGTTGTTTTTTGTAATGATTAGAATCGTTTCAAAGATCTTTTGATTAGATTTTAACATTAATTTTAATGTTTCATAGCCATTCTGAACTATTTGGTGTTTCACTGAAAGCTGCATTATTGTTCAGTACTCCTTATATTGATTTGAATAATCACGAACGTTTAAGCTTGACCGTATTGTATAAGTGATTTGTTTAACTGAAATATATTGTTACGAAATGTACAGGCGCGGTAAGATGGCTTCCCCGCAAAACAGTTTTAGGGTTGCCATAAAAATGGTAAGGGTGTAAGGATCCTAAGTTTTACTAACGTTTATTTTATTTTAAATCTTTACTATCACTTCTTATTTTCTACTTCCGGCCAGAATTAAAAGCTTTAACAACTTATTTATGCAAATTTGTCTTGCGAACGCCAAGTACTTAAGTTGTGGCTTTTTGCCAAGCAAGAGAGAGGAAGGAGTTAGTCGAAGCAGGCCGCTTGCCATAGTAGTTTTACTCGGTTGCTGGTTGCCTTCAAGGCCAGAGGTTTAATCCTCTTGATAATTTTAAACGTATCATAGTGTTAGCAGTTCTCTGTACTACATACGGCTTTTTGTTAATATACGGCCAATCCTGGAGTTAGGCACTTGTTTGATTAATCCAAAGTTATTTTAGTTAGAGTTTAGTTAATATTTTTATATTCTTACGTTCAGACCACAAATGGTTGGTCTCTGTATTCCGAAGTCCGGAAATCATTGTAAAGAGAGAAAAATAAAGGGTTTCTTATACCCTTCCTGTGTGTATTGTCTACTACCCAAATTTATTGAACATAGCTTTAGTAAGCTCCCTGTTCCGAGTCAGGACCGTTAATGTTCCCTAAGCAAGTAAGGAGGAACACAGAACCTGATAAGGGAAGGCAGGGTTTCCACTTTTGGCGATAAATCGTCCATTTGACAAGATTTGGCGACAAAATTGGCGATATCCCATGGACGGATGGAGAACCTTCTGGAACGAATTCTTACCGGTTTAGCCCAGAATGTTCTCGAACACAAGCCGAATGCTATATAAACCCTGCTGGTCCGCAGTCAGTTAGTGTGTGTGTGTGTGTGTGCCTTGTCTAGAGAGCTGATAGTCAGTCATTGAGCGAGTGTCTCGAAGTCTAGCGCTGAGTTGGTCGTCGAGTGCATCGAGAGAATCTTTTAGTGCATCGAGAGAATCTTTTAGTGCATCGCGAATTAGTGCACCATCGAGTTTTGTCTTAGACTATGCTGAGTCGAGAGCTATACTCTTGTGTATCGTCGAATGCATCGCGTGGAGAGTCTCGAGAGTACGTGGAGTTCTGAGAACGACCAAACAGAGTCGGAAGCTGTACTCTGGTGCTTTGCAGTGAAGCTATTTCCACCGTTAGTGCCTGACGGGGTGAAGGCTGTGTCGCTGATTGTTCCAGCGTGTTTATAGTAGATTTTCGACGACTGTAAAAAGTGTTACTGGAGCTGTCCTGATTAATATTGGCTAAATAAAGTGTGTTTCGATATTTCATCAAGTGTCGTCGTTATTCACTCCAAATCTACGAACCCTGTACGAACGTGAAGGAAGAAAATAACGTAACAACTGGTGTCAGGAAGAGAAAAACGTAACAACTGGTGTCAGAAGTGGGATACGTAACAATATAATTGCTGTATACATGACATATTTTGAGCTTTCAGTTTATTTACTTTTTAATTGAACTGTTTTATTTTGAGTAATATTTAATAATGGTTTATGATTAATCGCAAATTTGGATGTAAACCTGCTGTCATAATGTAGATCTTTGAGTACGAATCACATTTAATTCAGTTCTCTTACACTGATTGAGAATTAGATAACTCTAACCTCAATCTCTAAATCTTTCGCTATACTTTATTTATATATTTATTTTATTTTGTTAATAAAAGAAATGTATTAATGTAAGTAAATCTGTCCTTTGTTCAGGCAATTCAGTTACCTATCTCCATGACATGTAAATTGCTTCACTGGGCCTAATATACTTTATTTGATGTAATTTTACTGAATATATTTTTTTCTTTTTATTAAAAACACTGGTCATTTTTCAGATACGTGACGCCACTGAAGACTGCATTAAAGAGGCTCTGCCTTCATCAGAGGGCACACTTGTGTCATATCTTACTGCCGCATGCAAAGACAAATCTTTGTTTGAAAAGGTAAAAGTAATAGATGAATATATGGCTATTTTCACTGATGACAATAAACGAAATTAATCTCTAGAATAGCTGAAGAAGAATGTGTGAGTTATAGAAAAGCATTACTCTAAAGCAGTTAAACAACTGAACTGATTGAAACCCTAAACTAATAAAATACGAAATTTTCATCTCATATTGCTAATATGTTCTCCATTTATTACACTGCAAACCTCGAAACTGTATTCTAAACAGACAGATAAATTATAAAGATGTTTTGTTTGGCGCACAGGCAAAAAAAAAAAAAAAAAAAAAGAGGCTAATTTGGTTTGAGTTAAAATTTGAGTAAAAATAACTAATTTGAGTAAAATTTGAGGCTAATTTGAGTAAAAGTAACTGGTTACAGGCGAAAACGTCGCAGATGAAAACGTCACGGAGAAAACAATGCAAGACGAAAACATCGTGAAAGAAATGAAAGCAAAGAGAAAACATTGCAATTCTAAAACATCATGATATAAAACATCGTTGTCGAAAATAAAGTGTTTCAGAAACATGACATCGCAGTTTTAAAACATCGCGGTAAAAAATAAAGCACCTACAAATTACCGCAAGAGGATAACATTGCAGACACTGTGTTTTTCAGGTTCTAAAAGTTGTAAGTGTATACCAGCATAATGATTTGTAAGCGCTAGAAGGAGTAAGGAATATTTTACTTACGTATATCACATTTTTTTAATTAAATAGTAAATTTTTGCTAAAAATGCAAGAAGGAAACTAAACATTCAAAAACTGAAAGTGAGTAGAAAATTAATGCTAAGCATAACAGTTAATATAATTTTAAAGTTATGTAATTAACTATTAAAGGTCATTATTGATGATATTTTATAAAAATGTATTGGAGCTTTTCATAAAAAATATAGTCTAAAAATATCAGATAAACAAAGGGAAAGAAAGTTATGTTACAATTGGATAATTAATTAAATGATTGTAACATCATGCAATATTTCATCCTCCCTTTTCTTTTTCTAAACCATATTTTTTATTTAAAACTACCAGTACAGTTTTATAAAAGAGATTAATTGAATATTAACCTTTAATATTTAACTAGATAAGGAAAGCACTAAATAGGAATTTAGTTGTATAATAAATTTTCAGACATAAAATCAGACTATATTCAAACTATTTTCCCAATTTTTAAAACAAAAAGTATGCAATAAATAAAAAGGTTTTATATAAGTTTTTTTAAGTTTATAAATTACATTATTAAAATATTTTAATTAACCTTGTCTACTGTTATTTTAAATAGGATCGAAGGTAATAAACGCTTTTAAAAGCCACTCTGTATATTTTCAAAATATTTTTGCTGTCGAAGTCTCTCAGCGAGGTGAATAATACTTCATTACGTAACTCATGATGACCATTGCTTCTGGGATGAATATGCTATACTTTAGAGAGCGACATCAAAGCCGCTTTAAAGACTGCCAAGTACCAAGTCGTTCAATTCTATCATTGTAATACTTAATAATTCTATTTTATGCTATATCTTTCAAACAAACTCAGAGTTCAACAAATTCAGAGTGAGTTTGTTCAACAAACTTCAGAGTGGAGAACCTCTTAGATGCTCCTTAAGTTTAGAATGAAGGCTTTTTTTCCAAATAAAATTTTTTTATCAATTTAAACATCTTCTTGATAAAAAATAAGATCTGATCTAAACCGTTTTGCAATAGCGTGATTAGCTTCAAATCATTTATTTAGATAGCTCCGATAAATTATAACTAACTTAACGGCTTCTGATTAATAAATGCACCCTTATATCGTCATCTTTCTCCTTTGAACTTCTCTCATTCAGAAGAGTAAAAAGTTATTAACTAGTGAAGTAAAATCAATCCAGACTCCCTATTTTGCAGTGTATTCTTTTGTCAGAAGACCTAAGGATATAAATTTGTTCCTAACAAGGATTGGACACGTTTATGGACAACAGAATCTTGATTATCCATCAAACTTGGGACTGCCGTCATGACGGATATTTAAGAAACGCATTCTAAAGCTCATTTCGCCAGTTCAACTAGATATGAGCAGTCAGTAATTGATGAAATGCTTTTAAGATGAAATGTTTAAGTGTTAAGTTAAAGCAATAATTAAAAACTGATCACATGATAACTTCTTCGCTTGCTTACTATTATGTACAGTAAAAAGATGTCAGAATCCAAAACATAAATAAATCCAAAGCAGTCTGTACGCGATGAGTATGAAATATCTCAAGAAGCAACTGACATCCCACGATTATGGTAATTTATAAAGAAATTTTATTATTATTATTATTTACTATTATTATTATTATTATTTACTATCATTATTAATTACTATTATTTACTATTATATTTCTACAATTTTTAGACAAAATTTTAGCTTTTAATTATATTTGATGCACAGTGGGGCAAGATACCTAAACTTGTCTTGGTTTTTAATCGAAATATAATATCCATCAAATACATATTTATTATAGTTCTTGCATAATTAATACTTTGGAACATAAAAAAGCTAATATTTTAGGACCATAATGCAAAAAGTCAGATATGATGTTTTAGAATATGAATAAGATTTTGTAATATTCTGTAAAGAGTTTAAATAATTAGTCTTAAAAATCACAGTTGTATAACGTTCTGCATAAATAGTGAGGTAAAATAAATGGCAAGAGCTTCGGATCTTGTCGGATATTTTATTCGCATGGTGATAATCTCAGTTTGTTCCCAAAGTATGAAAAGTGTTAAATGTTTGCGATTTTTGTGATTTCGGCTGATAAAATCTTTTGGAATGCAATGTGACGAATTTTTGTCAGTGCAATATTATAAAATGGGTGCATGTTTAACAGCATGTGTATTTTAATGCTTATTAGTTTTAGGAAAAAATATAAATAATAAGGTAAGAATTTTCTAACATCTTAATTACCGCTTGGAATAAACTTGAAAAATATTTGTTTTTTGGAAAATTAGGTTAAAAATATAACACAGACATGGAAACTAAAGAATAAGATCGCAAATTCTCCCATTTTTAGTCTAAAAAAATTACAGTTGGCTGAATGCTTTAATTTATGCGGTCTTTGTCTTTAAAAGTGCAGGAGCTTGGATGCGGGATTTTAGATTTGAAAAAAAGCTGTAAACAAACTAAGCCAATGATGGAACTGGAGAATAAAAAGGAACATAGAAATCTATTTGTTCCTCTTCATGAAAATTAAGTTATTCTATTTAAATGAGATTTAAAAGTTCTGGAAACACTGAGGCTAAAAACTTTTTCTCAAGAAAACATTGCATTCCTTTCTCAACATGTAGCAAAACGTAGAGAAAGGCTTATTCAGCTCATGCAGAAATGTTATTGCATAATGTCAAATAAAGATGCTATAGTTTTGATGATAATAATTAAGTTATTTACGCACTAATATAATCTGCTTAGAATGAGCAATTGACACTATTTTGACACTATAAATTTTTGTAACTAAAGAAAAGGAAATAAAGCTTTTATAAAGAACTAGTGGAAGTAACCGATGGCAGTTAAGTTACATTGAGAGTAATGTATTATTTTACTTATGACATCATTTGAAAATTTGCATAATAGCGTTACACATCATAAGAAATTTGATGCGTCATTATGCATAAAAATGTCAAAGAAACGAAGTAATATTCAATAATGTACCACAACTGACTACGTAATCGTACCTTTTTCAGCGATATGTAACCCATATAAAAATTTCGATAGAAAATTAAACCTCTCTCATATTACATCAGCAAGAACGGCACGCAGCCATTGTTGCTGATATATCACTGTCCCTATTGTTGCTGATATCAGCACTGTTGCTACTCGGAAAAACGAGAGCGAAAATTAGCGTTTTAAGCATGTTTAATTAATATCTCTGATTTTAGCAATTTTTTTAAAAAAAAGGGGACGTCGGCCTTTTTCAGGACCCAGAAAAGAACTGTAGAAAGTTTGGTGACGATAGCTATAGTAGTGACTGAGTTATTAGCGAACAAACACACAAACTTTCTTCTTTTTATATAAATAGAGTAATGAAAATAGCTTCGATATTAGTAGATTTTTAATAATGTGTCTTTGAATAATATATTTAAATTTTTCATTATTAAGATGGAATTTAACACCTTTATTTAAGTAAAAAAAAACTGAAAAATGTCTATTTAATATGACAAAGTAAGCACTGGATGACTCCTTAAAACGAGCTTCCACAAGAGGCTTTTCTCGACAGAATGTACATGCTCCTGACATAATTACAGCAGAAATAAAGTTTAGCTAGTAAAATAATTTATTTTTCCATGGTTGACGATAAAGTGCAACTCTAGTTTTGATATTTCATCTACCAGAAATGCTACATTTGTAGCGCTAAAATTAAATTTCTATAAAGTGTGAGCATCTTAATTAAGAGGAACTTTTATCATAGAACTTTCGTCAAAATTAAAATTTATTTTGATAGAACAGAGTCAAGTGAATAAAAGTGTACCAGATAGCTATGCGATCGTTTCCGAAACGCTTTTTAACTTTTCTTATAAATGAAAAAGAAGTAATTCATGTATCCTGAACATATCACCTCTTGCTAATATCTCTAGTTTAACGGCATGTAGTTGAGTCTATAGAGATCGGCCTTCTCCTCCTGAAATTTGAGCATTATTTCCATTCTTTTTTTTTTTTTTTTTTTTTTTTTTTTTTTTTTTTTTTCAGTACGAAGAATGTTTTTCTGAATACGAAGCAAACACTGCTTTCAAAAAATTGGTAAGAAAGATAATATATACTTAAATACTGCTATATTAAAATTACTTTTTAGCAATTTATTGTTTGTATAACCTGATTTATTAACCTTTTTTCATGAGAAAGTATCCTTTTCACTTGATAAATACAGTGGAATTATATTTTAAGACATCCAGTTTAAAAGTACATACTTTTGAGAATCACCGTATTGTTTATTCTCTTTAAAAAAACTATTCCCATTTTAATTCCTGGACTCAATTTTTTAGTAAAAATGCGGTCTACTCATACGTTAAATTTAAACAGATTTTGGGGGAATACAGTGTATTCTACTCCTTCAATAAGAAAGCTAATGAATAAAGTTAATATCTAAATTCTGCAGATTAAATAAAATGAACAAACAAAATATTTTTGTAGGCAAACTTTCTCTCAGGCTTAAGAACTCTTTTCTTCGAATAGCCTTGGGTCAAGAAAATATTAGCACAGAATTTTCGTCTTGCGTCTATCTTTTGAAGTTAATTATAATCAAATTTTGTAAATATACCTTTTTCTCCACAAGCTATAAATAACTTTATTTTAACTTGCACTCAAATTTATTGTCAAGTTTAAAAGTTAAGAGGATACTAGTTTAGACAATAATTCTAATTCATTTCTTTATTTGGAGATATAAATACGTACAATGAGGTCCCGACATTGTTTCAGAATTATGTAGTCCTGCATTTGAAATTAATAGACTTTACACAAGAAAAACTGAAATATCCGATTTCTGAAATTTTAAAAGAATAATTCCAGGTCAAATTACGGTTGACGAAGAAGAATAAAATCATTGATACATTATTTTGAATTGACTAGTTCTGAAAAGGAATTATATAATAGATATGAAAGTGAATTCGCAAACGTTTTGTCACATCTGAAACAAATCAAAGCCTTAGACAAGGAATTATAATAAAAAAGCAGTAAAGTTCTGACGTAGTGCAAGGCAAAAAAAATTTAACTTGAAAAGTACCCAAAATAAATTTATGCAGGTAAAAAAATTGCAGCATTTTTATTACTTCCAAGAAGCAGCTCCAAATATCTAGAGATGGAAAAAAAATTAAAAGAAGGGAAGGGTCTTTTTACGAAAATGGCTCATATACACCTTACAAATAGGAAATAAGTTATTTCCTCTCTTCTTTCCGCATGCCTTCGTGGTGTAATTGGAAGCATACTCGACATGTATTCGGGTGGTCCGGATTTCGAATCCTGGAGAGGGCACTGCACATTTTTCACGTCCCAGGATCGTTATAATCTAATCGGAATGATAATCCGGGATCGCCTACTCTACAAGTGGCCCCCGAACTAAAAGATGGTGGACGATAGGATTTGGCGATTGGGTTCTCTCATCTACAGTCGCTCTTTAAAAGGGAGAAAGTATAAGGAATTACCTCCCTCCTTTCCGCATGCCTTCGTGGTGCAATTGGAAGCACGGTCGACGCGCATTCTGAAGGTCCGGTGATCAAATTCCAGTGAGGACACTGCACATTTTTCACGCTCCAGAATAACCTAATGACTCTACAAGGAAATACAAGGAAAAGATTCCTCCAGTCAGTCTGTTAGCCGTGATTTGAAACTATACGTTGAACAATTGCGTTCAGCGGTTTTACCGATCGCCCGTCAGTAGTCTTGCATTTCTGAAACTCCTTTTGATTCGTTCCGCTGCTTGCAACTGGTGTAAAACACATTTCTGCTTTGATTTTTTACTGCACCTCCCTCTGTGCTACACTTTCAATCTGCAGTCACTGATTATCCCGTAAAATGTATTCTGGTTGCATCGCTGCAAAACATCTGCAATATGAGATATCGTTCCACAGTAAAATGATTTCCAGAATTTCTGGTACTCTTGCTTGATTTTCAAAAATTAAATTTCTATCGGTTCTATTAAACGTTTAATTTTAAGTTAATGTGCATCCATAACCAAAATATACACCTTCCGCTTATTATTTCTTCATTCATTATTTTATATTTTCTTTGCATATTTGGAAAGAAATTACATTTATTATTTAGAAAACTCAACTTGGCAACTTATCTAAATTTTCAAAACTGAATTTTGAAAATTTTGACAATTGCTGAACTGCACTGTGTCACCAAATCACGTTATTTTTTTATAATTTAAGGGTTTATCAACACAAGAGGAGAACACTACTTGAAAGTGGTGTTCCAATAGTTTATAAACTTAGTATTTGGAGATACTGAAGCAACAAGGAACATTGTATATTGTAAAAATTCGTAGCACTAGATTCGAAGCTTATGTACAGAAGATTTCATTGCTACCAAATATAATAATGACAATAGACAGATTAAAACGCATGAATAGTAGATATTAATGAAGATTGAAAGCAAAGCGTTTCTGCCTCTCATGTTCCATTGCTGACACGTTTGTCATGGAGCTTAGCAACTTAAATTATACTTGAAGTTGGCAGCTTGGGGTGTTAAAACACTAAAGATTAATATTCTCCGATGAATAAAACTTCTATGTGTTTCGTAATAATAAGCACGTTAGAATATGGTCTAAATTTAGTCTCAAAACGCCATGGACTTCTTTGAAGCAGTAGCTCACACATATGCCACATTGGAAACTTTGACAGTTCACCTGCATCTTTTCATGACTCATGAACACCTGATGACGAAAGACTATTAAAAAAGAAATCAAAGTTTCCTACCAGTTTTTAGTTGCTAAAAATGAATCAAGAAATATTCCACTGAATATTAACGCCATGATTTGGGTACTACATCTTTTAACATAAACTCTTTGGAATATTTTTGGGACAGGCGGAAATATACCTACGTTTCATAAATTCAGCACTATTCTAAGTAAAAAACGTATTATCGATGCTGCAGAATTTGTAAAAGACTAATTCTACAGACTGGTGTCAGCAACTTGCTGACTTCTTGCCTCTACATGTGATTCATCCAAATTGTGATTAAAAGCACCGCGAAGGACCAGTTTGTTATTAAAGTCTTTGTTCGATGACTTTTGGTACTTGTATATTCAGGGCATTTATGTGATAAGATTACTTATGGCAATTTAAGACAAGATTACAATTTTAATAATCTATCTATAAAATATCGTCTTTCTAACTGCTAGTACTTTGATTTCAGGATTTTAGTTCGTTTATTTCAAAGGTTGCCACCCAGATGGTATAGTGGATAGGGGAGTTTACTGCAATACCAAAGGGCCCGAGTTTGAATCCGGAAGAAGGCCTGGCTTTAATAGTTTGTTCCTTCAAAGGAGATAATTCAAGCTTACTTATAGGTGCTTCCACAATCATTCTTAACGCCTACCAAGGCCGAAAGTGGCCACTTAGGAGTGGGCCAAGGCTAAGTGTCCGCCAATGTAAAACAAAAGACAAAAGGCTCTTTTTTCATGTAAATACCACATTTTAGTATAAAATTAAGTGCATTGATCAGTTTAATTCATGCTGATTGTAAATGAAAGGTATAATTACTTATGCAATATAACAGTTATATTGAATACTTTGATACTTTCAATAATCGCGATGTGAAACAAAATTTATTAGAACATTTTATATTTAAAACACTTCTAAAATTTTTACATTTTGTTAGAAACGTTTTCGGAAAAGGAATAAATAATGAATTTACTGAACTCAAATAGATGCATATTATTATAAGCAATTATAAAGTACAATCTTAATTTCAAGGAAGCATACGCTACTTAAAAAAGAAATATTTAAATATTACTTAAAAAGTAATAATTACTGTGTATATGAACTTTATTAGTAGATTTAAACATTTATAACATATTTTTGCCTTTTCTCTCTAGATGGAAATTTTGCCTCCTGTCATGGTGAGTTCTCATTTTTTTATATGTATATGTCTTGGTTTTTAAGTCATATTAGTATGTACGTTCATAAATACAATTTGATTCAAACTCATTTGAATATTTAAAGTAC
Organism: Stegodyphus dumicola; assembly: GCF_044657685.1. Taxonomy (NCBI): domain Eukaryota; kingdom Metazoa; phylum Arthropoda; class Arachnida; order Araneae; family Eresidae; genus Stegodyphus; species Stegodyphus dumicola. Next base: position 106,543,873 of record NC_140775.1, read on the forward strand.
GCAGAGTATCTCTGAGCACTGTATTTTAAAAGGCATCAATCAATTATATGTAATATGGAATGGACTAAAAATATCTTTGTGTAATGCAATAACTCAAAAATATAATAAACTAATAACGAATAAATTTCATTATGTGCAGTATTAACAACTCGACAGATGTCATAGCCATGTTCAACCTCGATAGGAATGCTTGGTTTAACACTTGCATTTGCTTTCGTGATTCTTTAATTGAGGTGGCCAAGGTTATAAATTCTTTCATTGTAAAACTGATTTCTAACAAAACTCTAAAGGAAGAAGTTTAGTGGGATAAAATCAGAATTTCTTGCAGGCCATGAAATAGAACAATTTCTGCCAATCCGCAGTCCTGGAAATCGACGATTCAACTTGTCTCTAATTTTACAAACATGTCATCAGTAAAGGCATCCTGTTCTCAGGAAAATATAGGCACGCAATTTTCTGTCTGAAAAAAAAAGCAGTGGAAAAAGTTTCTAAAACACTGGAAAAAAGAAACCAAAATTGAAGAAAAGGCGAAATTTCCTTTTTAGTTTAGATTTGTTTATTTGCTATTTTCTTTCTTTAAGCTAAATTGAAATTCAGTTTCAGGAAATACAGCAGTGAAAATGAAGCAGGAAACGTTGAAAGTTGCCTTTCACTTTTCACTGTTGTACGTTTTTGGTATCTACATATGCAAAACATAGGCAATTTTTCCTTTTCTGTAAATCTGATTTTCCGAATTATCTTACTCTTAGTTACTTGTAACATTTTACCCTTGAGTATTCCGAATTACTATTAAAAGCATAAATAAAAACAACTCATTCTCGTGCTTCAAAATTTTAATTTATTGTATTTCTCTTATTATTTAAATTATTATTTTACTATTTTTTGTATATTGTGCACATATTTTCATTCAAGTTCATTTAAATTTTTGAAAATAGAGTAATATTAAAGTGTCTATTTACTGCTCATAATGCAACTGTTAATCGTGCTCTTGAGGCTATTTATCAAATTTCGTTACTCATCACTTAATCTGAGAAAAGCCGTACTATAGGGGAGAATTTTATCAAACCATCAATATCAGAATTTAAACATTTCTAGAAAAAGATGACGAAGACGTTAAAGCTATGCCACTAAATAACAATACTCTTTGCAGAAGAAAGATTAAATGAGTGAGGCTATTGAAATAAAACTTGTTGAAAAGCTGAAAACAAGAAAAGTTTCGGTGCGAACGGATGAACCAACTTTGAGAGACAGTGAAGCCGTACTTGTAACTTATGTAAGATATATTCATAAATAGGATTTTGGCGAAGAAATGTTCTGTAAATCATTAGAAAGCACCACTACCTTCAAAGATATTTATAGTAAGCTAAAAAATTACTTAGATATAAAAAATATACTAATAAAAAATAGAATACATCTTGTACAGCAGATGGTGCTCCTAATATGATGGTTGAAAAATAAAATAAAGCACGGAATAAGAGAAAGGGTTGCTTAAAATTGATAAAAGATGAGAATCCAGAAATGCTTCTTGTGCATTGTGTTATTCACAGAGAAAACTTGGTAGCTAAAAACAATTCGCCTGTTCTAAATGAAGTACTAAATTCAGTTATAAAGTGTATCAATGCTATTAAAGCTAGGGCCAAATGTGAACGTCTTTTCAAGTTATTTTATGAAGAACAAAATGAAGACTATATGAGACTTGTACTTCACACTGAAGTAAGAAGGCTGTCGGAAGGTAAATGCTTAGAAAGATTTATGCAACTATTTGATACTCTTAGTTATTTTTTAAGCTACAAACCTGAAATGAAAAATCCGTTAACGGATGATAACAAGGCAATTGTGAGTTATTTAGCCGATATCTTTGAAAAATTAAATATATTAAATAAACAACTTCAAGGAGCAAATAAAACTTATGATGCAAAGGAAAGATATTTGGTTTCATTATCTTTGTTGAATTATGCCAGGCATATACTATTTACCACAACAATTTTGAAAAGTCTCATTGGCTCCAAAAATGTGACATAACTACTGCTATACTTGTTATTGTTGATCATCTGAAAATTTTATCGGCTGATTTAAAAGATTTTGTAACTTAAAACAAATTGATTTTCCAACTTGGATGATGCAGCCAATGCTAGTGGATTTGGCTGATATTTCAAATATGCAGTAAAAAGAAGAACTCGCAGAAATTCAAAATGATGAGTCAATTAAAACTTTATTTAATATAAAAGGAGCGATGACATACAGTGGATGGACAAAAATATGGAAACACCTTGTGAAATGCATGTTTGAAATGAAAGATTGATTTTAATGAAATATGTAGGTGGCACTGGCGTTTTTGACTATTGATGCCACCTATACAACTTCGTAAATGTGCTAAACAGTTCAGTTGTTGTCGGAGTACTGTTATGTGAGGTTGTCATTGCATTATGTCAGAGTTAACAGACTTCGAACGTGGGCAAATTGTTGGAGCACGTATGGTAGGTGCTTCCGTAAGCAAGGTAGCCGAGGTGTTTAGTGTTTCACGAGGTACTGTATCGAAGATTTATTCCGCATATTTGAAAAGCGGAAAAACATCATCTGCTAAATCACAGCGCGGACGAAAGTGTGTCCTGAGTGATCGTGACAGACGATCATTAAGGCCAATTGTGACGAAAAATAAGAAGACCACAGCTGCAAAAGTTACTGCTGAAATGAATGTTGTGTTACCGAACCCTGTGAGTACCAAAACAATTAGAAGGGAGCTTCATAAACAGGGAATTGCTGGCCGTGTTGCAATTGAAAAGCCACTCATCAGTGATGCCCGTAACAGGAAAAGGTGGTGTTTAAGTCATAAAGCCTGGACTATAGAGCAGTGGAAGTGAGTAATATGGTCTGACGAGTCTTCTTTCACATTGTTTCCCACTTCTGGCCGAGTTTACGTCTGGAAAATGCCATCTCAAGCCTATAATACAGACTGCTTGTTGCCAAGAGTGAAACATGGCGGGGGTTCTGTTATGGCAGCCATATCGTGGTTCTCTGCTAGCCCCATGATAACTGTGTCAGGGCACATGACTGCCAAGACTTATGTGAACATTTCGGCCGATCAAGTTCATCCCATGGTACAAACTTTGTTCCCCGATGGTGATGGTGTCTTCCAAGACGACAAAGCCCCTGTTCACACAGCTCACATTGTCCAGGACTGGTTTTCTGAGCACGAGGATGAGTTGTTCCACCTCCCCTGGCCACCACAGCCACCAGACCTGAATATTATAGAACCTTTGTGGTCTACATTGGAACGGAAAGTGCGTTCTCGTTATTCACCGCCAATATCGTTATCTGAACTTGCCACCGTTTTGCAGGAAGAAGGGTATAATATTCCCTTGGCAAACATACAGGAACTGTATTTATCCATTCCGAAAAGACTGCAAGCTGTTTTGGATGCCAACGGGTTTCCTACACCATATTAAGAAAAGAAACATGTTTGTTTTAAAGGTGTTTCCATATTTTTGTCCAACCCCTGTAGCTTTGTGAGGAAACCAGAATCATATATCCAAATGCAACAAAATTTGCAAGAGAACTATTGTTACCGTTTCCATCTTCATATTTTGCTGCTAAAAAAAGAAAAAGAAAGAAAGAAATCGGTTGGATATAGTGGAACCGAGAGACTTGAGACTCAAGTTATCTAAATTGGAACCTGACATAAAATTTCTTTGCAACAAGTATCAAGCGCAAGGAACTCGCTAAATTTAAATAATAAAAATTATTAATACTTAAAATAAAAAACTTTCACTAAAAGGAGTTTTTTCTTGAATTTCAGTTCTCCATGTTTTGAAAGTTCACTTACTGTGTTTGCTCAGAAAATTTCGTAGTCATTTCTTCTTAAAAGCTATCATTCAAGTTTCTTTCGTGAATATTTCAATTTTTAAATATTAAAAATTATGTATAAGCTAGAGGGAGCTTAAAAATTTTAGAGAGGATTAGGTGGGGCATAGCACAAAAGAGGTTAGGAAACACTGGTCTAGACTGACTGCACAGATAATTTGAACACTTTCACTTCTAGGACCTTAGGTTCTTCGGAGCCAACAAACAAGAGAAATCACATGGGCTCTCGCCGGTATCAAAACCCCTAATCTTTCAGTTGGTGGTTGGATGTAACATTTTGCCCCATAAGAGGAAACACGCAAGAATGCGACATTTGCTTATTATCTAATACCGAAGTCTTTTTTAAATTATTCCTTTGTATACAGATACTTAAAATCTACTAATTATAGTCTAGACTGACTGCACAGGTGATTTGAATACTTTCGCTTCTAGGACCTTAGGTTTTTCGGAGCCAACAAACATGAGAAATCACCTGGGCTCTCGCCGGTATCAAAACCCTAATCTTTCAGTTGTGGTTGGATGTTGTAACATTTTGCCCCATAAGAGGAAACACGCAAGAATGCGATATTTACTTATATTTTCCACTTATATTCACTGAAATAGGCAAAGATAGGCAAGAGATCCAGTAGACCGAATCCAATTTTGATGAGTTATCATCTTGTACATTATATTTAGAGTGTCACTGTAGAGAAAATTAGGTTTTTCGGAGCTGAAGAAAGTGAGAAATCACCTGCGTTTTCGTCGAAATTAGACTGCAGATCTAACTTCCAGCTGTATGTGGTAACTATCTCCACCGCAAGAACACACTTAGAGGAAGACAGTTCTTAGAAACTTACCAGACTGTCTCTTTTGAGTTCCAGGTAATATTGAATGCCAATGTACACAATGTTTGTTGCCATTTTTAAGGGGGCTACAGACTGCGACATATCTAAACTGTAGGCACTCTTAGACAAAAATTACGCACTTAGGTTTTATTAAATACTGTGTGGGCATATTAAAGCATGTTTACAAATAATGTGAAATTAAGTGAAAGATATATTTTTAATTAAACATTCATTTACTTTTAACAGTTTCTAACACTTGATTTTAAAACATTTATTTTCAGGCTTGCTATGATGAAGTATTTAAGAAACACGACATGGAACCTTTTCTGTCATACATTAATATGACAACAGCTGCTTGACACTTGATTCGATGAAGTCCAAAAAATAGCATAATTTTCAATTCTTGGATGATACACGTTTATGTGATGTTGTAGGTAATCGGATGCTAATTAGCTACATAATAAAATATATAACATAAGGAATATTAAACACCCGTGTATTTATTTTAGTTCAATTTGTTTCATTGCTTTTTCTATTAAAGTTGGCATTTGTTGTGGCGAACCTTTGCGTCTTTAAAAAAAAACTGTATTAGTCGCTACAGCGAAAAAGGATTTAATATGTATTTTCACTGAATTTTCTCATTGGTCATTGTAATAAAAGTATCATTATAATCATCAGACGTTAGATAGAACACCGACTTACCGATTTCGATATTTGGGACGAAATTTCCGAATTTTTAACCTTTTTGGCAAATATTATTCAAAATGTTTAAACTATAAAAGTTCTTTACTCCAAAGGGTGAAAATAATTAAACCATTACATTTATAAACATTATAACCATTACATTTAAAGTGTTAGTATCACTATAACAATTAAATAAATAAATAAAATTACAATAACAACAAAAAAGAACATACAAAATACATTCATCATACAGAATAATTAATAATCTATTTATTAAAAAATGAAGAATCTCTGGATATATCATTTCGTCGCACTGTGGAAACGATGGTGGCAACTATGAGCAACTTAGTATTAATTTCATATTTTGTTCGAATTAAACGAATTTTAGATTGTAGAGACATAAGGTTATTTCGAAGGAAAATAAGTGAAAAACGAGCAATGCCTTTGCCAGGACTTGAACCACGGACCTCTCGAATACGCGCCGAATGTGCTGACCACTACACCACGAAGGCACGCTAAGAAGGAGGGAGAAATACCTTATATACTCCCCCTTTTAAAGGGCGACTGGGGATTAGGGGACCCAGTTGCCAAATCCTGGGGGTGGAAAATCATCATCCATTACCTTTTTTAGTGACATTAGGCTGCAGAGACATTAGGCTATTTGAGAGAAGGAGATGTGAAAAATGAGCTGTGCCCTCACCTGGACTCGAACCACGGACCTATGGAATACGCGCTGACCCATGCTGATCACTACAGCACGCATGCATGATAAGAAGGCGGGATAAATACCTTAAAAGGCTTAAAAAGATCCATGAAATCAATTCATATGTTATTTCCTTATGCACAAAGATGCACGCGTCTTTTATGACCTCGAGAACGAGATATTGTAAGCATGATTATAAATTATTTTTTGAAAATAGATAGAATGTCTACTGAAGAATAGTAAAAGCTAGTTGTGGCTGTCGTTCTATTTACGTTCTTAAAGTTATGTACTGAATAGTAAAAAGGTCTATTTAGATATGTACATTTAAGTTTGGTTTTATTTATTTATTTATGACAAGTACGCTAGGTGCTATCTGCCCATGGTGAGGAATGCCTTGTGGAAGACTTTATAAGGGACACTGACTCTGTATCCACGTTATGCATGAAGAAAACACGAAAACGCATGAAGCAAGCCCGTTTGCTTGGAAACCAACCCAGGTCGAACTAGGGGTGTTCAGAAACCTCACCCCTCGGCCGCTGGTGGGCCTGATGTACGTTTAAGAATAAGCAATGAGTAGGCCTAATAAGTTACGAGTAGATTTTTATTTTTCAATAAGTTTTTTTTTGTCATTAAAAAAAACGCCTTATGAGCGATGAAGTTAAATACACAAGAAACTAAGAGAAATCAGAAGTAGGACGATTCCTAATCCTAAATCTGTACTAATTTACTACAAGGTGAACGAAATGTAAGGAATTTGAATTTTAAGGTATGTTGCATTGATTGATGTGATTTATTTAAGTACTTACATATTATTCCGTCAACCTTTCGAGCAAATGTCGGCAACGGTCGCTAATCGCCAGTCGTTACTGCGGAATTCTAAAGTACACGGTTATCCATAAATGGCGCTAAATCGCTGTACTTAGCCAGTATCGACGGGATAATACGCAAGTACCTTTATTTGTTTTAGAATAGAATTTTATTGCAGACAGAGTTTAATTTTTTTCAATCATTTAAAGTTCAAAACATATTCAGAATGTCGCATAAACTCACAAAAATAACAACAGTTATATTCTTCTAAGTTATTTATTTTTTAATTATAATGATAATAACATGTACACAGAAATAACAGTAGCTGTGTTCTACTAAGTCATGTATTTGAAAGTTAATGATAAAAATAATAATAATAATACCAGACATATTTATGTTTTAATAAGTACGAAAATGTCTAGTTTCGATAAAGCAAAGAAACACGATTTAAAACTATTAGCTGAAGAATCCGGAGAAGATGTAAATGAGAATCATAAAATTATCGATTTGAAAAAAATAACTTTGGAGAGCAAAGAATATGGTGAAGAATCCGCCAAAGAAGGGGTGAACACGATAATAAACGAAAGAAAAGAAAAAGAAAAAACTGAAGAGTGAAAACGAAAGCGCCAAGGAGAAACTGAAGAAAGAAAGCGCCAAGATGAAATTGAAGAACGTAGGCGAAAAGAAGAATAGGAGGAACGAAAAAACAAAACATATGAAATGGGATTTGATTTGCGAAAATTACCTGTTGAAGCAGAAAGTAGGTCTACAAAATTCGTTGCCAGTCAAAATAAAAAGTAAATGTACCGAATGAATAAATGTACCGAATGAAGCCAAATTTGGAGCTTCATCGTTTGCTAAAAAAATTTAGTCCCGACGAAAATGATGTAAATTTATGTTTAATTACGCGTCTAAGTTTAGCCAAACAAGATGATATACCAAAAAATAACGTGGTTACTCATTTGCTTGGCTTATTTGTCGTACGACATTGCCCACTTAATCGACAGGAAAACGGACGAAAATCAAAACAATTATAAAGAAGTTAAAATGATCTTATTAAAACGGTGCAAGATGACAGCATAAAAATTACACCAAAACTTTTTTACGCATAGTAAGGGTGTCGAAAATGCATGAAAGAATTCTGCGTACGAGTTAGGTTCTTTTTAATGAATTGATAAATGGAATTAAAGTAAATACTGTTGACGACTAGTCTAAGTTGATTTCATCAGGTGATTTAGTTAAAAAACTAGATGATTATGATACCTTTCAAGTTTCAAGTTAACTTTCAAGAATAAACAGCTGCTTAAAGAAGGGTCTAGTAACAAATGAAATTCTTGAAGAGATAATCCAGTTCTTACAATCAAGGAAAAGAGAAAAAATATTAAGACATAAAACATAATAAGCGTAATGAAAAATGTAAACCAAAATGCTTCAGGTGTAACAATTTCGGACACATGTCAAAGGACTGCCCGCTGCTAAAACCAGTTGAAACATGCCAATAATATAATAAAACAAGACATAAAAGTAACAATTGTGTTACTAAAGTCGAAAATAATTATTCAGATGGTAAACATTATTCTATTAAGGAAGTTGGCGAAAGTTCAGAAGAGAGTACTTTATATCTGAAGAAAGTAAAACTCAATAATTCTAATGTAGTATAGGTTTTAGTTGATACAGAAGGTTCTTGTTGTCTGTTAAGGATTTTAGTTGCTCAAAAACTGAAATCCGAATCTGTTATCAATGAATTATATGATTTTTGGAAATCAAAGGGTACCTGCAGTGACCTCTATAGGAAGGATTAAAGCCGATATTGAAGTTGATAATGTGAAAGTACACGGCGTAAGTATATACTTGTTCCTGATAATGGATCTTATCGTCGGGCGGATACGACTTGATCTCCCTCACATCGGTTGTGTTGGAGAGATATTAGGTATTTTTAAAGCAGGAGAAAGGAAAAATGAGCAACGCCTTCGCCGGGAATCGAACCACGGACCTCTGGAATATGCGCCCAGCGTGCACACACTACGAAGGCATGCTAAGAAGGCGGGAGAAATACCTCATTGTGTCAGAACAACAAAAAAATTTCACTTCGGACGTTGGGAACATAAAATATTTCTTAATTTTCTAATTGAGAAAAAAATAAATCAAATCCGCCTTAAGGTTCTTGATACAAATGAAGTAGAGAAAAATAAAGCCAAATTTGTCAGTTCCCAATTAGAGTTTGTTGACAATGGATTCATTATGATAGAAAATTATTCCAAATGCATCGACTGTTTAATGTATCAGGTTCTATGTTCCGCCTTACTTGCTTGGGGAACATGCAAAGACCTGACTCGGAACAGGGAGCTTACTAAAGCTATGTCCAATAAATGTGGGAAGTAGACAAGATACACAGGAAGGGTATACGAAACCCTTTATTTTTCACTCTTTACAATAATTTCCGTACTTCGGAATACAGAGACCCACTACTTCTGGTCTGAACGTAAGAATATAAAAATATTAACTAAACTCTAACTTAAATTTGGAATAATAAACAAGGGCCTACGTGGAAGATTGGCCTTACATTAACAGGAAGCCGTATGTAGTACAGAGAACAGTTAACACTATAAATACGTTTAAAATTATCAAGAGGATTAAACCTCTGGCCTGGAAGGCAACCAGCAACCGAGTAAAACTGCTAAGGCAAGCGGCCTGCTTCGACTAACTCCTTCCTCTCTTTCTCTTTTGGCAAAAAGCCACAACTTAAGTACTTGGCGTTCGCCAGACAAATTTGCATAAATAAGTTAAAGCTTTTAATTCTGGCCGGAAGTAGAAAATAAGAAGTGATAGTAAAGACTTAAAATAAAATAAACGTTAGTAAAACTTAAGATCCTTACATACTTCCCGCCAGAGTTAATTAGTTTGAAACTGAGGTCTAAAACGACCTTGTTGAAAACTTTTAGCTCTAGAATCTAACGCGAGACCAATCTTTTACAAACATTTCTCACTAGAAACTAGAAATTTAAAAAAAATTTTTTTTTTTTTACATTATCAGCTCCATGGACAACCACTTTTCATCTGTACTGCATCTAAACAGGAGCTTTTAGTTCAAATCTGGTTCCTTCCAGAGATCTGGAAGGAAAACTAGTTTAATGAAATGTTACACAATTAAATGGCAAGTAACATTGTAAGGATCTTAAGTTTTACTAACGTTTATTTTATTTTAAATCTTTACTATCACTTCTTATTTTCAACTTCCGGCCAGAATTATAAGATTATAAGCGTGAAGGTATTTATGCAAAGTTTGTCTGGCGAACGCCAAGTATTTAAGTTGTGGCTTTTTGCCAAGCGAGAGAGAGGAAGCAGTGAGTCGAAGCAGGCCGCTTACCTTAGAAGTTACGCAGTTGCTGGTTGCCTTCCAGGCCAGAGGTTTTAATTCCTCTTGATAAATTTAAACGTATTGTAGTGTTCACAGTTCTCTGTACTACATACGCCTCCTGTTAATATAAGGCCAATCTTCCACGTTTATTATTCTAAAGTTAAATTAGAGTTTAGTTTTATTTTAAACTTTTACGTTTTGACCTCAAGTAGCGGGTCTGTGTATTCCGAAGTACGGAAGTTATTGTAAATAGAGAAAATAAAGGGTTTCGTATACCCTTCTTGTGTATCCTGTCTGCTTCCCACAATTAGTGAACATAGCTTTAGTAAGCTCTCTGTTCCGAGTCAGGTCCTTGCATGTTCCCGAAGAAGGTAAGAAGGAACAATTGACCCTGATAGTGGCGCCCAACGAAGAAGAATAACCATGGCCGAGTTTCAAGAAGAACCTGTGCTGCCTGCAGAAACGGCTCAGAATCCAGAAATGCCAGCTGCCGCCCTGGAAGGATTTGGTTACATCGTCCAGACCATGCGCGCTTCGATGAAACCAGAAGCAACATTTAATGGAAACTCACCGGTAACCAGTTTTTTGGAAAAATTGGATGACCACTTCATGCTCTACCCCGTGCACGAGTTTCAAAAAGTTACCTTAGCTACCCGCGCTTTGAGGGGCCAAGCGCTTAACTGGTTCAAATGTATAGGCAGAAGTCTCTTGGGTCAAGCAGGAAGTCCCACCTATACTTACGAAAATTTCAAGACTGCCCTACTAAAAGCCTTCCCTGTTGTAAGGGATCGTGCGAAATTAGAAACGGAACTTTTTAGTATATATCAACAAAGAATGGAAAACCTCTCAAGCTTTATTTTAAGAAAAATTCACGTCTTCAAACTCTTGTATGGAAACCGTCCGGATCCTGAAATAATTCAAGTGATTTTGCCGAGGTTACTACCCCAAGTGCAAGACTTTATTGAATTAAGAAATCCGACTACACTGGAAATGTTATTTGAGCTAGCAATCCAGTTTGAAAGTAAAAGAACGGGGGACGTCGAAAGAAGACGCCAATATCAACAGCGAAACCAATTTGGTACGCCAAGACTACAGCAAACTCAAACACACGGCTACGGAGGCAAAGTGAATCAGTGGGCAAGGAAACCCGAGCATTCAAAAACAGCCGGCGAACGTCGACAATTCAATAGCAACCCAGGAAAAAAAGTCTCAAGGCCAGGGGAAAAAGAAGGAAAGCAAGGAAATGAAAAATAATTTAAACTAAAACGGATTTCTGCTGACGGGAGGGTGCGGAAATCCGAAGGCAACGAAACCCCTCTTCCTACAAGTTAAATACAGTAATGGTGAAAAATTTGACTCTTCCGAAGATTGAAGTGTTGGTGAATAATATCCCAGCCACCGCACTCCTGGATACAGGCGCGCAGTGTTCCTGTGTGGCAGAAGGTTTTTTTAGGAAGTATTTTCGTAAATATCACATATATAATTCGGATAATACGACAGTGTTAGCTGCGCAAGGAGAAAGATGTAAGTGCATAGGTAAAGTACCTCTGTATATCCGTATCAAGGACGAACAAGTAAAGGTGATGTTTTTTATAGTAAAGAATCTGCAAGCACATATAATCTTAGGAATAGATTTTCTTTCAGACGCACAAGCAACACTGGATTTTAATGAAGCGTCCCTTAAGCTGACAATGAAACCAGTTCGTGCAGAAAAGGCTGAACCGCCGATGTTAAAACTTGACCACCTCCCTAATGACGAGCAAGGAAGAATCCGACAAGTGGTAAGTGAATTTGCTTCGTTATTTAGTGATATTCCAGGATTTACTCAGGTTACTAACCATAGTATTGACACCGGAGATTCAATGCCTGTTCGTCAAAAACCATACCGGTATGATAAGAATAAGGAAAAAATTATAGAATGGCATATTACCGATATGCTACGTAAAAAGATCATAACGCCCATCTCAAGTAGTTATGCTAGCCCGGTGGTTTCATGTAAGAAAAATAATGACTATCCTTTGACGCATCCAAAAAGCTGGAGATTCGTTATTGATTACCGTAAATTAAACTCCATAACTAAATATCCGGTATATCCGTTACCGATCATTGAAGAAATTCTAAGGAAAATAAAATCAACCAAATTTATGACGACTTTAGACTTAACGACTGGTTATTTTCAAATAGGGGTTAGGCCTGAGGACGTGCCTAAAACTGCTTTTATAACCAAGTCTGGCACTTATGCATTTTTGCGTATGCCGTTTGGCCTTTCAGGGGCCCCGGCAACATTTCAGCGATGCATGGACATTGTGTTAAGACCTGTTCTTGGAAAGTCCACATTTATCTATTTAGACGATATCATTATTACTAGTGATAATCTCGACCAACATGTACAGGATTTAAGACAGGTGTTTTCTTTATTAAATGAGGCCAGTCTAAAAGTTAATGTCGAAAAGTGCAAATTTGCAGCCCCTGAATTAAAAATTTAGATTACAAAATATCTCAAAAAGGAATCGAGACAGACGAATCAAAAATAATCGCTGTACAAAAGTATCCGACTCCAAACACGGCAAAGAAGCTCTCTTCTTTTCTAGGACTTTGTTCATATTATAGGTCCTTTATAAAAGATTTTGCAGCTATTGCTGAACCATTGTTAAAATTAAAAAGGAAAAAGGCAAGATTCTCGTGGACGACCGAAGCCAATAGTGCTTTCGAAAAATTAAAACAAGCATTAACGCAAGCCCCTGTGTTGAAATTTCCTGAAAAGGATGAGAATTTATTTCAGCGGATGCTTCGGATTATGCGGTAGGAGCGGTACTTTCGCAAAATCAGCAGCCCGTGGCATTTTTTAGTCGAACTTTAAATCAAACACAAAGAAATTATTCCGCGACTGAGAGAGAGGCACTTGCACTTTTAGCAGTGCAAAAGTTCCGAGTCTATTTTGGAAGAGCGCCAATAACAGTGTATTCTGATCATACGGCGGTAACTAGATTGTACTCAGGGAAAAACTTATCCCCAAGGTTAATAAGATGGGCACTCAAGCTACAAGAATATAATCTGGTAATCAAGCATACCCCCGGAAAGGAAAATATCGTAGCAGATGCCCTATCCAGAATAAAAATAGATGAAGAAGGTAATACAGTAAAGGTGGCAATGCTCACAGCATGTACAATAAATTCCCGAGAAACTGTAATAACCGAACTGGATAAGGATCCTGAGTTTGGAAACATTTATGAGTATTTAAAGGATCCTGAAAATTTTAGCCACCAAGATATTGTGGCGATAAGAAATAGGGCGGCACATTACGAACTAATAGATGGTCTATTATTCTATACAAAAACTACGAATTCCAACAACGAATTTCGACCTGTTATCCCAGCTAGTCTTAGATTAAATATCCTGCAGGAGCTCCATGACAGCCCTTTAGCTTCTCATGCTGGTATTCGAAACGCTATCCAACGCGTACGCGAGGCAGTCTACTTTCCTGAACTGCAAAAGTTAACAAGGGCGTATGTCCAGTCCTGCCCAACATGTCAAGCAGTTAATTATATTAATTTCCGCCCGGCCGGGTTTCTAAATAGTATTAAATCCGAATTTCCAAATGAAATAATTGGCATCGATTTATTGGGCCCTTTCCCAAAAAGTCAGTTAAATAAAAGTCGCTATCTCCTTGTTATGGTTGATCATTTTAGTAAATGGACCGAAATTGTTCCCTTAAAACGAGCCTCCGCGAAATTAGTTACTGATTCTATTTTAAATAAATATATTTTAAAATACGGGGCGCCCCTAAAAGTTATATCGGATAATGGTCCTCAATTTGTAAGTAATATATTTGAAGACATGTGCCAAAAACTGGGCATACGTCATTTAAAAATGGTCCCGTATCGGCCGCAATCAAATATAGCGGAACGGGTCAATAGAAATATAGTGAAAATTATCCGTAGTTATGTTAAAAATTTTCATAAAAGCTGGGATAACTATGTCAATGAATTTGCTTTCGCCCTTAGGACCACAAAACATGATACAACGGGCAAAACTCCTGCTGAGTTATTTCTAGGCAGAAAGATTATAACGCCGTTAGATAAATTATTTTATGTGCAACAAAGAGCCCCAGAATTTAAAATGGGTGATATAGAAAAACTAATTAAGGAAGCAAGGAAGAATACTGAAGTAGCACAAAGAAAACAGAAGCTCTATTATGATTTGAAACGACGGGGAGTAACTTATAAAGTAGGGGATGAAGTTTTAAAAATTAAGCATTCACTTTCTTCAGCACCAGAAGATAACACTGCCAAATTTTTTCCACGATTTGAAGGACCATATGTTATAGAAAAAATAACTCACGCTGTAGTAGTGTTAAAAGCCAGAAATGGTGAAACCCGCTCCGCAAACATTGATCAAATCAAACCCTACTTTGATCGTAATAAAATGCAAATATTTTCAGATCTTTTGCAGGATCCGGCACGGCAGACACCTCAGGCATAAGCTCCAGAGGTGGAAAAACGACAAGTACAAGGGCAAGCCATTAAGAGGCAGGAGCAAGTGAAAAGAAAATTTCCCCGCGGAAAACTTGAAGGTAGCAAGAAAAAGAAGCCGTTCCACCGTCCAGAAAAGAGAGTTCACGAACACCCCCAGAATGAAGAAGGGAGAAGGACGACGTATGTGAAGAGAACCAGGAGAAATGACGGCAACTATAACCCGGCTCTAAAACGGAAGATCTACTCATCCGACAGGACTCTCCGCAGCAAATGTCGCCGAACTGCGGAAGGGCCATCAGCGGCGGAGGAAAAGTTACAAGGAAAATTTGAACGGCCAGCTACGAGGTCCAAGCAGGAACACGAAAGAAGTTTCCCGGTTCCGCCAAGACCAGCTGCCATCAAACGGCCAAGACCACAAGCAGAGGAGAAGAAGAATGTATTCAAGGGTGACCGAACTGGTGAAAAAAGGAAGCTTCCAGAGGAAGGCACTGAAGGACGAGCCCGTACAAGAAGGAGGATAAATCAAACAACTATCTGCAATACCTTTAAGGACTGGGCCCAGAAAAGGATGTCCGAATATCACAAAGATAAGTAAAATTTTATGTTACTTTGCAAACTTAAGTTAATCTTTCATTCTTACTGCAAGTGGCAGATTTCAAGAAGTTTTACCTCATGCGAGGTTTTAAATGTTAAGAAATACCGTGATATGGTAAAAGTGAATGTTAAAATTTTTTTTTATTCGTGTGACTGTAAAAGGACTAAATCATGGTGAATATGTGTTAAAGGTTGAATGATGTAGTTAGGCTCTCTGACGCTACACTTCAGAGTTAGACACTTTCAGAATAGTACCTCAGGGTTTAGAGTTGGAATTAGGGTGTGTTACGAGGTCTTGGCATGTTGAATTTTAACACGTTAGTGTTTTGATTGTAGGAGGAAGTGTGGAACACGTAGACAGAAACACATTCGTGTTTGGTGTTCTTTTACAACACATGTCAGAGAACACGGGGAGAGATAATTAAAATAGTCATGAATGAAATAAGAATGTTAAGAGAAGTATAATTATACATGTTACTTGCCATTTCATTGTGTAACATTTCATTAAACTAGTTTTCCTTCCAGATCTCTGGAAGGAACCAGATTTGAATAAAAGCTCCTCTGGGAGCTGCTATTGTAAAAACAAATTTCTTTCTTTTAAATTTCTAGTTTCTAACGAAGTATGTTTGTAAAAGATTGGCCTCGCGTTAGATTCTAGAGCTAAAAGTTTTCAACAAGGTCGTTTTAGACCTCAGTTTCAAACTAATTAACTCTGGCGGAAAATATGTAAGGATCTTAAGTTTTACTAACGTTTATTTTATTTTAAATCTTTACTATCACTTCTTATTTTCTACTTCCGGCCAGAATTATAAGCGTGAAGGTATTTATGCAAAGTTTGTAAGTTTGTCTGGCGAACGCCAAGTATTTAAGTTGTGGCTTTTTGCCAAGCGAGAGAGAGGAAGCAGTGAGTCGAAGCAGGCCGCTTACCTTAGAAGTTACGCAGTTGCTGGTTGCCTTCCAGGCCAGAGGTTTTAAATCCTCTTGATAAATTTAAACGTATTGTAGTGTTCACAGTTCTCTGTACTACATACGCCTCCTGTTAATATAAGGCCAATCTTCCACGTTTATTATTCTAAAGTTAAATTAGAGTTTAGTTTTATTTTTATACTTTTACGTTTTGACCCCAAGTAGCGGGTCTGTGTATTCCGAAGTACGGAAGTTATTGTAAATAGAGAAAATAAAGGGTTTTGTATACACTTCTTGTGTATCCTGTCTGCTTCCCACAATTAGTGAACATAGCTTTAGTAAGCTCTCTGTTCCGAGTCAGGTCCTTGCATGTTCCCGAAGAAGGTAAGAAGGAACATTGACCCTGATAACATGAATATTTATATTTCTCTTAACATTCTTATTTCATTCATGACTTTATTTTAATTATCTCTCCCCGTGCTCTCTGACATGTCTTGTAAAAGAAATCACCAACCACGAATGTGTTTATGTATACGTGTTCAACACTGCCTCCTACAATCAAAACACTAACGTGTTAAAATTCAACATAACAAGACCTCGTAACACACCCTATCTTCATCTCTAAACCCTGAGGTACTATTCTGAAAGTGGCTAACTCTGAAGTGTAGCGTCAGAGAGCCTAACTACATTCATTCAACCTTTAACACATATTCACAATACTTTTCTCTTTTTTTTTTTTTTTTTTTTTTTCAGTCACACGAATAAGTTTAAAATTTTTTGGCATTACTTTCACTTTTACCATATCACAGTATTTCTTAACATTTAAAATAACAGTTCACATTGTATATAAGAACATATTAACATGCCGTTAATTTTACGCATTTTAAAACATACATTAGTAGTACATTGTTAACTTCTATTCTTCTCCAAGCAAGTGCCAATTCTTCTACATTGAAATACTACATTTCAGAAGTCTTTCAGACTAAAACTTCTTTCTTGCCAGAATGTTTTAAATAAAATTTATACAATATATTTTACAATATTCAAGTATTTACACATTCCTATTATACATCAACTTTAGTTTTACTCGCGAGTAATTGAAAAACATAATACCAAAATAGGTAACAACTCATTTCTCGCCTTTTTGGCGATAAAGGTAGACCTCACATGAGGTAAAATTTCTTGAAATCTGCCACTTGCAGTAAGAATGAAAGATTAACTTAAGTTTGCAAAGTAACATAAAATTTTACTTATCTTTGTGATATTCGGACATTCTTTTCTCAGCCCAGTCATGGAAGGTAGCGAAGATTCTAGTTTGATTTATCCTCCTTCTTGTGCGGGCTCACCCTTCAGTACCTTCCTCTAGAAGCTTTCTTTTCCCTCCAGTTCGGTCACCCTTGAATACCTTCTTTTTCGCCTCTGCCTGTGGTCCTGGCCGTTTGATGGCCGCTGGTCTTGGCGGAACCGGGACACTTCTCTCTCGTTCCTGCTTAGACCTCGTTGCTGGCCGTTCAAATTTTCCTTGTATCTATTCCTCCGCCGCTGGTGGTCCTTCCGTAATTCGGCGACATTTGCTGCGGAGAGTCCTGTTCGATGAGTAGATCTTCCGTTTGGGAGCCGGGTTATAGTTGCCGTTATTTCTCCTGGCTCTCTTTGCATTCGTCGTACTTCTCCCTTCTTCATTCTGGGGGTGGTCGTGCGCTCTCTTTTGTGATCGGTGGAACGGCTTCTTTTTCTTGTTACCTTCAATTTTCCAACGGGGAAACTTTCTTTTCAATTGCTCCTGCCTCCTAATGGCTTGCCCTTGTGCTTGACGTTGTTCCACCTCTGGAGCTTGTGCCTGACGTGCCGGATCCTGCAAAAGTTCTGTAAATATTTGCATTTTATTACGGTCATAGTAGGGTTTTATTGGATCAATGTTTGCGGAGCATGTTTCACCATTCTTAGCTTTTAACACCACTACAGCGTGAGTTATTTTTTCTATGACATATGGTCCTTCAAATCGTGGAAAAAATTTGGCGGTTTTATCTTCTGGTGCTGAAGAAAGTGAATGCTTAATTTTTAATACTTCATCTCCTACTTTATAAGTTACTCCCCGTCGTTTCATGTCATAATAGAGCTTCTGTTTTCTTTGTGCTACTTCAGTGTTCTTTTTTGCTTCTTTAATTAATTTTTCTATATCACCCATTTTAAATTCTGGGGCTCTTTCTTGAACATAAAATAATTTATCTAACGGCGTTATAATCTTTCTGCCTAAAAATAACTCAGCAGGAGTTTTGCCCGTTGTATCATGTTTTGCGGTCCTAAGGGCGAAAGCAAATTCATTGACATAGCTATCCCAGCTTTTATGAAAATTTTTAACATAACTACGGATAATTTTCACTATATTTCTATTGACCCGTTCCGCTATATTTGATTGCGGCCGATACGGGACCATTTTTAAATGACGTATGCCCAGTTTTTGGCACATGTCTTCAAATACATTACTTACAAATTGAGGACCATTATCCGATATAACTTTTAGGGGCGCCCCGTATTTTAAAATATATTTATTTAAAATAGAATCAGTAACTAATTTCGCGGAGGCTCGTTTTAAGGGAACAATTTCGGTCCATTTACTAAAATGATCAACCATAACAAGGAGATAGCGACTTTTATTTAACTGACTTTTTGGGAAAGGGCCCAATAAATCGATGCCAATTATTTCATTTGGAAATTCGGATTTAATACTATTTAGAAACCCGGCCGGGCGGAAATTAATATAATTAACTGCTTGACATGTTGGGCAGGACTGGGCATACGCCCTTGTTAACTTTTGCACTTCAGGAAAATAGACTGCCTCGCGTACGCGTTGGATAGTTTTGCGAATACCAGCATGAAAAGTTAAAGGGCTGTCATGTAACTCCTGCAGGATATTTAATCTAAGACTAGCTGGGATAACAGGTCGAAATTCGTTGTTGGAATTTGTAGTTTTTGTATAAAATAATAGACCATCTATTAGTTCGTAATGTGCCGCCCTATTTCTTATCGCCACAATATCTTGGTGGCTAAAATTTTCAGGATCCTTTAAATACTCATAAATGTTTCCAAACTCAGGATCCTTATCCAGTTCGGTTATTACAGTTTCTCGGGAATTTATTGTACATGCTGTGAGCATTGCCACCTTTACTGTATTACCTTCTTCATCTATTTTTATTCTGGATAGGGCATCTGCTACGATATTTTCCTTTCCGGGGGTATGCTTGATTACCAGATTATATTCTTGTAGCTTGAGTGCCCATCTTATTAACCTTGGGGATAAGTTTTTCCCTGAGTACAATCTAGTTACCGCCGTATGATCAGAATACACTGTTATTGGCGCTCTTCCAAAATAGACTCGGAACTTTTGCACTGCTAAAAGTGCAAGTGCCTCTCTCTCAGTCGCGGAATAATTTCTTTGTGTTTGATTTAAAGTTCGACTAAAAAATGCCACGGGCTGCTGATTTTGCGAAAGTACCGCTCCTACCGCATAATCCGAAGCATCCGCTGAAATAAATTCTCATCCTTTTCAGGAAATTTCAACACAGGGGCTTGCGTTAATGCTTGTTTTAATTTTTCGAAAGCACTATTGGCTTCGGCCGTCCACGAGAATCTTGCCTTTTTCCTTTTTAATTTTAACAATGGTTCAGCAATAGCTGCAAAATCTTTTATAAAGGACCTATAATATGAACAAAGTCCTAGAAAAGAAGAGAACTTCTTTGCCGTGTTTGGCGGCGGATACTTTCGCACAGCTATTATTTTTGATTCGTTTGTCTCGATTCCTTTCTGAGATATTTTGTAACCTAAATATTTTAATTCAGGGGCTGCAAATTTGCACTTTTCGACATTAACTTTTAGACCGGCCTCATTTAATAAAGAAAACACCTGTCTTAAATCCTGTACATGTTGGTCGAGATTATCACTAGTAATAATGATATCGTCTAAATAGATAAATGTGGACTTTCCAAGAACAGGCCTTAACACAATGTCCATACATCGCTGAAATGTTGCCGGTGCCCCTGAAAGGCCAAACGGCATACGCAGGAATGCATAAGTGCCAGACTTGGTTATAAAAGCAGTCTTAGGCACGTCCTCAGGCCTAACCCCTATTTGAAAATAACCAGTCGTTAAGTCTAAAGTCGTCATAAATTTGGTTGATTTTATTTTCCTTAGAATTTCTTCAATGATCGGTAACGGATATACCGGATATTTAGTTATGGAGTTTAATTTACGATAATCAATCGCGAAACGCCACCTTTTTGGATGTGTTAATGGATAGTCATTATTTTTCTTACATAAAACCACCGGGCTAGCATAACTACTTGAGATGGGCGTTATGATCTTTTTAAGTAGCATATCGCTAATGTGCCATTCTATAATTTTTTCTTTATTCTTATCATACCGGTATGCTTTGTGGCGAACTGGCATTGAATCTCCGGTGTCAATACTATGGTTAGTAACTTGAGTAAATCCTGGAATATCACTAAATAACGAAGCAAATTCACTTACCACTTGTCGGATGCTTTGTTGCTCTTCATTAGGCAGGCGGTCAAGGTTTAACATCGGCGGTTCCGCCTTTTCTTCTCGAACTGGTTTCATCGTGAGCTTAAGGGACGCTTCATTAAAATCAAGCGTTGCTTCTGCCTCTGAAAGAAAATCTATTCCTAAGATAATATGTGCTTACAGAGTCTTTACTATGAAAAACATATCCTTTACTTGTTCGTCCTTGATACGGACGTATAGCGGTAATTTACCTATGCACTTGCATCTTTCTCCTTGCGCAGCTAACACTGTCGTATTATCCAAATTATATATGCGGTATTTCCGAAAATACTTCCTAAAAAAATCTTCTGCCACACAGGAACACAGCGCGCCTGAATCCAGGAGTGCGGTGGCTGGGATGTTATTCACTAACACTTCAATCTTCGGAAGAGTAAAATTTTTCACCATTACTGTATTTAGCTTGAAGGAAGAGGGGTTTTCTTGGCCTTCGGATTTCCGCACCCTCCCGTCAGCAGAAATCCGTTTTAGTTTAAATCCTTTTTTCTTTCCATGCTTTCCTTCTTTTTCCGCTGGCCTTGAGACTTTTTTCCTGGATTGCTATTGAACTGTCGACGTTCGCCGGCTGTTTTTGGATGCTCGGGTTTCCTTGCCCACTGATTCGCTTTGCTTCCGTAGCCGTGTGCTTGACATTGCTGTGGTCTTGGCTCACCAAATTGGTTTCGTTGTTGATATTGGCGTCTTCTTTCAATGTCCGCCGTTCTTCTACTTTCAAACTGGATTGCTAGCTCAAATAACTTTTCCAGTGTATTCGGATTCCTTAATTCAATAAAGTCTTGCACTTGGGGATGTAACCTCGGCAAAATCACTTGAATTATCTCAGGATCCGGACGGTTTCCATACAAGAGTTTGAAGACGTGCATTTTTCTTAAAATAAAGGTGGAAAGATTTTCGATTCTTTGCTGATATATGCTGAAAAATTCCGTTTCTAATTTCGCACGATCCCTTACGTCAGGGAAGGCTTTTACTAGGGCAGTCTTGAAATTTTCGTAAGTATAGGTGGGACTTCCTGCTTGACCCAAGAGACTTCTGCCTATGCATTTGAACCAATTAAGCGCTTGGCCCCTCAAAGCGCTGGTAGCTAAGGTGACTTTTTGGAACTCGTGCACGGGATACATCATGAAGTGGTCATCTAGTTTTTCCAAAAAACTGGTTACCGGTGAGTTTCCATTAAATGTTGCTTCTGGTTTCATCGAAGCGCGCATGGTCTGGACGATGTAACCAAATCCTTCCAGGGCGGCAGCTGGCATTTCTGGATTCTGAGCCGCTTCTGCAGGCAGCACAGGTTCTTCTTGAAACTCGGCCATTGTTATTCTTCTTCGTTGGGCGCCACTATCAGGTTCAATGTTCCGCCTTACTTTCTTTGGGAACATGCAAGAACCTGTCTCGGAACAGGGAGCTTACTAAAGCTATGTCCAATAAATGTGGGAAGTAGACAAGATACACAGGAAGGGTATACGAAACCCTTTATTTTTCACTCTTTACAATAATTTCCGTACTTCGGAATACAGAGACCAACTACTTGTGGTCTGAACGTAAGAATATAAAAATATTAACTAAACTCTAACTTAAATTTGGAATAATAAACAAGGGCCTACGTGGAAGATTGGCCGTATATTAACAGAAAGCCGTATGTAGTACAGAGAACTGTTAACACTACAATACGTTTAAAATTATCAAGAGGATTAAACCTCTGGCCTGGAAGGCAACCAGCAACCGAGTAAAATTGCTAAGGCAAGCGGCCTGCTTCGACTAACTCCTTCCTCTCTCTCTCTTTTGGCAAAAAGCCACAACTTAAGTACTTGGCGTTCGCCAGACAAATTTGCATAAATAAGTTAAAGCTTTTAATTCTGGCCGGAAGTAGAAAATAAGAAGTGATAGTAAAGATTTAAAATAAAATAAACGTTAGTAAAACTTAAGATCCTTACAAATGTACGTTACAGATAGAAAAATGTGCGTTCCGTTAACGAGTACTGAAGCCAAAGTCTACAGTTCTTTAAGAATTGATGTATTACCAGAGCATTAAACGTTGAAGTTAAGGGAAATACCTCAAGTTCTTCTAGCAGTGTAGTTAATTTTAAAGAAAAGATTCCCGTAATCTTGATCGAAATTAAGATTGGTTCCTTGAATAAAAACAGAGATTCGCATTGAATATTTTTGAACCAAGATGCACCACCTTAACAAAAATGGATACTAAAGGCGATATTTTCGTTCACCAAACTACAATAAAAGAAAACAATCAAAAGCAGGCTGTTCGAAGTTTGAGAGATGATGAATTAGGTGAATTCTATGTTGTTCTTGAAGATAAGGAAAATGCAGCTGCGAAAGAATCGAATGGCACTTCTGTGAAAGGTAGTCCTTATACTGCAGATAGAAATTGATACAGTTGCCGATGTTCCCTAAATCCGCTTCCTGCTAAGGCATAGACAGAATGGCGGAAGTAGTGACAGTCAGAGCCAGGAGAGTGTAGACGATATAGCCCGTGCGAAGACAGTAACATCGTCATTTCATCAGGCAGTATTACAAGGGTTGAACGTGATGGAAATGAAGATAAACAGAATAAAAATAATGAAAAGAAGAAGAAAAAGAAAGAATTTCAAGAGGTAGACAATTATGGCTCCTAGATGATTTTATCAACCATACATTCAAAGCCAACCTCGCTGTCCTAGGAATTGCAATGAAGCAGCCAAAGTAGAGTAGAGGGAGAAACAACTAGCAAAGGTACAGAAGCAGATGAAGGAGAACTTTAGCCACCTTCAAACTGTAATCAACCTTCAGACATCAACTTTAATCAACCATCATACCTCGTCCGCCTTACAGACCAAGAATAGGCTGTCGAAGGCCCCTTCAAGGTGGTTCATATCCTAGAGTCAGATCTTCAGAGTCTATCATTTCTTGAAATGCAGAAGAAAATGGCCGATGATAATAACAATAGCAACATTTCAAGTGAAATGCACGTAAATCACTGCATTATAGAGATATTATGCAGCACTTATAGAATGTTGTTTAATTGTATTTCATTTTACTTTACTTATTACTATGTAATTATTCTTTTGTTTGTTGCCGTTATAATGTATCTTAAGATTTGATTCAATTGAGGAAACTTTAAAAGTCGGGTGGTCCAACGTAAGTATGATCGTAAATTATGTACTGAAATTAGATAGAATGTCCACTGAAAAATGGCAGCAACGAGTTCTGGTTGTCCTTCTATTGACATTCTAAAAAAGATAGAAGATGTTAGCGGTGCATTAAGAACATCTGCTATAATATGTACACGGCTCAAAAAAAAAAAAAAAAAAAAAAAAAGGACAGTTCTATATTTCTCGTTTTACTGGGCCGATTCACGAAATTCAAATTGCGTTCTTCATGTCTCGAAAGCGCGACTTAGGATATATATTAGATTTATATATAGCAGTATTTTAACATAGGTATTTTGACACAATATCGGACTTTTCTGAAATAACATACCAATGTTTTTTACATATTTCGATTCTACGACTCAAATTATGCCTAAATATTAAATTTTGTAAAGTTTGGTGCGAAATTTACGGAGAAATTCAGCAATTTATGTTGGCGCTTTTTATTCAGTTTGCGCCAAAATTAGTTCACTTGGCGAACTTCTTAATATGTGGCAACCTATTTTCATTTCCATTTTTACATGGTGCGTGAGAGGAAAAAAAGACTCAATCGTTCTTTCTTTCAAATAATGTTCTTTATCTTATATTTTTTATTATAATAGTTATTAATTTTAAGCATTTTTTTTTCTTTTTCAAATTTATTTTAATTGTTTACGTTGCATAGTTTCTTTCGAATAACTGTTTTAAAAATTTCTGTTTACTCATTCGAACTGCGTAGTTTAAATCAAAGGCGGATCGTTTATTTATTTATTTATTTATTTATTTATTTCAACTAGTTTTCTTTATACTATATTTTTTTGTCATAGTTACTATTTTAGTTAATTTCAAAATTTTTAGAATTTTATTTTAATTGTTAGTGTTGCATTGTATCTTCGGATAATTATTTTAAAATTTTCTATTTATTCATTCGAACTGAGCATTTTAAATATATTTATTAATATAAATTTTCCAGAATTTGATTTTATTTATTTGAATTGCGTTTCTTTCGGAAGAATACTTTGTAACCGAGACAACGATGTATTTGAAAACTGCGTACATTAAAAGAGAAAATACAGTAAAGCACACTTAACACGCCTTTCAATGTTCCGTTCAGAAAAGATATATATAAATAAGAGAGATGTATAACCGACTTTTTAGCTTAAGATGACTTGCATATACTGCTTTAAATAGTTTTATCATTGTGCCCATTGCTTTACACAATTTTATCCTACATTTGGTTTCTTAAAATGTTATTCATATTTTAGTCCAATATTTTATTTTTGAAATCGCAAGAATCAAATATCGTAAGATTAAAAAGTTTTAGATAAAAATAAAGTACAAATACTAAATTTTACTCAAAAATGTATTTTTTCTTCTCTTTTTCTTCAGGCATTCTGCTTCATTCTTGCTCTTTTTCTTTAGGCATTCTGCAAGTATATTAAAAAGCATCCAACTTTTCGAAACAATCTTGGTATTTCTGACAATCATTTTAAATAAGGGGCCCACCAGCGGCCGAGCGCTGAACAATGGTAGTTCGGTCCGAGGTTCGAATCCCGCGAACGGGCTGGCTGCATGGGTGTTTTCGTGGTTTTCTCCATGTGTAACGTGTATACGAGCCAGTTTCCCTTAGAAAGACCTCCACGAAGGCATCCCTCCCCTTAGGCAGATAGCCCTAGTGTGCTTTGCCATAATTAAATACACCAACATTTTAAATAAAGTTATCGCCTTCCGTTTCATAAAGGCCCACAAACGGCCGAGCGGTAAAATCGCTGAACATTGGAAGTTGATTCCGGGGTTCGAATCCCGGTAAACGGGCTGGTTGCATGGGCGTTTTCGTGGATTTTCTCACGTGTAACATGTATGCCCGTTGGTTTCCCTTAGATATTTCTTCACGAAAGCATCTTCCTTTTAGGCAGATAGCCCTGCCGTAACTTAATAATCCAATTCAATCCATTTTATCAGTCTTTAGAGGCTAAACATTTTGAAGGTATGAGATAAAAGGAAAGACTGGTTTCATCAAGAGGTATTTAATTATGACAAAGCACAATAGGGCTATCTGCCTAAGGGGAGGGATGACTTCGTGGAGGAATTTCTAAGGGAAACTGTAAAAACTTTCCCCACGTGTAACGTATGGGGAAAACCACGAAAACGGGCATGCAGCCAGCCCGTTTGCGGGATTCGAACCTCGGACCGAACTACCAGTGTTCAGCGACTTTACCGCTCGGCCGCTGTTTCATCAGAAGGAAAAAAAAAAACGTCTTTAGGTGACATTCACATACATCACTCGATAAACTCCTGAATCTTCAAATAATTCGACTGAGAAATCATAGGATTCTCTGTTTATGATACGATATGATCTTCTATAACGTAATTTAAATTTATACAAGCATATAGTCTAAAACCAGTCGCTCTTCACTTTAATCTGCAATGATATCTTTTTTGTCTTTTCTGTTAACACAAGCTGAATTGATGGTATTTGCTGGTGTACACGTCCAAGTGTTTTCCCTTTGAACACCTATATTCTTTGAAGTATCTTAAGAGTATCTTCAAAAGCGTCCAATTTTTAAACATTTTGGTATGTCTGATAGTCAAATTTCCCTGCAAATTTTTTTGCTTACTTTTCTCCCTAATTTTTTCTTACCATCTACAGTTATTTTCAGTGCTCATAAAAGAAAATTAAGATTTTTCCATTGCTATACTTCCATAAATTTTGCAGTCTTGTCAATTTTTTAAAATATCAATTACATGAATTGCGTTTCAGCTGAAGACAGCTTTTCCTTTCCTAGTCATTTTAACTATAAATAAAGTTTAAAGCGAAGTCCAAAGGATAAATATTTTAATTAAAAGATTTTTTTGCTAAATGACAAAAAAATAAAACAGTCCAGGAGTGTTTATTCTGTACCATCGAGTGACCTCATTCTTATATCGGCTGAAACAATCTAAATCATATTAAAGATCATGTTTTTTTAATACAATCTATAACGCGAGAGAAAAATTAGCTTCTTAAAACATTCTTTCTAACAGAATTAATATAAAAATTTATATTTATATATATATTTTTAAAGCTGGGACTTGAACCAAACTGTCAAACTTTTAAAGTTTAATTTACATAGTGGTTATAATTAAAGTTCCACTTTGAAATGGTCATAAAAGAAAAACTACCAGACCAAATGTTATCACACTTGGGAATCGTGTAAAGGAGGTTATGGGAATTTATTTTCCGCGGGGAAAAAAAAAAAAAGTTCAAAAACTCACCACCAGGTGAAAAATGGCGCTGTATGCAATATTGTTAAATGAAAAAAGACATCGGTTTAAAATGTGTTTAATCGTTTCCGAAACGTGTTCCAAAGCATGTTCAATGTAGCGTCCAGTATTTTCCGAAAGCAAGTTAAATCCTGTTACTGCATTCTCAACAGCAGCTCTTAGCATATCAGGAGGAATGTTACGGACATGTCAGTGTATCACATTTTTCTTTTCTGCCAAATTGTTTAGATTATCACCTTAAACAGTGCTTTTGAGATAACCCCATAGCCAAAAGTCACAGAGGTTGAGGTCTGGTGGGAAGTGGGGAAGTGTCGGCTTATAAGACGTTCATTCGTGAAATGTTGCCTAAGTAACTGTGCGACACACGTGAGGTGGGGCGCAGCCCTGCATAAAAATTGTTGTATCTAAAATGCCACGTTACTGCAGTTCATGTATCACGAAACATTTTAACATTGACTCTAAGTAAGCTACAATCACAGTGGGCCAGCTGTCGACTGCTCTTCAGAGAAAAATGGTTCAATTATAAAACTAGCTGTCATTCAACACTAAACGGTGTGAAATGACTGCTATGCAATCGAATGCAGTAGGAGAATGCAATGGAACCAGGTAGATAACATGAGGGATTTCTTTGGCCCAAATCGATTAAAAGCGTTTTGAATCAGTATCTTCATACGGCCCACCAGCGGCCGAGCGGTAAAGTCGCTGAACACTGGTAGTTCGGTCCGAGTTTCGAATCCCGCGAACGGGCTGGCTGCATGGGTGTTTTCGTGGTTTTCCCCATGTTTAACGTGTATACGAGACAGTTTCCCTTAGAAAGTCCTCCACGAAGGCACCCCTCCCCTTAGGCAGATAGCCCTAGTGTGCTTTGCCATAATTAATTACACCAACACCACCAGTATCTTCATGTTTTAGGGCCGAATTCAGGCTTCAAAAGTTACAAATTAGCGATCTGTAAGAAAACGTTTTCCAAATTGTACGCACTTGTGCGAATGATTTGCGATCTCACATTTTCTAATCGCTACTTCGTGGTTTT
Source organism: Stegodyphus dumicola (assembly GCF_044657685.1). Lineage (NCBI taxonomy): Eukaryota > Metazoa > Arthropoda > Arachnida > Araneae > Eresidae > Stegodyphus > Stegodyphus dumicola. The sequence goes on from NC_140775.1 coordinate 106,572,076, forward strand.
CACGGATGAATTTCTGCCTTACACGGATGGCGCACTCGACTTTTATCGAATTTAACGCCTTTAAATGATAATTGGCTTTCTTCAAAGTTTCTTAAGGGTGTACAACGTATTAAACCCGTGTAACAAAAAGTTAAGTTAGATTCCGACCCATATTTCGTTTACCAATATTGCATACAGCGCCATTTCCCCCCTGGTGGTGAGGTTTCGAAATTTCGTTTTTTCGCGGAAAATAAATTCCCATGACCTCCTTTACACGGTTACCAAGTTTGATAACATTTGATCCAGTAGTTTTCCTTTTATGACTGTTTCAAAGTGGAACTTTAATTATAACCACTCTGTATATTATTAAATTTTAATTTGAAGCTATGCGTTACATGTATACCATGCGTAAAATTTTCGCTTTTATGGAAAAAATAAAGAATCGAAGCAAATATACTTAGAATAATGGACCCAAACTGAAAACATTTCCCCCCCCCACCGAAAATAAAATATTGAAACTTCGACCTTGAATTTATTGGATTATCGAACTATTCAATTTGACTTATCTTCTAAGTCCTAGTTCCGCCAAAAATTCCGAATTACTGAAGCTGAAGTAAAAGGTTTAGTATATATATATTAGTACATATGTATATTTAGTATATATGTATATATTAGTATATATGTATATATTAGTATATATGTATATTAGGTTTAGTATATATGTATGTTGTATATTAATAAAGTAATCAGAGTGTAATAAAAATAGATTATAGAATTTACGCTGATGCAACTTTTTGTCTGAATGCACAACATGTAATGGTAATGGAAGAGAAGGCATGTAGAGATCTGTTTTTGATATGCCTCTAAAAGTAGATGTCATACTCCTTTTGTTTCTTCAATATCAAAAAACTTTCCTTTAAGAGGCAACTTTAGTTTTTGGGAAAGAAAAAAAAAAAATCGCAAGAAGACAAATTTGAAGAACATCCAGGACGATTGAGTACACATATTTATTTTCGGAACACAAGCGGTTCTCCGAATTGGTTATTGAATAATGAAAAGATGCATTGTCATGCAATACAAAACATTTGGAATACGTTTTCTCACTGAAAACGTAAGATTAAAAGTCATCAGCTTAATTCACAGCCATTTACAAGTCAACTACTCGGGCAATTGCAGAATCGTTTTGATCCTGAGCTTGTAAGACAAACTTAATATCACTGGATTTAAACACTTCTTTAATCTTCCGAGAACGTTCCTTCTTTAACTCATATTCCAAAAATATTAAGTGAATACAATTATTGCAAAAGGAACTAAATATTCATTTGCATTACGGAAAAAGCAGAATTTAACAAAACTTAAATTCTGCTTTTTGTGTCTAAGAATACAACAATATTTTAAATATTTACAAATAAAATATTAAATTGGAGATTTAATTGGAAACTCACCAGTTGCCTAGCATTTGATGATTGTTAAATACTAATTGTTTGTTGCGAAGTCTAACCCAGGCTGTATGGTTGGTTTTCGTTGTTTTCTAGGTTCTCTTTACAAAGATTTTCTATGAAAGCATCTTATCCAAATATAGCTCCCATGTTCTTTCTATGTTCAAATAACCAACTAACCTAGTTTAAGCGCGAGTTCCAAGTGAAGTTTCTAGTAAAACGCGAATACTCATTAAAAATCATGTATCCTGCCAATCGGGAGTAACATGAAAGATACGGAGCCAATAACTGAATTGCTGTTACGGTACGCTGTTTCTAAACTTAGATGGTCATTCCTTAATTAAATATAATTGATTTGTAACTTCTACTAACTTCTACTTAAATTCTGCTTTTTGTGTCTAAGAATACAACAATATTTTAAATATTTACAAATAAAATATTAAATTGGAGATTTAATTGGAAACTCACCAGTTGCCTAGCATTTGATGATTGTTAAATACTAATTGTTTGTTGCGAAGTCTAACCCAGGCTGTATGGTTGGTTTTCGTTGTTTTCTAGGTTCTCTTTACAAAGATTTTCTATGAAAGCATCTTATCCAAATATAGCTCCCATGTTCTTTCTATGTTCAAATAACCAACTAACCTAGTTTAAGCGCGAGTTCCAAGTGAAGTTTCTAGTAAAACGCGAATACTCATTAAAAATCATGTATCCTGCCAATCGGGAGTAACATGAAAGATACGGAGCCAATAACTGAATTGCTGTTACGGTACGCTGTTTCTAAACTTAGATGGTCATTCCTTAATTAAATATAATTGATTTGTAACTTCTACTAGAACTGACGGTAAGAACTGAAGTGCAAATAAATAATATCGTATGCAATATTGATTAATATAAAATTAGAAATACTTGCATTCAGACAGAAAGTTTTTTGAAATATTTGCAATTACTTTATAAGAAGGATTTATTAATAACCTTAATAATTACTTATTATATTACTGATGATTAGAATTAAGTTCTTGACAATTACATTCTAAATTAGAATTTTAAGGATATAATGAAAATACGCTACGCATAAAAATACATTTTAGGATAAAAATGAGTTGATTTTTTATGTTTAAAATCTTCTTAAATTCATTTAATAAACATTGTACCTTCGTTGTTAATTGAATCCAGAATTTGGGTGTCATTTATATAATTATTCTTCCTTGTCCACAGAACCTGCTGACTTATCCAGCCATTAAGTAGCTGCAGATCATTTCTACATAACTATTGAACTTCCATTAATTCGGTATCTAGAGGGTTGTATGTTTATATTATAATTTGACTTTTATAAAAATTATTATTCTAAATCTTATGTTTCTATAAAAATATATTGTGCTTTAAAAATATTGATGATAGTATCAGCCGCTCTTTCAGCCACTTCATAAACAATAGCTTGTTTAGAAATAAATTATGCAGTTAATGTCATAAAATATTTTCGTAAAATTCAAATAAACATCAAACAAAAGTTCTCAGTTTTAGACATTTCGATTTAAATGAAGTTAAAGTAAAGTAGCAGACGATAAAACGCCAAAGAAAAAATTTACTCTTACAAATATTTTTTTTAAAAAAAAAAGGAAGAAAGAGAGAAATTTAAAAAAAAATAGTTAAAAATTTGAATAATATCATCTACAATTTTAAAAAAATAGCTTTTCATATAGTATTAATAAATATTTATTACGCATCATTGAGGGGAAAAATTTCATATAATTAATTCTCCGTAAAATTTTACTTGAAATTTAAGGTTAAAATAGCTGTGGCACTTCAATGTAACAAAAATCCATAAACCAAATTTGGCGTTATTATCGCTCAAAAAAAAAAAAAAAAAAAAAAAAAAAAAAAGATGCCAAATTTCAAAACGCGAAATTATGTAAATTCGTGTATATCTTAGAAACGTTTGAATTAAAAAGTCTAATTTTTTGCAGGTATGCTTAGAAATACACCTACTTTAAGATGATGGTAAAAATTTTATAGGTTGTAATACAAAATATATTTTGAAAATTTATAAAATTCATTTAAAAATACAAATTTAAAAAATAAAACACAAAAAAATTTTGAATTTTACTTGGAATGAACCTAAATTTTGAAATGTGAAAGGAATAATAAAAAAAGTTTAATAAAAAAAGAGATATTGATAAATATATGCTAAAATTGAGGACTGCTCATTGAGGATCTAAAATTTTCAGAGCTAATTTTTCAAAAACTACTCGTACGATTTTTTCAAAAATTGGCAGTCTGGCATAATTTGAGTCGTAAAATCGAAATATATAAAAAAATTTTTGCAGTTATGCTTAGAACTACACCTACTTTAAGATGATGGTAAAAAGTTTATAGGTTATAATTCAAATTTTTTTTCGAAAAATATATAAAAATTATTTAAAAATAGATATTTAAAAGAAAACAAAAAAATGGGTAAATTTTATTTGGAATGAATGTAAATTTCCAAATGTGAAAGGAAAAATAATAAAAGTTTAATAAAAAAAGAGATATTAATAAATATTTGCCTGATTCACATAATATTGAGGAGCTAAAATTTTGAGAGCTTATATTTTAACTACTCGTAAAATCGATTTTTACGAAACTTGGTATTCTGGCATAATTTGAGTCGTAGAATGGAAATATTTAAAAAAATTGGTATGTTATTTCAGAAAAAGTCCGATTTTGTGTCAAAATACTTATGTTAGAAAAGTGCTATATATAAATCTAATGTATATCCTAAGTCGCGCTTTCGAGACATGAAAAACGCAGTTTGAATTTTGTCAATCGGCCCAGTAGAACGGCAAATATAGCACTGTCCCATTTTTTTTTTTATTTTTTATTTTTTATTTATTTATTTTTTTTTTAAGCAATGTATGTTTAAAAATAAGTTACCTCTAAATATCTTATGAGTGACTACTAATTTTAATACACAAGAAGCTAACAAGATGAATGAAAATTGTACATAATAAAAGTTTGAAGTAACTTTGGTTCTAAGAAATATCTATTGCTAAGGAATATTTATTAAAAAAATAAAATACTTATCATTTTAACAGCGATGGTATTCGTTTTGTATTTTAATTAGCCACTTGTATGGCCAGCCTTCGGTCTGGCCTTCGTAACTCCTCATAATGTATACCAGATCAAAGACTGGGCTCGCAAACACCTAGTAACAATAAAAAAATTAATATCAAATCCCTTTTTCAAACTTTCTTTCATGCTCACTTTAAAGTAGATAAAGCCAGAAATTTTATAAATAACTTAAGTTCAAGCTTTGAAAAAACATTTAAGAAGCTGATAAAAAAGTATTTAAAAGTGCTCTTAAGAACGAAACGATTCTCTTTCCGGTAAATAATATTTACGCTAAATATTGACTGGCCATATTTCTTGATACAAAAGCGATATCTGATTGCATAAATGAGAAGACAGTTAATTTCGATAAAAGAAAAATGTAGAAAACATTTTATGACATAAATACCTTGAGCTCACCATTATTCTTCGGTAACAGAAACCATGCAAAGAAGTTTAAATATCCTTTAGAGGTGGGCCTGTTCCTACCATGAAAAGTATTTCTCTGTGGTGGTATTACTCGATAAACTTATTATTTTAACACATTATAGAAGAACATTTCACATTCTGTGGTCTAAGCTTATGCTCATAGTTAGCATAGTTTTATTGTCTCGATACTTAATCTAAAATCCTTCTTTCACTATATACTGTTCATCACAGAAAATGTTCTTTCAACAGGTGCAGTGCTTCTTGGAAGACAACCCTACAATATTACAAAAGCTTAGCGTCTTTCTCTTCTAAACATATATACCTATATATACAATACAAAAATGTTCTTTTAACTCTATGCCTAACTGCCTTATAGATTTTATGAGTGTCCACTGATGGTCGGTAGGTTTCCTCAGTCAAGCTGCCCTGTACTCCTCAGATATTTTGCTTTGTAAGAATACTTAATTTTTCAGTATTTTTTTAAATGAACTTTCATCTGACGATATATTTATTCTAAGATGATTTCATAAAAGCTCTAATTTACCTCAAAACACTTGGCTTCATTATATTCTTCTGAGTATACTAACACTTTTAATTGCTTGTTGACATCAGCAGTAACAAAGGTTTACTTTTCCTGGACTAAACTGTTTAAGGGAGCTACTTTAACTGATGAATTGCTTTTTTCAATTAAAAAAACACGTACTTGAAGATCACGTATAGACACATGATCTCTTGCAAACGACAACCACCTATCAAGTAAGGGATCTCCATGCATTTCTCGCAATATAACAAGCTAGTTTTCTTCAGAACGTAGCCCATCAAACATCTCATACATCTGATTCAGGACTGCGGGTTACGAACAATAATTTTTGACTGATTTGTAAAATCATAAGATGGCTGGAACGTTTAAGGAAAAAAAAAAAATCTGATGTGGACACCACGTGACTTCCTTGTCCAGTTTATTAAATTACGCACATTTTTTGTTGCTCTTCATTTATACCTACTTTCTCGAATTCCACTGCAGATATATTTCTTATTTAATCAATTCTCAATTCGCGGCAATGCAAAAATACATAAAACCTCAAAACACCTTCATTAAAAATAGTAAAACACAAAAGAAGCCTAAAACACTGAATACAGTTATGTGTTTTTTTTTTTTTTTTTTTTTTTTTTTTTTTTTTTTTTTTAATTTAAAATTATAGTTTCTACGTCAAAACAAGCCATTCGGTCAAAGTTTGAGAAGACAAAATGTTCAATGCTCCAAAATCTAATTCATTTTCCATCCCACTGGACACACGATACTGAAATTGGTGCACCAACTTACTTAATTCGCTATATTACTAAGGGATTCAAATATAAATAAATAACGCCACTTAACTCCCCTTGCATTTTTAAATTGTTCATAATACTACAACTTATGTACGAAGATTAACTAAGGGCATAAAACCCTCAAATGAAACATAAGAATAACATAATTCAATCGCTTTTAAAGAAAAAAAAAGGCACAGTTTACCGATACAGAGCTGACCTGTGTAAAAAAGTGGGTATATATATACCCTTACGTCAATAAAAAAAATCCTTTTTGAATCCATTTTACATTCAATTTTGGAAAAAATAGTTTTTTATTCTATCCACACGTAAAGGAAACAAAAATCCCTCCAAATGGATTCAAGAACATTTAAAATTGATATTTGAAATATACCTGAAATTTTTCTCAGTTACAATATTTTCTTTACTTCTTAAAAGTTAGTCAAAAGTTACTATACCATTCAAAACGGTACACACTGTCACCCTACTTCGATAAACTTTTTTATTAATAAAATAATGCTGTAAATATTCATGAAAATTATGTTGGAAGAATTAACAGTTGGAGGCATTATAAATTAAGTTATTTAAATTTATATTAACTGGATAAATTAGAAAAGTAATAAAATAAAAATTTTAATTGTTACGAAGTGGTTTTATTGCATAAATATAGTTGATAATAACAGATGGAGCAAGCTTAATCTTCTAAGCATATTTTTTTATTCCAAAGAAGGTTAGTGGCATCAGCCATGAGATTAGCAAAATTTACAATGATAAGTATTTCATCCCCAGTTTATATCAAATTTTAGCATAGCTACTTTAAATTTTTGCTTATAAAACAGTAAAATTTAGTTTTACTTTTTAATTTTCATAGCTTCCTCCAAGCCGAAGTCTTATGCTGCTTGCCTTTGTACCAACCGGTTTTAAAAAAGAAATCTAATAACGTTTAAAAAGCAATTATCGTGAGCTACGGTTTCATTAGCGACATTTTGATGATTTATGAAAATTATTAGTGATATTTCACACCGTTATTCTCAATACACATTATAAGCATTGAGATGGATATAATAAAACTAGAAAGCCCGGCGGTCATGCGAAATGACCGCTGTTCTAGATATTATAAATTATAATTAAAATGATTTGTGCAAAGGTGTCTGCTAATTTAAATTGAATTTCCCAGGGCAGGTGGCGAGGACACCCCTTTGCTTACTACCCCACGGGGTTTCCCCCTTTTACTTGCTTAATTGCTTAAAGTAGAGTGCAATGAAGGAAACCACTGGCGGTACATTTCTTAAGAACCACCGCTAGCTCAATCAATAAAGGTGATTTAGCTAATGAAATGTTAATTCACATGTCAAAGATCTCTTTGTACATAACATTTTTTGGGTAGATCTATCTTTCCATCATTTTTAAGCTTGCTTTGCAGAGGACCATCCAATATTTTTAATTTTACGTCCGTTCTTTCACGAACTCTTGAACAGGCAACATAAAGTTGACCGTGTCCAAATGCAGGCTCAGGTAAAAAAGTGCCAACACGCTTAAGCGTTTGGCACTGAGACTTCAAAGGCAAGTTTTACAGGAAATTGTCTACGTCTCAATTGAAACGGCAACCCTGTGCCGTGGTAACTTCACCCCATTGGTCAGTATAGTTACGCAAGCGACAATTAAACTATCGGCGACAAACAGACACTTAAGCTGCATATATATATGGGGTGAAGTAACATGATCTCCTCCAAAACGGCTGGCTCCCGGGCTTAGCGAAGCACACCATTGGATTCCACAGGTCCGTGGCACGCCATTTTGACCATTCACGTCTTCTTGGGACTTTAATTAGCCGAGATATTAATTAAAAACTAATTTTCCCCTACGTTTTCTCTACATTTCCACTTTCTTTCTTGAGTTTTCCCTATTAGAGGGATTTGGCTACGTGCCAAATTCTTTTTTCTCGAATATCTACGGAACGGCGCCGAGTTGAAATTCGAGACGCGTATACTTGGATTCCAAAAAGTTCTCCGAATCCATTGATACCGTTCTCATCTTCGTACGAATCTGCCGAGATATTAATTAAAAACCGCGGAAACGTTAATTTCCGCGCTCATTTTTCCGAGTGGCAACAATAAACTATAGGAGACAAAAACTTTAGGCGCTTATATATATAAAGATATGAAATCGATGTGAAGATGTACAACTAAAATAAATATACATCACAATTAACTGAATTTTTTTAAGTTAGAATTTTGCCTAAAATTATTTCATTTAGCACGGAATAAGATTACTGATATATATCTTACTGTTGGGAATTATGTTCTCTTTTTTGCTCTAAATAGCTTTTAACGAGAATAGGAAAAATGAACCCCCTTGATTTTGATTTGATTTATGATTCCTTTCGGATTTTGTGGCAACAAACAGATGGTATTCTCGTTCTTGTTTTGTGTTTTAGAGTTGATTTTCGATTAGTCATTTATTTTTTTAAAGAAAAAAAAAAAAAAAACTGAAAGGTTTTAGATTTTAGAGGTCGACCAAAAGAGTTTGTTACATAAAATTCGAAATCAAAAAATATTTAAAAACAGCATATCTCTAGAATTTCCGACAGACAGTCTCGCGCTTTGGAGATAAGAATGTTTTATTCCGTATAGTGTTGCAACTGCTAGCTTTGAAATCTTTGAGTTTCTTTATCAAAAATTCATTAAAGTTTTATAAAATATGAAACAGATAATAAAACAAAGTCAAAATTCGGGCTTCCTGGTGCCCATATTTGGGTGGTGGACTACATTATTCAAAATTTGATGGCTCTAGCTACCATTTTGTTTTTAGAGTACGAGAAACATATGTACATTCATGTTGATTCTTCATTATTTAATTTCTTTAAACATAATACAGGAGGATAATATTTGTTTTCAATAATTTGAAAATTGCAGAACGCATTTACGTGTTTCGACGCAAAATGCCGTTCCGTAATTAATATCCCATTCGGGACTACCGTCACTTTAGGCCTAAAAATAAGAGTTTACGATGTTTTTATGAGTTAATTCAGCAGATCTTTCTAAGAAAATAAGTATTATAATAATAAGTATAGAATTATACTAACAATGGAAACTGCATTAAAGATTTTTGAAAAACTGACTATTTTTTTAACTGTAATTACATACCTATCATTTATTATTTTGTTAGAAAGTTCTCGTAAAAATTACCTAACAGTGCGGCAGGAAAAATGTCTAGGGCCCTAAAATAGGTTAATCCGTCCCTGCATGGTGTTAGTGCCATTTTATTATTTATTTATTTATTTTTAGCGTAGCATCCCCATAATCTACCTACTATTGCTCTCTCCTTCTCCCGTAAGTACGTCTTTATTGCTTGTTATGGTCTAACTACCGTACATCCAGAGCAAATGGTACAGGCAAAACTGATGATTCAATGGACTTTTCGGTTACACAAACAATTCTACCAATCAAGTGCTAAGATAAAAGTTAATATTAATGATTTCGTCAAAACGTCCAGATTAGATTAAGAAGCTCGCAAACGTAAGTCTAAAGAACGCAAAAAAGCTCAAAGCTTCATTCCGAAATCACACCTTCTAAACATTATGCGGAGGGTAAAGAAAATCTCTTAAATTCAAAATACCTGTTCCTTAAGAAACTAAAACTCATGATGAAAATTGGAGAATCTCAAATAAAACTTGCAAACAACCAGTCCGTAAAAATGAAAATATGGAAATTTCGCAAGAAAACTGCTTTGAAAAATTCTCCCCAGATTTAAATCAGATCCACAGAATCAGATGAACAAACCCATTCGAAAAATGAAGCCAAGCATAAAATTCCACCTACTGTAATATTTGATTGCTTATCACTAGACAGAACCTTAAGAAACATATGTAAAGAAGAATATGAAGCTCAGAAGGGAGGCAATTTATCTTTCTGTAGTATAAAAATAATAGAAAATTATAGAAAAAATGCAAATTTCCATTTTTTGCACGTATAAACTAGACAGCGAAAAAAATTATTTAAGTAATTATTAAAAATTTATCGAAATCTATATCTGAAGAAGCGGCGTCCGCCGAAAACATCGTGGACGAAAACACCGCGGAGAAAACAACGCAAGGGGAAAACGTCGTGGTACAAATCATCATGGCAGACAACAAAGCAAGGAGAAAGCATCGCAATTATAAAATATCGTGGTACAAAACATCGTCATCGAAAATAAAGCGGTTTAAAAACTTCACAGTCTAAAAACATCGTCGTTGAAAATATCGTGGTAAAAAATAGAGCACCTACAAAATCATCTTATGATGATAACATCAAGGATATGCGTTTTTCAGGATTTAAAATTTGTAAATGCATATTCGCATAATGATTTGGGAGCTGAAGAAGGAATAAAGAATATGGCCTTTTATATTTCCTATTTTTAAATTAACTAATAAATTTTTGCTGAAGAAGTAAGAAGGATATTCAAAAATAAAAAAATGAATAGAAAAATAACGTTAGGTATATCACGTAATAGTATTTTAAGCTAGTTTAGTTAACAAATAAAGGTATTAATTAGTTAATCTCTTTTATTAAGTTTTATTGGTAATTTTTTATTTTTCAAAGTAAAATGAATAACTGCAATTATCAAATTATAAAATTCTATCAACTATTACCAGTTGCACTAGTTTTCTACTCATTTTCAGTATCTTAATGCTTCAGTTTACTTAATTAATTTTTCAGAAAAAAATTATTTATTATTTAGTTCAAAAATATAGAAGCAAATAATCCTCATTCCTTCTTACACTCACAAATCATTATGTAAATATGCATTTACATTTTTTAAAGCCCGTAAAACGCATTTCTGCAATGTAATCGTCATGCGATGATTTACAGATGCTTTATTCTTCACCACGATATTTTCAACAATATTTTTAAAGTGAGGAGTTTTTGAATAGCTTTATTTTCGATGACGATATTTTGAGCTACGATGTTTTCTCACTGCACTGCGATGTTTTCTCCCACGATATTTTCTAGACAAAGCTATTATGAAATTCCTTCAAATTAAAAAAAAAAAAAAAAAATTCATTATGCTTATCATCTTCCAACTCAAGAATGCTATAATTTCTACATAAAAATTAATCATAGGTTTCCAAGCCATCCAAATATATCCATTTCAGAATTAAATAATATTCCATCCCATCCCATCCATTTAATACTCACTAGAAGATGAATCTCCGATCTCTACTTTAAGCACAGCCAAGTGGTAAAGCGCAGGGCTGCTCTCACTACTTTTGTAATGGGTTTGGGCTCGCTCGTGAAGGAAGGAAAGATGATGGAAAAAAGGTTTTCTTTTACCCCCCCCCCAAAAAAAATAAATGCACCCGATCTAAAACCTGTGTTAAACCCAAAGTGATCTATGGTGATTGCCTCTTATGACGAAGTAGAAAAATTGTTCCAAATAGTCGTTCTTCCGAAACAAACGGATGTGCGATAGCAGCTTTAGGAGTTACGAGATTTACGGGAGGAAAAGCTTCAAAACAAGTCGTAGACTCTACTTACGCATGCCGATCTCCGATTAATCCTTAATAAAAGAAAATAACTTACGTTCGGATAAGCAAAATAATTACACCTTTAACTTAATTTAAGGTTTTACTTAAAAGTTTTTGTTTGTACAGTTTATCTGTTTGTATAGTTATATCTGTTCAGCCTTTTGCCCGTGCCATCGAGAAAGTTAGTAGACTGTTCATGATGTCGCAGCCGCTCTTTTTTTTTTCCGGTATGCGCTAAAGAGGGCTTGCAGGGTAGAAGTCCCCCACCACAATTTAATTGTCTACAGAGAATGATAAATGTGCTCTGTTTCAGAAAGTACTGCGGTCATGTAATATGAAGGATGGATACACAAGTAACAACGATTCTTCCATTAGGAACCTCAAGTTGCATGGTTCACCTTATGTATGTTGCATAAATCACCCTTATGTAAACCACAAGCCTAAGTGGGCCATGGCAAACCACTGCCCCAAGGTTACTAGTAGACTAAAAAACTTTTAGAGATCTCATACTTATTTTTCAAGATAATCTATTCTGCGGAATCAGTTGCAGCCTGGCACCTTCGCATACTTACCTGTAATACTGAGAAGCACCGATAGCATTATTCGTTTGATTATATCCCTGCTCCATGCTCAGTGTTGAACAGCTATTCTCAGGTGATTGAGCTCTGCCTTGTATGCTAAGCATACTGCAGTGCTTGCACAGTAGGGTACTTCGAAGATGATGCCTAGTTTCCAGATAAAATTCTTGCGTTTTTGAAGCAATTGCCATGCATGTATCAGCAGGTTTTTTTTTTTTTTTTTTTTTCCCACAAGCACTGCACGCTAGCAGTTGCAATTATGGCTAATGCAAACTTAATTATTCCCAATTAAAGCACCTATATACTCTAATACATTACTTGAATGCACAGGAATTAAATCCAAACTCGACTGCAATCTTTCAAAACAGAATTTCAAAAATCTAGTTATCAACATCTAATGATGTGTGGGCAGGTGTTGTTAGATAAATACAGCTATGATTTACTGATGGGGCTAGATTCTCAATGTCGTCTGCTGTGGCAAGAGCTGGCACACCAAAAACAATCACAGACTTTTTTCTGACACCACAAAACTCCCACTGAGACTGATGATGAGCGAATGGGCTTCTCCTCCATCGATTTTTTAAGCATGTCTATGTGCTCTTCATTGGTACACCACACCAACAGTTCCTTGGTCACAGTGGATAGAACTTCCTCTACAGTAATTCCAATAAATTTAGGTTTAACCTGCTCAGGAAAATGGTCTACATCATGTGCTTTTATGAGTAATACTTTATAGAACTGGTGCTTCTTAAGAGCTCTTGCGAAGCCCACCAGCAGCCAAGCTGTAAAGTCGATGAATACCGGTAGTTTGGTCCGGTGTTCGAATCCGCTGTCTTCGTGTCATATTCTACCAGTGTAATGTGTATACGAGTCAGTGTCCTTATGAAATGTTCTGGAAGACATCCCTACCCCTAAGCAGATAGCCTTTATGTGCTTTGTCTTAATTAAATAAACCTAACCTTATGGATCTTGGGAATGCGTTTTTTACTACTATTTCTGTAAATGTTGAGTCAGTTTCAGTTCCTGAATGTGATAGTACTTTAACAGACGAAATAAATGATGCTGGTGCAGATTTGTACAAATTTTCGCAGTACTGCTGTAGTGCAAGAATTTGACCCTGCAGCTGGACATAAAAAATAGCTTTTCATCGGCCATAGCGTTTAGAATTGTATTGACGAAGGAAGAAAACTGCTTTCTTTCTGACCTGTTTAATTTCTTAGTTTCTATAGATTGTATAACAAACAGTTTGCGATACTACAGATATGGTTTATAGCTTCTAATCTGAAAGACGAAGTAAAGATAGATGAATTCCTTTCTACAGAGGGCGAGCTTCGGTTAGTATGCACTGAGCTAACTGAACTTACCAGACATGTTACTGTATCTGGATGCATATTCATGATGGGAGTGAGAGGGGGAGAATGTTAAAGTGTAGAAAAAATCATTATGTTAAAGAACAAAATAAGAATGCTTGATACACTTGCCAGAGAGCTTAAGCACAAAACACAGGCAGACAATGCAAAAACTCAAAATCTATTGTTCTAAATAAAAGTACCAAAAAACAATTAAATATTATTAATTCAATTGCAATCAAATCCCAAAGATATATAAAACACAAGTAAAATTGCTCACGCGCTTAAATTAAGCTATGACTGTAAAGTTGCTCACCTGGAGACGTGTTGGGAAAAACGTTTACAGGAATGATGGTAATGGTGATTATGAGAAAAGAGTCAGCAAAATTAATTTTAATCATATTATTTTTTATAATTTTTATCTGCTGTTAATTATCTTCTTAATCTGAAAATAGTCTAGATTAGCTCCATTAATTCATTCATCACGATCAAGTGAAAAAAAGCCCTTGTCAATGGTTGCCACCTTAGAGATGAACAATGCGACCTTGCTCAGCTTTATTTCGATTATGATAGAGAAAACACTTTGCAGATTTTTAGATGTCTCCCAAGGTGCAAAACTTACATACAATTAGAAACAATTTCGCTTTCTCTAGGATATGAAATTTGCCATTACGTAATGGCAGCCACTTTCCCTAACCACCATACAAAAGAGGTGGGTGCAACACACTACTAAACATAAACCACCTTAATCTTCCTTTCCTTTACTCGTCAGATTTGATATTATGTTTTTTTAATACACTTCTAAATTTAAGTCCATATTAAATGTCTGTCATTTGATTTTCAAAAAAAAAAAAAAAAAAATTCCAGCATGCAACACAGATGATGTGGGACATTCTCCAATAAAACGCTTCCAAAAAGCATTCCAGTGTAAATACATATGCTGAAACTAATAAATAAAAAACAGAGGGGATTCTTTTAAGCTAATAGAGACAAGATTTAATTCTGGTAAGTTTTTATAATTTGATGGCCTTATGTGTTTTTTTATTTGATTGACTTAATAAATTTTATTTTGGCTTAGCATGACTTGCAACAGAAGCATCATGAAAATTATGTTTTACAATCGAGACTACAAGTTAACTAAATTTATTGTGATATAACTCAAAAACTTATAAAATTAGGAAATATTCATTCTTCAAGAATTAAAGTTGAAATTAAATTTTTGATTGAATGAACAATTCCCTTACCAAAAATGGGATAGTTATCAAATTAAGCAAGAATACCTAAATAACTTCATGCACTCATCACAATATACAATGAAATGATTAAACTATTACAAAAAGGAATTTTATCTTATTGAATTATTATTAAACAAGTTGAAGAACAATCAAATTTCTAAGGAAAGATGAGGCAGAAAATAGCATCTCTAAAGAAAGGGGTAAACAACAGCAAACAAATGGAATACGACAGTTGCATGTTGGTATAACATTACCAGATACAGATTGGGTTATAAAAAAATTCTAATCATCATAATAATAAAAGGTAAAGCTTTATTTGCTCTCATTTTAAAGATGGCAATTTTTATTGGTTATTATTCAAATTGTGAACTTTTCCTAATTGACAAGATCCATATGTATTTTTTTAATACTTCTGTAACTTCTCGAAAGTTCACTTTTTCCTTTACATTTTTTCCGATTTTCAAATGAGTGCGAACTTTGTTCTTTAACCTTTGAGTTAGGTTTATATAAATCTTGATCCATAATTAAACTTTATTAATATACAAAACTGACATAAAAAAGACAGAGGTTAAGAGAAACATTTTTTATTTTATGATTTTTCATTTAAGCAACCTATAAAAACATACAACTGTACATTTTGTGCATTTGCATAAATATCAGATGCATCATACATTAATCAATTAAACCGTATTCATAAATTCACTTAACATTCAACTCTTAGCAAAATGTCAGAATTTACAGCAAGACACACATATAAAATATAAAATCATTACAGCAAGACACAGCAATCATTCACTTTCATAAGATAACACACACTGTGAAAAGATGAACACAGACATTTGGATTTCTACTGCTAACAAAGTGCATTGAAATGCCATACTCTTCATAACATACAATTCATACAACAAACAGCCATAAAAATTTCAATAATTTTAAATATTTTAGCAAAAATTTCAGTTTTCCCCAATGATTTTTGAAAAGAAATTAAGGCACAATAATAAATTTTTGAGCACTTTTATAAAGTTTATTAAGTAATATTTAAAAAGCAATGTCAGGCAAAGTAATAATGCACTGAACAGTATTTGCTTAACACATGCATTAAACTTCAAACATTTCAAAGTTCAAATGTGATTTAACAAGAGTTATATGCTTATTAGAAAGGAAAGGGAAAAAAATAAATACCAAATTTTCTGATACTATATACAGTTTAAAACATTAAAAAATTGTAATCCATTCAATATTCTTATTTTAAAAAATATAACAAGTTTAGGAAATTATTTCAGAAAACTGAAATCAACAAAAACCTTTTAGAAACAATAATGTAATCAGTCATAAATTCATATATATATATAACTTTCAGTTGAATGCACTAAGTTGACTCTAGCTATAAAATTATGAAATAAATACCCCCCTTCAGTGTTTTTTCAAAATGGGCCTGGAAGCAGTACAACAAAAACAGCTTATGTAGCTAATGATTATGATGTTACAAAACTGTAATTGTTTTTTTAACTATAAACAAATATGCCTAAAATTTTAATTTAGCCAAAAAGTTCTCCCATCCTACCAGCCAAAACACAATCCTGTTAAAGCAATTGTTATAAGTAACTGTTTTAATCTTAATAAATAAATTTAGCTTTGTTTTTTGCATATAAAAACAAAAATACTTTTGAAAAAAAAAAAATATTGTCAGCAATATTTTTGAAAATACAAAATAGTGATGTTATACACATGCTACAAAACAATTCAGAAGGACAACAATTCTGAAAATTTTATTCATTTACAAGATAAAACTGCATTAACAAAAAAGCTCATTTAAAATTAAAGTGTGAATATTATAAATAATAAGCTGCACAACTGATTATTTTCAAAACTTTAAAAGAATTTCAGAACATCTACAACAAATTTCAGAAAAAATTTATATACCATCTGTGGTGTAAAAGCGTTTGGTCTTATCAGATACAAAATTACTTTACAGTGAACATTACACATCATCAAAAAATTTAATTATAAAAATGTACAAAATCATTAGATCAATAGCATATAAAATGACAAATAAAAAAATTCTAAAAAAGTATAAATCTCTCTCTCAAGAAAATTACAGTAATAATCATTTGGAAGAAGGGGAACTGGAAAACTTACTAGCAAACTGATTTAAAACACATGTAAAAACATATCCCTGATTTTCATACAAACAAATATGTTTTATTGCATTATTTCGAGCATATAAAATGTATAACGTTTGTTCATAAAAAATGACTTTAAAAAACTTGCATAGCTCACAAATAGGCACAAAGGTGAGAAGAAAAGGTCAGAAAGTATACTACAGTACATGGCATTAATAAACATTTTAGATGTTATCACAGTGATATTCATAACCACTTATCACACCGGAATGATTTGGAAGAAAAACCTTATTTTCAAGCCAAGCATGATAGTGGTTTTTAATATCTCTAAATAAAATATATTTTCAACATATCAAAAGTATATATACAAATAAAAATGATGAATACAATGAAAATGATGAGGTAGCAAGAAAAAGATAATTCTATAAATAGCATTCCAATATACCATAATCTCAACAGTAAAATATAATAAATACTATTATAAATTTTTGTCAATTAATTAACATTTTAATACGAAAGTACTTTTTTTATTGAATCAACAGTAACTCTTTTCAGATATATATCTGTACATTTTTAGTTTTTTTTAGGGGGGGGGAGAAGGATGCAACTGTTTGCGTATATGCATATTTTTTACTTCTATACTCGTATAAATACATAACACAAACTGAACTAAGAGTAACTTATTATCTTTTCTTGCAAATGAATAGCTTTTCAGTTGAAAAGCAGATTGCAGCTTGTGACTGTTTACTGGCAATAGTACTCCACATTATCCCAAAATATAATACATAATACAAAAAGACAGAAATAAAGTTAAAATGGTCTTCTTTTTTTGACTTCAATTAGCAATATTTACAAAGATATATTGCCAGTAGCATGCTTTCACACAAATACTGTTGAGATCAAGTATATGGTATACCATATATAGCACTATCATCACCAAGCTACTAGCTTTGAAGAATTAATATCAAACTATGCCCAAAATTTATCTCACAAATGATGAGGCTAATGTTGAAGTGCTTTGTTTCTGTGGAAATTTACCATTTGGTCCCAACCTGCATAATTCCTTTGTGTCTTTGGAACGCTCAAACATTGCAACCTTGTCCCTTATGTCCGTTGGTGGCATAGACAGCCACTTCCGTGTGTCTTCATATGAACGACCAGACTTTTTTTCTGCATTTGATTTATTATGCAATAATATGTAATCATCTGAAGAAATTCTTTTAGGTGAAGTCTTTTGTTGCCTGGCAGACAATGCTGATGAATCTAACTCACTATTTCTTTCAGTAGATTTATCTAGCTCATTTTTACTATCAACTAAACATGCAGAATTTTTAGAAGTATCAGCAGATGTATTAAGATTACAATTTGTGCCTGTCTCAGTTATATCTGCAGTATCAGTTTCAACAGCTTTATCACTTTTTTTCACAGTTTTATGAGTTTTTTCCTGATTTTCAACTGAAGCACTATACCTCAGACAGTCTTTTCGTAAACGGAATTTAGTTTGAACCTTTTCCTTTTCTTCAGCTTCCAGGCGAAAACTCTCTTGTTTTAATTTTTCACGAAGCTGGGCTCTTCTTTCTTCTTTAATACGATTTATCCTTTCTCTCTTAACAGCTTCACTTTCAACACCAGCTTCATTTAATTTACAACACAGCTGCTGGTTTTCAAATTCATTACTTATGTCACTTTCAAGACATTCACTTTGTATAAACGATGATGTATCTTGCTCAGTTTTAGCAACACTAATATCTCCTTCTTTTTCTTTTGATAGCTCAGACCTATCATTTCTATCTGTGTCATCTGATATAATATTGTTATCAATTTCAAAATCATCATGATCTTGAATAACTTCATCAGAGTCACTCTTACTTTGCTCATTTTCTTGCAATTCATTCATTTCAGAATTAAAGGTAGATGTTGGTAAGTATGAAATGATAGGATGATATTCTTCTTGCATATCTAATATAGGATCAGACCATGGGTCAACAGGCGCAGGAGGAGGAACATTTGCCTCTGCTTGTAATGACTGAAGTTTTCGAATTTTTAGCTGCGTAAAAAGGCTTGGCTGTGAAACTTTTGACTTGTTACTTTGTTTTTCAACATTCACAGGTGCCTTAATTGAAGTTTCTTCAAATTTACTTGACATTCTTTTATTAGTATCTGATAAATTACTCTCCACAGTTTTTGGAGGTGGCTCTGAGTGACGTTTATTTAACACAGTATCACATTTGACTGTCCTTACAGTTTCAGATTTTCTTTTTTCACATTCCTCAGGTTCAGTCATTTCAAAAGCTTTCTGGTGTTTTGAAGCTAAATCTCTAACATTAGATCGAGTTTTTATATCTGTTTTTCGTGGATTTGAAGCATGAAGTTCAAATTTCTTTCGAACTTCCTCAACAGGGGATGACGGAGAAGGAATATTAAGTATCTGTTTCTTTTTATGTAAAGGAATAGTTTCCATTTTAGTCCTTAAAGATTGAAATTCATGTGATTTTAAGCTCTTAGGGGGATAAACTGGGGATGGTGGGGTATTAATACTGAAAGAATGATATCCATCCAATTCTTCTGATCTATCAAATGTATAGCCTTTTTTGGTACAACTATCTAATTTCAAATTTAAAACTTTCTTCCGTGATGAGGGATCCTCCAAGTTTGAATCGTGCTGTTTTTCTCTTACTTTTACATCTTTTAATACATCTTCATCCATTAAATCAATTTTACTGGAAGTTTCAATTGCACAAGGCAGATTCCTACTCTGTTGATCACACAATATTTTTTCAGATAATTTAATATCAGAAGTAACAGCAGCAGCAGAACTTAAAACATTTTCACTAACATCAGCATCATCTGCCTTAGGTAATGAGCTTGAGTAACTAACATTGCTTTGCTCTGTTACTGGATCTGAATGTATATTGAAAACAGATGGGAAAATATCTGGTGAGCCACTTGATTTTACAGATTCGGTACTAGAAGAAGGAAGTTCAGCTATTTGAAGTTTAGATTCATTACATTCTGTATTATAGGTATTATCAGTTTGTATTGCATCAGGTAGAGATTCAAAAGACTCTTCTTTATTCTCATTTGTGTTACAGGAATCAGTTAGAGAATGTTCTTCTTCTTCTGAACTATCTTGTGTTGCATGGACTTCAACTAACACAGTTTCTGCATTGCCATATCGTTCTACTACTGTTCGACTACTTGGATCATTCTCAGCATCTGGCAATGATACAGGGGAAGTGCGCTTATTAAGAATGGCATCATATAAAGTTATAGGATCAAGAGTTAATACATCATCAGCAGGAGAAAGTCTGTCTTGACAACTTTCATCATCTGCTTCATGAAAGTTGTCTACAGTTTGAGACTTATCTAAGATTAAAGTTCTGTGACTGCAATCCATGTGACAACAGGCATCATCACTAGCAGAATCAAAAGTTTTGAAAATGGCAGACGATGGACTTGAAGCACATTCAAAGTCCATCTCACTAAGTTTCTGAAATTTAGCTTGAGCAAAATCATCCCCAGCAGAAAGTTTCTGCTTACGAACATTTTTCTCTGAATCACAAGATTTTTCAGATTCCATTTCACACAAGTTATTCGTTTCAGCTGATTTACTGCACTCCAGATCTTTCCTGTATTTCGACTCCCCAGTATCCCATGCCTCTGAATCCTGAAGCATTCGCATTTGTTCACTAACATAATACAATAGTCCATGTTCATCTTCTTCAAAGGATGGATCTGAGATTATATCCATACCATTATTTTCAAAGTAAGATTCATGAGAGCTGGAGCGAGTATGCTTTTGCAGACCTGGGGACTTCGATGATGGCAAAGATACTTCCAATGAATTTGAAGAATCTACAGATACTTGAGGAGATGACTTGTGACTGCTACCACCTGAAATATGTAAACTTTATTAAAATACGCATTTAATTTACTATAAAAGGATCATAATGACGAAATTCCAAAATAAAAGAGCTCCAAAAAATAACCTACTAAATCCTACAAAATGATACATAAAACTTAAAATAACATCATCATAAAATAAAAACAGTAATTATGTGATAGATATATAGTTTGTATAATGTCATAATAGTATGAGCAAAACTATATGCAAAATACAGTTTCATCTTCCAAAATCAGAAGACTTGACCAAATTAAATACATAAGAGTTGACAGAAATTTGCATATTAAAATACAGGATATCATAGAAAAGTAATTCGGAACTTATGATATCAGTCTGAAGAAGGCAAAACATTTGAATACTAGGCTGATACACACACTTTCTAATTAAATCTAAAATGTTTCTGGTAATTTGCACTAGCAATTTTATCTTTTTTTGGTCATATACTGCCTTTTTGGTTTGGCTGCCTTTAGTATCGGCACAAAAATAGTTTATGTATATGTGCTCCACTGTTCCATATGTTATTTCTCAAGAATTAGTAACTTTTCCAGTAATGTAAAATGGCATTAAATCAGATACATCATGGGTATTAAACACAAGATGTGTTTAATGTCATGATGCAAAAATGTAAAAGTAACATAAAATTTATTTTTAATATTTTTGTTGTTGCTACATTAGCATTAAAAAAGAGCAATAATAATAAAATCTTTCTTCCGAATTCAAATGCCATTTATTATTCTTAATAAGGACAGATGTAAATACAAATGGGAAACTACCAGATCAGTGCTAATACATATAAACAGTAAACTTAAAATTAACTTACCTCATACTTGTGTCCAAATGTGAACTGTATACTTAACATTAATTACAGCATTAGTACTTACTTAAAGCCAATCAGTTTAATGATAATATTAGTGCTATTTTCACAGCTGTATTAATATAAATATATAGCAAGTCTATAACTCTTAACCTATTTTGGTGAAAAAAGCATTGATTTTTCATTCCTGTTCTATCTATCATGAAAACAAGATGTAGGATGCTAACAATATGCAGGAGATCTTGCTTTAGTTGCAGTACATTTGAAATGATGATACAATAAAGCCAAATTCAAAATTAACTTTATGGAGGGGGAAGGAGGAACCCTGCTCCAATAAGGGCAATATTTGAGAACAAGCAGTATGTAGAAGATAAAAAATGCTCAAACAATTCATTATCATTTCGAAGTATCATGGAAATAATTGAGCACTACCTGACTCCATTTGTCCATCATCTCAGTAAGGAACTAAATTTAACACACAACAAATGAAGCATAATGTTTTACTTCAAATCAGTCAAAAGGTCAGCTTAGACTGCATCAAACCACAATAAGCTAAATAACTATTGCTACAGTTAATTTTTTTAAATTTATGCTAATTAACTAAATTGGAATGAACCTTTACAGATAGCTTATACTTAAACCAATCATAAGATTAAAATATAATGTTAGTACGAAATGAAAAATTAAGTAATAAAATGAAGTACATAAACACTTTTCTTGGCATCTAAGGATTTATTGATGATGGAATATGATAAAATTAAACTTTAAAATTCACTGCTATAATTTTGAGGAAACAAAATTCTAACAAATATTTAAGTAAAAAACATTTTCAAACACCAGCCTTCCCCCCCCCAAAAAAAAGATTGCTGATTTACTACTAAATTCCCAGTTTTTACACAGAATTACTTTTCTAAAAGATCAAAAACTTAATAATTAAAAATGTTCAACACTTCATACCCTCACTGATCAAAACCAGAAATATTACAGTACAAAAGGTGCCTTGAGGGGAGGTGGCTGATTTTCATAAACAGCATTTTATTTTCATTATCGACTTATCACTTATCATGCCTCACAGATCAATCACAAGTGTAACCAGTTTTATCACAAGTGTTTTATGTTCAACTTTGACCAAAAGTAAAGGAATGAAATTTCAGGGGATGTTCATGAGATAGAGAGATTTTAAATACATTCATACAGTAAAGATACTACTTACTACTGAAGATAAATATTCATGCTTTATTTAGGATTTAAACAGTATGAATATATTGGATTCAACTGTTTGGAAGCTGACTTTGCCTAGCATTGTACCTTCTACAATGGCAGCGATTATAGAATACTTTTTACTGGCACTCAGTGATGATATAAAAATAAATGAAGGAGCAAAGTGATTCTTATGATACAAGGTCAAGAAATAAATCCTCTATTATTCCGTTGATCACAAGGAGTGCAAAATAAAAATTGGCTTGATAAAACTGTACATAAAACTACAATTTCAAACATGATTTCATTTCAGACATCTTTCCAAAAGTCACCTCTAAAATATAATAAATATCAAAAAGTGAGATTATTGTTTTAAGCATCCTTCAAAAAACATCATTTTATTTTTTAAGAATTTTAATAAAAAGAAAATAATAAAAAATTCTTCTAAAGTTATTCGTAGTGTCTATGAAAAATATGGTAAATATACATTTTTACTCTTAGCTTTCAGGAAAATCAAGAGAATCTGTTTACAAAGGTGAATTGAAAACTTAAATTTATGGCTTATATATGTCGCCGGCAAAGTACAAAACGCCGGCATTTCACAGAATATAATGCCAGATGATTTTAGGCAAAGTATGAAATATAAGAATCATTACATACTTTCCCTAGGCATTCTATAAAATGACAAATGCACTGTAGGCAAAGTATGAAAAGAAGGTCATGATATGGCTATTATTTAAAAGATGTTCATTCCTCAAAAATACAAATGTTATTTTGAAAAGTTAATGAAACAGTGCCATTAACCCTTAGGGTACGGGTTTATTTGAAAAAATTCTTCTGTTGACTTTTCAAAAACAACATTCACTGAAGTACTGGAAGAAACATCCTCTTATAACTCATACCAATCACTTTTGGCATGCACAAGAATGTACATGTTTAATTTTGTCCTAGTTTGAATGATGATTAAGATTCATTATCCATAACTTAGGCCAAACAAATCTAAGTCATCAAATGTACCCAAAGGATTAAAAAACTGTTATTCAAAATATGTAAAAAAAGATAGTGAGATGATCTTGATACAACATAATAAATTTGTATTTTCTGTATGGTTGAGACTGGGAATCAGTAAGATCTATCTGACAATGGAAATTAAGTTCAGAAACAATCATAAGTTTCACAACAATGACCTTTTTAGTACCTTTTTTTTTTTTTTTTTTTTTCCCCTTAACAGGGCTCACAAAGGTACAGTCCAATATCATTATATGTACTGTTTCTGTATTTAATTGAAAGTTCTTTCATTGAGAACATTCTGTCATGTTGTCTGTGTGCAGTACTCAAATGAGTTTTCATTGAAGTAGAGGAAATAACTCAGATCTGTGACATGACACTGTATAGCACTCACGCTTTCTTTAACAGAATAAATGAATGCAATTTTGTTTCCACAAACACCACATCCTAGAGATTCAGCAGCCAGTAATTTCGTGGTTCCTTCTTAGTAGTCATTTTGACCTTTTTACATCATTTATTAACTTTTGGTAAGTAGTTTGGTTCTTCGAAACAATTCAGAAATGTATTTCATACTTTGCCGGTTTGTCATTTGCCATTCTATAAAATGCCTAGGAAATGTATAAAATATGAATTGCTTCATTCATTGCCAGCTAGTTTTAGGCATTATATACAATGCCTAAGCATTCTATAGAGTGCTGGACTTCAAACTTTGCTGTAATATTTATATTTATACGGAAATGAATCACTTTTCAATATTTAATGACATTTCAATTACTATGTGATATATTTAAGAAATCTTTGCTGAATTTCAAAGCAGCAGAGCATATCATCTTAATTTCAATATGCAGTATTATCACATAACAAAACAGATTACTGTTACAAAATGAGTGATTTAAAAAAAAGGGGGGGAAGAAACTTTACGAAGTCAGCGGTGTACATTTTTTCATAAGAATTATATATGATTAAAAAGCATACATAAATAATCTGTTTCACCATTCTACTTAGAAGGATTATAACACTATCAAATGAAAACAGATTAGTTATAAAAGTTTTAAGAAATAAAATTTGTTAATATGGGCCCTAAATTAATTTTTTACCTTTTTTCTGTTCAATTAGAAGTAAACAATTTGTCATAAATATAAGTAATTTGAATGTAACAGAGCATATTACAATGACAGGCAATTTAAACTTATAAATACTACACTTTACAACAGTTAAAAATATCCACTTTCAGTTTATTCAGATATTACTAGAGGTATCAGATATGCTAATTTTCAGGCTGATTTTTACATAATTGCTTAATTAAGTCCTACTGCTGTTACCAGCACTATTACAACTATGGAAATGCAAAATATTGCCTTAATTTACAATAATAATATACAATCCAAAACTTGGAAGACATGGGGATATGTAGCTGATTTAATAATTATTTTCATAAAAGCAAACTAAAAAAAGAATATGTTTGTGAAAAACTTCTAAAAAAATAGCTACATGACACTTTTTATGCAATATAATATGCTGATTTATAAAATTTATTCATATTTATTACCTATTCTCATTACTTCAACTAACAAACCTAAGCAAATCATGTTAAAACTTATTTAATTTTTAAATGTTTATTTCTTAATGAAAATGATTTGCTATCATGCAAGGCTAACTTTCTTAATTTATAATTAATATTTTTAGCACTAAAATATACTTGCCAGACATGTCATCTTGATTTGTACTTTGAGGAGATTCTTTGACACAGTGAACAAGAGATTCAGCACTTTTGACTGTTCGTAACTTTTTCCTGTGCGTAAAGGGAGCGTCTGGTTCTGAATCGGACGATTTTTCCTAAAATTACATGTTATTTCTTAAAACACAGCCATTATATTTGAAAAAAATAACAAAAATCTCATTAAAATTACAATATATGAAACAAAGAATAAAATTACTACAATTGTTGCATTAAGAAGTTACAAAATACCAATAAAATGTACAACTGAAAGACAGAAATATATCAGAGAAATAAATGAAGTAACATTTATTTTTAAACATATAACTAACATTTTCATAAATTTAACCCCTTCGCGCCGACTGTCACGTATACGTGCCTGCAACGAACACACTTATCACCGGCCGACACGCAGGCGTGCCAGACGATTGTTGCATTCTCTACCGACTGTCACGTATTTGTGCCACTACCTTGGAACGTTTTTCAAACTATAATTTCTGCCACAAGATGGCACTGTATGTCCATATGGTTTCAGATACATGTGCATTAGACCTTCTACTCGAAATGAGAGAAGCATGACTCACATACACGTGTTTTTGATTATATAAACAAACGGGGAACTAAATGTTTCCGAATGGCGTGATTTATGACGTCTCTTTAAATCGCACTTTATTCGCATGTGGTAGTTGTTTATTGTAAGTAGAAGTTTTATATGCGCTAAAGCATTGAGTATTTCCATTTACAGTTCAGTTTTTAGAAAATAATTAGATCTTGTTAGACGTGAATTCTTTCTGTTTTTACCATTTCAATGTTGAAGCGTCGAAAATGTTTAACAGAGCATGAAATAGCAGAAATGATGCAAAATATTTCAGATATTGATTCTGAAATTCTGATATTGATTCTGAAAGATTAACTGAAAGACATTTTCCAAAACTTTGTTCAGAAGAGATTGATAAGAAAATGAGGCGACGATGCTTCGTTTGTTCACATTCCTGGAAAAATCCTCCAAAACGGCAAATGAGTTATTACGAGTTCAAGGAATGTAACGTAAGACTGTGTGTAGATCCCTGTTTTAAAATTTTTCATATGAAAAGAGAATTTTAAGTAATATATTTAGTTTTCAGATGTATAATGTTAAAAGTCATAAAATGGTGAGTAATTAAAATAAAATGTGTAAAATATGCATTTAAACAAGAAATAAGGTAAATAAAATATATATATAGAAATATCTATAAAGCATAAGCCATTTAAATACTCTATAGAGCATTATTAAACAATGCGTTGATACTTCGGAAATTTCATGGATTTAGGCTTAGTAGCAAAAAAGCCCCCGGGCCTGGAGAGACACTCGCGGAAGACACTGCCGGCCTCCGCGATAAGCGCGCGTTTTCGCTACCCGGCTCGAAGGGGTTAAAAACAAGTGTTCCAAGAATTTTTTGTTAATTAAATATGCTAAAACTGAACAGCTTTCAAACATTTTATAAATTTGTAAAGCACAAAATATGACTCTATTCTTGAGTCATATTTTGAGTTGCTTTTCATTATCATGATCTATTCTTGAGTTGCTTTTCATTATCTCATGAAAAGCAACTCAGCCTACATGGAGAGGGGAGGGGAATGTATGGATGCAGAAAAGTATCCATAGGTTTTCATCATTATGACAGAGGCAAAATAAGCAAATTTTGGGTGGAGCTGTATACTTAATTCTCAAAAAGGCACAAATTACCATTATAACATTTAAAAATCTATTAAGAGACCAAAGTTAACATACTATAATTTTAAACAGAATAATGACTTTCAGTGGCAAACTATCTAATTACTGTTATCTAAGCAACATATCATACTTTGTGCTACCTAGCATGCAAAAACAACAAATTGAATAAAATGCACTAAAGCTACTAAACCTGCTCAATAGTTGAACTACAAAAATAGGTTATGCAGCAAAATAATACTAATTAATATAAAATAGCAGCAAAATAATAACAAATAACCATATATATAAAACAAACAGAATTTTATTTATTACTTTATCTTTCTAAAACACTAATAAAAGGATAAAAACTAATTGGACTTTTAACATATTTTAATAGGTCACATAAATTCTTTAAAAAAAGAGGGGGGGATAAACTATTTGACTCATTTGTATCTATATACTTATAATGTACATCTATCTATAACTATTAAACAATGCATTTGAGAGGGGGGAAATAACAAATTTGCTCCAGAGCTGAATACCATGTGGTTTCTATTGTTTTATAGAAGTCTTTTGCAAATTCATACTCTTGCATAAAGTATATCTTACATTTCACACTTGACAATAGTATCATAAATACATACGTAAACCTGGAATTTTTTAGACGGGCAGACAATGCACACTAAAAGAGAAGTATTTGTTAGATGTGTAAATGTGAAATCTTTTATGACTGCAGATAATAATTTGTAGCAACAACTGAAATTTATCTATCATAGAATAAATTTTGAAGGAAACAAAAAAATAGAACTCATGTGAAAGCATTACCGTGCTATGATTTTCTATGATTTTAAAGTGGGGCTAAATCAAGAAGAAAGCCTCCAACATCTACACTGAATTCAGATAGTTTACCAAATTTTGTGGAAGTCAAAGTTTTTTCCTGGATACAGAAACACAGAAAGAACTTTGTCATCTGTAGTCTCTCAGTAGATGGACTGATATTATGAAAAATGTTAATCATTAATAATCGCTGTGTTTTTAAAATGATACAGGTACAGGTAGAAGTGAGCAGGACATCATAATTTTACCGTTGGTGATATAGGTATAGTCTCACTAAACTAATTGTGCAGTTTCACCCCAATTTTGAGGGAGAACAACCTTAAAGGTGGCCTGATGGTCTCCCCCTCTTCCCCTTCAAAAAGGCCCCCTTGATAGACTTTTGGCTCACCATGTATTTTGAGTGCCTCCTTGCTGTACAGGCATCATACACTTACATTTGTGCATTCTCCAGGATTCGAACCCGAGTCCATCAGTACAGCTGGCAGTCAGAATCTCTAGACATAGATGAAACTAATGATATCTAATGCTAGATCTAAAGCTATAGATAAAAATATCCATGATGAACTGCATACAAAAAAATTAGTTTGTCATTGAGTCCCAAAAAATTAAAGCACCAAAATGCACAGTGTGTCAGAATCAAAAAGAAACCCTAAGATTCTTTATGATGGTAGACATCACATTATTTCCAAATCCTTAATTTTGATAAGATGCATTCTGACATTTCAACAAATCAAAAAAAGTAAAGTGGGTCTCTGAAGATGCCCCCAATGAAAATTAGGGTACTCCTGTTTCATCCTGATAGAACCTCTACTCTCTTCTCTTGATATTGCTGTAACTCTTGGCTATTTTTTAATGTCTATTATGAGGCATTTCATTCCAAAGGTGAGATTAATGAAGCTATAAAAGCACACTTTTCTTTAATTCCAATAAATGGATGGCTTGAAACATTTAATCTTTGGAAAATTCACCTACAAAAGTGCACTAATGTTGGAGGGAATTACTAAGCACTCTTAACATGTGGTAAGTTTAATTTTCACCATTTAGCTGCATCTAAAAAATTTCAGAGTGACTTTGTAGATATGAAATTAAAAAAGAGAGAATAAAGTTTTATGTTTTTTCTGAATTAATATTTAAATATCAAGGTTACAGTCAGTGCATGATCTATTTAAAAGCTCACAGAAGATAAAATTCTGCAGTTCTTAAGGTGGTTAAAATAAAGCATCTTTGTTTAATATTCTTTATAGATAGAACTACCCAATCAAACAGCTTCTCAAACTAAGGTTAAAAGTTTCATGAGAACATTTTCAGCAATGAGGATGTGAAGGTTCATAATATAAAATCTAACTTTTTATCAGATCCCTGCACAGTAAGGTATATAGGTATTAAAATTTTTAGCATTCTTTAGTAGGTTAAGTATAAAACATTACATTTGTGAAGATATTGAGCACTTAGATAACCTTTCAACAGGCAGGTCAGTTTAGTTGGAAATGGTAAAATAAGCATACAGATATGTCTATTTCATCATCTCCAAGTATAAAATTTCGATTTTGGACCTAGCAAGGATGAAAACAACAAAAAAAAAAAATGAAATTTAGATACTGTTTCCTATTAGTTATCACTTTTAATCAAGACTAAAATTTAAAAAAATCTAATCAATTTAATGACAGAGAGCTGAAAACTAATAATTAAATGGATATTATATACTATTATTTGCTCTATGTTATTAATGCGTTATACTAAGAGCTTATTTTCCAACTAAAAACTGTTTCAAACAATCACGTTTAAAAATAGGAACCTTGCGGGGGTACATTTGTTATTAATAATTTCATATTCTCAAAAAATTTTTAACCTCCCCCCCCTCAGAACTACTTTAAAGCTCTAAAATTAGGTAAAATTATAAAATAATTATCTTCCACTTCATTAATTCTTCATAATAAAGAATAACTGCTTTCAAAATCAGAAATAATTACGTATAAAAAAACCTTTTAGACGAGGAACTTAATAACAAATCAAATCAGACATGAATAAATAAATGAAGACAGATATTGTATTCATTGAACATATGTTCATTGATTAATATAAAGGGGCAAATATAAGTATACATTACATCAATATATTTTTAATTTCTCCTTTCAAATTGATGTATTGTATTCAGATAGTTTGATTAAGTTCTATTCCATTATCAAATACAGTCAAATACCGAAAATCCGCTGACCTGAAATCCGCGTTGCCTCTCAGAATATAAACATTCAGTTTATAGGTTCCAGAAACTGCAACATGGAGTACGAAATATCAAAGAAAAAATATTTACCCAATAATGATGTCGTAATTAACTAATAATAATTAATCATAATGGAAATACCAAATTATTGACATCATGATAAAAGCTTTTTTTCCCTCCAATCTGCATTGAGGTAAAAAAGCAGACGATTCACTCAACTCTTCTTTCAAATTCACGATTCACGTTGTTGTATTTTCTGAGCTTTTTTTTTTTTTCACGAGATTCTTTAATGCTGCTATTTTTTTTATCTGGATATTTTGTGGATAAATTACGAATGTTTTAAGTTTCAGCACTTTTTAATACAATGGAAACACCCTCATGATTTTACTGCTTGCAATGTTGAAAAATGTAAACACGTTGCATTGACGGTAATGCAAAAAGTGGAAATTCTGCAAAAGATGGAGGCAGTTGCTACTCTTCGGTTTATAGCAGAATCATATGGAATTGCAACACGAACTGTATATGATATACGGAGAAATAAAGATAAGCCACTGAAATTTTACAACAACAGTGATTTGAACACCAGAAATCTTTGCATGAGGCGAAATCGACAAACCTCGATGCTGTCTTGTACAAGTGGTTCCGGCAGCGGCGAAGTGATGAGTGATGAGGTACCAATTTCAGAACCTCTTCTGAGAGAAAAGGGGAAGCAGATTCATGCTGATTTAAAAATAGAGGAGCCATGTGATTTCAGCAGCGGTTGGCTGATAAGATTTAAACAGAGACATGGTATAGGTTATCTGAAAGCATGTGGGGGAAAACTTTCAGCAGATAAAGATGCTGCAGAGGAATTTATTGATGAATTATCTGTGTTAGTGGCAGAAGAAAATCTTAGCCCAGAACATGTTTTTAAAATGGACGAGACTGGACTTTTTTGGCGATGTTTGCCAAGAAAGACATTTGTGACAAGTGAAAAAAGTGCACCGTCAGGGGTGAAAGAAGCTAAAGAATGAGTTACCATTTTAGTATGCAGCAATGCAGCTGGAACTTACAAATGTAAACAGTGGTAGTCGGTAAGAGCATCAATCCCAGACTTCTGAAAAAAAGTAAAATCCTTACATGTGATTTACAGGAATAATAAAAATTCCTGGTTCACAAAACAACTTATGACTGAATGGTTCATGGAGCATTTCATTAAAGAGGCTAGAAAGCATCATAACAGTGTGGGTTTACCATCAAATTGCAAGATTTTACTTTTGTTAGACAACTGCTCTGCAAATCCAGATGCAACCATTTTAACATGTGATAATGTCATGGCCCTTTTTTTGCCCCCAAATACTACATCACTGATCCAACTAATAGACCAGGGCATAATACGCAGTATTAAATGCCACTATAAATCAGAGTTTCTGAAAAAAATTCTTCCAAGTGACCATTCTATTCCACTTTGTCATTATATTAAAAAAAAAAAAAAAAAAATATTCACCATCAAAGACTGCATTTATTTGTTAGCTGGACAACATTAGTTAAAACAATATTAGTAAAAACAGTGTTATTGAAACTGAAAGTGATGACAGTGATTTTTCTGGTTTTAGGGTCACTACAGCAAGGGTTAAAGCAAAAGAATTGCTTTTACATTCGAAAGAAAGAACAAATGAGGAGGCTTTGCAAGAAGAAGATGTTGTTAAATGGATGATGTGTTCAGATGAGCCAACACTGGCATATCAGATGACTGATGATGAAATCATTGACTCTGTTTTGCAGCAAGAAGACAATTCCGATACCGACACAGATAGTGAATTTGATAGAAGTGAGAAAATATCTTTTAATGCGGGTCTGGAACATGGTGAAAAATAACTAATATTTTTAGATCAGAGCTGTGTCACAAAGCAAGAGATTATGACTCTATATATAATTTGCTCCCCCCTGAAACATGTAAAAAAATGAAATATTTTATTGCTTTATTAATATCCCTTATTTTTATGTGTCTATTGAATACATCCCCAATGCTTTTAAATAGCCCTGTAATCATGAATGTAAATGAATAATATAATCAATTTATACATGCAATAATAATTTAATAATGCATATAATAAATTATTGTAATAATGTATATAATAATTTAATTAAATGTATCTAATATGCCTTACTTATTTTGCACTTTTAGTCTGAATATTATGGTTTATCTTTTCTGTTCTGAAATCCTAAAACCCGCACAACCTCTGGTCCCAAGCTTTTCAGATTTCTGGACTTTTACTGTAATACGTTTTTTTATCAAGTTAGAAGTTATTTTACAGAGAAAAATAAAATGGTTCATTAAGATGACAAGGATGCAGTAAGAAAGACGAAAATTATCTACTAACATTTCACCATTATTTGCACGTGCTAGAGTATTCTGGCTTCAGCTCTCATGGCCACAAGCCAAATGCCAATATTTATGATTTGTTGCCAATTATGGCAACATAGTAAGATTTTTACTGTTACTTTTATAATACATAGGTAATTAAAGGATTCCTGCAAAGCTGACCTATACCAACATGCCCTTTTCACAATTAAAGTCAGATTTCTCTGCAATCATTGCATAAAACACATGCTGAGTACAATCTGAACATTTTGCTTATTCTTGTAAACATAAATAGCATCTGAGTTTTTTTAGTTTTAGCTTTTCAGTAAAAATAATATAGCATCATGGAGGCCAAACTCACAACCAATACCTGAACAGTGAAAGACTTTGAAATATTGGCTTTGGAGCCATTAAATGCACTTTGATCTTTAATACATCACCTGGTTTCCATCAATCCTTGAGGCCATAAATAAGTTGCAAGGTCAAAAACTTAGTAACACTACTAAGTTAATGTTGCAACCAATGCCCAATGCTGTAATTATTTTTGTTAATTAAACACAATTAAACACAAAATTAGCTTCAGAAATAGGCTAATTTGGTGATTGACAATGTAGTGCATAATGGACATATGTTGAAATTCACGTCTGTAGCGTTGTTTTAAGTAAATGTGGCATCTGAGACTGATCAGTATTCAGTATTTATGGCTTAAAGGTATCACGTAAGTGAAGGTCAGAAGTGGTGAATAAACAGTAGATTTGAGGGAGGTAAAACACAAATGGAGGTCACCCAAGATTTGAATATCCCTGAAAGTGTCATATCATAGTGTCATACAGTTTGGAGCCACTTATTAAGCATTGAATCAGTTGACAGACAGCCAGGTCAAAGGGAATCAAGTGCAATTGCATTCATCATCTGTTTTCTGTCATTGTCAGCTCAAAAAAACTGTGAAGCAACTACAAGAGATTTGGTTTTAGGCCTTCAGGCAGCCACAGGAGCTCAAATTGCCATTCTACTGCTGCACGAAGGCTTAACGAGATTAGACTGCATGCAAGAAAACCAATGGTTTGTGTCTCACTCACTCTAGATTCTAGAGGGGCTTGTTTAAACTGCTGCCATCACAACGTTCAGTGGAGACGGAGAGAGGAACACGCAACTTGGTGTCCCTCGTCAGTGAATATATCCCATTTACATGACCGTAGTTTAATGGTTTGAATCATAACAAATAGCCACATTGAGTTTGCATATCTTTCAAGAAGGTTCTGTAACCACTTGGAGATATATGGATGAAGTAATGGAACCCCTGGTTAGACTGTTTAGAGGTGCTGTTGGCCCCGCGTTTAAGCTAATGGAAAAGATGTTCGGTGCCAACCAGCAAATATGGTGTCAGAATACTAGCAAACAAAAGGTATCACTTAAATGGACTGGTCACTTTACTCACTTGAACCAGACTGAGCATATGTGGGATGCCTTAGGGCAATGAATTTTAGCATGCCAAATTTCTCCACAGACCCTTCACAGCTGAAAACTGCACTTTTAAAAGAATGATTTCCAATTCCACAAGACTTGATCAACAAGTCCATGAAATTAAGATGTGATGTATGCGTATCAGTCCAAGGTGATTATACACTATATTAAAGAAAAAGTTTTTCCACAAGAGGTGACTTAATTATTCTGACATTTTTCAGTTTCCATAAATTTGGTTTTAATTTCAATATTTTGTGAATATGAACTGCCATACACTGTAATTTATGTTAACTAATACTTTTAAACAAATTTCTTACATTTTATTTCGGTCATTATCCTTTAATTTAGATGACAACTGTAGCATAAACAAAACAGTCAAACCAACTTGGTAAAAATGAAGTTAAGTTTAAAAAAATATGGGAAACCAGTATTTTATTGCTATGGATTTCGATTCTCAGTTAAGCAAATTTAAATGAATTGCTATTTTTTTTTTAAACTCTTAACAAGTCCCATGTCAGAAAGTGAAGGAAATGCTTATACACACACATAGAAGTTTAAGAGTTAATACTTTATTTATTTATTTATAGATTTTTTTTAAAGCAAGTTTAAGAGAGAGAAAATGCATCACTTTATCTTGCCACGGGGGAAGTTTACATATTTTTCCTTCATTTTATTTTAATAGAGTTTTAAAATTTTATAAATTTGTTAATGCCTTGTTTGCCAGAAAGAGAAACAGTAAAGACATTATTATTACCTGCATGTAACCAGAGGGATGTGGTAAAGAACCAGTACTAGCCTTTCTTGAGGTCCTAAATGCAGTACGACTTTTGTCACGGGCACTTCCAGAGTACCAGCCTCTGGAGAAAAAAGACTTCCAACCAGAAGGAGACTTCTTTAACTTGGGTAAGCCATGTTTTCTATTAAAAGTAAACAATCATGATATTAAGTGTAAACCATAAGCAATCATAATATTAACATACTGTTAGGAAATATCTGTGTAAAACAGTGAAGTTTCTTCAGAAAATTTACTCACTATTACTAAAATTCACTAATACTTATCATCAACAGTTATGTTTTCCAAGGCAGTCATCTCTGTAGGATATCAAAATTGTCTGTAACTGTGCAAGGTCATGTTAAACAGCTTTCAGTGTATTTAGGAAAGCATATTTAAAAGTTATATACTTTGATTATATATTAGATTATACATTATGATTTTTTGCATCATAATTGAGATTGATAATTGGTATATCAGATACCGTTCGGAGAAGTAAAGCTATTCAGTCTGCATTACGAATGCCAGCAACATAAATAAATAAATAATTAAATAAAAATACATAAGTTGCATAGTACAAAGTATGAGATCTGGAATAGTTGGGACCAATGATTCAAGATTTTGGAAATTTCCAGATCAATCATCATTTCAGATCATCAATTTAAATTTAGTACAATGACATGTAGAAATTATAAAATTAAAAGTATGAAATAGCTGTTTATGAAACAGTGAAGCACTTATGACATTAAGGAAATTAAAATATACAAAAAAGCTTCACATTTATTTGCTTTATTAAACATTTCTAATAATGTAAGTCGGCTAAGCTATTTCACTTTTCATGCTAATGCTTTCTCGTAAATTTTAGAGATAGACACAATTTCTTATTCAGTTGCAAAGTTCCAAAGCTCAAGTCTTGTAACTGCCATTCTGAGAATTCCCACTGAATTGTCAATCAAAATCTTGTAGAGCACACCAGTGGTCGAGTGGTAAGGTCGCTGAATACTGGTAGTTCGGTCCATTTGAATTGCACGAATGGGATGGCTACATGGGTGTTCTTGTGATTTTCCCCATGTGTAATGTATATATGAGCTGGTTTCCATTAGAAAGTCCTCTGCGAAGGCATCCCTTCCCTTAGGCAGATAGCCCTCGAGGCTTTGCCATAATTAAAATAAACCAATAAGCCGAAATCTTGTAACTCTCAACAACAACTATTTGCACTTTCAAGATGCAAATTTACAACTGATGTTTATTTGTGGGGTGCAAATAAACTTCAGTTGTAATTGTTAACCAAACTGGAGCTTTTCATAAACAAAATACGACTATTCTCTCATTAAATTTTAAGATGAACTTAGCATGAAATATCTAAAAATAGATTAATTTTTACATATGGCAGACTGAAAATTACTCTGATAAATTATTAACACTAATATCTGAATTAATCTATCTTGATTAGTTTATACATGTTTTGTCCTAAAAAAAAATTTTTTAAAAAAGGGGGCCAAAAACCATCTTAACTTTAACAAATGTTCCTTGGTTCTTAAATACATAACTTTTTCCAGTTATTATTACAAAAACCCTTTGGAAGTTTATTTGTGGCTTTATTAATGTACTGCACAGTCTAATTGCAAGAAAATTTTTTTTTGCTTCTGAAGAAATGGGACCTATGAAATATTCATTTCAAAACAAAATAGTTTAAATTCTATACTAATCAAACATTGCGTTTTTGCTTACTTTTACATTGCATATTATTACCACATTATGCAGAAAAAAGAAAAGCTATAAAAAAAATGGAGTGCAGCATATATACATATACATTTATCAAATAAAACTTATTCCTTATTTACTGTCGCAAGATAATTATTTTTCCTCTTCCTTGCCCAATCTAAATTTTCCGTTTTTTTGACAAACGTAATTTCAGAGAAGAAGCAAATATTAATTCTTGCTACTAAAAGAAATATTTCTTACCCAGATGGTAATTCTATAACTGTGTGATATTTTGAAGGCAGTTTATCAGGACCTCCTCCAACTTCAATATATTTTTGCTGTGTGAGAGGTAGATGAGTAGAAAGTGCTCGAGCTCGAGCCTCTTCCAAAGTCAACAGTTTTGTGGGAGTAGAAATGGCTAATGATTTTGGTCTAGTCCTTAGCATTAAACCTACAATTTATGTGGTAATTGAAAAAAATAATTTAAAAAAGCTGTTTTGAAAGTAACTAAATGTTATCAGCATACATCTGAAAACAGCATAAAAATATTTTCTGTCAAGTCCATACAGAAACAAAGTTTAAAAAAAAAAAAAAAAAAAAAAAAACAATTAGATTAGAAATTATAAATTTTAATACATAAAAAAAGTATTTAAAACATATATTCAGATAAATGAGCTACTCTTAAGTTCTGTAAAAGATAATTTAAAAGTTTCATTCCTTTAAACTATATAAATTTGTAACATAATTTATAAACAAGATCAATGTACCTTCTTGATCAGAGGGTAATAATGGTATTTTTTCATCGAATATCAGATCTGCAAATCGTATCAAATATTCTGTCAAGACTGCTTGCACTCCTACAACATGAAGGGCACCAACTCCTCCATTTTCCACATCTCGAGATCTATAAAAACATAAACAATGTAACTACCTTTTTTTTTTCATATATATTTTTTACTGTGCATAGATTTTAATTTCTAAAACTCTGAACTAAATTACAAATTATCAATGTTTCCTACACTACTAAATGCAAAGCCTCTAATGAATAAAATCCACAGGAAGCTATTTTTTAGAGCTTCCTTTAACTTCATTAAAACTCTCCTGACTGCTGCTTTCATAAACCATTATTTGCTATATTACTCCTTCTTGCATCACTGCTGCACCCAAAAACAGTGCAGAGTGACAAGCAAGACATTATAAAACTACATAATGACTGTTGCCAGCAAATGGCAGGACTGTATAACAAAAGTGGCACATGCACAGAAAGATCTCATGTCCATACTTTAAGATAATTTCTTTCTAGTAGCACTAAAAAGAGCATCTAACTGGAACTTACACAATGACTGAAGTAGGAAGAACATTGCAATTTCTGAAGATAAAATGTCTCAGGTATACCAAGATTTATTTGTGAAGTTATGGAGGTGTAGGGCACAAAGGCAGTATCTATGTAACCACTGTGTGGTAGTAGCTCAAATGTGACTCTACAGATATCATTGATGTTGATCTCCTAGAAATTTTCAAAAACTGCCAGATTATATTGAAAAATAGTACAATTCAACAATTTTTTTTTTTTTATGTACTATAATTAATTTATGTTGTGAATTTTCTTAGCAACTTTAAAAATACACCACATGAAAATCTAAATGTTTCTTTTTTATTTTCAAAAAATAAACAAAAAACAAATCAATCATTATTTTTTCAACCATTTTTAAAAGCATAAAATCAAAAAAACCTACTTGCAACATATCTAAGTATTTTGACTGATTAAAATGAGAAATAATTCCACTAAAACTTCCATCTATAACATACATACAACTGAATAATAGACTATTTTTAACATGTGTCAGTGTTAAAAAATGTGTTAGTGTTGAAGAGAAATAACATGATAACGTGTCAGTGTTGAAGAGAAAATTATTTTAAAAGGCCACAACTGAAAATACAGTATACATTATATACATTATCCTAACCTATATTAACAACATACCATACATTTCAATAAAATTATTAATAACTATATTTACTGCTCTAGAACTACAGCAATTACACTACGTTCAAATGAAGAAATAATGTGCTGGTGAAATGATATCCATAAATCACAGTATAAAATGCTACTAAATGTGATACTTATTTTGAATAAATGGTAAAATATATTTGGCAATAGCACTTTCTAGAGGGTATGAACAAGTATTTTATAGAAATCTTACTCTACCTGTAATAAATAGATTAACTGTTTACAACAAAATTATTTTGAAAAATTCTAACAGTAACAGACTATTCAGAAGCTCACAGAAAATTGTTTTTAAAAAACAAATTTAAAAAAAAATCTGTAACCAATCGCCAATTTTTTTCAACATTTGTTGAGGTAAGAAATAGCATTAATTAATTTTAGTTAATCTGACCAGTGAGCCAAATTTGAAATTCTTTCAACCTCCTTGAGCCATTTGAAAGCATCATCAACAGCAATTACCTTAAAAATATTAATTCAGTTTGCGGTGAGTGGTGGATGTAATTTGTAGAACATTTTTGGAACATAACTGTCTAACAACAATTTTTGTATCTCCAATGTAATGAGCATTGTAGTAATATTTGAATTTATTTGAGGAGGAGGTGTGTGTGGGGGGGAAGAGTAATGGATGAGGATAATTACTTAGAGGTTCTTGTTTTGTTAGTGATTTTATTCCTTTCAATAATTTTACTTCATCAGAAAGTTTTTCTTTGGATTACTTTCATCACTATTTGTGACTGCATACAAAAAGTAATTAATTTGAATGTATCTTCAGTTCTTTTCATATTATACTATACAATGCCTAAGATTAAATAATTTTTATTTTGTTTGAGCAGGAAGTTTCCTGAAACATAATACCATTTTCTACTATTATAGTCAAATGATAAAGTAGATGCACCTCTAAAGAAATTAAACTGGCATTTATGTCTGCTGACATCTTATTTGTTTGTTTGTGCACAGCTGCTCTTAGCGGAAAGCAGGGTTATGTTTGGGGATGTCCTTAGCAAGAAATGAAGTGATCAAGAATTATTTATTAAAAATACACTACTTTAAAAAATTTTACAAACAAAAAATTATTACGTGTGTGAGAAGTCAATAAAAGATGAACACCTATTCATAAGTATTCATAGTCAAGCTTATCAGAAATATCTGTAATCAAGTTCATCACAAGTGGATGATGCAGAAATGGTGACCTTAGCAAGGGTTCATAGCCACATTTTAGTTAAAAAAATAAGCACCTATAAGCACTTTTCAAGCACATTTTAAGAAAAAATATAAGCACATGTCTAATTACATTACACACAACTGCATAACCTTAAAAATTAGACTTGTAATTTAAAATATGAGAAATGCAGTATTTATCATGAGAGAATAAGCATTACCTCAACCATAAAAAATAATTACTCTTTTTTTTTTTTTTTTTTTAATTTTAAATAACAGTTCAATTTACAGAAGTAGTTTACAATGAGAGAAAAAAACTATGCAGAACTAAACTATATTACAAGATTCAATGACGAAATTTCAGTTCAAAATAGAGAAAATAAATAATAATAAGGCATATTTATTGTATTCGCTTTGAACCTAATAATAAATACAATTTATTTTTCCACTCATATTGATATTTAAATAATTTAAATCTAAATTCTGAACATTTTCTAAATTTTCATCGTATATCAGTTTTCCCCTAACAGATATTTCAAGCAAAGTAATTTAAGTAAAAAAGAGGAACATTTCTGAAATCAGAAGACAGAAATTTGCTTCATGCAGTCATCCTTTAACAGCAAAAGCTTAACTAACCTGCATACTTGGATATTGGCGAATATTCGGACAGTCGAGTGTAACTTGAAAAAGAGGAGCAGAGGGTGGTAGACTGTAGCCGCTATTTAGATTTTTCCGCTAAATAAGTGCTTTTGACATTTTGATATGTGCATCATATAAAAATAAACCAATGGAACTGAAAAATATTCTGCTCAGAAAGCACAGTAAAACTCTTTTAAGTGTTCACAAACAAATCTCAGACAGAGCATCAAAATTAATTATCTCTGCAAAATATCGCAAACGTTATTGCGCAATGCGTGCACCGTAATTTTTCCCTATGTGGTATTATGCAATCGGAACAAACAGCTGCTATTGGCTGCTAACAGCTGGTATTGGGAGAATAAAGAAGTAAATAACTGGGTGTGTTTCATTCTAATTTTCAACACATGGCGCTAAATTTACGGAATAGAATCATTCTTCACTTGGGTTGGTAGACCGCAGAACTTTTAGTCCTATTCAATCCAGATTGGTAAGTGAGGGGAAAAAAAAAAAAAAAAAAGAGGTCTGTTGTTTGTTTTGCAGCGAACTGTAATAGTTTCAATATTCGAGATTTTGCGGAGAAAGGGGAGAACCTCCCAATCTTCGTACTGTATAATGTATTGGCCAAAAAAATGAAATTATTTTGACTATTCGATTAATTTCCCTTTATTTAAGCCATTCCGAATATTATTCCTTAGAAAGCTAATCTGTGTTAAAACACAACCATTTTTGGAAGTTTACTATATTTCAGCAGTTACTGCAATTATGTTATTATAAATATTCATACATATGCTCATAATATAAGCATAACGATCATAATAAACACGAATATGAACTGACCAAGCGGAACGAGAATGCAAATTATTGAGATCTTGATAGAAATTCAAATGTGTGTAGTATTTGGGTGGGAGGAAAAGAATGCCGAATGTACAGGAATTTTCTATTGCTTTCGCAATTCTTTGACCAATAGAACGACGGGCACCTTTCTGTACTCTTCGTGCACACCAAAGGTTATGTTAATGCAGAGAAAGGGGAAAAAGCTGTTTCTGGGAGTATGATTCACTATCTAACATTCCATATTAGGAAGAAAAGTTGTTTATTTAGTTTCGGTTTTGGTACGAGGAAAAATAGCGCTTTCATTAAAAAAAGCACTAAAAGTAAAAAATAAGCACTAAAAGTAAAAAATAACGGCTTTAAAGAAAAAGTAAGCACCTATAAGGGCCTTTATATTTTATTTTCAAATATAAGGACTTATAAGCACTTATAAGGACCGCTAACGAACCCTGTTAGCATAGCTATTTAAAAGTTTTCAGGAAAGAATTTCAACTTTTATTTATTTATTTTTTTAGTTTTTAAAAAGACAATGGCTGTACCATATAAAGGAAGGTAACGTCTTGAAATAATAATGAAATTGAGAAAGAAAGTTGATTAGAACTCGCATATTAAAATGCAAATGAAGATTACATGAGCTAAAATTGTTTTCTTTTTCAGACAACAAACAAACTATAAAAATATTGCTCCAACATATTCAAGTAAATAATTCTTTTGTGATACAAAAGACAAATGTGAGCCTTACATGCATAAAACATATGCATGCATACATCTACACATCAGTTGAATAATTTTTAATTACCTTATAACAGTGCAAATAATTTAGGAAAAAATTCACGACATCTTTCAGTAGATGTTAAATCATCAGGAAGAATCTGTACATTCTTTAAGCAATAAAATAAAAGTTTTCATATGGAAGTCATTGACTGCTGTCATAATTCTAAGTGCAGAAAAATTTTCATGGTTCTAATATGAAGAGAACTAATAATTTCTAACACAAAGATTATTTGATTTTCTCACTTAGCACACACAGCTTTCCCACTTCTGGGTGGGAAAAGACAGAATTTTACGCATAATTGCTAGTAAAATACAAAAGAAGTAACTCTCTACTCTAAAAAGCATTCTAAAAAAAATTACCTAAGAAGATTAGGAGCCCATACAATGGCAATATTTTTTGGTGTCATTCCCGTATCTTCACCATGAGATGCAATTCTTGCCAAGTGATTTAATAAATACTGCAGAGTTCTGAAATGTGGTGGGGGTAATTGCTGTACTACGTCTCGCACTCTCAACAGTCTTACATCTTCACTTGATTGAACAGCACTCTGAAAATATAGAAACTTATTAGCATTTTAAAAATTTCTGAAAGTAGACTACTTATATCCCTCACAAATACATTATTACAGCTTATAGTACGATTAAGTAAATCTGTTTCTAAATTAAGAACAAATTCAATTTAAAAGTCTTTAAAAAGAATATTATTTGAGATTTCCATTCTTTTTTTAAAAAAGATTTCAATCATGAAAAATATATATGTATCATATGCAAGTTAAAATACAGAACTAATAATTTCAATGTCTTTACAAATTTGAAGTACATGTTATGAAATAACTATGTACTTCGAAGTTTGCTGTTGGAATTTAAATTTCATATATGCCTAAATCCGTACCAAACAGAGAGCTTTACTTCAAAAAATTATTCAATCCTGGATCTACTGATACAGATGTATGCCACATAATTAAAAACTGCGAGAATTGATCATATGAACTTTTTTTGTTTTGTTTGTTTTTGTTTGTTATAATGCTTAAACATGTCCACTTTTATGCAGCCATTAAATGACGTTTTTATTATTATTACTATTAAACATAACATTTTAACAGAACACTTAATTGTAATATAACAAATACAAAATACGAAAAAATTGGATTTTATTTTTAAAACTTCCATTAACTTTTTTCATATTATTTTAAAACAATATAAAAACATCCATAAAACAACAAATTTTCAATAACAACACATTCTTCAAATTACAGTTCATAACTAAAATAACAAATAAATTAAGCAACTTACCACAAATTTATCATACAATTGATATGTTAAAAGAGGATTAGGCAATTCTCTAAAATACATTTTTAAAAGAGATGCTACTGAGTGTATATCATGCACAGTGGCTGGGTCTCCCAAATTAATGGGCCGGTCTTCATCAAAAGCAAGCCTAAAAAGAGTAATAATAATATCAAATAATAAATAAATAAAAAAATCTGAAAGCTTTCAGATTACATTCACATGGGTGTTTTTTTAACATTTTGTGTGTTACATTTATTTACTTAATATCATGTTCTTCACACTCAAATCATAAAAGTGAATTCAACAGCAATAGCACAAAATTAATTTAAAAAGAGCACATCTTTAGAATTTCCGATTACACAGTCTCATGCACTGGAGATAAAAATGTACCCTCCCTCCATACAGAGTTGCAATTGCTTGCTTTGAAATCACAGAGTTTGTTAATAAAAAATTGTTAAAGTTTTA
Source organism: Stegodyphus dumicola (assembly GCF_044657685.1). Taxonomy (NCBI): domain Eukaryota; kingdom Metazoa; phylum Arthropoda; class Arachnida; order Araneae; family Eresidae; genus Stegodyphus; species Stegodyphus dumicola. The sequence continues at coordinate 106,615,952 of NC_140775.1, forward strand.
CAAAATATGAAATAGATAATAAAACAAATTCCAAATTTGGGCTTCCAGATGCCCATATTCGAGGGGAGAACCACGTTATTCAGAATTTGATTACAAGAAACACACATGCATTCATGCAGATTCTTCATTATTTAATTTCTTTAAATATAATGTAGGGCTATAATATTTGGCAGCAACAATTTGAAAAGTGAAACGCCATTTAGTGAACCAACACAAAATGCCAAAATGAAATTAATAGCCCTTCCGGGAAAACTGTCCCTTTGAGCCGAAAAGATAGAAATTCTAAAAAAATATATTAATTTCTTTAAATAAGTAGGATTTTCACAGCATACACATAATGCAACTAATATTATTTACAAATCACAAATAACTAAAGAGACACTGCCGCAGGATGGAACAAAATTCTAGTAGTGAATTAGGTATCAAAGCTGATTTGTACAATGCCATTATAATAAAGCAAGAACAAGGTTTAATGTTGAAAACAAGAAGAAAATGCACCCGCAAATGCTCTTTCAAGTCTAACAACAACAGAAAATTCTTAATGAAATATTAAACAGGCCAAATACTTTAAAAGTTACTAAACATACTCCACAAGTTACCCAAAAAAAAAAAAAAAAAACTGAAAAGAAAATTTGTAAATTGAAATCTTTGATGCAAATGCGATCATACTATCAGAAATAATAATTTATCACATAAAATAAATTTCACCTATTCCACGCTTCTGTAAAGTCTCTCTTCACCTATTCCACGCTTTTGTAAAGTCTCTCAAAGAATTACAAGTCCAGGACAATTGGTTAAATCCAGATTGGACCACATTTAATTATACAGGGTGTTTATAAAGTCCCGGACCCATTTTGATGTTTAATAACTCACAAAATAATGAAGATATAAACAAACTTATGGCATCTATTGATGGAATAACTTGTGGGAAGATTTTTTAATGCATATTTTCAAGTGCTAAGCGTAATTTTTGAATACATTCTTTGTAAAAATTTCAAAGCCAATTTTTATGTATCAGCAATGCTTTTCCTTTTCAGGTTTGAACATCTTTACTTTTGTAAATATCGTCTGCGCGAGTGGTTAATTTCAGATAATTTCATTTTCCAGTACTTTTTTTAAATATCGTCTGCTTATTAATTTAATTTTTCTCTCTTTTGTTTTTGGCAACTATTGCAATGTTATGTTTACATTTGATGTGTTTGTTCTAGTACTTTTGTATGTGATGTTTTATTCGACTGGATATTAAGGAGAATGCATACACCACAAGAGAAAGCACAGATTTTATGGTGGTTCATAGAAACGAAATCCATAATGCAAACACTGAGAAATTGCAGAAGAATTTACCAGAAAGATCCTCCATCCAAAAGCAGCATCTTGTGGTGGAAAAAGAATTTTCTAGAAACTGGAAGTATCGCAGATAAGAAACGTTCCGGGCGTCCCAGCACAAGTGATTTTAATGTTGAGCGTGTCAGAGAGACATTTTTAAACAATCCTAGAAGATCTGCGAGATCAGCAGCAAGAGAATTGGATATGCCAATTTCGACGGTGTACAAGGTTATTAAGAAAAAATTAAGATTTCATGCATACAAAGTTCAAATTGTTCAAGTTTTGAAACTGGACGATAGGCCTATGAGGATAGCCTTTGCAACAGATATTCTAAGGAGGATAGAAGATGATGCTGAATTTCTGAAGTGGTTCTCCGATGAAGCATCCTTTCATCTTTCTGGCATTGTTAATTGCCATAATGTGCGCATGTAGGGATTTGAAAACCCCCATGAATACCGTGAGGCACAAAGGGATTCCCCAAAGGTTAATGTGTGGTGTGGACTAATGCACAACTGATTCATTGGGCCTTTCTATTTTACAGAAAAGATGGTCTCATCAGTCGTATACTTAGACATGTTGGAAAATTTCGTATTTCCACAACTAGAAGAGCTTCAGCCACATGTCTTTTTGCAACAAGATGGTGCACCACCTCACTGGGGTACCATCATTCGTAGTTCTTTGAATGACCATTTTACAGGAAGATGGATTGGGCGAGGAGGTCCAATTTCTTGGCCACCCAGATCATCTGATATAATGCTGCTGGACTTTTCCCTTTTGGGGATTTGTAAGAGACAACATTTACAGGAGGAGAGTGTCGAACATTGATGACCTAAAAGCCAGAATTACAACCACAATAGCCTCTGTGAATGCCGACATGCTTGCCAGTAGCTGGCGTGAAATTGAATGTCGACTTGATATTCTCCATGCTACGAAGGGGGCACACATGGAAGTTCACTGACAAGGGTCATGAAACTTTTTGAGTCTATCTAAGCATTTATGTTATTAATTTTAATCTATCTTTATTTTATGAGTTATTAAACATCAAAATGGGTCCGGGACTTTATAAACACTCTGTATAATGCATTTTACAATGTAAATGCATCACAGAAAGAATTTCACATCAAGAAAAATTTAAGGAATATGCACTGCAGAGACACACATATATGACTGTTTTGTGGGAAGATTTTTAATGCATATTTTCAAGTGCTAAGCGTAATTTTTGAATACATTCTTTGTAAAAATTTCAAAGCCAATTTTTATGTATCAGCAATGCACTACACTATACACATTTATACATCTATGTATGTGTGTGTACATATACATATATATATGTAAGATAAAAAATATAAAAGCAAACTTCTAATTTTAAATGGCTTTAACATCTTTTATTTTTTATTTAATTTGGGAACTTCATCTCTCTTCAAATTAATTATGCGATCCTACATAATGCTTAATGCAGGATCAATCACCAAATTGTAAACCAAAACATTTTAACTCAAACTGAAACTTTTGACTCCCTCCCTTCTTCCTCTGAATTGATGCATCACTTTTTGCTTCAACTTCTGTGCTGCGTGGATGCTTTGCTATGCTTGCATCTATCACCATAGTATCAAAAATGCCTCGACTTGTTCCTCTTTAATACGGATCAACTATCTATGCTTCTGCATCTCAGTGTTCTTATATCAGTGCTTCCAAAATTGTGCTTTCATTAACATATATATATATAATCACAAAACATTTTTTTAAAATTTAATCATGTCTATAATAATATATAATCATAATAGTATTGCTTGTTTGAAGAGTTTTGGTTTTAATATTTATTAAATTCTTTTATTGCATTTATAAAATTATTTGAAATTTATTACTCAATTTTTGGTCTTTGTGAAAAATTGGTTCTAAATTTCTCACTTTATGTCTAATATATATATAATACACAAATGTAGCTAATAGTCATATCTGAAATATTACCTTAGCCTCTGGATATTAGAACTAACACCTGATAGCCGATATATTCCATCCACAATACCATGCTCTTCAATGAATTCAGCACAACATTTCAACACCATGGGAACTAAAAACAATAAATTTTATTAAATAAAAAAAATGACACCGCAACATTATAAATATTTATTAAGATACAATTAAAGAATTCATAATTAGAAAATTTGTAATTTCATAAAAACAAAATAGCAAATAAATTAACATTTGAAGAGGAGAATATTTAAATTAAAAAATCAGCACAAGAAGTAAAATGTTCACATTCTGAATATTAAAAATTCAGTTACGCAGGAAAAGATTCTCTTCAAGTGAGAAAGTGAAAAAGAATCTGTTTTATAAAATAGTTAATTTACAGTAAACTATCGCCAAACGTGAATTTTCAGAATATGATTTTGCATATATGTGGTATCTTAATTCTGTTTAAATTGTTCAAGGCTAGAATTTTATTCATACATAGTTCAAAATTGATTCACAAATACTGAATGCTTGCTGGTATCACTTTGGCCAGAAGCTATCAACAATTTTAAGGAATGTCCATTGATTAAAAATGAAACCAAGTACAAATTCAAAAAAGTAGCAGCAAAAGATTTTTGAATTTTCAAAAATTGGATAAATGAGAAGCAAAGAATTTATTGAAAACTGACAAATGAAGAATTGTATAATCACCAGCCAACAATGAAAGCAATGCTAATGAAGAAAGTAAAATGCCTTTAGCTTACAAGAAGTTCAACTATTTCTTAAAGAAAGAACAGGAACTCTCTGAAAATTTAACTAAACCACGAAATAAGAGGGCATTTTAAGAGAGCCACCTAAAAACTTTGTGATGCTTACTGCAGAAATTTTTAAGAGTTGTGCCAGTCATTAACCTCAAGAAAAAAAAAACTCCAACTTTTTTTAAAAAAATTAACTGTATCATTGTTTTTAAGCATAATAAAAATTCCTTCAATCAACATTTGTTTTATTTTTTCCTTATAATGACTAACTTATTTAGGTTTGTTTGAATTATACATACTTTTTTAATTATACCTAATACATTTTTTTTCCATAAAAAGTTTGCTTTGTGGAAAGTGATTTTACCACATGGGCAATGTATTAAGGATGCCACCTCTGCATTTGAAAAGGGTTTACTGCATAAATTTTCTAAAAAGAGTAATGCTGTGAATGCAATAAAAAAATTAAGTTAATATGTAGAATTGCAACTAGAAAGAAAGGGGTGAGGGAGAGAAAAAGGTAAAATAAACAATTGGAAAAGTCAACCGATTTTGAACAAAAGAATCAGTCTAAAGATTCTTCAACCAAGAACATGGTTTGAAATAGAAAATATTACAAGTTATTACTCCAAAAATCCTTTTCTCATAGAGTTTAATTTAAACTCAAACTCTGTTATATGAATAACAGAACATTAATAATATTCTTGCATATATGTTCTTGCACAATTATGATTTTTCATGTTACACAAAACTTGGCAGCACATTATAGTTTTCTAGATAGATTTCCAAAAATTTACTTTATATATGTGCACATGACTAACAATGTTACTTACTTTCCCGTCCTGTGTTTAATAAGTGTTCTCCTAAATCACAACCAAAAACTCTTTCTTTCAATATCCCACTCTGTTTCAACTTTCTACGAGAAGGGCGAGAAAGGAGGAAAGATCGAAAAAATGCTATCAACTTCCCATGCCTGCGAAATACTAAAAAAGAGGGAAAATGATTTTATTGAGCAACATATTAAGTAATACATTAAAAAAATTAACAGATTAAGTTTAAAAAAACATACCAGGCTTTGTTGATGTATTTGATAACTTAAAAGAATGTGGCACTTTGTCACCAATAACTTCAACACATTCTGATGGGAAAAATCCAACCTAAAAATGAAATAGCAGATGAGAAAGCACATAAATTTTAGAAGAAAGAATGAGAAAAAAAAGAGAGTAATTTATATAATAATGTAATATTTTAAATTTACTACTTACTTTATTCATCCTATTAATCACAATATATAAAATATATTGTATAATAGTATTTATATAATAATCTGATATATGTTAACTATTGATGAAAATACAAGTAATGCTTCTAGAACAAAGGAAAGAGAAGTTTAAAGTCTACAATAAACAAATGTAAATTACTAACGAGAATACAATAATACTGACGAGTAATATTCCTACAGAAAAGCACACAAATTATAAGTTTACAAAAGACAACCTTTAACTAGTACCGTTGGATCCCGTCTCAATAACTATATAAAAAAAACCAATTGTATTTATTCAAACATGTCTCAATTAACAGAAATGAATAATAACTAACTCTCTTTTCAAGATGAAATTTTTCTAATACAGTCAAAAGACGTTAATTCGGACACCCATAATCCGGACCTCAAAGCTAAAAACTTTCTGCACATGTGCCGCATTGACACATGCGCATAGGTGTTTTCGCGTGCGCGTAAGACCTTTACGACTGCGCATATGCGTATGCGCAAAATACGTTTTCGCGTGCGCGTTTTATGTATAACGGACGGTATAAGCTAAAATTATCTATTTCAGTTAATGTTGATGATTGCGTTGTTCCTTAATCTTCAAATTGGATCCAGCTTATTATTTTTTTGCAGACTGTAAGAGCAATTTTATAAAAGTAAACTTGAACTTTCGATTATGTCAAATAGAATTTCCGATGCTGGAGCTCCCAAAGGATCTACAAAACGAAAGTATGTTTCGATGTCCATCAAACAAAAAGTGGAATTTCTGCAAAAAATGGATAAAGACATGAAGAAGGTGACAGAGTAGTTAGTGAAGACGAAAAAATTTCGATTGACAAATTAGTTGGTATTCTCGGCACAGCAATTACGGGACTTGAACAGCGGAACTTTGTAACTGAACAAGAAATTATGTCTATTTATAGAATTAAAGAGAAAGTATTATCACATAAAACGAAGCAACTTAAACAACTTACATTGAAAGAAATGTTTAATAAAGTAAACAAATAAATATTAAGCTTTTTTTTTTTGTAAACTTTGATACCCTTTAGATCATAATTGTTCTTTATTTCATAAATTACGGTTTCATATTTTTTATTTTATAATTTCTGCATGCCATCTTACGAGATTTAAACTGATGATCTATAATCCGGAAAAATCGATAATCCGGAATCGCCGAAGTCTCGACGAGTCCGGATTAACGACTTTTGACTGTATTTTCAATGAAAATTATGAAAATATTGATAAATGTGATATTACTAAATCTTGTATTGTACTAATTAAAGGTTAAAACAGGCATAATTATTGTTTTTATTATTATGCCTTGCAAAGAAGTTACACAGCAAATGCGAAATGTATAATTGAATTTGTGTGCTAATAAATTATCTATAAAAAGATGCAGCAGATAATATTTTTGATGAAAATTATGAAAATAATAAAATACATGTGATACTACTGAATCTAATATGGCACAGGTTAAAGGTTAAATGAGACACAGTTGTTTTTATTATTATGTACTGAAAAGAAGTACCATAGCAGATATGAAATATATAATTGACTTTGTATGCTGATGAATTAGAAATAAAAAGATGCAGTAGAATATATAGTTACACTTACTTCAAAACCTTTTTTCCCTCTCCACCAGGACGATTCCTCAGGAGGAGGCATATCAATCACAGAAATCATGTCACCCACCTAAAATACAAAAGGAATAAAATAAACACATCAACACAAATTTTTCAAAACTCTTTGGATGTTGCAAACATTACACCATATCACTTACAGTTATAGATAAGGTTTAAGTCAAAATTGAAGAGATTATCACGATTGTCCCAACTCCAGTTTTAGCCAAGAGACTTTAGGTTCTAATGCAAATGTCTGGGCTCCAGTTTTATGAAATGAAGTTCCAGACTGAATAACAATTTTTTCATACATGAAGTGTGTCGTGATTTTTTTGAAATTAGTGACTATAAGTCTTTTATGATGATATAAGTATTCATTTGATTCAGAATTATTCAGAATTGGTACTTATGTATTAACATAACCACATTAGCAGAGTTTGTCAATTTTCATGGCACTTCCAAAAAAGTTTTCCAAACTACCATTACTTGCCATAAATTGGTAAATATTATCAATAAATGAAAACTCATTTTAGCAATTAAAGATAAAAATTAATAAAGATTAACCAATATACCAAAAAAAATTGAATATACTTTGAAGGAAATTTTCCAGTAATATTTTTTGCACTGTTCTCTCCCCGAATACAGTGCCGTGTTTTCACTTAAAAAACATCACAGAATTGTACAAACTCAACAATGTGCAAGACATTTCATCACTGTTCTCTTTAGCCAGTCTGAATGCACAATACTATATTCCTCCAGAATATTTACTGCTGATTCTTCCACTGCTGGTAAATCCCTCAGGTACAAGTGAGTTTTAAAGTCAACAATATTGCAATTTAGCTAAAAAACTTGATCTTGAAACTTAGCATACAACAAAAAGAAAACAAAAAAATGTCAATGCTAGACTGAAGGACTATATGAGCACAGTTGTCTGAAGTGCATGGTTGTCATGAGTTTAGCAGATTCTGAAAATTTGGCTGCTTCTACTAAGGTGATTGTGATAATAAGTACCTTAGAATTCAATTCATTTCATTCATTCTCTCTGTGACAGTTGCAGATGAAGAGCTCTTCGGCAAACGTGACAATCAATTTGAGTGTTTAAAGTGCCAGAGTAGCATATAACATACACAAACACTACATTCTAAAAAAAAATGTTATAAATATTTAAAATTTATTAAACTGTCAAAGCCTCTTGTAGCTTAACGGTAACGTATAGTCATTTCAGATGATGGATGTGAAAATCAAATGTAATTTACACATTAAAAAGATATAATTTTAACAAATAATAATATTAACAATGACTAAAAAATAAAGGAAATTATTTATCCCCTGTATATATTTCTATTAATTATCAAAAAAGCACTGATTTTTAATTTCTTGATTGCTCAAAACTGGAAAATTTATTCAGATATTGCCAAGATTTATTCTATGATACACATTATTTTAAGCAAAGGTTGATAATAGACAGCAAAATTTATGAAATATGGTTGAAAATGAAGTAGTTCTTAGAATCCAAGATTAATAATGCATGCCCTATTTTAAAAATCTCGAGCCCTTATAATTAAACACATATTTTTGAAAGAAATAAGGCACCTTGCCATCAAATTCAGTGAACTGCTAAACAATAGAAAAAAATGTTAACATGAAAATACTTGTACTTAGCACATAATATTTACTTTTCAGAAAATTGGCATGGCATGGCTTCGGCATTTTCAAATTTGCTTTATAATGTACTGTTGCAAGCATGCGGGTTCGTAATAAATTGAATGCACAAGTCATAAGAAAAGTGAATAAAATTTATTCTTATCCCAACAAATAAAACAAAATGCTGGAATTTCCTCAGAGATATTCAGATAACATCGCAATATCTCATAGTAGCGGACAATATCTCATATTTTAAACTACTAAAACATTGAATAGAACTCAATTAGAAATACCGAGAAAGCTAATCCAATCTCACCGCGAATTCGCAACAATCAACAACACCTAAGTAAATAACTCGTAAAATAATTGAGCTGAGATATTTCTGTCCAACTTTTATAAGCTTTTTAATCATGCATGAGAACATTCTAGTAAGTTTTACTTCTCGAGTTTTCTGGAAAGCAAAAGCAATTACGAGATATCTATTTATTAAATGTGCATGCTTTCGTATTTTTAATATTTCGGCATAGCTTTCTCTTAAAACTTGATGCGCATAGCATTGCACGGGGAAATTAAACAATTTAATTACAGTTTTACCAAAAATAGCAAACTAAATACAAAATCCGTAAAAAAAATAAATTAAGGCTATTTATTTAATAACATAAATTTTGATATTTCACCCAACATTCTTTATAAAGGATAGTTTAGATAAAAACTATTTAATTTTTCTGTTTATATTACTGCCAAGTATCATGAACAGGTTTATTCCCTATCCCACATACAAACAAATCATAATTTTTTAGCTCTCTTAAAAATATGATAAAATCTAAATCAAGTTAGGGATCTGTTCATTGATTTCAAGAAGTAATTAAGCACAGCTGGAGAAGTTTATAAAATTTATCCTCATAGAAAAGAAGACTGGGTATTTAAATGCAAAATTTACACAAAGGTGTCAAATTACATACCTCTAAGAGGTTCAGTATGGAATACAATAATAAAAAGGAAAATCCTTTAAGAAAAGATATATTGCATTCTTAAAATGTTGATTTATTTAATACTTGAAAAGAAATTTAAAAGAAAATAAATAAAATTTATTAAATCTTACTTGCTTGAACAAAACACTGATATTGTAAAATTGACTGACGTTACGAAGCGGTAACCTTTGAAGATAATCCCCGACTCCATATCACAATAAAATCAATGAAGCACTAACTATACACATGACGACTACAATAAGGGGTCTGTTAAAAGCTCTAAAAATCCACTTGTCCTTATTTAAAAGGCCGCAAAACGTGGCATGGTGTTGCCGGAGAGTGAAAAACCCAACCCAGTATTACAGTTCAGAAGATACAATACTCTCCATCGATTTATCAAGATTGAATACATCAAAATGATAAGCAAGTTCTGCGTTATGATCCAAATTCATACGTGCTCACGACTTCCGATTTTCCGAAAAACGACTCAGAAACGGCGTGAAGCTACAAGCTAATCAACACACGACATTGCAGAATATGGCATAAAAAATACGCACACTCATAGGGTTGCCATAAGGAAGAGAACAGTTTCATGGTCAGGATGGAAAAAAGATGCCAACTCGCCAAGTAACGGGTTCATCGAGTTTTACCGTTAGCTGCGTCAAAATCATATGCAGAGGAATCGAAGCTCGCGGTTGTGATGAAGCTCATTTCAAGGATGTCTCGCTATTATTACAAAAGTATTTTTCACTACAGTTCCAAACTCATATTCTGCTTTTTGATCAAAAAAACAAACTGCTTAAATTCCTGATTACATGACTTAAATTTGATGAGGAGCAAAAACAATGTTTCATGTACGTTAGTTCTTAAAAAAACTTTCTTATCTTAGAGTAAAAAGAGAAACGATAACATAAGAAAAACCATTATTATATCAGTAACATAGGCTGCTCCTAAACAAATAAATAATAATAATAAAAAATTAAAAAATAATAATAATAATCCCTTAACTACATTCACAATTAATAAGATCCATAAAGCGAATGTTTTTCCATGCTGTGCAGTTATTATTAGAATGTTTAGTGGGCAACTCGATAGCCAAATCCTTTCCACTTTTCTCTGCCTGGTGTATACAAAGAACAAGTAAACTAGAGGCTAAATACAACTCTGAAAATGACACGTAATTAACGAAATCTAGCGTGCGATCTTGCGAGGATCGCCTCTAGTACTAGTCTGAAAATTTATCTTACAATCCTACAAACTCAATACCACACAACTAGGTATAATTAGTGCCGTCTTGCCAGCATCATCGGCCTCTGAGCACACCAGTGTGTTGGGGCTCCTACGGACAACAACTTACAAAAACGAAGTGTGGGCCCCTACGATAACCATTCATAGAAATAATGTGCAAGTGATATGGTAAAAGGATTAATATGGGGACTCTATGCTAGTGAGCCACCCGGCCAAGTGCAGGGCGGGCGCATGCATTAAGATGGCCTTGGATGTAATAAAATGTTATACACGCGTTATGTTAGCTTTTAGGTCTAAATTCCCGGTACTGATCATACATATCTTCTTCTTTAAGTAAAAAAATAAATTTAAAAAAAAATTCCTGGTTCCCAAAATAAATTCGATACATAAATGAGCTCCGGGTTATTTGGATGGATAAAGTCTCTTCAAAATGATATACTCGCAGCTTTTAATCGTCCAGTAAACATTCTGGGTTAACCATTATTGCTTGAAAAATCAAGCTTAATATATTAAATTGAAAAATTCTAGCCTTTACTACATTCAGTTCTCCTGCTAAAGGGTGGATTTTTACGATTGCTTCTCTAATTTTTGGATGCACAATATCGCTCGCCTGATACGTGGAGATTGACCGGCCTGGGTAACATTTTAGGTGCCAAGACGGCGAAGTACTATTCGATATGACCGATCACGTTTCGCCGAATGTGTGTTTGCCAGTATCTCCCACGAAATGTTTAGAATTTTTTTACAATATGAACAACCAATAAAGTTTAACTTTTCTTAATTTTAAATCTGAAACTCGCGTATTTTTTAATGAAATATTATTTCTGAATACATAAAACAAGAGCGAAGTTGAAAGCTCATTTGTTAAGCATTTGTAGCATGTCATATACGAGACTTAACCTATTATGTTCATGCTTTCTTTTCGGAGAGGATTCCATGACACATTCCCGGGAAAGGGAAGACAGAGAATAGCCCACCCACAAAAAAGCCAGCCCTTTCAGAAGTCACTGAACTAGAACCAACTGGTAACCCCTTTCCTTTCAACGCACCCATTCATCTTCCTTAGAAGTGCATTAAGTTTCTTCAGTGGAACTTAAGACAATACAGGTGGCTTGAAAGATAGCACGGACTACAGCCGTTTATGTTCATCAGCGCGGTAGCCAGCTTCTGTTACTCACCATATTTACCGTTAAAATTTGCGATCAGAATTCTGTAACAACGGGACAATTATTATTTAGAGTAAACATATATCTTCCTCCTGAAACTATATATATTTGAATCATTCAAAAACAGATACATATTAAGCAAACAATATGGTGTGAGTTTAATTAATTCATCAGCTCACTTTCTACGTTTAAGTTGTCAAGAGAATTTTCCAGCTTTAAAAAAAAAAGGATCGAGGCAGTCGAAAACAAAGAAACTACCCAGTCTGTTGAGAGATGAGCTTATCAGCACACTAACATCTGCGCAACGTCATGCATTCGACGTCATGAAGAGTAAAGCGCTAATTTTATCGAATTTTTGTGAAATGAGAACAGAATTCTTGTTAATCAATGAATAACTGAAAGTCATCAAAACTGAAAATTCGAAAAACTAGCATGTGGTCTTTATCGTGTACTAACACAAACTGAAACTGGAAAGCGATATTATTTACGAAGATCGATCTCCTGAAGGACGAAATAACTGACGTGATCAAAATCATGCACACAAAGAAGATATGCAAAATTGCCAATCATAAATTTCTTTAAGCTGCAAGAAAAGTTTAAAACGATTTTACAGAAAGAATGATTAACTTTTTCCAACAAGAAATAAATCATTTTAATAAAGTTTGGGGGTAAAAGAGAAAAAAAAAAAAAAAAAGATTTGGTACAAGATTTTAGAGTTTACGAGAGGACGGGGCAGGGGGAACTTCTATTGCCATAATTAATTTACTCTGCTTAACATTCCTGTCAATGTATGTTTATGATGTAGCACCTGAAAAAAACCTCAAAAGAATGATTACCTACAAACCTCAAAAGAATGATATTTCGGGAAAATTTCCTTTTGAAAATTAATTTGCGGTGTAACTAATGACACGGAGATCTAAAATCTAAGTTTGATCATTTGGCAGGGATGTATATTCGCAAAAAATCACTTCTCAAATAAAATAATAATACTAACAATAAATTTTTTTTAAAAAATCCACATAGAATTTTTTTTGGGGGGGAGTAGAAATATTGTAATAACGTCCCAGCAGGGGGCGTAACGTCGTGGTCAGACTAAGCGACTCGGTGAAAGAGATGCTCAAAAATTAATTTCAAGATTTCATCAAAATAAACAAACAGGGGAAGCCAACCTAAACAAGAAACTCAAGTAACAAATGCATCAAGTGCATGATCTAAACATATATAATTCTATTCACAATTTTTCATCAATTTTGAAAAATCACATGCATTTTCCCCCTTTTTAAACAGGATTTATACACAGTCTAAGTTGGTAAGCATAATGGTGTGAAAGTTAGCTGGTTGGATGCAAGATGAATATGCTATTTCTTGCTATGGAATACGACCGATGAGCCACCTCTTCAAGTTGCGGAAAGATGCCAGATAGCTTCCTTAATTACTTAGGAGAAAAAATGAAATGTCGGCGGTTTCTTGAAAATGATTCTAGCATCAGATATCTTTCTTAGTTATTTCCCAGCGTACTTCTCATACACTAATTTACTTGGAACGGATTTCGGCAGACAGTTAGCCATAATGTCTAACTGGGGAAATCCGATACGCCAAGCGGCGTTTCGGCAGAATGCCAAACACATTATTCTAGCGGGCAAAATTCAAAAGTACACTACAAAAAGAGTAATGAGGCTTTTGTATTACAGCTCTACTTCAAGTAAAAATTAATCAACAATTTATTACGCATATAACATATTGATAAGCTTATTGTACAAACTGACCCATGAGTTCATTTTCTACAGTCCACAGCAAAGTTACTTACTTACTATACAAAGGAATATTAAAAGTTAATCATAAAAAAAACTACTTTCTATAACAAATAAGTTCTTATCATGTATAATGCTTACAGGGAAAAATTCGTATAATGAAAAAAAAACCATATAGTAATTCGCAAAATCCATACGACAGATTTGGGGGGGGGGATTACACTCTGAAATCTTCAGGTAACAATCTAATATCTCAAAAGACAACAAACCAATTAAAAACGTTAAAAAAAAGGGGGGCTTGAATTTTTTTTTTTTTTTTTTTTTTTTTTTCTCTTCTGTTAAAGTCAAATCACAAAATTAAATTTTTAGTGCTAAATAAAATTTATAATTTCAATTTAAAAAATTTATGGCGGTTGCTTCTGCACTTCTCTTTTGAATGCAATATATAAGAAAACTGCCCAAATTTTTAAAAATAAGTAACTTAACTGTAAGGGAGAAAATTTAATAACAGTCTAAAACCTCGAACAGTTTACTGTTAAAATTAAAGGGGAAAAAAATTTAAATACAGTAGATTTGAAAACAGTAATCTAATTTTGGTAAGAAAATTTCAGTTTACACCACCTGAAACAATTTTAAGCTTTATTAAAACACACTTACTAATTTAAGAGTTTTAATCTCCCAGAAATTAATGATAGGGAACATGAAATATTATACTTTAAATTGAGCTATATTATTAAAAATGGAAAAGCTAAAGAAAAGAATAAGAAAGAAAATCTGAAAGCTTTCAGATTTTATTATTACGGCAACATTTTTTAGCGTCTTGTGTGTTACCTTTATTTATTAAATATCATGTTCTTCGCATTTAAATCACATAAAATTCAATTCAACAGCAATATCACAAAATGTTTAAAAACAACATATCTTTAGAATTTTCGATACACAGTCTCGCGCACTGCACATGAAAATGTTTCCCCCCCCCTCCCGTACAGTATTGCCATTGCTCGCTTTGGAATCGCTGAGTTTGTTAATCAAAAATTCGCTAAATATTTACAAAATTGGAAATAGATAATAAAACAAATTCGAAATTCAAAATTCGGGCTTTTAAGTGCCCATGTTCGCAGTAGGGTTACGTTATTCAAAATTTGATGGCTCTAGGTACCGTTGTTTTTTCATAATGCGAGAAACATCATGCAGATTCTTCACTATTTAGTTTCTTTAAACATAATACATGACGATAATATTTCGTGGCAACAGTTTGAAAAGTGAGGAAAAACAGAAAGTGAAACGACACAAAATGCCGTTAGGAGACTTGATAGACCTTTATAGCTTGCGCCTAACGTCCATTTGGGCTAAAAAGAAAAGAAATTTGAAAGGATTCAGATTTTAATGTCACACCACAGGGTTTGTTGATGTGTTTTATGTTTTTGCTAAGCATCGCAGGTTACTAATCTGCTCTTGGATCCACTCCTTCTAATACAAATTGTCTTTTTAACTTTATTATTAAGCATCGCTTACTTCGCACTTACAGTCCCTATACAGTGTTAAGCATTGGCATAAATTTTCTATTCTGCGCCCGTCTTTTCTCCATTCATTAAATAAATGTTCAGATTTCTTAGCAAGTTGACTTACAAAACATTTTTTTTTTTTTTTTTTTTTTTTTGTTTTGTTTTTTTATTATAAACTCTCTCTCTCTCTTTTTTTTTAATTAAATACCACGTTCTTCGTACTTACGCCACATAAAATTCAGCAGGAAAATCAAAAAATATTTTAAAAACGCGTACCTTTAAAATTTCCGATGAAGTACCAGGAGTTACCATACATTCTTTTATATGTGCCATATTATTTCTTTAAAAACTATCAGTTTGCGCGGCTGTTCGATTGAAATAGCTATAAGAAGAAAGGGAAAAATGTATATAAGGATTTTAATAATTTGTTTAGTTTGATTACAGCAAAGCGCACTACTGTTATCTTCCTAAAGGGAGGGATGCCCTCGTGGAGAACTTTCTAAGGGGAACTGGCTTGTATACACATTACATATGGGGAAAACTACGAAAACGCCCAAGCAACAGGCCTGTTCACCTGGAATGGAACCCAGGTCGGAAATACCACTGTTCAGGGTCTTTACCGCTCGGCCGCTGGTGGGCTTAATGATTTTAATAAGTCTAGTCGGTGAAATTTCATAAAAATATTTATTATTTCTGATTAGATATCTCGTGATTTTAATGCATTTCTGTTTAAATCAATCCTTTTAAAAAGTAGGGAAAATATTCTTAAGAAATTTTTATTGCTTTTAAGTCATTTAGTTTACTCAATAACCTTCCACGTTAAATCTGAAAGTACGAGTAGTTTTAGTCTTAACTGAATAGCAACACAGTGGGTGTGATTTTCAATGCTCGGCATTTATTCCAACAATTCCTGTAGATATGTACGCAAAAACAGAAGCGGAAAGGATGCTTTACATAAGACTGAATCAGAAGAAACTACATCCAACTTCGAGACATGATCACAAAATGACGGAAACATTGACAACATTGGAACAACGGTAATCTTACCCTCATCTTACATAGGAAGTATGAGACACATGTACGAATACATCCAAGATTCAAAAGAAAATTCCCGATGAAGAGAGAACTACAAATCAACTGGCATGATGGTAAACGTGGAAGAAAGTGCTAACTTCCCTGCAGAATTTTTTAACTCTTTGCAAATACCAGGAATGCCATTATACTGCCTTGGACTGAAAATTGGATCTCCGATTATGCTACTCAAAACTCTCAATTCACCAAAACTATGTAATAGATGGTCGTCAAACAGTTATCTAATAACACCATCGAAGCCGAACTTATGACTGGAAAGGACAAAGGACACACAGTATTTATCCCCAAAATACCACTGATATCTACTGAACTGCCACTGCAATTTCCAATCAAATTAGCCTATAGTTTTACAATTCACAAAGCTCAAGGACAAACTTTAAATCATTGCAGCATCAACCTCAAAGATTCATATTTTTCTCACGGTCAGATTATACGTAGCTTGCTCTCGAATAGGAAATTTGAAAAATTGCACAAACCCCGGATAACACCATGAAAAATGTTGTTTATTGAAAATAGTTCAAATATGTTTTCAATAAAAAAATTTTACCTCTTATATTTTAACGTTTATCCTTTTATTCCATATTCCATCTTCCACACAATCTCATATCAATTCCCTCAGTGGGTACCCCAATATACACTCATTTCCAAAAGTTAAGCACGAAGAGGAAAATGCTAATTTCTGGAAGCCAATCGAAATTGAAGAGGATGCAATTCGCTGAGGAGGTAGATGGAAGTATGCAAATATGTTAGGTAACAGCCAATCGCGCTTTTATGTCAAGAAATATGCATAAACAGCAGTCTTATAACAAGCCAGCTTTATGAAGGGCTACAGAAGTTGAATGTAAGTGCTGATAGAAGGTGTTTAAAACTTTCGTACAATTTGTTTTCAAAACATACGTGTTTCTATGACTTCCAGGAGACGAATGGAAGATTTGGAGTGCTGGCGTGCTGTGGGGCGCATTGAAGCAGGACAGTCGATCACAGATGTTGCTCTTTTCTTCAGCGTTCATCATTCTGTAATTTCACGTTTATGAAAACAATTCCAAACCACACAGACAGTTGTCCGAAGGCCCGTAGCCGGTCGCCCAAGGGTTACAACCCCCGCGGAAGATCGATATATTGCTATTGTACAGAGCGACCTCCACACGTGTGACATCTATGGTTACAGCGTCCATTGGTAAGGCGATATCTGCAGCTACTGTACGCCAAAGATTACATATGCGTGGATTGTACGCCCGGGTACCTCGAGTTTGTGTTCCTCTATTCGTCCAATCAAGAGGGACACGATTGGGAATATGGCAATTGGAAAGTGTCTGACTGGGCAATGCCATGTTTACTAATGAGTCAAAATTTACTCTGGAGCCAGAAGACAAGCGTATAAGGATATGGCATGAACAACGAAAACGCAATCAGTCCCAAAACATCACGCATTCCGAGGCGTAAGCATTATGGTGTGGGCAGGGATTTCATTAGGATACCGCACCGACCTGCACATCTTTAAACGGGGTTCTTTGACAGCTGTCTGATATCGAGATGAAGTCCTAGAACCCATTATGAGATTGTACGCTGCAGCAGTTGGCCCTACTTTTGTTTTAAAGCTGAAAACTGCTCTACAAGAAGAATGGCGATTGCTTAACTCTGCGGTGGTTGACCACCTAATTGAAAGCATGGTCACAAGGTGTAAACTTTGTATTCAGATGAGGGGGGAATCAGATACCCTACTAATATCCTTTTCTTTTTTTCATTTTATGCTGTTTATTTTCACTTTATACATAATTCTGTTATGTATAAGAAGTGTTTTAAATGGAGAAAACATTCATGTTTTGGCAATGTCAATTAAAGAAAAAAAGCCCCCCCCCCGGTTTCTTATATTTGGGAAAGTTGTATACTCGTTATATACATATATGTAATGATTTTAAAATGCATAGATGAAAACAGTGGAACTTTTAACAGCTTAGATGACCGAGAAGATCGTAGTGAGTTGAAGGTGGCAGAGTGGAAAGCATGACACAATTTAGCACAACGTATCTTGAAAAATTACAATCTTTTTTTGGTTTACAATTAATTTGATTGGACAAGAAACATCTGCATTAAAACGTTACGTAGGATAAAAAAATCTGGAACCTGTGAGAAGAGATGAATTTACGGGCAGATCACCAAATTTAGAATGTTGATTTTGAGGTCGCCAAAAAAAGTCTATGACTTGCGCTAAAGCTGCAAAGTAATAAACCAATAATTCATAATAATTTATAATAAGAAAACTTTGTACTTTTCCGTTTTGTCGGCGCAGGCGATAAAATCGCCAATAATGGTACAACTGATGCCAAATGGAATATCCTTGCTGGTAACCTTTTACGCATCATTTAAAAAAAAAAATCGCAGCCATTTCTTATCAGATTGATTGTATCTTTCAATACTGGCATATAATTACATAGAATTTTTATCACATAGCTGAATTTTATGCCCTTATCTGATAAAAGCCAATTACGTCAATTAAAATACTTAAGGTAATTAAGTCAATTACGATGCAATCACAGCGCTCACCTGAAGGCGAAAATATAGGAAAGGCAAAGTCAAGGTTGAATTCATCAATTCTAATGAGAATGCACTAGCGAAGTAGAGCACTGCGGTTTTACATAATTTTCAAGTAAACTATTCGTACGAATTCAAATAATTCTTGCATTTAAACTTGAATTCCAAATTAAGATTTAACTTGAAATTAATGTAGATAATTTGTTGTAGTTTATGCGAGATGAGATCACTTGGGGTCACATGATATGAACCGACGAATCAGGATGAACCGTGAAAGCATAGTACATTCTTAAATTAATGTCTTTTTACAAATTTATTGTCTTTATTTATTAAAATGTTTATGCCTTCGAAATAAAAAAATTCTTAGAACTAACATTTTGAATCTGTATACTGTATGTTGTCATCAATAAAGTCTGCTTGGCGAGATTTGCGCCGGCGAAACGGAAAAGTGCTGAAATCTTTCCATACACCATCTCCAAGGAACACAAATTTAAAACATGAATGAAAAAAAACTTTTAGTCAAAATTTAAATTAGCATTTTAAATATTAATTTCAATCTCCTTGTTTAAAAAAAATCATCTAAGAAAAATCCTTAATCGATTGATTGCAGATTAATCGACTTATATCAAGGGGATAAACCAATCTACCAAATTTTTTTCATTCATGGTTTTAAATTGAATTTGTGTTCTTTGGAGATGTTATATGGAACGTTTTTTTATTATAAATTATTATGAATTATTGGTTTATATATAATTTATTTTCTAGTAGATTATTTAATATATTATCTCCTTTGAAAACAATAGTTAGAAAGTTTGACTCCCATATGACAAAAATTGACCCAGATATTTAATTTCAAAATTTGCAATTTTTCATGTCATTTTCAATTTAACGGTTTATTGAAACGGTTAATTAAGTTAGAATAATTACAGTAAATAAGTTTATAGAAGTGAAAGAAAAAAGTATAATTTAATAGGCCGTACAAGGAAGTCATGTGGTGTCCACATCAGATTTTTTTAAAGTAATTTCTATCCGGAGAGTCGTTTCCTTCCCCTATCCCGTTATCGCGTACCATCAAACAACAGGGGCACAGTAAAAGATTGTCACACATGCACAATCGCACTTTCCGACCACTCTGCGCGCATGATACATAGAAACAGATCTTTTTGCTCATGCTTAAAAGTATTTGACTACCCCTGCTTTAAATTATATAATATCAAGGGCAAGACCGGCAATGACTACCGGAATTATTGATGCCAAAATGCGTTCATGTTTCGAGGTACATCCTTATACGAAAGCACTTTTTCTACTCCAAAATCATCACAAAAAAACGAACTGACTGATAACCACTTTCAAGACTTATTCACGATACCGCTGAAAATTGATATAGATGAAGCTATTGCTTCCCATGAATGCTCACAATGTTTTTATTAACTTGTGTTGTATTTTAAACTAAAATCAGAATCACACACTACACAGAAAACTATACATTCAAAATGGCAATTTGAATGTTGAAAGTTCTTATATTTAAAACCTCATTTACTTAGCCTTTGTGCTGTAGTACCTTTTTTTTTAAAGTCAATTCCTACTTAGGTCAACAGAGAAAAACTTTATTTTAGTTACTTTTTATTAACTTTACTAACATTTTTTCATTTCTAATTTAGGAAGCTAATGGTGGTCTATAATTTCTCACTCTATCCATCTCTTCTAATATTTCATTACTGCAAGGAACCTTTCCAGTGAATTTTCAGTTCTTCAATTAATATTCCATCTAATGATTTCACATGACTCAAGGCGGCATATGCTTGGCCTGCTGCGAAGAGTTTTTGTCCTAGATGTATTACTGCACAATCTACAGTGCTATTAATTTATTTTATTAAGCAAGGAACATTTTAAAGTGTTATATTTTAAACATATATTATTATCATGTTAACATGAAAATATGAGGAGAATTTTTGCTACATAATGGGACATTACATACACTTCATCCACCTCTAAAAAAACTACAATTCTTTAATTCTATACACTTTAAAAATCTTTAGAACTCTGTCTTACTGTTGTCACTTATTTTTGTTAAATATTACAATCCCATTTATCACAGTCATGTACTATTATTTATAAGTTTTTATAAAAATAATTTTTACGCCACGTGAGAATTCCTAATAAACGGTCATTATTTGCAAATCTTACA
Organism: Stegodyphus dumicola; assembly: GCF_044657685.1. Taxonomy (NCBI): domain Eukaryota; kingdom Metazoa; phylum Arthropoda; class Arachnida; order Araneae; family Eresidae; genus Stegodyphus; species Stegodyphus dumicola. The sequence continues at coordinate 106,636,969 of NC_140775.1, forward strand.
ATATTATTTAAAAAACAGCATATCCTTAGTTCTGATAAACAGGAAGAAATAAGTAGGAATTGACTTTAATATGTGAAAAAAACTGTATTAACATCAAGTGTCATCCACTACAAGTTTAAATAAATGTATTTGAACTTGAGTAGATGAATAAAAATATTTTATTAACGATTGAAAATTTAAACAAGATATAGAGAGAGTGTGAGCTAACTGTATGAATTTAATAATAATTTCAAAGAAATGTAACATCAGTTAACCTGTTCCACTTTCTGTTTTACCTTGATTAAACTGCAGTATAAATTTGAGAGCTTATGAAATAATAATAATAAATCTGAGCAACCGATGATGTGAAAAAACATCTCAAGCCGCCTCGTGAATGTACAGAGTATGGTCATCTCAGTTTCCCCCGATTTTTAAATTGCAAATAACATAACAGCTTTAACAACACAAACTTCAAACTGCAGCCCAGAATTAGTTCTGAAAAAAACATACGAAATATGAGAACTCATCCCACAATTTTATTCATTATTTTATTTGTCGTTTTCTCAGTAGAGCACGACAGATTGATAAAATAAGTATTGTGAACCAAACAATATAACAATCAGAAACTTCTGCAAGATTAGCTCTCAAAGAGTAGCCACAAAATAAAAATTTATTGAATCAATAATAGTAACAATTATTATATATGCTAAATAGAGATGGTTGAGCTATAAACAAAGTTTCGTTTTATTACTGAATCAATAATAGTAACAATTATTATATATGCTAAATAGAGATGGTTGAGCTATAAACAAAGTTTTGTTTTATTACTGAATGTTCATTAATTTACATCTATACGTGCAACACTGTTTCAATGATTACAAGCTCCACTGTATTACATTACTATGCATTAATAATTTTTAATTGAGAATCGTGAAGCATTCTATATGGTTCCTTTATGTTAATTAACCAGTTATTTTATGTCTTGGATTTTTACTGTTCCTTCTTTCTTCCGTTTTCCCGCCAGAATGAAAATTAAATCGCGAGTGAAATGAGGTTTTTTTTAGATTGTAAGACACAGCATATTCAGCAGGGCTTATTTTCTAAAATTAGAAGTGCCTGAGCCCTATGGAAGACCGTCAACAAAGACTAAATAAAAATAAAAAAAAAAAAAAAAAAAAGATTATTAAATTCATTTTTAAGATTAAAAAAAAATCTTTAAAATTATTATTATCAAAAATATATAATAAATTAAAAATATATAATAAATTAATAAAATTATTATTATTATCAAATTAATTAATAGCTATTTAATTAATGTTTATAAATTGTTATTTAATCAATAATTATTATATAATTAATTATAATTTAATTGATAATTATTAGAAAATTAATTAATTAATATTTACTGAAATAATTAAATAATTAAAGCAATTAAGTGATTAAAATTAAATAAAATGTAAAGATGTAAAATAAAATTTAATAAGCGATTTTTAATATAAACTTTATTGTTAAAATAAAATTTTCGAGATAAAATTTCTACTGAAATTGTTATTCAGTTACATAAAAGAAGTGCCGCAGCCTTCTTATTCAGCACTCCGGTGCGCTCCGGCTAGAATTGTGATTTATTACAAAATCTAAGAAGCAACGGAGCCGGACTCCGATTGGTTCCGGCCCAATTTAAGCTCCGATCAAGGGGGGGGGGGAATTCTTTTATCATCGCAAAAGTTAAATATACTTTATATATTAATATATATAAGTATAGATGAAAATTCAGATAATGCTAAAAACAGGGCGAAACAGAATGAGGGCGTGAGGGTATGAGTGGTTGGAAACAAAAAATGAGGGGAATCTTGGTGAGAGAGAGAACGTTCTCTATTACCGCGGCGCTCTGCTGATATAATTATAGCCATCAAGCAGATGTATGTCACAGGTACAATGAATCCTGAATCTGACTTCTAAGGATGAATGTAAAGCTGGTATGACTTCTAAGGATGAATGTAAAGTTGGTAAAGATGGTTACGCTTTTCGACCCCCGTATTTGGTTACATTAGTGGATACTGTGGGAAGACAATGTGTAGGACGTACTTGAGCAGTTTATCTCAGTATTTCACTCTTATTGTACTCGTCTTATTGTACTGTAACGCACATTTAAGAACGCAAATTTTCCTTCCCGTGAGGATAACTAACTGTAACCGTCGATAACAATACACTAGATACGATGGCCTGACGAGAAATTTACGCGTTCCTAAACAAACTCCCCCAAATTTATTGCCCTTCTTAAAGGGAAAGGTTTCCGCATGTGAGTGAGGGGACTTTACTCGAACGTCTCATGTTCTCATGAGTTCGTATTTCTAGAGAAATAGATTATTGCAGAGTCTGCTTATTGTTAAACTAAAATGTTAGGAATTCTAAATCCCCCCCCCTTGAAATTGTGGTTCAGTTTTATAAAAAGAAGTACCGGAGCTCATCTTATTTAGGGCTCCGATGGGCTCTGGCTAGAATTGTATTTTAGTTTAAAAATTGAGAAGTACCGGAGTGCGCTCCGGCGCAATTTAAGCACTGATTGATATTCAGCCTATCTAGTCTGCTAGAAAAGATAAGATCTGTAGTCTTTGGCCTTGCACTATAATTGTCGATAGTTGATATCCACACTGGTTAAGTTTTGGGCCAACTTTCGCGTTAAATGATCAGTGCAGCCTTTGGCTATTAGATTATTTAAATTTAACTTTACATTTGAGCTTAGTATAAATTACCCCGCCATAAGTATTGGCGTAGCTTGTAAGCACCAGGTGTGCCATCTGTTGTTAATTTTAAATAAACGGTCTTTTACAACCTTCTCAAGTCTCAGAGACAAACCATAATTACCAGACTCATATAATAATAGCCAAACCAAAACACGCTATGAGAGAAGGAAGAGTTTCTAGGAAAGAAATAAGACTTTTTTAAGGAAAGCTTTATTTAGTACTTAATTTACGCGATGAGAATTATAAGAGTAGCCATGCAGTTTATAAGAGGCCGGCAAAAAATCCATGATGAAGTATCAGTGTTTCGGGGGTTGAGCAACATTTATAATTTTGGAAACTGTATGGAAATATCCCAGGTGCGTTAAGTTTTATCCACCTCACAGAAAATTTCTTGAACTCCAAATTGGATTCAATTTCTAACTCTAGTTTACCAATTAAATCTGCAAACGTTCTACAAAACGCTTGCATTTCGTTTCATGTTTATCGTAGAAATAAAAACTGTTCTGAAAATAAGCGAATTCCAAGAGTAATTTAGTAGAGACACTCGGGAATGGAGAAAAGAGTGCTGCAAGGTCATTTGCAATGTTGTCTCTCGAGTTCGCAACTAGTAACCACAAGACGCGAAAACCGGAAGTTTACGATGAAGGCGCGGGAACGCATAATGATAGCACGCGTTAAGAAATGGAGGAGGGGGGAAAATGTAAGAGTTGACGGGCGTGAAATTTCTGAGCCTAATTAGAAGCAATTTAATTCCGCATAAGATGTATTGCTTTCTAATCGACAGAGGTCATTACCGTTCAGATTTCGCGGCGAGGGCTTTTTTTTTTTTTTTTTTTTTTTTGTACGCCCTTTCAAAAGATGTAAATCGGAATTTAAATTTTAAGATGCAAAACTTTTCAATATACAGTAAAATAGGATTGATAATTTTCTTTTACCCTAAAAATGTAACATATTTCCCAAAATACTACAGAATATTTTAAAACAAACTAAATCAAACTTATTTTTTAATTAAGAAGTGTCAAAAAACAGAATTTAAAAAAAAAAAAAAAAAAATTATAAAAATAATACCATTAGATAAATCGCACGTTTTCATAGCTTGAATAATTTCATAACTTTTCATAGTTAGTAATTTCATGCTAAGCTACGCTTTGCATCCTGTATATATTAATCCAAAAAGAATTGTTCGAAAAATGTCATCTCCAGGTTTTGTAAACACTTTGTATTCGGACATCTCAGAGGCATGACTTAAATTCAATCACAGCCCACAGGAGCTTAGCTTTTAAGCAGGAGTCCCAAATATGGTGAGTTAACGTATTTTGATTTGCTAATTAAGTAATTGTTTTTAATTTCATATTTTAATCTCTCTTTTAATTTTAATTGTTAATTATTGTATTTATGTATTTTTATTTACGTTTACTGACGGCCTTCGCCATGGCTCTGTTGCTTCTAATCTTAGCAAACAAGTCCTATTGAAAGTAGGCAACCGACTACAAAAGATTAATAGTATAAACGTGATGTCATTTACGAAAGTTAATTTTTATCTGAAATAAAAGGAATTTAACAAATACCCTCGGTTACAAAGTGAATACTGCTATACATTGATTTTGATAGGTAACCTACAATGCTTGAAGTTATTTCAATAAATGCGTGTCTGCTGGTCGCTTTTGTTCGTAGGGATGACATTAATCCGTTAGACAACGCAGCCTTAGATCGGATGTCATCTCGACGAGAAGCGAGAAGTTGGGAATACTCCTGAAGTGTACGTAAATTCACTTTCTTATAAGAATAAATATGACAAAGTAACAAAGTATACTGCTAACTCTGCTAATAAAGTATCTCTCTAATAGTATTTCTGAATGCACCGTAAAAAGTACATATTAATGTACTTCTTTCTGAGCCAACAGAAAATTATTCATAATCATAAGCACAAAAGCCTTTTATTCCACAATATAAATTTTTTATTAGCACTAAACGTATGTTATCGATTTCATTATAAATACTATGTTTCTGAACCAAATACATTTCAAAGGTTTTGTTCATAAGTGGATTCATGGAAGTTTCAGGAAAAAAAAAAAAACTCATTTTCATTGTTTCTTAGTTTTCAATTAACAATTAGGACAATAATAAAAAATATCGCCATACAGATTTATACCTATAAGAACATTATATAAAAAAATTAAACTATAAAATAGAATTGAATTCTTCCTCCAGGTGTTAAAACCAAAATGTCTAACAACAGATGAAAAATTTCAATATTAAATTTTAATTAATTAATGTAATTTATAATTACAATTATATGACTTTTATTTAGCTCAAGAAGCTGTTTTTCTAGCTTTCATCTAAAACAAGAGTTAAATATGAAATATATTTGTGACAACAGTGAACTATGAGGTTAAGTAATTTGAACCATTTGAACAAAACAACTTTAAACGTATTCGTCTTCCGATAAATGGAAAGGAAAATTGTTGGATTACTAGAAATTCACGAAAAGCAAATTCTGAACACGCCTCAGATATTTCCTAAGAAGAAACTTGATTCAAATTATTATTTTCCGCGATCAGTTATACTTAAAATTAAGACTGAGCTAGCCAAGGAACTTAAGAGTCACTCAATAGGATTTAATATTTTGGACAAGAAATCACATCTTACAGATGAGGCATTCGAATCCTCGATTCTCAAACCCACCCCCGTCACTCTAATCTTAATAAATAAATAAATGTTCTAAATCAAGACTTTGGAAAGATTAATTTTACTGACGTCTAATAAAAATGTTCTTTAAAAAAAGAGCGCAAATGCTTCAAATTTTGTTATTTAAATAAAAACATTATATATAATTAGTCAATATTAAATACTAATATATAATATTAAATCAAATCTTTTCTGTTATTATTATTATTTTGACATGAAAGATTTAAGAGGTTACAAATTTGAAACATTCAAAATGTTTCATGGTTTGGATTCGGAATCCAAAAAAATTTAAGATTCATCTCACCTTTAATGAAAATTCAGACTGACTTACGAAGAGATTAAAATCGCTTAATAGAATCGACACAGATTTTCAAAGCTATGTTCAGGTTAAAGAAAAACACGGTATAGCTTATTATCATTTACATAAAAAATCCGAATTCTGAATGCCATTTTTTGAAAAGTTCACATGAAACACATGAAACACATGGCTACAAATCCTTTTGCGCATAACTCAGAGGAAATCTTTCAGAAGCACGCAGTCTTGATTTCAAGATAAAAGGAAAAAACAACAAAAGAATATCGGAAATTAAGCTACTAACAATGATGAACAAATCGAGACGGGAGGGAAAATCTCAGTGTGATGAAATAAAGTCAAATGATGACCTTAAAATGATTGCGATGAACTCCGAATATTTTGAACCTATCAAGGAAAAATTAGAGAAAGCTAAATAACCACCAACCATATCTTATCTAACAAATGCAACAGTGTACTTTGGTTCGTTCAAATGAAAGTTATTTAATAAAGCGCGTAATGAAAGAGTATATTAGTTGTACGTAAACAAAGAAAGGAATTCCTCTAATAACAAGTCTAACATTATTTCGAGAGATGAATTATCGCTTTTAAATAGTCTCAAATGTCGGTGATACCACCGATCGGCGAGTTAAAGAGATCTCATGGATGGAGCGTTGCTGGTTCTAGGGATAAGCAAGGTTCTAGGAAGGGAGAAACAAGGAATTAAAGAAGCGCGCTTGAGAAATCTAAGTGCCTAGAACTCATACACATAAAATATTTGATTACGCTAACATTACAGATATCTATCTACCTTTACAAGAATCAAAGATACTTGCCAGTCAACCTTTCATCTACGCCCATTCAAGTTGTACGGACGTAAATTCGTTGTTTATTGCTAAAAGACGTACAAAAAGCAACTTACAATTTATCTGACTAAAATTTTTAAAGCACGACCACAGGTCTGTGTGCTTGCAGTGATATTTAATCCGCCCAAGAAACGTACTCTTTTAACTTGATGCAGTCCACACAAATTTTGCGCGTATGATGGCGGGATTTTCCGTAAGTACCTTATAATAAAGTTAAAAAAAGTTTTTAAACATTATCCATATGATTCCGAATTTTACGACGAAATTTACAAACGATTACATATAAATCAAATACCATTAATGTGTATCTAAAAAATCTGACGTAACATCAACCGTAAATGTACTATCAATCAACCGTAAATGTACTGAATGTACTATCAATCAATGTGTACAAACTACATTCGAAAGGATAAAACTTGAAGGAACCCCCCAAAAAAGTTTGACAACCAGGATTTAGTTAGATTTACTTACATTTTCGCTACCAGAGTTCTTATCTGACGATATAAATTCACAACGTGTGCTCTCTATTCTTCTCACGCAGAGTAATAACATCGCAAAAGATATTTCTTAGCATATTGAAAAAGATGTACCCTAAGAAAAGACGGAAAGCAAGGAAGGAAAGAAACAAAAGAGGACTTAAAAAGAATGCAGATTTGAGGCATAGTTTTAAATATCCTAAAACAATTTGCTTTATTTAAACGCCTGGAAATGAAAACAATTTAAAACGCTCAATACAAAAATACATCAAGATATCGCATACAGAGCAAAAGAACACATTTCTCCCTATTTATTTATTTTCAACAGACCTAATTCTACAATACGGCATTGAAAACATGATTAAATATTTGTCAACATGTATACGGTATTGTAAAAATATTCCTGTTCGAAAACTTTATCATTTTACACTTTTATTATCCAATGCTAGTAAACGTTAAGACAATAAGTCTTAAACCAATAAGGTTTCGAGTGTTAGTAAATCCAACCATTTCGCAGTACTTGATGATGAAAGGGCGAAAAAGAGAATAAAATAGTTAAAATTTTGGGAATGCGTCAAAATGCAGCAGAACTCTCGAGGTTTACCAATGCGAACTGGTAAAAAATTAGTTTAAAATATTTTTTTAAACAAATTCCATTCGATGTAACAATATCAAGTACGATTACTTTTACCAGGGCTAACTGATAAATCCTTATATTTATCGATACTTCTTTCGAAAAGCCCAATATAGATATAGTAGATATATATATATATAAAATTTTAAATTCATTAGTTCGAAATCAAGTTATTCTAATACTTGCGCAATAGCTGCAAAGTAAGATAATAATAATTTACTTACTAAAGAAATTTCAGAACTTTATTATCTTACATAGGTAAATATCAAGACTTACTGGTCTTCAAACTTTTATACTATATATATAAAAGAACTCTCTGAAAATGACCAGTATTTCTGAGAATATGAATAAATTTCGGTATTAAACACCACCTTTCTGAGGGCATTAGAAGATCAAATGGAATAAAAGTCTTTTAATAAAGTATTAACCGGATTCTCATTTTGGAAATAAAAACGTTTTTTCGGGGGAGGGAGTGACAATACCTGTAATCAATATCATTGGACGCTAACTTCGAAAAGTGAATTATCGCTTTTAAATAAATCGATTTCACAGGATAAATAAACAGTTATAATGCCGTAGTGTAATTTTTATACCATATATTTTCTCTAGTTTGCTCGAACACAACTCCATTTGTCTATTTCTGAAAATGGGGCCCAAAAAGGAAAACGTGCAGCGTGCAACGAACCGTAAATCCACCATCAGTTGGTCTCGGTGACCAATAGTCATAGATAGATTAAGATACATTGATCAATACACAGCACTGTTTTCTCTTCTTCAAACTCGAACTTTATTCGAAACAACATTCACGAGAGACAGTCACTGATCTCTAGTTGGAAAATCGAATATGATGGTAAAATTTATTACTTGATCTCTTTTAAAATTAAACAAAACTGCATACACACATAGGACGATTTCTTAAAATGGTTGAACACAATAATATAAACTTAATTATTACTAACTGCTTTCAGATTTAGCAATGATGGCTGATGTATTGTGTTTTTAAGCAAAATAAGCCTTGTATGGAAATATGTACTCGTATAAAAAATCGTCTCATGTTTTACACGAAAAGGCATGTCCTACCTCTCCTGGAACAGTCAAGTTAACAATTTTTAATTCATTGTTAAGAATTATGAATGCATTCAACACGATAGAAAACAAAAAAATAAGCATTGTCAAAACAACAAAAAATGCATATTTCAAACACACTTTTTACTTAATGCAATTATGAACCAGTAAAACCCAGAAAGTTCTCCAGGAAGATTTCTTCTTAAGATGGTAGCTCTCCTGTATTTTACCATAATTTATATATAATGGACAGAATAAAAGACAGATCTCAAATATAAGATATCTGTATATTTCTCCAAGTATTTTACAACTTTTTTTATTTCAATTATTTACTTCTGGTTTTTTAAAGGAAATTATTTCTTATTTATGTTATGTCAACTCCCACGCAAGCTGCCCCTTCTCTGAAATCCAAACAATTAAAATAATTAATCAATTAAATAAATTAAAACTTTGCTTATAAGAAGAAAGATAATTAAATAATGTAAATATTATATTTTGAAATTAATATACTACAGTTAAACAAAAGCATCAAATCAAGATTTAAGTTTACCCTAATTCACATTTCTATTGGCGTTTTCATGTACATGAATTCCCCCCCTTTAAACTCAAAAAAGAAGAAAACAGTTATAAATTATTTTATGTATATTTAGGCATTTCAGTAACGTACATTACACAGAATATAAATCACACAGAATAATTATACATTACACAGAATAATAAAATCAGTGTCAGTGATAATAATAAATTCATATTATATTTTGAAATTAATACACTACAGTTAAACAAAAGCAACAAATCAAGATTAAAGTTTACCCTAATTCACATTTCTATTGGCGTTTTTATGTACATGAATTCCCCCCCCCTTTAAACGCAAAAAATGAGAAAACAGTTATGTATATTTAGGCATTTCGGTAACGTTACACAGAATATTAAGGGAAGAATATTATACATTACACAGAATATTAAGGGTGTGGGGGATATTGTTTTACATTTAGGCTAATTTGTAAATTAGCTATGCATTTACACACCATCTGGCTGACAAAATAGATCGAAGAATGGAAGTTATGGTCTACAACTACTACCCGCCATGACGAAACATAATATACTAAATTTGTTCTACGATGCAGCAATATCATTATTACTGATCAATGAATCTCCATGGGGCAGGTTTCAGAACCATTAGCTGCAGTTCATAACTTATTAATTACCTCTTGGATAAGATAACGCAAAAACCAGACGCACAAGACTTACTGAATGCTCTGATCGATTAACTGTTTAATATAAAATGCGATCAGCAAAAATAAACGTACCCAACACTGTATACTTCCACCAACAATAAGGAGGGATAAGTAAATGGCGTTAAGAGTTCAACAATTGTTTCTTATATTCCATCATAAAAAAGAATGAACTACAATTCTGTGCGGCTAGGAAATTCTTACATATTTAGAGCTAACAAAATGAAGAATTTGATTATTTAATAACAAAATAATAAAGAACGCACCGTTTAGCATTAAAAATTATTTATAAATATAGAGGAACCTCGATTACCCAACGTAACTAGGACTGTAATCATCTCCGATAGACGAAAACTCGATTAATTGTAGTTGAATTTCAAATTATGCCAACCACCAGGTTTTTGAACCTCTCTACCAGGTTTTTTGAAATTGTTTATTTGAAATTCCAGAAGTAAGAGCACAATGATGCGAATGATTTGTTCGCTAATCAAAACTTGAAAATTTGGTTCGCTGTTAGCATTTATCCATTTCAAAATTAATCCGTTTTCATCCTCTGCACTCGCGGGCTTTTTCGCTCAGGTGAACCAGCAACGAGACGATTTTCGGCATATTTGAATTTCTAACAGATAATTTAAAATGATTCCACACACAACTTAAATCTAATGGTTCTTTTATGTCTGAAGACACTTGCAGTCCTGCCACTCTTTCGCAGGAAGGGAGTGGTATTCTTTGTGGTATTTCTTCGTAGTCTGTATTCTAAATTTTCTGTTTCTTCTGCGGAATCACTGTCGGTTTCAGCTTTACTACTCGTATTACCCCTTTTTCGCTTTTTTACGCCTCTTATTTCATCGTCATCTCTGATTTCCTACTCTTTACTGTCAAGTAGTCCATGGATAGACGTAATTTCGTTCTTCCTCAACGAAAAATCAAATTTATCTTCACTTAAACTGATTTCTTCATTGTATCCCATGATTACTGACATCCGTAACTTTGAAAACCTTATTTCTATTCCCACGATTGTAGAGTTAAAACTAACACCGATGACGCAGATATAGCAATAAACCTAAAAATCTTATTTAAGCTTAAAAGATTGGCATATGCTTTAAACGCATGCATAGCTGAATATATTCATAAACATCGTTACCGTTCGGATTATCGCATCAAACCGATTATGACCGACAGTAGCCTTAGCAACATGTCTATGAATTAACTGGCAGTCAGCTCTGCTTTCAGTTTTAGTACATGTAAGACAAATTTTTTAACCATGATAATAAGGCCTTTAAATGACCAATTAATTTCTAAGAAAGGGCACAAGATCAATCACTGGTAAAAATCGCGAATGATATCATTTTCGCTGTACCCTTTCTAATGATTCTACATTTTCCCAATTTTTCTTCAAATAGATTGCCAGCTCAGTTATCAGACAACTCGGTTCAATAAAGGCCCAGTTAACCTAGGTTCTACTGCAATAACTAAGAGAGAAGTACAACATATCACAAAGAAGAAACCTGGTAATAAGCTGTTAAAAAAAAATCGGGTAAAAATTCCGACAAATCACTCAAGAGCTACCTTATTAGGGAAGCGATGCCTTCGAGAGCTTTCTCTAACAGAAACTATTTCATATTTGCATTATTTACTGAGAAAACCCAAACATATCATACATCCGCCGGCAACCAAGTCACTCTTCATTAATCGCTCATATACAATGCAGCGCATAATAATATTTATTTTCAGTCATTTAATGTTGGTAGCGTTGTACCGAGCATAGTGTATGCTAACTTTTACAGTGTTTATGCTTGACATCGGGATAGCGAAATACGTACAGACGTACATATCACCTGAATATGGCTATATACACATCATAATTATAAGAAATCGTTAAACAGAGAATTGGTAATGATACGAGACAAAAACCAAAAAGACACCTAAATAAAATTTGTCATAAACACAAGACGAATGGATTCTAAGAGAAGAAACACCTCTTTGAAGGAACACAAATACGTAATAATGTAAATACGAGCCTCTTTGAAGGCTCGTATCGAGCTTATATCCAGGGAAAATTACTAAAATTCCATATCGAAAGCCGAACTCGGTATTTCAGCTTTAGCTAATTGCTACAAGTAACTTCCTTTCAAGCGCGAAATACTCGTATAAGATTTTTTTTGTTCCAAAATATCACAATAAAAATTACATCAAATGAAGAAAAGAAAAAAAATGAAATAGAGGTACAATAGTGTTAAACAAGCATTTTTTAAAGCATTTTTTTAAAGGTGCCATGACAAAATGATTCGCTAGAATTTATTATCATATGAATACTTACATGAGTCATTTAATACTGTGATACATATAGCAGTAGGCATACAGATCGCAGTTGATGTAAAAGCATTAAAAACGCGAATTTATTTAAATACACACTTTTATGAAGAATTACACAATTTATTGTCGAATGTGAAGGGAAATTAGCGAGCTATATTTCGTACTGCTAACGACATAAATATTAATGGCATACAGATATGATACGCGCTGTACCAGATTATGAATTCCCCCCCCCCCCAAAAAACGTTATTATTCTCAGCAACATGAAAAATAAGTAGCTTTGCAACTTATGCTTTAAAAACTATTCCAACAGCAAACGTAAAATCATTTAAAAATAACCTAGCTCCAATGTTGAGTCTAGGATGTAAATACCATCTCGGTAAGATTTTTCTTCAGTTCTTAAACTTGTCGCTCAAAGCAAAACCTACACATATTTTCATAAAGTTCACTGCGCGAAGTTTTGAGGCTGTTAAATTAGTTCTTTGAGATTTTGCATCCATCCCCAGAGAATGGTTTTCAAATGCACAAGAAAACTAACCATCCAGACATTCGGTACACTAATGAATTGCTTTTCTTACAATGTCAAGTTAATTCAAATGAAATTTTTATTCAGTAACGCTTCATATTATTAGTCGTACTAATACTCTTCATTGATAATTGAAAAAATGCATGATATCAAAAGAGGAAGTGTTGCCTATGTGCTACAATATCTAAAAGCAGGCCTTTTTTAGCTGATTGTTTACGAACTAGTACAGCTGCCAATTAGCGCATCATAACATCTATATATAAGCACTCTTTTTATTTGCTAAATACTAATATATAATAGTTGCTAACTTATACCCTGGAAATATTCAAATTTATGGGCTATAATACGTATAAATAGCTAATTTTAGATTTAATTTTTCATAGTTTACAGATAACACATTATTGTATCAATAACAAAATATTTCTAATTATCGCACATTTCCCACTTGGTTTCAAAGAAACAAGTTTAGAAAATAAATACAAGCGCAGAATTTAAAAATAGCAAAAACTGTTCGCTTTATGAAAAAGAGGAACCTTGTCAAACTACCCTCCAAATCGATGAGTTTTAATTCAAAATCTAAGCCAATCTAAGATAATCTTCTGACTAATCTTAAAAAAAAGCTTTATTTTTTAATAATTATTATTATTATCAGAAAATAAAATGCACGATATTCATAGATATAAAAATACTACAAATACATAAAATTCCCTCATTTGAATTACAATAGGTGCGCATTTAGGCTAGTAAAATATAATTCAACTATCCAATTTGATATGTTATAAGGTATTTCTTTCACCTTCTTAGCATGCCTTCATAGTGTAATGGTCAGCAAGCTGGGCGTGTATTCCAGAGGTCCGTGTTTCGATTCCCGGCGAGTGTGTTGCTCATTTTTCATCTTTCCTGCTTTAAAAAAAAACACCTAATGTCTCTTACAGTGGAGCCTAAACTAAAAGGGTGTGGATGATTATTCTTCACACCCAGGATTTGGCGATTGCGTCCCCCCAAAACCCCAGTTGCTCTTTAAAAGGGGGAGTCTATAAGGTATTTCTCCCGCCTAATTAGCATGCCTTCGTAGTGTAGTGGTCAGCACGCTGGGCGCGTATTCCAGAGGTCCGTGGTTCGATTCCTGGCGAAGGCGTTGCTCCTTTTTCCATCATTCCAGCTTTAAATAAAATCCTAATGTCTCTACAATGTGATTCCAGTTTGTTTGAATATTTGGTGTTAAACTATACTAACAAAGCAATATATCCCAAAGTCTAACTATATATGACACACCCTTCTATATTTGAAATCATAATAAGTTATAGCTAGTGGAAATACAATTTATTATTCCATTCACAGTTTTTATAACTCGAATATGATCCACAGCTCTCCACAAAGGCACTTCAAATAACCTAATAAAACATACTTTTTAATGTTTTATATCATAAAAACTTGGATTCGAAAAGCAAGAAATAAAATTTTTATGAAAAACAAAACAAATAATAGTGTTTAAAAACAGCTAGCGTAAACATTATATTACAAAAGATCAGACTGGAAATACATTTTTAGCATATTCGCAATTCCAATAACAAGTTAAATGACAATCAATATTTCAAAAGTATCGAAAGGTTTTAACTCAATATCGTAAACAACACAGAATAAAAATATTTTAGGATGCCAATCACGATCGGCTATACGAATTTTGCTACCCGATATGATAGCATATTTCCCAGCCAGCTCCCTTGCATACCCTGCACATTAATAGCATCCGGCCAATTTTACCGCCTCCAAAACTACCCGCCCTGAGCAAATTCACTTGTTTCACCAGTGGCAATGCTGGCACTGGCTCCAATGTTATGTTTAACGCAAGGGGATTTCAAGATATCGATAAAGTTAAAAAAATTGTCTTGAATTTAAAAAAAAAAAACCTATTTCTATAATGCCTGATTCTATTTTCAACAGTCTGAAATATAGAGAGGGGGTAAGGAATCCTGTCTAATAATTATTAAACGGTAACAAATCAAGATAAAGAAGTACGAAACTTTTAAAAAGAGCTTCATCAGGATTTTTTTAAACATTTCTAAAATGATGATTCATGAAATAATTATTTGCAAGATGATTCTGTATATATGAGAACTACACTGGCTTTTTGATGCGAGATGACGGAAATATAACGAGATCAACGAAAAACCTAAACAAACAAAACATTCCCCCCCCCGAAAAAAAAATAGACAACGACGCATATCAGTGTCAAAACTAACATTAGCTGAATTGTGCTGGATACTTTCAAAGTTAATTATATGTTTCAAAATTATAGGACATACGACTGAAATTTACTTTTTTTTTAAATCGTTGCAATTTTCAATTATTGGAGGAAATTTCTTGAAGTATCAAGGATCCTGAAATTCTTTATGGAGGAAAAAACAGAAACAGTCAACACACAAAACAAACTGAACGCTACGGATAGTACAGAAAAAAAACTTGTTTTATCAGCACGCATGTCTTAATTGCGTCTAGAAAGAGGAGAGAGGAAATCAAATACTCGGTTCGGGCATTTAACATGCAAAGGCAATTTTAAAAAAAAATTCAAGGCTGCAAAAGAGACAGTGACAAGCAACAACCAAGGTCTACGGAACAATCCTTCTTTCATTTGACCTTAACTGGTGTTTAAAAGGCAATATGAGTTGTGTATACTTAATTAGCTTACGAATTTTTCATTGTTTTTCATAACAACTGTCGCCAAAATTCGTAGCGTTCCTAACATATACAACAGAAAGCCGATTCTCCGAATTTCAACTAGCACCTGTGCGAATTTAATTCGAACTCCATTTAACCTAACAAGAAATCAGAAGGATTAAAGAATCTCACATTTTTAGGAAGAGAGGGAGGGGTGAAAAGTACAAGTTGTAAATTTTTAGAAACACACTGGTTATAAATTAAGGAAAAATCACAAAAATGACAATTACTCCAAAAGTTACACGAAGAATTTAATGAAATTAACCCACAGTATACAACACATACTCGTAGTAAGGTATAAATTACGGTGTTATCGAATTATGGCGTTATGGTTACAACACATTACAGACAATTATGGTGGTATCGAAATTAGCAGACGTATAAAATGAACAAATCGGACGTGCCAGTTTGGTTTAGAAGAATTACCTTCAATACGGACTATGATCTGCCCTAAAAACAATACAACACATGCAGCGATGTGTGATGCTGTCTGTCAATTATGCAACAGTTCTTCAATCTAGCAGTTCCGTAGAAAGTGAGCCATTGCTTTCGCAAAGCAGCTGCAAGCGAGGCAAGAGTCTGAAGAGGAGGTTTGAGAGCAGCTATACGTCTTTCTAGAGCATTCCAAACATGCTCGATAGGATTCAGGTCGGGTGATCGAGCTGACCACCCCATGCGCTGAATTGCCTGCTGCTGAAAATAATCGTCCACGATGCGAGCCCTGTGCGGTCAAGGGTTGTCATCCTGTAGCAGGAAATTATTACCTATTGCCCCGGTGTAAGGGTGCACATAAGCAACACGGATTTTAACTTCATAAGCCTGAGCATTCATGGTTCTAGGCGGAAAGATATGGAGGTTTGTGCGTCCACTAAAAACGATACCACCCCAAACACAGACAATGCCTCCTCCGTATGCATCTCTTTCACGAATGTTTGATGGATGAAAACAAATTCCAAGTTCTCTCCGAATCAAAGAACGCCTCCTACCGCTTTGGAGGCTAATCTGAACTCATCCGTAAAGAGAACGGCCCTCCACTCGTCAGCTGTTCAGCTGACATGCCCACCTTAAACGTTCCATTCTATGACGTGATGTCAGCGGCACGCAAATGGCTGGTCGTCTCGCGTAGAGATCTCCTTTGTGAAGCAGGACCACAAGCGACTGACCGGTAAAGTCGCTGAACACTGGTATACAGTTAGTCTGAGATTCGAATTTCAGCGAACGGGCCAGCTGCATAGGCGGTTTCGTGGTTTTCCCCATATGTAACGTGTATACGAGCCAGTTTTTTTAGAAAGTCCTCCACGAAGGCATCCCTCCCTATTAAGAAGATAGCTCTCGCGTGCTTTGTTGTAATCAAGTACACCAAACCAACCTTCGTGATGCCTTCTACACACGGTTGATGTTGACACCAATCTTTCAGTGGCTGCAGCAAGGGAGGATCCGAGTTGTGTGTGTGTGATTATGTCAAAGCCTCGAGGGCTATCTGCCTATGGGAAGGGATGCCTTCGTGGAGGACTTTCTAAGGGAAACTGGCTCCTATACACGTTACATATGAAGAAAACCACGAAAACGCCCGTGCAGCCAGCCCGTTCGCGGGATTCGAACCTCGGACCGAACTACCAGTGTTCAGCGACGTTACCGCTCGGCCGCTGGTGGGCTCGGATCCGAGTTGAGTCAGAGTTGAAGTTCTATTTCTAACTATTAGTTCTTAGTTCCACTTTTAAATCCAGATTATTATGGAAACACGCACGACGTTTTCCGGTTTTAGATCGCTGAGAACACTTCGCAATGTAGTTCTCTTTTCTGGACGGTAGTGACTGGAGATAATGAGGTTCTATTCCTTCAGTAGGCATAACAACAAATATCGGTCATCTGAACTTGTCATAGCAGTTGGTCGTCCTTGTCTGAGCCTCCTGGATACCGAGTCTGCGGTCAGAAATTGTTGCCAAAGTCTATGAACCACAGAAGAACTCACATTTAACTATCTATCCACTTCTGTCTGACTTCTGCGTCCAGCCTCCCAATAGCTCTCCATCGCAGTTCTAGGGGAAGATGAAGCCTGAACATCATTGTTACAAATTGGCAATCCCAGATGTCTTATTTCAGTATCACAGCGATACAACTTTACGCTCCTGGGCAGATGACGTATTTTGATTGCAGCGCAACTAATTTGCATACTGCAGTTTTACTCAGCAACTCTTATTTGACAACTTATTCAAGCTTGATACGGATTGGCTTATTTTTGATGAGTTATCGCGATCTGTGTGATTTTTCTTTAACTTTTGGAAACCACTTTTGTTACAAAATAGTTCGCAAAGATTAATCAACAAGTTTCTATGCTTAAAAACAGTACAGTAATCACATGAAAAAAATGCATCTGTGGTTGTGTCAAAATAATTAAAAAATTGGTAATTAAATGATATAATTAATTAAGTTTAAAAAAACAGAAGTGTTAGTTATTTTAAATGGGCTGAAGATGTAAATGTTCTGTGTACCCCTTGAGACTTGATTTCGGGCATTAAATTTTGTTTCGTCTATTCAGTTATCGGAAATTAACAGGTCGAGAAAAGTTCGGATAATGAATGTTAATTGCAATAAATAATAGTGTACTTAAGATGTGCCTCATAAAATATGATGAAGAAACAGAATTTTTTAAATCATTTCGAAAAGTGTGATGCTATTAAAATTCATTAGTATCTTCCCCTTAAAAAATAAATAAATAAATAGAGATAAAAGGAAACTACAAATATAATGAACTGTTAAAAATATGACAGCGAAAGTTTTTTAACTAAAAGGTTTTACCATCGAATTCTTTTTACTTTTAATTGCATACTGGAAAAACTTTTAATTGTATACATTTAAGTATATAGCGAATTAAATAATTTCAGTTAATTTAATGCAAACATGCAATTATCAGGAAGCTCTTAATGAGAAAAAATTGGATGGAATCTTATTTGATTCAAGAATAGAAACTTCAGCTGCGAAAAAATATGTAATAATTATTAATATTTTTATATCGTTAAAAATTAATCCGTCAAAATAATAATTCTCAAATTTCTTCGCTTCCGCCCTGGAACTGTATGACGCAAATTCATGACGCATTCTATACATAGATAAACAATCGAAATAAAACAGAACATACAAATGCTGCGACGTTTGAGATCTCATACCTCCCAAAATTTTAAATGAAAAAATATCGAAAAATACTGCCACTAAGTAAAATCTTTTAAAGTCCTGGACGTTGAAAACCGGAAAACGCTCAATATATGTGCTGCAGCCAAAAAGGCGAGACAACCCGAATATGGTAACCCAAATACGCTATCAAAACGCACAGTTCACAACCGGGTGAGACCTACTTCCGTGCCGAAGGGGAGAGTAAGGATAGGAGGGTGGAATTGAAAGCCCGATGCTCCAGCATCCTAGTCCAATTTCCCTGTTCAGAATCAAATAATAATCATAAAACAAACGCAGACGGCTAGTTTCTTTGATGATATGACAAGTTAAGAGACTGAGTCATAATTTTGCTCCCCTCTTTTTCCTCACTTTTTCGCGGCTAGAGGATTAAACGCAATATATTTTGTAATCTATGAAATTCATTTCGTACGAAAAGAAAAAACGATCGTTGCCCTTTTCGTCTGTAGTGGCGTATTACCCCTTACCCCCACTCCATCATGAATCACAAAGCATCTTTCTTCCAGAATACTGAAAATTCAATTAGTAGGTCAACACGCAACACTTCTCACGTACTAATTTTAATGGTGCACAAGCAGACGTAACCTTATAAAATTCGGTGCCATTTTCAACACTATATATGAAATGTTTATTAATAGTTACTCAGTAGAAATTTCATAAGCGTTTCAAATTAATGCTCTTTAACACTCACTTTTTTCTACTTAATTAAGTTCTTTTTTCTTTTCCTTCTCTTCTTCTCAGCCCCTTCCATATTTTAGGATTAGTAGTCTTTTCGCCCAGTTTATCTTTCCTCATTGTCATCATTGTCCCAGCCCTCCCCCCCACAATCCTAATCTCAGCCTCACGTGCCAGATAGAGAAAATACATACTATCACCTAATTTTCATTCAATTACCATTACAAATAATTTTGTGAACTTAAGAAAATTATCTTTATATATATAATTACAAAACAATTTTTTAAAAACAAACTATAAACATGCCTAGTATTCTCCCCATTAAGCTGTTGACAAATTATCAGTAAAGACATAAAGTAAGAAATTTAGAAATAATTTTTCACAAAGACCAAAAATTGAAATTCATAATTAATAAATTTCAAATAATCCTATAAATGAAAAAAGAATTTAAAAAATGTTAAAACCAAAACCTTTCAAACAAGCAATACCCTAAAAATTAACGTAATTTAAAGAATGATGAACATAATAGAAGAGGAATTCAATCAACTTCAATGCCACTTCGTCAGGAGGAGAAGCAATTGAAACCTTTCTTCCACAAAAATCCTTGCTTTTCTGTATCCAGAATTAGCCGATGAACTATTTCAATATATTTTAATTATAATAGTTCACCCAAAAATTCTGGCCCCTCCCCAAAGCAAGGGAAAAAAACAAAGTAAATTCTAATTAGAATCTTGTACTTTAAATAAGGAGAATTCTAGTTAAAGAATGAAAACGTAAGTGAAATAATTGGGGTATTAAGCTTGTTTGAAAAGTTTTGGTTTTAACATTTTTTTTAATTCTTTTTTGCATTTATAGGATTATGAAGCTTTAATTCATTTTCCCCTTTAATTCATTTTTCACAGCTTTTTTACTTTTCCCCCCAAGCCAACTTTTTTCCGACAGATACAAAAAAGTTAAATTTACTTTCAGCAAAGATTATTATAGTTTTCCAAAATTCCACCACTCTATCTTCAGTAACGACTGCTTCACAGTCCTAGGCAAATATCATCATTTATTTCATCTATGTATAAGTCCAAATTTTTGGAATTTGCAGGGAGGATGGGCTCCCTCAATGGATTTACCGCAATATAATCTCTGGTCAAAAATCACTAAGCCAAGACGTTTCGTCACATTAATTCAAGAGAGAAATCATTCACCTTTATTATAAAATCTTCGTTTTAATAAAAGTAGCTGTAAGGAATGTATAGAGTACAAGCTTTTCTTGCACACAAAGCTTTTCTCAAAATGCGGTATACCGATGCTGTCTTGAGATAGTTTTTCCCATGCTGCTCGATGACCTCTTCCCTGTTAAGTTTACATTACTTTACTTAATCGATATTTTTGGTCTTCCCGGCACTTCGATCACCATGTACGTCAGAACGCATTTTTCACGAAAGAGAGTATCTCTCTTCACGAAATAAGTACTTCGATTTATTACCTGACTGCTATAAATTTTACGCAGTGCACTATATAATTCCAATGCTATATTACTGCAGAAATTTTTAATTTAGAAACATGATGTCTTATTTTCTACAATCAAATACCGCAGATACCTCCAGAATACGTTTCAAATCCTTATTACTTCAAAATTAGGTACTCTAGAGATTTCAACTGGACAATATATCTGCCAAAACTGATTGGAAGATCTGTGGAGACGACTTCAAATCTGAAATCTTTGACTTGACTTTGGTTGCTCCAAAGTCAAAGAGACTTATAAAAATATCGCATATTGTATAAAAACTATATAAGAGGGCGGGACTGGAAATACGGAAAAAAGTTACATTCATTATTTATAAAAAACAGAATTGTTCGTTCTTTAACTAATGCGCATCATTAATGATATTAATTTTATACTTCACAATCTTCTTTCAGTTTAGTCCACACGGTAAATTTTTATGAGATCATTAGTTTAGTTCTTCCATGCGCTTTGAAACTGAATGGAATTTAGAAGTATATTAGTAGCACCAGCATCAGATCTGCAACAAAGGCATATGCAATTTTATATTAAATCTATATCATACTATATCGGAAAACGCCCATCATTAGAAAAAGTTCGATTAAGATCTCAAATACGCCTTCTGTGAGAAATTTTTACATGAATATTAGCATGAACCTTTCTTTGCATAGCTGATCATTCTATCCATTTTGCCATTCAATTGCACTAAGCTCATGAAACTTTGTTTTTATTGTCCTAACTGGAGTTTTCATTAAGAAGTAGATATTGGTGATATTCCAACTGCATCTCTCGGGTTTCAATTTTGCTACTTGGGATAATATTTTTCCCTGAACCTACATTCACTAGCATTACGATGATGAATCTGAAATTCTGCAAAGAAATATTACCATTATGCATAATTTTTAATTTACTAATTGGAGAAAAGTAAATGCAAGTCCAATCCTGAATTTCTTAAAATTTGAATCTGAAAATATCAGAATTCTCAATAATAATAATAATAATAATAATTACTGTTAAAAGTTTGTAGAGTCATTAAGTTTTATGAATGCAAGAACATGAAAAATATACAGTGGCCTCGTCGGAATTAGAACACCCGACCTCCCGAATACGCAACGAGCATGTTTCCAGTTCCACCACGACCTTATAAGTTTTTAAATACAACTTTAGAGACATTAGGTTATTTCGAAGCAGCAGACATGAAAAATGTGCTATGCCCTCGCTGGGACTTGAACCTCGTACCTCTCAGTAGCGTCTCTGTTCTGCGGGCCTTACGCTTCACGCACGCGTAATACACATTTTTTCAGCACGGCAACCTTCGTCGATTAGTGACGAATGTAGACTTCAGGCACGCATTATAAATTGCTCCGAAGTGTATGTGCTGTATTTTTCATCCATATACAAAAAATAATTGTTTAAAAGTATTCATATTCCAAAAGATAACTATACAGTTTGCATTAAGAATTACTCATTCGTTATTCAGATAAACCCAGAAATGTGGAATTTATTTACTCGGGACTTAAAAGCTTATGCGGAAGCCTACATTGTTCTTTTTTCAAAATAGACGTTGTTTTTTGTCGACGTGTTGATATTTTTGAATTTCTTTAAATTAATACCGTAGGTTTATGTAACACTTCACTTAACCTTATTTCATATTTATTTCCGAATGTATTTTTGTTTGATATTTCATCCTATATTTACTGTTATAAAATTTCTTTTGAAATTTATTTGAATTCATATTTTTCATAAAGGTATCTCTCATCCAAATAATTGTTGAGTGCTTTGTCATAATCAATTAATTGGAACTCATTTTCCCTTTTTTTTTTCTAATGAAGTTTTTATATCTATATCACATTTTCATCTATATTTATATCATTTTCTTCTATATTATATATCTATGTTTTCTTCTTGTTGATTAAAACACATACACTTTATTTTTCGATCCTTTAATGGCTAGGCTTACTCATAATATTTTTTGCTCAAACCAGAAGAATTTTGAGAAAATACTCGCACACAAAATAACACCCGAGAAAGCAACTACTAAGAAAAAAGGAAAATAAAGAAGGATTGAAACGCTTAAATAAAGAAGTTATTAAAAAATAACAAGGAATTAAAATAAATTTTTACTAACTCAATATATTATTTATTAGTATTTACCATTAGTGTCTAGTGTTTTTATCACTAGCGTGAATGTTGTTATTTTTAACAGTATTGAAGAAAATTCACTGCAATTTGGATGGCTATTAATTTTGCAGATTAGTAAAGCTTTTACTGTTCAGCCCGTTTACCTTTTTCTTCAAACAATTTTTTATGATGCTCATAATTGACAATATTTTTTTTGAAATGCTGCCAGTGTGTATCGCATGCTTGAAAATGTATTCTGTCATTTAAATGGCACTGTGCAATGAAATGTGTTTTCTTTGAAATGAATGAAATTCTGCATCCATTTTTCTTCACAATTTTTTCAAATTTCATTGACAATATCAGTTGCTTTTGTACTTTCCATAATCAACATAGCTTTGTTAAATAATGTGAGTTGCCCTTGTACAAACCATAAATAGTACATTTCAGTACAATTTTTTATCATCTCTTCAAAATGCTCTTGTGAAATAAAATTTATAGTATTCTGTTAATAGCTGGAAGTAGTGAAAGAAAATGGCTGTTGTTTATGTTGAAGAACTTCCTAATCTATACATACAAATTCACAAAAATCTTTTAGTTTAGTGACTCAAATTTATAAATAATAATCACGCTAAATATAAGACACAAATAATAAACCGGTAAGTAACATTTAACTCTAGCGGTGACAATATTTAACGGAACAACATTAATCGGCAATAACTTTAATCGCCAATTGTGTACAACAGATGCCAGCCTATTATGCTAGCGAATCATATCACTGCACATGCGTGAAGAGTTAGCACCGCAGAACGAAGACGCTACTGGACTTCTCGAATAGCGCCGAGCGTGCTGACCATTACACCACGGAGGCATGCTTCGAAGGTGGAAGAAATATCTTATATATTTCCCCTTTAAAAGGGCGTCTGGGGATTAGAGGACCCAATCGCCAAATCCTCTTTTTCAGTTCGAGCGCCACTGTAGAGACATTGGGTTATTTCGAAGCAGGAGACATGAAAAATGATGTGTAGTGCCCTCGCCGGGACTCGAACTTCGGACCTCTTGAATACGCGCCGGCCATTACACCTCGAAGGGCATGCTAAGAAGGCGGTAGATATACCTTATACAATAAAGTTTGAAATCTGCATTTAATGGAGGGGGGAATACAAGAATACATTCTTTAACTATTCTGTTATGTTTGCTAAAACGTCGCAAATAAAATTAAGTAGATTATATCCAAGATTAAACTCTTGAACCTGGAGGTTCATTTTCTCAATATAGTTTGATAAACGTATTTGAGTAGCAGCTCAAATTCATTTAACAATTAAACATTCAGGAGTCGATGTGTTGCTAGACCAAACCATAAGTTCTTACTAACATCCAGAAGCTATTTGTAGCAGGTTGTCTACACCCAGAATTATCCAGATGGTACGAATTAGATTATCCAGTTGAATCCCAGAATTATCCAGTTGATTTCGAGAAAGCGCAGTACACCGATACTTGTGCATTCTGATTTTTCGGATGCCATAGTGAAGTAGTATGCCACTCAGGGGGGTCACAAGATAAATTTATTGAATCAGATGTCATTAAAATTTTAAGAATTGCATTCATTTTTTAGTGAATTAATAAAACTGATGTTTTCAAATTTTCAATTAAAATGTTTGGTTAGTTCTTTTCTTCGAATTTGAATAAAAAAGAGGCACTAAAATTTGACTCCTGCATATTCAAATCTTTTTGAAGATTTGCATGATCTGAGATGTTTCATCCTCATAAAATGGTGTAACTGATAATCCAGTTCCCATTAATTATTTAGGGCTAGGTTATGTTCTTAGTATGTTGGTCCTCGTGTCAACTATACGGGCAAAAATTAATTATTATTCCTGTATAGGATCCTGAAAACGTTTATAGCTCATTTTCAAACAATATTCCTATTTTGAAGAGCATATATTAGGAGCCAGTTTCACACAGTCCTTATTAGAAGGCATCCCTCCCCTTTGGCATACAGCCCTTGTCTGCTTAACGAAATTCGAATGAGTTAAAGAAAAAAAAAAAAAAAATGACGATCTATTTTTTAAATTACTGATTTATTCTTCACTCAAATGAAAAGCTGTTTACTCTATTATTGTACTCCCAAAGTACATTCCAATTCAGTCTTTTGATTTTAATACACTTCAGCTAAGACCATTCAACAATTATAAAAGAGCGGGAGGAGGGAAAGAAACCTGAAGAAAAGTGCTTGGTTTTCATTCTAAAATGTCCAGTTGTATCCTATGATAGTTTTAGATCTGTATACCGTAGCAAACATTTTCCTGAATATTAACAGAGAGAAATAAGTTCTTATTTATATTTATATGCAACCATATTAATTACAAAAAAATCTCATGTGTGCACCACATGACTTCCTCGTACGGAATATTAAATTATACGCATTTTTCTTGCATTTCATTTAAACTTATTGGATTGAATTAAATCTACTTCGTCAATAGCGCATACAAACCACAATAGAATAAATGCACTTTTTAAAATTCACTATATTTGGTTACCATAGCGATACTCTGGCCCTAGGTTCACTTAACAGCGCTAGATTTCAATCATTTTTTAACTCTTTAGCAATCTTGCTTTTAAGCAAGAAGAAAGGAGATGAGAACTTTGGGTTTTTAACTATGTCAATGTCTTATCACTTAGTAAGAGGCAATAGATCATTAACAGCCTTTACCAATATATTATACTTGACTTTTAAATGCTTGAAGAATCGAGTAAGTTGTATCCAATTATATGGAAGTACTTGTGCACATGCTGTGCTAGAACTCAGAGATTACTAGCGATGGAAGTTCCTGTGTCACCATCCGTAGAATAAGTAAACTTTGAACAAATGAGGCGCTCGTGTGAAGCCATCTATTAGTAGGGATGAAAAGCATTTTAATTGACTGGAGCTCTGATGGCGCCATCTCTTGCAGGATGTATTGTAAGGCATTTTTAAAATTTCATAAAAATTATTCTTCTGATAAGCAATAATTGGAAAGTAAAATGATGAAAAACACAATTTGCAGTACATTGAAACATTTCACAAGAATAAAAACTATTTACACACAAAGTCTACCAGCTTTGGCAGAAACAAAGACTATAGTGCTTTGTAATTTGATAAGTAAAGAAAATGAAGTAAAATCTAGGCTAAATAAGAAAACGAAAATACAGTAGACTCCCGATTATCCGCGCCTGCTGCACAATCCCCCCCCCAAGCGTAAAGCAAAAATGAAAATGTTCACAAAACTGAGCGAAACCTTAAATTTGCTAACATCGTGCTTATTTATGGCAAAAATATCCCAGGCATTTTCGGAACCTTCTTTGCGGCCTTCTTGGAACCTTCCCCTCTGATGAGTAAGTGATTTCCTACTCACCCTTGCAGTGCCCGCTCCACCGCCCTCTCTCGTCTTAATCTTACTGACACTTCCACTTCCTCCCACTCGCCGTTGTTAGCTTAAGACTGATAGTGTTTGCAAACCAGTCGGAGTTAATTTCTTATCTTCTATTGTGTTCAGTGCTTGTGCTTTTAGGTTTTGTGTTTTTCGTTAGCGATTTGAAATGTCAGGAAAACGAAATAAGGTTGTGTTGATGATTGCGCAAAAACTAGAAGTAATTTCCAAAGTAGCAAACGGTGCTGCCAGGCAGCAGATGGAATTGGATCCTATCATTGCGGCGAAGGCAAAAACCTTTTTTGAGTTGTTAGGCCTGAAAGGATATTTTGATGCATCTTCTGGCTGGTTGACTTGTTTTAAGCAGCGACATGGAATTCGAGAAATTGGACTTCATGGGGGGAAACTTAGTGGTGACCAACAAGCAGCCGACGATTTCCACCATGAATTTGAAGAATTTGTTTTAAAAGAAGAGCTATCTTTTGAACAAATTTACAATGCCGAAGAATCGGGACTTTTGTGGAAATGTCTTCTCTTTCAGCATTTGAAAGTGAAAGTAAAGTGGCAGGTCATAAAGAAAGCACTGCCATGTCAAGGAAAGGATCACTATCATGTCTTGCAGTAACGCTACCGGTGGACATAAAATTAGACTTGTTGGCATTGGAAAGTAAAAAAAAAAAAACCAAGATCTTTCAAAGCACAAAGATAGAAAATTTGCTCGTTGATGACTTTAACAAAAACAAAACAAAACAAAACAAAAAAAATAAATGGATGAACCGAAACATTTTTCAAGAATGGTTCAAAACAATTTTTGTTCTTCAAGTGCCTAAACATCTTAAATTGAAAAACCTGCCTGAAAAGCTGTGCTATTGATCGACAATGCACCTTCTCACCCAGCAACAAGCGTGCTAAAGTCTGATGGACAAATTTTCGCAAAGTTTCTCCACACAAACGTTACTGCGCTAATCCAACCCATGGACCAAGGAGTCATTGCAACAGTGAAGAGAACATACCGAACCAAGCTTCTAATGACCAAAATTAAGGAAGTTTATGATCTGAAAGAGTTTTGGAAACACTACACAATCTTGGTTAACAACTACGATATTGCATCTGCATGGGACTCAGTGAAACCGTCAACCCTCATAAAATCATGGAGAAAACTCATGCCTAATGTTGAAGCCAACAACAACCTAACCCCTTTGAGTTGTGAAGAAGACGTAGACACGCCCACGGCAACTCTTGCCGATATGGTGAAATCAGTTCCGGATAGTGAGAACATCGATGCTGAAACATTAACGAGTGGTTGCAGTGTGACATCAACGAACCTAGCTTCGAGCGCTTGATAGATGACAAAATTGTGAAGAAAGCAAGGGGAGAGAGTGAGAATGAAGGAGAACGAAGTGAAGGCGACGAAGAGCCCACTGTGCAGATGCGGAAGACTCACGAAGCAGCTTCGCAACAAGTCGACGGACTGCTGAGCTATTTGGAAGAACAAGACGACGCGGAGTTGGCCGAGAAACTTATGCTACGAAAAATGCAATCTCGGATCAAGAGAAAATGCTTCCAAAGCAAGAAGCAAACACAAATGACTGATTTCTTCAAAAAGGTATAGTTTTACAGTTATGCTTTTGTAATTACATAATACATTACAGTATTAAAACAGTACATATGTATTAATTTTTCTGTGTATCCTTGACGCCTCTCGTAAGTACAAAGCACTTTTCTGTTTTCATTAACAAAATGCATTTTAAGTTAGTTTTGAGTAATATACTAAAATATTAAGTTAAACATTTTCTGCTGTTTATTTTACGTTTTATTTTACATAAAACGATTTTTCAAAGTTGGAATGACTGTTTTCTCTTTTGCTATACCCGGTTTTAGCTTTTTTCGGATTATCCCCGATTTTTCTTATCCGCAGCGGCCGCGCCACCCTATTCCGAGGATAATCGGGAGTGTACTGTATATACAGTACTACCAACTATTATGGTGAATAGTGCGGGGCCTCTTGTGGCGTTGTTCAATTGTGAAATCATAATTTCCTAGTTTTTTGATGATATTCTTAGGATGACTGTCACATTTCATAAAAAAAGTTATGAGAAACTTTTAGAATTTCAGAACCCTTGGGTTTAATTTTTAAGTCATTGTAAAAAATCCTGTTTCGTACGAACCAAGGCACATTCGTAATTATTGGGATGGCATTGTTTTGAATTCTTTGTATTTTTTCGCGATGAGTTCTTGCAGTTGCAGCCCACGCTGGAGAAGCATACAGTAAAATCGAACGGATAGCTTGTAGATAAATAATTCTTTTTGTAGCGAGACTAAGTTTAGAAGTTCTCCCTATGAGTGCATAGATACTGCCTATTGCTTGGTTGGCTTTTATACAGATATTTTCGATATGGTTTTTGAAAGTTAGTTTTTGATCGAGATAAACGCCTAAATATTTAACACATTTTTCATTTGGGATGGAGATATTATTAATTGTGATATTGTTGAGATGTTTTCTGGAAGGGTTCTTTTGGAAATATATATTGTAGTGGATTTGCTTTCATTGATTTTAATTTTCCATACGTTAAACCATGGGAAGATATAGTCTATTGCATTTTGGAGGTTTTGGATGGCTCTTTGCAGATTGATGGATTTGCTGAGAACTGCAGTACCGTCTGTATACCAGGCGACAATGGCATCTTTGTGGCTGGGAAGATCAATTATGTAGATGTTAAAAAGAAAAGTTGAAAAATTCGAGCCCTGAGGGACACCTGCTTTCATTACACTGATATTAGATAGCTCGTTCTTAATACGAACTTGTTCGAACTTGTACGAAAGTTCTGTTTTCCAAAAAACTTAAAATTAAGAGGATTAATCCAGGTGGAAATTTGTTTCCGATAAGTTTGATAAGGAGGCCTGGTGCCAAACCTAACCTTATCAAATGCTTTTTCAATATCAATGAAGATGCCAGCAACCGTTTTTTTTTTTTTTTTTTTTTTTTTTTTTTTTGTTCAAGGCTTCACCGTTGATTTCAGTAATTCTTGTAACTTGTTGGGTGGTGCTAAATCCATGCCTAAATCAAAATCGATGTTCCTTGATAATATTATTGTCTTCAGCGAATTTAGTGAGCTTATTGATGACTAATCTTTCAAACAGCTTGCCAACAGCTGAAAGTAAACTGATGGGTCTGTAATCTGAAGCTGAAGATCCATTTTTCCCACGTTTCTTCAAGACAATGATTATCGCATGCTTCCATTGTTTAGGAAGAAATCCTATAAGCAGGCAAACATTGAAGATGTAATATAGTTGCAGGATGGCTTTTCTTGGTAAATTTTGCAGGGTTTTACTAGTAATTTGGTCATAACTGAGAGCTTTTCTTGGTTTTAATGTTCGCATTAATTCTGTAATCTCTCTGGGTGTGGTAGGTGGGTTGGTCTGATTTTTGAGACTTTCTAACTGCTGAGTCACGTAATCAATGACTGCCGAATCATTAGCGTTAAACAAAATGATTGACAGTGAATTGATTTTCATAAGATTTGGCAAAAAAGCATTTGCAATATCTTTTAGATTAATTAGAACTTTATTATTGCAATTAATAGGTTTTATTTTATGTTTATTTCTTCTAATAGCTTTAGCCATTTCCCACATGGAGTAATTGATATGTGATAGACTGTTAACGAAGTTGTTCCAACTGTCGTCTTTATATTCTTTGATGAGTTTTTTAACTGTTCTGTTAGCAGAGTTGTAGCTAGGGTTTTCGGCGCCCAGGGACAACTGAAGATTTCGCGACCCCTACTGCTTGCCAAGGATGGAAAACATTTAATTCTAAAATGTCCTAACATCAGTTTGGCGCCCCTTGGATTCTGTGCCCAGGGACAGATGGCCCCCTTGCCCACCCTCTAGCTACGCCCCTGTCTGTTAGCTTGATTGAAATTTTGTTTATCGATGGGGTCTAAAGTTCTATGATAAATTTTTCGAAGCCTGTTCTTTTCTTTAATCTTGTTAAGGATGTATGCAAGGAGAGTGAATTTTTCTGGATGAATGGCCGATTTAGATTTATTGAGTGCTTCGTGCATGCTACGGGTGAATTTGTCAATTGTATCTTCGATATCTTGGGGGAAGTTTAGATTTCGATTAAAAACTGTGTTCTCTTGCATAATATAACTGAAGTCTTCCCAGTTGATCTTGCTATTTACAGGTGGTAGCCCGCAGCTTAACCCATAATGGGTAAAACGTACAGAAAAATAATCAGAGGATAAAACATTATCGGTGAAAAGATATGGTTGCTGGTTAATATTGGCGGTAATAAGAATAACCAGTGTGTCTTTGCAGCCATAAGCTGAAGAGATAAAAGTAGGATCATCAGGGGTTTTTTAACTCAGAATGCACAAAATCTATATCATCTCAAGAACTATCTGATCGTTGCCATGTTTTATTCAAACACTATAATAAATCTAAAAGAATGCATAAAAAATTAAGCAAAAAACCAAAAAAAAAAGAAAAAGAAAAAAAGAAAAAGAAAAGAAAAAAAGAAAAGAAAAGAAAGAAAAGTTTTCACAGACGATTTAGTATTTCTCATTCAATTCAGTTCTTACTTCCCAACAAGGCAAAAAATACATAAAAACTCAAAATGTCTGTATTGAAAATTATGAAGTAAATCTTAAAACACTTATTTCCTCGAATAAATTCCAGAATGGGTTAAGCATGATTTAATTCGCAATAATAAAAGAAGGCGCTATTTTTGTTATTGCGAAGCTTACTTTCTCTAGATTGGCAACAAATCTACTATTCTGTTGTTTCAAATGTAAACAAGCAATGGCTGACATGGCAAAAATTATTAAGCTTAGCAGTACTTAAACAATTTTTAAATTGTTAATAATTCTAAAAATATTGCATACAGATTTACTAAAGACATAAAAACCTTAACCGGAAGATAAGAACAGCATAATTCAATCATTTTTAAAGCAAAAAATGCACAATTTACAAACATATAAGAATAAAGAAACTGAGATCACTGGGCCGAGTAACAGAGTAGAGATATATACATATATTTATATACTTTTGGTGCGGCCGATTGCAATCAAAATACGAGATGCACGTCTACATGTTATAGCAGTCCTATATACAAAATTTCAACATTTTGAGGCTACTCGTTTTTGAGTTATGCGAGATACGTACGCACAAACACCATGAAAAATTTTTTTTAGAATTCATTTTAAATTTGTTTTACGACTTTTTGGGGGAAAAGAGTCGTTTATTCAGTCCTTACGTACAGATGTCAAGCAAAAACATCGTTAAACTGCATTCGATAACGGTGATAATGTATAATTACGTTAAAATATAATGCCTGAAACTTTTTAAGATTACAATACTTCCTTTTTACTTCGTACAAGGAAGTAAAAATGCAAAATTCTCATTAATTAAAAGTGAAAATCTGCTTGATTTCTTTTAAACCAATTAACATAAAGAATTAAGACTAAACAAATCTAACTGAAACTCTCGAAGCTTCCTGAATCTTAACATGCAGCTTCAACTGTTCTGAAAATTGGCCACTCCTGCTATATAGTATAGGATAAGTGGTCAGAGTGGGAGGTAAAAACCTAAAAAAAGTCGAACTTCTATCCGCCGATGGGGGAAGGAATTTTTAGGCAGAACATCATTTAGGTGAAAAAGCATAGGCACGAATTTTTAATCAATTCACATATTTTTCATCATATATTTAAACATTTACGACTAACAAAATTGAAATAATTTTTAACACTATCACTTACACACACACACACACACACACACACACACACACATATATATATGTAACTAGCTGAATTACTTGCTTTACGTCCGGATGGCTTGGTGCTTATGAGGCACGATTTAAAAAGAAAAATACTTTAAATAAGCAAATTTAATAATGTTCTGTCAGAGGACGTAATTTAAAAAAAGTAAATCACAAAAACCCTCAAAAGCTTGTTTACAACGCGAAAGGCAGAGCCTAAATCTAAAAAGTGGCGGGCGTTTCCAATTGCCCCCTTTCTTTAAACGCGCTCAACCACAACCTCTTCCCTCTTAGCCACTCCACTTCCCCACCCCTGCAATGCTATTGACTATGATCAATGGATACACTGTACCAACGAAGTTACGTTATACATAGACGTGATGTAGTTTTTGTGGAGGATGAAAGCAACTCACTTTTTAGTCATGGCCCAAATGTTGCAGAGAGATGTAGCTCGCACACAAATAAGACGTGTCACAGAAGATAGTTTGAAGATGTTACATAGATGGAAGAGTTGCAGACAAATATGCAGAGAAACATAATTTATAAACTTCTTAGGATATATCCTTGATTGATGCAACATTGTAGTGCAATAACCGCTCCACAATTTCTATATATGCAGTTACATTTTAACAAATGAAGAATGCAGCTAAGCGAACAGACATCATTTAGCAAGCAAGTGTAGGCGGCAAAAGAGGATGCGCACAATGCAGCTGAAGCTCGGAAATTGAGTTCTAGATAGCGGTTGGGTAAAAGTTTTCGCAATGTGGATAACTTCATATAAGGGATGCAAAGCGAAGACAAATGCACTTAAATTGAAATTTGGAATTTGAAAGGCTTCTGCCAATTCAGTTAGTAATTTGTTCCAATTTAATTTAATTTTTTTAATAATTATCCTTCACATTTTTATGTCTTACATATCTTCTCACTTCATGGAGAAAAAGGTTTGATAGAAAAGAAAAAGCATTAGAGGGTTAGCAAGGGAAGAGAAATCTAGTGCAATATTTATAGTTTTAATGAGAAAGCACATTAATGACTTCAGGATGTAATTAAGAAATACTAGAGCAAAATATGATGTAATCTGTATATTAAATATACAGCCCAATTATAAATTCTCTACAGTATAACTTTTTTAAAGTCCTTGAAACTTTTTTTTTTCCAAAATAGTATAAAAATTGTCCTGAATTGGTTTAGGGAAGAATTGAAAACGTAAATGTACTTGAATAAATACGTGCTTGAATAATATCACAAAACAAATTTGGCAGTCATAGTGTGTTAAAAATCTTTCATAGAAACTATGGTAATCAATATAAACCAAAATGTCTAGTATATAGTCAAAAAATTTCTATTAAAATCTGTGCACGTCTGTTTGTTTGTTAGTGGCATCATCTCCTCCGGACGGCGGGGAATTGAGTTTTGGGAGAGGTACCCCCAAATTCCGAAACTTCGTGGGAAGCTATTTTGACCATACTCACTTTAATCAGCAGAGATATTAATTAAATCTCTGAAAACATTAACTTTCACTCTCCCTTTTCCGAGTGGCAACAGTTTCGCACACTGGAGATAAAAATCTGCTTTATTTAGAAAAGTGTTGCCACTACTCGCTTTCTAAATATGGAACAAATATTTACAAAATATGGAATAAAATTAGCATTGCTGAACATTAAATATATTATTCCAAGTTCCAAAAATTCACGGGAAACCATTTCAATTTCATAACATTTCATCTTCATACGACTTTAGTCAGCCATGATACAGTCAAAAGTCGTTAATCCGGACTCGTCGGGACTTCGGCGATTCTGGATTATCGATTTTTCCGGATTATAGATCATCAGTTTAAATCGCGTAAGATGGCATGCAGAAATTCTAAAATTAAAAATATGAAACCGTAATTTATGAAATAAGGAACAATTATGATCTAAAGGGTATCAAAATTTACAAAAAAAAAGTTATTTGTTTACTTTATTAAACATTTCTTTCAATGTAAGTTGTTTAAGTTGCTTCGTTTTATGTGATAATACTTTCTCTTTAATTCTATAAACAGACATAATTTTTTGTTCAGTTACAAAGTTCAGTTACAAAGTTCAGTTTTTGTTCAAGTGCCGTTAATTGCTGTGCCGAGAATACCGACTAACTTGTCAATCGAAATTTTTTCGTTTTCACTAACCTCTCTGTCACATTCTTCATGTCTTTATCCATTTTTTGCAGCAATTCCACTTTTTGTTTGATGGACATCGAAACATACTTTCGTTTTGTACGATCCTTTGGGAGCTCCAGAATCAAAAATTCTATTTGACTCGGCACAGCAATTACGGGACTTGAACAGCGAAACTTTGTAACTGAACAAGAAATTAGTCTGTTTATAGAATTAAAGAGAAAGTATTATCACATAAAACGAAGCAACTTAAACAACTTACATTGAAAGAAATGTTTAATAAAGTAAACAAATAAATATTAAGCTTTTTTTTTTTTTTTTTTTTTTTTTTTTTTTTTTTTTTTTTTGTAAATTTTGATACCCTTTAGATCATAACTGTTCTTTATTTCATAAATTACAGTTTCATATTTTTAATTTTAAAATTTCTGCATGCCATCTTATGAGATTTAAACTGATGATCTATAATCCGGAATCGCCGAAGTCCCGACGAGTCCGGATTAACGACTTTTGACTGTATTAAAGTACTCAAGTTATCTCATAATTTTTTTAAAAAAATATGACAATCACAATAATGAGAGTGTAAGAAATATTAGAAATTACGACTACTTAGTGAATCAACGTTTCAAGCGACCTAGGATGATACATCATGATGTTAAGTTATGACCGACGTAAATAATGTATATAGTTATTTTCTACTTTATTATTTTCATCCCCTCCTCAATATTTTTAATTATTTCAGGCAAAGCAGGATTTTTTTACTTTGCACCCGTCAAAGCAGGTATAGACTTGGATTTATAGCATTAATTTTGTGTACTGAAACGTTACTCTCTGACTGGCTTAATACTTCAAGCACAGCATTGCGATATCCAGACCTCACCGAGACTTCATTGCAGATGGAAGCTGCTGCCACAGCGATTCAAAGATATGACCAAAATGCCATATAATTGCTAAAAGTTCCAGCTCTGCTATTAGAGATGCAACAAAGCTGGTGTACAAGTAATTTCAAAATTTTTGGATTTTTATTTTTTTCATTATTTTTAGGATTCACATTGGGACACGCAACATAGAGTAGTAAAGGGCATATCGGTTGAAAACCACTTAAATAAGATATGACTGCTCCCTTTCAAGTTTCTTAAAAAAAGTTTAAGTTTTCAAAATATTAAATAAAAATAGCATTGCCAAACATTAAGCATATTATTATTACATAGGGTCATGTTCTGACGTTGAAGAAAGCATGCGATTTCATGCGATGTCATTGTATGTCGAAAAGTTTTCGTTAAAGTCGTTAAAGTATTAAAAAAAAATAATAAAAAAAAAAAAGCAGCTGCTGTTGGCTGTTTTGTTTAATCTTTTCTTCGACCTCTTTGCAAGATCACTAACAAGTACTGGTAGATGTGCAAAATTCATCACTGTTCAGAAATTCATCATCCAGAATTTTATCACTGGTCATACAGGTAATTTTGAAAATTATAACAAAGTTTTCAATTCAAAATTCTAAATTAAGAAAAAAGGTTTTGCTTACCTTTTTTCTTCCAAAAGTTCTAATTAGGATCAAGTTTCCCTAAACAAATTTCAAAGAATAGTACTTGAAGCCTATTCCATGAATACACTTTTATTTCTCATAATTCTTACACGTCGAACATGAAAAAAACGTAGGTGCGAAACATTGCACGTCCACAGAAAAAAAAACCAGACGATAGAAAAAGAATTACAGCCGATATCTTTTTGAAATCTATTCTTGTTCCCAATGTTAATGACACACACAAAAACAAAACAAAAAAAAACTTCGGCATTCGGTGAAAACAGAAATGTCTCTTCTTTTTGCTTATATTCTTCTTAGGAGGTCCTTTTCGACACTTTCCATTTTGAGTTTTAAACAACAACTCCGTAAAACGCAAAATGAATGATCAGGCTTGGATGTTCAAGCAGCAATTGGATCATGAATTGACAGTCTGAAAGTCTCAGTCGTCTTCTCTAGCACAGCTCTACTATCAATATCACTGAACCAGGATTGGCGTGAAGTAGATCCCGTCTTTCGGTGACCATCTGTATCCGAGTCTAAATTCACGGATAAAGAATGTATTCCATAAGAATCTAAAAAGGGAGGAGTTAGTAGGTATGCTTTTTCTTTTTCCTGCACTTCCAAAGGAACAATTTTCACACAAGAAGCAAAAAGGAACCATCTGCTGTTTTTACAAGAACTATTCTAACACGATAGTCCTTTCAAGGATATATATTCCAGTTCAGATTTTTTTGGTATGATCACTCACCAACAAAACTATATCCCCTTCACTTATAATAATTTCCTTTTTTACTTCCTTTTTTACTTATAATAATTTCCTTCTTACATTTCTCTCAGTTGGCCTAAATAAGTAGCTCTAAATTGCTTTCTTAGACCCCTTTTCACTCTAAAGTGCTATGAAAATAATTTCTTCAATTTATTTCTCTGTTAGCTATAAAACTTAAAAACGCCAACTTTTCTAATGAAGATCATTGCAGGAATCAGTCTTTGGGTTCTTCCGAAACATAAGGCCTTGAGTTAATCAGGCTTTCAAATCGCACAGAACAGTATTATTTTCTTCATGATTTAATTAAGTTTTGGCTTAAAACTCTTTGTAGTCCAATTAACCTTTCCCAGAAACCTCAACAACAAGGGATGTCAGGAGGTATGAATTTCAATGTAGTTGGATTTAGCTTCCCTGTTGTTCTTCAATTTCTCTAAATCCACCTTCTCTACGAGTTTAGAAATGAAGCATTGTCACCTTTGAAGTTAGAAGCATTGACCCTCTAAAGTTAGAAGCATTGTCTGAATAAATGACTTCTGGTTTTCTTTGTTGTCTTATAAATCTCCTCAAACCAAGAAGAAAATTTTCAGTCAAGACTGAGGTTAACATTTCGAGATGCATCACATGTTAGACTCCATAAATCAAGCCTTCTTCCCTCCTTGAGAATGAGAGGACCTGAAATATCCACTACTATGATTTTGATAACTGCAGTATCTCTTAAACAATGTTGAGGTAAAAGTCCTTTTGAGAGAATTACAGATACTTCAGATACAATCTTAAACCTACCGCAGATGATACAAGATCCAATTACTTGTTTAACAGTTTTTCTAGTTTTCAGAATCCAATAATTCTCTCTAAAATGGCTCATAAGCATCTGAACTCCAGCATGTCCTTAACTTTCATGTTCATAAATAATAAGAGCTTTAACAAATGGATGACTGGAAGTATAATGAGCAAACAGGCTTCTTGATGATCATTTCTGAAACATTATCTTGTCTTTAATCACCTGTAAAGATTAGGTTAGGTTATTTAATTATGGCAACGCCTTTAGGGCTATCTGCCTAAGGAGAGGAATGCCTTTGTGGAGGACTTTCCATCGAAAACTGGCTCGTATACACGTCACACATGGGGAAAACCCCGAAAACACCCATGCAGCCAGCCCGTTCACGGGATTCGAACCTCGGACCGAACTACCAGAGTTCAGCGACATTACCGCTCGGCCGCTGGTGTGCCCCACCTGTAAAGAACTCAGTTTCTTGTCAGTATCATTATTTAATACATCTATGTACTTAAAAGACATGTTTACCTTTTTTTTTTTTTTTTTTTTTTTTTTTTTTTTTTTTTTAATTCGTCAGTCAGCAAATTTCTTACTTGTCTATGACCTTTTATTTTCTTCAGATTTGTTAAAAATCTAATTATCAAGTTTAACATAAGAAGAATAACAATTGTAATACTTTTCTTCATACTGCATTGAAACTACTGTTACAACAGTTTGCCTCTCTGAATTCCATGTAAGGCCCAGTACCTGTACTTCAGACAGATCTGGTTTTTGATGATCAGTTTTTCTTTCAACACTTTTACCACACACTTCACTGTAACACCACCCACGTAGATCAAACTTTCCCATACCTAACAGTTCTTTAGAATCTCGTTGGTCTATAAAATGAACCATTCTAAATGCGTTTTTAATGCAGTGAGTCCACCAAAAAGATGTTTT
This sequence comes from Stegodyphus dumicola, assembly GCF_044657685.1. Lineage (NCBI taxonomy): Eukaryota > Metazoa > Arthropoda > Arachnida > Araneae > Eresidae > Stegodyphus > Stegodyphus dumicola. The sequence goes on from NC_140775.1 coordinate 106,675,307, forward strand.
GCACTGCCAGTCAATAATTTTCTCACAGTGTCAGAGTCCAATAAAATATGCATTCCATTAGCATTGTTTTTGAAAAAACAAGCTTCTTATTCATAAAAGAATCGCTTACAAATATATTCATTCTTTTCAGTTCTTGTAAAATGTTACAATTATTACTTCTAGTTATGCCCAAGCAATTATTCTCCTGATTATTGACTTCCATAGCAAATTTAATTTTCTATAATGACTGCATAACTTATATATCTATCATGAACTGATGTCATTTTTTTTACATCTGAAGATTTTGTTTCTCCCCCCTCTTTTACAATACTCTTCAAACCAATGGCTTTTGCAATATATTTTGAAAAGTAACTGCTCTGGCTTCCAGTGTCTAAAATCACTCGCTCCAGTTGCCTTGAATTTTCATTTTCAAAGCAAACAGTTAAAGTTTGAGGGGGGCGAAACCTTCCTTGGTTTGATTAGTTAGATCGGTAGACACTGATTTGATAATATTATTTATTCTTTTCTTTTTTCTAGCTCAAAACAAACAAAAAAAAATATATGATTGCAGTCCCAAACATAATTTACATTTAGTTTTCTTAATGGGGCAGCTCTGCGATAAATGCTTTGCTTTTTGTAAACAGTTAAAAGTATGCTCCTTTATATAATAAGATATTTTTTTCTCTCTTCTAAACAAAGAGTCATCGCTACATTGTAGCTGTCCAATGTATGAGTCATGGAATAACAAAATAAATAAGTTATTATCTTCTTATCCATATAACTTAACTGATGTCGTCAGTAATTCTTTGGAAGATCCTTTAAATTTTGTTCTTATTCAAATTCCTTTCTCCCAGAAAATTATACATGGAATCTTGTTTCCAATTAGATAATTTGAAAACTGATTTATTATTAGAATATGTGCATTCACACACTGTCAAAGCATGGGCAAGGAACAAAAGCAAACACTGAATGTCCTAGATAGATTTGTCTTCTAGTGATTTATTATAGTCCAACACTAAATCATTCTGAATATGTTTTAATAGCATAGGGCACAAAATACTTCCATAGCATTTGACAGACATGCCTAATGATTCTAAACTCTTAATTTCATGTCACAATTATCAACAAATTTCCTAAAGGATTTAACATCATTAGAGGTTTAAGGCTACATAGTTAGAATCTTGTTCATGTATGTCTGAATCAATATCTTGGGACTTGGGAATCTGCCCTTAAATAACCGAATGGCTTTATTGTAGGCTTGTGCCAAAATAGGAACACCCTCCACAGTGTTAAAAACATATTCCCCAAATCAGCCTTTAAATAATTAAATTCATCTACTTTGTTTAGAGACTCATTATTGTGCACAGTTGTTTTGAAACTATTCCAAAAGGTAAGCCATTTTGAGCCATCATCTCTATAGAATTGAGCAGTATGATATTGTTACGTTTTTTCCCCCTTACAACAGTTGTTACATTATTTTCTTCCTTCACGTTCGTACAGGGTTCGTAGATTTGGAGTGAATAACGGCGACTCTTGATGAAATATCGAAACACACTTTATTTACCAATATCATACCTGCCAACCTCTGAAGATAAAAATTCAGAACATTTCTCCAAAATTCAGAAGAACACAAAGAATTAATATCATGCTTTAATATTAAAAAAATAACAATTTATACAAATAGAAAAAAGAAAATTGTACTTACATTAGTAAATCTCAATTAAGTAGCAACTAAAAAATTTATTAGGAAACATAAAACAAGAACTTAATGTTACACACACACACACACACACAAAAAAAAAAAAAAAAAAAAAAAAAAAAAAAAAAAAAATTGCAATGAATTTAGAGTGCATTTTTTGGCTTTAGCCAAAAATTCTTTGGAAAATTTCCTGTCATAACAATTAGTTTCCTCACAACATTTAGCAATTAAAATGTTTTCTAGAGTTTTAGGTGAAATTGAAGAACGAAACATAGTTTTGTTTTTCTTCACAACACTGAAGACTTTCTCGCACTCAGCATTACAAGAATAGCACATAAAACTCTTGCTAGTCTATCATATTTTGGTGTTCCATCAGCTCTTTTTATTCTTTTTAAGGTACCAACGAAGACATCAAGTCTATCTTCTCCAGAACTGGCAAAGTCTTCAAACTGTGTAAACAAACACTCTGCCAAAATGACATCAGCATCCGAATTCGTAGCCAAATTTGAAAAAAAAATCATCCACTTTCTTTGACGTTGTCGAAGCCGAAGCATTAACTTCATACTTTTTAGACTTAACATGCTTCACAATGTCGCTTCTTCCACCGTGACTTATTATGAAGTCACACATGCACACGTTGCAAAATGCATAGTTATTTCCTTTGAAGGATTCTTTAATTGTTGGAAATTCGGCTTTGTAGGCATGCTGAAAATATTGAGAATACGGTTTTTTTTAACTCATTTCGTAACAACGACGTATTAAGAAAATTCGTAGCATGTGCAAACAAACAAAAAAGAAAAAGAAAAAAAAAGAATGCGACAATCCACGCTAAAAAAATAATCTGGCACCCACAAAGAAAAGAGTGGGAGAAACAAGTTCAGCGCATTGGATTGGCTGGTTAAGCGGCGAGTTGGGAGAAACCGCAGGTTACTGGATTCGAAGTAGTCGGTAGTTGGCGGTAAAACACGATGCAATTGGCGAAAATCGCTGAATTGGCGAAAAATTCTAAAATTTCGACAAAATCACTAAAACACTTGAAAAAGGAAAAAAATCGTAAAAAATGGATTATGATAGTAAAATCGTAAAGACAAACGCATTTTCGTAAAAATTACGAAAAATTCGTAAAAGTTGGCAGGTATGCAATATTAATCAGGACAGCTCCAAAACACTTTTACAGTCGTCAAAGATACTTTTTAGACTTAACATGCTTCACAATGTCGCTTCTTCCACTGTGACTTATTATGAAGTCACACATGCACACGTTGCAAAATGCATAGTTATTTCTTTTGAAGGATTCTTTAAACACGCTGGAACAATCAGCGATACAGCCTTCACAATGTCAGGCAATAACGATGGAAACAGCTTCACTTCAAAGCATCAGAGTACAGCTCCCAACTCTGCTCAGTCGTTCTCGGAACTCCAGGTACTCTCGAGACTCTCTATGCTACAACTCGCGATGCACTCGAAGACACAGAGAGCACACCTTCCGACTCTTCGGTTCAGTCGTTCCTGGAGCACTCTCTCGACGATGCACTAACTGCGCTACACTAAGAGACTCTTCGATGCATTCGATGACCCACTCAGCACTCGCTGCCCGGCTGTCAACTCGATCGACTCCGCACGGTCTGACTAACTCGAGACTCTAGACGAGGTGCACACACTGACTGCAGACCAGCAGGGTTTATATAGCTTTCAGCTTGTGTTCAAGAACATTCTGGGCTAAACCGGTAAGAATTCGTTCCAGAAGGTTCTCCATCCATCCATGGCATATTGCCAATTTTGTCGCCAAATGGGTGATTTCTTGCCAAATGTGGCAACCCTAAACCCAAGGACTGCACGTCCCAGGCAGTACAACCCTTGGTCAGAAGCTAAATTTGATACAAATAAAAGGTAATAAAACATGCAGATAACATAACTAAAGAAACAAATATTTACACTATGTACAAGTTATATACACAAATTAAACACATAAAAATTTTAAATTATACAAATTAAAGTTCATAATGAAATTCAGTCTCAGTATTTCCATTAAGTTATACCCGGGTCAAATGCTTTTCCACTGCAGTTCTCAGATGTATTTCTATTTTGCATATCAAAATCTGAAGATTCAGTCCTTTCAGACTTTTCATCCACAGAAAGATCTGTTTGTTCACCACTCTGTAGTTCATTCGCAGCATGCGTATAGTTCATCTCAGTATTTTTAGCAGATGGTATATGCTTATTTTCCCTCGTTTCCTGGGAACCAACTCCAAATTCTGCATTAGAGTCATGAACGGAACCCGATTCTTCACAAACGTAAGTATCCTGGTTTAAAATCAAGTTGGTATCTGTACAACTTGGACTATGAGGCACACATCCAGTTTCTGAGGTGCGTGAATTTTCTTGCAATACACTCTTGCCCACTGTATAAGCTGCACACCAGCTTCTCCTATCTCTGCATCACATGTACTTTCAGATGATTCAACTCTTGCTAACTGAGACTTTCTAACTTCATTCTCACTTTCTACGATCTTGATGGTCACATTTTCCCTTTCTTATATCTCTACTTCAGGCACATGAGAATCAAAAACTTCTTTTCTGTCTTTCATTTCTTCACCTTTTCGATCTCTATCTTTAATTTCATTAGATATTTCATCCTTCATTTCTGGATCTTTCTCAGACAGTTCATTAGCTACTTCCTTCATCCTTTGATTCTTCAACTGCCACTCCTCTCATTTCCACATCGTCTTTTATGCCTTCAATATTTTCTGTAAATTCCACTTTCACCTCTCGCACCTTTTCTTGGCCGACATTTATTTCTTCTCATTGAGCTTCCTTCTCTTCCAGTCCGGCTTTGATCTCAACTGTTGTCTCTTTATATCCAGCTATTATCTCATCATATCTTTCATTTCAGCTTTCATCTCATTCAGTTCAACTCTCATCTCTTCCAGTAGGGCTTTCATCTCAGCCAAGAAGTCCATCAAAGTCTTCGTTTCCTCCGCCATGGCTTTCCTCTGCAGGCGGATCGCTGGCATTCACTCGCAAATCCCACTTTTGACACCAGTTGTTACGTTTTTTTCCTGACACCAGTTGTTACATTATTTTTTCCCTCCACATTCATAGATTTGGTGTGAACAACGAAACTCTTGATGAAGTATCGAAACACACCTTATTTACCAATATTAATCAGGACAGCTCCAAAACACATTTATAGTCGTCGAAGATCGACAATAAACATGCTGGAACAATCAGCGACACAGCCTTCACACTGTCACACAGAGAGCACACCTTCTGACTCTTCGTTTCAGTCATTCCTGGAGCTTAACACACTCTCTCGACGATGCACTAACTGCGCTACACTAAGGGACTCTTCGATGCACTCGACGACCCACACGGCACTTGCTGCCCGACTGTCAGCTCGATTGACTCCGCACGGTCTGACTAACTCGAGACTCTAGACGAGGTGCACACACTGACTGCAGACCAGCAGGGTTTATATAGCTTTCAGCTTGTGTTCAAGAACATTCTGAGCTAAACTGGTAAGAATTCGTTCCAGAAGGCTCTCCATCCGTCCATGGCATATCATCAATTTTTCCGCCAAATGGGCGATTTCTCTCCAATGACAAGGGAAGGTAGGATTGCAACATGCTTTGCGGAGAAGCTACCTTACCGCACCTTGACATTTCATAACGATATTTTGGGACTTTAACACAAAGGCAATCAGAGTTCAAAATTTATTCTAATCGAAGAGCCATTGAATGCTCACAGGTTTTCATAAGCTACTGAAAATTCTTTGATTTTCTTTTTCGCCCCAAACTGCTAAAGTAATACTTTCACTCTATATTTTTGTGTAGTTTATATAAAAACTTCCAATAAATGTCAACTTTTTCGAAAGTATACACAACACAGCTCACTTTATCAGTGTCACTCAATTCAAATATAAATTCGACATAAGCTTCACAATGACAAAACAAATAAAAGTTCAACATTCAAGTTATTTCAAAATTACTTCTGGTTTCGATTTCAATAATATTAATTATTTATTCTAAAATCTATTAATAAAGCTCGGTACCACAGCAGGGATGCTATTTTGAAAAACTATAACTAAATTTTTCATTCAAAATTCTAACTTACCTTTTCTCTTCCAAAGGTTCTAGTCCTGACCAATTTTGCCAAAACAAAATTTCAATGTACAGTGCTTGAAGCCAATGCTGTTGAAACATTTTAATTTCTCATAATTCTTACACGTCAAACACACACACACACACACACACACACAAAAAAAAAAAAAAAAAGAGTAGCTACAAAACTTTGCATTCCTACATCAAAAATCAAATGATCGAAAAAGAATTACAGGCAACGTCTTGCATCTCTTTTTGAAATCTATTCTTGTTGCCAATGTCAATTGTCATTGGCAACAAGCAATGTGTCAACACACGCAAACAAACAAAAACCATTTCCCACCGCACACCTTCTGGTGAAAACAGAAATGTCTATTCTTTTTGTTTATATTTTTCTTTGGAGGCCATATTCAACATATATAGTCATGCCATGCTAACTGTGCAACTCCGCTCCAATTTTGATGGAGAAGCAGACTCAAGAACATTCCACCCTTTTTCTCTTATCACAAATCACTCAAGAGAAGTTTCGCCTTTCCAGTATCTTCAGTGCCCCCATGCAGTACAGACACTATTACACTTGCAAACATCTATGCCTTCTTCCAGCGTCCAGCCCAGGGCTAACTGTACAGCAGTCAACATTTCTAACTATTATACTGATCAGAGTACAGAGACCTTACAGAAGAAATTTCTTTATTGTTTTAATTTCTTTTTTCATATACCACTCTTCCACAATGGAATTGGTGCAGCATACGTTGGTGGTTTACTGGTTTGGTACAGAAACAGACTCTGGCAGAACTGGACTTGAACCTTATAATTCAGTTCTTCAAGCCAAACTGGCTGCTACCAAATTTGCTCTTAAATGGATTGATGAAAACCTGACTATAAAAACATATGTTAATATATATACAGACTCATTATTTGGTTTGAAAGCACTAGCAGATGTTGACAACACTAATATTTTGGTCTCATATATAACCTTGTAAAGTTGAGAAAATACATGAAGTGAAAAAGAACTGGGTGAAAGCTCATATTGGTGTTATAGGCAATGAAAGGGCCAACATGCTGGCCAAAGACGCTGCTATGGGTAATGCCGGGGATACATTCAATATTCAAATATAAAAAAGAACTGTTATTGTTAAAGTCAAGGATTTCTATAGCTGGAAAGAGAAATGGAACATTTGGAGGAAAAGGAAAGATTATTTGTTGAACTCTGAAGTTTCTAAAAATATGTGAATGATATGTGATTTTGATTACAATCAATAATTACTGGATATGGGCGTATTCTGGCACACCTGAAAAGGTTTATTTGCAAAAATAACAGTCTCTGTAGTGCTGAAGGCGATACATAACATTTCATCAATGACTGCATATTATTGTGAAATGTTAGGAATAACCATGGTAACATGAAGGAATTCTATTTCCACAATAAAGAGTTTAGATTTGCAAAGGATTTGATGAAATTTATAAATAGCAATACAACAATACTGGGAATTTTGGTTAGATGTTTTTAACTATATTTTTGTTTCAATCCGTGTTGGGTGTGCTTTGTTACCCATGAGGCTAATAATTATCGGCCAGAAGGGTTGCAACACACTCATCTATTACATTACATTACCCCTCTTCCACACACATATATACTACTAGGGATTGATGAGAATGGTCTGCTCAGTGGAGCAGCCTCCAGGCAGAAGAAGAAGATGGAGATTGATTTATAACACTGCTGCACAGTTATGGGAGTTGGCCGCTGTTCAAAAGGACATAAATCTTCATACTGGTGCTGAAGCATGAGGTAAGAGTCCACAAATTGAAGATCAGTTTCTCGAACTTATCGCCAGCACCCTTATGTCAATTGGATGTTTTCGATAACGGGTGTTCACACACTTATGCATATCTGCTTTTCATTTGAATTAATAATTAATAAACAAGGGATGAAATAAATCTTTCGCATTTTTGTGGAAAACACTTTTTTTTAATAATAAACACAATTTTTGATTATTTTCGAACTGAGAAACAAAATTTTTGGTTTAAATATGAAAGATAATTACAGAGACATTAAGCTCTATTTCTTCACCTTTATGCTTTTATCACTGAGATAATCACACTTTTCTTTTAAATCACATCTTTTCTTCAAAACAAGTTTTATTCGACAGCTTATGATTTTCTTGACTTGCATTTTAGATTGTACTTCAATGTGATGAAGGATTCAATTTGAAAAGCCATTTATCCCAGTCACTGTAATACTGATTTTATAATTTGCTTCCCAATCCCTTTTCCTCAAGATGTACATTAATTTTTATAATCCAATATGACTGGGTCAGAGGATTCAATTTGGAAGACATTTTCCCCAGTCACTGTAATATTGATTTTATTAATTTGTTTCTCCATTCTTTTCTTCTCGAGATGTACATAAACCTTTAATCCAATAAAACTGATAAGACGCAAAGATACGTTAATCCCTTCTTCATAATGATTCTGAATTACCACATATAGAATAATATCAAAATTCTATTAATGTTCGAATTCGACTGATTGATGTTCTGTCATATTCAATTTGAACATATGATTTTAATTTGAAAGCAAATTACTGCAACTGATAATCAATATATTGTCCTTTCTGTCAATACATTAAATATACAATAAAGTTCAAAAGTCATCCATAACTATTTTTGTCATTAATAGAACTGAATGTTTTGATTAAAACATTTATTAAGATAATGAAGAACTGCTTTAAAAGCATTTCATTAGAAGGAAATTTTATTTAATTTATGAATTTTGCTTTTATTTGGAACAAGACGAAATTGTGCTGCTTACATTTTACAATTTTTTACTATTATGCTTTCAAACATTTAGCAGATTTTCTGTAACAAACTGAAAGATACCTTCTTTATCTTATTGCCGCTACACTATTACATTAATGCTTTCAAGCAATTTCTTGGAATTGAAAGAGGGGAAAAAATTGCCAACATCGCTACAACAAGAAAACTTTTTAGACTTATCCAATTTCCTATATATTTAATGTTATTTGGTATTGCTGGAGCAAACTTCCAAACATCTAATCCATTTCATTAAACAACCTTTTATATACCTTCAATGGAAACAATTTTTTTCCCATGACTTTTTCCACAACTTTTCAAACTTTAACTGAACAATTACAAATACATCACTTTTAAATAGCTAAAATCATCCACTTTTAAATAGCTAAACACACTTACATTAATGTTCTTTTTTATCTTTCTTCCTAACTTTCTCTATGTTCTAAGCAATGTGTATCTGTGGCATCTATAATACCTAGCTCTTAGAGAAACAGAACATATCTTATGCAATATACAATGTCCATAATCATTACATTAAAAAGCTTGAATAAATTCTTTTGATTCCATTCAAGTTCTTTGAATGAGCCATCAGACAGATTAGAATGGAAATTTTTACTAATCACAGAAACAGAAAGTATTGAATATATTGTTATGAGGTTAAGACTGTACACGTAAGTTTAGGAAATGAAGATTTTTTATCTTTACTTATTTGTTCTGTTTCAGTTTTTAAAGCATTTTATCATTTCTGTCTTCTGAATAGGGTGGAGAGTTGGATTTCTAAGATTTAGAATGTTCTTTGTAAGAGCTATTTGTACCTTTGCTTTGCCCTCATATATATTGTGGGGAAAATGAATGTGTTCTCATGCGATATAACAGATTAGAGATGAAATTATCTTCAATTTTCATATTTTCTAAAAAGAACTAAACTTTCCGCACTTTTTTTTACCTAACTCTCTTCACTTTCTACTGGGAAAATGTTCTGAATTAAAAAACTAATCTGTTTACCAAGTATTAAACATTCTGCATTGAAGATATGGTGATTATTTTTTAAAAAATACAGAGGGAATGTAGTTCAATAAATATCTACTTGGAATACAGCTTATCCAAATCTATAACTGGCACCATGTGGTAAAATCGAGACTTTATAATTTCTACTTGTAGGGTCATTCTCTCGTTCCACGTAAACTAAATTAGATATTCGCACAGATCTGAAAACTACTACAAAGAAGAAGAATGAAAATAACCCTGTATTAATTCAAAATAGTTAACAGAAAAGGCACTGTCTTTGTGCATTACAAAGGTACCGTCAAACTAAAAACGTAGAATATAATTCAAGTCAAAATTAAAATGAGTAGCACTAGATAGCACTTAAGTTACACCTAACAGGTGGACTCACAAAAATCTAACAGGCATGATGATAACTCCAATATGGCTAAGAGGCTTACTAGTGTAACAGTGAGACAACAATGTAACGTGCGCTGCCTAGCGAAAACATGCTCTGAGTAAACTCAGAGATTCACCCATTTAAACATGTGCTTCACTTAACTTTAAATTTACATCCTGGCGAGAGAATGTGAGGGCAAGTTGAGAAGTTCAGATAAAGGTATCAACTTATAATAACTTTGTTATGCAAGATAAGGAAACTCTTACATACTCACAGCAAAAATTCTGTACACGAGGAAAAAAATTTAAAAGGCTGAGTGTATGGATGTTGAAGAAACATTAAAGAAATGGTTCACCATTCAAAGAAGCCACAATATGCCAATATCTAGACAAATGTTTCAGATAGAAGTCAATGAATTAGCCAAATATTCTAAAGATACTAAAATTTTTTTACTCAAATGGCTGATTGGATATATTCGAGAAGTAGAAGAGTATTATTTCAGGATAAATTGTTAAAGAATTACAGAGCATTTTTAAATTAGATATCAAGAAACAGAGGGGAAGTCTCTCACCTCTACAAACAAAGCACTTTCAACACCAATGAAGTTAGGCGGCTCTATAGCATGATGGCAAGTTGAGAAGTTACCAAAATTTTAAAATCTAAGAACCAGTGAGGTAGTGGCAGAAAACTGACAAAAGCATGAATCACAGTTCTTGTGGATGCCAATACAGCATCAAGTGTCATAGGATTTTGGTGACTGGAAAATTTCAAAAGCCAAGATGTTTAAAATTCGTGAAAATTCTTCCTGTTTCCTATGAAGCTAATTATTAAGTTTGGTTGACACTAGAATTGTTTGAAGAAGTATGAAAATAGGATTCAAAACTTTCTGCTCAGAAGCAAAAGTCTTCTGAAATGAGAGCTGTATTATATACACAGATATAAAAAATTAGAATGGAATTAAGACTGTTTTCTCACCTCACCCACAAAATGGAACTTTGATCATGAACCTATGAATGATGATGCGATCAGAAGCCACAGCAGGCAAGAGGCATTTTGCATTCCCCCTTCTGGTGCAATCTCTCCAACTCCTAAATTGCTACCCAGTACCTCCCTAAATTATTTTAGAAATTCTGCTGTCCTTTGCATGGTCACACCACTTGCACAAAGTATGGCATCAGCCTTTTCAGAAGCAGATGTAGATTACAAAAAGCAGGTCTTGGATATTTTTAGAAGTACAACAATCAAATTGATAATACCATTTGATTTTTTTATGAAACGTTAGGAGCAGAAAAGTCTCTGCAATTAGTACAAAATTTGGAAACTATTTTTGGTATACTGTCTAGCAAAGAGTGTTGAAGACGAAGATAATGAAAATAATGATTTGCTTATCTTGGCTAGAAAAGAAATGGCATTTTAACATTTTTTTGAATGTTTCATGGAGCTTTTCAAAAATGAGATAATGATATAGTTATATGCAAAATTCTGAGATATAATGCGACAGATATTAAAATGAGAAATACTGATCTCAAAGATGAATAAATGCAACACATTGAGAGCATTGAAAGCATCTGCTTTGCTAAGATGCCTAACTGCAATTGTGATGGATGTCATTAATAATTTTTTAATTGCACAACCTGTAGAACTGATAATTATACTGTATTTTCAGTTTTTAGACAAAAATATAGATTAAGCTTTCTTACAATCTGCAGCATGCCACCATAAAATTACAGATTATCTTTGCACTAAAAAATTATGAAAAATGTAGAGGTAAATTTGTCAATATTTTTAGTTATTAGCACCTCTGTATTTTAGTTTTTTTTTTTTTTTTTTTTTTTTTTTTTTAATTTAAGGACAAAATTATTACAAATGTCTATTTCAGATGCTAATAAGTAACTGGAAGGTTGAGTAATTATTGAGTACCTAAATTTTTAAGTAATTTACCATGTAAAATTACTAACATATGGTGAAACTGAAAAACAATGAACAGAAATTTATTAACTGCATTTGTAATAATTATAGCTCATCCTTAATATGATTTTTTATTAGTACTTTATTCACTTCTTCTTGGAAGTAGGACAATGCCAATCAGTCTTTTTACCTGATTTAATAATAAAATTTTAAACAATTTTGGGAAATGATCCATGTGCCACCTTATTTCATTAGATACAGCAAATCAAATTTTTGTGCTCTCATAACTATATCATTAGTGTTTTTCTTGCCATAGCAGAAATACCAAAACTTCAAAATGACATTCTCAATTTTATTACATTTCAGTATTTCATATTATTAAAATGACTTGCAATATTAATGTATTTATTATTTTTTTTATTAACTACCATTCATAAGCAAATACGGTAAAGAGCACGCTAAACTAAAGCAAAAAATCACACAAAACTCACTTTTACACTAATCCTGTAAAATCGATAACATTCTAAATTAAATTCTGCCTACTTTTAAACGACTAGCCACCAAACTGACAGAAATTCTTTAAATATAATACAGAGCGATAATATTTGATAGCAACAATTTGAAAAGTGCAATGCATTTAAGTATTTTGATGCAAAATGCCATTTTGAGATTAATTTCACATTCAGAACTAACATCCCTTATGGGCTAAACACAGTGTGAAATCATTGTAGTACTACTGTAAGAAATAATAATATCAGAAATTGCTACAAAAATCTTAATAATGAGCTTCAATTAAACTTTAAAGTTTTTCCAACATTTGCCACCAACATCTGCACACAGATACAGTTACTCAGATGTAATTAACTAAAATCCATCTTCTCCAAATGAATTCTGCATAAAACTTCATGAAACAGGAGCAAGAGTTTAAAATAAAAAAGGCTTAAAAAATATAAATTAGAAATCTTAAAAACAAGAATATTAAGAATTCTCAAAATAATAAAATCATTCTGCTTCACATGTACAGTAAACTTCAAAAATTACAGTTTCAATTCTAAAAGACTTACATCAAATGAAATTTCATCAGTTGCTTGGGCTGAATAAGGCACAACAACATATGCAGCTGCAACAGCTGGCGTATTGATAGCAACCTCATCTGTAACAATCAATCGGTTTCCCCGGTTGTCAAGCTGAAATTATTGAACAATAATTAACACAATAGTTAGAATTTACATATATATTAAAGAAATGATAAAATGAAAATCATAATACAATCTGATAACAGACATAGCAACTGACAAAGAAATTTGAGGTTCTAAATAATTTTCACATTCTAGAATTCAATATTTTGATACTACTTCAGTCAGCTTTATATACTCCTTTTCCCATCTAAATTTTATTAAATAAGAATTAATAATTTTAGATACTAGCTATTAAAATTTTATAAAAATTTTCTCAATTTCTTGTTAACCAGATTGGATTATTTGAAGTGAAACAAAGCATATGAGCTTCATCTGCCTAACGGAAAGAAGACTTTTGCAGAGGGCTTGCTAAGAGAAAAATCACTCGTATTTATTTTACACATGAGGAAATCTATGAAAACTCTCATGTAACCAATTTATTTATTTCAAATTTGAATTGAACATAAGGCAAACTACCAGTGGTCAGCAATTTTACCTCTCAGTCATTAATGGGCAGTATCTTGATAATGCTTCAGATGTGTATGTGCATGTTGTGTGGGTACATATATATATATATATACACACACACATATATATCTATAAAGAGAGACAGAGATTGATTGTCACATGTACAAACTGACAGAAGTGGTACATTACTCAAAATCAAATTGGGATCAGATACTAATGAAGGGTTGGAAATGCAATCACAGCATATTAGATGGAGTTGTTTGAGAACTGGTAAAATGTCTGCATAGAAAAACTGTCATTTAACAAGTGCCTGCAGAGATTTCACATACAGGGAGTTTTCACATATGTGGCATTAGAAAATAAGCATCCAGCATATGAAGTTGATGGTGGCACGGTATGGCCAGAAGGCTTTGAAAAACTACCAAAACATTGACAGAAAATCATAGATATGAGTGGTGATTACTATCCACACTAAAGGTGCTGCTTTATGTTTTTTTCTAACTTTATTGAGAACGTTTTCTGGTGCAGCCTGACGAATACCTAAAATGAGATGCTTTTGCTCAAAGGCATCTGCAGAAGAGTGCAGCAGAATCTTTTTTTTTTTTTTTTTTTTTTTGCTTCAGTCTATTTTCAGATGAGGCATATTTTACCAGGGAATATCTCTGCAATACACATCACTTGCATGTATGAGCAGTAAAGAAGCTTGTAAACCATAATACCAGTTTGCTATTATGTACTCTCCCTCCCTCTCATTATTGAGGCAAACTGCTAAACAGACCCATATCTTGTACCTGCTAGTTTGAAAGGAAATTTTTATAATATACGAGGCGTATTCGGAAACTAAGTACCGTTTTGAAAAAAAAAAAAAAAAAAAATAGTAAAACAATTTTTTCAAATCCAATTTTATTTTTACATGAAAATACATGTCTTAAACTATGTTTCAACATGGTTTCCACCAATGATCAAACACTTGTCATAGCGGGTGACCAGCTTTTGTATACCATCGTCAAAGAAACTTCCCACCAGTTTTGATAACCACGACTCCACAGCATTTTTCGTGTCATTGTCAGATCCAAAGCGCTTGCCACCAAGCTTGCGCTTCATGTGCAGGAACAAGTGATAGTTGGACGGCGCCATGTCCGAGCTGCACGGCGGGTGATCGAACTGCTCCCAATGAAACTGTCGAATTAACGATTAAGTGACACCAGCAGTATGGGGCCGAGCATTGTCATGGAGCAACACAATTCCTTTACTGAGCATTTCTCTTCATTTGTTTTGAATGGCACGCCTTAGTTTTGTTAAAGTCTCACAATATCATGCCGCATTAATGGTTTCACCTCTGGGAAGAAATTCAGTAAGCAAAACGCCTTTCCTATCCCAGAAGACAGTGCACATGATTTCTTGTGATGACATTGTCACTTTGAACTTTTGTTTTTTTGGAGAATGAGTGTGTCTCCTCTCCATCGATTGTTGTTTCGATTCTGGTGTGAAATGACACACACAAGTTTCATCACCTGTCACAATTTGGTTTAAAAAGTTTTCTCCCTCTTCACTGTACCGCGTGAAAAAGTCGCTTTGTTTTGTGAACATCAGTGAGCATTTTTGGAACCCATCGGGAACACAGTTTGCAATAATTCAAGTGGTCAGACACAATTTCGAACAAAACAGTACGTGAAATTTGTGGAAATGCCTCTGAAAGAGTTGTCATTGTGAAGCGTCTGTTCTCATGAATTGCTTCATCAACTTTCCTTACCAAATCATCGGTGACAACAGAAGGCCGACCACTCCGAGCCTCGGCGTGGACTTTTGTTCGACCTGCATTAAACATTCTTACCCACTTTCTCACCATTCCATCACTTATCGAGTATTCACCGTAAACTTCTGTCACTTGACGATAAATTTCGGCCAGATTAACATTCCTCGCGTTCAAAAATTTAATCACGGCACGAATCTCACAGTCAGCGGGAGAACTAATTGTCTTAAACATTTTGAATGTGCACAGCAAACTGAAAACACAAGATAGAGCAACCAAAATGGCGACAATTGAAAGTCAGTGAACAAGAAAGACTAGTGCACATGCGCGGGATGCCTACCACAGTGCTGCGACGGCGCTAGAATGAAACGGTACTTAGTTTCCGAATACGCTACGTAGTTTCTGGATGAAGTCTTGCATGATCTGTTGAATGGCCAACAAATTCTGCAGTTGCTGTGGCATGGTGTGTGTTTCCAATATGGGAATCATAACCCATTTCAGTCATGTTAATGGGGAGCATTAAAATGTAACATCTGTACAAGAGTGAATTTGGGTGTGATTGTCCCATTCACTGTCTCACATGATCACCAGGCCTATCCTTCCTTATTTTTTTTTTTTTTTTTTTTTTTTTTTTTCAGGGGCTCTCTTGAATGGGCTGATGTATGATACTTATATGGACAGTGAATGGGATCTTGACATGTGTATCTATGTAGCTGCAACTGCTGTCTGAGAGACAATAAGAATATTTCAAATTGTCTATGATTCCATGTGGTGGTAACGTCTGACTTGCGTTGTAGCTGCTGGCCAAAACTTCGAACACCTTCTGTGTGTCTCTCCTAACACTGCATTTGTTACATTTTGATGAATAAAATAATATCCTTCCCTTATGCACTGTTCTTTCATTTCTTATGATTCAGAAATGCCATCATTATGTGCAAGTGTGCAGAGAAGCCCACTTGCATATAGTGATAACATTTCTGATCCTGTCTTAGTATCTCTCAATTCTTCTTTGAGTAACCTTCCTTGCCCAGATGTTTGCCCATGTGATAGCAGATCAAACTTTACATGCATAATTTCACTATAAGAACATGACCAAGAGTTTGTACCTCCAGATTTTGAAAAAATTAAATATTAAGGGTTTTTTTACTATCATGGCTGAAAGTAACTAACAAAGCTTCTATTGATAGAGGGATCAAAATACTTCTAATATTTACAGATTTAGAAATATTTAAAGCTTTATTATGAATAAATGTTTTACAATATGAGCCACTTTTTTATTACACATCAGATTTTAATATTTGGATTATATTAAATAATTGCAAATATAATTCAGAAATAACATGCTATCTAAAATTTAATTATCAAGGAACACTTTTTTTTATTTGATAATAATATAAATTTTAATAAGGAAAATTAAATCTGCAGATTTAAATTTATTTTCTTCAAGGAGGAAACAAGATTGCCTTTAAAAATGTGCAACATTTATTACAAATATCAATAACATTTCTAATAAACTGAAAAGTAAATACAGAGAAATAAGATCTATCTTCTTACAAAAACAAATAATGATTACCTCAAACCAATTTAAAACTGGACCGCAATTTATTAAACTGCCAGCAAGCTGCGAAAAGCGCTCTAAATATTCTGACAGCAAAGTCCTAATTTGTTCCTGTAAAAGATCAAGAAATAATTAATTTTCTCTCAAACAATATAAATCCTATAACTTTAAATTAAATTTCTAATGATATTAATGTATTACAAAAACCTTTTTTTTTATCATACCTGCCATTAAACAAAATTACTTATTTCATTAGTATTTTATTCTTTATTCAAAATAATGGAATATCACCCGCAGGGGAAATAACTGCATGCATTTGAACAAAAAATAAATAGAATTCCTTTCTAACAGTAGAAGTTTACATTTCAATTTAAACATTAATAGATACACAGCATTTCTATTTCAGGATATAATTAATACTTTAACAAAAATGTCTTCTGCACAGGCAATCTGACAAGACCTATTTATTAACAATCAATTGATGTAACTAAGTACACATTCAAAATAAATTTCATTCATATGAACATTTTGTTGCAGGAAAAAATACTGATATTTTTAGAAACTATCAAATAAAATTGAATAAATTTATTTGGAGGATTAAACAGCATCATAATACACAAAGTCATATTTCAAGTTCAAATACAAATGCATAATATAATATAGGCTGATCATAAGATGAAAATATTTTCACAATGCAAAAACAAGACACTGGAATGAGAGTTGACCAAAAAAAAAAAAAAAAAGAAAGAAAGAAAAAGAAAAAGAAAAGAGGGGAAAAAAGAAAAGAAAAAAAAAGAAAGATACAGGAAATCTTTTATGAAATAAACATGTTAAGTTTACCATTATTCAACAGAACAATCCATACAAACATTTGCTTTAAAGCTGAATTACATATTACTACAATTGTATTATGAAAATGTCTCCAGCGATACTACCTTATTCAGCATTTTGGTCTTTCCATACTTTATCATTAAGTTCAATTAGTCTATGAAACAGTTTTCATAATAATTTTGCTTAATTTCCATTGTCTTATTGTTAAACCTATATTTTTCCTTTGACCACATCTTGTTCCTAACAGAAAGTATCCTTTCAACATATAGTATATTTTCCATATTTATGAAGTGAATAAACTATAATATATTCACCCAATTAACTCAATATTGCAAAAAGTTCTCAAACATCTTTAACGTCTATTCACTCATTTTAGAAAAATACTATACCCCATCTATCTGATTCAGAAATCTTCTCTTTATTCTCTGCATTCAATTGCCAACAATTTTTATAATTTTCTAAATACTGCGGATATCAATATTTATCAAACGATTCAAACTGTCCAATTCCATGATTATCCTGACAATCATGATACTGAGATATGATCACAAATTATGAACAATAATTTATGATTGTCTAATAAAACTGAATGTGGTGGGTTTTTTTTTTTTTTTGTTAAAAATGATGAAACAGCCTTTAGAATACAGTACTTTCCCATAAAACATGATACATACAGGGTGATTCTTACCAAACTGACAAACTTGCAGGGTGTGTAGGGGGGGTACAGATACAACTCAAAATCACATAGGAATGCAGGGTTGCAAATGCTGTAGTTGTGAGTTATGCACTAGAATAGGTATACACTAGAATTAGCACTCATTGAATTGCCTCCTGATATTTTAATTAAAATATAAATTTATGCTCATAAATCTTTATATTTTATTCCCAGATGAAGAATGAGATAATCGCTGCTGCACCTAATATAGTAATAATATATATATATATATATATTTTTTTTTTAACTATCCATTTTATACATGTTGATGGGCATTGAGAATGATATTAATTACAAACTGCCCCTTGCTATCTTATGAAAATATTATTGTCCATAATTTTATTTGTTTCTTAAACCAATAATTTACAGCTGCAACTTACGGAACCATTGTTTTCTTTAATCTCAAAATGATCATAAAGATATTTTAGTATTATTCCTGAATTTTAAAATGAAAAATTTTCATCCACTTGCCAAGTAAAAACTTTTCTTTTTATATTTTCTTTATCCTCAAAAAACTGCTTTTCTCAAATTCATACTGAACATTTATAATCATAAAGCAAGCACCTAAATAATTAGATTATGAAGGTACTTAATATTTTCTTTCGAAGACATTTCAATCACTGGAAACCATACAATTTTAAAATACAAAAAAGAAAATGCTCAACAATTGGAAAATTCCATAAATGTTATGTTTTTCACGATTATGCCATATGATAAATAACCCTTACCTCAAAATCTTCCCTTTCAGAGTCTTCTTGAGAAAAATTAGGCAACTCCCGAAGCAAACTATATTTTCTGTCATAAACACAGCGATGCAGTTGAGTGTCTAAGAACATAAAATTTTTGTAGCTTCGTCTGACCATCCATTTTCTGCTGTTGCTAATTACGGTAACGAGGAAACATAAATGATCATTTTCATTTTCTTTATTGGCTGAGGAACTGCATACTACAGAGGACTTGCTGGAATCTATTTGTTTATCACATAAAAGAACCTTAAAAAGATAATGACAGTAATAAATGAACAAAAGTAGCTATAAAGAATTAAACGATTAAAAAGTAAAAAGATGATTAGCAAATTACCTACTAAAAATACAATATACACACTGGCCAGCCCAAACATTATGACCATCCCCATATTTTTCAATGAACTTGTCTGGATGATGTGGAAGGCATGTGATTAGATGGGAATTGTATTTAACTTCTGCTGGAGAAGGTTAGGCATTCTTTCACTTACTTTTGTGAGTTATGGGAAAGGTCGAGTGGATTTGATAGACAGTGGCTCAGCTGACAGCCCAATACAATGCAGTTCCAAGTGCAAGTGCTTCAGAACCCACAGTTCAACGGACGCTGTTGGATATGGGACTGTGCAGCAGACATCCCACTCGTGTGCCTCTGTTGAACCAAGCATCTTTGTCAACTACACCTACAGTGGGGCCGGGAACATGGAGACTGGACCATGGAGAAATGGAAGACTGTTGTCTGGTCAGATGAATCACAATTTCTCATTCATCATGCCAATGGTCCTGTTAGGGTAAGAAATCTTCCAGGTGAACAATTGCCCCCTCCGCCTTGTACAGAGATTATACACAGGCTAGAGGTGGCAATATTATGTTTTGGGGAGCATTCTCATGGTCTGCTCTGAGACCCTTAGTTGTGGTAGAAGTGACCATGAAAACTGTGAACTATCTGAAGTATGGATCAGTTGCACTCTTACATGGCATCTGTCTTCCCAACTGGAAATGAAATCTTGCTGCAGGACAATGCCCCACGTAGCAAGGTTCGAACTGTATTGGAGTGGCTTGAGGAGCATAACGATGAATTCCAGTTAATGTCCTGGCCACCTAAGTCACCAAATCTTAATCCGACGCAAAACATTTAAAATTTCATAAAGTGGCAGCTCAGAGCTCAAACACCACAACGTCAGAATATGTCTTTGCGTGACTGCTGTTTAGGCATTTGGAACAACCTGTCTCCTGCTGTCTACCAACAACTTGTGACATCCATGACAGGGCGAGTTGCGGCTGTTTTGCAGGCCAAGGTCGCACAATGTGTTATTGAGTAGGTGGTCATAATGTTTTGGTTCTTCACTGTACATGTATGCACATATAAAAGTCAATAAATGGCTGACATTTTCATAAATCATTACAAGCTATAAAATTAAATGTGCACTTTTTGTGTAAACTTGAAAACCACTAATTACATTTGATGCTATTAAAAATTTATTTACACAGTTTTTTAAATACTTATTTTATGTGACTAAATAATAGATGGAAAGTTTTGTTTGATTTAGAAGTAAATCCTGCATGTGCACAAAGTCCCACATTGTTTTTCTTTTTTAAATTTCATGTTTTGCTAATTTGGTAATAAATATCATTATAAATATACAGCATTTCCTTGCATATTTTATCCCTTTATGTTTTACTAATTTTACTGTCTGAAAATAAAGAGAAGAAAATTATATGAAAAATTTAATTTGTAAAGAATGCATTTACTGTAAGAATATAAAAAATGAAATGCAATCATGGAAAAACTACACATAACTATCACAATATTATTCCTTTATAAGAAACCTACAGTCCAATGAAAATACATAGTAATATTTAACATTACAATAATTACTACTAAGATATCTTCCTTTCTAATTCTTTGCAAACTTAAATCTTGTCCATTTTTATTGTTGTTGGTTATGCTATTCCTTAAGCCTCAGATCATTCATGAATAATTACAGAAGGTGAATGTGCAAATGACTCGGCAAAATCGCAGACATAATGTCAGTTCATGCTTGTTTCGCTGTAAATGAACCATTCTTGTATTAGGCTGACTTAAAGTACAACGGTTAGAAGAGAAATGTTCGGCATAACTTTTACAGTTAGTTTACAAGCATTTGTCTTGTTAGTAAGATAAAAACAATCACTACATATGTTAATTCATTTTAAAATTTAGGGAAGCTTATTTCCAGAATGCACTGGAAAAGAGAAAAACTTTACGAATACCGAAAATTTAAAATTTTCAGAACCTGCCACTAGAAAACTTGACGGCCAAATATGACAGCATTTGGTGTTCACAGCATAAAAAATAAAAAGAGTGAGATAACACACAGAATGTTTTATTTTATTCACACAATAACAATTATAAAAAACTAATAATTTCCATCAGTGACTGCACATTATATAAAATATGTACTGAATGTAAAAATCCACAAGCTGTATTCACTTATTTATTTTTATAAGCATTCAACACATATTTACACATTTTACATAAAAATTACAAACATTGCTATACAATAGTTGGTGGCAGCAAAGAAAATTAAATTTGTATATACATATAACAAAATAAAAATTTAACATCAATAGCATTTACGTAGATTTAAAATTTTAAACCTAATCTTTAAATTTTAAATCTCCTGTTAACAACCAAAATTCTTTTTTATAATACTGTCATTAATTTGAAATGCAATTTAAAAAAGGGGAACTAAATTGTGAAGGAAGTTATGAGAGGGGGATCTTACATGTTCATGTATGTAATGCAGAGAAACTTTGCCCAGTTTCATAAATGGCAAAAAAAGACACAGAATAAAGTACAGTAATGGTCAGACCTTCCTTCATACAGACCCCCCCTCCCTCCAAAAAAAGGTAAAGACTGCTTTCAGAGGGAGCTAAAATTTTAACAACTGTACTCAAGTCAACAAACTTGATACACCCAATGAAAAAATTACTAACTTCAAACAAGTATTTATAATATTTAGAGCATGGTAAACATTTAGTATAAGTTGAGTGTTGAATGTCTATTACATCAATATACACACAATAAAGTATATTTTCTGTGCAATATAAATTATTTATAACAGAAAACTCACTTTAATTGGTCCAAGTTCAACATTTTCATAATGGAAATGTGCGCATTCATCTAATTTAGGAAATCTGGTGTCCCCAGAGCTTGATGGACTCCTATAAAAACGAAATAACACAAGAGTTTTTTAATTTTCAATGGAACTTTCTCAAACACAAAC
This sequence comes from Stegodyphus dumicola, assembly GCF_044657685.1. Classification (NCBI taxonomy): domain Eukaryota; kingdom Metazoa; phylum Arthropoda; class Arachnida; order Araneae; family Eresidae; genus Stegodyphus; species Stegodyphus dumicola. The sequence goes on from NC_140775.1 coordinate 106,697,702, forward strand.
ACACAAAAACATTTAGCAAGAAATTAACACGCAGTTACATGAAGGGGAAAAAAAAAAAAAAAGTAACGAAATTAATAAAAAAAATGGTAAAAATCTCAGCATCTGGTATTAAGGTTTAAAGAGTCAATTCATCAATAGATGGCAGCACATACAAGTAGAAACTACAATTGCTTTTAATTCAGAATTCGATGCCTGCTCGTTTAGTAAAAAAATAAGAAAATGCCTGAAAAACAGAGGCGTAGCTGGGGGGAGCAAGGGTTACATCTGTCCCCGGACGCAGCATCCAGGAGGCGCTAAATTTATGTTAAGAAATTTTAGAAGGAAATGTTTTCCATTCATGGCAAACAGGAGAGGGTCAGTGAAATCTTTAGTTGTCCCCGGGTGCTGAAAACCCTAGCTACGACTCTGCTGAAAAATGAATAAATACCTGGTTATATGTTTGATCTTAACATTTGGAGGTGCCATCAGCAGGCTACGTATTTAATCCTTCAAGCAAATGTTGACTATATGTATGCATATCTGCAACAAAAACAGCTAATTACACTATATACAGAACTAACAATTTGTAATGAAATATACATGAAAAATAAGTTTTCATCAGCTGGTACTTAAAAAGTATATTTTTAAATTTATGAATACATAATATGGCATAAACATAAATAACACAGTAGAATTAGTCACGGCAGTCATTTACGAGAGGGTAATTCAAAGCCTAAAAAAATTGCTTAGTTGCAAATTTTTCAGTATTCATACAAAATTACCCTTACTTTCGTTGAAAAATTTCTTAGTTTCTCATTAGGTATATTTAAAAATTCTTCATTAATTATAGCTGAAAGTTGTAAAAATAAATCTTCCAGTTTAATCGCATGTTCATTTTTTTTCTTTTTAAATAATTACGATTTAGAGTTGAATATTTATGTATTTAGAAGCGATTTCATACACTTAATGTTTTCGATCATGCTTATAAGATGAATTTTATTAGTTATTATTTATAAAACACTTCATATTCTATTTTACTTTACAATCTTTATTTTATTAAAAGTAATTCAATACTTAAGTTTTCTAAAAAATTTTAATAAGTTTCTACTTAATATTTGTTTAGCTTAATAATACTCATGATTTAAGACTGCAGATATATAATTTTTTCTCAAGCTACTTACAAGTCAAATTTAAAAAAATAATTAATTACGACTCGGAACTTCATTCAGATTAGTTAGAGACATTTGAATGCATCTTAAAACTTCAATATCATTTATACATAAAAAGTACGGACAACATGAAATATTTTCCCACAATAGGAGACAATAATAATAATAATAATAATAAATAAATAAATAAATAAATAAAAAAAAGAGAGAGTTTAAAATGTTTCAAATAACTTTCAGTTTAATCACCGACATACGTGAATCAGAACGACTGCAAACACTCGCAAGTTTAAATAATAATAAAAATAATGAAAAAACACAGAAACCTTTCATCTCAGAATGCAGTGGCGCGCGTTAAGCAGTGTGGCAATGTATGGCACTTTCCACTTCCACAGACAAGCCATCTTTCGCTAGAAAAAGATACATGGTAATGTCCATATTTTGATCCATTTAAAGTCCAGAATGGTGCATGAACCCTGACTATTTAGTCACGAACAGCGCGCGGAGTGCCGTATGTTCGGCTCAGCGAAAGTAAAGTCGCTGAAGACTCATGAAGTTTGGAGCTCAGCATCCCTTTATGGGAATAACAGAGGATATACATCTGAATTCAATCAAATCTTTAAAATTTTTTGCGACTCACAGACAACATCGGCAAAACTTTACGCAACTCATACAAACCTTTGTTCCCGCTAAGCCGTGACTCGCACTTTAGGGGCAACTTATTTAATATCTATTTATATGTTACATAGATATCAATGAAGCAACTTTGGCAAGTGCTTCTGATTTTTGGAGATATAATTCTAAAGGGTTTTAAAATGTAGGTAAAAATTTCTGATTGATAATTGCATACTTAAAAGAAGCTCAGAGAAGCATTAATATCTGACCACCCTGCCATTACAAATCAGTTTCCAATTACGCTTTCAAGGCACAAATAAAATTTCATTACTTTACCAATAAAATTTTAATCTAAATTTCAATAAACAACACGAAACAAGTAAAAAGAAATTGTGTTTACCAGTAAAGTTTGAAAATGGACATATTTTACTCATGACGTCTAAAAATGCTGTATGTGTACAGCTTTCAAGTTTCAATACTGCCATCGTTAATATAACAAACAAAAATTTCGGCAGCAATAATTTCAGGTGAAATTTAAAAAATAAGTCACATTCACCTTATAAAAGCAAGATATTGGTTTATTTATTTACTTTAGCGTTTCCATAATAATAAGATAGTTCGCTGACAGATAAATCACCTCCTCAACAAAAGTCAATTCAGGAAAAGAAAATAAGATAACAAATTGGCGTTTTCGAGCTATTTAAAACCTGAACTGAATTTTTAAAAAAAGACAAATTTATCAGAAGAAAACAAGTGAAAAGGAAATGTTAAAAGCGAAAGCTGAGAAATTTTAGTACCATGCGTTGGCAGTTCTGAAGTGCACGTGACTTAGATTCTTCTTCAAACAAGTAGGTTGACATCTTGCTCGCAGTTCAATGAATAGAATTTTTTTTACTTCCCCCCTCCTCCCTCTTGCGGCCCACACAACGGGAGGGAAAGCAAGTCTTCGTTGTAAATGCAGTCCTAGCTGTACCAAAGAAAGGTTTGGAGCTGTACATCAACAAATGGATCAAAGATCTTGGAAGCAACAACACTGAGACAGAGATAATATTCTCCGCGAAACCATGAATTAAACGAAGTTAATTAGAGCAGTGCAAACAAGGCGTTTAGGACATTGGAGCAATGTGAATAGTCACGCGGCCTACTGCTCCTCCGCTGCAGCTAACGCGCGCTGAAAGGTGGCCTGACCTTGAAAAGGATATCCACACTCACGCCGTCGAGTACCCACGCACAGTTCATCACTTCTGTGGTGTGCCACAAGTGTAATAGTATATATATATATATATATATACACACACACACAAACGTACCAGCCGGAAAAGGAGCGAAAAGATGCCTAACATGGTACAGAACATGAAAAAAAATAGATTAGAATAAAAGCATACTTTTTGAAATTTTGGGCGGGATCTCCGAAATTTCATTTGTTATTTTCTGTTAGCTACAAATGTATTTTTTGCATTCGCATGTATAGCACCTTTGACAACTTTAAAAAAAAAAAAAAAAACTGCAAGTTAGACAAGCAAGAATACGGTAATTGGGTGTATATCTCATATCTCCATCATGCAACCGACACCTAAATTTAAATAAAATGCTGCGCTTTAAAATAACGAATTTTCTTTATTCCCGTTAAATTAAAATTTATATTCACTCATTAAAAAAAAAAAAAATAAGATTCTTCCAAGAGAAAATGCGGAAGTCTTTTACAAAACTAATCTCCTCACTCTCTCGAAAAAACTGCACTTTGTTTCGAAATTTGCTAAAGACTTAAGTTATTCGGAAATTCAATCAAAGGTCTCTTATCTTTAAATTATGCAAAATATTTCTTGTTGAGTTCAAAATTGCATGCAAATTTTTTGGTCTTTCAAACATGATTAAAAAACAAAGCTTTCGAAAATCTGTATGTATTCTAAAAAGGCAGTAAAATCATTTCACACATTAATCTTTTTTTACATATTAGCAATGAGAAAAACGTTTTGAATCCTGAAAATCCATTATTCAGTTTAAAAGTACAGAATGAATTCCATCACAGATCAGAAATTTTCGCAATTTCGTTTTCGAAAACGATCATTAGGAGTTAGTTGAATAAAATCGCTCATTCTTCTAACGAAGACATGAAGTTCTTGAGCTTGATGCCCTGAAAGCAATGATGAGACCACAGAAAAAGTGGCTAAAAAGGGCGCGAAGAAATGAAGACACGCAATTGTTAAATTCTGCTACTTACTATATAATGAAGACATTAGAGTCCAATTTTTTTTCCTTCTAACCACTTTCATAACTTTAAAAAAAAAAAAAAAAAAAAAATACTGAAACAAAACTCAAGTGAAATATTTCAGACATTTTAAAAAGGTTTATGATGCGCTCACCTTTTCTGAATGTGGGAAGGTAGGCCGTAGGCTGTGCATTGCACTTAACTTGAATGCACAAAAAAGTCATTCCTCTCCGAGTTGAAATTTCGAGACACAATTTACAATCGCCTTTAAGGCGTTCATGAAGACAAAATTTAAAACGAAAGAAATGTACTATAGAGTATAGGGATATATCTATATAGTATATATCGCAAAATCATCTTAAAAAAGACAAGAAAATAAAACAAATTACTATACAGAAAATACCATAACGTCTCATCCCCCCCCCCCTCAGTAAGGAACTTATTTCTAAGTTCCCATCAGATTGTAGAAACACAGTTCATTTCGGGGCGGAGAGGGAAGAAAGAAAAAAATATATACATATATTCATAAAAAAATCTGAAGGCTTGCAGATTTTATATTACGCCCATAGGAGAGTTTTTTTTTTAAACGTTTTGTGTGTTACCTTTTTTTTTATTAAATATCATGTTCTTCGCACTTAACTATAAAATTCAATTCAACAGCAATATCACAAAATATTTAAAAAGAGCATATCTTTAGAATTGCCGATACACAGTCTCGTCACGCTGCATATATATATATATATATATATATATATATAGACAGTGCAAGAAACATACATACACTCATGCAGATTCTTCATTATTTAATTTCTTGAAATATATACAGGACTATATTTTGTGGTAAGAATTTAAAAAGTGATTCGCCGTTTACATTGAACCAACGCGAAATGCCTTCTGGGCAAATTGCCCCTTTGGGCTAAAAAAAGAAAGAGATTTCAAAATACAATTATAATTTTTTTACAAAATGATATTTAAACACATTCACCGATGAGTTGCAAACAAGGTTACATCCATATGATTGACGTAGCGTAGAATCAGTACCGCACAGGATCGATTCTGCGTTGAATCCACATCGACATACAACTGACATTAATTACCGACATACCATTGACATGACAGAAAAGAAATTTCGATAATGTAATTAGCAAAAGTTTTAATGTCCAATGGCCACAATGCGCAGAATCGTGACAAGCATGCCATCAACACTACACTAAGTCGATGCTAAACACAGCATTAACATTGCACAGGCTCGACATCGGTATAACAAAGTGAAGGCGAGCATACCGACGCTCCTATTTATATGCCTTGATTGCCAAAGACGCATAATCAAGATTTTGGTTAAATTATTAATTTTAAAGAATCTGCATAGGATCGATATTGCCATAGGATTGAAATCAGTTTTCAGCTGCGTATCGAATATCTGCTGGACAACAGGTTGTGACTCTACGCAGAATCAGTCCAAAATTGCATTCTCATAAACTGTATCTTTATTATTAAATCAAATTTTAAAAAAAACGCTTTAAAAATTAAAATAAAAAATTAATTTATTTTAAAAATTAATTTATTTTAAAAAATTTTAAAAACAAATCATAAAGATGGAAGTTTCATAGCAATGTTTTTTAAAGATTATACTTTTAATTACTTTAGCTTTTGGAAAAGATAAATTGAATTTAAAAAATAGTCTGCCCCCCCTTATTGATTAAACAGTATTTTAAAATACAAGAAACATAATCTTTATTTTAAATGAGTAAAACTCCTTGTGCAGAACAAAACAAATCAGTAAAATATTAAGACCTTAAGCATTTTTTCAAAGACTACGCGTTGGTTATTTTTCTAGATATAAAGTTTCAAAAAAACACTTAAAAATTTTTTTTTCTAATGTAAATCATCATTAAAATAATTCTGCGTCTGTTACGTAACATATATCAATACAACACATCTTTTATAAATAATAACATAGCTACAAATGTTAGCAAAAATTATGAGTTGGATTTACTACACATATATTATTTAAAAAAGGTAAAATAAAGATTTAAGTTATTAAGAAATTCATTTATTGCCTTTGAATCACTCAGTGTCTTAATCAGTAATATATCTGTTATGCCCAAGTGAAAATTTAAAAATTTTACGCTTTGCTCAATGGCAACATTCTGTGAATCGCCTATGCAATGAGGTTTCGCACGGCAACATTTCCTAAGGCGCCTAGACAATAAAAGCTGCTTAACGATTTTTTCTATTCTTTCATTACGAATTTCCTTTCTTAATTCGTGACGTTTCGTTTGCCTCACCCAAAATTTCGCCGCAGATTATTTTCTGGACTTTTCTTCGTATTAACAAGATCTGTAAAAAAAATTGTTCAACTCGTTTGGAATTCATTTTCACGTCAGAGGCGTAAAAACGCTCTACTTTCCTTTACATGGTAATTTCTACACCAGGATATTAACACTTAATGCAAACTAATAGCCCAGCTAGGGGCTAGGAACTTGTTTGCTATGTAATGTTTTCAATTTGATTCTATTCTTTGTCGATCAGCTTTCGAGTAAAATAAAAATTTTGCATAATTAAAACCGATTTATTACTGAGCTTTTTCACAGTTTTAAAATGCCATGCTGAAAATTACTCCATCAAAATTACTCGCTGAAAAAAAAAAAGAAAAAAAAAAAAAAAAAAAATGTTACTCGATTATTATTATTGGCAATTATTTAAAAAAAAATTCCAAATCGTAGTCAGAAAAGGTACGATATTAATTACGCGCCCTCAGACAAAATGCATTTAAAAATAAAGAAAGAAACAGCCTGTAATAATTAATACTAATAATGAAGAGATATTACAAAAATTGTCATTTTATTATAACTACAAAACAGCGCATTTTGACTAAACAAACGACTTTGAAATGCCTATCAAATCCTAAAAGAAAATTTTTATTTCCAGATTCACTCAGAAAAATATTTAAAAAATGAGAAAGGATATTACTAAAAGTGAAAAAGAAAAAAAAGAGAAAGACGTTAACACTATTCACCTGCGAAACTTCAGCACACTCTCATATTTTATTATTTCATTTTACAAGAACAAAATTAATCACCAGTCATTACCCTTTCTATCATCATATTAACTTAATGCACAAATGAAGATCCTCCAATTCAATTATAATGAAATAACAGTTTATAAATTCACAGTCGGCAACTATTTTGCTATGATGTAGGCCTAAGAGACGGCAAAATCATTCCAGTTATAAAAAACAAGCTGTGTTATTAGATGTAGTAAGGAAATCTGAAATATTAAATTCTGCTGTTTTCAACCACAAATGAAAAGTAAGACAATTAACTTCGATGGAAAAAAGTTATTTGATAAGCAAAACTTCATTAGAATTCAGATAAATCCTTACAAAGAACATACGCAAATTACAATCATCCAATGAAGAATACTTGAAGAAGTTTTAACGGAACAGCTCAAACTTCAGAGATGATAAAAAGATGTAACAAGTTACAGTCAAGCAGAATAGAACCTAGAAAAAAAACCTTTTTAGCATTAGGTTTACGAATAGCAGTGTCGGGAAAAAAAAAAAAAAAAAAAAAAACACGTAATTAACGTACTTCCTATTATTCGAAAGGAAATAAAAACTGTTAGAAAGGAAATAACAATACTCGGATAACTAGCCCAATAGGAAACAAAACAAACAAATAAAAAAAAAAAAAAAAAAAAAAAAAAGTCAATTCTGTAGTTCATAATTAAATGGGAAAGCAAAAAAAAAAAAAAAAAAAAAAAAAGATATAGCAATATCTCACATGTATTGTCATTCATAATTATGTGCATGAGTAAGTAAATTCTGAAATATTTCGACCGCAAATTTTTCGAAACCTAACGACTCAACGAAACGAAACTGCAAGGTGAGACCAAAAAGTAAGGTGACTGAAGGGACACCGATTTTCAAGCATCTCAGACATTCAAACTCATCAAGACATTCAAGCCAAGGAACTTAACACAGTCCCAAAGGAGGACTTTTTCAAAAGAATCCGGAACTTGTATAAATGTTGTCAGAAGTGTATTGTAGACGGCGGGAACTACTTTAAAGGACAGTAATGTATTTATAAGTAAATATATAATGCAGTTATTATTATGACATCAGTCACCTTACTTTTCGGTCTCACCTTGTACATTCAGAAATTGTAATTCATCTGTTATATTCAGAATAGTGGTATGATTAAAACAAAAGCGAAACACACCAAAGTGAAACACAAAATTAGTACAGCAGTATGCTTGTGTTCGGCGTCTACATTGCCTAAATCTACCCAAAACAAAAGGTCGTTACTTTGTTAATTGTAAGTGGTATGGTTTTCTGAGATGGGACAATTGTAATAATAGAAATATCCTTTGCTGAGTCTTTCAAAGTTTTCGGATTGTTTACGAGATTCTACCGTGCACATTCCATTCACTCGTCTTGCCATTTCGCAATACATAAGTTTAATTTCAACATCTACTAGCACACAGCTAATTTTCAGAACGTTACCATTCGGCAAAACTTACAATCTTCAGTTTTCTTCCAGATTTATTCAATCTGTAATTGCTTAACTGAGCAATTAAAAAATAAATCCATTTCTTAATAATTTAAATGTGCATTTTATTTTTAACAATATAGCTAATTGATAAAAGTAAAATTAATTTAATAAACTACTGGTGATTAAAATTGCAACACTACGAAAGAATGATCTGACGAACGTCAAAATCACATGAAAGGCTTGGGATATGTTAATGGTTAGTGTCGCGTTTGCTTACTAGAACTTTACTTCCACGGACTTCCACGGACGCCCTCTGGCGAGAGAGACTAAAAGTAGTCAGTTGAACGGCTGACGCGTCTAACAGATGTATAACGATAGACTGTCTCCGTATAAATTATGCTTGTAATCATTATAACTTGTAAATATTTTGTAGATATCTTTCATACGAATTAAAATTTCTTAAAAAGTTTATAGCTGTGTTGCGCAGTCAATCGAAGTTCATCATAGAGACGGATATCGACAAGAAGGAAAGAAGGCAGTTCAGGGCAGCCCTATTTAGAAGGTAAGTGAACTTTCACTTATCTATTTAATGATCAAAAAATTTTAATAGTACAAAGTTGATAAAATTTTTTAACATGGCGCCCGAACAGGGACTGCCAGTAACTGCTGTTTTCCTAACTATTGAAACTGTCTAAATTGATATCAGTTATATAGATAATACATAAGCATAAATAATTAGTGAATTGCTGATACTTGTTGAATTGTTGAATATTAAATAATGACGGAATTCATCGATACATTGAAAAGGAAACGCGGCCACATTAGGGCTGCCGTTACAAAATTAATTGGCCGGATCGGAACTGAATTACTAAAAACCGAAGTGAATGCAGAGGAACTAGAAATTTCCTTAGAACTCTTAAATGAAAAATCGAACGAATTAAAACAAATAGATGCCGATATAGAAAAATTAATAAACATAAAGGATCTAGACCAGGAATTAAACGGTGTTGACGAATATCGTGAAAGAATAACTACATTTAAATACAAAGCTAACAAAAAATTGAAAGAAATTAATATAAAACAACAAAAATTTAATGTGTTACGAAGCACTGAACAGTTAAGTGAAAGTATTATAGAAAACGTTAAAATCGAAAGTCATAATGTGAAGCTTCCTAAACTTACGATTCCGAAGTTTTATGGCGAGAGCTGCGAATGGCTGACATTTTGGAACACTTTTTCATCAGCCATACATCAAAATAAAACGCTTGACGCTATAAGCAAATTTAATTATTTGAAATCCTTTTTGGGAGGTACTGCTTATAACACCATTGACGGTTTCGAGTTAACCGAAGAAAATTACGAAACTTCAGTTAAACTCCTCACAGAAAGATTTGGAAATAAAGATGTACTGATCAACGCCCATATAGATAAATTACTGAAAATAAGACATCTAAAGGATTCTAATGACATTCAAAATTTCCGTAAGTTATTCAATTATATACAGAAACATATTCGATGTCTTGAATCATTAAATATGACCTCAGAAACATATGGAGCTTTATTAACGCCTATTTTGCTTAAAACATTGCCCGCAGATTTGGTTTTGGAGTATAATAAAACAGTTCGGAAATCAAATTACGATTTGAGTCACCTAGTGGAATTTCTTTCTGAACAGTTAGTTGCGCGGGAACGTACATTCCAGACGGTCCAGCCAAAGGCGGCGCCGCAAAAGCATAACAAACTGAGTGAACCCAGACCTATTGCGAAACACACAGCTTCGGAGTTAACGAACGCAAGTTTGCGGGGGGGGGGGGGGCAAACACCATGTGTTTTCTGCGACTCTTCTGATCACGAGTCTATAACGTGTAAACAAGCATCTTTATGGTCTACTGAGAAAAAAAGGGAGAAATGCAAAGCGAAAGGGATCTGTTATCGCTGTTTACGCCCACGGCATCTTAGTTTTATTTGCACTTCTAGAATAAGGTGTGAATTATGTAAACAACGACATGCCACTATAATGTGTTTTAAAACCGAAAACGGAGAAATTAAGGAAGAACAAATTGAAAATAAGGCCTTAACGAATAATTCATCCTATGAAAGTGTAATCTTGCAAACTTTAATTGCCAATGTTTACGGAGATGGTGAAAGCAATTTTACACGAATAATTCTGGATACCGGAAGTAGCAGATCATATATCAGCACATTTCTTGCGGAGAAATTAAAACTAAAATCTTTAGGTCAGGAAAGTGTGACTCATGGGCTTTTTGGAGGGATAGAAAAAAGGGAAAATCACAACAAGTATCTGATTAAGTTAAATAATCCAGAAACAGGATTCACATGCGAAATGGAGGTTTTGAGCCAAAAAACCATATGCTCACATATTCCAAAATTGGAGGATAGGGAATGCTTAAAGAAACTAAGAGGTTACAAAATTTTTCCCAGTGATGTAATTAATGAGAATTCTTGTTTATTTGAAAAACACCCTAACGAAATACACGTGCTTGTAGGAGCAGATTATGCCGGAAAACTCTTTACAGGGGAAATAATACACGTAACGGAGAGTTTAGTAGCGATGAATACACACCTTGGTTGGACAATATTAGGGAGAACGAAGGTAAAGGGAAAAAATTTTAATGAAGTTCTTTTATCACTACACATTAGTGACAGAAAAATTTGTGACTTGTGGTCTCTTGATTCTATCGGAATAACTGAACCAGCTCTTTCGCAAACAAAACAAGAAATACAAAAGGCTACAGAAAATTATTTTATCCGTACTTTAGAAAGAGATGACGCTGGAAGGTATCAGGTATCACTTCCATGGCTTCAAATTCATCCTGAGTTGCCAGATAATAGAATCCTTGCAGAAAAGCGTCTGAAGTCTTGCGTGAAAACCCTTCAGACAAAGAATTCCTTAGAAGCCTACGAAACTGTTTTAAAGGTTTGGGTAGAAGAGGGAATAATTGAACCTATCGATATTTCGGAGGCAGAAAAGATCAAAGGGCATTATCTGCCACATAGAGCAGTGTTTCGGGAAAATTCGACTACCAAAATTCGACCAGTGTTCGACGCATCTGCAAAGGAGAAAAATTCGGTATCTCTGAACGACTGCCTGGAAAAGGGTCCTAATTATCTTGAATTGATCCCCAAAATTTTGATAAAATTTCGAGAAGGGAAGTATGGAGTAATTTCGAATATAAAAAGAGCATTTCTTCAGATAGGTGTGAATCCAGCGGATCGAGATTTTCTCCGCTTCCTATGGTGGGAGAAAGGACAGCCTGAAAAACTGACTATATATCGGCACCGAAGGGTTGTATTCGGCGTAAACGCCAGCCCCTTTTTACTCGCTGCCACGATTAACTACCATTTGGAAAATGTACCAAAACATCATCAGGAAATAGCTTCAAAGCTAAAGAAAGCCATGTATGTGGATAACTGCGTAGCGAGCGTGGAATCAATTGAAGAGTTAAACTCATTTATCAAAGGATCTAGAGAAATCATGGCTACTGCAAAATTTGACCTAAGAGGTTGGAAACATAATAGACTTAAAAATGAAACTTCAATTCTAAACCTTTCTGATAAAGATTATGAAGATGTTGTGTCAGTATTGGGATTGAAATGGGACTTGTTTGACGATACTTTGTCTTGTCACGTAAAACATGAAGAAAACCCTGTATCGAGCAAAAGATCTGTTCTTTCCGAATTGAGTAAAATCTTTGACCCAATTGGGTTTACTAGTCCAGTTACTCTCATGCCTAAACTGATTCTGCAAGAGTGCTGGAAACAGAAAATTAACTGGGATACTAATCTGCCGAATGATCTAGCAAGGAAATTTTTCACATGGTCATCTCAGTTAAAATATTTGAAAGACATCAAAATTCCTAGATTGCTTCCGAAAATAGACGAAAGTACCACTCTGCATGTATTTTCGGACGCAAGCAAGGACGCGTATGCGACCTGCATTTTCCTTAGACACAGCGGTGAGAGTGGAGTCACTTGTCAATTGATACAATCTAAAGCGAGAGTTGCTCCCCTAAAAGCACTCACCATAACTCGACTAGAGATACTCGCTTGCACTATTGGAGCCAGGCTCTCTCATACAATAAGAGAAGACTTGAAACTAAAAGAGGTTCCAGTATTTTACTGGACGGATTCCACAAATGCTCTCTTTTGGATAAAACAGAAAGAAAATTGGTCCACTTTTATAGCCAATCGAGTAAATGAGATTCGAAAACTGAGTAACCCAGATCACTGGCATCACATTCCCGGAAAGTTTAATCCTTCGGATTTGCCATCACGCGGTTGCTCTGCAAAAGAATTGAGGAAATCCGAATGGTGGAAAGGACCAGATTGGATTTATCGACCTCCAGAAGAGTGGCCTACTGCAGATGGAGAACATCCTGACTTCGATATAGTAAATGGAGAGAGAAAACGAACTGTGGTTTCAGCCAGCAATAACACGAATACAGATAAATTTAAACTTTTTGACAATATTTCAAAATTCGAAAAGATCATAAAGGTCGTATCTTGGATCTTTAGATTCATTAAAAATGCTACAACACCACCATCTGAAAGAACTCATGGGAGAATTTCAGTCGAAGAACTAAAAGGAGCTGAAACAGTGGTTTTTCGACTCATCCAACGAGAATCTTTCGAAGGATTGAAAGATAAAAGAATACGTGCTCTAGAACCTATCATGGACTCCAATGGCGTTATAAAAGTGAAAACACGTATCTTTCAGAGAGACGATGATGCTGACTTTCGTTGCCCAGTTTTACTTCCCTCAGAACATCCATTAGTCTTAAAACTGATCAAATCTGAACATGAAAGGCTAAGTCACGCTGGAGTACAATTCGTTATGTGCGCTTTGCGTGAAAAATATTGGATCATAAAGAATAGGAAGACAGTACGCAAGGTTATAAAAAACTGTGTACGATGTCGAAGGTTCGACTCTGATTCATATAAGATTCCTCAAGCGCCACTACCTGAAGACAGAATAAGAGATGCTTTAATTTTTGAGATTATTGGTGTTGATCTGACGGGTCCCTTAATTTTAAAAGGAGGCCAAAAAACATGGATCGTCATTTTTACTTGCGCAATATATAGAGCAGTTCACTTACAGCTAGTTTCATCTCTATCAACTGAAAGTTTCCTGCACGCGTTCATGCGATTCATCGCTCGAAGGGGTAGACCTGTCACTGTATACTCTGACAATGGAACCAATTTTGTTGGATCAAATAATTTGTTTAAGACCATAGATTGGAATTCTATCTTAGAAAATGCAACAGTTAAGAAAATTGAATGGAAATTTATTCCCCCTTCCTCGCCATGGTGGGGAGGGTGGTGGGAAAGATTAATTGGAGTACTAAAGAGAATTCTTCGAAAGGTACTAGGAAAATCTTCTCTGAACTACGAAGAATTGTTGACAATCATTTGTGATTGCGAGAGCCTTATGAACAACCGTCCTCTCACGTATTTGTCAGAAGACGTAAAGGATTTAAGAGCTCTCACCCCAGCAATGTTTCTAACAGAAATTCCAGAGACTGGAGTTCCTGAATTAGATCTTTTGGATTCTAAATCCATCAATAAAAGATACCTTTACAGAGCCGAATTGAGAAAAGATTTACGAAAAAGATTTCGATCAGAATATTTAGGGCAACTAAAACAAAGCTCAAAATTCATCCGCGAACCATCTTCTGTGAAAGTTGGTGATCTTGTAATTGTGTCCAACAACGAAAAAAGGATAAACTGGCCCTTAGCTAGAATCGTGGAAATTTTTCCATCCCACGACGGATACATTAGATTAGTGAAACTGAAAACTGCACAAGGGGAGATTATAAGACCTACTAAGAACCTCATACCTCTTGAACTCAACTTTACACCTGAGTCGGATATGCTAGTGAGGTACAGAACTCGACGTATGACGAAATCTCAAAAGACTTGAACTACAGGTCAGTTGAGGTCCATCCTCTGTTGATACTGGACCTCAAGGTGGGAGTGTCGCGTTTGCTTACTAGAACTTTACTTCCACGGACTTCCACGGACGCCCTCTGGCGAGAGAGACTAAAAGTAGTCAGTTGAACGGCTGACGCGTCTAACAGATGTATAACGATAGACTGTCTCCGTATAAATTATGCTTGTAATCATTATAACTTGTAAATATTTTGTAGATATCTTTCATACGAATTAAAATTTCTTAAAAAGTTTATAGCTGTGTTGCGCAGTGAATCGAAGTTCATCATAGAGACGGATATCGACAAGAAGGAAAGAAGGCAGTTCAGAGCAGCCCTATTTAGAAGGTAAGTGAACTTTCACTTATCTATTTAATGATCAAAAAATTTTAATAGTACAAAGTTGATAAAATTTCTTAACAGTTAGGATTTTAGACGACGCAGGAGGGAGAAACGACATCTGAAGCACTGCATAAAATAAAAACTGTGTAGTGTACTTCTCATTTGGAAAGAGCTTTGTAAGGTCGGAGTTTGCTCAAAATGTCATGTTATGCCTCGAATAATAAGAAGAAATGCTTACCAGCAAGTGTCGTAATTCGATAGACGCAGGATCTTTGCCTATCGAGAGTGTGGATTATCGTTTCATGATATCGCCTGTCGCAATGGTTGACATCCAACCACTGCCATGCAAATATGGAATCAATGCGTTGCTGAGGGTCATACTGAACGGGATGCAGGATCTCAAAGCCCTTCCATGACTAAAGTCCGAGAGGACAGACATAATGTTAGGTCCAGCCCTGCAAAACCGTACAACCACATCACAGACCATCAGTCGGGTAATGGGCTTGTTTGCAGCAAGCCCAGTATCCGCTCGTACGGTGCATCGACTTTTGCAACAGCATGAACTATCAGCATGACGATTATTGCTTCGGCTTCCCTTGACAATGCAGCATAAAAAGAGATGTCCACTCTGGTGCGCTGAACGACAAAGCTAAGTACAAGATTGGCATAATGTCGTCTTTTCAGACGAGTCCGAATTCTGCATGCAGTATTCTGATGGCCGTATAAGTGTTTGGAGGCTTCGAAGAGACCGCATGTCGCTTGCTTGCATTCGATATTCGCATAGGAACTCTCCCTGCATCTGGTGTGATGATTTGGGCAGCCAATGGGTAAACGACACGCACATCTCTAGTTCGGATCGATGGTAATTTCAACGCAGATGGGTACGTTTATGATACCTTACGTTCAGTGGTTGAGCCCTATCTTCGGGGCCTGCTAAACGCCATCTTCCAATAACATAATGCAAGATCACACGTTTCACGTCGTGTTCTGACCTACCTCGATACACAGGGTATTCGACTGCTGCCCTGGCCTGCACGATCTCCAGATCTGTCACCCATTGGAAACATCTGGTCATGGGTTGCTGAGAGAGTTGTTCGTCATCTCTCTCCAACTAATACGGTTGATGAAGTGTGGCATAGATTTAAAGGAGAATGGAATGAGTTGCCCGTTTCTGTCATCCAGTTCAACTCCATGCCTAACCGGGGTAACCGTCGTTTTTGCTGCCAGGGGTAGCAGCTGTTTCTACTAATTTCGCACCGCTGTAAACCCCGAAACTGCTTGCAAATTCAATCATTTTATCTTCATGCCATACTGTACGTACAATAAATATCTTTTTTGTATTTGCTTTCCTTCATGGTGTTGCAATTTTAATCGCCAGCAGTGTATATTCGATTGATAACTTTTATGAAAATTTGCAGCATTTTTGAGGCGAATACACTTATTATACAGTAATTGTTTCATTTTATTTATTTTCCCCTTTGTTTTACTTGCAAATATTTAAATTCAAAAAACAATTTCGTCTGGAATATCAACTGTAATAATTATTGCTGATAAAAACAATGAGAAATAGAGCTAGCGGCAGGATTTGGGTCACTCTATTCAATCACTGCTACTCCTAAATTCTGCTGCCTGTTCCTATCTTCCATGCAGGTAGGAAGTAAGTAGTCTTATCTCCATGCTATCTTCGGGGAAGGGGGTATTCTGCCGCCGCCCACTGTGGCTGTACCTGTTAACGAACAGGCTACGGTGAGGAGTGAAAACTACCTTAAAATCTACACTCAGAAACACCCTCAGTACAGAATAAGCCTATATTTTTAAATAGAAATTGAGGATTCGGATGTACCAACTAATATGAGCAGTATAACAGAATACTAACAATATTTAACATTATGAATATTATATTGGAATAGCATTTGTGCCTAAAAAGATTAAGCATTAACATTTCTGGAGAAAGAGACATAATAAATTAAAAAATTTTGCGGAAAGCACTATAATATTGATATTACAGTAAGGCTGCTCTTTCGAAATGTAAAAAATGTATTGTTTGGTCACCTTCAAAATATTATATAGTGGAACACGCACACTTCTACTCCAGTTCTCCTCATACTCCTTTAAAACATTGACAGGAGCTTAGAGAATGCCTTATACCTCCTAGAGCAGCGGTTCTCAACCTTTTGACAAACGCGTACCATCTAAACAAAAATTTTATATCTTTAGTACCCCCACTACAAAGTACTACTACCACCAGCATTCTTGAACAAAGCTCAGATCGCATAAATTTACGAGTATTAGGCGGAAAAATCTCAATCAGGATGTTGGGGTTTTAACTTTTGAATTTGAATAGTTAAAAACACTTTGCTTCTTTGAGAACCCTTGCCCTACAACCATCTTCATGGAAGACAAAAGTGAGATAAATCTGGTAAATATTATGGCATGACAGGGATTTGTTTCTGATCAAAAGAAACTCGAGCTTTTTTTCTCTCTTTGCTCAAAAAATGCGCCATTTGACCAAAAGATGGCATTGCACCAAATGGTTGAAGGAAACTTTAATTCTGTTTGCACTACAGCATGAATTAGACGTCTCGGACGATGTCACTTCATACATTTCATCTCTTAAGAGCCAATTCGGTACTTTTCCGTTTTGCCGGCGCAAGCGATAAAGTCGCCAATAATGGTACAACGGATGCCAAACGAATATTCTCGCTGGTAACCTTTTACGCCTCATTTTCAAAACAAGTCGCAGCTTTTTCTTATCAGATTGATTGTTTCTTTCAATACTGGCATATAGTTACATAGAATTTTTATCAGATATATCAGTTTTGTGTCTAAGGCCATTTTCGGTAATTAAGTCAGTTAGGATGCAATCACAGCTCTTACCCGAAGCCGAAAATATAGAAAAGGAAAGTCAAGGGTTAAATTTATCAATTCTAATGAGAATGCATTAGTGAAGTAAAGCACTGCAGTTTTACATAATTTCTGAGTAAGCTATTCGTACGCATTGAAATATTTCTTGCATTTAAACTTGTGTTCCAAATTAAGATTTAACTTGAAATTAATGTAGATAATTACTGATAGAATTAGATTTTTGTAGAGTAGTTTACGTGAGATGAGATCGTTTGGGGTCACATGATATGAACCGGAGACTTAGGATGTTGAACCATGAAAGCATAGTAAATTCTTAAATTAATGTCTTTTTACAAATTTATTGTCTTTATTTATTGTCTTTTTATAAAGTTTTAAGGGATATTAAAATGTTTATGCCTTCAAAAAAAGAATTCTTAGAACTAAAATTTTTTTAATATTTTTTATGTGTATACTGTATGTTGTCGCCAATAAAGTCTGCTTGGCGAGATTTGCGCCGGCGAAACGGAAAAGTACCGCCAATTCTTATTTAATCTAACAGCCAAATATTAACTCTCTTATGAGCCAAATTCAATTATTGGGAGTATCACACTCATGACCTGAATTTTTTGAACAGAGAGTTATCTTTCCGGAATAACTAATCCATATATAGTAAGAAAATCAGAAACTGAGGTAGTTTTTAGCATAAAATTGTAAGACTCAATGAGGAGTGAAGAGCTATGACTTGAGCACCAACTAATAACTTGAAATATGTAACTGGTTTTTGTAATTATATAATTGTAATCACAACATGCTGGTAACATCTGTTCCTCAGAATTTTAAACGCATGCGATAGTGAAATATTTATATGTATAATCTTTCGCTATTCAGCCCAATTCGCATTCACAAAAAGGCCGTTATAAAACCACCTTGATGTATGGCATACAATAAAAAGAAAATCTTTGTAGAATTCAAATTCCGGCTTCAAAAATAAATTGCCATTATTTAAAATATGAAAATATCCGATTCTGAGTACGAACATTTCCGACATGGCATCACGAAGGTAAGAAATCAGAAACATGTCAGTTGGTTTCCTGTAGAGTTATGTCCGCTTCGCTTGCGAATGATCAAATATTTATTAGCTCAGCCGCTTGCTTCTCAAAGAGAAAAAATTACGAATACAAAAGCAAATAAATTAAAATATAAAAACTGCGATGAAATTCGGAAACAGTTTCCAAAAAAGGAAAAACTCTCCCTTTTTCCTCTCCTTTCCTTTTTGATCAGAAAATGTTAACAAGCTACCAGACACGATATTCGAAAATAAATGAAACTATGTATTTCATTTCCTTTACATTGGAGGAAAAAAAAAAAAAAAGGAAACACGAATCGCAAATTAAACGTATGGCACTGTTCTTAAACCACTTTTTAAAACAAATCACGGAAGCAGAGCAAATACAATGAAGTATTCATACACACATTAAGTAAAAAATAAATAAGCAAAAAACGTTCATCTGAAAGTAGAATGTCCAATTGCTTGGGTTAAAGTACTAAACCAAGACGCGAAGTTAATGATTAAGGAAATGAAAGCTAACGAAAACTCTTGATTTTACATACGATACACAAAAATGTATACACATTTAACAGTTGATAATTAACTTTAAATCCTTTAAGTTTAACTTATTTGAAATCATGAATGACGTCAGCCTAATCTTTGAACCAAAATACCCTAAGGATCTACTGGGAGTTTGAAAGCGCAGTTGAAATGAAAAGACAGTTCTGGAAAAGGTTCTGAAGAGATCCATCTATACGACTTACTGTAACAAAAATTAAAAGACTCCAAGTAACGTTCCAAAAACCCGCAGACATTAAAAAGCACAACCAAAAAAAAAAAAAAGTTCATGGAAACATTGCCAGAATTTTTTTTAAAAAAACCTGTGGGCCAAGCGAGTCGTGAGAAAGAAATTTCAAAATTAAGGGTACAACGTATTGTCATTGAAAAAAATCAAAATTCCAAGAATAATTTATGCTCTCAATGAAGATCATCCGAATCAAAAGGAAGAGTTTTGCTAATTCTACTTGAAAACATAAATTTTGAACTGCATATTAATGAACACTTATTTTACAGTGAAGATACGTACAATTTTTTTTTGGAATATATTGTAATTTTCACTTGAAAATTTTCTTAATAGAGATGGTGTAATATACTCAAATTCGAAATTAACATAATACGCATGTTTCTGGAATTTGTTAAAAATATCCGGCACAATTTAAGAAAATTTGGTATGGATACAAAGTAACATAAGACAAAAATTTACATCAACAGTGAAAGTACCTATTCATGACTGTAAGTAATGCTTAAAATGACTTAGGATCCCCGTGTATTTTGAATGCTCCCTTGTCCCACATACACTGGTAAGAGGATGAGAGACTCTCGAACCATCTCCTGGGGTGTTCTTCCTCAAACGTGAGGTGGAAGCTTGACAGTTAGCTCGGTTCAGTTATAAATCAATCACCTGTGGTACTACAGAGATGCTAATATAGCTTCTACCTGTATCTTTTTCATAGACATCGCCAAAACTTTCAACCATGTCCGGTTAGACGCACTTACTTGCAAAATGCACAATCTGGGTTTTCCGGATTACATTACAAACATAGCTAAAATCTACCTAACAGGTAGACATTTTGACGTTCTAATTTTAGGTATATGTTTTATAAGCCTGCTGTTCTAGCAGCTGTGAGAGACACAAACCACCTAGCAGATGCCATAAGGGTCACTTCTTGGGCCCAATCTATTTAATATTTAAGGGAACGCCATTCTAGAAACACCAAACACTACACTTACAATGCAAGCTGATGACGCAAAGATCGTGGCTCAAAATACATTTCCTTAGTCCAGTCATCCAACATTTACAAAACCACATTCAGGCACTTGAGACATGGCTTTAAAGATGGAAAAATTATGGTCAACATCGATTAAAACTAATGCTATTAAGTTCATTCGGAAGAAAAACATTAGTGAAAAACCTCAAGTTTTATAGAAATACCTTTCGTGGGCTTAAGCAAATTCCTTATCTTGAGATAATTCTCACAAATCCTCTCACAAGAATCATCCTCTTTTCTTGCATCTCGTTTTAAGTCTTCCTTTATTTTTACAACTTCTATTTCTGAACAGGAAAAACTTTCTGAAAGGATATGGTTATATTTTTAGATGGCCAAGCATAAAAGTATCCAATGACATTTAATGAACTGCATTTCCAAGAGCTTAAAACTTGCCCTTCTTCAGTAGCTGATCCACCTCAAGAGATTCCATAACATTCCCGCTGAGCTTCCAGTCAACATGTATATGAATCCGATTTGGGATATGGATCTAATTTCATGTAATGCTCTCACAAAATACAGGCGATACTAAGCATTTAGATCAGTTCTTTTCAATTTAAACTTAGGATTTATTCCAATTTACCAACTACTGTCTACTTTCTTCCGCTACCTAAGTACTGGTGATTATTCATTTCACAAGACTGTTTAAGAAATTTAAGGTGACGGTGGACTTTAAAAATTACTTTTTTAAGTTTTTGTGTTTTCAACAAGAAATTTTATACTTATACCAATTATAACATCAGTTTATAAAATATATGCTGAAAATTTCAATTTATTTTAAATTAAAAATTTTTAAAATAAATTGAAATTTATTATTTATTTTTAAATAAATAATTAATTATTTTAATTAAAGATTTAAAATGCTCCTTGCGTGCTAATTTTCAATATTTTTTTCTAATTTTTCCTTTGAGTTAATTATACAGACTTAACAAAAGATTTTGTGTATCCATTATTGAATACGATGGATAAAAAATTTTTAAAAAGGATTTTTGTGAACTTAAACCAAGTTTTCGGAAAAATATCACCTTTTGTTAAACATTATCACAAGTTTAAACTTCTTAATAACCTCATATCCAAAAATGCACACACAGTTCTACTGTAACATACAACAAGATAGTGTTTTCCAAATATATTTCATTTTGAACTGAAAATGAGTCGCATGGAGATACGAACTGCGAAAAAATTTGTTTTGTGAAAACCGAATTTAAAGTTTCTCTTCAAACTTACTTTTAATACATGGTCATGAGGAACAGCAAATTAACTTTAAGTATGAATTTGTAAACACTAGATAACATTTTCGCATCATTTAACTATTTTCAATCTCATAGTGTTAAATATGAGAAATACTATAAACTTATCGCAAGTTGATATGTGATTCAAAGTTATAGGGAGAAATAGTTTATGCATTATACCCAAAGAAACTTTTAAAATTCACTAGCACCATACGTTTAAGTTAAATTTGTCACATTTACATTATCTTTTAATGCTTTACAATATTTTTTACTATTTCTGTTTTTTCCAAGCAGGTAAATTTTTCTTTTTGGTTTGGTTCAAGCGACGTTGATCCTATTTTTTTGCAACGAATAGGGAAAACGAGTTTATTTCCCCCTGCTCTACACGTGTAGCATTTACATAACCAAAGTTAAATTCATTAATAGTTGTCAATACCTTGACATTTCTAGCCTTTCTTTTTTAGAAATAAACACTTCTTTTGAGCAAATATATAAATTATAAGTATTGAAATGCTTTTTTTTTTTTTTTTTTTTTTTTTTTTAAACATTTTCTCCAAAATTTAAGGGGCAAAGTTCACGTTGTTTACACATTTTAAATGCTTCTTTAAAAATTAGAATATTTGAATTCGGTCTTCTGCATACGATGTATTTACGTATATGGAATATTACAAGAGTAAAAAAACATATTCAATATTTTAGTTGATTTTTAGCTATTTTAAAGTCCCCCGTCCCCTTAAGATAATTTTATAATACATACTATGACTATAAAAAAAACTGTATAAATGAAATAAGAGCGGCACAGCAAAGGAACGGTTTCTATATCTTCTCCCTGTCACGGTAAAACTACATATTCGGTATCAACGTTAACTGCATTATTATGTGATTACATTCCAGTTTCAATTCATTATTTCTTAAGAAATTCGGAAAAAAGTGTTCATTCTCTTAGTTCTGAATATTATCGTAGATTCAGGAATGTTCTTTTCCATGGTTACATTCTCCTTTGTCAACAAAAATTTTCATTATAAAATTAGGACAGCTAGTGATTAATACCCCATTTATGCAATAAATAATTTCACTGAAACTCCAAAAACGTAATTTAATAAATTAATATCAAATATTGTTGCATATTTTTCTACAGTAAGTACTTGGGATTACAACTCTATTTTCAATGAAAAAAAACACACGTAGAAATATTCGCAGGATATTGCACGAAGGTGGTCAACAAGATCATGAGAGTTTCGTACGCATTCAGTATCATATGTCAAAGAACGAATTTCGATCCGGGGTACGAGTCCCGATGTACGGGCTAGCTGCATGGGTATTTTCGTGGTTTACCCCCACGTGGAATGGGGATATTAGTCATATAAGGTGTACAGTCAATTCCCTTAAAAAGACCTTTCCCTCCCTTTTCGTGCAATGCTTTAATGGCAAAGATCGTAATTAAAAAAATAAAGTAGAACTAGTGTACTGCAGTTCTAAATTAACGACTAGTCTTCCTCCCCATTTTTCGGGTTATACAACCCGCAAAAGTAAAATAAATAAAACTGCATAAAGGAGAAAGTGAAAATTAATAACAAGTCTGACGCCATATCGGGTAATAACTTACGAGGTGGTTTTGTATATTTGAAAACTATTTCAAGAAGTGGAAGGTACTAAGAGTTACAATTAATTTCGAAGGCTTTTAAGAATTATACGTCAGAAATATGGACTCTTTCTTTCAAACATAGAGTTACTTCACAGATACTATAAAAACATCGTAAATTCTTCACGCAAACGCAAAAAAGCAACTATGAGGCGCTGTTCAACTTTTTAATTTCCTATAGCATTTCTTATGCACATGAATACATTCTATCGTATAAAAAAAGAAATAACAAAACTTAATGCGTCAATACAAGTTTTACTTAAGTTCATTTTGCTTTACTGAAGAAAAAGAACATTTAGACAGAATAAGAATTTGAGAAAGTAAATTTTCAAAACTTATTTAATTTAAAGAAAACTTTTTTTACACTTGATACGTATTTTTTACACTTGATTCTCATATTTAACACTATGGTGTTGATACGTAAGTGTATCTAGCTCTACAAGTGACGACCGAACTAAAACTTGGCGGACGATGATTCGTTACCACCTGGATTTGGTGACTCGGATTCCTCCTACCCAGGCGTTGTTTTCTCTTATCAAAACGTGCCTACGGGATCAATGCTTGAGATAATGCAAGCTGCTTAAAGACGTCGCGAAAGCTAGTCCATAAAAACTAGCGTTTTAACCAATGCTTTTAAGAATGGAAGGTGAGCTGGAGCGGGTGTTATATTACTTACAAGGTAACATACCGTTACTTAGAAGTACCAACCTTAGTACCAACGGATGTTACTTAGAAGGTAACTACATTTTTACATTTTAAAAAGAAATTCCCAACAAGTATTCTTTGCAACCTTTTTGAACAGAGCAGCATACATCATTTTTATGTATGTATGTGTAAAAATTAATTTCATAAACTGAGATATTTCTTAACATTAATTCTGAATTCCTGCCAAAGTTCTTTAAACAAGGGAAAGTTCCCCCCCTTCATAATTCCCCTTCTGAAACCAATAAGTGGCTTCAAACTCTTAAGCAAGACCATAAAATGTTTTCCCGATTTTCCAAGCTGATTGCCGAATAATAAAATCTAAACTTGTTTGTGGTAATTTCAATTATTTATACAATTTCTAAATGTATTCAGCTCATGTATAAAAAGATCAAAATTTAATGAGTGTAGAACATTGACTTCGCTTCATTAAGCTGCAACGGAGAATTCGGAATACTAATTTTCGGGCTAAACTATGTAGGTTGAAGAAATCATAAGTTTTTCATATCACAATGTTTTTGATGATTTGCTAGATATTAACACACCATACCGATTTCCGAACGATTCACAAAGAGATGACTAAAACCGGTCTCAGGTCAGAACGATTTAGTTTCGATTTACAGAGGTAGGCGTATTTATAAATCTTTCTATTATCCACAAAAGACAAGAATGTGTTATTTATAACAATAAAAACTACATTACATACTTTAGTTACAAACAGTATTTTATCTTATAAGCTAGAAATTATTCAGATGAGTTAACTTCACTATACTTGGATTCTGAAAGTTACCAAGGCTATGAACCTATCTTCAACAAAGAGCTTTGCAAAACATTGCTTCCAGAACTATTTATTTCTTGTAATTAGAAACATCATTAGAATTCAGGAATGGTGTGACTCATGCCTACTTAACTCATAATTTTATCTCGCCTGCTGTAGAAGAATCATCTACTAAACATCTCACATATGTTAAAAAAACTGCTGTTAGAGGGAGAAAATTAAAGTTCTCTAAGTCAGAAAAATTTTCACCTAGCCACTGGTACGCTGCTGTGAGTAGGCGCAAGATTGCTAGGTACTCTTGTTGCAAAATTGCAAAAAAAAAAAAAAAAAGTAATGATTTGAAATAACCTGTTAAAAAATTCTAGTGAAACCTTATAAAGAAGCACAAATAAAATAACGTTTCCAGATAATTTACTTTCTTACGCTGATTATCAACGCATTTTTCAGATTATCGAAGATATTTTACGCATTATCGCTTTACAACAATGTGCTCTAGAGTCATGAACTGAATCGTTAACTGAAAATTACAACAATGCTTCGCTGTTAAAAAAGGGGGTGGTTAAAAAGAGGTGGGAGAAAGACGGGATCTTATTCGGATCTCTACATGATCAAAATATGTATAATAAAATAATTGCAAGAGAATATACAGAATAATAATTCAAAACAAAGTAGAGTACAAAACATGTAGAAGAATAAAACATGCAACACAGATGTAAACTCGGCCACGAGTACACAATTATCAGGTTTTTGAGAGTTTTTATGAAAAATACACGGACCATCGTCTTCAGCAAAGATGCCTTTCGCACATGAACTTTGGTTCGAGCGGTGCTGTTCCACGCGTAGTTTTATTCACTCAAAGTTGACACGCCCTTCTCACTGCAAATGGCTTGTTGATGATGAGTTTCCCGACAACACTGCATACGAATGGATATATTATCATAGGTATATTATTTTGGTTATATGAAGTGGGTGGAGGAAATGGATCATCGATACCGTAATATTAGAAGCTCCAAGAAGTGCATTTGCTTGTTTTAAAAGAAAATACGCTATATTCATATTTTGGTTCCGCTCAACATGATAATGCGTGTTAAATCTTTAATATGACTAGGCTTTTTAGGTTCGAATAATAAATATTCGGTACTGATATTCGGTACTCGCTGAAATTCGTTCGAATAATAGTCGAATACTCGTTGAATTAGGTTCGAATAATAAATATTCGGTACTCGCTGAAATTCGATCGAATAATAGTCGAATACTCGTTGAATTAGGTTCGAATAATAAATATTCGGTACTCGCTCACTAGCTGAATTATTGTCAAATTTATTCGTAATTTCAGTATTCATAACAAACGTGCCAGTGATAGACTTGCATTTCTCGAATGCTTACATTAAAGGTTGTACATTATAAGCATGAACTTATAGGTTTATGCCAGCATTAAAGATGGGGGGGGCGAGAAATGCTTCGGCCTTCAATCCAATAGCAAATTTGGCATCCATTTTAAGCTTAAAAAATTACAACAAATTTCAATCAGAAAGAAAACACCTCCGTAAGAAACTTAGAAAATATTACAAAGCACTTTACGGTTAATTTTGCAAGGAAATATTCTTGAAAATCCTTTGGAAACTATTTCTGGATCTGCAAATATTTAGTATATCAAATTTCAAATTAAAATTTGATCCATCTGATATAGCGCTTCTATTTATTTTAGCTGTCATCAAATATATTAGTCTTTCTTAGTACCCCTCCCCCACCACTTAAGTTTTGAGCTCGGTATCATGGTCGAATAATGTGAAATTGATGAAATACATTTAATGCAGCGCAATGTTTGAGTTCTGTATAAAGTGTTAAAATTTATTGCTACGACTCTGATGCTGAATAATGATGCTTGTTCAGTCAAAAAAGATCTTTGGTTCATTAATCTCTAAAAAGATTCGCCTTTATGTTCAGTGGAGAGGTAAATGCTCCACTGAGGGAAAGAAGAAATGATAAATCGTACACAACTTCCCAACAATACACATTCTAACTGACAAACATAAAACATTAGCAACTTTTCATTAGATCATGCAGTCTCCAGCACTAAGATTAATGGACGAAAACGCGACGCTTTGATTTAGCATTTTTACCACTTTGGATAGCTGGCATTCTTAAAATCGTATATCCTCAAAAGTGTATTTTAATTTCTAAATAGTTTTTCAACGTGAGCAAACAGGCAAATGGAAATTCAAAAAATAAATAAAAAAGTTAAATTTAGCAATCTGAGTCATGTACCAACTTTCAAATAGCACTAACAATCCCAAAAATAACAATGCTCAAACAAAAAAGAACATTACTAAAAATGAAACCCTAAAAAAAAACTTTAAAAAAAAAAAAAGAAAAAAAAAAAAAAAAAAAAGATAAAGGTGAAAAATACAACTAACAACGTCATCTGGAATAAAATGTAAAAAGATTCTGTTCAGATACGCAATTAGCAAGGGGGGAGACTTAATTGAGCAAGATAAATAAGAAAAGGGGAAAAAAAACAGAGACGTTTCAAATGAATGACCTTGAAACGAGATGTCAGGCACAGCGCAAAAATGTTCAAGCCATTGACGTTAATGTAGCATTACAAATTGAAGTTAATGGACAGGCCTTTTTCTTCCTTGATATGATAGTTTCGCTGAGTCTAACAGGACAATTACGTACTAAGTATCCTCATTTTCTGGAAAAGAAACACATTTACCCATGCTTATAGTCACTCATACGTACTCAAAGACGTCTCCCAAATGTTTAAAACATAGAATTTTTAACAGTCTCATCTAAAAGGACACACATTTTGAGGGCGAGGGGTAGAAAAAGTAAATAAACTTTTAAAAAAAATTGTTTAATTATTTTTAATGTTAGCAATAGTAATCGGTGAACTTTTTTTTAATTGTGATCAAACGGCGGACACAACAACGTTAGTAATAAAGGTTTAACTGCCAAACCGATACTGAAAACTTTTAGAGAAATTCGACAACAAGATTTCGAGAAACTACAAACTTATTTTAATGACGGTGCCATGCACTAGTAATTCCTATTTCGTATTATTATAAATAAAATGAACACTTTATCAACGCATTTTAAACATAACGGACTATTTTACTATAGCAAACCACACTTAAGTTATCTACCTATGAGGGAGAGATGCTGTTGTAGAGAACAATTAAAAGGAACTGGCCCATATGTAATTTTGAACAATTTTCACGATTCTATTCTGAAATAGTATAATTTTCAGCAAACAGATACTTTTCCACAGTATGAATTTCAAATTAGAGAAGGCACGAGAAGAAACGCAAAGAATTTTGCTCCATTCCCAAGGAAAGGGTAAGTCCTACATAGCAGCAAGCCATGAGAAATGGGTTCTTGTATGGGCCAAAGCCCTATACAAGTATGATAATAAATTCTTAGCATTATAATAGCATTTTCAGTGATGACGTTCTTTTTTTCTTAAGATTAATAGCAATATTGTCCATAAAATGAATAGTAAAGTGTTAAAGTAGAGAGGATACCAGCATGTGTCGAAGTGTGGAGAGTTAATCAGCAAGCAAACCTTAAACTCGGCAGTCGAACTAGAATGAAGCAGCGCTGGAACTGTGCAGAAGAATGTACAAGTCACGTGCTACTCAAAACAGCAGGAGATTGGCTGAGAGCGTGGGCTTGTGTGCGGCAGCACACCACGCCCAATCCGCTTGCCGGCATGCTCTTAGATGCACTAAATGCAGGTGGTCAATGACAGCTGGACCTGCGAAAAAGATAAGGATCTTCCTGACAAATGCTACTACTTCGGAAAGGTTCACACGGCCAGTTGTAGAGGCTGTGAGAAATTCCTCAGTAAAACCAAGCAACAACAGACTCCTATCGGGCCACTAGCGGCCGAACGGTAAAGTCCCTGAACACTGGCAGTTCGATCTGAGGTTCGAATCCTACAAACGGCCTGGCTGCAAAGGCGTTTTCCTTGTTTTACCCATGTGTAATGAGTTAATACGAGCCAGTTTTCCCTTAGAAAGTCCTCCACGAAGGCATCCCTCCCTTCCATGTAGTGCCTTAGTGCGGAAGACGTAATAATAACAGACTT
Source organism: Stegodyphus dumicola (assembly GCF_044657685.1). Lineage (NCBI taxonomy): Eukaryota > Metazoa > Arthropoda > Arachnida > Araneae > Eresidae > Stegodyphus > Stegodyphus dumicola. The sequence goes on from NC_140775.1 coordinate 106,726,622, forward strand.
CTATCCAACAAGCTCCTATTACTTCCCCACCGCTTAGGTTATCAGGATTTGTGTTTCTCTTGATTTGCTTTGGAAACATGATGTGTCCTAAATAGAAACAGGAGCTTACTTAAGCTATGTTCAAATATGTGTGGAATTAACAACACCAGCAGGAAGGGCTGACTTACCCTTTATTCTCTATAAGATTAGAGGTGCTCCCGCACTTCGGGATACAGAGCCCAACCACTTGTGGTCTGAACTAAAACTATACTAAAATTTTAAATAAGAGCTAACTTTGAATTAGTTTACAAATGCCTAACACTAAGACTAACCTTTTAAATTATTACGTATGTAGTACGCAAACTGCCGAAACTACAATACGTTTTAAAATATCAAGAGGACTAAACCTCTGGCCTTAAAGGCAAACAGCAGCTGATTGAAAACTCGCGTGTAATGCAGTGGCAAGACGGCTCACTTCCTCCCTCTCCCTCTCTAAGTCTTGGCAAAAAGTCACAACTTAAATACTTGGGCGTTAGCAAGTACAATTTGCATAAACAAGTTAACACACTTAATTCTGGCCGGAAATGGAAAATAAGAAGTGACAGTAAAGTTTTAAAAAAAAATAAACGTTAGTAAAACTTACGATCCTTAAAAGGTCATCCCAGGAAAATCCTTTGCAAAAGTAGTAGCCGACTCAAGCCGCTAGTAATCAGCAAGGAGCCTTCTAACTGAAGCCAAAGCGGTAATCACTGAGCTAACTGAGCTCGACATCTGTGCAATCATTGGAGATATACAGCCTAAAGCAACAATTTATGACCGCCGGTAAAACTAATTCCCTCAACAACTCTCCACATCCCAGAATGACCAATTACCATCACAGCGCACCTACCACTATCATGTTGTGGACTGCTAACAGCACCTCCACTATAAAAGAGAGCTCAAGAACTTTATCCCGGAGCACGACATGGATATTTGTATGATCACTGAGATTCATGCCACTCCAAGTGTCAGTCTCAATTTCTTCAATTTTATCACTTAAAGCTGCGAGAGGAAAAGGCATCGAGCAGGTGGGGTTGCCATCCTTGTCAAGCGTTCCTACATGCCTTCTCAAATACTTGCAACCATAACAAACGATACGAACTTCTTAATATTTCCATCTCATTTCCCAAATACGGCAAAAACAATATCGGTGCAATCTACAACCCTCCAGATAACAAATTCACGGATCAAGATCTCGAGTACATCGCCGCCGACACCCCTACCATTCTAAGAGGAGACTTGAACGCCAAGCATACAAACTTGGGGTGCTGACGGAACGACCGGAATGGTAAGCAGCTTCACAACTTCCTTACCAATCTTATGGACAACACTATCCCGAACATCTAAATCTTTCAGGCGTTAACGACCCAAGTGACCTACCTGACAACCTGTACCTTTGCCTAATAACACCAACATTCCCATGACAGATGAAGTAAAGAAACAGCTCAACTCCGACCACCTTCCCATCACTGAAAGATTTCGAGCCTCTAAGTCCGAGAGTACACGAGACTGCATTCAGTTTGAATATTCTAATATTCTTACAGCACGCCACAGGAATATTCACAGACTAAAAACCACGCAGGACATCGACACTGCCATTCATAGCATCACCATTGATATCAACAACGCCTCTGAGAAAGCCATGGTCAAACGCAATGTTAATTTCCAGGAAAGCCTTCCAATACACATCAAGCAATATTATCAAGGAACGGAATCAGCTCAGAAAGACTTCGAACCTCATGCAAGACCTTTGGAATACTGAAGCGAATGATCATGGAATTACAGTTGCAACATCACCGCAGGGTGTACACTGCCCAAAACCATGTACACCAAATAGAACAAAACTATGTACACCAAATGGCATACATAGTTTTGTTCACTAAATATTTACAGATTACGTATACATTCTAGGCCATGAAATTTGAAAATAATATTTCACCTTCAATGGACTCTTGCTTTTGGAAAGCTTCGATCCAATTCAAAAAAGTGTATAAACAAAACAGATATATTTTGTTTTATTAATCACAAATATAATTCTAAACAATACATCACAACAGAATACCTCGGTCAATTTTGTCATACGGGATTCAACAACATTTTACGCTTTATTTTTAGAATGATTATAAACTCTAATTAAATATAACTTTATGAATCACGGAATCGTATAAAATTAGAATACTGTAAATTTTACAAAACTATTTTCTAAATTTAAAAATATCAAAACATCAACATTTGTATCATTTGAAACACTTTTTGTAACTTGAAGTATATACAAAGAGCAGCTATTGCGAAAATAAAGGCCGCGTTAAGACTTTTAGGAGCAAGTGTTTTTTTTTTAGCTAAATTTTATGTATATTTTTTAGAGGGAACTAAATTTTAAATCCTGCAGTAATTCTCTATCGTTCGTTAAAAGAAAAAAAAAAAAAAAAAGGAAAAAAAAAAAAAAAAAAAAAACTCATTAAATTATAAAAAGATTGAACTGGAGAATGATCTCTAATTTCAGAGCATAACACTGCTCCGATATAAAGCCAAATAGTAATATTAAGAAGTCCTCCATGAAAGCATCCCTCCTCATGAGCAGACAGCCCTCTAGTGCTTTGTGTTTTTTGCAATATTAGATCAAATACAATATTCCTGTTCTATAATTAACGTGACCTCACAAAGACCCGTTGCGCTAGAACGATTTTATGTCACGTGGAGGAATGGCTGCTAGCGAGGAACGGCTGGGCCAGCGTGTTTTGCGATATTAATGAGCCCATGTTTTTGCTAGGACTACATCTATTCACTAACAGTAAAAGTCTTTCATATTCTGCTCATACTTAGTATATATAACTCAGCTCTTGGGTTCCATATTAACTCCGAAGTGCTTTATTTTGATTGCAGCTGTTTTCACTTTGCTCCTTAGTTATACAAGTATTTACATATTCTAAAATTACCTATCCAAAATGAAGTATGAAAATGAAATTGACCGAAAGGGATCAAAATACATCTATTTTTCAAAAATAAAAAAATAATTTTTGAAAACATACACACTGATTCAGAAAAATTTCCCCTCCAGCATTAAATGCTTTCACAAATACAGTACATTCGGCATATTAAGCAGAGCACGTAGAGCGGAACACACTTTTGTTTCTACTCATTAAGAAAAATATTTTTCCTTTCATTTAACGAAACGAGAATGGAGCGCTCTCTTTCAGAACATACCACTACGTGCTTTGAATCTCAGTTTAAGAAATTTTTCGATTTTTCAGTTTCCACTGCTTCCTTCTCCCCTCCCCTTTATTAACCTCATTTACTACAATTGGGTAAAAACTCAATTTTCTCGTAGTCAAGGCAGAAAAAAATAATTAGGTTCCTCAGCCGTTCCAATCGAGTGGCGGAAATGATCAGTGTAATAACAGAAGTGGGAGCGATTTCTTAGGAGAAGGGCCTTGGCAGTTAACAGTAAAGCATACACACGTTTTATAAAGAATGATTATAATGCTACTTTTCCATAACACATAACTGTTTCTATGAGTCACAACTTAATAATATAGATAAAGTTAACAGATAAAGTTTTAAAATCCCAAAAAGAAGCTTCAAAAATTCATTTTTACCTCCAAATAATTTACAACCTCAAATTCCAACCTACAGCTGATAAACACGTAAACTGTCCGCATTTAGATTTCTAAAATAACACTAAGTGTCTAAACTGATATCCAGGATATCAGTTTAGACACTTAGAGAAGGGCTAAAAAAAGTACCCTTTATTAATTCTTTAAAATTTACACTAAGTCAAATCGACACTAAAAAATTTCGCCTCTGTATGGATGATAACAGAAAATCAGATAATGAAACTAAAAGTTGAAGTGAAGAATATTAACAAGTGATAGAACTAACACGGCTCAGCGAGATCCCGTAACTTAAACCCCTTTCGAAACTAGTGGCAGCAAGTAAATGCAATTAAGCCACGTGAACCAGCAATAAACAAACGTCTCTACTGCAGAGGTGGCGGTTATAGCCTAACTCTCTTTTCCCCTACCGAAACTCGGCTTTTAAATACACTCGCTCCCAAAAGTTAAGCACGGAGAGGAAAATGCTAATTTCCGGAAGCCAGTCAGAATTGAAGAGGATGCAATTCGCTGCAGAGGTAGATGGAAGTATGCAAATATGTTAGGTAACAGCCAATAGCGCTTTCATGTCAAGAAATATGCAAAAAAGGCAGTCTTATAAGAAGCCAGCTTAATGAAGGGTTACAGAAGTTGATTGTAAGTGCTGATAGAAGGTATTTAAAACTTTCGTACAATTTGTTTTCAAGACATACGTGTTTCTATGACTTCCAGAAGACGAATGGAAGATTCTGAGCGCTGGCGTGCTGTGGGGCGCATTGAAGCAGAACAGTCGACTACAGATGTTGCTCATTTCTTCGGCGTTTATCATTCTGTAATTTCACGTTTATGGAAACAATTCCAAACCACACAGACAGTTGTCCGAAGGCCCGTTGCCGGTTGCCCATGGGTTACAACCCCCCGCGGAAGATCGGTATATTGCTATTGTAGCCAAGCGGAATCGCAAAACGATCTCCACACGTGTGACATATATGGTTACAGCGTCCATTGGTAAGGCGGTATCTGCAGCTACTGTACGCCGAAGATTACATATGAGTGGACTGTACGCCCGGGTACCTCGAGTTTGTGTTCCTCTATTCATCCAATAAAGAGGGGCACGATAACAGTGGTGCCGGGAACATGTCAATTGGAATGTGTCTGACTGGGCAATGTCATGTTTACTGATGAGTCAAAATTTGCTCTGGAGCCAGATGACAAGCGTATAAGGATATGGCGTGAACAACGAACGCGCAATCAGTCCCAAAACATCACCGAACATCACGCAGTCCGAGGCGTAAGCATTATAGTGTGAGCAGGGATTTCATTAGGATACCGCACCGACCTGCACATCTTTAAACGGGGTTCTTTGACGGCTGTTCGGTATCGATAGAAGTCCTAGAACCCATTATGAGATTGTACGCTGCAGCAGTTGGCCCTACTTTTGTTTTAATAAAAGATAACGCACGTCCCCATAGAGTTGACATCGTCGATGACTACCTGGAGAGTGAAGGGATAGCGCGTATGGTGTGGCAAGCATATTTGCCCGACCTTAATCCCACTAAAAATCTTTGGGATGCTCTCGGTCGTGCTGTATCTTCACGTTTCCCACCTCCAGCTACTCTTATTGAGCTGGAAACTGCTCTACAAGAAGAATGGCGATTTCTTAATTCTGCAGTGGTTGGCCACCTAATTGAAAGCATGGTCACATGGTGTAAACTTTGTATACAGATGAGGGAGGATTTATCTGATAACTTACAAAAATTTAATATTGTTTTCATTTCTGTATATAATTATTGATTTTGTTTTATGCATTAATATATATGCTTCTTTCCAGCCAAATTTTGTGTCAATCAAAGCAGTATTTGTCGATTTTTTTGCATTTTACATCTTCGTGCTAACTTTTGGAAGTAAGTGTACTTTCTTCAAAGTAGAAATTTGCATTCCTTAACACGCGCTACGAAATTTAAATATTCTAGCACTGACAATTAGGAGAATGAAGGCTTACAGGAAAGGTTTAACTTGTTAGTTAAAATACGCATAAATCCCTACAAGAGTTATTTTAATTTTCTAACAGCAGTTTTTAATTTTCAAACCCTTTTCTTTAAATTCTGGTTTCCCACTTACAACTTCCTACCAGGAGTATTTCGTATCCCGTGACATGTAAATGACATACGAAGAGTATGTAAGGAAAGTTTCGTTTACTTCAGCAGAACAGTTTAGGAGTCCTTAAGTGGAGCGTATTTGCCGTCAGACTACTTCGTTAAGTGCGCTAAGCTTGGCCGCATTGTATGTGACTTCTGATATTCGCCGGTTAATTCAGTCAAGGGCCGACTACATTAATTAATTTTGTATAGCTTCGTCTAAGTCAGTTTAGTTTTGCACTAGAATGAAAAATTAACTGCCGTAGACTGTCTGAACTTTCCAAATGTCTACATGCAGACGCTGATCCTGACACAGCTGTTATGTATTTATTGTGCTGTTTGTAATGCCGTTGGTCTTGCATTAAGGAAAGACGTAACTTATTAAATTATTGCACATAGTAAGCTCAAAAAATAAATAAATAAATAAATAAAGATTTTAAAAAAATCCTGCGGCTCAAACGTAATTGATATTATACGTATTACAAACAGAAGACTACTAGCCATTATTGATCCATTGTCAAATAAAGAATGGTTGCATAATATGCTCGACCACAACAATTTACCCCGCTTTCTTCCTTTCTCTCTCTGATCCCCCCTTATGCCTTAGCCTTCCTTTCCAACCTTCTTTTAAATGAGCCGTTTAAAGGGGGCCGTTTAAATTGCTATAATTCAAAGAAGTACTGGGATAGCAAAGGCATACATACCACAGAACGTTTTTAAAATCGCTTCTTCGAAAAAAAGTGACAGAAGCCAATAATGTTCCAAAAATTACACTTTGCAGCAAAATTAAAGAAAACAGCGAAGGATTTCTTGCTCACTATATTCCAACACATGATCAACGATGCATGGCGCGTACAATAATACTTTGTAGTGTTAAAAGAGTACGGGACTGGGCATTATATAGCTGAAACAGAACAAGCAGGATGTATGATCATCTACCTGAAATTTCCTGTCCTGTAAAGTTAAACAAACAAACAAACAAAAAACTATTAAGCAAACAGTATTTTGGGACAAAAGTAATTATTAATCCATTTTATTTCGAAACTTGGAGGACGTATCAAGTTTAAAAACAAGATGATCCTCTTTCTTGAGAGGGAGGAATCTGCCAATAGTAGAAAAGCTTTAGGACAGCCAATGTGAGCCTGAAACTAGCAATGTCGCTTAGAACTCTTTGCAATCAAAACTAAAAATGCGAAGAAGAAATCCTATCAGGAATTCAATACATTTACTGAAATGCAAAATATTCTATTATTTCTCTTAGGAAACGATTTGCAGAATAAGACGATTATCATTACATTCGATGGTGCAACAACCCCCCCCCAAAAAAAAAATTCCACTGATAATCCCTTAACTCCCCTAAATCAATAATCAAAACAAATTTATAGGTTTTATTAACAGATTTGGTGGAATCAATCCTACTTTTAAAGGCAGCTGTTCAATTTTATAGTATATAGTATAAATAGTGTATTATAGTACACATGAAATATTTCGCTATTAGCATGAATAAAAATTAATCAGGACAGATATGAAATAGCTTATACGTGTAAAAGTCGCGTAAATAAGAAATGTATAAACTGTGTTTTGTTTATTGTAATCCATTACTATCAGTGTGCAATAATAAAATAACATAAGCATAAAAACTGTATTTAGAATCACTAATTTCAGCATTATCTGGTAAACATTTTAGTTATAAACTAAAATTCCAAACGAAGTTAGTAAGACATCTATCTTTAAATAGAGTTTCTGATTTGAATAATTATCTCGATAATGATGCTCAGTATTCGAGTACTAGCTCTACTGGGTTGTGTATATAAGGCAGCTCTTAAAATTTCCTCCATCTTTCTCCATCCAGAAGCAGAACTTTACACCAGTGAAGGATATTTTTTACAGTGCTGCTTTACCATTTTATGTAAAGTAAATCTCCAAGCATAACACCTCGTTATGGAATGTTTATTACTTTCTGGTAACTTAAGCCGATTTTTTTTTAAACTTTCTTAATTGCAAGTTATACAATCATTTTTGAGCTTTATTTGCATTCGTTGAGAATATAAATAAGTCTATTCCAGATTAATGAATATAACAAGTCAGTTTCTGAAAATGGTTTCGAGAGTTCATCTTTTTCCTGCTTATATGTGATAATTATAAACTCGTTCAAATTTTTTTTCCAACTTTTTAATTTTGACTGCAAATGAAATGTCAGATTATTATGATTCGTTCTTAGGTGAAGGCCAGTTCTATTGGAATCTTAAACTTATGTCCAAGAATGGTTATCAATTATGAGAGGTTGGTATGTCAAGGTGGAATGAGATATAACAGCATCAGTGGCATTGTAAAATTTATATTCTGCAGTTTCCTTGAATAAATTGTTGCATACTATTATTTAAAAATGTTTAATCATTTGTTTTACAAAAAGGAGCAGGGAAAATATATACGTATATCCTTATTCTTCAAATTTTGTGCATTAAAAATAGTTAATTCTCTGCAGTTATCCAGAACTATTAACCCACCATTGGCCAAGCAGTAAAGTCTCTGAACACTGGTAGTTCTGTCCGTGGTTTGAATCCCGGCGAGCGGGCTCGCTGCATGGGCGTTTTTGTGGTTCTTCCCATGTGTATGATCCAGTTTCCCTTAGAAAGTCCTCTATGCAGGCATTATCCCCCTTAGGCACATAGCACTCGAGTGCTTTGCCGTAATGAACGAAACCAAACCAATCCAGAAAAAAAGTATGATTTTAGTCATTAGAATGTTTCGGGATAAAGATGTGGAAAGGAAAGATATGAAAGATTGTTATTGTAGATTTCTTCATGAGAAACGTAAAACAGTATAGTATAAACGATCTACACTATACTATACCATTTTGTGGTATACTATAGCTTCGGCAGCATGTCCTTTTTCCACGACGTCTCATTCCCAAGCTGAAGGAATTTTTCCGAAAGTGATTTCTTTTTTACTTCCTTGGACGAAGTAAAGGAAGTATTGTAATCGCGACAAATTTCGGGATTTATATTTTAAACTGAAATTATCGTTTTTGACCGTTCCCGAATCCGTTTGGATTCATTTGTGTGTGGGGGGAAGGGGGTGATGTCAGTACCTACGCACGGAACAAAGGGCTATTCCCCCCCCCAAGACGGATTGTAAAATGGATTCAAAAGGCTTCCCCCCCATTACGTGTGTATCTCACATAACTCAACGATTAGCAGTAGAACGTTGAAATTTTGCATATAGTGTTTTTAGTAACATTTAGTGAGCATCTCCCTTTTTTTGTTGCAATCGGCAGTACCAAACGAGTATATGCAATCGGCAGGGCCCAACGGGTATGTGTATATATACAGTTAGTCAATAAAGTACATCAAGAAAAGTAATATCAAATCCAAATTTTAAGGTGCGAAAAGGGTAGTTTCTTAAAATTTTATTTTTTTAATATTTAGTTTCAATAAGGGACTTTGAAATTATTTAACTGTAATATTTTCATATCTAATAATTTATGCACACTAATTTTTAAAAGATAAGTGGCCAGAAATCAAAGCCAATAAAGTTTGCGTACGACGCGAAGGAGGCGGGGGATTTCTTATCTAACTTTTAAACTTCAAACTTGAAAATGCAAAGAAGGTTACACTTTCAAGGTCATTGACTTCCGAAGCAAATTTCACGTTGATTAGAAGTTGCTATTTCTATTTTCTTTGACGAAAATGACAATCAATAAAGAAATTCCTTTAGTTACGAGACAACTAATTATCAAATTGAGTGATGAAGGTAAAACTCTTCGTTATATTGGTAAAACCATTGGAAAACCATTTTCTAGTGTGCAAAGAGTTATTCAAAACTATCTTGACACTGGTAGTCTTGCTGTAAAACCAAGATGTGGGAGACCGAAGAAGCTAACGCAGAGAGAAGAAAGAAAAATTCTTTTACGAATTAAACAAAATCCTAAACTTTCTGCTGCAAGCATTGCAAAAGACATTTTTTTAACTAGCAACAAGGAAATTTCTCCTGAAACTGTACGAAAAGTGCTGCGAAAGTCTGATTATCATGGACGCAAACCTAGGTCTAAGCCATACATTTCCGAGACAAATGGAAAGAAAAGAATTGCTTTTGCCAAAACATATTTAATCTCTTCGCAGGACTGCTGGAACAATGTAATTTGATCAAATGAAAGTAAATTTACAATATTTAAAGTTAATGGCCACCCTATTGTATGGAGAAAACCAGGAACAGAACTGAATCTGAGAAATTTAAATCCAACTGTCAAACATGGAGTTGGCGGTGTGATGGTATGGGGGTGTATGTCGTCGAAAGGAATTGGAAATTTTCACATTATTGATAAAGTCATGGATAAGTATGTTTATCTCGATATTCTGAAGAAAAATCTACGAGACAGTGCCCGAAATTTAAACCTTTCTAATACCGTTATTTTCCAACAAGACATACAGCTAAAATCACCCGAAACATACAGCTAAAATTATGAAGGAATATCTCCTCTATCACACTCCAAGACAGTTGCGTACACCTCCACAGTCACCAGACCTCAATCCAATCGAACATTTGTGGGCAAAATTGGAGAAACGAATTCGAAAACACAATATTACGTCGCGAAATATGCTAATTAGTAAATTGCAGGAAGAATGGGCGAAATTTACGTCGGATAACACTGAAAAACTAGTTCAGTCAATGCCCAGACGTCTGCAAGCTGTTTTGAAGAATAAAGGATATCCTACAAAGTATTGAAGTAATGTAAAAAAACTTATATTTTGCTTTTTTTCTAAAGTGTACGCAGACTTATTAGAGGGAATTTCTGAGTTTTTTTTGACAAAATATATTTTTGAAAAAATGTAAAAAGTATTACATTGATATTATTTACTTTTTATTTAAGCTTACAATTTTAGCTAATAGAAGACAAAAAAATGCAATGATTAAAATACATTTTTCTATACTTTAAGTGTTTTTTTTTTTTAATTTAAAATTTAGACTGTACGCAGACTTTTGTGACTAACTGTATATCCATCCCCTTAAACTGCCCTAAAAGTTCTTACCGGGCCTTTATTTTCGCAATAGTTGGTCGTAGTCCATTTCCGTTTTTAGTACTTTGCTTGGCTTAAAATCAAACGACACATCACACGACACTACAAGGTTTTTTCTTAGAAAAAATTAAAATCAACATATGTACTAAAATCTTCTCGAAATAAGTTCTTTTAATGCAAAATAAAGATATGGTCGTTCTTAATTTTATATTAAATATTTCCTTATATATTAAACACTTGATATATTAAAAATATTAAACACTTCCTATCACACAGTTCATCACATCGGATATATAAGTACACACTTATATAACAGTAAAAATTGGTTTTTATAGTTAAAATAAAAATATCCATTCTTCAAACTTATATTTATATTATACTTCTGTTTTAAAGCAGTCCTTTAAACGAGGTCTAAACCCCAGGTTCTCAACCAGGGGGCAATTTCATACTTTCAGGGTGGGGAATGAAGTAAGCCTTTTATTTACCTGTTAAGTTTTAGTTTTATTTCATGAAAATAAAAACTACTTTTACTCAAATTTTGATATTTATCAACATTTTCTATATCGTTTCTTGTTTAATTTGTAAAATACATTAAAAATAACTTGAATAAATGTACAGCTATTTTCCGAGTTTTAGAATCGAAGTAAGGGAACGATCGTTCAGCAATGGTGAAAGTGCATCGAACAAAAAAAAAGCTGAGAACCACTGGTCTAAACGGCGTTTTACTATGCTTTAAAATATGTCAAACACAAGGAAGTTATCTACCTAAACTTACTTCGTAAAGAACTGTTACACTAACATGGGGAAAATCACAAAAATCACATTCAGTCAACCTGTTCAACCACCAAGGGCAAAAACTGGGATGAAGTAGAAATGTTCCATGGCTTTAGCCACTGCTAAACGTGACACATGACATCATCAACTAAATGTTCACATACAAATTAGAAGGATTATGCATGAATATAATCTAATACCAATATGAGTTAAAACTTTACCTATTCAAGAAGCAGACTACATTTTACAGCGAGTTAAATTATTTAGCCAGTTATTTTTATCAGCGAGTTAAAAATTACCGGATGCATAACATATTCACCTAAAACGTTTTCGGAAAGTTAAATAAATACGTTTTCAAAGATGCATTGCTATATGGACATTTTTAATGAAATTAGGTAATAAAATTATAACAAACTGAGTTAATAATGAATTTTAATGAAGGGGGAAAGGTATTCGGACCTTCCGTTTAATAAACTAAAAACAAGTTTGTTTCTGTTTTCATTGTTTCTATTTTAAATTATTTTTACACCTATTTTCACCAACTCTTACTTCATCTATCGTCTGCAGACATAAGTAAGTTTACGAGAGAAAAAAAAAATTCAATCAATACTTTCTCATGCTTCTTCAAGGCGTACCTTTCAGTATGCTTTTATCATAATTCCCGACTTTTTTAGGCGTTGCTCAGCATAAACCTCATGCAATTTTCATGCGATAAAGATTTTGGTTTTGGGTTTTAATGACACACAATGAATTTACGCTGCTTGCAGGAAGCACTTCATGAAAAAACTAACTGCCATGTTTTATAACTGGCGTGAAAAATCCTCGTTAAACCTTGGCATTTTACATACGTTTTACAGGTCATCTGATGACAAAACATTAAATATGTTTTCATTAACAAGAACTCCTAATTTCTAAGCTTATGTTGTATGTATATGATTTTTAGATGACTTCGCTCTTGCATTATTGTATGTAAAGCTTTTATCCCTAACACTATAACTAAAATTTACACTTCCTCAGAACTTTTCTTACTGTTTAAACATCTGAAGGCATAACGAAACATTTTCCGACCATAAAAGTTAGTTTTACAGTTATTATTATCAACGTTCTGATCGTCAACTATCTTCATTCACGTAAAGTAAAAATGCTTAAACTTAATTTTCAAATCAATATTTCGCTTTTATATTAATCAACAACCAAGTTTTTTTAATTAATATCAATCTTGCGGTTCTTCTGCTCACTGATTTCTAAAGTAAAATAAAAACTTTAGTTTTGTATATTAAAAAACTTTTTAATGTTACAATTATTTCTCAAGAATTCAAAAGCATTTTCGAAATCCAGATTTTACATTTTTGAAGTTTTAATAATAATCTGAGTTATATACGCAGCAAGGAAAATAAATTAACGTTCTGCTTCTGCCCATTTTATGCACAAAAACAATCGCACTATTTTTGCTTGTGTGACAGCGAACTTTTTCTACTGAATGCAAGAATTCAAATAATTTAATAGAAATATAAAAGTGTACAAAATATTAGCTTTAAAATGTATTTAATCACTATTATATTAGACAAATTATATTTTACGCCTAGCAAAAACTTATCAACGAAATATTTTTAAAAAGAAAGAAAGTATTCCGGTTTCATTACCTAAATCCAACACAGGATACCAAGACGTAACATTACTTTACGGATTTCAATCATTTGAAATATATGTAAAGATTAGATATAAAATAAATCTAAAAACTAACTATTAGACATGAGACGCACTTTCTTTATTAATAGTCTTATTATTAATAGCAAAGACGAGAAAGGGTATTATTTAAAAAAAAAAAAAAAAAAATGCTCAGAGATTCGCTAAAAGGACAAGAATGCAGTAAACAAAATTTTTAAACTCAGATTTACAAATAATGAAATATCGTTATGTATCGTCATTTTAAAATTTAATTTCTATATAAACATTCTTGCCTAGTTACAGGAAATCTTTATTTAGAATATGGAGGCTTACAGCAGCTACGTAACACAAAACAAGAACGTGACAATACAAAGAAGGTCTGTAGTCTGAGAAATTCATTCTTTAGAATTCAAATGATGTCGTTTCTAGCCATTTATGCGAGAATGTAATATTTGGGGGGGAGGGGGAAGACTCAGCGTTAGCTCTGCAAAACTTTATTTGTAAAAGGTATGCTTTTAAGTAGATTACTTTTATTTATAAATAAAATAAATTATTTGATAAAATTTATAAAAAATACAACTACTTTATTCTTGCATATAGAACAGATATGACAGTGAGTTTCTCAAACAAAGTAACTCAGAATAAAAGACATAATATTTTTTACTTATGGCCTACAACTGCTGTTGTCAATACGTATAAGTTTAATCACTGCTTCCTAATTTTTCGCAAAATTTCAAAACAAGAAATTGTGTTCGAAATTCGAAACAAGAGCTTTCTTTCTTCAATCTCATTCCTCCCACAAAGTTAAGAATTTCTAGCTGAGAGCTGTAGATAAGACTTGGGTGGCGAGGTGCAGAGGAAACAGACGATATCGGCCCCAGATATCTCAAATAACAACAGCAACTGGAAAAGGAACGGAATTCGAATGTTGTTTTCCAGCGCTGACAGGCGAGGAAGGAGCCACATTAAAATCGCGCGTTCCAGCTGTTTGCCGCATGCGCCGCATAAACCCACCCACCTGGAACCGATCGACATCAAATCGCAATCAGCGATACCTGCCACAAATGCACGCTTTTCTGAATAAGCAGGTGTTTCCGTGGCACGCAGTTGCCCGAGCGTGCCCAGCAGGTCAAACGAGGCAGCCTTTCTTGCCACGCACCAGGACGAAAGGAAAAGCAGATCTCGGTGGAAAAATGAATTCAGCCGCCCATGGACCTTTGGTAAGTCAGATTGACTGCAAAGGAATTAGCATAGAACACTTAATTCGTGAACTAAAAATTCTGTTTTCTTATTCCTTTAAATAAAGGATATTAATGACTACATTAAAAGAAACATCCAAATCACGATGGAAACTCGATTATCCGTCACTTTTAATCGTCGGTTCAAGAGACAGTCCGATGAACAGAACAATTCCACCAGAAAATAAAGAAATAAAACGGGTTTATATTGTACAATAAATTATAACTGTTTTGTCGCCGTATTTAAATTAAAAGGTTAATATACTGCTTTAAATAATACAGTATCGTACTATCAAATAAAACTACCCAGAAAACAAATTCCATTAACAATCACCGTACAAATTTCGATAACCTAGGGATATCAACTTTTGTTAAAAGCAATATTAAGTACCGATTCAACAGCATTAAGTACCGAAGACGACGACTCTGTTAACTCAAAATTACAGATGATTCAAGGTCACTTAAAAAAGATTACGAAACTGGAACAACCTATATTTTAACTAACAGAAAATTACTATTACAATTTACATCTATTTTCACGCAGTTTAATCTGAAGAATAAGTTCATTTGGTTACATAAATTAGGTTTCAAAATAACAGGTAAAGGAAAGAAAAAAAGGGGAAAGGAAAAAAAAAACCTTACTGTAAATAACGGAAGAATAAACAACTTTTAATTGGCAGTAACTCAAACGAGAAAGAAAAAAAAACAGAAAGAAAATTTCGCTTCTATCATTTATAGATAATCCACCAAGCTGTTCAAACTCACCTAAAAAAATAGATTAGAGGTTTTTTTTAATTAATTAATTTATTTATTTATTATTATTCCCCTCCCCCGAAGTTCACCCGACAGGCATCACTTTCTGTCACAGCTACAAATCCATACATTTTTCCTTTTTATATTTTCCGTAGGCACTTTTGTTTTGCCACGAGGGTTTATATTAGGAATTTTTCTATGGTTCCATAATAAATTACCTCCCCCCTTTAAATTTACAAGTCTATTAATCGGCAGTTGACTGAAGCACAATCTGTTAAAATTATCAATGCATGGGAGAGTATTTCAAGAGAATTTCCTTCAACTTCAAAAGAAAATTCCCTTCATATATAAGACAATAAGAAATTAACAGTAATGTGTCCTAGAATCGAATTCAGTTCTTGATTTTTGGAAGCACTATGAAATACACTACGATTTCACTGATCTTCATTACCGACGTGACTAGCAAGTGGTGGTGGTAATGGAAGTAGTTTCCGTTATCCGTTTATTTTCTTAACCGTCGAGGCAACAGTCCGGAGGGGCCCACCAGCGGCCGAGCGGTAATGTCGCTGAACACTGGTAGTTCGGTCCGAGGTTCGAATCCCGCGAACGGGCTGGCTACATAAATGTTTTCGTGGTTTTCCCCATGTGTAACGTGTATACGAGCCAGTTTCCCTTAAAACGTCCTCCACGAAGGCATCCCTCCCTTAAGGCAGATAGCCCTCCAGTGCTTTGCCGTAATCTAATAAACTAAAGTAAAAAACAGCTCGGAGATAATCCAGATTCCATAGCATTGTACCATAACTTCACAGTAATAAGAACCACTGAACTTTAAAACCATATTTAATAGAACATGATAATAACGCTGAATACTTAGCGTACATTCAAAAATGCACAGCATATTCTTAAAACACGCTTTCGTAAATCTACTTTATTTCGGAAAATGTCTCTACTGAGCTACTTAAGAAACGTGTAAACAAGAAAACTACAAACGCCGTCTGTTGAAGAATTACATAAATTTAATTACAATACAGATTAGGTCTTAGAATGAAACTCTGAAATTAAGTAAAAATAATACATCAATTTAACAAGAACTGTTGAGTGCTCGCATAGAATTAATACAACGACCTAACAGAAATTTAATTTCAAAAAAAGCAAATGCACGCAAAAATTAAAAAATAAAATAAAAATTTTAAAGAAATTTAAATCTGAAAGATAGATTTTGTATTACGCCCAAAGGGGAGTTTTTCTTATTTATACACACATACACGTTTCGAGAACCGTTTCGAAAGCATTTGGGCTAAAATGATTTAAAAAAACAGCATAGAATTTCCGATAGACAGTCTCTAGCGCTGTAGATAAAAATACTTTTTTCCGTACAGAGTTGCCACTGCTCGCTCTGAAATCGTTGAATTTTTTAATCAAAAATTCGACAGAGTTTCACAAAATATGAAATAGAGATGATAAAATAAATTCGAAATTCGGGTTCCCAGGAATATTCGAGTGGAGGAATACGTTACTCAACATTTGATGGTTCTAGATACCGTCGTTTTTTACAATGCGAGAAACATTCATATATTATGCAGATTCTTCATCATTTAATTTCTTTAAATATAGTAATGAAAAAAGCAGATCTCTTGGCAAAGATGGGTACAGAATTATTTATTGAAGATAATTCTATTCCTTTGTATTCCCTTAGATGAAGTATTGGAGATAACCTGATGTCAGCTTGCAATACAGAACTATCAATTAAATCGAAGGGTAAACTCTGGGAGAATATCAGGAGTGACTGGAATGAGTTCAGTCGTAGACTACGTAGACAGGCTGTGGCTAATTTCAGACTTCGTACAGGGCACGGCTGCTTAGCCGAACATCTCAATAGCATAAGTATACTGAATGACTTGTTTGTAAAACAGACTCTATGAATAAGCAGCACTTGCTCGTCTGTCCGGACCTTGACCCTAAGTTACAACATAATGGTAATGTTCCCCTGCTGTACTGGACGGCTAGGGATCTTATGTCCTGAGCACACGGACGCTTCGACTCTAATCACTGAAGATTTTTAAGATCTTAAATTGCGAAATTTTTACGTCTTAATTTTTCGTATCGTAAAGACTTGAATTTTAATGCTGTAATTTTTAAGTGTTTTTAATATTTTGGTGATGTAATTTTGAATTTAATGTGTTATTTTTAGCGAGTGGCCTGATATAAATGGATTGATTTCCTAATAAAGCTATACGAAACAGCAAATAACATAATTTCTTTAAATAAAATACAGGGCGATAATATAAGGTGGCAACACTTTGAAAAGTGATTCAACGCTTTAAGTGATTCAACACAAAATGCCCTTTTGAAACTAACAGCTCTTCTGGGCTAACGTCCCTTTGGGGTACAAAAACGGAATTAACAGTATTAAGTGCTCAGTAACGACTGAAGATAGTACAGAGAATCGAAAGCATCCGCATATTGCCTGTTCTTCCGCGTATAAACTAACGGCATGCTACGCGGTTACATAAACTATTGTTTTTTTCAGTAAGCGAACTGTATGATAGTACAGCTGTTTAAAAAGAGGTTAATAAACTCAGAGGCTGCAGCTTCCGAAATGTTGTTCTACCTAACAGTTTTCTTTTTACTCTACAGCACACAATTGAAAATATGCCTTTTCCTAGAGAAAAAATCATTAAAAAAATTAGCTTCCTAAACAAATGAAAACCATTTTAAAAACGAAATTTTAAATGAGAAAAAAAGAGAAATGCTTAACCCAGAAGAATATGCAATCTAAATTAGAGCAGTAATTTTCATATCACTGTAATTCTGAGAGGCACTATTAACCTTTTCAATGGGCAAAGCTCGCAAAGGACACCAGTGCATAAACATCGGTGACAGTCAATCAAAGGAAAGCAATTACAATCTCTATCTTTTTACATGGTATTTCGCCTCTACACTTACATTTAGTAAAAGATTACACGCATAGGTAGAAGCTAAGTTAGCACCTCTGTAGTACCATAGGCAACTGAAGTATTAACCTAGCTAGTATTGTAACCTAGCTAACTGTTAAGCTTCTGCCCCACGGAGCTTAACAGTTGGCTAAGTTCAGCAATACTTTTGCCATTTTGAGAGAGAAAACCGGGGAGTAGTCCGAGGGTCTCTCATTCTTCTTCCTCTACCACCGACCTTTCGAGAGGGCTTTCGGCTCGCCGTGTATTTTGATTTTCCCATGCTACGGACACTATACGCGTACAAACAACCATGCTTTCTCCGGGATTCGAACCCGGGAGCATCAGTACAGCAATTAATGTCAGTAACCGCTATATGGGCTGGGCGGCGTTTAACAAAGCATAGCATTGCGGCTTATAACACAGGGAAGAGATTGTACATGAAATCTTAGGAAACTGAGGCATCCAAAAGTCAAAATGTTCGTTCAAATTACCTTTCTAAAATGGAAAGCGAATAGTTCTTGGAAGTTCCGCCCATCAGCATTGCATTATACAGTTTGTGATTTACCAGAAATGATCCTTTAAGACGAAATTGCAGATTTCAAATTGGATCCAATTGCGTGTGTTAATATATATTAAATTAAAACAATAAATTGTGACAGTAAAAGTAAGTCATATTAGTACTCATTATCTATATAAATTATAAAGAAGAGTGTCGGCGCTTTTGTCTTTTAGATAGATCTAGTTTTATTCTGATCTTAGTGAAAATATGGCGCACTTGACCTTCGAAAAAAAGGAAGGTCACTATCTACATAAGATTTTTCAAAGACCACCCCATGGGGTTCGTACTCTTTATATACATTAATTTTACGAACTTTTGATTAAAAACTCAGTAATTCGTATTCTACCTTTGTATTACCAATCTACAAAGCGTAAAATATTTATGTTTCAGATTCAAAAAGAAAACTCAGCGATATAAAACAAGTGTGTTGCCACTGGGTAAAACGCAATATTATCGTTCAAATTTCATAAAGAAACACAAGGATTTAAGATAGATGCATTGCCGCTGTTGAAATAAAAATTATTTTGAAGTGTGTTACCGTTCAGCGAAACGAATATTAAATTTTTCTTAAATGATAATGATATTAAATTATCCTATTATTAATTAAACTAAGCGATTTAAAGGCAATAAACGCAGATTCATTTCAGTTATTAGTAAATACTAACCGAAAGCGTAAAATTATATCAGCTCGATTAAAAATCATCTAGATATGAGGTGTCCTTTTGGGGATTGGGATTGTTTGTGTGTGTGTGTGTGTAATTTCTACATATCGCCAAGTTTATTTTATTCCGATCTTGATGAAATTAGGCCCACTTGACCTTCAAAACAAGAAAAAAGTCGCTGTCTTCGTAAGATTCCCATAAACCCTACAAGGGGTACACATTCAGAGCGTTTATATTAGAACGGCATTCACAATGTCCATCTTGCGTACACATCTCCAATCTTAGGTTCACGTCCTCATTGTTGCATTCCCACTTTCAGTGGAAATCATGCATGCTAAGGAGGAAATTCATGACTTTTTTTTTTTTTTTTCCCTTACAAAAAATAAATCATAATATTTTTACGCAGTTTGAGTTTTGAAACCACATTACCCATCTTAGATATACGTCGCCGTTGTTGCGTTCCCGTTATCAGTTCTTACTAAAATCGTTAGAAGGCAGAATTATAAGTGCACCCTGTATCAGTTTTTCCCGAATACTTCGAAAAACGTGAAGAAATCAACCAAAGTGGATGGTTATTTTTTAAGCTGATTTCCAAAAACAAAAGATATAGAGGATAATTAAGCAAAATTCAACTGTTCAAGTAATCAATTAACAGGTGGATATTAACTCAGAGTTACAAAACAAGCTCACTTAGGAAATATTTGCAGCAACTATTTTACCTTTTCGTATACCGATTCAGTAATGAATACATAGCAAGCTGTGCATTACTCGACAGAAATTTTAAATGCTCTTGAAAAACCCAGGAATACCGCCACACAAACTTACTTTAATGCCGTAGCCGAAGATATACCCGTTCCTCCCATTCCGTTGATACCGTTGAAAAGCGAAATATTTAAATTTGTAAGCAATTGAAAATGAAACTGCAGTTTAGAAATAGATGTCTGATGTTAGAATACTGTGAAGAAAGAGCACTACTGTGAAGATTGTCGTGAAACGTTTTAATCAATACAGTTTTTCCAAAAACAAGACCTTGATTTCAGAATTAAAGTTCTAGAAAATGGTAACCAGGCTTTCAGTATTTTCTTACACCCAGTTAAATTCAAAACATTATTTGTATAAATTAAAAGTTGAAAATATTTGTATTTTGGTATGAGTGCGTGCGTATGTGTACGGTATATAGAGATATATGCTACTTATGGAAAAGTATGTTGAGTCCAGTTTTCAAGAAGAAATCGCCTGCAGCAGCACTATGTTTGCATAATAAAATAAAATAAAGAACACGATGGCTGTCTGACTAAGGAAAGGAATGCATCTTCGTGGAGTTAAACTTATTTATGTAATGTACACATATTTTGTCAATTTATATAATATATATCTTGACCGTGGGCTCCCGGGGTGCGTAAGCATATGCCCTGAACAAGTGGTCAGCCTTGTCGCAGGACCCCCCAGTGTTTAGTCCCCAAGAGAACTTGGTACTCATTTTATCGACCCAAGGGAAAGGCTGAGTCGACCTTGCTCCGGGGTTTGAACCAAGGATCTGTGGTGCTGATGCGCGATGCGCTAGCCACTGTGCGACCGAGCCTCATGCACCACGTTCAAGAAAGCAGATTTCGGAGGACTACAGGCCTTGGCCCATTAGAGGTGTTGCGCCAGTGAGTTTAGTTTTATATAATATATATATTTTTAAATGCATATATTTTGTCATATTTACGTCACAAATAGGAAAAACCACGGAAACAACCATATAGCCATCCCGTTCGTCAGGATTCGAATCCGAGACCAACTATCACTCTTCAACGGCCTTACTCATTTGGCACCGGTGGGCAGGAGCAGAATGAAATTAGCCCTATCTATCGGGAATTTTAAATCAACAACAAAAGTATTATTAAAAAGTGAATTTGCACCGTTTGGGAATCGGAAACTCATTCGTGGAAGCATCTTTATGCCTTTAAAACTGTTTAAAGGTACTAACTGCCTTCTTAGATTGACTGATAAACAAATCAGTAACAAACATTAAAATACAGTGAAGCAATTAAAAATTAATTAATAATTAGATTACTTCTAACGAATCTTTAAAACTTAAGTATTAAACAATATCAAGAGTATTTGGCTCGAAGTAGTTAATTCTTTAAGAAAACATCTTAAATAATTTTTTACATCACACAAACATTCTACGATTATTAATTTTTTTCAACGCCCCTTTCTTTTAACCTACGACACAGAATCCTATTACCTAACTATACATTACTGGCGCCAAAGAACGATTAAATTACAGAATTTAAATCTACACCGCACACCTCCCATGTAAACAACATCCCTAACAAAACTGTATTAAAGTCGGCAAGTCAAGGCAGTTGCGGTCAAGGCTAACACGGTGCGCAGAATGTCTCAATTATGATTAATTACTCCTCGCGAGGCAGTATATGGGAGGGGAAGCATGCATATTTACCAAGCCGGTTCATTATTCAGAGCGGGCCTGTTTATAGGTGATAATTGCACTTGCCAGAAGGAGGTCTAAAAAAACAGGCATAAACCATTAAGACAGCGAGGATATTCAGATCCTTAACGCATCTCTGCAATACTAATAAGTGTCTGATAGGTTCATTAAAAACCTTTTAGACAAGGGCGAGTAATTGATTCAGCCATCCAGTCAGGAAACCTACTTCACTCATACACCTCCATGAGTTAAAAATATTCACGCACGTTATTTTACTTTTAAAGATGAAATATTAATGGTATTTAATTACACAACTTGACATTATGACAGCAATTAACCTACTCAAATAATTCAAAAATTGCTTTCGCATTAAAAAGGTGATTTTCAATATTTTTTTTTTTAAATATCAGCATGTAGCACTATTTTATTTTTCATATAAATAGCAAATATTGTACTAAGGTAATATTTCACAGTACCGATTTGCTGCAAATAAAAAGGCTGAACAGATGCTACAAAAAAAAAAAAATAAAATAAATAAATAAATAAATAAATAAAAATAAAGTAAGTAGCGAACGCATATGGACGACTGAAAACATATCTAGTATTTAGCTTAATTTGTTTCATTCGAATATGGCAAAGCACTCGAGGGCTATCTGCCTAAGGGAATGTAGGCCTTCGCGGAGCGCTTTCTAAAAGAAACTTGAAATACACTTTAAGGATGCGGAAAACTTCGAAAACGTCAGCCTGCAGTCAGCCCTTTCGTCGGGATTCGAGCCTGAGACCGAACAACCAGTATTCAGCGACTTTACCGCTCGAAGGCTCTATTTAGCTTAGTGTCCCTTTTAAACCAAGCAGAAAACGCAGACCAATGTCATTCAAATATAATTTAAAATCTAGCACTCGCATCATTTGCATTTCAATAAATTTAGTGTGGTTCCCTCAAAATGGACGACCTTTCGCAACTTAGACCAAAGCTTGACACTCTTCACTGGAGAATGTCAGTTGAAGTAGCGAAGATTTCACTTTCAGCGGAAGATTTAACTTCTTCAGAATATGTGGATTGTTTTGGTCCATTGTCGTTTAGATATTCGCATAAAATGACGTCGCAAGGATTGAGATTTAGGGAACACGCAGCCCGGTCCATTCCATTTCCACAATGCTTGCTAAGCCTATAGAAAGATATTCTTACCACAAATATATATATATATATATATTCGAAATACCTAAAAATGGATTCCGTATGACGGGGACAAGCATCACATTGTCCAAAAAGTGTTTATGATATACTCATTAATCACAAATTAATTAGCAAGAGCAGGACACTGCTGCCAACGGATGAATAGGTTCTTTACACCACGTTTCAAAATTCAAGTCTTCGATATTAAGTTTTCTAAGTGTCTGATAAATATGTAGTTAGTGAAGGATTTCTCAAACAAAAAGGAAGGCGGCGAGAGAAAACGGCAACCCGATGGCGTGGTTCTAAGAATATGAAAAGCAATTTTATATACTATAGGATTTTTTAAAATGCTACATCTGTTATATCCGGGTTCGTTCGTGGAAATTGAGCACTTTAAGGACAATCAAAGAAAAATTAAGGATATATCAGCAAATGGGAATTGAATTAACAGATTATATGTACCCAAACTTCACTTTTGTTATACCATTCTAAGAATAAAATAAATCTAAGTAGGATGCATCATTATTAAACATAATTATAAAATAAGTATAAGCATAAAATCAACTTTGTAAAATTTATCAAGCAGCATTTAATATTTTACACTTCTTATAGCTGACATATTTTAAAGAAGATTAGTGATATTTTATTTACATTTTGCAAACAGAATAATGAAGAATTTTTCTTTTGTGTCTTAGTTTCGTCACGCACTTGCTCAATCTACAGATTAAACAGAAGGCAAATTGTATATCAAACGGCATAGTTCAAAATAAAAAGTAAAATAAAATTTTAAAAAATATAATAAAATAAAAAATCTTAAAGGTTTCAGACTTTAAATTACGTCTAAAGGGGCGTTTTTCTAACGTCTTGCGCGTTACCTTTATGTGTTAAATATCATGTTCTTTGCACGTAAACCATAAAACTCAGTTCAATAGCAATGTCGCAAAATAGTTTAAAAATGAGCATACCCTTTAGAATTTCCGATACACATTTCGGCGCGCTGGAGATAAAAATGTTTACTTCTGTACAGCGTTGCCATTGCTCGCTTTGAAATCCTTGAATTTGTTAATCAAAAATTCGTTAAAGTTTTACAAAATATGAAATCGATAATAAAACAAATTTCAAATTTGGGCTTTCAGATGCCCATATTCGCAGTAGGATTACGTCATCCAAAATTGGATGGCTCTAGGTACCGTTGTGTTATCACAGTGCAATTGACTAGGGCAATGCATGCTAGAACTATTTATCCTAAAAAGGGCACTTTTGTGGAGAATCTTCTATACTGATAAGCCAAATACTCAACTAGTGCTGTGTTGTCAATAAATGGAACTCAGAACAATAAATGACACGTCCTACAGTGAACGAAATTTTGATATGCTAACAGTTACAGCATTAATCCATTCGTCATATTTTATACTTTTCTTCTTGTCTAACTTGTAAAAAAATCATCGTTGGCTATGGTGATTTATTCTAAAGCAGATAACGTTAGTTAAATTTTGTGTAATAAAGCAAGAATACAGAGCCAGTATAAAATACCTTAAACTTTTATTAAGGAAACCTTCTGGAAAACAATGCTGATGACAATGATCATATGCAAAGAAAAAAAAAATAATCTAGAATCCATTGACGTTGACCTTGCCTTTTAAAGTGGTAAAGAATTCACAATTCAGTGTTTAATTACTTTTAGTAAGAAAACAAATTCAGTGTTTAACTACTTTTAGTAAGAAAACAAACTATTTACGAATTCATCTTCCTTCCATAAGCAGCACGGTCTCGGACTATGAGGACGACATGCCTCGCGGCTAACTGCAAGAACAATGTTATCGTATTGCTCTTGGGGAATATTATGAAAATGTCTATTACTGCCTCGTCGCTTTAAATACAAGTATTACGCCATTTCCCATGTTCATCTGTAGCGTCTAGAAAAAGCGCCATGCATAAGAAATACGAGAACGCTATAACAGCAATCCAAAATAATTGGTCGGAAAAATTAAAATAAAACTTCAGTACAACTTCTAATTATTTAAACAATTATTTAAAATAACCGTCTTAAAAAATTTCTTCACAGTTGGCGAGCTAGAATCATACACGTATATTTAAAAAAATAATAAAACAAGTACATCAATAAGATATCATATTAGACTCATAAGTTGTTTAAGACTATTTAATCTCAAATCAAACATCTGCCCCGTACAGTTTTGATCTTCTATACAGATGATTCCCTTACAGAACATTAGTATGACTGTTGGAACATAATTAAATACAACACCCATATTTGCCACCCAACCAGGATAGTGGTTAGTGACTCTGACTGTCGTACCGAAGGATCCGGGTTCAGAGAGCATGGATGTTTGTAAATGTGTAAGTGTCTGTGCGGCATGAAGCCACTCAAAATATGCGACAAGCCGAAAATACTCTCGACATGTTCCGAATAAAATAGTCAGGTTTACTAATTCTGGAAGAAAGCAAGGTCTGATGTTTATGCAAATCTTTTGTTTTATGTGGTACCGTTACATAACAACGTTACATACAACCGTAGTATTTGTTTCGTTCAAAGAGGATTGAATATTGAATACTACCGATATCAATTGAGGCTACTACAATTTTACGAGTTCAAAATGGAAAATTCTGCAGCAATTAAAGTAAAATGCATCAATAAGACAATTGATAGATGAACAAACTGATGATATATTCACTCGCCATTGGTTAGCAAAATTTCGATCAAGAAATCTGGGGCTACGAAGTGAACTTCGTGGTCAGCGTGGCATCCAAGATACGCGACTGTGTTTGAAGCAAGTCTACACGATATGAAAATAATAAACATTTACGCTATAGATAGCATAACAGCACTCAGCTATAAGATGCTGATTAGCAGCATCCATAATGAAACAAGTAAACGGCCTGTACGCGATTAAGTTGAGTTCTACTCGCAGTAACAGAATAAACGAATTCTATGCTTCAAAGATTACAGAATAAAAGACACACGAATTCTTATATTTTTACGAACAAAAATGTCGATCAATATCAGAATACCTAAACAAATCTGATTTATTTCTTCCTGCAGGTTTATCCACTGAATCAAGGTCAATGAGAGGAACAATTCACTAAGTGATCCTGATCTAAAAAAATTATGACATTTATTAATATGAAAACCAAAATGCGTTCTCCTCATAATAGCAGCCAAAGCATTAATGAATTCAAAGATTTGCTTTTCTCCAATTCATGAAACAAATTCTGCAACTGGGAAACAGATGAAATGTGCGCTAGATATTGTCAAATATATTTTTCAATTAATCAAAGAACAAGATTCGGGCTAATTTTGTTTCTCTCAATGGGTTTAAGGAAACGTATTTGAAATTATCCGTGCGGAACTGTTTACAAATATTTCAAAGCGTTGAAATGAGCCAAGCGGAACAAGAGCCTTACCAAATGAATAATGAAAATAGCATACAAGGCAAAAAATCCTTGGCTAAATATAAATGCTTACTTTTAATCTGAATACATTTCTTTCAAAAAACAATTCGGAAAAAAAAAAAAAAAGCTTCAGTAAGCTTTTAAAACAAGTGTCAAAAGGATTAAAATTTGAGGGAAAAAAAGAAAGAAAAATTTAACAAAAGAAAGTAAGAAGTTTCGTCAAGTCAGCTTCATGACAAACTATTTCGTAATTAGGTATTTAAAAAAAATTAGACTTATTGCTTCAAAATTCCATTTAAATGCCAGATCAGTATCAAAATCATAACCAAAGTTCATTTCAATTTGAAACAAAATTTCCTACTAACATTTACAGAAAGCATAGAGATTTTAGGAGTTGCTGAACGGCAATTTTTTTAATTATCATTCGGGAAAATACATGCAAGATAAGGTTACGATCTGATGCTTCGCGCAAAACCGCCTTATTGATATGGTGGTAAAGAAGCCACCTACCATAGCCTTGGGTTCGGGATCGAACCCACGAGAAAGCATGGATGTTTGTAAGTATGTCGTGTCTTTGTAGAATGGGGCCCTTTAAAATACTTTTTACCTGAAAGTCCTCTCAAAAGATTGATGGTACGGAAAACCTTAGATCCGTCTCCTGGAATGTTCTTCATCAAAAATGGGACTGCCTTTCTCCTTGGTTGTTATTCGTTCGTCCCTAGTGGTACACTCTGCAAACATTTTCAGAAATGAAGTGGATAAATGATCAACAAGTTTGGCCATTCCCGATGAATGCATTAAGTTGCAAATGCCCGCTCGTTTGAAACAACAACATGCTCAACGGAATAAACGGCTTGTCTGATAAATACCTGGTAATGTAACGAAACTTAATCTAACAGTCCCAAAATACTGGAAAGACTACGCTAACAACGTTTCTTATGCTAATAAAAAAAGAAAAATGCAAACAAAACAAAAAAAGCATCTTCAAACTACACAAAGTTTAAGACATCTATAAAAAATTATTGATATTCTGATCAGTTTCACCATGCATCCCTCAAAAAGTAAAAATTTTGCCTCCCCATCTGCGAAGAACATCACTCACAGCTGACAAGTTGGAGCGATTTATAGAAGTGTGTGACACCTTTGATGACGAGAGGCACAGGGCCGCTGACAGTGGCCACTGTCGGCAGTTTTTAGGGTATGTCGCAAAACGAAACGATGCCCAGCCTACCTTGACCATGCTGGGTCCGTGAACGCGACAAACCCGCTCTGGTCTAACGACGCAGGAAATGGAGACCGGTTTCGACCAACTCTTGCACTCACCTACCCTCTTGCCATCGTTTTCCGGCCACCTAATTTTTAAATTATGTATCATGAGATTGGCAAAACAAAAGAATAAAAGAATGTATCGGTCTGCAAGGGCTGAATTGTTAAGACGACCAAAGGACGAAATGGAAATGCCTACAACCGATTATCTACAATGTGCCATGACTCGCAAGTTATGGAAATTTAAAGCATTTTCAAATCAAGTGACGACAGAGAAATAAACGCTCTAGCATTTAAACGCCAAATTCAATAGAAACGAAATTGTTAGAGCATTTTGGGTTTTAATTACATAAAGCAGTTATTCCCAAAACGTTTGGTCGTGACCCCGTAGGCACTTTTTTGGTATGTCCAGAAAAAGTTTTGTTGCATAACTGTACACATTTAATTAATTCATTTGCAATTATCAATTTATCGCAAATTTACAGATATACTATTAATCTTTTCTTTCGTTATATTCTTCTGTGTTTCTTCTCTCTCTTCCTTTTTTTCATGAAAGCAATCATGTGCACTTGGGTCTTCATATATAAGCGCGAAATACTGTAATAAAGAAAAGTGGATTAAGTCAACTTATTTTCTTGCTTTACTTGAAATTAATTAGCAAATTTGTCATTAAGTTATTATAAGATGGTTTACGCATCGACAGCTCTTTGTTTTAGCGATCTATTTAAGCGTTGGTAATAGCAAAACAAGATCTATTAAAAATGCTCCTTTCAAATAAAAAACAGTGTATTTCTAAAAGAAAAATGGGAAACAAAGTTGCAAAAAATTTAAGAGCAAATAAAATGTAAAAAGCAGAATTTGCATTACTAGGAGACGTGTGAAGGGTACGAAAAGCTTCGAAGTAATATTAACTAGTTTGCGGGGGGGGAGGGGAATTCAGCCCATTTTTTGCAAAAGTACACATTAGCCCCATGTTAGGCTTCCTCGGATGAAGCATTTTTAAAAATCGTCTCATTTTAGACTATCTCGATCGAGACAGTGAGAACAATTTCTGTTTCAGCCTTTGGTATTGAGAGTCACCGCTGAATCCTTAATATATGATCGGAAGTCTCGTAATTGTGAAATGTGTAGGAAATGATGTCACAATCACGCTCCGTAGCTTAAATCAGTTGTTCAGACAATGTTTAGATGCAACATTAAAGTCACATCAATTGCTTACCTGTTCAACGACAAAGAAAGCGACGACCAGATGCTTACAACGAAGGGTCCTTCGTGGAATACTTTCTAAAGGAAAGTGGCTCTCGCAATCACCGGAATATTAAAAGCGAAAAGTCTTACGAGTTATGACTTCACATTACAATGCAATTCCATTAGTTCCATTTAATAAATGGATAATACTTCTTACCGGTCTTACAAGTTCCCTGGAAAAACGGAATCACAACACTATAAGAGACACAACAATATCACAAACATTACAACAGAAAAATTTAAAGCAGCGTACCGCTCTCAATATTATGGTCTTTCAGATTCCTATGCGAACAACACAATTTTAATAAAGACGAATACAATTGAATGAAATGTGCACTTTTCACATTAGCAGCGAATGTTGGAAGGTACCATTTTAGTTCTTGAACCAGTTATTTTATATTAATCAGTTTTCTTATTCTCCTCATTTATATTTTCCTGTCAGAATGTAAATTTCTACCTCGCGTAATATTCAAATGAGGTAGAAAGAAGAGAGTATTTAAGGGAAGGTTTCATAGCGTAGAATTAGTCTTTCACTTTGCATCCTGTCCTCCGAACACACTCTTGCATTTGCTATACCTGCAGTGTACTTATTAATTCATGACAGTCGGTATACGGCTTGCCATCTGCAAGCTACACACGGCAATAGTGAAGAAAGGAAAAACGTAGAATCAGAGCGTGTTCTGCTTGCTGAAGGACATGTTGCTAAATTGATTCTCTTGCTAGTAGTATATCGCGGCGTTGCCATATTCTCGCCATTAAGCTTGTTACACCGACCTTAGGTCAGAACCAACTTGCGCGTAACTCTAACTGCGCAGCTGTTAGGCTAACTTACTTTTCTTAGTTTTAGTTAATTTATTATCTTTGATTTAAGTCATAACTGTTGGCTTTTGTAAGTACGAGTGGTGCCGTCTGTTAATATTTATTTGAGTCAAATAAAAGGGTCCTTTACACCCTGTTCCTGTGGTAATAACTAAACATATCGATAATTCCTTATTAAGTCTGTATGACGTTTTGCACATTTTATGCTTGCAAAGAGTACGAAACGTCATAGTGTTATCTTCCTTAACTAGTGCATATATATATCACAATCGGCCCACTAGCGGTAAAGCCGTTGAAAACTGGTAGTTTGATTCGGGTTTGAACTCCAAGCGAACGGGCTGGCTACATGGTCATTTCCGTTGTTTTTCTTATGCGTAATGTGGATAAGAGCAAGTTTTCCACAGAAAGTCCTCTATGAAGGTGTATCTCCCCTTAGGCAGGTAGCCCTCATGTGCTTTAAGAAACAAATATGTGCCAATAAACCAAATGAAATCAAACAATCGCAACGCAATTTAAAAATTTCTCTCAATAAAGCAAGTTAATTACGAATTTGGAGAAGTAAATTCCACAACACTTGTAAAACTGAAATCTCTAAAAGCAGAATTCTGCCACGCAATACGTCTTCCATGGTGTTCCTCTACGAGATTCAAACCACATTTTGCTGACCAGCTTATTTGCTCAGTTGCCTTCAGTTTCAAGCAATTTGTCAACCATGCATGCTCGATAAGCATGCGGGTTCCCTGCATAAAAACAGATTAAGACTAATATACACCTCTAAAAGGTTTTAGGCTTATTGGACTTAATCTCGATATCTCTTAGCAAATACAGATCTTTTGTTGAATATGTGGAGAAGAATATTGATCAGTATACTCTCCATCACTTTAAACTGCCATAACGTCCCCTTATGTTTGTGGGAATATTTAGAGGTACCATGAACATGTAAACCGTGTCTAAAATTAGTTAGAACGCTAAGTTAATCTCGACTGGTTACTGCAGACAGCATAGGCCCCTTGTTGTAGACTCCAGATCTGTTGCTCCTTAAACCAATTCACGAAGGTCAGCTTTTGTTATGAAGCCAGAAAAACATAAACTATTCGTTTTCTGACATAAAAGCACTTTTTATTAAGCTTCATGTACCCTATCTGGCGTAACAGATGTGTTCTCATAGTTGCAAGTTTTGAACTCAGTTACCTAGCAGTAAAAATCATGTTCGAAGGGGTAATTGCGGATGAAAATCAACCTTCAGACGCAGATTCCCCTCCCCCTTCTACGACCTTGTGTCAGCTTTCTAACAATACGTTCAGTCCTTATAGCATATATATAATGAGCAAACTGTTTACTCTGAAACGCTCACTGCAAAATATTCACAAATAGTAGCATTGATCCTTCCATAATTGTTCACCCTGATTCTAAACACATGACAGTTCTCTACCACAGAACCTCTTCAATTTCATACATCGGCATCATAAAAAAATGCTTTCAATCGATAAACACTGAAATCAAACTTAGAATTGCAGAAATTCGCATTGAAAGATATTTTGTGCATAGAGCTTGTCACCTTTTGGATGACGTCGTAATATTATTTTTATTTCAGAAGCAGACTGATTAAAGCAAATCGGATAACAATAATTACGTTTACATTTTGTTAATTCCACTGAAAAATAAATCAGATTGATTGATTACTTAGTGAAATATCGTTATTTTTATTTATGATGAAAGGTAATTTGGGGCACCAAGTATTACATTTATGATTCTTCATGGCTTCGTCTAAAAACTGATGCTGTAAATGGAAGAAAAAATGTCATTAAAAGTAAATTAGTAGTTTACCCAACTCAGAAAGAATATAATTAAGCATGAAATATATCTTATCAATTTCTCCTTTCCTTGCCAAGGCTTTATATCGAACATGCTTCATCTAGCTTAAAGTCAAAGAAAGTCATAAAAACCAAACTCAGTCAAAAAACCAAACCCATTCCAAGATACTAAACAGAAAAAAATTAGACGTCTAAAACTATCCAAATGTAACTTAAACGTTATTTTAAGGCAAACCGCAGCATGGCATTGCTCCAAATATATGGTAAATACGCCTCCCATTACACTTATACGAGGAAAACATTCAATTAGAGTACCGTTATAAATGGGGGGAAGCGAAAACTAGGTTCTAATTAACGAAGCGCAGTGAAATGTCTCCATGCAGAGTTTTTTTAGAATTAACGCTTCTTAACCACGGATTAAAAAATAAGAAGCGTGTAGAATGTGTCTCTAGTTTCCCACCAGAAGTTGGTTGCCTTTCGTTCTAAATTAGTACTTACATAGTCATCTTTCAGGACAAAGGCAACAACTGTAAAAACGCTTCTCGCTTTGAAAAAAATTTGCAAATGTTTTGCAGAAAATAGTTCGGTTACAGATGACTAGTTTGAACTTCATAAATTAAAACTTTAAGCTATATATAAGATAAAAAAATTTATAAAACCTTAAAAGCATAAAAGCTTTAAATATACAGGGTGTTTAAAAAAGAATCGCCCGATTAAAAAAAAATCGTAACTGCACAGCTTTTAATCCGTTTTGTCGAATAATGCGTAGGTAGAAAGAAGGGAAATCACGAGTTTCATGCAGTTGACCGATTAGCTTTAGCGCTAATGCTCTCCCTTCACCTGCCACTTCAGTGTTTGTGACATTCTTCCTTATATATATACATAGATTTTGTAAAACTTACAAATTTTTGATTAACAAACTCTACGATTTGAAAGCGAGCAGTAGCAACACGTTTCGAAATAAAGCAGTTTTATCTCCAACGCACGAGACTGTTGCCACTCGGAAAAATGAGTGAGAAAATTAGCGCTTTCAGAATTTTTAATTATTATTTCGGCTGATTAAAGTTGTACGAAGATGGGAATAGTTGAAATGAATCCCACGAATTTTTGGAATCGAGAATATTGTATTTAATGTTTGGGAATGCTATTTTTATTTCACTGTAAAACTTCGAATTTTTTTATTAACAAACTCTACGATTTGAAAGCGAGCAGTAGCAACACGTTTCGAAATAAAGCAGTTTTATCTCCAACGCACGAGACTGTTGCCACTCGGAAAAATGAGTGCGAAAATTAGCGCTTTCAGAATTTTTAATTATTATTTCGGCTGATTAAAGTTGTACGAAGATGGGAATAGTTGAAATGAATCCCACGAATTTTTGGAATCGAGAATATTGTATTTAATGTTTGGGAATGCTATTTTTATTTCACTGTAAAACTTCGAATTTTTTTATTAACAAATTCACGGATTTGAAAGCGAGCAGCGGCAACAACTTTCGAAATAAAGCAGATTTTCATCTCCAACTTGCGAGACTATTGCCACTCGGAAAAATGAGGTCGAAAATTACCCTTTTCCCGAGTTTTCATTTATTTATTTTTGGGGGAAAATGGGCATCGACCTTTTCCAGGACCCAGAAAAGAATTGTAGAAAGTTTGGTGACGAGAGCTATAGTGGTGACTGACAGCCTTGCTGAATTGATTAATTGATTATCTAAGTTTTGGAGCATTCTTAGATAACATGCCACAAATGTAAGGATGCTCCACGGTTTTTTCTGCCTCACCTCAGGCGCTGAACGATTTATAATTTCAAATACTTCTGTAGAGTCATTAGATATTTCGAAGATGTGAAAAATGTGCAATGCCCTCACTAAGACTCGAACCTGGACTTCTCGAATACGCGCCGAGTCTGCTACTGTTACACCACGAAGGCATGCTGGAAGTAGAGAGAAAATAACTTATATACCTTCCTTTTTAAAGGACAGTGGGGATTAGGGAACTCAATTTCTGGTGGTGACGAATTATTGTCTACCACCTTTTAGTTCGAGTGCTATTTGTAGATTCATTAGGATATTTTGAAGCACGAGATTTGAAAAATGTACAATGCCCTCCCCGGGACTCGAACCTGGACCTCTCGATTAATCGCCGAGTGTGCTACCGTTACACCACGAAGGCATGCTGGAAGGAGGGAGAAAATACCTTATATTATCATGGTGGTATGTATTTGGGGTTTCATACGATGAGCTGTCCTTTTAATAACTAGCACACATTTTTTTGCTACAAATATTTCCGCAAAGATTCATCTCGTTATTACGACATCAATTGGTCGCTCAGACCCCAAACAAATGTGTTGATTTTTCTCCTGTAGATTACTCTTATGAAACAAATTTTCAGAACAAGTTACACTGCACTACAGAAATTGAAGAATCTCATCCAGAATTGTCTTTAACAGTATCCCTAGCATAGGCTGCACGAGAAACTGACAGCTTTTGACTTCGCTAGGAACAATGAATCGGTGCAGCAAGTTCTGTCCTTTGATACAGCTTATATTCAAACACTGAGTTGATAAATGACACTCCCATAATTACTATTTGACCTAAAGACTAACAAAAAAGCAAGAATGCTCGCTCATAATACAACATTAATAGGCTACGAATGTTATACATACAATCACTTATAGAAATGAATAATTATTTTATTTTCATATAAAATAAAAGTAAATTCAATATTTTATTGAAAATACTTTGATATTCCCGCAGGTAAATAAAAAATGTCATTAGATAAAACATGACGTCTGGATCCTTTCCATGTCAGTTAAAAATTATACGTTACATGTGTAATTAGACAATGTCTTTAACAACCTCCATAATAATCTTAACTCGATTCTGCTCATGAAATTAAATAACAAAATTGATCGGCTAAATATGACTAATGACTAAACTAACAAGATTTCAAGAAAATTCATTGCAGTAAATTTTACATCCATACCTGAATATAAATGAAAGGATAAGCCTGACGAAAAACCGGTCTTGGACTCTGAAAAAAAAAAAAAAAAAAATCAAAGAAATGAAGCTGATCTATTTCGAAATGTTATATATTTTAGCATATTATTATGAGGTAAAAGTTTAATATTATTAACTTATAATACTACTAGAAAGCCCAGCGGTCATACGAAATGACCGCTGTTCTAGATATTATAAATTGTAATTAAAATGATTTGTGCAAAAGTGTCTGCTAAGTCAAACTGAATTACCCAGGCCCCTTTTGCTTACTGCCCCACGGGATTTACCCCATCTACTTGCTTATTTGCTTAAAGTAGAGTGCAATGAAGGAATTCACTGGCGGTACATTTCTTAAGAGCCACCGCTAGCTCAATCAATAAAGGTGATTTAAATAATGAAATGTTAATTCACATGTCAAAGATCTCTTTGTACACAACATTTCTTGTGTAGATCTTTCCATCATTTTTAAGCTCGCCTTGCAGAGGACCATCCGTTATTTTTAATTTTACGTCCGTTCTTTCACGAACTCTTGAACAGGCAACATAAAGTTGACCGTCTCCAAATGCAGGCTCAGGTAAAAAAATGCCACCACGCTTAAGCGTTTGACCCTGAGACTTATTGATGGTCATAGCAAAGGCAAGTTTTACATGAAATGGTCTACGTCTCAATTGAAACGGCAACTTCCCCCCATTGGCTAGTACAGTTACGCAAGCAACCAATAAACTATCGGCGACAAACAGGCACTTAAGAGAAAACAGACACGCATATATATATGTGTGTGTGTGTGGGGGGGGGGGGGGGTGAAGTAACATTATCTTCTCCGAAACGGCTGGCTCCCGGGCTTAGAGAAGCACACCGTTGGATTA
Organism: Stegodyphus dumicola; assembly: GCF_044657685.1. Taxonomy (NCBI): domain Eukaryota; kingdom Metazoa; phylum Arthropoda; class Arachnida; order Araneae; family Eresidae; genus Stegodyphus; species Stegodyphus dumicola. The sequence continues at coordinate 106,762,010 of NC_140775.1, forward strand.
CCCAGGTCCGTGGCACGCCATTTTGACCATTCGCGTCTTCTTGGGACTTTAATTAGCCGAGACACTAATTAAAAACTAATTTTCCCCCTACGTTTTCCCTACATTCTCTACTTTCTTGGGTTTTCCCTATTAGAGGAATTCGGCTACGTGCCAAATTCTTTTTTCTCGAATATCTACGGAATGGCACCGAATTGAAATTCGAGACGCGTATCCTCGGATTCCAAAAAATTCTCCGAATCCATTGATACCGTTCTCATCTTCGTACGACTTACTTTCTGCAGTTTTTAATTAATATCTTCGTAGCCGAGATATTAATTAAAAACTGTAGAAAACGGTTATTTCTGCGCTCATTTTTCCGAGTAGCAACAATAAACTATCGGCGACACACACTTTAGCCGCTTAAATATATAAAGAAGATATTTAAATATTTTTGCTACTTATAATACTACACTTAAATAATTGATGTATTTACTGAAAGTTACTATATTTTGTTGCAACGAAAATTATGATTGCTGCAGATACATTCAGGAGGCAGTATATCAAAATACTATTTATCTTTCTGAAGTTGAACCTGTATTTTAGTCACATACGTGAAAATCGCACTAGCAATAGCGAAAAATTATTTCCTTACACAGTTCCCTCCCCTCCCCAGCGCTATAGTTTTTATTATTATTATTATTTATTTATTTATGGCATTATTATTATCAGTTACTTTTTTCTCCTTGTTCAGTGCAAGAAAATCACCATAACTACATTTTACTACGAGATCATTAAATATTGGGGGGGAAGCAAGTTATGGGTCAAGTGAGAAGAAAAAATAAATACGTTCGACTCAAAACAATAAATTGCTGAACAAGGCCATTAGGAGCATTTTTTACACGCGTTGCCTGCAGAACGGTTTTTTTGTTTTTAACGATAATGTATTCATTCGCAAATGTTCTTCCTCCCCCCTGTTGTTACCACTAAACGCAGCATCGAAACCTCAGGTTTAAATGAATACTAACTAACCACGGTCTCGTAATCACAGGTTTTAACATGTCGAAACAAGGAAATTAGAACACATATGTTTTCCTTTGAAACAGTGCACAAAAACATTCCGTTTTCCAACCTGCTGTTCTAAAAATAAATCTATCGGAGAGATTTATATAAAACTATCCAACTTTTTATCTATTGAATTTTATAATTTGTTTTTGAAGTCCAATAGTGCGTAAGGATATCATTATTATACATATTTATGTATTCCCATTTTCATTGAATGTTTAATCCTTTAGTGATCCATAATACTAACATATTTTAATACTGAATCTTTCAAGTTATGGGGTTAGTCAGCTGAAAGCGCCCACACCAGTGGCCAAGTAGGTAAGGCGGCGGCTACATGGGTATTTTCGCGATTTTCTCTGCGTGTAATGTGAATTTGAATTGTTTTCTTTATGAAAAGTTTTTTACAAAAACATTCTTCTTCATATTCAGACAACTTTAGAGTGTTTTTTCATAGTTAAAAACGATTTAAACAAACAAGAGCTATCAAATCACATGTATGATACGATACAAGAGTGCAATATCTAATATAAAACACGATATACTGGAAATATACAGTATTTTCCACTAATATATGGAAGAAAGACAAGCCAATACATAACTGGAAAAAATAATTGTGAACTGATGCAAATTTCTTCAAAACTAATGCAAATCCAAGCTAGGACTTCTGGCTGTTCAACCTTTTCGCTTTATAACGAATAGCAAACACTGTTTAATACTGAGTGCATGCAAAACGGAAACATTTACAGCTCAAGCACAGCAGGAAGAAAATTTAATACATACATCGAAGAAGCTCTTTGCAAAACACTATGAAACTTCGTAAGCTATTAAACAGCAAACTCAGATGCTATTAAAAAATATTTTTGAATACTCTTGAAAACAAGCACAAATCACTAGTGATTAGGAGCAGGGAAAATGTTAGTGAAACAAATGTTAAAATCGATCGTTTTCCATAGAAAAAAAAAAGGGGGGAGGAAAGCAAAATAATTGTATTTCTTATCAGCTGCACAGCATCCAAAAAAAAAAAAAAAAATCCGTTTGCAAAATTAAAGCAGCGAAATAGAATTAAAAACCGTCATATATAAACAGGATTTTTTTAGCATTGCAAATGAAAACAATTATAAACTAAGCATTCTGAAATCCATAGAATGGAAGAGACCTTTCTAACACAGAGAGCGCGAGAATTTCGTTTCATACAATAGGTTCGCTAAAGATGAAAAGTAACAATTACTGGAGGCCAACTAGCTCAAAAAGTCAATAGAATTGGCACAGAAAAATAGCAGCTTTAAGATCAGATAAAAGAAAGAATGATCCGTTAAAATTCTTCCAATTCCATCACCCAATCAGCCTAACTGTTGTAACCTAATTCAAACTCTTCCGCCTAACGGTTGTCAGCGGAATTAAGAACCTACATCAGCTTTTTTGCTAGAAAAAAACTATAAAAAAATAGCATTCTTAGCATATTTAATATAGCACAAGTCTTGTTTAAAATTAGGCAATATTCAATCTTATGAATCTATGTGCTCAACCCCTTCCCCAATATATTACACGTGCTATCTGCTGCTCAGTGTGTTATAAAAATTTCGACATTAAGCTACTACATTTGTAGAACATTCAGGAAAAAAAAAATAATATTAATCTTTTATTTATAATCCTCATGGGAAATAACTATGAAACACACGTAGCCAACCCGTTTTAACTGCCGGGTCTAACAATGTCCAAGGGTTTAAAAAACAAAGATATTTCGAACCATCTAGTGGCTGAAGTTAAAGATGAACTAATTCATTCTCAAGATACTTCTGTAGCAGAACGTAACAGTATTCCTACATTGAGACATACTGCTTTTATTAACATAGGTAACTTGCTTAATCATTTTTGTCTTTACGCACAAGGAATATTTATATATGCAAAATTTACTTATTATAACGTTCAGGTACAAAGTTAGGTAAGATTAGATAAGTTTATTTGTCATGGCAAAGTATTCGTGGCCCATCTGTCTTAGAAAGGATATCTTCACGAAGAAGTTTCTAAGGAAAACCGGCTCATATTAAAATCGCATATGGGGAAAATCACGAAGCAGGCAGCTTCTTCTGCCGTAAAAATCGAACTCTGCACTAATTACCAGTGCTTCACTGACCTATGCACTAAACCACTACGAACAAAAAGTAAACTAAACGCGAAAAAATTACTTTAATATTCAACAATCTATCAAGCGAAATTCTAGTAGCTTAAAAAATGCAGCATTTTTCACAAAAACTATTTTTAAACTCAAATAATCTTTTAATCTGTACAAAGATATGCTTCAATTACTGCCGTGCTCTAGTATCCAGGTCATTTCAATTGTCTGCGGTTAACCTCACTCCCACCCCAAAAAAGTTATAAAATCAGAGAAATAAATAGTTCATTAATTACAAATTGCATAGTGCAAAAACGAGTCATAACATGGTGAAAACCAAGAGCTCAACAAACGTGCCCAATAATAAAGGGTCACACCGTACATCCCGTATATACGGGACTGTCACCGTATTTCACTATCCAGTCCCGTACTGCTCTTTGCCTTTGTTCCTTTCTTCCTGAACTGGTGATGACTGGATGATTCTCAACCAAATTCCCGAAGGAAGAAATAGAACGTAAACGTGCATATGTACAAGTAAGAAACATCGATATTGGCAACACTGGCATTCCTTTAACCAGTTTGTTTATCTAAAATATTATTAAAAGAAAAATAATATCAAGCAAAACTACGAAATTGAGTATGAAAGAGAAATGGCTTACGATTTATGCACATACAAAAAATACTGATCAAAAGGCTTTCTAATAAAGCTATGTGAATACGTAATGTTTGCACCCTAACCCACAATGCAAATATGGAGAGAATATTTTTTTGAATGTCATTTCAAAGAAAGAAAGAAGTTATGAGAAGAGACAATTCTCATTTGTTATTATAATTTTAAAATCACTTGTGCACAGTTTTATAATTATGTTCAAGAAGAAAATGATGTGATTAAGAGAGTCAAATTAACTTTAAAATATGACAGGTCTTAAAAAAAGGAATTAGCCTTGCATCTTTTTTATTAGTCTACGAGCTTATTTTATTAGGTTGCTTAAACTTTACTGACTTTTTATTAGAGTAAAATAAATCCTTAACTACCCCTTTTTTTCATTTTATTTCTTCAACAGTTCAACGCCCCATGTTAACGCTTGGCAATTATGTCAACCCTACCTATAATGTTTCCCCACGGCATCACTCACGACCATGAGCACAAATAAGCATCGGTTGTTTCACTGTTTATGCAGTATTTTGATAAAACACAAGATTTCTGTGAACGCTTAAAATTTCTCATGATAATGCGCATTATAAACCCAATTTTATTTGGCCCTTTTCGAATCTGAATATAACCCAGAAATTTACGTTCAATGATAGTATAAAATGCCGCTCAAATTTTGATTCTAAGGCTTGAAATTAATGAGTTAATTAAAGTATTACGAGTTTACTTAGATTCTAAATATAAAATAATATTCTGAAAATAAGATATAATATTATCTGGTCCTTTGGTAGAATTTTTTTGACTGTTGTTTTAAGAATTCAAATAAAATGCCAAAACGCACCTTCTTCCATTACTGCCAGACCTCCCGGTTTTAAGACAAAATCACGGTGTCCCGGCCAGTTTACTTCTCTTCCCTGTAAAAATTAAATTTGATTTTATAGATGACCAAAAAGTCTAAAAACTTTTGAAGGTCTGAAAGCGTTTTTTAGAAATGTGCCCATCAACAATAAAAAACTTGTTTACTGATTTAACGCGCGAGTTGTATTTGTGGTTTGTCCATGGACAGCTTGCACTTTTTAACAAGGCCATCCTGGTAATGGGAAAAGATAACACTACAGCTTTTGAGGTTGTTGAAGCTCGTAAAGCTTTCAAAAGAAACCTGACAGAAAGAAAGGCTTCAAGCTTTATCCTATGGGCGCAAAGAACATCTACAAGAATCTAGACGAGCAAGTCCGTAACAGTGTGATAGAAGAATTTGATGGCTTTTATGAAAGATGCATTGCATATTTGCATACCCTGGGAGAATAGTTTTGGAAATGCTGAGCAGTTTTCTTGGGTCAATCTCACCAAAACAAATGCTGGTAATAGGGAAAACGCAGAAACTTCTGCTGAGATGATTAACAGCAGTCTTCTTGATGTACCCGATATGCAAATAAACACTAATCAGCTGTATGACCAAGTTGTGCTAGCTAAAGAATATTTGCAGCCAAATTGGGAACAGTGGAAGCAAGAACAGTCTACCAGAGATGTGATTACTTCAAGTGAAGAAAAATTGCTCAGGCTATTTGATCACTTGAAGGAGAATCACATAGCAATCCCCAATCTGATCAAGATTGTTGACTATGCCTTCTACTTACCTCGGACATCAGCACCAGTTGAGAGAGTTTTTCTTTGATGAACAACGCATGGACTGATGATAGGGGTTTGTGCAAGAATCTACGGTTAAAGGCTTGATGACATATAAAATTAGCCTGTGAAGGTTTTTACAAGAAGATTAAAACCAAAAAATACTTTCTAAAAAACGTCCTAGCCAATGAAAAGCACATGTAAATATTGTTCAAAATTTTATTCCTCATTTAAAGTGTTTCTTCTTACTTAAGTAACTTATAAATATTAGCATGTACGAAATAAAATGTTTAAATTTATATCTTTGCGTCATTTATTATTACCCATGATTTAGGTTCCTATTAAGTAACCATTTATTCATAACATTGAGAATAAACGACCCTTTGAAACACTTTAAAAACCCGCCAAGGGTGTGTATCCTTGAATACTCGCGATGCCGGGGGACATTCCGGTGTTCCGGTTGAACATTTCTGAAAGCTAGCAAGTCTACCTTTAAGTCCACTACACGTTTGCATGTGGACACTTCATGTAAATATATTATTTTTACAATGAGCATTAAAAAGGCTAAATTTAGATACAGCACTTTTCTTCTCGGTTTCGGTCATTTAAATAGCGTTATATGTATTTGATGGAAACGGTCCAAAATTCAGCGAATATTAAAAAGAATTGGTCACAGTATATTCAAATTTGTCCCGAATCTCACTCACACAAGCACGCACGCACACACACACAAAACAAAATAATAATAATTTGAACATTAATAAAATGTGGAAAACGAGTTGTTAATATGAACGGAAAGTTTTATTTTTAATTTTTCATACAACCTGCTATTTCCTTAACTGGTTTATTTTTATTGTGGTAGCTATGAAGAATTAAAGAAGTGAATACGGAAAACAGAAGTGCAAAACCATAGTTTTCTGAATGCTAGAACACATTTAATGAATTACTGGACTAATAATGTCAAACGAAAAAAATATATTAATTGGTTTAAAGCAAAGGACGACAATCACGAAGTGCCAATTCACAAACAGAAAATATTGCTTCCAGTTTTGTAAACATACATGAAAGAAATAATAACTCCACAAATGTTATGATTCACAAAAAGCCTTTTAATGAAACCAGTTTTGCCGTTTTCTTCCTTGACTTGGGGCTGAACGGCAATTATTCCTGTTACTTGCTATTTTCAACAATGGCGTAAGTCAGGTTAACCGCAGGCATCGAAAATAACCAGTTGTACAACGAAAACAGGACATTATTCACATAATGGTGCTCATGAATAGTTTAGAAGCCAATTTAAAAAACTTAAATGGACGTTAATATAACCAGAAATACTTACCATTTAGCGAAAACCAATCCTTTTTTTTACGGATTATTCTTCAAGAAAAGTGAAAATATATTTGACACAATATATTGTTGGCTACGTAACATGATTCAAGAATCCATGTTAATAATTTTTTTAACAAAATCTTGGGTTAATAAATTTTTTATCCTCGAAACTGAGATTTAACTCAAAATCTTGAAACCAATAAGCATTTAATTTTTTTTAATCGATCTTATTATCCCGGTTTAGAATCCCACAATATTATGGGAAAATGTCCTTTTACGATTCAAGTGTAAGGGAAGCATTTTTACTCTGAAACTTTGCCAGAAATATGAGCAATATTTCTACATCAAATGAATTTCTTCCATACAAAATTCAAAAAAAGGGGGGAATAAGCTTCTTTATGTATATGTTACCGGCAAAGTATGAAACGCCGGCATTCTATAGAATGCCTAGACATTGTATATAATGCCGGACGATTTTAGGCAAAATATGAACTAAGGGAATTATTACATACTTTACCTAGGCATTCTATAGAATGACAAATGCTCTTTACGCAAAGTATGAACAAAAAGGTTATGATAAGGCTAGTATTTAAAACACGTTCATTCCTCTAAAATATAAATGTTATTTTGAAAATTAATGAAAGAGTGCATTAAAAAAACTGTTCTTCGAAATATGTAAGAAAAAAAGATAATGAGGTGATCTTAATGCAGCGTAATAAATTTGTATTTTCTATCTGGCTGAGGCTGTGAATCGGTAAGATCTACCTGACAACGAAGTTAAATTCAGAAACAATCATAGGTTTCACATCAGTGCCCTCTTTATACCTTTTTGTTTTTTTCTGGCAGGGCTCACAAAGTTGGTTGTTACAGTTCAATATCATTACGTGTAACATTTTGGCAATTGGTTGAAAGTTCTTTTGACATTCTGTCACGTCGTTCCATGAGTTTCCATGAAATACGGAAAATAACTCAGAGTCCATGACGCATTACTGCAGCATAGTACCGAACGCTTTCTTTAATAGTATAAATGAATGCACTTCTGTTTTCCACAAACATCACAACCTAGCGATTCGGCGGCCAGTAGTCCCGTGGTTCTTTCTTAGTAGTCATTCTGGCCTTTTTACATCATTTATTAACTGCTGGTGAGTAGCTTATGTATTTTATACTTTGCCGGTTTTTCATTTGGCATTCTATAGAATGCCTAGGAAATGTGTGAAATATGAATCGTTTCATACATTGCCGGTTAGTTATAGGCATTATATACAGTGCCTAGGTAACATATATAATAATTATATATCAGTGTGCATTATATATCAAATACTAATTATATATCTGTATCCTGCAGTGCATAATAATTATATATAACGTGGTTCTTATGTTTTTAATAAGTTATTGGGATTTTGACCTCTTGTAAAACTTCTTCCCGTATTTCTCAACAGAATGCAAATTAGCTTTTGCAGTATTTAAACTGAAGGTTTTGAAACTCAGAGAGAGACTCTGAACTGCTTCTCAACAAAAACAGTAGGATATACATATGCATTATAAGGCCAATTCTATGCTACGCAAAGGCAGGCTTCCACAAACATCAGATAGCACAGAACAGCAATCTGAGAAGAAGTGGACCGCAATATTAAACTTAATACGCATTTTCTCAAAATCGGACTTATTTGCGATGCTACCAATTTTTGAGAAGTTCTTAGTAACGAAATCATTCCAGAAGGTAATTTGATCAGACCATTTGCTATTCATATGTTTAGAGAGTACAACTTCGTAACCTAGCTTTGACTGTCGTCTTTACTTGTTTCTTTGCGTGGCGTGGCTTTTGTCTCTCGTCGCTTTCCATCGGATTGGCACACACGCAGTACAGAAGGCAATGGTCTCCACACTTTCATATCACTGTCTTGACCGTTCTTGAAATTTCACCAGGTAGCTAGTCAAAGTCATGTGAGCTTCAGAGGCTTAAAAGCTCCTTCACGGGCCAAAAAAGCAACGTTATAATCTGTATCCGTATCTTAAGTTTCTGCAACTCGCGCAGCACTGTTAGAATTGCGCCAGCTCCAATTAAAAGTGATTATTCCGGTTTTTGCATTCTCTCGCTAGCCGAAGTTTTAGACTTTCGTGCCGGTAAAATATTGAGCCAGCATATTGGTTAGATTATTGAATGTGTAGTGTCAGATCATTTAGTCAATGCTTAAATTTATTATTTTTTAATTTACATCGCCACGAAAGGTGGTTTGTTTGTAGAACAAGTCGTGCTTTTTATATTTTAAATTCAAGACTATATGAAAAGGTTTTTAAATTTTCTCAAGACTCTGTCATATTTCAGACATAGCGATAACTTACAAACTTGTCTAATAATATGGTCTGCTGGACTTAACTAATGGTATATCATACTATATGTATACAATTTTATATCATACGCCTTATAGTATTAATGTAATATCATTCTTCACTTGAAAACTATCAGTCCGCCATTTTAATTTACTCACAGTATGACGAGTACAAGCACTAATTAATCTGCTAATAATGGACAGTTACAGAAATGCATACTAATTTTTATTCTTGTGTACGACTAAGTAATTTTATCCAAATTTCCATTTGGATCAAATTGTCTAAATTCAAAATACACATCTTCCTCGAAACTTTGCTATATAAACTTCATCGCGTAGCACTCAAACAGCTTACGAAAAAACACGGTACAGTTAGATAACATGTCTGGCATACAACTTACTTTTATTAACATCTCTTGTGATAATCGAAATGTTAGTGATCAAGAAGGAGCTAGCAGTATTAATAACAGTAATTAAAGTAATATTTAAAAATTTTTGGCAGAATTTTTCATTAGAATGATCTAATATCAGGACTGATTACGAAACTATTTATGAAGTGTTTGGTATTTCAAGAGGCACAGTATCTAAGATTGGTAACTCATACAGGAAAACCGGAAAAACCGCATCCGCTAAACCATAGCCCTTTTCGTCCCCGCTAAACCATAGCGGGGACGAAAAGTACGTCGAGTGATCAGGACAGACGATCACTGAAGACGATTGTAACGAAAAATAAAGTACAGCCGCAAAAGTGACTGCTGAACTGAATGTCGCACTTGCAAATCCTCTCAGCACCAAAACAATACGAAGAGAGCTAGCTCCACATGCATGGGGTTTTGGGGCGAGTTGCAATTCAAAAGCCACTCAGCAGTGATAAAAATGTCGGTATGAGAAGGAAATGGTGGCAAAGTCCTAAAACCTGAATTGTAGAGCAATAAAGACTGTCTGTAGATCAACACAAGATTTGTTTTGCTTGAAATTGTTTCCAACTTCTGGGTGAGTTTACGTAACGTCGTCCCAAGCGTAAGAGACTGTTTGCTGCCGAGAGAGATACATGGCGGGGATTCAGTCACGGTATGGGCATCCATATCTGAGCATCCCATGGGGCCCATTATTGCTGTACAAGGTCCCAATTAGTGACTGCCAAGGATTATGTCACCATTCTGCATAATCACGTCCATCCCATGGTACAAGTTTTGTTTCCCCATGGTGATGCCGTATTCCACGACGACAGAGCTCCTGCTAGAATGAGACGATGTGACGGTCCAGGAATGGTTTTCTGAGCATGAGGGTAAACTTTCACATGTACCATAGCCACCACAGTCACCAGATATCAATGTTATCAAGCCGTCTTCGTGGGCTATTTTGGAGAGAAATCTGCATGAGCCCTAGTAACCGCCATCATCCTTAGCTGAACTGCCAACGTTTTACAGGAAGAATAGTACACGATTCCCTTGCAAATCTTACAAGACCTCTATTTATCCATTCTGAGAAGACTGCAAGCTGTTTTGAATGCCAGGGGTTTTCTACACCGTATTAGTGACAGAAATATGTTTTTATTTCGGTGTTTTCATAATTTTGTCCCACCCCTGTATAATTGAAAATGTTAATAAACTCTGTAAGCAAGAGAAGCAATTCTTTTTTCGGGAGGGGACTGAAATGTACAAAGCACACTTTCCTTTCTCCCGCAAAAATTCCAGCAGAATTTTCCAGGATAAATCTTGCAGCATTCAATCTTCGCAACAAGCATGAACAAATTTTAAGAAACAGTGTACATCAATATATTACTTCCGAGTTCCAACTAAAAACTAAGTTAAAAATTACTGAGTACAATGTCCTGAAATTATTACTATTGCAATCTTGAGAATTCTTCCACTTACAAGAAAAAGGAATTTAAAAACAAATATTTTTTTTAGTTATTCTCTAGTATAGTTGTGTCAAACTCAAACTGCGTGCGGGCCAAATGGACAGTGTGAAAACAGCGGACGGGCCACATTTTTTTCTTTTCCCCTCCAAAATGTAAAATTTTATTAACAAAATAAAAAATATTTTAAATAAATTTTAAATACTAAATATTTATCTACCATACAATAGTAATAATATCGCAAGGGAAAAATTCAAATTTATTTTTAATCTGAAATATAAAAATTTAGTACCTATAAGTTTTTTTTAATTGGTTGTAATGTAAATATACTGACTGACATTAGACTTACACTGACATTTCTTCCAAATAATTCTAATATGTTTAATTCATCATTAAATAACTCACTTTAAATTTAAAATAAACAAAGTATGAAACTTTCAGAGAATTCAAAAGAGTTTCAGAAGCTTTCTGAGAAAATTTATGAAATGGGTAAATAACTTGAGAATAAATAATAACAACCTAGTTTCTTTTTCTTATTTATTAAATTTTTCTTCGAGGCATAAATAAAAATACAGATATATATGTAACTAATTATAAGTTTCTTTACTTCTTACTATATTTCTTACTTACACTGGATAGCGTTTCGATTCCGATAAAGTTTGACTAGAAATTATCTTCATCGCGGATTGTTGATGCTCATTGGTCAATCGTGTTCTTTTTTATATTAATTTTCAACTGTGAAAAAAGCTGTTCGCATATAAATGCATTTCCAATCACGGCAATTATTCCTAGTGCAACAATCTATAACTGAGCTTATTCATTTTTTGACACGCACAACTGAGCTTATTCATTTTTTGACACGCACATAGTGGAAGCTCAGTACAATCGCACAGATCTGAACTGACGAATTGACTGATAGCCGCTCAGTGATTCCTATTTATAGGTTTGCTCAAGACATGATAAGCATATCTAGAAGTTTTGAGTAAAACCGTTTCTAAGGATTTGAGTAAAACCGTTTCTAAGGATTCCCAAACGCGCCATCTAAAAATTTCGAAAAATTGCCAAACAGACAAAAAACTGCTAAATAACGTCAAACTAGCAGCAAAAATTCCGCGAAAGCCTGTTGAGAAGGTTTCTATCTATATCTTTGGTTCCACTTAAGTTATCTTTCCAAAAGTACATGAAAAACAAATTTAAAAAAAAAAAAAAATTACATAATTGAAGACAGTATTTTATTATGAATTAATATTGCTGAAGAGGTCCTGAAAAAATTTCAATGACAGAAGGGAGGCGAAGAATAAGAAATTTTGAGAACACATAGACAAAGATATGTTAGTTCCTTCCTTATAGTACATGAGACTAGAAAATATGTATTTTTTCAACCTCTTCCTGAACATAAAAAGAGATTTTCACACCCTCTTTTAATCGTCGTTTTGAACGAAAAAGTGGAATCTTGGATCAAAGGGCCCACCAGCCGTCAAGCAATAAAGACACTAAATACTGGTAATCTGGCTCGAATCCCGGAGAACTCCGCTGCCTGCAGGGGCGTTTTCGTAGGCTTTCCCATGCATATCGAGTATACAAGCCATTTTTCCTCAGAAAGTCCTCCACAAAGGCATCCATCCCCTTACGTAGATAGCCCTCGAGTGCTTTGCCATAATCAAATAAACCAAACCTTATATCAAGAAGATCCCATGGCAAATCGGACAACAGCTATTAAAAAGTTGCTTTGTGCTACACCACTTGATATACAGACAGTCTCAGTGATTGTGTCACAGATCTAAATCCAAAGGTCTTTCTGCTATGGAAGTAGAGCTTCTATTTCAAAATATTTTGGATTTCGGATACTCAAAGAATTTGAAACGGAATTTGTAATACGGTACTAAGAAATTTTCACTTCAATCAATTATATTTATTATAAATATAATTTATAAGCATATAAGCTAAGAAAACACACATTCACAAATTTACTACCCACATATATATCAACTTTCAGTTTTGCTTCCGAATGCGGTTTTCCTTCAAAACACAACTTTACAACTGCTGATAATATACATTTTCGAATTTACAAACAAGTGATAGGATACGAAAAAAATACAGTACGCAAGCAGCAGCCATTTTTGTAATTAATTTATCCATTCGTACGGCACGTTTAAATGTGGGTTTTAAAATATGTAATTTAAACTCACTTTTACTGGAAAAAACTTCCAGACTAGTTCTCCCCCCCCCCCTTCGTACAGTTTATTAAACTTCCCGCAGATATCATGCCGACCATTTCGGCGATTCAGTGTTAGTGACGACACATTTATACAGAAGCCCATTCTCCGCTTCTTATTTCACGACATTAGGAAATTAAATTATATTGTGAGAAACAAACAACAAACGCTTCCGAAATTTTTTAGCCAAATGAAAAATGTGAAAGTCTAAATAGTTATTATACACTACGTTCTACCGTCTTGTTCTAAAAATAAGACATCTTCCGAAAATAATCCCTAGTTAAAATAATGTGGCAAAAAGAATTCGTTAAAAAATGCTGTTGATTTATTAAGTAATAATATGTTTAGCTTTTCTAATACTCGTATTTCAGAGAAATGTTTGAAACAAAATATTCCGAGAAATTAATTGTTTACCTCTACAGTTCGTTTCAAATTAATTCTTTTAATTTATCTTAACCAGTTCACCGTTTACCCCGAGAGAGATACGTTCACAGGAAAGGCATCGTCATCCGTTAGCGTCGGCAGACTCTCGTCGGGGTGAAATTTGGGCTGAACAGTAACCCCCGAGACACATACGACCAACGAGATAATATACTGGTAGAGAGCGTATTGCAACCTTCAACCGGTTCCAACATTAGTGTCACGTGACTGCTGCGCGAATTCCGAAAGTGCGGAAATACTTTACATTGCTTTCTACGGGACGAAAGACTGCTGCTCTGCTTGGTCACATAAAATTTAAGTAAAAATGGTTATTCGCTGCAGCGCCTACGGATGTAAAGAAAGTTTCGTGAAAGGAGGACTTGTAACCTTTCATAGGTAAGTTAAAACTGCATGATTTATTATTTTATTTTCAGTATTTTTGTCATTTTACTATCTCTGTTGAATTGGTTGGAAAGTTTCAGCCATACTGTATAAGAAAGTTGCCGCCGTATATGACATTTTCAGCATGTATTATTAGCATCAAAATGTATTAAATACTGTGACACTATTTACTGGAATCACCCTTTACAAATAATTGAATTTTATATGTTTTTTCCGTGTATTCCGTTGAAATAGAAAGCTGCGCCAATTGGCGTTAACCTTTTTTCGCCAAGTCGTACGCGTTTTGATTTCATAAACAATTACTGCCTGCGATAAAAAAAAAAACGCTATTATTAGCATTAAATTATTGAGAAAAGATTGTGCGATATGTTTACTTTGTTAAAAAAAAAAAAAAAAAAAAAAAAAAAAGCATCTTGATTCATGCAACATTGAACATAAACAGTTAAACAGCATTATTTTAAAAATCAGATTACTTTTATAAAGCTCAATGCTTTATCATTAGAAAATAATGATAAAGCATTGAGCTTTATAAAAGTAATCTGATTTTTATAAAGCTCAATGCTTTATCATTATTTTCTATAAAATCAATTAAAATAAAAATAATCTGGATTATAATTCTGTCTCATCTACGATGCTGTTAGAAATTTATTGTAATTGAAAAAATGCGATGTGAAAAACTTACCATATTTTAAATAGTATTTAAAAAAAAAAGGAGAGAGAGAGAGAGAATTTTTAACTGTAATATCGTTTTGATCCTAATAATAAATACTGAGTTGAAGTTTGTTACCGTTTGATACATATTCAATATAAAATAATTTTTATAGTTAATAAGATGTATTGATCCTCCCCCATGACATACACATGAGTGTGGAAATCAGTAATTAAGATTGCATTATTTTGTTCCAGTAATATAATCTCAAGAAAAGAAAGGCAATCAATGGCATAAATACATATAATACAATGTGATTTTCTTTTTCTCTTTAGGATGCAATGCATTAAAATTAAACGAGATTTTTTTTTTTACCTTCTCAAATATTATAACAGTAGTGCAATTAATTTTTTAACGTTATTCAAAATTAAAGTTTCCATCTCAATTTTTTATTATTTATTTTAGATTTTCTTCCTAAAATTATTTAACATAAACATCTTAAACAATGGTGCAAATAATTTAAAGCAATTATTAAAAATATAGATAAAATATTCAGGAAAAAAGGGGTTAAGTTATATCTAAATATACTTGTAAAAAATCGAACAACCTAATTCGAGGCCGTTGTCTGCTGACTGCTAGCAGACGGAAATAAAAAGTACTACCTGCCATATCAAAAGCGGGCCAAACTGGCGATGAACAGCCTAAGCTATCACTCCCCAAGAGCGCCAACAGCATTAGTCACGTGGTGTATGTTGGAGACACCCTAGCAGACGAATTCTCTGTGGGTGAGCCGTCTACCTGTTATATGAAGTCGTTGCATACGACGCAGCGACCTTTTTCCAACCCTCACAGAATGAGTCGAAAATCAAAAGGGGTAATTGATGGGTTACTTATCTTCTCAGCGGGGTCGCATTAGGATCACAGCGGGGCTGTTTCAGGAAAGAAAAGGATGGGGACACTTTCTTCGAATAGCTACCTCGTCAACATATCTTATGAGATCCACAACAGCTTTCTCCCTTTCTATTAACGAACAAAGGGATTTGAATGCTATCTTTTCAAACGATTCTCTTTTGTTATAGGCCATCAAGAAAATAATAAAACAAAATTCAAGGACATTTCAAATACTAGCTAATGCCCTTATTTTTACTTTATATAAAGCTTTTCCTTGACAATTAAAAATTACATTTACATTGTAATAGATTGCAATAGATTTGGGGTTGGGCGCAGGATGTGGAAGTGGGGTTGGGTGCAAAGGGAAAAATAGCTGCTCTAAGGACTAAGGACTACACCAGTCTTTGTGTTTTATGTTGCCCCTTAGGGGGTCGTTATTCACCATCCTTCAGTGTGACAGGTACGCGGTTCAATCTGATTTGAACAGAACTTCTAAATAGGCTTTCACAGGTGGTGAAAGGGGGAAAGAAATATTCTGAGCCCAGTTTTATACACAAAAATTTTACCCTCGGATGCGAAAAATGGCACGAAATGTTTGCGATTTTCCTAACGGCGAACTGGTTAAAAATACAACATAAGGCAGCAGAAACGAAAGAGCTATTCCGTCGAGTACAAAAAGGGAATCGTGGAAGACTCCAGGGGTGTAAATCTTGTAGCATTCTGTAAAGAGAAGATGCTGGATCTCCGTATGGCTCGTAAATGGCGTACAGACTATGATTACTTGTGTCAACTGGTGGACCAAGGAAATGAGAAAAAACGCAGAGTTGGATCAGGTCGGCAGCCGTTATTTTCTGAGTTGGAAGACTGCATCTGGGAATGGATTGCAGGCAGGAGAGCAATGGCTTTGGTTGTGCGCGATATTCAAAAATTTGCCCTTGAAACAGCAATTGAATTTGATATATCCACAGAAGAATTTAAAGCATCGTCACACTGGTTGGACAACTTACTTAAACGATATGAACTGTCTCTAAGGAGATCAACATTGTTTAAGCTGGAAGACAATGAAGTTGTTAAGCGTGAGCTTGCGTTTAAGCTTTTTGCTGATGGCATCGATTTTTCGAAATACCAACTCTCCAACATGATTGCTATGGATGAGACCGCGGTATTCCTAGGCCAAGGAGCTCAAACGACAGTTCACCACAAGGCTTCTTCGTCAATTTACGTTCCTTCTACCGGTTACGATAGTGCACGTGTTACCTGTATTTTGGCGATTTGTCTAGATGGCAAGAAAGTATCGCCCTTTTTAATCAATAAAGGTAAAAAAGACCAGATTCAACGTGTTTCAGGAATTTATGTCATTGAAAGTGAAAAAGCCTGGTGCACCCAAGCAGTTATAAGAAAGTGGGTTGATTTTATGCTGCCACCACTGTTGAGGGGTCAGAATAGAGGTTTACTAGTTTTTGGCTTCAGCCAGTACTCACCGCGCTAAAGACATGAAAAACTTTCTTGCTGAGAGGAAGATTGATCAAATAATGATTCCTGCAGGAATGACTGGTTACCTCCAGACACTTGACATTGCAATAGACAAGCCATTCAAGGATCATTTGCGGATGGAAATCAATGAATCTATTGAAAACACAATGGTGAGAAATCATCGAGGTAATTTTGTAAAACCAGGCTTACAAGAAGTTGTGAATTGGGTAAAAAATTCATGAGACAAAATAACTGATAGTGATGTTTCCAATGCACTACGAACGGGCTACTTAGACAAGAAGTATTCATTTAACGACAGCTATATCGCCAGACATGAGAGATTCGGACCAATGATTCAACAGGAATTGGATTTGGTAGAAAATCAGAATTTTATTTATGACAATGTTCCAGAAGAAGATGACACGACTGTAATTGAATAAATTTAAATTTCTGTATTCTGTGTAAAATAAATATCAAATAAAAATATATAAATATACTTTTATTTTTGCCCTCCCCCGAAAATAAGCCCTAGCGCGTATTTTGGACCAAAAAAGAAAGTAAGACAGTGTCTTATTTTCGGAAAAAGACGGTACGCCTATGGGACGACCTGCTAACGCAATAATTGTTAGATATAAAAGAAGTTCTTTTGTTACAATTCTCTCGATATCTACAAACTGAGTCAACTTCGATTATGGAAAAAAGTTTACGTGCTTTTGTTTTTATCAATCTGATAGGTTTAAGGTTTGGAAAATTTCGTCATTCAATAAATTCCATGAAATTGTGTTTGCCTGTTCCGAATTCTTGGCTTTCGATGAGAAATAATGAAATAATGTGAAAATCTTAAATATATATCTCTATGATCTACTAATTTAAGTATTAATTTTCTAAGTATAAATATTCTATATAAAATAGTCATGTTCTAGCCAAATTCTACAGTTAAAAAACGACCAGTTTAAAATAAAATATGCCCTCACACCACGGGCAGCATTATACACTGGTTAAATAAATTAAGAGAATTTGCATATTTTATCGAATTGCATGAAAAGAACTGAGGGAAAAACCACTACTTCTAGATAAAAATGCAAATCTTGTACGCTAAATACGTAAGCGTACACGTGTGTGTACGCGGAGCCAGCAAAAAAACAGGCTTTATAAGCGCGTGGAGGGTAAGACGAATTGCGTTCGCTGGCACATCTCGGCGAATTTCTTGGTGTTATCTTGCTGCAATCGGTTAAATTCACATCGGAACAGTAAAAATGAGTAACCACCAACATTTAGATGATGGAATGAGATGGCGAATTGTGGGGAGGCTAGAGGCAGGCCAATCGCAAGTCCAGATATGCAGAGAGTTTAATTTTACGCCCAGCGGCGTGTGTAACCTATGGAAAAAGTTCCAGGATACTGGATGCATCGAGAGAAAGCCTGGGCAAGGTCGTCCAAGAGCCACGACGGCTAGATAAGATCGCTATTTGTTCATTTTAGCGAGACGTAACACAGGGGCTACAGTTTCTCAGCTCTCTTGGGACCTGTATGCAGCCACAGAAGCCCGTGTTAACAAGGGTGACTGTTTCCAAAAGACCGAATGAGAGAGGTTATTTACCAAAAGACCGGCTGTTTGCGTCCCGCTCAAGTCTACGGACAGGAGAGTCCGATTAGCATGGTGCAGGTAGCATAGTGATTGGAGTACGGAGCAATGGGCGATCGTTCTGTTCACCGACGAGTCCCGTTTTAGCCTAAACACCGATTCTCGCCGTATCTCATATGGAGAGAACCAGGGACCCGTTACCTACCCTCCAATGTCTGCGAAATATACAATTATGGTGGTTGCGCTGTAATAATCTGGGAAGCATCATGTTGGATGACCGCACATATCTCCAAGTCTTTGACAGAGGCTCTGTGACTGGTGTGAGGTATAGAGATGAGGTTTTGGAGTCCTATGTTCGCCTTTTCCCGGGGTGCAGTGGGCCCCGAGTTCATTTTACAGGACGATAACGCGAGGCCACATAGATCTCTTCTGGTCGACGAATTTCTCGAGCGTAAGGATATTCGCCGGATGGATTGGCGAGCCAGGTCTGATACACTTTGGGGAGGGCAATTGCAACTCCCAACCCCCCCCCTCCGAGAACCATCCAGGAAATGAAAACAGCGTTGCTGAATGAGTGGGACCAATTGCCACAGGCACTGATAAACTGCTTTATTTCCAGTATGATATCACGCTGCGAGGCCTGTATGGCTGTAAGAGAGGACCATACCTCCTATTAACCCATTTCTTTTGTGTCTTCTGCAACCGTTGTTTCAGACCTTCAGACTCCAGTGAGTGTTACACTCGAACATGTGTGTCTGTTATACATGTTGAACGTTTATTTTGTTTGTATAATATCAACCTATTTTTCACATCAAATTTTATTAAAATCTGTCCAGTAGTTCTGGAAATCGTAGATCAAATATGTAAATTCTCTTAATTTGTTTCACCAGTGTATTTTCTACGTACGATTTACTTTAGGATATATCCTGGAATAAGTAATTATATACGTGTTATTTTAAAACAGCAGCAACATACATCCTAAATTACCTTCATTAACAATGTTGCAGACAGAATAACACCGGAGACTTATGGTAAAATTACAAATATAAGAAATATAAAATATGATTTTAAATAAATTTTGCCGCAAAATACTATATCCTTAAATTTTAAAGCTTAACACGCAATTCAAGTTGATGAGAATTCTGTACGCGTTCATGCGAAGTTCCAACGTTAACTTTCGATGATGATGTAGATATTTCCATCAAGTAATGGTGATGGTCTTAAATTGGTCGAAAATACAATATATAGTACATCACAGTGCATTTAGCCCGTGCACTAATATGCAATGGTTTGTAAGCAATACCTACGAGTTTTTCCGCATGCTTGAAGCTGTATCATTTTATTTTCACGTACCTGCAGATCTCACTGTGTTCACTGTTCTTAAGCTCTGAGATTCACTCGAAGACTCGAAGATCACGACATAGGTAAATTTCGCTAAGAGCCTTTAGAGATACGCTTTTAGGTAAATTTCTATCTAAGGCTTTAGAGATAACAAATTTTACAGAACACTCACCCAGAAATTTCGGATTAATTTTGTACTATTTTGCTGAAACCAAAATAGATGATTTCGTCGTTTGCAAGTAAGCCGGTGAAATCGAGGATTATTATATAGTTTTTTTTTTTTTTTTTCCCTCGAATAAAACGCCAACGAAGCGCCGTCTAGAGGTCTGGTTACGAAAATTCACTGCATGCACAGCATGAAAAGACTCTGATGACTACAATCACGTGTTTTAAATGTTCACATAACCTGAGAGATGAGACCAGACCTCATCTGTAAAGAAAACAATTATCACTTGCGAGTTTCAGAAATCACGTTTATCGCTTTTATTTTGCCTAAAGATGATTTTACCAATTGCTAAATGTAAACAATAACAATTTAAATCGATATCAAGGTTTTATCTAACTCTTCACTAATTTAGTTCTAAAGTATATCCGGCATATTTGTCAAACTTCTAAGTGCAGCATCCAGAATTTTTGAGGGGAAAGAAGGACAGCCCCCGGGCATACTGATGAGGAAGAGGCCTCCGAAGAACCTTAAGTTTTTATGTATACTTGCCTATATGCAGAAACATAAAAAAGACGAATCTTAAAAGTGGTCTCATTAAAAATGTTAAAAGTTTATTGTGCAAATGGACTTCCTAGAATCAGTCTTTAACTTACATTTCGCACTAAATACTTTTTTAACAGTATGCTTCTTGCGAGAGAAGCTTTTAAAGGTTGAAGTTAATTAAAGTTATCTTCAATCAACAATGATCCAAGTAACACAATTTAGCAGTCCTCTCTACTTGAAAATACAAGTAGAAAAAAACATTAATTTTCATGAAGCTATAAATAAACTTTCAGAAGTCAAAACTGGCACAAAAAAGCTTTTTTTTTATGACAGAAGTTTTTTTATGAAAGAAAAATTTTTAAATCATTAAAAATGGCAGATTTATAAGCTTTTTTAAATACAGAGAGTGTACACACAATTTTAGAAGGATTTCGGGGCAGTTTAACTAATGTTTAGAAGGTATTTTTTAATGTTCGACTTAATAGACTTTTTTCTGGACTATTAAGTTTGTATTGTGATTTCCATGATAGAAGGACTTCGGAAAATTTCCAGGAGTATTGATTTCCATTCCCCTTTAATTTTTTTCCAGGATCTAACAATTGCGGTGGGTTTCGCTTATAAAAAGAGCTTTTAAGAGATCAAAGGCACAACAGTCCACATGTGAAACGTCAGGGAACTTCGCAGGTATATGTTGAAAAGTCCTCTTCAAGTCCTGCTTTGCTGCTCCTCGCCAAGGGGGTGTCAAATGGGTGGAATGGGTGAAGTGCGTCGGAAGTCTGGCTCTTGGTAGGGTCACCCTAGGCATCAAGGTCATTCCATTATACCCTGCTAAAGCAAGCAGGCGAAGCTTTAGACAAAAGTCAGACTTCTACCTCAGACGTTTCAGGTCTTATGGAGCACAGAAGCACTTCCCCCTTTAACTCCCCCGTCCCCGTTGAAAAAGTATATAGTACGCATTAGTCTTCATTTTTACAAAGAATGCAGTGGTATTTTTCGAAGTATGACTTGATATTTTGCCTTCATAAAGTTTCACTCTGAAAGTTACTCGCATAAAGAAATATAATTTCTTCTGTAAATATCGGACATAAAATTTTCTCTTGATGGTACGTTGAGTTCATTTTAACATTTTATCCCAATCTTCTTATTCTTATTTCCCATAAGAGGAGAATCCTGTGACAATCATAAAACCTTTCATTCCTTTCTTTCGCTGTTGACAGAACAGCTGGCCCACTGGATTAGGTGCTCTTCAGTCTATCGGATTCCGTCCGTAGAATTAAAAAAAAAAAAAAAAAAAAAAAAAATCTGAAATGTTTCAGATTTTAAATTACGTCCAAAGGGGCGTTTTTTAACATTTTGTGTGTTACCTTTCTTTATTAAATATCATGTTCCTCGCACTTAAACCATAAGATCCAGTGCAACAGCAATATCGCAAAATAGTTTTAAAACGAGCATATCTTTAGAATTTCCGATACAGAGACTCGCGCGCTGGAGATAAAAATGTTTTTTCTGCACAACGTTGCCATTGCTCGCTTTGAAATCATTGAGTTTGTTAATCAAAAATTCGTCAAAGTTTTAAAAAATAGGAAATCGATCATAAAACAAATTTCAAATTTGGTCTTCCACATGCTCATATTCGTTGGAGGATTACGTTATTCAAAATTCGATGACTCTATGTACCGTTATTTTATGACAATGTGAGAAATATACATACATTTACGCAGATTTTCATTATTTAATTTCATTCAAATATAATGCAGGACTCTAACATTTTATGGCAACAGTTTGAAAAGTGAACCGACATTTATCCGTCCGACGCAAAATGCCAAAACGAAACTAATAGTCCTTCGGGATTCAAATCCCTTTGGACTAAAAAAAAAAAAGAGAGAGCTTAGTATTATGTCCTTCGGGAACTGACTATATAAAACGAAAAATACTGAAAGAACGGCCGGAACAACGGAGAAAAAGTGCATTGTGGAGACACTATTATTGAGACTAAGCGAAGAATGCTGATGACCGCTTGTCTTGCGCACAGGAAAGTTGCTCTTACTTGCAAGCAGGTACTATGACATTGTCGAGTAAAATGTGCTCACAGTTGTAATGCGTACTGACAGTTACACAATTAAATTTTAAAAAGAAAAGAAAGATTTTGTAGATGCTACATTACTTAGCAAATTTACAGTACGTTATGCACTTCTGCTAATTCAATACATATTTTAGATAACTTTAACCATTATGACTTATGTTAGGCGTAGTAATAAGGACATGGTGCAGATACAGATGTAAAGATGAAATCTTTATAAGTAGTTATACATTGCAAATCATGAAGCAAAACAGATTACATATTAGGTTCATAAAAATGTGCATGAACACATGTTGCGATTACATCATGCAAGCATGCACTAATAGACTGGTAAAACTGCATATATCCACATTATGCACTAACAGTAATTACAAATAATAATTTGAAGAGAATTTCATTAACATGGATAATGTTATGTTAGATGCTATATGAAATAAATAAGCCCAATAAAATACGTGTGCAGAATTGATTTACAAAACATACATTATTACGCATAATACCTGTTTGTATATATTTATGGCACAAAACCCCTCTTAAGGCAAAATAATAAAAAATTCATGTACAAGTCAGTGTCCAGTGTAAAATTTTAGTGCGAATAAAACCATGTAAGGCATATCATTTCGTGCAAAACTGAATACTTAAACATAGATAATAAAATTTAAATGCGAGTAAAAATTTAGAACAATACAAGCTGGATTAATCATAATAATACACATTATTAAAGCAGATAATTATTATACAGTAAAAGTACACAAAACATTAATTAATATATATGCATGGACAGTGGGAACTGCTGACGGTACAGTGTCGGAGGAAAATAACAAAGAACTCACTCCAGCCTGTCAGCAATACACTTAGGAATGTTAGTACTGTCTCTAATGCTGCTGAGCTCATATTTGTTCTTATCTGTATTCCTGATTCATGCCGACCTATAGCAAGTCTTTTTAAATGAGACTTCGCTATTTTCGGGCAATCACACAGATAGCGGTCTCTGTCATCAGTACTGCCATAAATTCATTGATCGGTGTCTCTGAATATAGGATATATATGCGGCGTGCCCTGTCAGGTAGTGAATGAGTTACGAAGAGCCGCTATTTAAATTTTGGTTTACTTTTGGATAAAATTATACAATCTTCTGCCCATGGTGCTCGACTCCCAGTAGTTTTACCACTTTTTCATTGATTCACATCTGAGAGTGGTTTTCAATCTTAAGTTTGGAAAGGGCATACTGAAGCTCCTCACGTGGGACTCATTGGTTGCGATTTTCGCAATAACATATGCTGCTACTATTCCTTCAATCCCAGTAAGGGTTGGAACCACTGAAGATTGGGCCTCAGACTTGCAGGAATCGAAATTATTTGTTTTTGTATGATTTCGACTATTGAGCATCTACTGCAGATGCCCTGGATGGCCTACACGCTTGAATTGAATCTGTATATATTACTTTGTACTTCCCATTGCTAACAGCAAAGAACAAAGCTGCTTTTTAAGCTCTAAGTTCTGCTTGAAACCCTAAATTACTGGAATGAAACATCTTAGCTCACGAATGGACTACGAGGTCACCATCCAATCCACACCGAGCACTGTCAGTACCAAGCTCTTCTTTGAAGCAATCAGTATAGACGGCTGCCCACTATAAAGCAAATGAGGATTACAGCTTAAACCTTTTACCGAGATTTTCTTTCCATTGACGGAGGCAGGTTTGTACAACTTCGTCTGCGATAATAAATAGTAATTTGGGGGTGGGGCAGCCATTAGGTAAACCTATACTTCATCAAGGGTCACAATATATGTCCTGCTAAATAGTTTTCAAACAGGGCTCTACATAATTGTTCTACGCTGAGCCACATATCTCGGCTAAGGTAAACATTATGTTTTTAGCTTTTTTATGTTGCAAACGTTGATTTTTAATTTTATTTATTATTGCTACAGATGTATTTAAAGACTTTGCAATTGATTTCTCCGTCGGCGGAATTTCCCTTATTACCAATGATTTAACTTTAGAAACAGTACCCATCCATGCATTTAGGTAAACCGATGCTTCATCAAGGGTCACAATGTATTTCCATTTATGTCCTACTCAATAGTTTTCATACACGATTCTACAAACTGTTCCATGTTGAGCCACAACCTCTAGTAAAAGCTGGTGAAAATTACGATTTTTAGCTTTTCGAAGTTGCAAATCTTGGTTTATTGTTTTATTTATTGTTGCTACAGATGTGTTTAAAGATTGCAATTAATTTCTGCAGAGTAATGATTGATGATCCATTTAGAAATTTTAATGCCACGTATTTTACAACGTTTTTGAATTATGGAATAAGAATATTTCGCTTCGGAAAGCATAAAAACGAAACTTTCAATCCACAGTTAGTTTACATGCGATATTTTGAAAAAAAAGAATAAATTTAAAAGTACCAGATGATATTTCTCATTTTTAATACTATAAGGTGTTACCAGAAATTTTTATTCCAAAACATCTGCTTTCCCCCCTTCACGCCTTATTGAAATTGTTCTAAAAATTTGTAAACATCATCTGTATATGCTTGTCTATTAGATATAAGTTGTTTGTTCTTCAATTTAATATTTTTGTTTTCGAAACAAATTTTAACTTTATTTGACATTTTTTGGTGATCATTACAATAAAAAGGGCGGCCAGGAAGATTTCCGCTCCTGGCCTTGATAGCTGTTAAGTCTGCCAATGGAGGGGCAGGGGTATTCGAGGGCAAGAGGAAAAAAAGGGTGTATTCCAAAATATGCCGTAAGCAAAATACCCCTTAAGAACATGTAAGTGCTACTACCCCAAACTTGAAGATATTATTGATTCTGAGAAAATGTATACATTGTCAGGAGTAATAGGATTAGCATTTGCACTCTTAAAACGACTGGGTCTAATGTGAATGTTAAAAATATTAACGATATTAACTAAAATACCTCGATGAACAAATGATGAAAATATTAAAGCAACAAGAATCAGTGGCAAGTGAAAATGACAAAGGAGAACATGAAATGAGAACATATTTTTCTTTCGTCATTTTCATTCCTTGCAGCTGAAAGAAGGTCTTATTTAACCTTCGAAACTAGTACTGCAAATTTATGCAACTTATGTTGATTCTTGTAGCTTTAATATCTTAATTAATATTCATACATTAACGGTATTGTTAGTTGGCGATTTCGATTCAGAAAAAGAAAAAGATACGACGATGCCGTAGCAGCAGCAGAAGACAAAAACGAGGAACATTTTAATTTCAGATGACAACAGTTATTAATTTTAAATCTGTGTCTATGATTTAAAAATAGTCTTAAAAATATCTGAGGTGGACAACACATGAATTCCTTGTATGGCTTATTAAATTATACACATTTTTTGCTACACTTCATGTAAAATTATTTCCTCGAATTTCATTAGAGATACAGCTCTCATTCAATCAATTGAGTTCTTATTTCGCGGCAAGGCAAAAATGCATAAAAATTCAAAACAATACAATAAAAAGTGTAAAATACAGAAAAAACTAAATGCCAAATACAGTTAAAAACAATTTTTACAGTTAAAATTAAAATTTCTACGGAAAAACAAGCAATTCGGCCAATGGGCAGGAAAACCAAATTTTGGGTGCACAACGTTAATTTTTGGTTTCACTGAGTAAAAAGACACTAAGCTTGGTGCACCAACTTACTTAATTCACTATTCTACTAAATTTCAGATGCGAATAAATGGCGGCCTCGTTAGTTATAGTGCTACTTAAGCGTTTAAATTGTTGATAATTCGACAACTATTGCATGCACATTAACTAAGGGCATAAAAACCTTAACCGGAACAACAGAACAGCATAATTCAACCACTTTAAAAGAAAAAAATGCACAATTTACTAACATATAAGAATAAAAATACTCAGCTCACGAAACAAGGTGGAAATGCGGCCGATTGCAACAAAAAAGGGAAGTGCTTATTTACATGTTATAGCACTCCCATATACAAAATTTCAACAATCTACGGCTACTCGTTTTCGAGTGACCCGATATACGTAAGTGCGTACAGATGTCACAAAAACTCTTTTGAATCTACTTTAAATCCATTTTACAATCCGTTTTGGGAAAGAAAGAGAAAAAAAAAAAAAAAAAGTCCTTTATTTTGTCCGTAAGTACAGATGTCATGCAGAAAAATTATTCAAATGATTTGAGAGCAGTTCAAAGTTGCTATTTTCGTTGAAACATGATACCCGAAATTTTTCACGATTACAATACTTCTTTTATTTCGCATAAGTAAATAAGTTTTTACAAACATAAATTTATTTAAAGTTTTTCGCTAGAACATACGAGTATAATCGCTGTTGCTACTTTTTTCCTTTGTACTTTTTCCCTTAGTAAAACACTCATAATATAATGCTGTGATTATCTTGATGACTGGGCGATAGCTATAACAGATTTGGGAAGTTTTTTCGTGGCGTAGCTTGAATGATGCATAACGAAAGAGAGACATGTAATCATTAACTTGATTAGTAATTGTATGTAGAAGATGTCATAATTTTTATACCCAGCGTACGTCGAGTGGACTTTTTAAGAGAACAATTTTTTGGCCTAAAACCTCGGCTCGATATCAACCCTGAAACCATCTCGATTACACCAGAAAACACAGCACTTCATCTCGGGTGGGGGGGGGGGGGGAAGAGACAGACAAACAGAAAAGGGAAAAGGTCTGTTTACTTTTGCTATTTAATTCTGAAAAATCACGAGCCGGCAACTTAACATTCTGCTCTACTGCGTTCGAATGTCCATTAAAAAACCATTCCACTTCCTTTTTCCCACTTTTTATCATTACATCAGGAAAATTCAGTCGCAATAGGGAAGTAAAATGAAATCCATATCTTGGACAGTGAGGTATTTATGTAATTCAGGAAAACCATTCTAAGAAACCAACATTACTTCAAAAGAATAAAGTTAAATTTAATTTTAAATAATTCTCTTGTGCCATTGCTGCAAGGAATGAAATTTGAATTTA
Source organism: Stegodyphus dumicola (assembly GCF_044657685.1). Classification (NCBI taxonomy): domain Eukaryota; kingdom Metazoa; phylum Arthropoda; class Arachnida; order Araneae; family Eresidae; genus Stegodyphus; species Stegodyphus dumicola. Next base: position 106,789,721 of record NC_140775.1, read on the forward strand.
GCAAACATTCTCTATTCGTAAAAAGCAAATTTAAAGTTAATAAATTTAAATGAAATTTAATGCAAATAAATGAATGATTAATTATTGTTGCGAACTAATCTACAATATCATTAAAATTCTGAGAGCATATTTAAATCAAGTGCAAGTATAAAAATCCATGAATAAATATAAAATTCCAAAAATTATTTAATCGTAAAAAATTTATTTATAAAAATGCATAAGTGAATGATGGTTGAGCAGGCAGGAGACGGACTTATCAAGGGGAAGTTGCCTCCAAACCTAACTCTTCAATCATTCAATTCGTGTTTCGTCATGTAGGCAAGGGTAAAAGTCAAAACCAAAAGTAGTACCAAATGTGGTGAATTACTAAAAAGAAATTTAAACAAGTGGAATTTTGAGAAATTAGCAATTAAAAGACTAGAATTAAAATTTAAAAAAATAATAAATAAGAGTAGAAAACCAAAGTAATTTAGAACTTTAAATTTCCTTTTTACGAATAGAGAATGTTTGTTAAATTCTAAGGAACCAACACATTTTCCCAAGATATCAACCTCTCATGTATGGACTTCTTCCCATCCCGCAAAAATACACATGAAATTCTTTAAAATTTCCTGTTTTATTAACTTTGTGAGGGAAAAGTAAATGTCATTTACAAATGATGGGACACTAAATGCTATTCACTACTGAAATTACATAATATCGCAAAATTTTCTCCTTAACATTGGGCACTTTAAAGTATAAAAATGTAGCACCTGAGAGGATATTTTCTTAAATTTTTGGATTCTTATCACAGGCTTTAAACACTTCCCATTCAGTTCACAGGCTTTAACTTTTTAAATCGAAAAATCTAAGGCAATTTATAATGAATGCTCTATTTGGTCCATTTCAAACTAGAGCACCTTTTATTTTAATAGTGAAATACGTTAAATATTGGTACTCATTTCCATGTACTTAACTTTCTCTGAATATTTCTGAAAAGGAATAAAAAAAAGGATATTTTTTAATATTATTTAAAACTTGTAATTGAGTTATTGTAAAACGTAAGGGAATAATTCTTTTCTTTAAGGTTATTATATATTTAGATAATATTTATAATCATCATAAATTTGGATGCATTTAATAATTAGATTTCTTCACAGTAACTTTCACAGGAGTTTATGAATGAATAAATCCTTCCTTTCAAATACATTTATAAATAATTTAATAAATATTTATGTATTTTGTTAAAGGCAGATACATACTTTCTGCAAACATACGCAAAAATACCCATACATATTTCATATTTTTCATTTCCGGCACGTGCAAGCCTTTAATTTCATTGCATTCATTATATTTTTCGAGTAAAGTAATTTACAATAATTTAGCATATATCCGAAATTTTTACATAAGAAATATATATAAATATAATTTGAATGAAAATTACATGCATTATTTTTAATACCCATTCAAAGGTCTGTTTTTTTTTTTTTTTTTTTTCCAAATTTCTCCATGATGGCATTTCTCCCTTTAGGCAGATAGCCCTTGCATGCCTTACTCCAGTGCTCCGCAACCGGTGTGCCGCGGCACACTGGTGTGCCATGAGTAGGATATAGGTGTGCCGCAATCAAATACATGTATTTGACATTTTGCAATTTTTTATCATGTATTTAATACACAATGACAATTTTTTTTCCTTAATAATGTCTATTTTAAATGTTTTTATATATTTCACTGTTGTGTGGTTGTGTGTGTGATAGTAAGTATGTCAGCATTTGAATTTTTTCGGCACTTCCTTGATAACTCGGAACTCTTTGGTGTGCCACGAAATTCCAGAAAGATTTTTTGTGCGTCGCAGGTGAGAAAAGGTTGCGGAGCACTGCCTTACTCTATTAATAAAACTTAACCTGACCTATGTGCCTAATTACAAATATTTTAACATGCATACTTTTATATTTACATTTAGCCATCAAGTTTCAAACTTTTGACTTAAAACTCGTTTTAGGATACATTCATTATCAAATTCATATTTTCTAGTAAATATATTTTGGCAGAGCACTCAATACCTCTTTTAGCGATTTTACCCAATTTAATAATTCTCTGATAATATCATAAATAATAAACATCCATTTCATATTTAAACATTAACCGCATTGTCATCAGATCGCAATCTTGATTGCCTTACTCTTCATAATATTGCTTTGCTTCGAGTTCGCAAATGTATCCGTCTTCTGTTCCACACATTAGTGTAAAACTGCACATAATTTTACACAAATATGCGGTTACAAGTCAAGGAAAAGTTAACCTATTGGCATATCTGTGTGTAATTTTATTAATTTTGACAACGATTGCAAGCATTTGGTAGTAGTTTTATGTTTTAATTAACCCAAATAAGTAAAAAGTGTAATCCCAAAGTGATTATTTTTCAATTAAATAAAAATAAAATGATAAGTTTAAAATTAACAACTATAAAGCCTCTCCTCTAAAAATTTTTATAAAGTACATGTTACACTAATATGTGGATGACAAAAAAAAATTATTTTATTTAAAACATTTTGGCGTTTGAAACATAAAATAAAAGTAGCGAATAATAGTAATAACTGTCAAGGGTATCGAAAAACGTATACAATTTTAAAGGTACCGTAAGGTATTTTTTATTCTTTAAGCATAACATTTTTGCTAAAATCTATATTTTTGTAGTCCAACAGCTTGGAATGTTATAAAACAAATTCATGATCAAAATCGCTGTTGTTAGTCATCGAAAAATAAGCAAGATGTGATTTTTGTGTAAATGTCATTACACTATACAAATTGCTACTATTCATCAAACAATGAATTTCTTTTATGCCAAATTGTACCGTTTTTTGATTTGTATGGAACTGTCGTGTGTCGAAATACGATCAAACCGCTGTCAAGGGAGCTTCTGGATGTAAACAAAAAACACCCCATCTGGAGACGGAAGCCTCGGAGCAGTGTTTCACTTGTAGTGCAGAGCTGGCCCCTCCTTCCTTTCTTACCTCCATGTGGGGTGTACTCCAACTGCGCTAATGAAAATCCCCCCCGGGTCGAGGAATAGTCCAACTGCGCCAATCAAAATTTCTTCCCCCTGCTGCCTACAGGGTTGCAATTTAACTTTTCGAAGCCAATTGTAGCCAAGAGGAAAATAAAAATAAATAAATAGAATTACATATCACAAGAACAAGTAAAAAATATCTAACAAGCAGGCTAATTACTTGAATAACAGTAATAAATGCGAGAGCTAACAAAGAAAATAAAAGGTATTGGTAAACATACATATTAGCATTACAAACATCTCTCATTTATTATAATAATATCATAAATTAAATAATTATAAAGCATTCCATATCAAAGTGTGCTAAAACTATTTTTCGTTAAAGTAATCGTGTAAATGTTTGCAGAAATTAAATTTAGTTAAATTAACAAAAAAGCTTAGCATGAAATCTATTATAACAACATTAGTATGCATTTGGAACACTGACGTATAAATTGTAAATAAATTTAAATTATTATGCTAAGAAGTTTTTCTAAAATTTATCTAGAAGAAAGGAATTAGATAAACAATACTACAAATTAATATAATCAATCAGGCCTCTCAATAAATAAAAGTTTATTTTTTTAACCAAAACTTAAAAATTGGGATGCAAATGTTTGAGTAATGTACTTGGAAATATCTGAACATATAATTAATTAGAAAAGTATAATTAAATTAATAACAAGCTATAACAGTAACATTAAGCTTAATTTCATTCAATCTGAAACAGCAATCGATCAGGAGCTCCGCATAACTGAAGTTTTAATGCTATTTTACGTAGATTTGAGTATAAAATAAAAGTTGCACTTCTGAAACAAGTGAATAATGTACTGATAATCAACAGGAATTAAAATACAGTGGTTAAAAATATAACTACTTGTCAGAAGGTATGCAAAGTTGCCATGGCTAGAGAAATTGAATGATTATAGAAAACTCATAAAGTTAAGCGCTACAGTGTGAAAAGAAAATTCTGGAATAAAACATGTTAAGAAAATAGATGGAGAAATAATCCTTAATTTATTGATATCCATATAAATTCTATGCTTTTGGAAAAATGTTACATATAATTTGCACCGAGGTATCAATCACCGAAACCGAGTTAATTTCTTTCCTTATTTTTTTTTTTTTTTTTATTAGAAGGATTTGTAAAAAGATATGCTAAGGTAAAGGTGAAAATTTTTGCAATATTTTTAAAGAATAAATTTAAAAAGTGTTTTTACTTCATTAAATTTCAAGTAATTAATTTTACAAATAATTCAGCCTGAAAACTAGGTTGGAAAATAAACTACATGCTGAAGATTAAACTTTGCCAAGGTGTTAGAAACATCTTCTATTACTACTAGAGTTGTGATGCAAGAATTTGTAAAAATTATCACTTAAATATAAATTGGCATAAATACAATACAAAGTATATAAATTCTACATACATTGTAAGGATCCTAAGTTTTACTAACGTTTATTTTATTTTAAATCTTTACTATCACTTCTTATTTTCTACTTCCGGTCAGAATTATAAGCGTTAAGGTTTTCATGCAAAGTTTGTCTGGCGAACGCCAAGTATTTAAGTTGTGGCTTTTTGCCAAGCGAGGGAGAGGAAGCAGAGTCGAAGCAGGCCGCTTACCTTAGAAGTTACGCAGTTGCTTGTTGCCTTCCAGGCCAGAGGTTTTAATCCTCTCGATAAATTTTAAACGTATTGTAGTGTTCACAGTTCTCTGTACTACATACGCTTCCTGTTAATATAAGGCCAATCTTCCACGTTTATTATTCTAAAGTTAAATTAGAGTTTAGTTTTATTTTTATACTTTTACGTTTTGACCCCAAGTAGCGGGTCGGTGTATTCCGAAGTACGGAAGTCATTGTAAATAGAGAAAAATAAAGGGTTTTGTATACCCTTCTTGTGTATCCTGTTTACTTCCCACAGTTTTGAACATAGCTTTAGTAAGCTCTCTGTTCCGAGTCAGGTCCTTGCATGTTCCCGAAGAAGGTTAGAAGGAACATTGAACCTGATAGTGGCGCCCAACGAAGAAGAATAACCATGGCCGAGTTTCAAGAAGAACCTGTGCTGCCTGCAGAAACGGCTCAGAATCCAGAAATGCCAGCTGCCGCCCTGGAAGGATTTGGTTACATCGTCCAGACCATGCGCGCTTCGATGAAACCAGAAGCAACATTTAATGGAAACTCACCGGTAACCAGTTTTTTGCAAAAATTGGATGACCACTTCATGCTCTACCCCGTGCACGAGTTTCAAAAAGTTACCTTAGCTACCAGCGCTTTGAGGGGCCAAGCGCTTAACTGGTTCAAATGTATAGGCAGAAGTCTCTTGGGTCAAGCAGGAAGTCCCACCTATACTTACGAAAATTTCAAAACTGCCCTACTAAAAGCATTCCCTGTTGTAAGGGATCGTGCGAAATTAGAAACGGAACTTTTTAGTATATATCAACAAAGAATCGAAAACCTCTCAAGCTTTATTTTAAGAAAAATTCACGTCTTCAAACTCTTGTATGGAAACCGTCCGGATCCTGAAATAATTCAAGTGATTTTGCCGAGGTTACTGCCCCAAGTGCAAGACTTTATTGAATTAAGAAATCCGACTAACTGGAAAAGTTATTTGAGCTAGCAATCCAGTTTGAAAGTAGAAGAACGGCGGACGTCGAAAGAAGACGCCAATATCAACAGCGAAACCAATTTGGTGCGCCAAGACTACAGCAAACTCAAACACTCGGCTACGGAAGCAAAGCGAATCAGTGGGCAAAGAAACCCGAGCACTCAAAAACAGCCGGCGAACGTCGACAGTTCAATAGCAACCCAGGAAAAAAGTCTCAAGGCCAGTGGAAAAAGAAGGAAAGCATGGAAACAAAAAAGGATTTAAACTAAAACGGATTTCTGCTGACGGGAGGGTGCGGAAATCCGAAGGCCACGAAAACCTCTCTTCCTTCAAGTTAAATACAGTAATGGTGAAAAATTTGACTCTTCCGAAGATTGAAGTGTTGGTGAATAATATCCCAGCCACCGCACTCCTGGATACAGGCGCGCAGTGTTCCTGTGTGGCAGAAGATTTTTTTAGGAAGTATTTTCGCAAATACCGCATATATAATTCGGATAATACGACAGTGTTAGCGGCGCAAGGAGAAAAATGTAAGTGCATAGGTAAAGTACCGTTGTATATCCGTATCAAGGACGAACAAGTAAAGGTGATGTTTTTTATAGTAAAGAATCTGCAAGCACATATAATCTTACGAATAGATTTTCTTTCAGACGCACAAGCAACACTGGATTTTATTGAAGCGTCCCTTAAGCTGACAATGAGACCAGTTCGTGCAGAAAAGGCTGAACCGCCGATGGTAAATCTTGACCACCTCCCTAATGACGAGCAAGGAAGAATCCGACAAGTGGTAAGTGAATTTGCTTCGTTATTTAGTGATATTCCAGGATTTACTCAAGTTACTAACCATAGTATCGAAACCGGAGATTCACTGCCAGTTCGCCACAAACCATACCGATATGATAAGAATAAAGAAAAATTATAGAGCGGCACATTAGAGATATGTTACGTAAAAAGATCATAACGCCCATCTCAAGTAGTTATGCTAGCCCGGTGGTTTTATGTAAGAAAAATAATGACTATTTTTTGACACATCCGAAAAGGTGGAGATTCGCGATTGATTACCGTAAATTAAACTCCATAACTAAATATCCGGTATATCCGTTACCGATCATAGAAGAAATTCTAAGGAACATAAAATCAACCAAATTTATGACGACTTTAGACTTAACGACTGGTTATTTTCAAATAGGGGTTAGGCCTGAGGACGTGCCTAAGACTGCTTTTATAACCAAGTCTGGCACTTATGCATTTTTGCGTATGCCGTTTGGCCTTTCAGGGGCCCCAGCAACATTTCAGCGATGCATGGACATTGTGTTAAGACCTGTTCTTGGAAAGTCCACATTTATCTATTTAGACGATATCATTATTACTAGTGATAATCTCGACCAACATGTACAGGATTTAAGACAGGTGTTTTCTTTATTAAATGAGGCCAGTCTAAAAGTTAATGTCGAAAAGTGCAAATTTGCAGCCCCTGAATTAAAATATTTAGGTTACAAAATATCTCAAAAAGGAATCGAGACAGACGAATCAAAAATAATCGCTGTACAAAAGTATCCGACTCCAAACACGGCAAAGAAGCTCTCTTCTTTTCTAGGACTTTGTTCATATTATAGGTCCTTTATAAAAGATTTTGCGGCTATCGCTGAGCCATTGTTAAAATTAAAAAGGGAAAAGGCAAGATTCTCGTGGACGGCCGAAGCCAATAGTGCTTTCGAAAAATTAAAACAAGCATTAACGCAAGCCCCTGTGTTGAAATTTCCTGAAAAGGATGAGAATTTAGAAATTTCAGCGGATGCTTCGGATTATGCGGTAGGAGCTGTACTTTCGCAAAATCAGCAGCCCGTGGCATTTTTTAGCCGAACTTTAAATCAAACACAAAGAAACTATTCCGCGACCGAGAGAGAGGCACTTGCAGTTCTGTTAGCAGTGCAAAAGTTCCGAGTCTATTTTGGAAAGGCGCCGATAACAGTGTACTCTGATCATGTGGCGGTAACTAGATTGTACTCAGGGAAAAATTTATCCCCAAGGTTAATAAGATGGGCACTCAAGCTGCAAGAATATAATATGGTAATCAAGCATACCCCCGGAAAGGAAAATATCGTAGCAGATGCCCTATCCAGAATAAAAATAGATGAAGAAGGTAATACAGTAAAGGTGGCAATGCTCACAGCATGTACAATAAATTCCCGAGAAACTGTAATAACCGAACTGGATAAGGATCCTGAGTTTGGAAACATTTATGAGTATTTAAAGGATCCTGAAAATTTTAGCCACCAAGATATTGTGGCGATAAGAAATAGGGCGGCCCATTACGAACTAATAGATGGTCTATTATTCTATACAAAAACTACGAATTCCAACAACGAATTTCGACCTGTTATCCTAGCTAGTCTTAGATTAAATATCCTGCAGGAGCTCCACGACAGCACTTTAGCTTCTCATGCTGGTATTCGAAAAACTATCCAACGCGTACGCGAGGCAGTCTACTTTCCTGAACTGCAAAAGTTAACAAGGGCGTATGTCCAGTCCTGCCCAACATGTCAAGCAGTTAATTATATTAATTTCCGCCCGGCCGGGTTTCTAAATAGTATTAAATACGAATTTCCAAATGAAATAATTGGCATCGATTTATTGGGCCCTTTCCCAAAAAGTCAGTTAAATAAAAGTCGCTATCTCCTTGTTATGGTTGATCATTTTAGTAAATGGACCGAAATTGTTCCCTTAAAACGAGCCTCCACGAAATTAGTTACTGAGTCTATTTTAAATAAATATATTTTAAAATACGGGGCGCCCCTAAAAGTTATATCGGATAATGGTCCTCAATTTTGTAAGTAATATATTTGAAGACATGTGCCAAAAACTGGGCATACGTCATTTAAAAATGGTCCCGTATCGGCCGCAATCAAATATAGCGGAACGGGTCAATAGAAATATAGTGAAAATTATCCGTAGTTATGTTAAACATTTTCATAAAAGCTGGGATAACTATGTCAATGAATTTGCTTTCGCCCTTAGTACCGCAAAACATGATACAACGGGCAAAACTCCTGCTGAGTTATTTCTAGGCAGAAAGATTATAACGCCGTTAGATAAATTATTTTATGTGCAACAAAGAGTCCCAGAATTTAAAATGGGTGATATAGAAAAACTAATTAAGGAAGCAAAGAAGAATACGGAAGTAGCACAAAGAAAACAGAAGCTCTAATATGATTTGAAACGACGGGGAGTAACTTATAAAGTAGGGGATGAAGTTTTAAAAATTAAGCATTCACTTTCTTCAAGCCAGAAATGGTGAAACCTGTTCCGCAAACATTGATCAAATCAAGCCCTACTTCGATCGTAATAAAATGCAAATATTCTCAGATCTTTTGCAGGATCCGGCACGGCAGACACCGCAGGCACAAGCTTCAGAGGTGGAAAAACGACAAGTACAAGGGCAAGCCAATAAGAGGCAGGAGCAAGTGAAAAGAAAATTGCCCCGCGGAAAAATTGAAGGTAACAAGAAAAAGAAGCCGTTCCACCGTCCAGAAAAGAGAGTTCACGAACACCCCCAGAATGAAGAAGGGAGAAGGACGACGTATGTGAAGAGAACCAGGAGAAATGACGGCAACTATAACCCGGCTCTAAAACGGAAGATCTACTCATCCGACAGGACTCTCCGCAGCAAATGTCGCCGAACTGCGGAAGGGCCATCAGCGGCGGAGGAAAAGTTACAAGGAAAATTTGAACGGCCAGCAACGAGGTCCAAGCAGGAACACGAAAGAAGTTTCCCGGTTCCGCCAAGACCAGCTGCCATCAAACGGCCAAGACCACAAGCAGAGGAGAAGAAGAATGTATTCAAGGGTGACCGAACTGGTGAAAAAAGGAAGCTTCCAGAGGAAGGCACTGAAGGGCGAGCCCGTACAAGAAGGAGGATAAATCAAACAACTATCTGCAATACCTTTAAGGACTGGGCCCAGAAAAGGATGTCCGAATATCACAAAGATAAGTAAAATTTTATGTTACTTTGCAAACATTAAGTTAATCTTTCATTCTTACTGCAAGTGGCAGATTTCAAGAAGTTTTACCTCATGCGAGGTCTACCTTTATCGCCAAAAGGGCGAGAAATGAGTTGTTATCGATTTTGGTATTATGTTTTTCAATTACTCGCGCGTAAAACTAAAGTTGATGTATAATAGCGTTGTGTAAAGACTTAAATATTGTAAAAAGTTATTGTATAAATTTTATTTAAAACATTCTAGCAAGAAAGAAGTTTTAGTCTGAAAGACTTTTTGAAATGTAGTATTTCAATGTAGAAAGAATTGGCACTTGCTTTGAAAAGAATAGAAGTTAACAATGTACTACTAATGTATGTTTTCAAATGTGTAAAATTAACGGCATGGTGATATGTTCTTATATACAATGTGAACTGTTATTTTAAATGTTAAGAAATACCGTGATATGGTAAAAGTGAATGTTAAAATTTTTTTATTCGTGTGACTGTAAAAAGACTAAAGCATGGCGAATATGTGTTAAAGGTTGAATGATGTAGTTAGGCTCTCTGACGCTACACTTTAGAGTTAGACACTTTCAGAATAGTACCTCAGGGTTTAGAGTTGAAATTAGGGTGTGTTACGAGGTCTTGGTATGTTGAATTTTAACACGTTAGTGTTTTGATTGTAGGAGGAAGTGTTGAACACATAGACATAAACACATTCGTGTTTGGTGTTCTTTTACAACACATGTCAGAGAGCACGGGGAGAGATAATTAAAATAGTAATGAATGAAATAAGAATGTTAAGAGAAGTATAATTATATATGTTACTTGCCATTTCATTGTGTAACATTTCATTAAACTAGTTTTCCTTCCAGATCTCTGGAAGGAACCAGAATTGAATAAAAGCTCCTGTTTGGATGCAGTACAGATGAAAAAAAAATGTGTATCCTGGGAGCTGCTATTGTAAAAACAAATTTCTTTCTTTTAAATTTCTAGTTTCTAGCGAAAAATATTTGTAAAAGATTGGCCTCGCGTTAGATTCTAGAGCTAAAAGTTTTCAACAAGGTCGTTTTAGACCTCAGTTTCAAACTAATTAACTCTGGCGGGAAGTATGTAAGGATCTTAAGTTTTACTAACGTTTATTTTATTTTAAATCTTTACTATCACTTCTTATTTTCTACTTCCGGTCAGAATTATAAGCGTTAAGGTTTTTATGCAAAGTTTGTCTGGCGAACGCCAAGTATTTAAGTTGTGGCTTTTTGCCAAGCGAGGGAGAGGAAGCAGTGAGTCGAAGCAGGCCGCTTACCTTAGAAGTTACGCAGTTGCTTGTTGCCTTCCAGGCCAGAGGTTTTAATCCTCTTGATAAATTTTAAACGTATTGTAGTGTTCACAGTTCTCTGTACTACATACGCTTCCTGTTAATATAAGGCCAATCTTCCACGCTTATTATTCTAAAGTTAAATTAGAGTTTAGTTTTATTTTTATACTTTTACGTTTTGACCCCAAGTAGCGGGTCGGTGTATTCCGAAGTACGGAAGTCATTGTAAATAGAGAAAAATAAAGGGTTTTGTATACCCTTCTTGTGTATCCTGTTTACTTCCCACAGTTTTGAACATAGCTTTAGTAAGCTCTCTGTTCCCGAAGAAGGTTAGAAGGAACATTGAACCTGATAACATGAAAACTTGAGTACAGTGCAACAATATGTGAAAAAGGAATGGATTAAAAGGGAACTAAAAATCCCAGATATGTTTTTTTTTTTTTTTTTTTTTTTTTTTTTTTTTTTTTTTTTGTTAATTATGAAATTCTGATGATTATTAATTAAATATGTATTAGAAATTAAATGTATGCCAAAGTACATCAGGTGGAAAACAGAATAAATATTTAAACGTTTCTAGTATTAAAATATGGAATTTGTAACAAAGTTAAATAACCTTAAAATAACTTCAATGATTAAAAATGGAAAGCTTAATACGGGAATATATTGCAACAATATTAGTTTGAATTTAGAACGACTTGAGAAGTCCAATTTTTTGATTTAATGAAGAGAATGTTTTTAATTAAATTAGAACTGTTTACCTAAAAGGTAAATTTAAAAGTTAAAACCATTCTGCTATCTAAGGAGATTTGTTAATATTTATCTAGACAAGAAACTTCTACAAATCCGGTATTTGATACGTTGACTATTTATCAGTTTTGTGTATGTCATTAATCTATCAATTTTACTATTCAAAACTGATAGGAAATTTATTTTTACTTTAGCACACGCCAGACTTTAAATTAATATTTGTTTTGCATGCACAATTTTTACAATATTGATAAACGAAAATAAAGGCTTGCAGTATCAATAGAATGTCCCATTAATGGCGATAAATAACTTTTTGTAGCACCCAATCTTCTTGGTAAAGAAATAGGGGACAGGAAACGTCGCGCAGTTCGTGGATTAGAAAAGTGGGGGACGAGGACTTTCGATCAAATTTGGCGCAGTTCGTACCCTACCCTCCATGTGATATAGCATGGGAGGGGGGAAGAAAACGGCATTTTTTGATAAACTTCGATTTGCGATGAAATTAAACTGAGAAATAATTTATTACAAATATCTATTACAATTTAATATAAATATTAATTAGCAAAATATTCGTTAAATTAGTTTTCATGCCATCTTTTTTTAATAACCTGAATATTATACAGTGCATATAAAATATTAATAAGTAATTGAACTAAAGGATTTCCAACTGTTATTCTTTCGAATTTGCAAAAGTAACTGCTTCGAGAAATGAAATGGTTTGGTTTTTGGTTTGGTTTTATTAGAATACGGCAAAGCACTCGAGGGCTATCTGCCTTAAGGGAGAGATGCCTTCGTGGAGGGCTTTCTAAGGGAAACTGGCTCGTATGCACGTTACACATGGGGAAAACCACGAAAACGCCCATGCAGCCAACCCGTTCACAGGATTCGAGCCTCGGACCGAACTACCAGTGTTCAGCGACGTTGCTGCTCGGCCGCTTCCCCCCCCCTTCGAGAAACGAAATGAGCATGATCTAGTTAAACTTCGGTAAAAGAAACTAATTTTTGAATTTAGTAATAAGAAATGCAATATATCAGAATGAGAATGTACTTCAGAATTTATCAGTATCATACTTCATTATCCATCATTTCAATACCAAAAAGGCTGCCAAATCATGTTTTCGAAAAAAAAACTTCAAATTTATAGACTGCACATACAATTTATAAGCACATTTAAAGATGCGAAATTTAAGATTCATACTTGCATGTTCCTAAAGACAGTTCAATTCCTGAAATCCCTAAAGTTAAAATCGCTATTAAAAGCTTTCACATTTCTTCAATCTATTTTTATCCTTTTTTTAATTAATCTTAACTTTTAATTAATTTATATTGCATGGTGAAATATTTGCTCAACGCTAATGTGACTACGTACTACGGATCTATAAGTAATATTACTTATTTGAAATGCGTTTACAAAATGTGTAATCACTTAGTCATACAAACGATTAATAATTTCATTTTGAAATAAAATACATCATTATTTTCCTTTAGAAGTGAGAGGTACACACGGTTATTATTTTCGAAATAAACACAAAAGGTATTCAATTAAAATATAATATTGGGTCATAACTGAAAGTCAAAAGATTACTAATTGGTCGCTGGTAAAGTCAACAGGTGGATTTATCACTTATAAGGAATTTAAAAAATAAAATAACAGTAATACTTAAATAGAAAAATTATTAACTGCTAATGCAAAGATACATGCTTAAAGGACTATGACAAAATACCCGAACGTTACTTGCCAGCGGATAGGAATGTTTTATGAAAAATTCCCTAATGTCTCATATTTATACTACTAATAAAGAAAAGTACAAAAGGGTCCACGCAAGTCGTCAAGAATAGGATGTGATCAGTAGAAGATGCAACTACAAACTATCAGTTTGAAGAAGGCACAAATTGCAAAGGTTTACTCTTTCGTCAGTTTATATTCTGCGCAGCACCATGAAAGATTGTGTAGAATGTGATGTCAAATGATAAACAGGCAGAGCATGCATATGTAAATAAGTGATGTTATTTATGGAAAGATAAATTTATACAGAGCTGAAATACACGGGGAATCAGTAAGAAGTTTGACCACATCTTGCGGCAACGCAAGCTGCAACCCTATGAAATACGGATTTTGTTAGTGTGCGGACACTGTCCTGAGGGATGTTCTAAACCCTCCTCCAAAGTTCGTCTTCCGATAACCGCTGGAGGAGACAAAACAAACGACTACAAATCACACCCCACATATGCTCAATCAGTGGAAGGTTAGGGGACATCGCAGTCCAAGGAAGCAATGGAACATACTGCTAGGCTTGTCGGCTAACTAATGTCTTGTGCGGTGTCACGTTACCTTGCTGGAAAATATCTTTTGCAGCCACTGAAAGTAAGGCAGCACAACCAGTTGCAGCACCTCATCAACGTCAAGTAAGGTAGCACAATCGGCTGCAGCACCTCAACAACGTCAGGTAAGGTAGCACAACCGGCTGCAGCACCTCAACAACGTCAGGTAAGGTAGCACAACCGGCTGCAGCACCTCATCAACGTATCATCGTGCCGTCAATGTGCCTCTGATGTGTAAGAGGTGTAACCTGCTGTCATAAGTGATGGCACTTCAAATCATTATGTCACGTTGACAAGCGCTATGGCGTTCAGCAGTAGCAGACGGATTGGTTCTATCTCCCAGACGCCTCCAGACTTTAAGCTAAGAAACTGCTACATAATGTCATTACATTCAGTGACATGGAAGCTGAGAACAGAGTACTTAGCATTCCTGTCGCACAGCCCACGAAAAGAGCCAGCAACACTACAGGAGTAATGCTGATGACAATAAAGAAAATTCCTCGAGAGGTAGACTGGGAGGAAAAGCCAGTTTTCTATTCTCTCAAAAAAAAAAAAAAAAACAATCAGATTTAAATGGTTTTGAATCAGGTTTAGATCAGCGTCGCATTCAAAACCATGATCAGATTTATATGGTTTTGAATGCGACGCAATTCGAAGAACAGTTCGTGAATTTTATATTTTCAAAATAACACCCAGTGTTGCACGAAAAGATAAATGAAAACGAGAAGCATTAAAAATGTAATACATAGTATATGATTTATATGAAGAAGAAGCCAAAACAAGAGAAAAGTTTTAATTGAAAGAAGTGACAATGCGTTAAAAAGAACATAATATCTTTAGAAAAGTTACGTAATTTTTGTCGTGAAAATAAATTTTGAGTGGACTGCAATATAACATTCTCAAATTGCTGCCGATCGGGAACAATTTTTGGTGTTGTGCACAGCGGCAATGCGTTTAAAAGACTTACTGTTTTATGTGCTGGAAGCCACATGGGATTTTCACCTCATACATCTCTAGTATACAAAGTTAAAGGCCACATAGGAGGACTATCACGGGCAAATGAATTCTTCAGTTTTTCAAAAGTTTACTTCCGAAAAACTCATGCTGAATCTTTCATCAGATGCTGTAGCGATTTTAGACAATGCCTCCTACCAAAAAGTCTTCAATAAACGCCCAACTACGGCAAGTCTAAAAGAAGAAATTATGCAATAGTTACTTAACAAAAAAGCACAGTTCTCTAAATTCACGGAAAGTAGAGTTGATGGAGTTTATGAAACAAAATGCTCTTAACGAAAAGTCATTAAATTTTATTCAATGCTCCAAGAATATTGTTTTACGGCTCTACGTCTGCCACGTACTGCTGCCACATTTATGCAATCCAATCCGTTTGGGATGAAATAACGCGATTTGTAAGGAACAGAGCTGGAGACATGGCAATAGAATGACTTATTAAAAATTAAACAAGAAACTCTAAAAAGTGTAAGGAGAGAAAACTAGAAGAAGTACTGCACCCTTGTAGAAAACGGTAAAAAATGACTATGGGAAAAACGATTATTTAATGGACGATTAATGCGAGTCTTTAATTATTTTTCTGATAAATAGAATCAGAACTTTGATATGTATAGTGTCCGTGATACAGAATTAAAAGAACAGAGGTAAGAAATTTCGTTCCTCCCCAGTATGTATAATACTGCATATTGCTTTTAGAGCAAAAATCGAACAACTATAACGGTTATTTATTACATTATAGTTATTATGATTACTTAAATAACTATAATAATAATTCATCACCAAATAATTATTATAACTCATTACTAGGAAATTTTTCTCAGCGCGTAATAATATACATGTGCCTCCTGCTTCTCCAATAAGCTAAATTAAATCTCTAGTTCTGTTCACAAGCTCATCATTAAATTTCGAAATCAAGTGAAGTGATTTTATGATGACGCCAGAGGTCAGGTAATTAACCTATGACGTCACAAAAATCATATTATCTCTGACGTCAAGCGTTAATTTTTGCGACTTCTGCTACTTTAGCTAAGAAATTTCTGGAAATACTGACATTTCCATTAAAGAACTTACTTCCAACAGAAATCACATTAAAAGCACCATCAACAGATCACAATCAGCAAGTCATGAGGTGAAGTTTTTAAAACGGCAATAAGTACATTTTAAAAATTCACTTCACCATTTAGCAGATATAATTCAATTTTGAAATTCGGTTGTTCTTAGTTAAATAATCCTTTTATATTAGATATTAAACTACACTCCTTAACAAAAGTGTAAGTACCTATTCTCTAAAGTTCATATTTCATATACTTTTCAGTCATTTTAAAATCTTCAGCAATTGTTTTAACTCCTCGTCTGTGGACAAATACAAAGCGGTGGTAACACCTTATTCAGCCACACTTGAAAGATACTTAATTTCTCTAGAATTCCAAGTTTCGCCTTAATTTACATATATAGTAGCCTAAATTCCAACATTAATTTTAAAATCAAATTACTTTATGCTTCATCTACATACAAGTTTCTGATCTAAATATAAACGATTTAGTTTCCTCTTAAACTAGACTTAAGCCACTGTCGCTCGATGGCAGGCTGCGACAGAAGTGATAAATACTGCAGTGAAACCAATGTCGGTCGCGAATTTCTACGCTCCACATCAGATAACGAATTATTAAGAAGTCGACACGAAACGCCGTTCTTAAATATGAGTTACGCGTGTTCGTTGACCTTTACTCGAATAAGCCTTTATGCAGAAATTATTCAAATCCTGCCTGATGGGGATTATGTCTTAGATGAGAAGAGGTTTATCTTTCCAGAATATCTCTTATTGCCGCGAGGCCGACTTCGATGAGAAAGAGTTAACAGAACCGATTTTTTTCAACGGATTCTCGTGTTGCCGGGAGCTAACTGTGGAGCATCTATGTACTTCTCCAGTGCAAAAGGAGATATTTGCCAACAACAGCAAAAATCTTCCGCAGAGCAAAGAAAAAAAATTATAACGGAACATATTCGGCTCCGGCACCGCCCTGTTGGTATGGCGGCTTCGCAAGGTCACAAGCAAATTTATTTAGTACAATGAGTGTTAATTTCAGTGTCATTTGTTCTTTTCAAAATGATTCATTACACACAAAACAAATAAATGATCCATAATTATACTCTGCATAAGAGAAAAATTCTCAACATTTTTTTAAAAAATAATTTCATATACAAAAATTTAACTATACCGTTCCACAATTAAAGAAATTTTACACTTTATGATATTGTCAACATCACAACAAAATAATAAATCCGTAAAACCGAAGCTTCAAGAAAAATCTCTCTAATTTTTTTTTTTATTAAATTTCGATTTTGAAACATTACGAAACACAACATAAAAATGAATTTGAGTAAATAGCAAAAAATAGAGTTTCGTGATTTTTGGCAGCATATTAGTTTAATTACTAGGTTTGATGGGGCTGATGCGTTTCTCAGATGTCATTGTAATTCAGTCGTATGTTACAGGCATAAATCTATGATAAAGGAAATAAACTCGGACATACTAATAAGAGCTCACAAGCAAGAAAATTCAAATCAGTGTGATCATGACATCCGAAACATGCTATCTTCTACATTAAACTCAAACAATCCGTGGTGCTGTCACACAAGATCTTCATAATTATAGCATCACTGAGTCCTATCGTTTGGTCAGTTCGCAACATTCACCCACCCCGATAAACTATTAATTCATAAACCATTGTATTCCTCCTTTCTCATTCACTTCTAACGAACAGAGCAACTTTAAGACACGGCATTTGTGTTGCCGTTGGCCAAATGAATAATTAGTGCATATACGTACGTATTTTTTCATTTCAAAAAGGATTACATTCAGTTACAACCGCCATTTACCACAATAATCTTGCAATCCTAAATAACCACATTATGTTAGCAAAGTCGGAATCGGACGACGATGAAAAATATTTGCTTGGCACTTCATGCTCAGATACCAGTATTTCAACAGAAGAGTATGACAGTTCCGAAAGTGACGATGAAAATGAAACTCTTTCAAGCTGAACCTGGACGCAGCTCTGTTTGATTAACTTTCCTCCAGCAGCTCCAAGATTCCCATTCCAACAACCACAAGTGGATGCAACACTTGTGGTTGTGGGAATGGACACTTTTTATTCATGAAAAACAATAATTTGAACTATTTTTCGATGACAATTTGATTCACTCCATTATGGAAGAGACTAATAGATATGCACAGCAGTCCATTAAAAGGCAACATTTGAAGCCTAAAAGCCGATCAAAAATGTGGGTGCCTACAATTGACCATGAAATGAAAATATTTCTGTTGCTCCATGTTTTACAGGGTATTCAGAAGCTCAATGTCTCAATGTTTTTGTCAAAAAAGACATGTCTTGAAACTCCATTCTTTCGCAAAGTTATGTCCTACGACAGATTTCAAATGATAAGAAAATATTTACATTTTGTGAACAATGAAGAAGTCGACCTTGAAACACACCCTAATGCAAAACTGCACAACATTTGACTGATTCATGTAAAAATCTGAGGGTCATGAAATTCATGACAGTTGATATTAAGTAATAATATTTTTGTAATAGTGTATTATATTTATCTCGAAAATTATGTCATTTGGTTAGTTTTTTCTATAATGAAAGCTCAAAATTGCTATAATCCATTAACATTTCCCATATGTGAAAATGTTGAATATAGTAGTTATTTCGTTTAAAATTTGTTTTTAAGAAAAAAAAAAAATAATCTATTTCGAACATTTTGATGATAATAACGAACAAAATTAAAGAGGAAAAAACATTTTCCATTTTTGGCACGTTTTTCTCAAATATATGATTAAAATGGATATCAATTAAAATGGAATCCATACGAGATCCACATGGTACAAACGCTGCAATCTCAAGACCCGCATCAATGAGAATAACCGTTGATAATGCAAAGCCTTGGAACATTCTGTGATCCGACAAGGTACATTTTGCCCTACATGGAGCAATGAATATTCAGACTTGTCACGTATGGGGGTACTGCAAGTTCCAATGCTGTGCATCAACAGCCTCAGAATTCTGATTATGTGACTGTAGGGTATGGTTTTTACTGCTGGCTTCCTTCTTGGACTTTTTTAAATACGCTTCAAAACCTTAAAAAGTGTAATGTTATGAGTGCTCGTTATTGCACGCTTCTGCAGCAACTAGTCATTCCTAAGGTAGGAATGAGAAACAAGAACGAGAATATTTAGAGACACTGTCTTCACGCAAGAAGACGGTACAACACTCGGTATTGGCTGACACATGAAGGAATTGTTTGTTCTCACTCTGGATGTGATCGGTTAATTTCGAGAAATTTTTTAGAGTGCCTGAGCACCTGATTTCGGGTTGTAGGATTCCAGAGAGAGTGTGCTTAAGACAGAAGCATTACAGACTCTATCTGAATTGAGAGCAAACGTAACATGCTTTTGCTGTAATTCCCCAAGAAACCTTTCGAGCTACTGCCGAAAAAGCTATACCGCGCTTTGAACATGTGATTGATGCAAATGGAATACACATTAAATAAATACCTTGATTAAACAGTTTCATGTTTCCAGTTTCTCTCTCTCTCTCTTTTTTTTTTTTTTTTTTTTTTTTTTTTTTTTTTTTTTTTTTTTTTTAATGCATCACTTTTTCACCTGGTGGTAGAAACTTAAAATATTAATTTTTTAATTGCAGTTCTCTTTTTCTCGTGGTCCATATAACGTATATACGAAGCTTCAGTGAAATCGTAAAGCAGATTTACATCGGTCTGAGTAGAATGCGTTAATTATAATTACTCTGAAAGTTCGCAAATGCACAGCTATAGCAATTAGTCCAAAAGCTTAGTTCTTATACAGACGTTATTTAACGCACTAACTGCTAAAATGAAAGTTAACATTAGAATTCCACAACAAAAATTTTATGGTAACTATTTTTAATTATCAAAAAAAGTCATATATCTTGTCAAGGGAAAGGGGAAAAAACTTGTGCTTCCAAACTTAGAATACACCTCGCGGTATCTAGATGACTAACTGATTATGGCGAAGAAAACAAAGGCACATAAACGTTTAATACATTGTGTTTTAATACACACAAAATGTTTTCTTAAGTATATCACAGGAATATCACCAGAGATCTTACAAAAAAAAATCGGAGAAAACGAGCAAATTCAGCTTAATTCTCAAGCGAAGTTTACAAAATCGTTGAAAAACACATATCATCCATAAATGAAAATGATACACGTTTACAGAATACCAACTAATAACACCGTAATGGCAGCCACACGAATTAACGTAATGACACCACGACCCCTTTCTCATGGGCATCACACAATCATATTAGCTTTATTCACATATAAAACCGCGGAAGGTCACGTGTCGACAGCTAAGAAGAGAGAAGAAAAAGGAACGAAACTGAATCACCAATAATACTCGTATTTTCAAGCACATACACAAAAGAAAAAAAAAAGTAAAGTATTATTATTTTTCAAAAGATTCTAATACTTTACTTTAAACATAAAGTATTAAATCTTCTGAGGAAAAAGTTAAGGCATTCAATAAAACTTTAATAAAATGCATTACAAATACTGTAATTTATTACATAATATAATATTTTCAAATACCTCTGCATAATATATCGAAGAAGAGAACGCTATAATAAAATTCAAAATTAAACATAATTCACAATTAGACAGACATTTATTTTATAGAAATACATTTTGCTTTCTAAGGAGACAGGCAAGGGGTGGCCTTCTTCAAATTGGGGGGAGGACTTTGCCGTTTCAGCCCCCCGCAAAATGCACAGTTTTCCTACCTAATTAACTCAAATTAAGGCTGAATTTTGATTCCAGACTTTTGAATGCCATCAGGTGATAAAATGCTACTTATTCAAACCCGATTAATAAAATTATAAGAAGAAACCCGAATTTTCATATTAAAGAAAGAAGCCGTTCTTAAATATTTTTCTTAGTGTTCATAGAAGCAAGATTTTAAGATTCTTAATTTTAAATTCAAAATTGCCTGGATAATCATTGCATACCAATCTCAGGAGCAATTGCGCAAGATTTTATTTTTTTAAGTTCTAATAACACGTAATTCATTTTATTTTAATATATATATTGTGCACGGCAGAGCCGGGACAAAAGGTGAATCACTAGAACGGGCGCCAAATTGGCTGTACGAATTCGAAAATTACTTTAATTATGTTTTTAAATTTATCAGTTATTATTAGGGTAAATAAGCTTCGGCAAACTTAAGTTAATAGAACAATAGGAAAAAATTGCAAGAAAACCTGGAAATTAATGCATTGCGCATTTCGATGTTATTTCTTATTTATCAAAAAAGAATTTTTTAACATTTTCATTTGAAAGTATAAATAATTGGCTGTATTATTTTTCTGAATTTATAAAGCTACGATTAAAAAATACTTTAAGAATTATGCTATAAGAATTATGATATTTTGATTTAATACATTTACTTTTAAATACAAATATATATACAGAATTAACCTTTTTGCCTCAGGTGAAAAAATATCTCAGCACGGCTCTGATGCATGCATATATTTCTCAAAAATTCACTCCACGAAAAAGATTTTTTTCATTTATTTCAGTACGATGTGGACAACAGGAATAGTTGGAAGACTTTAATGAGACTCTTGTTGCCCGTATAAAAATTCACCAAGAAACGGCGACAAGGTTTTTCACAAAGCACCGAATCAAGAATTTACGCAACTTCCGACGATTACAAAGGCAAGTGCTGACTAAGAACCACATCCATTCTCACTGGCAATGAGTCAACGAGAGACAAGATTACGAACTTTTATAAATAATGACTGGTATATTTTGGTGGATAATTTCCTTACTGGAAACTTCAGATAACACACATGACAATATTATCTACAGTGCATGAAATTTGCTCAAAATCACCTGCCGAAAATTACGAATCTGAGGAATCGGAATTTTTCTAAAACTTAGAAAAAGCTACTCAGTTATTAGTTATCTTACTTCATTCTCTCTGAAGTTAAAAAGGTTGTTTTAAAAACTTGAAATTTTTTAAACCTGAATATTTTGTTGAAAGTTTTAATGGTACTTATAGAAAATATTAAGTTAAAAAAATTTATCGTTGGTTTATTTAGGATTTGTAAATTATTTTGTCACATTGCTCTACAAAACAATTTTTATATTATTAATTTTTTAATTATTTTGGTTAATCCTTAAAAAAACTGCCTGTGCTCTCCAATGCCCCACCCTTAAAGTACGATAGTACCTGTGAGTTTTTAGACAGAAATCACACTAAAATTAACTGCCCCTCTTCGTGCGGTCAGAGGATGCCGCTCCGGAAATCATTACGTAATACAATTAGATGGTCAAATATTTGAACAATGGTCCAAGTCATTACTGTGCCGCCGCCATCTTGGATCACGTGACATTCGGAAGAGATGCTACCGATGCCATCTTGGATCTACCCGAGTAATGACGTAGACAGGTTGAATTCATGGACCTTATAAGAAATAGACTAACACAAATGGGTTTTCTCCCTTGTCTGAGGCGTTCCCGGCTGTCACCTTGATCACATCCGAAGGAGTAAGGACGACTTGCATAAATTTAATAGTGGTTGCCTATTGCAGCGTGTATAATTGTTAAGAAAAAGCTGGTTGTAGCGCCTCATTTCACAAATTAGAATTTCTACATATTTTTATTTTTGAAATTGAGATTGATTTTAAAAAATTTAGCATATTTATCAAGCATAAATAACGTTCCAAATAATTATAAAGCTATTGCATGCTTTCAGGGCTGGATATTTTTTTAGCTTTTCCTATGCTGTAAGGAAATTTGTAACTACTTCTTTTAGAAAATAATATTTTAAATCTGAACTAATAGAAAATTTCAAACAAGCGATTTTCTCTTGCAATTTTTATGCTTTTAATTGGTGTAAATAAGTAAAAAATACTAAAATATTTAAAAACGAATTTTTTAAATTTTTGTTTAAAATTCTAAATTGTGCTCTTTTTTAAAATTATACGAGTAGATGAATATTATAGCACAATTTCTATAAAGGAATTTTATTTCAATTATATTTCATAATACATCATAGTGATAAACGCTTTTGACTCCTTAAAAATTTTTATACATTTAACTCTAATATTAAAATTGTATTTAACCGTAATCATTAATTTTGCTTGTATTTTATAGTGATTATTTTTTAAATGTTTTAGTTCTGCATAAGATTTTTTTTATTTACTGTTAATTTAATTTATTAGCGCAAGGGGGCGGTAGCCTAGAAAGGCTGTTAGTTTCGAAGTGGCATTTTGCGCTGTTTTACTATAAATGTCCGTGTCTCCTTGCAAATTGTTGTTACCAAATATTATCGCCCTGTATTTTCATATTTAAAGAAATTAAATAATGAAGAATCTGCATGAATACATGTATGTTTCTCGCACTGTGATAAAAACGACAGTATCAGAGCCACTAAATTTTGAATAATATAATCCTCCACCCGAACATGGGCATCTGGACGGCTGAATTTCGAATTTGTTTTAATCTATTTCATATTTTGTAAAACTTTAACGAATTTTTTATTAACAAACTCAACGAGTTCAGAGAGAGCACTGTACGGAAAATAACAGTTTTATCTCCAGTGCGGAAATTCTAAAGATATGCTGTTTTCAAATGTATGTGGTTTACGGGCGAAGAACATGATATTCAATAAATATAGGTAGCACACAAAACGTTAAAAAAAAGTTCCTTTTGGGCATAATATAAAATCTGAGTGCTTCTAGATTTTATTTTACCTTTTTTTTCCCCTTCATTACACTCAGAAAATTTTATGCTCCTAATTTTATAAATTACTAAAATAAATATTCCACTTTAATGTTAATAAGTTAATGATGATATAATCAAATAAATGATTGTTTTGTAATTTTATTATAGTTATAAAAATCACTGCCTGAAAATGGTCATTAATTTTTTTAAAAAAAGTTATCAGATCTTGTTTAATTTTACCTTATTTATTTCAAAGCATCACGTACTATCAATCTTATTTAATTTTACGTTATTTGTACGCAAAATTAAGTTCATAAATTTTGTGCCTAGAGTTTTTACCGTTTTACCAAAGTAAAGATGTTTGTACAAGAATTACGCGTGAAAAAAATGCGCGAAATGCAGTAAAAAGTGCTTTAATGACATATATTAAATCCTATTTGGAAAAAACTGTGGCCTTTCAAAATCTCATCACTATACAACGTATCACATTTAATAATTAAAAAGAGTTATGTGATACAAACGCCATAGGTTTCAGTGTTAAAGTAAACCAGATCGTCCCTTTTCTTTCTTGCCGACATGTCGGTGACGCGCGCCCCGCCCACTGAGTTAGTCTATCTCTTATAAGGTCCATGGTTGAATTACGTTAAACATGACGTTTTATTCCGTGGCAACGACGGTTTTTGCGGCAACAATTCCTTGAACCACGTGTTTGGGATAACATCAGTTTCTTGTTTGGACAAACTTTTCACACAATGGCGTGAGAAGGATATCATCATCAATACCTATCTGAACATGTGTTTTCTACAGAATGGCGTCTGTCTCATCACACCTTTATGTGCTTCATGCTCCACCTTTTTATTCATGTCTTTCCTTGCTTTGGGCCTGAGTGTACGCACGCTTTACTGTTTGGACGACCGACTATCATTGTTAATTATTTCATTACATTTTTATCTTGATTCTTCACCATTCAAGCATGGATACAGTACAGCAATGAAACAATAACGCTACAGACGTAACTTCTTAAAAATACTGTTTTTTAGAATTTCAATCTTTAGAAAATATTTATTTAGTATTTTTGAACTTGCAATGTACTTTTAATTTGCCTTTACTTTTCAGATACGTCTAAGAAAGAACCTACACCTTTAAATGAAGTATTGCACAATCTTATTCGAACACAAGATAGTCCAAAATAATCAGATTATCAGGAAAGATCCTGTACTAAAAGAAAAGAAGAAGAAATAAGGCAGTTCCAGAAGGGGAAAAAAAAAAAAGAAAAAAAAAAAAAAAACATGTATTAGCGAAAAGGTTAAATTTTTATGAGTTGTTACCCGAAATTATTTTATGTATCTAATTTACATACCAAATGATTTTCTTTTTCAGCGCAAAGGACTCTTTACAGAAGACGCTTATCTACCAAATGACTCTCCCCCCTCCCCAACGCAAAGGTCTCTTTACTGAAGACTCTATTCCAGAGGAACTCAGTCATATTGGTAGTAAAATTTTCGTTGGACATATCATTTACAAGAGAAGAATTACTATGTCAAATATGGTAAATCTTAATAGACAACGGGAAGTGAATTTTTAGATTTCATGGTGTTAGCTTGGAGTATATTCCAAGCTAACATACTCTAGTGTTACGTAATTTCTATAATCTTCTTGTATCAGAGATAGTTAAATGCTTTACATCAAGGATTTTTTGGATATTTGTCACGACCAACATGACAATGAACAAACAAGACCTACTTACACTCAATCTGGAACGGCCTATGAACTTTGTTGTCATGTGTGATGATTCCCAATTCACTTTGGAACAACTCTCTCCTCAAGGAGAAGAAAAAAAATAGCTTTAAAACTGAAAATACTGATGACAATTGAGAAATACTGATGACAAACTTTAGCCCTATCAATGACACTGTCACCAACCTCGTTATCAAAATACGAACTCTTGCGAAGACTACGACAACGTATCCGACAAAATTATCAATGAGGAAAATCGGCCAGAATTTTTAACACTTCTGTGTGAACAGCTTGCTTCTAAAGTATTTTGACGACATTGCTTAGAGAGCTGATTCAACAACAAGCAGATCTAAAATATCCCATGCTAATAGTCTCTTGATGTTCATACAAAAGAAACTACGAATTCTCCTGCTGCAAGATTAAATCCTGTTGATATAGCCAAACAATTTTACAGTAAAATTTGGGTGGTAGAGCTCTATTTATACAGAAATATTTGGGCCAAAGAACTTCATTTACTTTTACGTAAACCTCCTCAGTACATCTCCAAGAACTTTTTAAAATCTGAGAGGTTAAATCGTGTATTAAACGAAGTAAAAGAATTTTTTTTTTCCTATGAACACAGAACAGTATGGTATTTACTGAATATTTGTAAAATAATTATGACGTTCCATAAAATATAATTTTTCTTTTACAATGACCACATAACTATCTCATTGTCAAATTCAGACACTATTTAAATGAAAGATAAAAAAAAAAAAAAAAAGTTATAGTCGTAATCCCAATGTTCAAGCAGTTACATAACTTTTTAAAAACATATTTATTTAGTATGAATGTACTAATTTTAGAAACTATAAACGCTATTATTGTTCTTAAAAATATATCATTACTTGTCTAACCTTTGAGATGTTAAATGGCATTTATTTTCTTTCTTGTACGTGTTCTTGTCATACATGTATGTTTCTAGAATCTTTACATAAGCGAGTTATTAGCTCTACAGTGTTACACACTGCACAAATGAATATTACTGTATGCTTAGATCATAACAACTGCTGCAACGGAAGCAGGTCTGGCTCAAACATACTGGTATCCTCAGGTCCCCGCGAGTTTCGGTGGTATTGCTGCTTTGCAACTTGCTTTAATAGGTCAAGTGAAAACAAAAGAAATTCGGAAATGACTGCAATCCAGTGATTCTTATACTTTGCACTCGTCTTTGAAGCACAAATTTTGTATGAAAAAAAAACTATCCGTAAGAGGCTTTAACAAGCAATTTCAGTCCGATTTAGTGGATATGCAATCCCTGGCATCCTTTAATGATGGGTACAAGTATTTACTGACCTAGACAGATACTCTTTTCAGATTCGCTTGGCCTATTCCTCTCAATAAACATCTTTGTCCATCGAATCTGCTTTCGAAAAGATATTTTCGGAACGTTTATGCAGGGGAAGAGTTTACCTCTCCACACGTTGACATGCTACTGTGAGTTTTTATTTAATCTGGCAGATCTTTTAAAGTCATTTAAAAATCTCCGTGGAATATTGAATTTTTTTCAAATTTCTCTGAAAAAGAATAAATAGCTCAACCAGTATTACAATGGACATCTAATTTTTAAATCTTTTTTCTGAGTCATCTGCATTTGGAACCTCGTTCGTGCACTCGCATTCAAACAGCTTCCTTCTTTTACCTCTAAAAATGGGCTCTACATCTAATATTGTAGCTAATTCTTTTGCTCACTATAGTGCTTTCGCATGTCTATTTGCACGATAATCAACTAAGTAATCAGTTACACTATTCATTAGTGATCTCAAAGCAAAGTGCTTCAATTCTTTGATTTTTCTGATATCTCGCTTGGAGAACTACTTCATGTAACTTCTCATCACCATGCCCACTGCGGAGTTCATTCATGTAAGCAGGTAAATACTGCTATTGCAGTAGATAGCCTGCATAATCACATATCAAGGTATCATTAAAGAAATTTCAGTGGCGTCCCTAGAGGGGAGCAGAGTGAGCGGGCCGACCCGATCGGCACATTTTTCGGGGTGGTATTTTTTGCGTGAAACATTATTTTATAGGAGTTACCCACATGGATCGTCGAGGCAGGTGAAGAATAATGAGATTCTAAACTGCGATATGAAATTAAATAGAGAAGAAAAATAATTCTTACTCTAGATAAAACATATAAAGAGATTACCGCTAGATTTCAAATGCTGCATACTTTTGTTAATACCTATCCTATTCCACCGATACTGAATGAAATTACGATTAATTAACTAAATTATGATGACGGTGACATTAATAAGGAAGAATATTTATTTCACATTATTTCGGAGTTTTATTTCCATTACTATTAAGGAAAAAGAAACAGAAACGAGGAAAAGTGGTTCTTTTGAATTTTCGTACTTTATTCTAAAATACAATCACCAAAACAAAGTTTCAAATATTGTTAATTGCGACAAGAGTTTTCTAAATAAAAATAATTTACGAAGTATTTAAGAACTGCAAACGTTTATCTGTACCTAAGAAATTTTTCTATACCATCTACATAACTGCAAATGGAGCAACCAAGTAGATCTCTACAACGTCATCAATCGTTTTGGTAACAAAAAACAAAGAAAATAATATTATAATTTTAAAATGTTGGAATTTAAAGTTTTTCTTCAAAAACAAATCTACAGCTTTTATTTATCTCCCTATACGAAATTTTGGCATACTTTTAGTTGTTTGTTTGTATATCAAGAGATGGAGCTGTTTATGTGAGTATCGTTTGCTTCATTTTATTGTTGCAAACAGCGTAATATATATATATATATATATATATTGTTCCTTTTTAATTTTGAACTTTATGTATGGCAACAAGATAATTGATTGATAGAATTGTGTTTGTGACAGCCATGTAGAATGGCTCGCTTATTTTGTATCAATTATTTCGCATCGCTGACATATTATTTATAATTAGTGTAATGAAATAAAAGTAAAGGAATACAGTCCATTTGCTGATTGATTATTGCTTGTGAAACATATTAAGTAAAGATCAGGGGCATATTCAGGAACCGTCTTAGGCGGCAAACTCAAGGACCGCCCCGGGCAGCAAAAGCTATAACTAAGCCACTGCAGTAGATAATTTGACAGAAGCGTTCTGTACAGATTTGTTAACAACATTTACCCTTCATCGCTAGAAAACCGTGAACTTCTATTTGCGTTACAATAGTCTATGCTTCATGTCACGCTACAAATCAGACATAGATATTTCTGAAAGTTCATTAAGAGCTTCTCGAATATCCACAATTTCATTTTTAATGATTTTGACACATTCTATTTTGCACTCCCACCTGATCTCGCATAAAAGTTTTGTAATGAGGCAATTACATGTTTTTTCACGAATATGCCATCGCCCAGGAAAGGCAGAAAAGAAAATAGATGCGGCACGTACAGTACTCCACCTCCGAAACAAAGTGAATTCCACGCATCTGATTGCAACTTCACTAAGTTTAGGTTATGACATCCACTTGGCATATAAAACGTCCAGGGATTTTCTTTCATGATTCATGGCTAAATCCCTTTATTTTCCTCTTTTATATCTGTACCATTATGCCTTGACCTTTACAATTTTGTTAAGTTGCTATCTCTCAGAAAATCAAATATCCTTTCATATATTTCTTGACTGTACTTTAAGCTTATAGCTAATAAAAACTTTTATTGCAATATTTGTACATCTAAAAATCGCACTGTAAACGAAAGCTGCTCCATATTACTTATATCTCGAGTACAGTTTAAAATAAGACTAAAATATTTTGCTAATTTAGCTCGATTAAGTACATTTTCCTGAACAGAATCTCCCAACACATTAATTATTTCTCTCTGAAGATTTTTACCCCAATACTGAACATAAGTTTTTTAGGCACAGACCGACATAAATGTTCACTCACTGTTAAATCAAATTTTCCAAGTAGCAAAAGATCTAAAAAATTCCCACTGAGTGGTGTAAATTATGTATCTTAGCTATGTATTAAAACAACAACGGAAATTTAAAATACACAAATGATATATTTAATATTGTATATGATAAATATACATTAAATTAATGTATATTTAAGTAATAACATAATATGCGATACATTACTGTTGTTCTCCCGATGTACACAGTGACCAGCTTTCAATTACAAAAAAAAATAAAAGATTTGCACAAATTTGGCGTCGCGCATAGCATCGACATTGCGCATGTACACAGCAATTTGTTTCAACTTGAATGACAGGATGGCACAATAATGAAATGACAGAAGGGTAAAAATGACAGTGGCACAAACTTGACAATGCCCACAGCTTTCGCAATGCCCATGTATGCAACCATGCCCATGCATAATCTGTTTTCAGTTTTAAAGAAATCAGAGAGTTGCACAGCTACATAACGATCTTTTTCACCGAAAAAAATCAGAGAAATGCGCAAAATCGCTCTACTCACAGCCTCCGCATTTCTCATGTACACAGCCATCTGTTTTCACTTAATTCAGAGAATTGCACGAACTTGGCATCGCGCCCTACCTCAGCTATGCTTACTGCCTCGGCATTGTCCATGTATACAACGATCTGTTTTCACTTGAAAAAATCAAAGAATTACACAAACTCAGCATCATGCAGTATCAATTTCATTGATTTGAGTTATTAAAAAAGTTTCAGGGGAAAACTATTCAAAGAGGAAAATAAAGCTATCAGAATAAAGTCCTAAGAAAGAAATCGTCATATTTCGCGACCACCCGTTATTTCACTTTAGCCAATACTAATAGATGAAAGTTACCTTAAGTTATCTCCTTTTGTATAATATACTGCCTACATCTCACTCAGAAATATCTCCATTAACTTGTAAGTGTTAGATTTCTTTTGCTGGCGTCTACACATGTCCTCAGATACGAATCGAATTGTGCTGCCGAGTTCCACGGTGACTTCTTTTAATTGTCTCTGATGTTTTCTCAGTACTGTTGTTATATGCACCTGTCTCCGGATCTTTAAAACACAAGCTATAATTCACCTTTAGGTGTGCATATTCCTCGGGCTCGAGGCAGCTACAGGCTTTTCAGCAATTGGAAATAACAACTGATCCTGCCAATCTGTTTAATAATTTTTAACAATGACTCCGCACCTTTGCTTTCAACCACTCTAAACACGCATTTATCCATTCTTTTCTTAAGCAAATAAACACTCATATCCCTTCGACTCTTTTCCCTCAATGATGTTGTTACTTACGAAATTTATTATTATCAGCTTCTGCAATCAAAACCTCCCCACTCAGCATCACATTCTCCTTCAAGTATAACTCCATGCACATTTCCCTACAAGAACTCTTCCAATCTGTCACAGCATTTTGAGCAAAACATAAATCCGACCGTATAAAATCATTCATGCATATACTCAACCACATATACGTAACTAGCAAAACACCACATTTGTTCGATTTACTCTTCGAAAACCAGGAATCCTCTCGAACAGACCCTGGAATTAGGTTCTTATATTATTCGCCTTCCATAACTACGCACCCATTCAAAACCATCTATACAGTTCTTTCTTTCTCTCAGTTTCATATTCGCTTCACAAATCAAACACTTATATGACCTTGTGATCAACATTTTCTCCACACACCAATCGATAAGAATTTTACCCTTTTGCTCCGTCTGGTTAAAAAGAGAACGCATTCAGATATTCACCCATATTGCAAGAAGCATTGAGATCAGGCACACTCATTCCTGATCAAAAACGTTTTTTGAGCAAAAGAATTCTTTCCTGCATTTTGAGCAGTTACGGTGATAAATTTTAAAAATCAAAAGCCATTTTAATAAATATTTTTATGACACTGTAAAATACTTAAATGCAACTGTATCGGTCTGAGCATTAAATGTACTGAATAAACATGGCGGCGCTTCTGATAAATGAAGACTGAATGCAGCTTGTTCTTCTTCAAAACAGAATCAAAAGCATATTGTTAACAGCTTTTGTTGAAAATTCTTACATACTGCATAAATAATATCAGTGGAATATCTCAAACAACAATCATATTATTAGAACAAGCTTTCAAGCAGCGAAATGCTCTGAGGTTTCTGGCTAAGAAATCACCTTGAATGCAGACCAACTGTCTACCAGTAATTATGCTTTAAACCTAACGAAGTATGCTACTCAGAAACACTTTAAAAATACGCTGTGGGATATACTGTCTGTCTATGGTAAGAACAGCTCTCGCCAGTTTGTCTGCAGCTGTCTGTTGCCGTAGAAACGAGCCCTAACCCATTTTTCGTAGGGGTGCCTTGAAGACTTACTTCTGAGTTTGCCACCTTGGCGCATTTAAAGAGGATTTGGCGATATTCACATTTTGTTTTAGTTTCAAGTAAAATGCTTGTTGACCTTTTGCGTCGACCCCGACATCCAATTTCCGAAAATGAAATTCGATGGCGTAGATAAAGCTTTTGCAGTCAAGAAACGGTCTTTGATTTTGCCGTGTGAGGTACAAGTGGCTGAATTTGCCATCCCTCTAGATGTACAATGAGTAAAAATAAACTTGTAGGGAAATAAATTTAAAAATCCGTGTTTATTTTTGAAGAAAAATTTTAATTTCGACATTTAAAATAATCATGCTATTATTTTGCTTCTTTTTTGTTTATTTGTTTGCTTGCAAAATCATAGATGTCATCTTAGAAATCTACTTGATTGCCCCATTCTCTTTATATAGTATAGACGCACTTCATAAATATAAAATAAATTTAATTTTTATAGTTTTTCCCTCTAGCTGATCTACCGTGAACATTCAAAACAATTTCTTCAGTCTTTAAATGACATTCTGCTATGTTTTTATTTCAAAATTTTCTGATAATTTATTGCTTGTGCTTTAATAATGACTAAAAATTTCATCATTAAATGTATATAGAATCATCTTGAAAGTAAAAGCGTTTTTTTACATACCCATGCTCTCAATAAATACTTTTTGCGAACATTTCTTCTTTTCTCATACCTTTAAACTAAACCAAAAGCTGGTTAATTTAATGGCGGAAGGAAGCGAAGGTGAATTAAAATCAAAACTGCTTTTTCCTTAATTACCAGTGGTTTGGGTTGGTTTATATGATTACGGAAAGCCTCCAAGGTTAAATGCTTAAGAGGAGGGATGCCTTTATGGAGGGCTTGCTAAAGGAAACTGGCTCTGTGCCCAAAACCGTATGATGTTGCCAACATTTCTTAAATGTTAAATTGCTGTCAATCCATGTTTCAACGATGTAAACGATGTGGCGTTCACTTGCTCTGAGTTTTCTCATTTCGCGTAAATAATTGTTCCTCCAAAATACAATGTGAGGTCTTTCGATAAGAATTTTTTTTTTTTTTTTTTCTACGCATTCCAACGAAAATTCATTGAACACAAAACTTTGTACAAAGAGTCTTTTTGCCACGGGAAGTCTATTTTTTGCCTCAAGGCAGGCAGTAATTTCCGCACAGATGGCACTTTCTTTGATGTAAAAGTCTTGTATTGTCTGCCGTAGAACGCATTTGTCAAAATCGTCAATTTCACACTTATGATTAGCAGGGCTTTTACATTTCTTTCCAAGTGTATTCAGAAGTTTATTTTCACCCATTGTTGATACTTTGCTCTTCGAAACTTAAGGAAGAGGAACTACTAAAGAGTTCGCCGAAGCTTCAGAAGCACTATACACGATTTGACGTGACTGAGACTTTAAAGGTTGACCTTTCTTAAACTGGAAGGGCATTTTAAAAAATTGGCGATTAACAAAGCACTACGAAAATGAAGCTAAATAGAAGCGAATTTGAGCAAATGCTAGCACAAAAGATATAACAACGAGAATAAAAAGAGCTAATAGTAATAATATAAGGCATAAGAAAAGATGCGTGCAGCTGGAATGAAGCCGAGAAGACGAATGATAAACTTCCCTTAAGCCAACAGTCGCCAAAAACAAAATAACAATAAAGCAACCCTTGGTTTGTCCCTATTTGAAATATACTAGCCCTGTTGCTATAGCGACCGCCACTCGCCGGACACCGTGGCGGGAGCTGTTCTTACCGTAGACAGACAGTAGATTCCCACTGAGACATCCCAGCATCTGACACAGCAGGCATAAACTGGTAAAAAAGAAATGATGATTAAAAAGAGAAAATATAAATAAAAAATTCCAAGAAGTAAGAACAATGCTACCGAAAATTTAAACTTCCACTATACTGGTAAAGTGCATGAGAACAAAACTCATTTGTCTGAAACTTCTGAAGATAAAACAGACAACAGGAAATCGGGAAATCGAACAACTGTTTGGACTAAAGCAGTCACAGGGTTCGTAGCCACATTTTTAGTTAAAAAATAAGCACCTAAAAGCACTTTTCAAGCACATTTTAAGAAAAAAATAAGCACCTGTCTAATTAAATTATACACAACAGCATAACCTTAAAAGAAAAATTAGACTTGTAATTTAAAATATGAGAAATTCAGTATTTATGAAGAGAGAATGAGCATTACTCAACCAAGGAAAACAATTACATTCTTTTTTTTTTTTTTTTTTTTTTTTATTTATTTATTTTAAATAGAATTTCAATTTACAGAACTAGTTTACAATGAGAGAAAAACTATGTAGAACTAAATTATATTACAAGATTTAATGAAGAAATTTCGGTTCAAAACAGAGAAAATAAAGAATAATAAGCCATATTTATTACATTCGCTTCACACCAAAAAATAAATTATTTATTTTTCCACTCATATTTAAATAATTTAACTTAAATCAAAATTCTGAACATTTTCTAAATTTTCTTGTATAACAGTTTTTCCTTAACAGATATTGCAAGCAAAGTAATTTAAGTAAAAAAAAGGCACTTTTCTGAAATCTGGAGACTAGAAATTGTTTCATGCAATCATCCTTTAAAAGCTTAACTAACCGGCATATTCGGAAATTGATGAATATCTGAAAATTCCGGATAGTCGAGCATAATTAGTAAAAGAAGAAGGGGGTTAAATTGTAGCCGTTCTATAGATTTTTCAGCTTAATAATGGTTTTGACATTTTGATATGTGCATCATATTAAAAAGAGCCGAATGGAACTAAAAAATAATCTGCTTAGCAAGCACAGTAAAACTCTCTTATCTCTGCAAAATATTGCAAACAATATTGTGTAATACGTCTGCATGTTAATTCTTCTGCACGTGATATTATTCAATCAGAATGAACTCCTGCTGGTATTCGGAGAATAAATTACTAAATAAAGGAAAACGCCCCTTTGCTTCATCCAGTTTTCACAGTCTTGCGCCCATGTGGAATATTTATCACTGAGCAGGATACGTTGTGCTCCGTGCGATATCCCTGCCATACTCATATTGATTAATAAAGAGATTTACCAATCTGGGGTGTTTTTCATTCTAATTTTGAATAGACTGCATTAAATTTCCGGAACAGAATCATTCTTCGCTTGGGTTGGTAGACCACAGAACTTTTAGTCCTATTCAATCCAGGTTGGAAAGTGACCCCCCTCCCCCAAAAAAAGATTTTGTGGAGATAGGGGAGAACCCACAACTTCCATACTGTATAATGCATTGCCACCCCCAAATTATTTTGCCTATTCGATTACTTTCACTTTATTTACGCCATTCTAAATTTCCAAATATTATTCCTTAGAAAACTAATCTGTGTTAAAACACACCCATTTTTCAAGTTAATCTATACTTCAGTAGTTACTGCAAATATATTATTATAAATATTCATACATATGCTCATAATATAAGCATACTGATCATAATAAACGCGAATATGAACTGACCATGCAGAACGAGAATGTAAATTATTAAAATCTTGATAGAAATTCAAAAGTGTGTAGTATTGGGTGGGAGCAAAAGAATACGGAATGTACCGGAATTTTCTAATGCTTTCGCAATTTTTGGACCAATAGAACGATTGTCTGTACTTACACGCATCAAAGATTATGTTAATGCAGAGAAAGGGGCGAAAAGCTATTTCTGGGAGTATGATTCACCATCTGATATTCCATATAAGGAAGAAAAGTTGTTTATTTAGTTTCAGCTTTGGTACAGGGAAAAAATGTGCATGAATTAAAAAACAAAAGCACTAAAAGCAAAAAAATAAGCACTAAAAACAAAAAAATAAGTGCTTTAGAGAAAAAGTAAGCACCTATAAGGGCTTTTATATTTTATTTTCAAATATAAGGACTTATAAGCACTTGTAAGGACCGCTACGAACCCTGAGTCAACGTCTTTACACACCAGAACCACTTTAACAGACCATAATTTAAAATTTTAAATAATCAATATTTCCTAGAAATACTTTCTGGAATAATAAATACGGATGATTTCGTTGCAGCAGTTTTTATTCGAATTGTTGTAACCTGCACACTGTATATAACCCAAAACCAAATGTACTATTACTCTTATAAAAAATTCAAAATATACTGAATGCAATTTTTGGTAAAATATATACGCCCTTATAAAGTTCAAATGGTGTATACATTGATGAGACTGGTGTGTGCAATTATGAGAAGATAAAAACTCACCAAATTAAATTTTTAATAAATCCTGAAAACCGTCATAATTAGTATGATTTTTGCAACAATTTTACTGCTGTCATAACGAGAAAAGTGTATTCACATATTCTAAACTTTGATGCAATTCTCCTGATTGTTATTTTTCTCATGGCAGTTTCTTTAAGTCCATGATGGCTCTCCTTTCTTTTTAGATACCGCATTTGAAAGAATATAACATACATTATTTAAAATAAATTTAAATACACACAAAATTCAACAGTCATTTTTTTTTTTTTAATTATTATTTGCTAATACTGCAATGGGTGGCCTGCAGGCACCTCTGGTTTAGATTATACATACGCATATAACATTTTTAAGTAATATAATCCTAACGTATAATATGTAACGAATACACCTAATGTATATATAATGTATAATTTATTTAATAATATTGTTTTATAATAATTTATACCATAAGTAATATTAACTCTTTTACAGCGGAAATTTTCAAAACAGCCATGCAGCCCAAAATCTGATAGTTGCAACACTACCAGGTTAACCTGCCCTTAGTCTTCTCTCGTCACAGCAATGTACGACTCATTCCTTTTCCAGAAGTACTTAATGAGCTGTCAATCACTATTTTGTTGTTGCTGGAGAGTTTACAGGTGTTGGTCGGCGTTCGTGTTCTGGCAAACCGGCTAGCTGCACAGGAGTTTTCCCATATACAAAGTGCATACAAGTTAGTTTCCTTTACAAAATCCTATAAGAAAGCATCTCTTCCCATAGGCAAATAGCCCTCCTTAAGAATTGCTCTGCCTTAAGAAATTAACCTAACATAACCTGTCATTGCCTGAGAATGTCTTATCTGTAGATCTTTCCCTCTCTTTTGATTTGCAGCAGCATTTCCCTTCTTGGTGCAATTCTGCTTTATGGTCTTAATATTATTAAATCCACCGCTGCAGTCCACCCAAAGGACAAAACGGAAAAGTATTATATAACAAAAGAATGCAAAGTAGCTAACTCTGACAATTTATCACTTAGAGGGAAGAAATTATTTTCAAACGCAATTTCATAAAACCGCGCATTTCGAGAGCAGATTTTGAGATCGACAAGTGGAAAAGTATAAGCTTCACTTTTTCACTTTTATACAATAATAAGTTTCCATACAGATTTGGCTGGAGTCGCCTGGATGTCATTACATAAGACTGGAACAAGTCCCATTCTCCGTGGTATTACAAGAAATGCTTCCAGTGTTGAATCACAGGGCAGTATATTTAATTACCTAACCAGTTCTTTGGTAATAAAAATAATCAATACACACTGATGTGCATATTAAACTCGAAATCGTTTCAAACTTTATTTTCCACCACGGCAAAGATGATTTTGTTACATCATATTATGTGTTAGGCTGATGCACATATTACAGGCAAAATACTTCCCTAGCTTTCCCATCCAACCAAAGACGATCTTAGCATTAACGGATTTGTGCAACCACAAGATTAACTTCGTGCACTGTAAATGTAGCTGTATATTTAATCATAAGGATCTTTAAAAAAGACCATTCGTGCATTGTAAATATAGCTGTATATTTAATCATAAGGATCTTTTAAAAAGACCATCAAGTGGAACTGAGCTTACAACCTCGCGATTGCTATGTCAGTGCACAAAATACAACGCCGATCAGTTATCCAATCAGTTTAGTATCTTTTGAATAGTTTTCAAAAACACTTAATAAAATCATTAATATCAGGATGCTTTCCAGATTTTAAGAGTGTCATTAGCCTGGTAAATCACCTGATTTAAATCATCCAATACAATCAGGGAATTTCTTTTTTCTTCATCTTTTGATTTTAAATTTAATTTTTCTGCGCATAGTTTTTATTTTATATTAAATTATTTTTTACCTTGCTTTTAATACTCATCCATGTTACATTACTATCTCTTTTTCTTTCTTTCAAAACTATATTTATTTTATCCTATTTTTAGTCCAAAGGGGCTTTCTCCCTGAGGGAGTATAGTTTTCGTTTTGAGATTTTGCGCTGAAAAGTCAACGGTCAAAAATTTTGTAAAACTTTAAAAGTTAACTAACGGTCAAAAATTGTATCACTTTTCAAATCGTTTCCACCAAATACTATCACCCTGTATTATATTTGAAAAAATTAAATAATGAAGAATTTGCATAAATATATGTATGTTTCTCGCATTGTGATAAAACAACGATACCTAGAGACATCCAATTTTGAATGACGTAATCCTACTGCGAATATGGGCATCTGAAAGCCTAAATTTGAAATTTGTTTTATTATCGATTTCATATTTTGTAAAACTTTAACAAGTTTTGAGTAACAACGATTTAAAAGCAAGCAATGGCAATATTCTACGAACAAAAAAAAAAAAAAAAACTTTTATCTCCTGCGTGCGGAACTGTGTATCCGAAATTCTAAAGATATGCTCATTTTAAAATTATTTTGCGAAATTGCTGCTGAACTGAATTTTAAGGTTTACGAGCAAAGAACATGATATTTAATACATAAAGGTAACATGCAAGATGTTTAAAAAACGCCCCTTTGGACGTAATTTAAAGTCTGAAACCTTTCAGGGTTTTATATATATATATATTATAATGTAAAAAGCTAATTGTCTTCAGACTTATGCCGTTACTAAAAAAATGGGCTTATTTCATAATCTTTAGTCTGTCAAATAGCTCTTTGACAGTGAAAATTCCTTTTTTCCTTTTCTTAATTTCTTCCTCGTTACGACACGACAATTAGCCAGAAATTGTTTAATTTCCATTCACTAGTATTTTCAAAAAATTTTAACAGACGGTTTCACTCAAATAAGAACTCCACAACATATGTCCCTCAAGCATTCCTAGTCATTCCCTCTCCCATAAATTACTTCACACAAGTCTCACAGACTGATATAATTCAAAGCCCACCCCCCTGCCGATAAAGAATTTCGGAAACACAACCCTTCTGAGTAAGACGCGAAGAAAACACTTTGCCCACTAGAAAGAACGTAAGTTAATTAATGCTTTTTCTGGCCTTTCATATCTTCATGTACATTCCCTTTTCTTATTTTAGATATTTTAAATTAAAATTTTTATTTTTTGATTTGTTTTTGCAAAGATTGCATTACATTTCTTATATTTCGTAATTTTCTAATGTTTACATTTCAATTACTTTAAGTTCTATTTTATAATGCCAATTTCCAATGTTTAATTTTTACAAATAGTTTTGAATTAAAATGCATAAACACGAGGGTGTCGGGGAACAATTACTCGAGTAATTTATCAATTTAACTGCAGAAATTGCTTTTTACTCAAAACTGAATAAGCGAAAATGCTTAATCGCAATGAGTTCTTTGGTGCTCTGCATTGGTTTTTGATCCCTTCAATTCACGGAAATATTTGGCCTAGCTTGAATTGCCGGTTTGGCATGGCCTTATTACTTGAGTAAAGGACAAAACACCTTCGTATTTATTTCTTAATTATTGTTCATTGAACAGGAGTTGGTTTGTTCCCCTTGAAAAGTTGACTAATTTCCAATCAATCGCAATGATTTGCTTTTAATTTTATTGCTTGCTTTTAATTTAATTACTTGCTTTTAATTTAATTTCTTTTTACAATTCAAATTTTGCTATTCATGATTTAATTCAAGTCCCCGTTAAACATTTTTAACAATTTACATTCAAGTTACTTTAAAACAATTTTCGGAATTGAACTTATTAACTATGGATTCACTCTTTTAAGATAGTTCTACTAAAATTAATCTTAGGAGATAATATAATAAATATTTCCTTAGTAAATAAATTATATATATATATATATATACAGTCAAAAGTCGTTAATTCGGACACCCATAATTCGGAATGATCTATAATCCGGACATCAAAACTAAAAACTTTATGCGCATGCGCCGCGTTGACACATGTGCAGAGGCGTTCACGCGTGCGCGTAAGACCTTTTACGACTGCGCATATGAGTGTGCGCAAGTGCAGAATACGTTTTCGCGTGCGCATTTTATGTATAATGGACATATAAGCTAAAATTATCTAATTATCTATTTCAGTTAATGTTGATGATTGCGTTGTTCCTTAATTTTCGAATTGCATCCGGCTTACTATTTTTTGCAAACTGTAAGAGCAATTTTATAAAAGTAAGCTTAAACTTTCGATTATATCAAATAGAATTTCCGATATATATTTGTTAATATGTAAAGGATCTAAAGCGAAAGTCTGTTTTGAAATCCGAAATCTGTTTATCAATTTCACGCTGCTCGGCGGCGGGCGCGTAATGAATTGGAAGTTGATTTGTCAGCACTATCCTTATCTTCAGCGCAGATGTTTTTATTTTATTTGGCTTATAATTCCTTACCAAATGTAGTATTTCATCTCGATATGCTCCGTCTTTGATATGATTTAAAACAAGTTCTTCGTCATTATAATTCGCTTCCGATGGCGAAGAAAAGTGACAGAGGTTATTGAAAACAAAAAAAATTCGATAAGAGAAAGTATTATCACATGAAACGAAGCAAAACTTAAACAACTTACATTGAAAGAAATGTTTAATAAAGTAAACAAATAAATATTAATCTTTTTCTTTTTGCAAATTTTGATACCCTTTAGATCATAATTGTTCTTTATTTCATAAATTACGGTTCCATATTTTTAATTTTAGAATTTCTGCATGCCATCTTACGAGATTTAAACTGATGATCTATAATCCGGAAAAATCGATAATCCGGAATCGCCGAAGTCCCGACGAGTCCGGATTAACGACTTTTGACTGTATATATATATATATATATATATATATATATAATTTCCTAAACAATATTGATTAATTGATTATATTATCTCCTAAGTTAAATCATCATGATGATTTAATTCCAGTCCCCGTTAAAACATTATTAACCTTTTACTTTCAAGTTACTTCAAAACATCTTTCAAAATATAACTTACCAGTATGGATTCACTCTTTTAAAATAATTCTATTACTTTAATTGAACTTAGGAGATAATATAATCAATTAATCAATATTGTTTAGGAAATAAATTATTATTAACTAACTTTGCAGCAATTGCGCAAGTAGTAGTAACTTGTTTTCGCACTAAATGAATTTAAGATCATTCATTATAACATTATATATTCATTAGATATATAATGAATAATCTAAATGAATTTAAGATTATTCATTATATATATATAACATTATATATATATATATATATATATAAGGGCAAAATTTTGAACAGCTTTGGTGTACAGTCATCCGTTGCCTAAACTTAGCTTATAGCCAACTTCAAACCCATTGTCACCAAGTCATAACAGTCTTACAATGCATAAAAAGCTACTGCTACCAAAAAATGATTATAAGCCAAGCTTAGCCAATAATAATTCTTACATTTTTTTTCACATTTTATGTTTTTCTTCTAGTTTTTAATTTTACACACACTAACATTTATTTTGCCATCTAAATGCAAATTTTAATCTCACACAATTTTTTGGTTGTTTTTAATAACCCGTTTTGTCCATTTACTTTATTTTTACTTCTTTTTCCCTACCCCAAAATCATCATAAACTTTTTTTTTTTCTTAATGATAAATTTCATTCCCTACAGATAAAGATGAAAATTACAAATTACAACAGGATGTTGTTGCCGATCAGCAATGCATAATTAAGTAATAAGATTTCCACATTGAAAAAGTAAAGAAATGCCTGTGATGAAACAACGGGGATGTTAATGCATGAAAAATTAAATATTTTTCGCTTTGCTGACTGATTTTAAAAAACATTTTAATTTGCGCAGTACAACACATTTTTCTTAAATAGGCGAGTTATTTTATTAAATTCGAGATAAATTAAAATAATTCCATTTTCCCGAGGGGCAAAACAATTTTTTCATATCGGTGAGTTTTCTATGTGTGAAACATGTATCTTACGCTTTGCTGGGTGGCAACGCAAAGCTTTTAAATTGCTGAATTTTTTAATCAAAAGTTCATTAAATTAGAGTAAAATTATATATATAAAGAATGCGAACCTCCATGTGCTGGTTTTTGAGAAATTTTATGTAGACAGTGACCTTGCCCTTATTTTGAAGGTCAAACGCGCCAATTTTCATCAAGATCGGAATTAAATTGTTGATTTATACAAAAAACAGACAAACAAACATTCATTTATAAAGTACAGAGAGAGAGAGATAAGCATTTTTTATTAACTGGCAACAAAAAATATGATTTTTTTTAGTGTTAAAATTGTAACTAGAGTTTAACCCTTCAAAATATAAGTTTTATCTTACATTTCACATTTTATTTCATTTTTACTTTTTCCATGGTAATAATACTGATATATGTTACATTTAACTATCACCTGCCTCCTCCCTCCGAATAATACATTTACATTTGCAGAGATGTCTTTTGTTCAAAATCTGCATAATTACTACTGAAGGATAAACTCTACTGGACATTGAATCAAATGTTATAATCCCTAGATTACAGTTTTCCATGATACAAAATTGACTTTAAATAATACGCTACTAACATTTAATCATTTACATATTTTTCAATCCAATATAGGTTGATTTACATTGGTAATATTGATTCTATAAAGTTCTGAATTAGATTATTACATATAGCATTACAAAATGCCTAAACTTTCTAGCTTATTTTTAATGGAAAACTTCATAAATGAATTCCAGTTTAATTTCTCCATATAAAGATATAGCATTCCAGTCAAGCATGCTCCACAGCACTCTACAACAATTATTTTGGGTTTACCACAACTTTGTTTCTCAGCCAGGTATATCGAGACCATTTTTAATCTAAAAAAAATAGCCACAACCTAATAAATTATATAGATTTGAATTATCACCAGATTTGTAATAAAGAAAACAAGAACACCATTTATTCCTATCTGCAAAATAAATTATGTTCAGAGGCATCAAAACAAAACCTTTTTTTTTTATCTAAAAACACAAAAAGCAAAACAATGCTGCCTTAACATTTTTAACAGAAAACTTTTCTTTAAAGGTTTCAGTGCATTTGTTATACCCATAAAAATAAATAAATAAAATTCTGAACTGACATTAGTTACATTAAGTTACATGCCATACTTGGCATTACTTGAAGCCACACTTTAAATTTAATTTATTAATGAACATCATACCATACCAGGCAACACATGAGATTTTTTTCAACCAAGCATAAATTACACCCTCCCTCTTATATAATTACAATTTTTTTCTCTTGAAAGAAAAGAAAACATAAATATCCCTCAAAACTGTTAAATAACTACACCTTGAAATGAAATGCTCAATCACAAAAACTTGTTTTCTTGGGGAAAAAATTATGACTAATCTTATATCAAACAAATACATTTTAAAGCCAACAGCATAAAATACAACTGATATCTCATGTGATATGATACTGTGACATTCTAATGACATCATCCATTTTGGAATTTTCCCAATATTTGAGAGTTTTATGTGTGTGAATTTTGGATCGCAGTGTACTACTATAAAATCTTACTGCAAATTTTCTCCTGCTTTATAATTTATAAGATCTGCACATGAACAATGTAAAAAGGAAAGGAATGAAAAACACTTTTCTCGGACAAAACGATGACTCCCTAAAAAATTAAGCAAACAATATGCACTGAAAACAAATTTTAA
Source organism: Stegodyphus dumicola (assembly GCF_044657685.1). Lineage (NCBI taxonomy): Eukaryota > Metazoa > Arthropoda > Arachnida > Araneae > Eresidae > Stegodyphus > Stegodyphus dumicola. The sequence continues at coordinate 106,833,408 of NC_140775.1, forward strand.
ATCAAATGATATCAAATAATATATATAAATAGTATTTCAAGATAATAAAGTTTTGGAAATACTACTTAGTAATTATCTTTTCTCATAGAGACTTCAGTCCTTATCAATTGCATCATATATAAAAAAAAGACTTCATATCAAGACTTCACATCTTAATCATAGAATTTAAATAGAAGTTTCTCTTTCTTTTATTCCCTCCACCAATTCGTCAAATGTGTGCAGATGTATGTTTCAGAACATGTAAATGTTAATAACCATCACATATCTTAGGAAGAAAAAACAACATCATTGAACTTATAAACAGACGCTGATATTATTCACAATAGATTAAATTTCGAAGTTTTAAACGGCAATTGGTATTCTTTCATTAAACCACTTATCTTCTTTTTCTTTTTAACATCTTGTCAACTTATATATGTAGGTATGGGAGGTCATGTTTTCGGCCCAAAAATTCGACCATGAGTTTTCAGTGAATGAGAACAAATTTTAGGCTCCCCATAACCTATTTTTACTATATTTACAATGATGTTTGTTTGTTTGTTTGTGCGAAAATTTTTTCATCTACAATAGCTCTTATTTGAAACATCCAAAAATTTCCATTTCCCGCAATTGTCCACAGTTATAAAATTGGACACAGTAAAGTAGTACTTTGCACAAAATACAGGAAAATCCTTAATGGACAACCAGAAATGGTATTTTACTTGAAGCCCATACCAAAGTTTAATATTAAATATATTAAAATATGCTGCCCAGATGGGAAAGTGGTTAGTGACTTTGAGTGCTGTACCGAAGGGCCTCGGTTCAAATCTTGGAGAATGCGTGGATATAAAACTGTATGTCCCTTCAATGGAGATAACAGTAGCTTCCTATTATGTGCCACCACTGCTTCTGGTTTTAGTAGTGGCCAAAGTCTAAAATGGCTAGCGCCAGCCATTAAAAAAAATTAAAATATAATTGAAAAAAACCTTTTAAATTTTCAAAAAGTTTTCTCAATTTTAGTATTTAGGACTTTTATATCAATGCAAACAACATATTAAATTTTGGCTAAAATTGATAAAACTGGAAGTGATACTTTACTTACAACCTAAACAGTAATAACAAAAAATATATTACGAGATAATTCAAAACTTTTTTAATTTGGTATTTAAACTAGATGTGTCAATAAGAACAATACATTATGCTTAATTGCATTAATGTAAGCAATGAGAATAAGCTCCTCATGAAGATGAATCGTTATTATGAAGCAATTATATTAGCTCCAAACCTCAAATTTATGTCAAATCACTTTTCATATTAAAAGATGCTACCACGAAATGCTATGCATTAGCAAATATAAAAAGAAATACTTTTAAAATTTTTGTGATTGTCAAGTCACAGATTTGCAAATCCAAAACACTATATGACCATGGTTTTATGGCTATACTAAAATATCGATGCTTAAATTTGCATACAAACTTAGTGAAGACATAGATGGAGAATTTGAATTTAAATCTATAATTAAATTCCCACGAAGTCAAAATGTGTGTGAGTTTTGGTATGAACATTAAGAAGAATCATTGCAAACACTTTGAGAGAAATTTAGAATTATGTATTTTATACATTCTTAAATATTGCATTGACAGCATTAAATATTTTTTTTAGTTTGCTTAATGTTAACTTTAGTTTTCTATACAGTTTATCAAAGAATGATAAAAAAAAAGATTTACAGAAAAATTATAGCAATTTGTAAAAAAAATTACGTAAAGAAATTTATAAACGGAAATTTAAAACTGAAAATGCTTTTGACATTGTGCAGTTAATATTCTCATGCAATTCATATTTTTTAGTTTATCTTTCATTTAGAATATTACTGACAATTGCCTATCAATGTTGTAAGTGGTGCAAAATCATTTTCCAAACTAAATTATTAATCAAGGCTTATTTATGTGTGACTACTTTACAAGAAAGACTTGTAACTTGTATTTAAGGCAAGTTGAAAATTATGTATGTACCAGATGAGATATAAAGGAAATAAATTTTTACTTTCATTCACCTGAAACGAAGAAAAATAAAAATTCAAATGTTTAGATGGATTATGGATGGATTATTCAGTTATGGCAAAGCACACGAGGGCTATCTGCCTAAGGGGATGGATGCCTTTCGTGGAGGACTTTCTAAGGGAAACTGGCTCGTATACACGTTACACATGGGGAAAACCACGAAAACGCCCATGCAGCCAGCCTGTTCGCGGGATTCAAACCTCAGACCGAACTACCAGTGTTCAGCGTCTTTACTGCTCGGCCGCTGGTGGGCCTCAAATGTTTAGAAAAAATATTTTTTAATTAATTAATTTTTCATACATAAATGTTTAATTAATTTTTAAATTATACGTTTTTGATTAAAATGCAATTGTTTAAAATATGGTCTTATTTCTTACTCTAAATTCTCTTCTACCATTGGCAGACAGACATTAAAAATAAAAAGTTATCTTGAAGGGCACTTTTTTCAATTCACAGGAGAGCACCAATCACCCTAGTGCTGACTCTGCATATATGAACATATCAAAAAATTTGTTTTTAATAGAAAATGTACAGTGGTTACAGTTTAGCAACTGTTGCTCATAATACAACAAACATTATTTCTGCCACCATAAGCCCTAAACTTGAATTATTGCTCTAAGTACAATATTAGGTGATAGTGAGGCATGCCCTATATTTCTTGTTTCACTGATCCCCAAAAAAATTCTATCTTCTGGCTATAGCATCTTTTTCTGTAAAGGCAGTTTGAAAATTGAAGTCATATTAAATACTCGTACTTTACAACAAAAGCCTTCTCTACTTTAAAATATAAGACTTTCGCTTACCTATGTACTATCCCATCCAACCAGCCGAATAACACAATTTAGCAACAATTATGGATGCCCGTGTTCTTAAGAATTTAACAGTAATGACCAGCCATTGATGACCGTTGCCGAAATTTCTGCCAGCTGTCAACGGCATACATAAGTACCATTTTCCTTAACCGAAGAAGCATAAACCATGTATACATGTGAAAATCAATAAGCAATTGTCTCTTATTGACACCATTATAAAAGTAAAGTACCAAAAATTTTAATTATCTTAATTCTTAAATTATATTTTTAAAACAGTAATACAGTCAATGCCTGACTATCCAGCATTTAATTAATCAAAAAGCTCACGTCAACAAAATATTTTAGAAGCATGACATCACAACACAACCATAAGAAGTTCATTTTGGTTTAACATAAATTTGATTAATCTCAATCAGCCAGCTAATATACGTTCTATTTTTTCCTTGCATTATGAAAAAATTATTAATATTTAGCACTGCATGAAGGGAACTATTTTCAAAGTTGCACAATCCAGGCATTAAAAAAGAAGCCAGAATATGTGATTTTGAAAACAGATAAATAATGGTGATGTAACATGAAAAATTATGACAAGGCCTTTATATACTGTGTCTATAATTTGTATCTCTTTATTATCTATATAAAGAACAGTGTGCTCATTTAAACTTCTGCCAGAATGGCTGGTGATACCTCTGCCAAATTTCACATTCGGCGGGAATTTCATAATCGAATGAGACCTACAAAATAGTAGGCTTTTTTCCTATAACAGTGAAATGGCTTCTTCCCCCCCCCAAATCTTAATTTCAAATGTAATTTTTGATACTCAAGTTAATAAATGATTTTTTTTTTTTTTTTTTTTATTTTACAGCAGCAATTTTCCCATTAATTTGCCTTTTCTACCATCAATTCCATTTCTTTGACACTCAACTATCCGGAATTTTAACATATCCAGAATTCAGCATTTTCTGAGCTTTCGCTGTATATGGTTTTAATACCATCTTGTATTATACAGTATTGCTAGGTAGAACTACAACAAATGATAAGAGTAGGATCACCAAAAGACAGGGCAATTTAATTCCAAACTTTGTTAAATCTGTTTAGAAAGTCTACACTACAGGAGCTCTATTTAAGTATTTTCTCAATTCATTATAACAATGCACAGTGTACTTAAAAAAATTATTAATGCAACTTTTCTTTAACCTTTTAACTTTTATTTATTAAACATCAGTTTCTTCACATTTACATACAATTCAACAGCAAAACCTCCAAAATTTTTAAAAGCCACAATCTTTAGAATTCTGAATAGAGTTAAGTGTTACCATGTTTTTTAAATATATTCCCTATTTTATTTCTTTAAAAGTAATACACCCTGATAAAGCAAAAGAAATATAATCATTACACTGAGGGGGAAAAGTGTATTCATAAAAGTTTTATAAAAGGAATCTGAAGAGAAGAGTTAAATGCGTCACAGAAAAATTAATACTATAAAATGTTCTCTTTAATTCAATGTAATGAATCTTAAGAAACTATTTTAAAAAGTTCAGATAGTGAGAATGATCCAGAGTTTATTAAAGAAATTTAGAGACACACAGTTTCTTAGAGGCTTAGATGATATGAACAAGAGCAAAATTAACAGAGCAAATTCTTGAATAGAAGATTTAAGATTACAGCATAAAAATTAACTAAAGCTGATAATGTGCAATGAATGTCAATGAAAGTCACTATATCCCAACCATTGCATAAAAGTAATCAGTTTTGTTAATTTTTCTTCATAAAACAATTTTTAAAAATAAATCAGAAATTTTTTAAGTCAAAGAGAATTTATGCCAAATCTATGAGACATACACAAAAATTAATGATGAACAGTCTGACTACAAAACTCACTGTGAAGAGAGTGCTAATTACAGTACAAAGTCCGTAATCCACACTCGTCGGGACTTCGGCGATTCTGGATTATAGATCAAAAATTTAAATCTGGTAAGATGGCATGCAGAAATTATAAAATTAAAAATATGAAATAAAGAGCAATTATGATCTAAAGGGGTATCAAAATTTAAAAAAAAAAAGCTTAAATATTTATTTGTTTACTTTAGTAAACATTTCTATCAATGTAAGTTGTTTAAGTTGCTTCATTTTTTGTGCTAATACTTCCTCTTTAATTCTATAAACAGACATAATTTCTTGTTTGGTTACAAAGTTCCACTGTTCAAGTCCTGTACTTGCTGTGTCGAGAATAACTTGTCAATCAAATTTTTTTCATTTTCAATAACGTTCTCTATTACTTTCTTCACTATCGGAAGTGCACATGGGTATAGTTGGACTGCCTGAAGCGTAACCCTGGTTGGCATTCTGCCAAAACACGTAGACTCGTCCAAAAGGGGTGGTATTACTTGCTGCATCGTAAAAGGTATTCTCTTCTCCAAAAATAGTTCTACTGGAGAGAAAGAAAGTCCTCATCCTTCCACCTATTTTGAGAATAATTCGGTCTGAATGGCGCATACGTGTTTGCACTCATGGTCAGGGATGAGGCAGTTGAACTATAAACCTTTACTGGCTTTATGCGCATGCATAGCGGATGCGCACATGAAACGAGCATGCGTAAGTTTGTTGCTTTGAGGTCCAGATTATAAATCATTCCGGATAATGGACGTCCGGATTAGAGACTTTATACTGTAAAATGTCTTTCAAATACTTGGAATAGAGTTAGATAGATTAGGAGGGAAAAATACAAGAGAATAAACAAGCTTAGATTTACAAGCTGCTCAGTCTACTTCAAAATATGAGTGGACAAGATAAGCAAACTTGCAAATTCACAGTCCATAAAGTAAAAAAGATGAGCTTAAGTAGTATTGTTTACTTCCTTTTCCATCAAAAAATGATGAAAGGAAAGAAAGACAGAATTTAATGTAATATGCTCTTAAGATGATTAACACTCTCAAATTCAAGTTATCTTTTTTCCCGATCTGATCGTCACTTTATTCCAGTAGCTCCCGCATTAAAAATATTCAGTTTAGATTATCCACCTAAACATGATATAAAGTATCTAGAACCCTGCAAAACACCTCATATGACACTTAAAAAAAGGAATAAATATAAACATCCTTATATTTTCCCCGTGCTAAAACCTTTAAAAAATATTTCCTTTTATTTACTTTCCGAAGGACTGCTCTATTTTACACATGATTTACTGCAGTAACAAGAATGATGCATCAAAGAATTACTCAAAAGTGATATACAGAAAACCAAGATGTATAATACTATGAACGGGCATACTTCATGTTAGTAGGAGCAGAACGAAAGAATACAGGAATGCTCAAGAGACATAACTACTTTTTTATATGTTTTTAATTACATCACATTTTTTGAATTAAAAGAAACAAATGAAGAAAATTAACAAGCAGTTTGCAAATTTTAATTGTAGCGGTTATTTATTAACCAGGTGTAGATAATTCTCTGCAATCTTTGTCTCTCTATTTGAAAAAGCATGTTCTCAAGCTTTAAAAATTTTATCTTTTGTATGGCTTGCTAAACATATTTTTATTTTCTAGTACAAAGTAAAGAGAAAATTTTTGGGTTTCACATTTCTCAGTTATTTAAGTTAGAATTAATTCAAGGAAATAAGTTTAAATGAAGTGCAGCAAAAAATGTGTATAATTTAATTGGCCATAGAAGGAAGTCACGTGGTGTCCCTATCAGATTTTTTCGGGAGCATTTGGAAGATGTACAGTTATTTGTAACAGTAAGAAAGGAAGATAAGGAAGCTCTGAGTCTGAATAAGAGTTTAAATCAGGCTGACAGATACAAGAGTGACTGTCAATAGAGAGAGATGATAGACTGCTAACTAGACAGGTTTGCTGATGGCAGGCACTCATGTAGATTTTGGTAAATATATTTCAACTGGACTATAGCTTGCCAACTGTGTTCTTGCACTTTGCTTTTCTTAAAATCAAACGATACATACATATCATGACATCAGAAAGTTTTTCTTTGAGGGAAACATTATAATCAATATCTGTACTAAAATCTTGTCTAAATAGTGTTATTTATGCAAAATAAACAACTGAAATAAATATATGGTCATTCTTATTTTTATATTTATATAACTTCCTATCACGAACTTCATCACATCATATATACAGTCAAAAGTCGTTAATTTGGATACCCATAATCCGGACCTCAAAGCTAAAAACTTTCTGCGCATGCGTCGCGTTGACGCATACGTGTTTACGCGCAGGTGAAAATAGGTCGACGTGTATATAGATAAAGTCAAAAGAGTGCACAATGTCATTTTTCTGCAATTCGGGGATTTTTTTTAAGTGAAAATAGGTCGACGTGTACATGGATACCGTGTTTATGCAATTGTTTATCTTGTTATTTTGGCTTTGTGTAGCGGCGATTTTTGGCGCAAAAATCGGCGTGTCACAAGCCAAAAATAACGAGTCAAAGAATTGCACAAAATCAGTATCCATGTACTGCCAAAAATTGCCAAGATTGATAACTTGATTTTTTATTGCATTTGTATATATTAATTTAAAATAAATTCAGGTTAAATGTCTTCTACTAATTGTCAATAAAGTATTCGATTTAAATAATTACGCATAGTGCAATGCTTTATCATGGTGATATTATTTAAAAAACAAATTGGGTATCAGGATAGTAGAAAATGCACTTTCAAGAGGTTGGAAAATACAAGTATATTGAGCTGATTAAAAAAATCCCCGAATTGCACAAACTTGCATTGCACATTCCCTTTACCGAGTCCATATACACATCGATATATTTTCACTTAAAAAGTCAAAGGAGCACCAAATTCTACAATATAGGCAAACAAAAATACATAATCTCAATAAAATACATTTTAAACCAAACAATAAAATAACACTTAAGAAAAGGAATAAATATAAACATCCTTATATTTTCTCCGTGCTAAAACCTTTAAAAAATATTTCCTTTTATTTACTTTCCGAAGGACTGCTCTATTTTACACATGATTTACTGCAGTAACAAGAATGATGCATCAAAGAATTACTCAAAAGTGATATACAGAAAACCAAGTTGTATAATACTATGAACGGGCATACTTCATGTTAGTAGGAGCAGAACAAAAGAATACAGGAATGCTCAAGAGACATAAATAAAAAAAGGACAAACACGTTATACATTTAAGCACTACCAAAAGCAAATATTCACTTACCATGATTTTTAAGTTTGCTTCGTACACCCAGAGCCCCGTAAAAATCAAAATATCAATCATACTAAAATGACTTTTTTAAAATCAGGTACTCTTTCTGATCAACGCTTCACATAGTGACCATCTGAACCTTTCTTCCTACAAACTCATTTAAATCCATCTAAATGGTTTTAACACATACCACAAAAACACTTACAAAACATCCCATGATTAAAAATTTCCCAGAATCATGCACCCGATTACGTCAGAATAGGGTTTCCATAACATTCAACTACTCAGGCTACCATAAATGAAACAACAACTTGGCGATAAATCAAACAACAACTTTGCCATAATACAAGGGGTACCTTGAAGTCTACTCTACCTCTTTAATGTCCCCCCCCCAATATATTAGAATTATTTTTAAAAAATGTCTATCCAAAAACTTAACATTCAGCTGCTAGCACATCTGAATTACAAAATGTAACCGACACAAATACATTACATGTATTTTCTTACAGACAAAAAATAAATATTATGAATTTGAATTTTTTCTTTGCATTATTATGATTGTTAATGTTTATGTACATTTTGATATATATTTAATATGTGAAAATTGAAATTAATTAGTTATTTAGAATTAGATTTATTTTGTTTAAAAAAAAAGAAATTTTGGCCTGTCAGTTGCCTTCATATTATGCAATTTAAGTTTCAGATTTCAAATGTTTGAGGTTATTTCTAAATATGTTACTTAGGAAATAATGCAATTAATTTATAAAAATTAAGAGAGGATATTTTAGAAACTCCACCTTTTCACACTCTCTAAAAATATTACCTTTTGAAGTAAAATTTGTGAACAATGTAATCATCACATTGTAAATTATAAATCAATAATTACTCTTCCAAAATATGAAATAAATTCGTCAACCAGAGTCTGATTTCGAAGACTATTTACAAAAATTTCATTCTTCGCATCACAGAAAAAACACTAACAGGTAAAATGATTCAATATCAAATGTGTTACAAATTCAGCATATTTTTCTTATGTAAACAAATAATGAACACACTGTTGAAACTATGACATTTAAGGACAGGTATCATATTTAAACACAATTCTTTTTTCGATCGCTCTAAAATGACAGCTATAAAAACTTACCAACAACATCTGTTTATGATTCATTACTCCTTAATAATTAGCTTTCCGCCCAATCCTATTAAATTTGACACAAACCCTTGAATTATCATAAAAACAAACGCATATCCAGACACCAAAGTAGTCTGTCTTCGGAACACAGTGCTCTCCAAGATGACACCAATCTTAATTACGTACATACACAAACCATCTTAAATACATCAAAACCATCACCTTAGATGCAACTTTTTACAGCTTCAAAACTACACTAACAACCAAACCACAACCCAAATCACACAGCAACAAGTAAGTTCGGAGCTGTTGCCACTAGGTAATGAAAACATTTAGATTTAAAAGAGGAAGTTGTAGTCTTGGTGCAAAAAAAAAAAAAAATTAGTCTTAAAATTTTAATTAATATTTAACTAAGAAAAGGTACTAACTAACTATAACTAAAAAATTTAGATTAGAAGCAGAATAAACGTGAGTCTTAATCCCAGCCTTAAGCTGGATTCTATATTATGTTCAGGTATATTTCACTCTAAAAGAATGCTTTTTTTTTTTTATTTTTGTGCATTTATAAAAATCACCTCCTTTTTTCTTTCCAAATAATGGACTTCAAAACCAGAAATTATCAGCAATGAAACGGAAATGCCAATGCTCAATATCTCTTTTTCTTTTCCTGGGTGAACATCTTTAATGACTTGCTTTATTTTCTATTTTAAGATATTTTCTAACTGTCGCACGCAATTTCCCTATTTCTGCTCGCTTTTATGTAATTCTGATGAGGAGGTACATGGTTTTGAACCATAAGCACTCCTTAACTTTTAATCATTAGCATTGGCAGTCTCTATTTTATATTTTCCAACTTTCTTGTCCAGGTTGTTTCATCTTTGATAATTTATATGCTTGTTTATCTAATTAGTCGAAATTTTCTATTCACAGTCAGAAAGTACATATGAGAAATATGTTTAATGGGTATTTAAGCATGTGTTTAATTCTTAATAAGTTTCTCGGATAAGGTTCGGAGAACAGCCTTAATGCCAAAAAGGGAAGAAACAGCTTATTATGGTAGACCATGTTATGATTGTCATCCGATGACGTACTTTCTCTAGGAGGACAGCATGATACTTTTTCCCTGCTAAGGGATTATCCGTAGCAGTAGATCGGGATACGCATTCGGAAAATATTACAGTCAAAAGTCTTTAATCCAGACTCGTCGAGACTTCGGCGATTCCGGATTATCGGTTTTTCCGGATTATAGATCATCAGTTTAAATCTGCTAAGATGGCATGCAGAAATTATAAAATTAAAAATATGAAACCGTAATTTATGAAATAAAGAGCAATTATGATCTAAAGGGTATCAAAATTTGCAAAAAAAAAGCTTAATATTTATTTGTTTACTATATTAAACATTTCTTTCAACGCGCGCATGCGTAAACCATACATTACGCATAGTCGAAATTAGAAAATTGCAACCAGAAAACTATTTGATGCGTATTCGTCATATTTATAATGACGAGGATTTTGATTTAAATCATATCAAAGACGGAGTACATCGAGATGAAATACTACATTTAGCAAGGAATTATAAGCCGAATAAAATAAAAACATCTGCCCTGAAGATAAGGATAGTGATGACAGATCAACTTCCAGTTCATTGCGCACCGTGTCGTCCCCCCCCCCGCGTAGAGCAGCGTGAAATTGATAAACAGATTTCGGAATGGTTAGAGAAACAAAGGATATGCCTTTATCCTTTTTTTGCGGCGATTCCACTTTTTGTTTGAAAATTATTTCACAGTCTTATGATACATTGCCAAAACGAAACATGCTTTCGCTTTGTAGATCCTTCGGCAGCTCCAGAATCGGAAATCCTTTTTGACATAATCGAAAGTTTAAGCTTACTTTTATAAAATTGTTTTAACAGTGTGCAAAAAATAATAAGCCGGATCCAATTAGAAGATTAAGGAACAACGCAGCATTAACTGAACTAGATAATTTTAGCTTAGCTTATACCGTCCGTTATACATTAAACGCGCATGCGTAAACGTATTATGTGCACTAGTAAAGGTATTACGCGCATGCGTGAACGCATTATGCGTTGACGCATGCACAGAAAGTTTGTAGCTTTGAGGTCCGGATTATGGGTGTCCGGATTAACGACTTTTGACTGTATTATGTTTGCTGTTTCTTTAACAAGCAAAGAGTATTAAATTAGAAATAACAAGTAATTGAACAAAATATTGATAATATATGTAAAAATAAGTGTCTTGCACCTGTAAATATTTATTTAATGCTTTAGGTTTTCATCCGCAGAGAACTTCCCTGTACTCATTGATGTTCAAACATGGTTTATTCTATAGCTTTTTTAGTATTTATTTTATGTGCATTGATTGCAAGTAATCTATAAACATTTTCTTGCGCATTCTTTCTTGCAATGTGTGCTTTGATATCGTAGTGCAATAAAATAAGTCAATGTGTGCTTTCATATCATATTCCTAGTTATGTACAGTAATCTGAATTCAGAGGAACTTTAAATTTGCCTATAGAGTGGCAGTTTTACTTCACAGTTGCTAGAAATATCTGGCTTAAACAGACCTAAGTTCTCAGACTAAACATATTTGCAGTATATTTGTTCTGGGGCATTTGTAGCCTCAGTCTGATATTTAGTTTATAGCACATTTAATATTTTTAGTATTTATTGTTCGAATTGGAAATAATAATAACTTTTTAGAAATATGTATGCGATAATAAATTTGTGCATTGTTAGACATGGTAATGCTCTCAAGTCTTAACTGTTCAAGATTTCACAAAATGCAATGGTACTGTATTTCATTTTTTAACTGCAGTATAAATATAAAAACTTCATTAAACCTGCTAGAAGGATACATATTTTGTAGTATTTAAACACATATTTAGTTACATGCATTATGTAATGGAAAGAGTAATTTGCATTAAACATTTCCTCATCTTTATCTCAATAAATTTTAATAAATTAATAATTCCTGATGTCATAAAATAATGCTGTATACAGTTAATAACAGTGGATTTAAATGCTATAAGTATAAACTAAAAATAGTTTGTTTCATTTTTGATTTTATTTGTCATAAATATAAATCATCTCCAACTTACAGAATGTGATAGTAAAAATTGTGCAGTATTTCCTTCATGATTTATTTAATTTAATTAAGTAAACTGAAGTCCTTGGTAATTGTTTATGATTACAGCAAGATATTTGAGAATTATTATAAATGAATTGTGCAAATGGATAATGTAAACTTCATGCATTACAATGACAGTGGATCTTGTTTACGAAACAGAGATTGATTCTACTGAAGACCTTGTCAGCCAATTAGCATCACTGCAGCAGAGACTTGCTGAATAGCTTTCAAAGTATATGCCAATCACTTCTTTGTTACTGTGATGCATGTATTGCAGTTAGTAACCATTCATCTGAACAATTCTGATAAATATCAAGCATTATTTCTTGTAAATATCTACGATTAAAATGGCATTTTATTTTCTATGTTCTATGTTATATACTATGTTTCTGTATTCATGTTTCACATTCCACAATAAATTGTATTGTGAAAATTATTACTTAAGCCATGCTATATTATACCTTAGAGGGTTGACTATAGAGGCAAATAAAAATTAAATTTTATGTATATTAGGAATAGTATTTCTATGATAGTTAAATATTGAGTTCATATCATAAGTCATATACATAACTACCCATCAAAATGTTTTGCAATGAAATTTATTATCCCCCTTTTTACCAAATAAAAAAAAAATGAGGCATTTAACACCTGTAAGCTATGTAAATAATGAGGCATATAAAATCTGTAAGTCATGCAAATAATGAAATGTGTAAAATATGTTACTCATGTAAGAGCAATACAGTTATTCAACTAATATATTTAACAATAATATTGATTCGAGATTAGCTAATTGTCCCCCTTCTTGAAAAAAACATATAATGCATAGGACATTTTACAGAATTACAGCTAAACTCAAATTGCATACTTTTTAATTTACTTATTTAGTAATAGTTTGCCTTATTTTATTGTAATTTTCATTTTTATTTTAATTTGATTTGGCTTGGTCTGCATGATTTGTATATGGCAAAGTATGTGAGAGCTATTTACATAATCAGAAGCATGCTTTCATAGAGGGACTTTCTAAAAGACACTCACTCGTATCCTCATTACACATGCAGCCACTCTGTTTACCTAGAACTGCACTGAGGTCAGACTACTAGGAGCAACTTTACTGCTCAAGCACTGGTGGGCACATTTTTGTTATGATGGAATAAATTTTTGCATTGTATTTTTACATTTTTCTTTGAATCAGTTATGGACTTATTTTCTGTTTTTAAGTTGTGATATTGAGACTATTGTGGAGTCATTTTGCAAATGACTTGTATTCATACGTGTGCCCCAAATAATACTTGTGTAATTAAAAACTTGTTCAATGCTTATTATGCAAAGTATTCAGTTTAAAAGTGTATCTTTCATAAAAAATCATAATTGTACACATTCGCAAGACATACCACTGAAGTGACAAAAGTCATGGGATAGCAATATGCAAATATACAGATGGCAGTAGTATCACGTAGAAAATGTATAAATGCGAAGTGTTTTGGCAGGGCTTTCATTTGTGTTCAAGTTATTCATTTGAAGAGGCTTTGACGTGATTATGGCGGCACGACGAGAATTAACAGACTTTGAACGCGGAATGGTAGTTGAAACTAAACGCATGGGTCATTCCATTTCGGATATCGTTAGGGAATTCAACATTCCGAGATCCACAGTGTCAAGAGTGTGCCAAGAGTATCTAATTTCAGGCATAACATCCCACCATGGACAGCGCAGTGGCCGACCACCTGCACTTAACGACCAAGACCAGTGACGTCTGCGTAGAGTTGTCAATGTTCACAGACAAGCAACACTGCGTCAAATGACCGCAGAAATCAACGTGGGACGTACGAGGGACGTGTCCGATAGGACAGTGAGGCGAAATTTGTCTTCCTTGGGCTATGCCAGCAGAAGACCGACTCGAGTGCCTTTACTGACACTCGACTTTGGTTTGTTTTAGTTGATTATTGCAAAGAATACTAGGGTTCTCTTTCTAAGGGGAGGATGCCTTCGTGGAGAATTTTCTCGGGGAAACTAGCTTGTATACATGGTACAGGTAGGGAAAACCATGAAAACACCCATGCAGCCAACCCAATTCTTCTGAAATCGAATAGGAACTGCCCGTATTCAGTGATTTTTTACCACTCAGGCACTGGTTACCTGTGAGTTATAAGACATGTGCTGTCATTTACACTGAGTAAAATAAATTCTGCTTTATCATAATTGATGAGACTTTTGTATGTCTTGCATTAAATTCGCATTTAAAATTCTTTTACCGTAAATGCAAAATTCAAGGAGGGGGAAAATCTATCTCTTTCCAAAACATTGAGATTAAGAGTTTTAGAAAATTTTATAGTAATTCTTGTAAATAGTTATTCAGAATACCAAGAGTAGTAAATTACAAATTACAATGTTATATAGAGAAGGGAATGAAATTTCAGTCCCGGATCTAGAGGGAGGTAAGCCGGGGTCTGTTCCCCAGGCATCAACTTCTGAGGGTGGCAAGTTGAAGAGTGGCGCTGAATTGTATTTGGAATGTTGTCAAATTTTGATGCAACATTAGTAGTTTAAAACCTCTTTTAAGAATATTTATAATTAATTACTCGAAACCTTTTAATGAAGGAAACAGTTTTAAAAGCAAGCTAAGTACAGACGAACACGACTCTCTCACTGGGGTTTATCTGAGACGGAGTCACTTTTCATGTGTCGACTAGCTCCGCTGTGCCTGCAGCTCAGATTTTTCAACTTGCTGCCCTATAGAAAAAAAACTGGTTTTGGAGATGGGTCGGATACGTCAAATGTGTTCGTTAGCTCACACTGTAAAAAAATCTGTAAGGTTACTAAGAAAACTCATGGAAACTGGGATGCCATGAGTTATTTGAGTAACAGTAACAGGTGTATTCTTTGTAACTTTACATGAAATTTGCCTGTAATGGTTACAGATCTTTTTCTTGTAATATCACAGCATATGGTTATGTAAGTAGAACATATTTTTCTCTTGTAAAATCCCAAACGATATAGCTGTAATGGTTACAGATTATTTGCGTGTAATATTACAGCAAATAATTATGTAAAAAGAACATGTTTTTCTCATGTAAAATCTCAACAGATATATTTGTAACCGTTACAGGTTATTTGCTTGTATTATTATAGCAAGTTATTATGTGAGTAGAAGATACTTTTCTTATGTAAAATTCCAATGGTTGTATTTGTTTCTGTATCTGTTATATCTATAGGTTTCAGATTATTTCCTTTTAATATCCCATTAAGTAATTATGTGTAAAGAATATATTTTTCATAGATGAAACACTAAAGGATAAGTCTATAAAAGTAATAGATGTTTAGTCTAAAATGATGTTTATTATAATAAAACATATTGAAATCAATATGTTTTGAGTAAAACAATGATATATGTATGTGTATATATATATATATACATACAGATATCATTATACAGATATATGCAAGTGAAGCATAATAGTTTGGCTTTTTAAGTTAGCCAATTTGACCTCAGAATAGCAATAATTTAAGAGATGTGCTTTCAACAGCATTTAGTATTCTTTTTCAAAAAGTAACATTATTCGGTTGTAGAGTATTTTTGTTTTATGAAGAGAAACTTATGTCTGATATTATTGAAAGGCTTTTCATATTATCATTTTGATTAATTTAAAAGTTCAAATTGATATGCTACTCCTTACATTCCCCCCCCGGGGGTCGACGTAGAGAACTCTGCGAAGCTACTGGCTAGGATCTGTACCTAGGCAGTCTCGGCCACGGGGGTATAAAATTTATGAACTTGGTGGTTCTGAAGGCTCTGGGAAAGGTCACTCATTGGCCGGCCTCGGAGTCTGGCACGTCCTAGCGCGGCGTGGTGCTAGTAACCCTGGGGTTTTCCCCCGGGGTCGCTGGGTAATGTCCCGCTGCGACGGGCTCGCCCGAGCGACTGGCAGGAGCATTAGACGAACGGTGCTGCCTGGTGTCTTTTCCAGGTGGTGCGCGGCTCTACTGGAGGGTAAAAGTGGAGGTTGAACCTCCACGACGTGCCCAAAGGTAGAGTCGACCTGTAGTGAGATTAAGTTACTCGGAGCAGAGCAGCCGAAAAGCTATAGCTACTCCTTACATTAAATCACATGTATATCCTTTACATAAAATAATGGAAGGCATCTGGAATTTATATTTGCCCTGTAAAATAGTTGAAAAACAAAACAGTATGTTTTATTTGCATGTTTTAGTGTCAATTAATAAGATATGATCTAGAACATTCTTTTTGGTAATTTTAGCTAAAATAGACACATGTTGCTTTAGATGTAACTTATATGAGTAAACGTGTTGCATGCTCATATGATCATATTATTACAGTAAAAGACATTTTGTGAAATATTTCTATGAAGAACTCAGAACAGCTGTTCTTCATGTTTCAAAAATATTATATTCTCTCCTTCTAAAAAATGACATTTTCAGTAAATTAAAGAATTCAACATAGCAACGAACTTCATTTTGTTACTACGAGGATTTCAAAATTGTGTTCATACGCTTGAATTACAACGTCCAACTAATCTTTTTATTCTTATCTGCACTCAGTGTTTGTCAACAGTCTGCTATTGTTTGAAATAATAGATGGTAACTGCATAACGTTTTTACCTTACCTTCAAATAATTTCCTTTAAATTAACAGATAGAAGTTTTTCATTAAAACCCTAATATCATGCTTTTTGAATAAGCATAAAACTTCACCAACTGACCTTAATTTTTAAAGCCTTGCTTCCATTAAAATTCTTGATGCTTAATATAATTATGCCTTTGACAAATTTGTTTCAAAAATTAATACTTCAGTTTAGCTTAAAATTTAATTCATTTTAATTTTACCTATAATTTTTTACAAACATGATATGTAATAAACCTAAGCTTAATATTTACCATTTAGAAAGTTATACTAAAAAGTATTCCTAGTTATTATAAATTTCGAGATTTGCATACAAAATTGTGAAATATACATGTGACAACAGAAAACAAACTTTATGCTCTCTCTCTATATATATTACAGCATGTTAATTAAGAAGTTTATTGAATTTATAATTTTATTGTGAAACATTATGAAGCAAATAATATGCTAATTAAAATACAGAAGTAAAAATAATTTATTACTTAATTCATAAACATTACACATAACCTGAAAAAAAGAATTAATTAAAAAATAGCACAATATAACATTTCATAAAAATTCGTTTCGACTGCTTGGAAAAAATGAATGGATTTTCCCGTCTTTGTAAACCATGTCTCCTAAATAAAGAAAAAAACATTTCTTTTAAAATCATAATCATGCTCTTAAAAAGCTTATAAAAATTATTTTAATAGATGTTTTAAACATGTGCTTATATAACACTTTTAATCATATTTCTTTATAATATCTTAAGCAATTAGGAACAGCTTAAATACTTAAAAAAATTGGATTAGAGTGAACGGTCTCATTACGACAAGCTACCTCAGTCAATCACTTTTTAAATTTAACCAGCATTCCTCATAAAATAACTAATTAATAAGCATAACTTCTCTAATATGCCCACTATCATTGAAGATCAAAATCTTCAGGAATCACGCATAGCTAGCTTAGAGAAGGTTCATTGTACAAAAACAGCCAATATGCAAATCTTTTCATAAATGAAGCCACCATAGTTATTAAATATAATACACAGTATACTTATATTCAGAATTCAGAACTTGAATAAATTTCTCGAACTGTTTTAGCATTCGAAAAATATTATATTTATTACCTTAAATTTCTAAAACAATATTACATATTGGTCCAAAGGAATCACTGGGACTCGGACAACATTTTACCCCTAGCTTTCTTTTAGCAACACGATTCTGAAATTGTTTTAATAATTTAGGTAATGTGTGTCTTCCTTAAGGCGCTCACAAAACAAGTTACCCTAAATTTTTCGTCCGCATAGTGGTCGTTTTCATCTTACTAACTGATTTGCTAGTGGATTTTGGGTGCATGGCCTATTATTGATGAAACAATAAAAGTGAACAGTTCAAGAAAATATGGATATCTAATGCTCTTGATGCCATATTCCCACTTATTTTTACTAATATTATCTTCCGAAAATTGAGAGGGAAAACTTAAACGAATAATTTAATTTCCAAAGGACACAATCAGTAGGAATATAACAAATGAAAAGTAATCATGGATAAACTACTACTATCACAATATCATTTCTTTAAAAGAAACCTCTATTTCAATAAAAATACACATAATTGCGACATCTAATAAGTTATCTCATTTCTTTATAATTTGAATTTCTCTCATTCTCATTGTTGTTCTTGCAACTCCTTAAGCCTCAGATCATACATAAATAATTAGAGAAGGTGAATATGCAGCTCATATGGCAAAATTGCACAGCGAATGGCAGTTGGTATTTGCTTTCACTATCATAGACCATTTTTTGTATTAGGCTGACATAATATTCAACAGTTAGAAGAGAAAGATTCAACGGGCCTTTAGTGTAGAAAAGTTTGCCTCGGTCAGTATGACGAAAACAATCATTATGTCGATAAATCCATTTTAAAATCTTGGGATATTCATTTTCTAAATCCATTAAAAGGGGGAAAATTATGCAAATGTTTTTTTTTTTTTTTTTTTTTTTTTTTTTTTTTTTTAATTTTCAGAATTTGGTTCTAAAGCTGGGTGGGGTGGAATATGCAACGCAATACTTTAATTCTGAAGATCATTGCTCGTGGTAGTACAAACTGAGTGGTGATAACTTGCATGCTGTAGAAGACGACGCAAATTGCAGTTCCAGATGCATTAAATGCTTTGAGGTCTAGGGAATAGCAGTGGACAATAATAAGAATGAAATTCAAGGTATAGGGAAGTAGGAATGAAAATTATTATTACAGATACTGAAATGTTAATGTTATTAAGCATTCTTATTGGAATGTAGGTTTCTTTTATATAATAATACTATGGTATTACCAGTAGTTCATTCATGAATATTTTTGATTGGTTATGGTCTTACTGTAATCACATCCTTCAAAATTAAATTGATTGCTTAATATCCCCCTTGATTTTCATACTATAATATTAGTAAAAAAGAGGAAAAAGTCTGCAAGTAAACATAACTCCTCTTTCTCTCTATATATAGAGGCATGTATCTTCGTGTGCAACTAAGCAAAACAAATGTGACTTTTTCTTCTTTAAAAAATTTGTGTTAATAAATAGGATGAGAATTAAGTTCATTTTAAAGACTTACGACACATGAAATATACATGATCAAAATAAATTAGAAAATTAAGATCAAATAAATTTTAAGCTAAATTACGTGTTTAAGTTGCAATCCTTCAGTTGTAATAATTAATACTAACAAAACCAAACATCATATTTCCATTCTGCACAGTATAAAAATTCTTCTGCAAAACTGCAAAAATTACCAACACTTTGGCTTATTTGATAACTTTCAAATTCACTCCTTTGTTTGCATTTAGAATTTATAACTTTTAATTTTCCACAGAAATTTGTTTTTGATTTTAAACAATTTCACTGGCATAATTTCATTCACTTCAGCATATATTAATAGATGCAGAAGGTTTTTGTACCTTACACATTTTTAAATCTTATGTAACCTAACGTAATTAATAACAAAATCAAAACATAGATCAGAAACTGCATAAAATTTAATAAATAATTTCTACTAGTGTCACACGAAATGCTATGAAATTAATCAATAAAATGAGATAAAATATATAGAATTAATATTCCACATGTGTGAAGTTGGAAGTTTTACGTTAAATACTTTTTTTTAATTAAGTATTTTTAAAAATGACCCCTTAGAGTATGGGACCTTTCGTAATTAGAACTTACAAATCCACTTCGCTAGTCTTTCATAACATTGCTTTTCTTTTATTAACAAGAAATATTGCATTCAGTTATTTAATTTAAGATTTCCAAAAATAATGCTACAGAAAGGCTGGAATACTTACTTAAATTTGAAATTAATTTAGTTGACTTAAAATAATATTTAAAAAAAATCTTCATATATACGTCTAAAAATCAGACCTTATTAATTTTATTTTATTTGAAAGATATCTGAATTCTGCATTAGTTTGGACTAGTGAATCAGTGGACAATTAAATGCCAAGCTATAAGAGAAATAATGTAGTTTACAAATGCACTGAATTTTATTTCCTGCATTAACTTTCAAAGAAAGTAAAATTTTCTGCATATTTGCATTATTTGGATTGATAGAATATGGCAAAGCATGCAAAGGCTATCAGCCTATATATTCATGGACGGCTTTGTAAGGAAAAGTAGCTTGCATTTCCATTTATTCATGTGTGTGTATATATATATTTACAATTGTTAATGATAAAATCAATGCTTCATTAAAAATTTATTATTATTTTATTTTTAATACTAACATACAGATACAGAATTGTTTTAAATTCCAATAAACAATCATAATTTATTTTTAAGAAAACTTATTTTATGATTGATATATTATATTACATGAATAAGAGAAACATTTGTCAAGAAATGTATTAAACTTGTATTAGCAGATTCATGCTATCCTAGTAACAAGACTATCATACTTCAAAACTGTATTAAAATTGGGCAAAATAAAATCAACATAAATTCTACATTAAATGTTTAAAAAATTATAAGTGTGCAATGGTAGTTATATATACAATATAATAAATTTTGTAATTTATAAAATATTAATGAAATGATATTTTTGGAAATAATGTACAAAATTTTAGTTTTCGTTTATAACTAGTTTAACGAATTTTTAGAACAATATTTTAGGTCATTTCCATCTTTCCCCTGTTAATATTGGTATATTAAAATATATGGAATAATTAAGTTGCATCTAGTTAGTAAAACAAAGCATTACGAAAAGTATGATGCGACATATTTTGGTGCTACTTTGGTAGACGGTTGCACGGATTTTGGCGATTTTTCTTTTGGCGAGTAATACGACTTATGGTAAACCCGTTGCTGGATAAGTTATTTATGGTAATTTGTCATTTTATTAAAAAAATAATGCGTTTTATTATGCATAACTTCTGTGTTTTAAATATTATTTATGGCTTCTAAATATTAAAAATCAATTTAATTTTACATTTTTATTTGAAATAAAAATTTTGTTGTTTAAAATATTTTATATAATTTTATGTTGTTGATGATGTAATCAATGACGTCACCTTACTTAAAAAGTAGTTGGTTTTATTAATATCTATAAATTTAATCTAACGTTTTAAACATTATTTATGGCTGTTAAATATTAAAATACAATTTAATTTTGCATTTGTTTTAAAAATGATTTTATTATGAATGATTATTTAAATAATTTTAATTCTATGCGTGATGTAATAAGCTCCCTGATTGGTTACTGAATATTTGTGCATTACCGCGCCATTTTAAAATTTTATTATTCATCTCTTCGAATTCGTCAGATTTCAAATGGAATGGATATCTCTGTTTCGAAGATGAATGTTGTTATTGGTAATTACCAAGAATTATAGGTATGGGAATAAAAAAAATTGCCCTTTGAGACCTTATTTTGGCCAACCTGTCTTTCCTAATCAAAGATTTATTTATAAATTGTTAATAGCGTCAGAGGAAATTTATTTTAAATTTTTGGAGGAAACCTAGCTAATTGCTTCTTCAATGAAGTGCGAGATATGTGGATAACAGATAAAGATGGTTAAAAGAGCCAATTCAATTAAGATTTCGATTTTTTTTTTGTGGTACTTATCAATAAACAAGAGGTTATATTACTCAAAAAAACGTAAGTACATATTTTTCTTTTATTTTATAATTGTATACTTCAATTTTTGTTAAAAAATTAATACACTATTTTCAAAAATTGCTGAGATAATTATTGTCACATATATTTTAATGTTAATTATATTTTATACAACGTATTTTAAAGTACTTGAATTTAATAATATTCTAATTCTTTTAAATGTTGGTAGGATGGTTTTTAATTTGATATTCAATTTCAGTAATATTTTAATCTAATTAAACGTTGGCACAATGTTTTTATAGCGGTGTTTTTATTCTCTTTTTTGCTATATGAAAGTAATAATAGCCTTACTTTAGTATTTTATACTCATAGTAAATGTATTTATTTACACTTGCCTGCCATCTTAAAAAAACGACATTTTCAACAAAAAATTAATCCATTACTTTTAGCGATATATACATATATATATATTTTTTTTTAAAGTTTCGAATACTTTACTATGCGTAAAAAGAGCGTTTTTCAAGATGGCTGACGATTGTAAAAATTGCGCCAACGTAAATCGCCAAAAATCCGTGCAACCGTCTACCAAAGTAGCACCCATATTTTTAATCAATATAATTACTTTATTTTGGAATTATAACATTTTCGTAAGAAATTAATACCATTGAAAAAAATAACATTATTACACTAAAGAATAAACGAGATTCTCGACCGCGTTGTTAAAGTTTTTGTAATTTTACTTCATAACACAATCGTACACAAACATATTAAGACTGAATTATAAACCAAGTATAATTAATTAGGTATTCCTAGAAAAAGCATAAACTAAACCTAGTAAGCACAAAATATATACATTACATTCAGAATTATAAATGTTTACATAAACTTTTCTCGCAAGGCCTGCCGGGAAAAAGATGTCAAACGTTCTTTGGTCAGACGATTGCAAACGAACGCTAACATGATTAATTTTGTTTTCAACAACCGCATTACCGCTTCAATTAAATACCACAACAGTGATTAAATTTTGGAATAATTAGTTATAAATAATAATATGGGCAATTTAAGGCATAATTTATCGGATGCTAATGACAAAATACTACTTTTGCATTTAATGGTTCTGTGAGACTAAAGGTGCATCCAAGAGATAATAAGAGGTTTTGTTAACAATAACAACATTTATTTACAAGAAAATATACGAAAATTTCAATCAATTAGAGATATATTATTAGGCATCTCTGCCTTCCACGTCCTACACCTTTAGTATCCTGCCTGCCACTGACTATTGGGACGAACACAGCGCCCTCTAGTCAGAATGACTCTGGAAATATGTAATAACTACTATTAGATCTGCATTTGGAATAAATATTTTGCACTCTTTCAACTCATTAGACATTACGAACACTGATACAAATTAATCGCAAAGCTTAAACGTTTAAATACTTACTCACTCATATAACAGAGCAAAGTGCATGAGAATAATCTGAATAAAATGAACAAAAAATATTTCAAACAGTAATTGTAAACATTTTCTTACCTGCGCTATACAACCAAAATGCATTCAGACATGTTTTTTTTTTTTTTTTTTTTTTTCCTCAACTAGCTTTCAAACACTTTTCTCCTGATTGGCTAATTTCCAGTCAGTCACGTGATTCTTCCGCGCGGCTTCTGAAACATTATCTGCAATGCTACAGGCAAATCAGCTGTATCCGCCACACAGAGTCGTAGCTAAGGTTTTCAGCGCCCAGGGACAACTGAAGATTTCGCGCCCCCTGCTGCTTGCCAAGGATGGAAAACATTTAATTCTAAAATGTCGTAACATCAGTTTGGCGCCCCTTGGATTCTGCCCCCGAGGACAGATTACCCCCTTGCCCCCTTTAGCTACGCCCCTGCCGCCACAGATTGCTTTCAACCTGTTACCATTACAGGAAATTCTTGTGTAACTTTTTGATTTCTGTAACTTTTAACAAAAGTTTTGCCTGTAAAGAGCGAACTTTTTTTTTTTTTTTTTTTTTTTTTTTTTTTTTTTTTTTTACAGTGCAGATAAACCCCAGTGGAAACGGCCCTTTAAGATAAGATCAGGGAGAGGACAATAGAGAAATTCCAGGCGTCACTGAAAAAGTCAAAGAACCCTGTCCCTCTGCCAAAGAGATTCTTCTTTCCAACCCAACATGCTATTTTATTACAAAGGTACTCCGTAAACGCATTGGTCTTTGGTCCCTGTAAGTGAGGCCTAGAGCAGTGGTCGGCAAAGTGCGGCTCCAGAGCCGCATGTGGCTCTTTGGCACCTTAAGTGCGGCTCTGGTACAAATATCAACGGAAGGCGCAATAATATTTTCATTTAAAAAAAAAAAAAACTTGGTAAGAAAAAAGTTACATCTTATTTTGATAAATTAAAATTCTTCTATAAATCGAGAACATGTATAATTTTTTTGTTTGAGTAAAAAGATAGATAGGTAATAAAAATTTTATATTATTCTAAAAATACTTAACGAACATCAAGTTTAGTTTTATTAGTTTTCGTAAACGTAAACCTAAATCATGTACAAGCTACCGACGTGCGTGTGCATGCTTTTTATAAAGTAGTGAAGGTACAAATTGGCATCACAGAGCAGCAGTCGCCGTTGTCCTGTCTTATTAAAAAGTTGTTGTATTTTTAATTTAGCTGCACATCTTACAGGTATTTTTATACTATTTTATTACACCTATGTATGTTTGTGGTTCCGGTACAAAATTTGTAATCGATTTTTCGATAACTTCTGTTTGTCCAAATGTTGGAAATTTTCTTCCATTTTTGGTCATATTAAGAGTTTTGTTATTCTGATGATGGAAAAAAATTTTTTTTTTCTTTTCTTTTTAGTGCAGTTACGTACATTAATAAAATTGTATTTTTTAAAAAGATTTTTTTAATTTTTATTTTTATCAATTTAATAATCATAATAATTTTGTAATGGTGGCTTTAGAAAAAAATATATTTGGAATACTTTTATAGGCACCCCAATTAAGATGGCTACCAAAAAGGCAAAGAAAAACGGAAGATGAAAACCGCGAATTTAAAGTTGAGTGGACCGAGAATTTTGCGTTTATTCAAAACTTGAATGGACTTCCGACATGTCTTATTTGTAAAGAGGAATTCGCGCATAACAAGAAGTCAAATTTAGAGAGACACTTTTACAAGAAAGCACGCGTCATTTAGCACTAAATATCCTACCGGTGATGCAAGGAAGAAAGCAGTTGAGGAACTTCAGAAGAGACAAGCGTCGTCAGCTTCTGTGTTTAATAACTGGATGCAGTCTTCCAGCAATATTAATATGGCAAGTCTTGTTTGTAGCCAAGAGATTGCTAAGAGAGGAAAACCATACACAGACGGCGAATACATAAAAAATTGTTTTATAAATGCATCCGGAGAGCTATTTCGGGATTTTAAGAACAAAGAATATATTCTGAAAAGAATTAAAGAGTTACCATTGTCTGCCAAAACCATTAAAGATAGAACAATTAAAATGTGTTCGAACATAACCACCCAGCATATCGAAGCTCTGAAATTGGTTTCGGCTTTATCAATAGCAGATGACGAGTCTTGTGACATAAATAATACAGCGCAAGTTTCACATTTTGTAAGATTTATGTCTCATTCAGGCCCTAAAGAAGAACTTTTAGGATTATTGCCACTCAAAGGTCAAGACGCGTGGAGAAGATATCGCCAGTGCTGTAATTGAGTGTATGGATAAACATCATATTCCCCTCGATACAATTGTGTCGATTTCAACAGATGGGACCAAAAGTATGACCGGCGTAAGAAAAGGAGTTGTTGCTATTTTGAAAGAAAAAATTAATCACGAGATACTTGTTTACCATTGTATTATTCACCAAGAAGCGCTTTACGCGCAAACATTTCGGAAGAAATTTGTAAAGTTATGGAATTAGTGATTACCGTTATCAACTCCATTTTAGCTAAAGCTCTTAATCATCGCCAATTCAAAGAATTTTTATTTGAAATGGAGAGTGAGTCCGCTGATCTTCTGCTTCATAATAAGGTACGTTGGTTATCAAAAGTGAACGTTTTAAAACGTTTCGCGTCCCTTTTTCCGGAAAGTAAAACTTTTCTCCTTGAGAAGGGCGTTCACTATCCAGAACTAACAGACGATCAGTGGATCCAAAACTTTTATTTCATGGTAGACGTTACGTCTCATCTAAATCAGCTTAATCGTAAACTACAAGGGAAATGAAACTTAATTTTTTCGATGTTAGAAGAAGTAATAACATTCGAAAACAAATTATCCATTTTTGCACAGGATTTTGAAAGGGAAACATTGTTTCACTTTCCGAGCCTGCTGAAACATCGCCAAGAAAATAATTCCTCTATTGATAAAAGGGCTTACCAGCGGCCGAGCGGTAAAGTCGCTGAACACTGGTAGTTCGGTCCGAGGTTCGAATCTCGCGAACGGGCTGACTGCATGGGTGTTTTCGTGGTTTTCTCCATGTGTAACGTGTATACGAGCCAGTTTCCATTAGAAAGTCCTCCACGAAGGCATCCACCCTGAGGCAGATAGCCATAGTGTGCTTTGCCATAATTCAATACACCACCAACACACCGCCTCTATTGATAAACACCATTTTAAAACAATAATTTTAAATATGAGGGAAGCATTTCTCAGCAGGTTTCAGAAATTTAAAAACAGCAGAGCAACTTTAGCATTTGTCAAAAATCCTCTTAATGTTACGATAACCGAGTTGAAATTTTCTCCTTTTGAAACTGACATTGGTAGCTTTGAAATACAGTTGCTGGATTAAAAAAACAAGGAGATATGGCGCTCTAAATTCGAACGTCCTTGTGTTGAATTGGAAATATTGGAGAAAAAAAAATGTGATTTTAGTTCACAACACAAGTGGTCTGCTTTGAATGACCTGGAGAAGGAAGACATGATCATCTTCAACGCTTGGAATAGTATTCCTGACTTTTACGATCAGCTGAAAAAGCTCGCGTTTGCTGTTCTTTCCCTTTTCGGTTCTGCATGTATATGCGAACAATCTTTTTAAAGCATGAAGATTATCAAGAGTAAACTGACAAGTCGTCTTATTGATGAGAACTTGAAATTATGCCTAAAATTAAAAACAACAACATACAAAACTTACTTACTCAAACTTTTCAAGGAGATGCAAGCACATTGTTCGCATTAATAAATATTTATTAAGTATTAAATTTAGTTTTATTTAGTGTAATAAAAGTTTACTAAACAAGCATATTTGGCTCCCCCCGTTTTTTTTTAATTGTTGTAATTTTCATATTTGGCTCCTTGTCTAATAAGTTTGCCGACCACTGGCCTAGAGCAAAGAATCTATATATCTTTCCCTTTAACTTCTTTGCCTTGAGTCTGTTGTCCTCTCTCCTAATGGGAATATTCAAATGAAAAACAAAACGATAGCATAAAGGCGCCTTTTTTTATACCAACGCCTCTTGCGAAATAAATGAAAAAGCATTGTAAATTGTAACTCTTTCCTAACATCCAATACAAATTAACCTTGGACAAATGAAATAATTCAAATTAATGTACGTAGAGAATATACAGCAGAAATGAAGTAAGGCATTTTGATTTTTGCAGCCAGTTAAAAACCTAGGTTTTAAAAATGGATTTATTATTTTTATAGTTTTTTTTTTAGTTTTTAATTTGAAGGGTTTTTTTTGTCTCATTTTCTTTTAATATGCCTGCTTCTAATATTTCTCAGTATATTTAGCGAGACGCAACCATTTAGTTAACGCGCGCGTCCGCGACGCGGCCCCAATACTGTTGAATGTATTTACCTCAATTTTTAGCTTTCTTATTAAGGCAAGTTATACTGTATATTATTTAAGGTGCAAGAAATCATGAGAGGGTCTAGGAAAAAAACTCTCAGGGGCAGAATATAAACCAGAGCAAAAGATAGGACCTAACACAGAAAACAAATCGCAGCTAAAATGAAAAATGGCTTCACGATAAAGACGAACCGTCAGACCCTGCCGCAACTTCCGATGATGCCGAGATTCTAAACGATATTGATATTTCTTACAATTTACACGACCAAGATGAAGAATCTTCATCTATCATCCTAAAACAGCCTTCATTTCAGCAACTGAGAGAACAACTTTCTTCATATACCCCAAACGAACATCTAGAGGACATGATATCAAGATATAAAGTATTTTCTAATTTAGGTGTGTGTGAGCAGCAGAAAGAAGACTTAAAATATTTTGATTTGTAGTACCCAGGTAGTTGGCCAATCACAGAAAAAATGAACGATCAGCAACGATCTTTCTTAGCAGTCAAGCTGTATTATTAGCCGAAAAATATCCAAAAAACCTAGACCTTAGGAACACTGAACGTGACGGAAGACATTTGACATCTTTATTGTGGTACAGAACATTAGAAAACAATGAAAGGCTTAAAAGATCTTGGCTTATATATTATAAAAATAAAAATGCAATTTCTGTACACCCCGTGAGATTTACCAGAAACATGCCACTGCCGTTGCATCAGCATTGTGTACTACAGGATTCACTAATTGGAAAAAAGCTTCAGAAAGGTTAACTGAGCACGAAATATCTGAAACCCAAAGAGAGTGCATGATTAAGTGGAAAATTCCACTACAACAAAAAATCGTGTCAAGGCATCGATCATGACATTAAGAGACTAATTCACACAGATAAAGAAAAGTGGAGAAAGATCCTACAGATGAGTATAGATGCTGTAACAAACTGTCTACAACTTTCAACTAATCTTTCAACAAACTACTAAATCTTTCAACAAACTGTCTTTCTTTCCGTGGGTCTGATGAAACGCCTACAGTCTGCTCACAAAGTGTTCTCGGCTTAGTCAAGTCAAATTTTTGAATTTAATGACTCTGCTAGCCAAACAGCTCTTAAGTACCAGTTAGAATACCTAAAGAAGGGACAAGTATCATATCAAACAAAGATAATTCAAAATGAAATTACTGATGAAATGGCGAAAACAGTTCGTAATAGAATTTTAAATGATATTAAAGAAGCCAAATATTATACAATAATGTTCGCTTGCATTCCAGATGTGTCGCATACAGAACAAATGGGCCAGGTGATTCATTGCGTAAAAAATATGTGGTGATGTGTGTGAAATAAAGGAGAGCTTTATTGATTTCATAGAAATTGGTGGAAAGACAGGAGAATGTATTTCTCAACGGATTGTGGAAAAACTGACACTTGATGGTTTGGATATTGACAATGTCGTGGTCAATCTGAGGATAACGGATCTAATATGGCCGGTACTTACCGGCCATATTAGATACTGGAGTAATCCTGGAGTGCAAGCCAGGATTACAGAAATAAATGAGCTGGCCGAATATGGGCGATGTTTGGCTCACTCTTTGAATCTTGTCTGTGTGCATTCTGCCTCGTCTTGCTCCAAAGCAGTTAACTTCTTTGGAATTATCCAGAAGATATTTAGCTTTTCTGTCGGATTCACTATTCGATGGGATATTACGAAAAGATGTACAAAAACCAACTCAAAGAAAGCAGCCAGACGAGATGGTCGGCAAAATATGTGGCTGTGAAAGCCCTTCTAACGAATTTACCAGAAGTAAAAAAATCCTTGAAAGAAATTAATTATCTTTCAAAGTATTATATTACTATTTCAAACATAATTATCTATCAAAGTACGAAGCAGGACATCTGCTACATGTTGTAAAAAATTTTGAATTTATTATCAGCCTGACAATTTGGGCTAATATTCTTCGAGAAATCAATCGAATAAATGTTGAAATTCCAGTGGAAGATATTATTCTTGCACGTTCCGTCGCATTAATGGAAGGTCTAACCAAAACTTTGCAAAAAATGAGAGAAATTCTTACGGAATATTGGATAGAAGAAATTAAAACAGCAGCCGAAAAAATTGAGGTTAAGCCTATTCTGACAAATAAACGCATTCTAAAACGCAAAAAGGAATTTGATTAATTGCGCGAGGACGAATCACGAACATTTCATCGTGTTCGGCTATTTTCTAATGCAATGAAAATTGTATTTGATCGAATCTTATCAGAAATTAAAACGAGGATAAACAGTGCTATTACACTAAATTCAAATTTCCATTTCTAAATGGTCGTGAAATATTGAATATGTCAACTGAAGAACTGCAAAAGAATGGAGCAGATCTTGCACGAAAATATGAGCGAGACCTCTAAACGTATTTGAGTTCTGTCAAAAACTTGCCGTTTTTAAAGAACAAGCCCCAGTATCATTCGTCGACATAAAAAGGCTAGAACATTTTATCTCTTGCAACAGATCTACACCTTTGATTTTCAGGATGCCTTTTACAATATTTGCATTGCCCTGCGGATTTACTCTATGCTTCCAACTACATCCTCAAGCTGTGAGCAAAGTTTTAGCAAATTAAAATTTATTAAAAACTATCTGAGATCATCGATGAGCCAGAAGCGTTTATCAAGTCTCGCAATTCTGGCATTCGAAAATCAAACAGCACATCAAGTTAATTATGACGATGCATAGATTTATTTGCAGAACAAAAGGCTCGCACAGTAAAATTTTAAGAGCGTTAAGTAAGAACTTAAAATTATTATTGAAATAAGAATTATGAAAAGAAGTACAAATACTAACCTTTTCCTTTCAGCAGTAGCCCGTATTGTTGTTATGTATAGCTAATGAAAGTTAGTTACGTAATTAGTCAGCTCATCTATTGTCCCATCTTATATAATTTATTGTTGTAATTAAAGATTATTTTTATTACGAGTGCATAATCAAAGGTATCGAAAGACGTATGTAATATTAAAGGTACCATAAGGTATTTTTCATTCTTTAAGCGTAAATTTTTACTAAAATCTTCTTTAAACATAACATTTTGCATAAGCATAACTATACAAATTGCTATTATCCATCACACAATGAATGTTTCTTTTATGCGGAAGAGACCCGTTTTTCGATTTGTATGGAAGTGTCGTGTGTCAAAATACTATCAATGCGCTGTCAAGAGAGGTTCTAAATGTTTAACAAAAAACACTCCATCTGGAGATCGAAACCCTCGGAGCAGTGTTTCACTCGCAGTGCGGGGTTGGCCGCCCCTCCTTTCTTTCTTACCTCCATGGTCTGGCTAGTTATTGTTGCAAATATTGCAAAATTGAGTATTTCAGAGAAAATGTAATTTTGATTATTACGGTACAAAAATAGTCTTTTGTGTGAATATGTAAATATTTATTATATTAACGGGATTTATGAGAACGATAGTAGAGTTCTTGAGTAGGCTACATGAAGGGATTATTGTGAAATGAATTATTTTAACGCGCTAGGTTAAAGTTACTGTTAGTATCGAGAAATTGGTACAAAATTATTTAATCCGTTGTATTAGTGATTTGTAATTTGATTATATTTGTTTCAATGAAATTTTTTATTATTTAGTAATGTCTGATTCCCATTTTTGTGCTGTGCTGAACTATTTTAGTATTTAGTTCTGAATCGTTTTCTATTAGCATCATTTATTCGTATGAGTAGGTATTGTTGCAAATATTGAAAAAAATCCCCATTTCAGGGAAAATGTAAATTTGATTATTTCAATGCAGCTGAGAAGTAACTGCATTAAGAGGGTTCGCACGGTTTTTTAATTATGTAAATTTTGGTATGTATGTTCGGCCACCAGCGGCTGAGATGTAAAGTCTGAACCCTGATAGTTTGGTCGGGGGTTAGAATCAAGCGAATTAGCTGGCTGCATGGGTGTTTCCGCTGTTTCGCTCATGCTTAACTTGCATATGAGCCAGTTACTCTTAGAAAGACCTCAGCGAAGACATCTCCTCTCTTAGGCAGGTAGCTCTCTTAGCTTTGCCATTAAGTAAAGAAACTAACCATTTGTTATGTATATTTCTTTTAGAACAAAAATGGTTCATAAAGAATTTCTTACTATAAAATGTATTTTACGTTGTATATCGAAAACTACCTATTTCTATGTTTATTTAAAAAAAAACTAAAATTTGTTACAGAAACTTAAAGGAAGATGGGTAAGGGCGGCAATTTTAATTTTTTGCCCCCGCCTAGG
The DNA here is from genome assembly GCF_044657685.1 of Stegodyphus dumicola. NCBI lineage: Eukaryota > Metazoa > Arthropoda > Arachnida > Araneae > Eresidae > Stegodyphus > Stegodyphus dumicola. The sequence continues at coordinate 106,865,485 of NC_140775.1, forward strand.
TAAAATGCTAAATCCGGCGCTGTGAAGTTCTAAAATAAAATGCGTTACAGATAGAACCATTGTACAGTATAGATCAGTGTTTCCTAAATTTTTTTGTGCCATGCCCCACCTAATCCTCTCTAAATTTCTTAAGCTCCCCCTAGCATATATACATAATTTTTAATATTTAAAAATTGAAATGTTCATGAAAGAAACTTGAATGATAGCTTTTAGGAAGAAATGACTACGAAATTTTCTGAGCAAACACAGTAAGTGAACTTTCAAAACATGGAGAACTGAAATTCAAGAAAAAACTCATTTTAGTGAAAGTTTTTTTTTTTTCTTTTTTAATATTATGTTAAGTATTAGTAATTTTTATTATTTAAATTTAGCGAGTTCCTTACGCTTAATATTTGCTGCAAAGAAATTTTATTTCAGGTTCCAATTAAGATAACTTGAGTCTCAAGTCTCCCAGTTTCATTATCCCAACCGATTTCTTTTTTTTTTTTTATTTTATTTTATTATTTTTTTTTTTTAGCTGCAAAATATTTATGGCACTAAATCCGCATTCAGCAAAATATGAAGATGGAAACGGTAACAATAGTTCTCTTGCAAATTTTGTTGCATTTGGATATCTGATTCTGGTTTCCTCACAAAGCTATGTCATAGCTCCTTTTAAATTAAATAAAGTTTTAATTGACTCATCATTTTGCATTTCTGCGAGTTCTTCTTTTTACTGCATATCTGAAATATCAGTCAAATCCACTAGCATTGGCTGCATCATCCAAGTTGGAAAATTAATTCGTTTTAAGTTACAAAATCTTTGAAATCAGCCGATAAAATTTTAAGATGATCGCCAATAACAAGTATAGCGGTATCAATAACAAGTATAGTGGTAGTCGCGTCACATTTTTGGAGCCAATGAAACTTTTCAAAATTTTTGTGGTAAGTAGTATATGCCTGACATTATTCAACAAAGATAATGAAAGCAAATGTCTTTCTTTTGCATCGACATAAGTTTTATTTGCTCCTTGAAGTTGTTTATTTAATATATTCAATTTTTCGACTAAATAACTCACAATATAATAAGATATTGGCTATATAACTCACAATTGCCTTGTTATTATCCGTTAATGGATTTTTCATTTCAGGTTTGTAGCTTAAAAAATAACTAAGAGTATCAAACAGTTCCATAAACCTTTCCAAGCAGTTCCTTTTCGACAGCCTTCTTACTTCAGTGTGAAGTACAAGTCTCATATAGTCATCATTTTGTTCTTCATAAAATAACTTAAAAATACGTTCACATTTGGCCCTAGCTTTAATAGCATTAATACAATTTATAACTGAATTTAGTACTTAATTTGGAACAGGCGAATTGTTTTTAGCTACCAGGTTTTTTCTATGAATAACACAATGCACAAGGAGCATTTCTGGATTCTCATCTTTTATCAATTTTAAGCAACCCTTTCTCTTATTCCGTGCTTTATTTTATTTTTCAACCATCATATTAGGAGCACCATCTGCAGTACAAGATGTATTACATTATTTACTATTAATATCTCTGGAGGTAATGGTGCTTTCTAATGATTTACAGAAGACCATTTCTTCGGCAAAATTCCCTTTATGAATATATCTTACATAAGTTACAAGTACGGCCTCACTGTCTCTCAAAGTTGGTTCATCCATTTCCATTGAAAATTTTCTTGTTTTCAGCTTTTCAACAAGTTGTTTTCAATATCCTCACTCATTTCATCTTTCTTCTGCAAACAGTATTGTTATTTAGTGGCATAGCTTTAACGTCTTTGTCATCTTTTTCTAGAGCAGTTATAAATGCTGATATTGATGGTTTGATTAAATTCTCCGCTATAGTACGACTTTTCCGAGCGATGAGTAATGAAATTTGATGAATAACCTCAAAAGCACGATTAACAGTTGCATTAAGAGCAGTAAATAGAGACTTTAAAATTACTCTTTTTTCAAAATTTTTCCTTAAAGTGGGAAAATAATTCAAATCTGAATTAATATCAGCAATATATGTTTCGCCTTCAAATGTGCCTCAAGACGACCTAGTTTCATTGATTCGTTGGTCAGGCGTTTTATTGGCATAAAAGACAGAAGTTGACGGTTTATGCACCGGGTATGAAACCAAATTTTAAATATGCCTCCGAATACCGACGAACATTTTTTCTTGCTTGCACCCCTCATTTCTTGCTTGCACCTTTCTTGCTCACCTTTCTTGCTTGCACCTAAGGGCTGAAATAAATAAACATAAGATCAATATAAACAAAGCTGAAAGCAGCTGCTGTTGCCATTAAAGGAAAGAATAATTTACTGGTTGCCATTTCTACAGTAAAAAATAAAATAAATTCGTTGGCTGAAATGTGCGAGAAACGTCTGGAAAGTATAATGTGTCAGTTATTTAAATGCCTTTTAAAAGCATTTAAATATCTATGTCTACAGCGAGAATTCTTTATAAAATATTTAAAATGCACCGCAATTTAAAAACTTTTTACGTACACATCACTTACATACATTACTATTTCTTTATTTAGAATAAAAAATGAAATTTCGAAAAATTTTGAGTTCATGAAGCATATTTAGAAAGTTGAACGTCTTTTGTTCCCTTAAACTCTGGACGAGTCCATTTTCGAATTGCTCCCCTTAACAGTCGCATTGCCCCCTTGTGGGGCGTGGGCCTCACGTTGGGAAACACTGGTATAGATTATCTTGTATAAATAAAGCAACAAGAAGAAAGTTCACAAGGCTTTCAACTTTACATGTCAGTATTGAAAAACATTCTACAAAAGGATGAGAAGTTTTACACTGAATTTTTCCTGCTGAATATGTTAAAAGCAAAAAAGTTGAGTTATTGACCATGTGGTTTAATGTTTTATTAATCATAAGCATATGCATTTCAAGTGCTATCTGCCTAGAACAAGATGCTTCTTAGCACCAAAACCATGGCAGCAGTTCAATTAAAATTTTAAATCTTCCATAGATTTAAAGATGAAATTATATAACTTTTTCTAAAATTACTTACATGTATGTAAAATTTAAAACAATTTAATGCCTTACTTTAGATTTATAAGCATCTTTACCAAGAACTGCAAAAGAGGTTAATTTGATTGTCCTATCAATGCAAAACTGAAGTGTTATAGCAAATAAGAAAAATATTGTAAATAATCTTTATTACAAAAAGAAGATAGAATTTATATAGCCTAAGTATTTTTCATAAACAGCTGAAGATTACTGAAAAAAGATCTGTCTTAATATGGGAGAAATTGCACTTGTGTCCCTGTTATTTAATGAATAGTAAGAAGAAAGTTAAGCATTTAGGTAGTGAAGGAATTATTTAATGTAGGAAAAACCAATTCATTGAGCATAATTCTAACATTATTTTGATAACATTTATATTTATGAAATCAGCCTGTGAAAATGCTCTATTCTAACTATAAGATATATAGCAGTCTATGTAAGATTTTATTAGAAAGACTCACAAATAAAGGCGATTATTGGTTTTCGTAGTTTCCCCATGCGTAACGTAAATATGAGCCAATTTATCTTAAGTCCACCATGAAAGCATAGTTCCTCTTAAGCAGATACCTCTTATAAACATCGCCATATACAATTAACTTAAACTACAATTTCAGTTGCATTTCTGTAACATATAAAATGATACACCAAAAAGGAGTTATCTGAATGAGACGAAAATCTGTAGATGGATTGAAAACGAAACTAGTATGATAGGAATTTAATTTTTTATTCAAGAAATACAGCAAAATAAATAAATAAATAATGCAATGACCCACCTTTTGCCCTAATGCAAGCTCTAATCCGGTTAGGCATTGACTCGTAGAGTTGGCGGATGTCCTCCTGGAGGATTCCTTGGCATATACTTTCAAACCGGCAAGTTAAATCGGCGCCATCCAGGGAGGGTCGGGCGGACATGTCTCCTCAGAGCCCAAACGTGCTCATTTGGGAAGAGATCTGGCGATCGCGCCTGGCGTTAATAGATATGTTTATACTAAATTAGGTTAGATTATTAGAAATTAGGTTAGATATTGCACAGCATATGAGGGTTATCTGCAGAAGGGGGGATACTTTTGTGGAGAACTTTCTTAAGGAGAGCTGGCTTGTATTACGTTAAACATGTCCAAAAGCACAAAAACTCTTATGCAGCCATCCCATTTACAAGGATTTGAAGCATCCATATTTAGGGATTTCGCCACTGGTGGATGTTTGTTTATAGTATGAAAGACACAAACATCAACAGAATTCAGGTATGCTTGAGATTTCAGTCTCTATAGGGGTATACTGATAATCAGGGTTAGGTCAGATTAATTTATTAAAGCAAAACACATGAGACTATCTGTTCAAGGAGAAATATATCTTCGTGGAGGACTTTCTAGAGAAAACTGGCTTGTATTTATGTTTCATGTGGAAAGTCCATCCAAAAACTCATGCAGTCAGCCTGCTTATTGGGATTTGAACACAAGTCAAACTAACAATATTCAGCTTTATTCACTTGGTCGCTGGTGGGCTACTTAGAAAAACTACAAGAAGTAGGTATGAAATGTCAAAATTTGTAGTTCAGTTTTTATCAGAATTTGTATTTTTATTTCGTAGTCTTGCAGGGCAGTGATATTTTTGAATAAAGACTAATCAAAACTGTATCAATGTCCCTTTTTCAACTGACCATTTTTGTTAAAATATTCTACTTACTGAAACATTTTTTTAAAATTTTAATTGATGACTATTTAATTATAGAGATATAAAATATAAAAAGAACTGCCATCTTCTTCATTTAAACTTTTATATAATAATTATGAAAAGCAAAATAACATGATTTCTTAAACAATTCAAAATTAATTTTTAAGATGATTTTACTATATAATATATAAATACCAAAGGAAGATTACACCAAATTATTTCTTTCACAGTTGAAAAAAAAAGTTTTTTAATTTTATATTTTATTCATTGACTTCATTGTTGAGTTGATAAACAATTTAATTGCGTTAAACTGTCACATATCTGTAACTTGATAAACGTTTAGCACAAATTCAGTATGCATTTTAAAGTACTTCACATTTACTGTTTCTTTCAAATTAAAAAAAAAAAAAAACTGTGTTAAAAATGTGTAAGTTTAATACAGTAGATAATAAACTGAAACCATAAAAACAAAACATTAAAAAATGTGACATATTTTTTTCTTTAAATAACAACAAATTAAAATTGTTGAATAATATAAGGCTATTTCACAAAATACTTTATATGCGAATGTATTGTACATTATTTACATGAATAATATCATTAACATGCATTAGTGACATCTGCCACATTCAAAACATCAGATGGCCTCCAATATTTTAAATCGAGTCTTTTATAACGGTACCATCATCATTATACTTAGAAAATAGAGCTGGTTAATTTTAACACCTTTAAATGCTACAATGTATTACATGTTACAAATATAGATTACTGATTTCTAGAGAAGTTAAAATTCACTGTATTACCATGATTGTTATTAGTGATACTTTGATCCAGTATTTAGGGTGTCACATACACTGAATGTGTACTCATAATTAAATAAGTTAATAATTATTACTGAATATCCAGTAATATAATTTCATCACTGTATATAACAGCTAACAACTGCTAATGCCTAATTGAAACTTTCTAAATATTTTATGAAATTGACCTCCATTAGCTAAAATATTTTTCAAAATATGGCGAAAGAGATGCATGGGGCAGAATAGGTTGTTTTACTATTTTTAATACATCTATGTTATAGTATTTATTATAATTAAAGCCATGCCTTTCAGATATTTTTATAATTGATGAATCAAAGGAATATTCTTTTAATCTTCATTCAAAAACACATTACCATCATAAATATTCATTTAAAATGTGTACGTAGGAAGTATTTTTGTGTTTTTTTTTTTTTTTTTTTTTTTTTTTTTTTGTGAAACAGAAGGAAAAAGAAAGTCCATAAAGTACTGTACTTCCTTTGTATTCTCAGATTAGTCATGCTACTGTAACATTCATGTTCTCAAAACCTGTGCACTGTCTTATAATTTTCCAGGTTACAACTTTATTTTGACTAAAAAGAAAAATAAACTCACAAATGTTTTATTGCACAGAACAAATTCAGTTCACAAAATGTTGAGTAAATACTCAAAATTCAGAAAAGTTGAAAACAGTAAAAATCATAATATGCAACCAACTCCAGAAACCACCTTTTACTGTTTAATGGTCTTTAACACATGCTGGTTCATAAAGACTGGACAAGTTTCACAAAGGTTTAAGAATATTTGCTAAGGCAATTAGATTCCTGTATTAGCTAATTCTGTTTCAAAGTCAACAGACATCATGTCAGTAAGAACTGCATGTTACAATTCAGAAATATTCAAGAAACACAATTACGTGTTTAACATGTTTCAAAATTAGAAAAGCTTTTCAATAAAAAAGAAATATTTTAAGTAAATTGCCAAGTGTTTCTTATTTCAACAGTAATGATTACCTACAAGAATAAAGAAATGGCGGTACTGTTCTGTTATCAGGATCGGGGTCAGAAATGTATGTATGTGTTTATGTATGTACGTATGTGTTCATTGTATGCATTAGTACAAATATATGTGTACATACAAATACACATAGAATACAAAGTCTTTAATCCGGACTCGTCGAGACTTTGGCGATTCCGGATTAGAGTTTTTTCCGGATTATAGATCATCAATCTAAATCTGGTAAGATGGCATGCAGAAACTATAAAATTAAAAATATCAAACTGTAATTTATGAAATAAAGGGCAATTATGATCTAAAGGGTTTCAAAATTTACAAAAAAAAAGCTTAATATTTATTTGTTTACTTTATTAAACATTTCTTTCAATGTAAGTTGTTTAAGTTGCTTCGTTTTTTTTACTAATACTTTCTCTTTAATTCTATAAACAGACATAATTTCTTGTGTAGTTCCATTGTTCAAGTCCTGTAATTGCTGTGTCGAGAATACCAACTAACTTGTCCATCGAAAATTTTTCGTTTTCAATAACCTCTCTGTCACTTTCTTCACTATCGGAAGCGGTACATCGAAACATGCTTTCGCTTTGTAGATCCTATGGCAGCTCCAGAATCGGAAACTCTTTTTGGCATAATCGAAAGTTCAAGCTTACTTTTTATAAAATTGCTCTAACAGTCTGCAAAAAATAATAAGCCATATCCAATTAGAAGATTAAGGAACAACGCAATCTGCAACATTAACTGAAATAGATAATTAGATAATTTTAGACTAGCTTATATCGTCCGCTATACATTAAACGCGCGTGCGTAAACGTATTATGCGCATGCGTAAACGCATATGCGTATGCGCAGAAAGTGTGTAGCTTTGAGGTCCGGATTATAGATCATTCCGGATTATGGACGTCCGTATTAAAGACTTTGTACTGTATAAGCACATACATACCAACACACGTTCATACATTTCTGAATCCAGTCCTGATAACTGAACAGTACCAAAATAACTGTTACTGCTTTTGCTCAGTATTCAAGGAAGCATATTCCTTGGATGTACAAATTGTAAACTTTTCTATACTTTACATTTTATAACTAATAAATAAAGCTTTTCCTTCAGATTTTCAATTTTTCATTTTCGGTTATAGCTAAAAACAGATTTTAATAGCACTAAACTGAAAATAAAAGAAGCCACGTACTGCTGTTTACAATAATGTAAAAATAAAGCAGTAATTTGAAAATTTAGAACTATGGATTTTTACTTGACTCTTAATCTATACAATCTCCTCATGGTAATGGTAAAAAGCATAGAAAAAAGGGGGGAATGACATTGTAAGCTGTCAAACTATTGAGGTTATAAAAAAGTATAGTTAGTTTTTCTATTACGTGGGCCTTCAGCCCACTTCAGGGCCAATATAGGGATCAAACCTCACTACTGCATCACATAACAACTAATTAAAATGGAAATTTGGATCATTAGATACGCTTTGATTTTCCTAATGCACATCACAGTACAGTTATTTATAGGGCATTCAGTACAATTTGAGGTACATTATGAATGCAGGTGTTACTAGGATATGTAATATCAGCATGGTAGTTACAGATATGGCACTATTTGCCTTTTGTTTTTACTTATCAGAGATCAGCAAATAAAGCAGAGTTTTGAAATTATTATAAACACAATGTGATTTCAAAAAATTTTAATAATTAAATTAATAATTATTAAAAAGACATCGCACAAATTCTGTTTCAAATGACAATTATATTTCAAAAGCAAAACAACGTGAGTTGTTTATTACGGAAGTAAATTATGAATACAACGTGAGTAAATTATGAATTCCGAGTCTCAGTTTGGCCACGCTCTATCTGTACATAAGGTAATATGGCATATAATTATAAAAAAATAACTTCTAAGAAACAGTATATTCTTAATTTGTTTTAAGAAAATGTTCTGAAAATTATTCAGATTTTTGAAGTTTTTAAAAAAATAGACAAAATAATGCATAAGACAATTTAATGAACATTATATAACATTACAGAACTAATTCTAGAATGGCTACTATGTGGAAGGCTATCAAATACTGCATTTTTAAAGTAAATAATTGAAGCATATTTCTATCTTAGTTATATGAGACCTGAATAATATGAGATTATAGTATAGTTAGTTATACGAGAATATCTGAAATAATATTTTCACAAGCATACACATAATTTTTCAATACTTGGGTTTTCAAAGCAGATAAAGTTGTAAAATAATACACATCCAGAAATAAGCGTCAAAAGTAGCTAGTTATCTGATACATATGTAGATCATATGAGCAGGAATGTGATATATTAAATATATGAAATCGGATCGAAAAGTAATTGCCCTGCGTTTTCGCAATAAACGCACATTACTCGACTTTTAATACTAATTTAGCAATCAATATAACGGAGCCAAATTAGCAATCAGATACCATACAAATATTAACACATCTTAATCCCGCTTTTCCTCATATATTTTCCTTTTCTCTCTAGCGCCTATTCCTCACATGATATTTACTTCCGTTGGCATAATGAAATGTCGCCCATATCCTTAAAGGTGCCAAGTTTCTCCGAACCTTATCCAGTTTCTCATCTAACAGGTCATTTTATGTTACTCGATATTGTTCGAAGAGTAACTAGATATGTTTGAGACCATGGATGTTACCTCCATTCCAAACTCCATGTTGGAGAGGACTACTGTAATCTGTGGTTGTCAGTTGCAAGAAATCAGTCGTCTGCGTGTAAAACAAATGTTTTCTTACTTGAAAATTATATTTGAGCTATTAAATGTTGTAAACAATTTGTAATCCATAAAGAAATAAAAGAAAAAAGAATAAGGTCATCTAAAAATATTTAATGGGTAACAGAAACTAAAAGAATTGGTAGCAGGAGCGGATTGGGTTAGTCTGACCGAAGCGCTGGCATGCACCTTTTTGCAAATTGGCCTTTCTTCACCAAGAAACAAGGTGGTTCGACATCAAGGTATACGGCACCCTTATGAAATCACGAAGAATGCCCCTCCAAAAAATGCTGGGATGCCCACATGAACGCCTTGGAGAATAGTCACCGAGTTACATAGTGTTGCCAGCAGGTTTATGACAGAGATCATTATAAAATTATCGGGTCGTTGGAGCATGAAAATTTCCTGCTTTTACGTTATGGGTCCAACAGTTATGAATTTCCGTTATGGATCCAAGAGTATGAATTTAAGTTAACGACGGATGGGTTTAAAATAATGGGTTTAGTATATTTACCGTAAGGTTAAGCTTCGCTTTTATTGGAAGAAGGCCCTGAAGACTTTGATTCCAATGAGTTATTCTTTTTTTACTGCATGACTCCTATAATTATGATCAATGCTTCATCCGTTTTAAAGTCATCTATATCCGATGGTGAGGAGGTGCTGTGCCCACCGAGGTCTTGGGAAATTTCCCGAATTTCCGATAGCCTGATCAGCCACATTTAAATAAATACTATAACATTTTCTCAAAACAGCAACATTTCTTCTAACTCCAAATACATGAACTTAGTGTTTTGCTATCAAGAAAACATTAATGTTGCCAAGTGTTAAGATTAAAATCATTCTTTTATAAAAAAAAAAAAAAAATATCATCAGTTCTCTCCTTATTGGTGATAAAATACTTAATTTTTATTAGTTACGTCCATATTTTATAAGAGTTCATATTTCAGTTTTACAGTTAGTAGCTATTTAGTTAAAATGTCTATTCATTAATTTTAGAACACGCAAACTTAAGCATCATCTGCTTTATTTTATATTTATCTTTCACAAAGAAGTATTTTCGGCTAATGTGCCTTGAGAAACTGTTTTGTTTTGAATTTTCATTCAATCTATTAATGCTTGACAGCTAGTTTTAATTTCTGTAGGTTTGCGAATTAGATCATCCTATCCCCCAAGTAAATGAATGTACTATTTAATTTCACAAGCACATTCACAGAAAACCAGACTTTCAGTTTCCATTGTAAACAGACCAATGTTGCACATTATAAAATTTTCCCCCTGTTCAATAAAATAATCTCCAAATGATTTTTTTATCTTTAGAACCCCCCCCTTGCTTCTGAAGTAAAATTGAATTTTCCATTGCCTGAAGTACATATTAAACATGCATTTTCTGTTTCTTTAATCTTTGTAAATAGCCACTTCACTACTTTTCAGTGTTCTTCTCTAGGATTTTTATTATAACCTGACAAATCACTAAATCCGCGTTTAAACGAGGAAACGTATCTCCGAACAAGTCTCCCTCGCAGACAAGTCGCCTAACGAGAGCTTAAATTGCGCCGGAGCCCGGCTCCGATACTTTTCAGTTTGTGAGATAAATCATATTCTAGCCGGAGCCCTAAATAAGAAGGCATTCTTCACTTTTTCATTCTTCTAACTAAGAGAGCATTCGTCACATTACACTTCTTGTATGTAATTACGGAACAAAAATTTTAGTAGAAATTTGATCTCAAAAATTTTATTTTTAGCAGCAATAAAATTATATTAAAAATATCTTATTAAATTTTAATTTACCTCTTTACATTTTATTTCATTTTAATGTTAATGATTTAATTATTTTAATAAATAATAATCAGTCATTAATTAATTAATTGGTTAATTATTAGATAATAATTCATAAATATTAATTGTCAATATTAATTAAATAATTAATTACTTATTAATTTGACAATTAAGTACTTAATTTTTAAATTATTAAGAATTTTAATAGTCATTTTATTTATATATTTACTCCTGTTCCTCTTTCCTGACGGTCTTGCATAGGGCTCCGGCATTTCGTCTGACAGCATTTCGTCTATACAGGGGAACACTCTATCTAAGCTGCTCTGAGCTACTAAGCCAAAGAAAGCAGTCAGAGCAGATGACGTGATTTGTATGTAAGAGACACCATCAATCTCACAAAAACCTAATACAGTGAAAAGTCGTTAATCCGGACACCCATAATCCGGAATGATCTATAATCCGGACCTCAAAGCTACAAACTTTCTGCGCATGAGCATAATACGTTTACGCATGCGCGTTTAATGTATAACGGACGGTATAAGCTCAGCTAAAATTATCTAATTATCTATTTCAGTTAATGTTGCAGAATGCGTTGTTCCTTAATCTTCGAATTGGAACCGGCTTATTATTTTTTGCAGACTGTTAGAGCAATTTTATAAAAGTAAGTTGGAAAGATTTTTTTTTGTAAATTTTGATACCCTTTAGATCATAATTGCTCTTTATTTCATAAATTACGGTTTCATATTTTTAATTTTATAATTTCTGCATGCCATTTCATTAAAAAATTTCGTAGCATCAATTTGGCGCCCCTTGGATGCTGCGCCCGGGGACAGATGTCCCCCCTTACCCCACCCTAGCTAGGCCACTGAATCCTAAGAACCATTCTAGGAGAAAGTACTTATATATATTTTGATAATATCATTACAGCGAGTGAAAATATCGACGAACACATTAAACATTCAGAAGAATTATTCTCTTTAGTAAATGAAGCTGGCCTCAAAGTAAGTGCCTCAAAATGTAAATTTGTAGCTCAACAATTTCGATATTTTGGATATTAAATCTCAAGATAAGGCATCGAGACAGAAAATTCTAAAATTTTAGCAATTAAAAATTATACGCCTTCAAACAGATAAAAAATTGGCATCGTTCTTGGGGTGCTCCTATTATCGTTCATTTATAAAAGATTTGCAAAGATAGTTTAACCTTTAATGGTTCTGAAAGTTAAAAAAAAAAAAAAAAAAAAAAAAAAAAGATTCACATGGAACGGCAGAAGCAAATACAGCATTCGAGCAGCTTGAAGCAGGCATTAATCAATGCCCCAGTCTTGAAATTCCAGGAAGGGGGATCAGAATTTAGAAACCACTGCTGATGCTTCGGACTATGCAGCTGAAGCCGTCCTTTCGCAAAAAGGTCAGCCAGGAGCTTATTTTAATAAATTGTTGAACCCAGCTGAACAAGAAAATATTGTTGTACTATTAGTGGTTCAAAAATTTCGAATGTACTTCGGGAAGCGCCCCACTAACAGTTTATTCAGACCATGCTGCCGTTGGGTCTACCGCAAAGAAATCTATCCCCGCGGCTTATAAGATTGACACTTAAGTCACAAAAATATGACCCCATTATTAAACACACGACAGGAAAACAGTATTTTATTGCTGATGCGCTGTCTAGAATTAAGCTAGATGAAGAGAGGAAACGCCGTTAAATGTGCTATATTAACTTCGAAAATAACTGATTCGCGAGACACTATTATTACAGAAGTGAAAGCAGACATCGAGTTCAAAATACCTACGCGTATCTTGAAGACACAGAAAATTTTGAACATGTGGGACATTAATGCAGTTAAAAACAGAGCAGCGCATTATAAATGTGGCGACATCATTTGCGTTAATGAAGCATCATCTGTGAAATTCTTTACTAGACGTTTGGAGAGAAGGCAACGGTAAGTTGGTGTTTTGAGGTCGCTGGTTAGACTGTATACTAAAGAACACTTTACAACAACAACAACAAACAATTTTATTTAGTGCACTGTATCATAACTAAAACTCTCAATCGAAAATGATGAATTCCCGACCATACGGGATCAAAAACATGTATGCTACGCTAGAAGTTCGAATCTGAACTAACTAAAATTGCGCAGAAACAATGCGCTGTACATAACTTTGAAGTTGCGCAAAAACAATGCGCTGTACATAACTTATATTGCCGCGTAGGAGGCAACATACCGTCCCACGTTGCAATATCTATGATATGCAAACTAAATCTAAGTATACAATTCAATATCAAATGCTAACAATTCAGCTATTCATTTTTTTAAGCATTAACAAAACACTTAAAGTTAGTAAATCATTTACAGAAGGAAATAAACAATTCAGAAAATTCCATAAAGTTTGAACATTTGCAAAATTTTTCAATAATTATGGTAAGTATATCAACATTTCAAACAGTAAAAAAAAAATCACATTTTTTCATCAAAATTACCAAAATATAATAAAGAACAATGTATATTTTATTAACAATAGAAATTAATCCTTGAAGTTATCCTCAATAGGCAATAAACAAATTTTTGATATTGGCCTTTTAATTGGACCAAACTTTGTGTTAATGACTGCTACTCGTATCTTACCATCTTTACCAGGAATTGTCAGATCAATTCTTCCTAGTAACCATTTACTGATCATCTTTAATAATAACCATTGTATTTTTCTTTATATTGTCCTTTGAAAAATACCATTTCTTTCGTTGTTGCAAGTGATTAAGATAGTCAATTATCCATCGTTTCCATATAATCTGTATCATTTTAGTTAACTTTTGCCATCTTGACAATCTGCTTTCTAACAAGTCCAAAATTTGAGGTTCTACAATTGAGTTTATGGGTCTGCCTATTAAAAAGTGACCTGGCGTCAAGGGTTCGTAATCTGAAGGTTCAGACGATAAAGGAGAAAGAGGTCTCGAATTTAGTATTCCTTCAATTTGATCAATTACGGTTAAAAATTCTTCATAGGTTAATTTAGCATCGGAAATAGTTCTTTTAAGATGAAATTTAAAAGATTTGATTCCCGCCTCCCCAATTCCACCAAAATTGGGGGCACGAGGAGGAATAAATTTCCAAGAGATATTTTCAGATGCCAAATACTTACCCAAAACTTCATCAGGGACAGTAACTAAAGAAGCAAGTTTCTTTAACTCTTTGTGAGCTCCTACAAAATTAGTTGCATTGTCACTAAACAGACATGAGCTTTTACCTCTACGCGAGAAAAATCGTTTTAAACATGCAATAAAGGCTTCAGATGTTAAGTCAAATACTATTTCTAAATGAATCGCTTTTGTAACTAAGCAAACAAAGATTGCTATATAAACTTTATGTAAACTACCTTTCCTTTGATTTCTATATTTGATTAGAAAAGGGGCAGCAAAATCTATCCCTGTGTTATGAAAGGTTAGATTTGGATTTACACGTTCAGGAGGTAAATCGGCTATTAATTGATCTGAAATGATAGGTTTATGACGAAAACAAATTACACATTCATGAACTGTTTTTCTAGCTAAGTCTTTGCCACCAATGGGCCAAAACCTTTCCCTAACAAAATGTAACAATGCTTGAGGACCAGCATGAAAATTTTTCAAATGATAATGAATAAATATTAGCTTGGTAAGCTGATGATTTTTTGGCAATAAAATTTGATGTTTAGAATCATAATTAATTGTGGCATGAGTTAAGCGTCCGCCCACACGTAATATATCTTTTCCATCTAAAAATGGATTTAAAGTTTTTACCTGACTTTTGATTACTCTCTGATCTTGAAGTGATTTAATCTCCTCTGCAAATTCTATTACCTGAACCATTTTTATCAAGTGCATTTCCGCATCTTTATATTCAGTGCTACTAATGGGGCCTGTTTTCTTCACTGGACCTTTCAGATTGGACAGAAACCTGAAAATAAGACTTAAAATTCTAATTAGTTTGACATAATTATTTGTTAATTCAAAAAAGGTATTCCAAAACAAGTTTAAATTGCAATTCAAATTAACGTCTAAAGGTTTTTTAAGTTCATCCTGATAAGCAGGAGAATCTATGAGAGTCTTGTCAAGTTCAAATAAAGAAGCATCACTAAGTTCGTTCTGTTCAGGACCATTCCACCACAAGGAAGATGTCACAAGTTCATGAGGATAAGCACCACGAGAAATCAGATCTGCTGGATTATTTGCTGATGATACATACTTCCAGTGTCGCGGCTCTACTAGTCTTTGGATTTTGGAGACTCTATTTGCAACAAAGGTCTTCAAAAGATGAGGAGAAGTCTTCAACCATGACAGTGCTATCGTTGAATCAGTGCACAGAATAATGTCATCTAAATGCATCTTCAACGAGTTGCTACCTTTCAAAATCAGATGAGCCAATAACAAACATGCACAAAGTTCCAATCTTGAAATAGATAAAGTTTTCAATGGAGCCACACGAGATTTGCTGGCGAGTAGATGAGATGACGAGCCGTGATCTTCATCGACACAAATCAAGTAGACAACTACACCATAAGTGGCTTCCGAAGCATCTGCATATGCAATGAGTGAAATCTTGCTTGGATGATTGGAGAGGATGCAACGATTAACTTTTATGTTTTCAACAGCCTTTAAATTTGAAACTATCTGTTGCCATTCGTGAGAAATAGTTGCGAAAAATGGTTCATCCCAACTCAGTTTTTGAACCCATAATTTCTGTAAAAATATCTTGGCTTTGGTGATTACCGGACCAATCAGTCCTAAAGGATCATAAAGTCTGACAATTGTCGATAAAATGTCTCTTTTGGTATACGATAATTTCTCCTCGTTTGAGACTTTAAAGCTGAATTCATCCTTCTAAGAATTCCATGTAATACCTAAAGCTTTAACCACATTATCACTTTTGGAGGAGAATGACAGCTCAGAGCTTGTAGAAGGGCTATCCAACAGTTCAGGAGAATTAGAGTTCCATTTGTGCAAAATCATCCCACAACTATGAAAAAGTTGTATAAGCTGATTTTTCAATTCCCTTGCTGAGTCTAAGTTTGATGAACCAGAGATGACATCATCAACATAACAGCCTGACAAGACAGCTTTGGCAGCTTCAGGATAGTTATGCATTTCGTCATATGCAACTTGCTTTATGCATCTAATGGCTAAAAATGGAGCACTTTTAATACCATAAGTCACCGTTTTGAGTCTATATGTCACAGGTGAGTCGCTAAGGTTTCTCTTCCATAAGATTCGAAGTAAGTCTCTTTGGGTTTCATCAACCAAAATTTGCCGGTACATTTTTTGTATATCCGCAATAACTGCAACTTGATGTTTTCTAAATATCACAAGAATATCAAAAGTATCTTCTTGGACTAATCCCGCTAAAAGTAAATTATTCAAACTTAATCCATTTGAGCTTGCGGCACTAGCATTAAACACAACTCTTAATTTTGTACGTGACTTCTCTGGTCTATATACTCCATGATGGGGGAGGTAATATTCAAGTTCCGGTTTTGAATTATCATCGACCCTTTCCATATGGTCCAAATTTTCATATTCTGTTATGAAATCTTGATATAAATGTTGCAATGTAGCGTTTTTGCTAAGACGTTTAACTAATTGATTGAGTCTAATGTTGGCTAAGTGCTTTGAATCTCCTAATTATTCGTCTTTCATAGGCATTTTTACGATAAATCTGCCATCTTCATTTCGTCTGTAAGTGTCTTTGAAATGTTGTTCACAGAATTCTTCTTCTTGGCTAAGAATTGACTATTCTTCAGCAATATTTTCTACTAACCAAAATTTTTCTACCAATCTATCAATATTATCAACATTACCGATAAGTCCACAATAATTCTAACAATTTTCAAAGGATGTTTTCAAAGAACCAGTAGCTATATAACCAAAGACAGAATTTCTGAAAACGAGTGATTTCGTAGAAGATTTAACTTGGCCATTAATAAAAATGTCATAAAATATTTCTGCTCCTAAAAGCAGATCTATACTAGATGGAGTTGCAAATTCTGGATCAGCCAAACTTGATGTATCAGGAATATCTATATTTTCAATATTTAATTTTGTAGAAGGTGCTAAATCTGTGATTTTATTTACAAATAAAAAATTTAATGAAGCAGAGAACGAATTATTTCCATTAAAAATAGAAGCAAAAGTACGAGATTTAATGTTTGAAATTTGCCCATTTAGACTAGAAACGGGAATATTTATTCTTTCCTTTTTAAAATTTGCACGCTCACAGAATTCATTTGTAGCAAAATTTGACATTGAGCCTGAATCAAGGACTACTCTTGCTTTAACGAATTGGCCATAAATATTTCTAACCCAAACAATCGCAGTTAAAAGGAGAACAGTTTTATTTTTCGAAAAAAAGACAAGCCGATAAGGCTTTTTCTGGTGATTTATTGCTATTCAAAACAACCTCATTTTTGCAGTTGTCTGGGGAGGGCGTAGTTTCACTATGCTTTCCTATGCACTATGCTTTCCCCCACTTGTTGCAGACGACATGGATCTGTCATTCCGATGAAGACGTAAATTATGTTTTAATTGGCAAACCGAGCAAAAGTGTCTAGACTGACAGGAAGTTACTTTATGATTTGAATGTAAACAATTAATGCACAAAGAAAGCTTTTTAACCATTTCGTATCGTTCCATGGGATTTAATGCTAGAAATGTTTCGCATTTAAAAATTGCGTGATTATCTTTGCAAACCGAACACATAAATTTATTATTATTCGTTTTTGTCACTAACGATCGAACCTTATTTGGAGGAATGTTTTGTTTTGTTTTTGCAAATACAGTTTTGTTGTGCATATTTTCTAACATCTGGCATCGCTTTTGAAGAGATGTCATGAAAGAATCCCATTCACATAAATCATTACTATTTAATGACATTTCAAATTTCTTACGCGATTCTTTATCTATTTTATTAAGAATAATATTAATCAGCAAAGCTTCGCTTAATTTATCCATATTTAATTCCATAACTTTTAATGCTCTTAAATGTTTCTGAACTTTATCAATTAATGAGCGTAAATCTTTAGGATTTTCATGAACTATTTTGTCAATAGAAAGTAATTCATTGATATGAGAATTTACAACCAGTCTCTTATTATCATATCTTTCTTCAAGTGCCTTAAATAAGGAAGAAAATGTATCATCTATTGTTTGTATCTGCTTTGCATCACCAATTAAACAAGATCGTAAATAAAACAATTTCTGAGAATCTGTTAATTGTCTATTAGATGAAATTAAAGCTACAAATTGGTTTTTAAATAAATTCCAGTCTTCGAAATCGCCAGAAAATTTAGGTAATGTTATTTCAGGCAATTTACTTCTTGTTTCTGGGATACTATTATTTGCATACTCATTATTTGCATACTCATTATTTTCATTTTTACTACATAATGAAGTATAAAGACATTTCAGGCTTACCTGAACATTGGTAATATCCATCTCGATTTCTTCAAAAGTAGCTTCGATGTCTGATATTTCTTTATCTTTGCACACTTTGTAATAATCCAAGCGAAGTTCATCAATTTGTTTATTTAACTTGTACACTTTTTCTTGCAATACTTCTATTTGTTCAAAACCAAAATCATCACTTTTTCCACTGACAGACGACTTTAATTTCGTTATTTGTGATTTAATGCCGCCACGTTTTCATTAGCCATTTTTTATTCTAATTAGCTGCGTCTCGACGATGATCAATGTTTTGAGGTCGCTGGTTAGACTGTATACTAAAGAACACTTTACAACAACAACAACAAACAATGGACTGTATCATAACTAAAAATCTCAATCGAAAATGATGAATTCCCGACCATACGGAATCAAAAACATGTATACTACGCTAGAAGTTCAATTCTTAACTAACTAAAATCGCGCAGAAACAATGCGCTGTACATAACTTTGAAGTTGCGCAGAAACAATGCGCTGTACATAACTTATATTGCCGCGTAGGAGGCAACAGTTGATTAATTTATTTATTAGGGTAATTAATATTTGTATGAAGGGATATTGCTTATTTCATTGTAAATTTGTTATATGTAATATATATATATATATTTGTCGAAAGGGGCTTTGTCTCTGAAGGACTATTGTTTTCGTTTTGCCATTTTGCGATCACTATAAATACCCGTTTCACTTTTCAAACTGTTGCCACCTAATGGTAGAGTCCTGCATTATATTTGAAGAAATTAAATAATGAAAAATATGCATAAATGTATGTATATTTCTCACATCGTGATAAAACAACGATACATAGAGCCATCGAATTTTGAATGACGTAATCCTCCTACGAATATGGGCATGTGGGAGACCATATTTGAAATTTGGAATTTGTTTTATTATCGATTTCATATTTTGTAAAACTTTAACGAATTTTTGCATAACAAACTCAACGATTTAAAAGAGAGCAATGGCAACACTCCGGGGAGTTGGAACCTTTTTACCTCCAGCGCGCGGAACTGTGTATCGGAAATTCTAAAGATATGCTCATTTTAAAATTATCTTGCGACATTGCTATTGAACTAAATTTTATGGTTTAAGTGCGAAGAACATAATATGTAATAAATAAAGGTAACACGTAAACCAAAAAAAAAAAAAAAAAAAAAAAAAAAAAAACCTTTGGACGTAATTTAAAATTTGAAACCTTTCAGTTTTTTTTTTTTTTTTTTTTTAAGTTGTTCCGCAGAGTAAAATTCTCCCGCAGTTGATAAATTTAATGTTTGGTGTTCCCTTCAGGCATTTTTTCAGTACATTTAAAAGCCAGACGAAGGCTGGCAGCTAATAAAACAAACTTCAAATTTGGGCTTCCAGCTGCCCATATTCGGGTGGAAACGTACGTTGTTCAAAATTTGATGGCTTTAGATACCTTTGATTTACCACAATGCGAGAAACCTACACAGAGCCAGATTTAAACTTGATAAGGCCCTAAGCTATTTGAGATATATAGGGCTCTTTATAAGTCGATTATAATATATTTTAATACTATTTATACTATATTTTAACTTTTCTAGAGGCCCCACCCCCAAGAAAGGGGGTCCCTAAGCTATAGCTTGTGTAGCTTATACGTAAATCCGGCCCTGAACATACATACATTTCTGCAGATTCTTCATTATTTAATTTCTTTAAAAATAATTGTAGACTCTAATATTTAGTGGCAACAATTTAGAAAGTGAATCTATAAACCAAAGAAACCGCCACTACGTCATCTCAGATTGCCAATAAAATAGCTAGTTTACAAAATGGCAATAATGCATGCTCGGAAATGCAAGATGTTTACACACCTTCAAAATATCGGCTGCTTGGTGCGTTTAATTATGGCAAAGCACACTAGGGCTATCTGCCTAAGGAGAGGGATGCCTTCGTGGAGAACGTTCTAAGGGAAACTGGCTTGTATACACGTTACAAATGGGAAAAACCACGAAAACGCCCATGCAGCCAGCCCGTTCGCGGGATTCGAACCTCGAACCGAACTACCAGTGTTCAGCGACTTTACCGCTCGGCCACTGGTGGGCCTCAAAATATCGAATTAGCCATGTTGGCACGTTTTTTGCACATTCAAAAAAGTCCCCCAAGCAGTGGGCTAAACCGCATTTGAGCCGGAAAATATTAGGAAGTGCTTCAAATATTAAATGAAGCCAATCTAAAGTTAAGTGTTGCCGAATGCCATTTGTTCAGACTTACCTTGGATATATCATCCTTGAACTCATGCAGCAAATAGTGTATTGCATTAACAGATAGGAGAACTTCATAAAACAAAAGGTAGTAAAAGTAGTGAAAGGGGAAAATATTGAAAAAACAAAGTATAAAACAGTGCTATGCACCTCAGTACGCTAATTGATGATTTTATTGCTTTTCAAATCTATGTATTGCGTACTCAAACAGAAAAAGAAACTAAATTCATTCTCCTGATTATAGCATTGTTCAGAACTAAACAAACGAGGTGACTTAAAAATCAAGGTGACAAGTAAAATAAATTTTCTAAATAACAACACAAAGAAATTTAACAATGAAAGAACAAGGATTTTATCAGTAATAATAATATGATAAAGTCAACCACGCAGGAAAGAAAATTCACTGAAAAACTTTAATAGTTAAAATAAGGCAAAAAATAATGCATTAGGAAAATGAACTGCTAACTCAAATAAATTAGATTTAACGCTAACAGTTTAACGTGAGGAAGCACTTAAAAAATGATATGAACAAATTAATTTAAAAATAAAAACTTAAATTAACTGCTAATTAATTAAAAATATTGATGTTTATACAATGGAGAATTAGCAATATTGTTTTAAAATTTTCATTAAAACTAAGATACGTAATTAAAATGAGTTAGAAACAAATTACAATTCGTAACTTGAGAGATGGAAATTGAATTTGTGATAACGTCAGAGATCATGTGAACATATGAAAGTATGACGTCGCAAAAATTGTCCTCGCAAAAATTGACCTCTGTCGTCGTGTGGTATTTTTTCCACTTTTTGATTCTTCTGCTACTTTAGCTGAAAATTTGCTGGTAACACTATATAGTTGTTATTATATTAAAATTCATACACTCTGTCACAAAAAAATATATGCAACCAAGAAATCAAGCCATAATCACGAAACTCGGCAGTAATTTAGTCTGGTAAGAGATATGCAAATAATTGAAATTTCGACGCCAGTGAGATAAGGGTAAGCGCGCTATGCGCATATGAGTGCGCAGCTGGGAGAGTTTAAAAGTATGATTGCTAGTGCCGTAGGGCTATTCAAACGAATCTGTCGACTTGGGTGGACAGTATTGTGACAAGAAATGTCTCTGAGACGTAATTGGCGGCAGTATGAACCGTTGTTGGACTTTGAGAAAGGGCGTATAGTAGACCTCGGAGAAGAAGGCTCGTCGAACAGGAGTATCGGCCGCCACTTCGGTCGGAGCGATATGGTAGTTGCTCGGTGTTGATTACAATGGATCACGGAAGGGACAGTCTATCTTCGCAAAGGGTCCAAGAAACACAACTGAGGGCGTGGATAGCTCAATAATAAAAGCGGCTACTTCCGGACCAACAACGTCTCTAGTATCGATTCGACGCTATTTGCCAACTTCCAGGCATGCAATGGTGCTGATGACCAACGCACACGCGTGTGGAGGCGTCCAGGCCGCGTATTTCCAAACCCTACCCCACTTTTCGAATTTTTGACGTCATGGACGAATCGACTAGTAATTCTTGAGCATGCGCTGAAGGGCGAGATGTAACATAAACAGAACTTTGGCTTGCGCTTGTAAACAATATTATATGAAAGTGTATATTATATTGTCTGAAAGTGTATTCGTTTATGTAATTGCATAATTTTACTGTTTCTGTAATAAGAAAACTTCATTCAGATAAAATTTATTTTAATATTATTATTATTATCTGGTTATAGGATTATACGAAATGCTGAATACTCTAGGTACTATCGTAATCTTCGCATAACCTTTCACATTGGATTTTGCCTTATCATTTTAAAATATATTGTATTATAAAGATTAAATCAAAGCAAATTACTTTGTTAGAGATGTGAATGTTCTAACTGAATTTTCGTTTTATCACTTATTATTTATTTCCTCTTTGAAAACACATTCATATTTGACAAATAATTATCTCCGCTGAAAATTTTTTGATTGTTTAAAAACTATATTTGTCAATAATGTAATAAAAACTCATTAATCTAGTGCTTCATAGATCAATATGACAATGAATTCAAAATGTTTTAAAAACAGTTCTTTAATCTTTATTTTGTAGTAGATGCAACTAATGTCACAGAGAAAAAATATTTCAATAAAAAAGTTCTCCATGTTAATTCAATAGCAAAATTATTTCTATTTCAGTGAAACATCCATTTTCAATGCTTACATAACAGAAAAATGTAACATAAGCATTTTAGAAGTTTTAAATAGAAGCTAAAGGTTTACTGTGCAATTTTATGTAAGAAACGTAATAATTTACTTTCATTCCTTTTAAATCGGCATACTAGTTTCCAATAAACTAAAATTTTTGGAAAGTTAGAGACTTAACTTAACACACAGTATTCCGTCACTTAAAATACCAATTAATTGTTCTTTTTCATTTAGAAATATATCGGAATTGAAAACACCAAAGGCAAAATGGGTCACAGATCCAACCTAATTCCTTATTTGGAAATTTTTCAAAAAACTTTCTGTCAATTTTATCATATGTCCTTTTAAACAAGAAATCTGTATTATTTTCTTTAGTAAGTTGTAAAAAAGCATGTTTCTGTTTTTTTTTTTTTTTTTTTTTTTTGTTTTTGTTTTGTTTTTGTTTAATTCTCCTTGCCAAAGTATTGTCTTAGTTTTAAAAGCTCACATTAGTACAAACTGCGACACAGTGTGTCTAGGTAACATTGTTTCAAAATGTCTGTTAATAATTTCAAATAATTTCTCTCCAGTTGCTTTTCCTTCCCAAATATTACAACATAAAAAATATTCTACTGCCTCATTTTCAAAAACATATCGCACATAAACGATAAATTGAAACAATGTCGGTAGTTTCAAGTTTTATAGTAAAGACTGAATTTTGTATTCTATAGTGTCTGATATGACAAAAATTTGGTGAGAAACAGTATCTTTTTTAATGCTATTGTTTTTAAATCATTACTATATTTTTCTGCATGCATAAATGATGTCATTTTAATTGCTGAAGGAAGAATGAGTGATTCTCCAATTGTATGAGGTTTTAAATTTTTTGCAATTAAATACAAAACTTTTAAGGATGCCTGTAAATCCTTCTCAGGAACTGTTATATATTTTTTCAAAAACACATTTTAATTTTTCATGCTCTCAGCTCATTCCTTAAAAAAATTCTTCAGATTTATTTATTTAATCTTTATGTTTAGTTTCTGAGGTACTTTTCAGTTTCACTGGCGCAAATCTCGCCATGCAGACTTTGTTGACGACAACATACAATATACACATAAAAAATGTTAACAACTGTTAGTTCTAAGAATTTTTTATTTTGAAGGCACAAACATTTTAATATCTTGTAAAATTTTGTAAAAAGCCAATAAATAAAGATAATAAATTTGTAAAATGACATTAAGAATTTACTATGTTTTCATGGTTCAACATTCTGATTTGCCAGTTCGTATCGCGTAACACCACGTGATCTCATCTCACGTAAACTACGCTACAAAAATCTAATTCTCTCAGTAATTATCTACATTAATTTCAAGTTAAATCTTAATTTGGAATACAAGTTTAAATGCAAGAATTATTTCAATTCGTACAAATAGCTTACTCAGAAATTATGTAAAACCGCAGTGCTTTACTTCGCTACTGCATTCTCATTAGAATTGATGAATTTAACCCTTGATTTTGCCTTTTCTCTATTTTTGCCTTCGGGTGAGTGGTGTTATTGCAGTCTACACTGGTGTGCAAAAATTAAGGACGAGATGGTTTTTTCAATATAACTTTGTACAAAAGCTTTCCAAATCAACACATTTAATACTGTATGATCCCCAATACGTATGGACATGAGTAATGTAAGCAATACTTACTAAAAGAGAAATCAGAGGGATAAAAAAAAGCTTTATTGAAAAAGTAGCATGGAGTGCAATGCGACTGAAGTCCGAAACATCCCTGTGATGGGTGTCCAGCAAGAAACATCCGGTCTTTAATAGGGAATATGATCTCCCCTGACTGCTAGGCAGGTTTCACAGCGTTTGCCCATGCTGACAATGAGTTGTTGACGCATTGCTGCCCATTCATCTTGCAGCGCCAATCAAAGCTCCGGAATCGTTACTGGTGGTAAGGTACGAGCTGCCAAGCGTCTGCCTAGAAAATCCCATACATGCTTGATGGGATTGAGATCCGGAGATCGTGCCGGCCAATCCATACGTTCAATATCCTCACTCTCTAAGAGCTGTTCGGCAGCTACTGTGCGATGACATAATGAATTGTCGTACATGAAAAGGAACTGCGGACCCATAGCGCCTCTAAAAAGACGCACATATGTAAGAAGAATCTCGTTACAATAACGAGTCCCGTTGACTGAACCTGCGTCGAAGATGTGAAGGTCTGTACGACTACCAAGCATGATGCCTCCCCAAATGAGAACACCGCCACTTC
Organism: Stegodyphus dumicola; assembly: GCF_044657685.1. Lineage (NCBI taxonomy): Eukaryota > Metazoa > Arthropoda > Arachnida > Araneae > Eresidae > Stegodyphus > Stegodyphus dumicola. The sequence goes on from NC_140775.1 coordinate 106,890,632, forward strand.
CATACCTGTCCCTTTCAATGATGTTCGAGGGATGATTGCAGCTTCCCCGCTCTTTCCAGATGAGTATGCGATGAGAATCGCTACTCAGACTGAATCTGCTCTCATCTGTAAAGAGTACTCGTCCCCATTCATTGTCTTTCCAATTCCGGTGTTCCCGGCACCACAGAGAACGCCTTCTCCGGTACACACCGTACAGGACGTCGTGCAAACAGACCACCACCGTGCAGTCTTGTGGCCACGGTAAAACGCGATATCGGTCGTCCAATCGCCTGTGTCGTGTGTCTAGCGATTTCTCACGCTGTCTGCCGCCTGTTTCTTCTGGCCTGGAAGGCAATATACCGGTCATCTGCGGGTGTGGTTCCTCATGGACGACCACTACTAAACCCCCGGATAGCTGTTCCTGTAGTTTGAAATTGTCTCCAAAGTCGTGAAACGATGCTGTGAGCAATTCTGAACTCTGCAGCCACACTTGTCACACTGCGGCCTTCCTCCAACTTCTCAATGATTCGACCTCGGGTAAAAGCATCCAGATGTCGTCTAACAGATTGATTATTCTCCATTTCTCGCTGAGGCAGCAACTCGGTGTGATTTTAACTGCTATACGGCGTGCAATCTCTTTGCCAGAAATACTGATCTTACACAGACAACATGCTTTATACTACTCAGACACTCCCCCATTATGTCTATCTGCATATCTGCGCATCTGCTACCGTACATCACCTTACTTAATCTCCTGATTAGTCTTTCTGTCCGCTCTGCCTCTTCGTTCAGCTGACATGCTAATTTTTCGACTTCGTCCTTAATTTTTGCACACCAGTGTAATTATCTTAATTACCGCGAATGGTCTTGGGGCATAAGTTTTAATTATCTTGTAAAAATTCTATGTAGTTGTACGCCAGTATTGAAAGAAACAATCTAATAAGAAATGGCTGCGACTTGTTTCGAAAATGAGGCGTAAAACATTGGCAGTGAAGATATTCTGTTTGGCATCAGTAGTACCGTTGTTGGCGACTTTACTGTTTGCGGCGGCAAAACGGTAAAACTACCGTTTCTAAATGTATTTTTAATTTCACAGGTGTCATGCTTTCCATGTGCCAAGTTTTCACTGTATTTAACACACAATGGATATTCTTTTTCCATTGATAATGCAACTTGTAAAACAGTATAAAATAAACTCTTCTTGATATTTACTCAATTTTTTTTTTTTTTTTTTTTAGAAGTAGAAAGAGAGCCAATGATTACATTTTTGTTTTCATTTTCATTAATAGTTTTTCTCTAAATTTATTTGATGTTGGTGCATCCATCCCATTTCTCTTACAAGAGATTTTGGGCCATTTAACCATCGTGAACAAAATTGCAACGAAAACAAAATTGTTTTTATTATCCTTTGAGACACTACTGAATTTTCCAATGCTTAGGAAATGTTAAGCGCTTACTTGACAACAAATTTGATTAGAAATAAGAAACGTAGTTTATAAATGATGCGTATTACAATTACAAATTGCATGCAAGACATTGCTAAGATAGCCGAAAAAACTAAATCTTAGCTGCGCGTATGCAGTTGCTTTGAAATTTGATTCGAGCTGTTTGGAAATCATCAAACACACGAGGGCAATCCCAAAAAATAGGTCTCCTATATTTTTAGATGTACAAAGAAACATTTATTTTCTATAAATGCTACATCTCTTTAAAGATTGAAGAATGCTTTATTTTTCAACATAATCGCCATTTCAATCGATGCATTTTTGTAGACGCTGTGGCAGTTTTACAATGCCCATGTCATACCAGCTTGCCGCCATGCCCTTCAGGAAGTGTTGACCCTCATCTTTCCAAGAAGTCCAAGAAGTTGTCCTTTTCGTCTCCATAGCGGCGAAGAAATTCGCGGGAAGAATAAACCCGTTGCTGTTTGTGGTCTTCTGTCAACATACGCGGCACCCATCTTGCACACACCTTCCGATATTGCAACTTTTCCGTTAAAATCCTGTGGATGGTGCTTCTGAAAACCTCAGGAACCAAAATGCAGACAGCATCCAGAGTGATCCTCCGATCTTTACGCACAAGTTCCTTTACTTTCGCGATTGTCTCATCGGCAATTGACGGCCTCCCGCTCCTTTCTTCGTTATGAATTTCAGTACGACTGGCTGTAAACTCTCTACACCACTTGCGAACTTTTTTGACATCCATGCACGACTGTCCATACACTTCCGTCAATAGGCGGTGAATTTCAACCAGTTTAACGCCTGTTGCATTCAAAAATCGAATAACTGCGCGTACTTCGCACTTGGCGGCAACGCTTATCGAGAGCTCTATTTCGAATGGCTGCCAAGCCAAGACTGAGCATCTGAGCGAAGCGCCTGCGTGCTTATGTGGTAGTGGAGAAAGCACCACTCACAACAGTGTTGCCAACAACCGTATTAAAACTCTCTCTACGTCCCCAAAAAATAGGAGACCTTTTTTTGGGGATTGCCCTCGTAACACATAAATCAAGTGAAAAGCAATAAAATCAGAATTAAAATATGGAAATGTTTAATTTAAAATTCCTGGCAAATGTTAAAAAACATCCAAAATTCTCTTCAAATTCCGTATATCTTTTATTGTCAAATAAATTTCTTTGAATTTGGTGACCCCCCACAAATTTGTTCATAACTCCCAGGTTAAAATTTTGTAAAAAAACAAGTTATCAATTGCATTTTGGAAAAAAAAAAATGATTTCAGGCTTGTCTTGAACAGAACAGCATACAATAGAGTATTTTCAAATTTACGGAAAAGTACGACTTATGTGAAAATTGATAAACATTGGCTGTCTAATGTGAAAAGTGAAATACGGTTTAATATGTTATGTTCATAGCTTGTGTATTTTGATTATCTAACTAAATAAAGAATGATCCGTTCTTGCAAACTTCTGCTGAAATAACTGCTAGAATATCTATCCCATTTCAGATGAACTGAAAGCAAGTGTTGTATTCTTATTCAACAATTACAATACTCTTGCATAATACTTACAAGGAATGAGTTAGGTTATTTAACTAAAGTGCTGTCAATTTTATTTCTTATTTACAGAAGGATGTATCACACAATGCTGTGTAGGCTGGTGACCTAGCGATGATGACTCAAAATGCATCTTTGCATTCAGGCATACACTCTTTATAAGAATATAACCATGCACTGGAGTCCTAGCTTCAGCAGATACATTTTGTTGTGCTATGCAATCTCTGTGGGTCCTAAATTCTAAAAACTTTTCACTCCTAAATTCCAAAAATTTTGTTACTTGATATTTCTGTAAATTCCATAATTTGCACACCTGCCATAACTGCACTGGCTGTGGCCTCAGTTATCCAATGTTCCAACAAAATCAAATATTGTAACGTTATTTTAGACCAGACTTTCTTAAACTGTAGATCGCAACCCCCATCTACAGCAAAGGGTCTCAAAAAATTTTAGTAGTTTTGGTATTTCTTAAACTTAATATAATAATTTTACAATTACCCAATATTTTTACACAATGTATTTGAAAATAGATAAAGATAAGACAATACAGACAAAGAGAAAAACAAAACTGTTTCAATGCATTCTGTTTATAATATAAATGTTCACTTTACTTGCTTTGCACGTGACGGTGTCATTTCGTCTGTTAATTAATTAAAATTTTCACATTGTTCTATGTCACATGTTCTATGGGCTGGCTGCATGGGTGTTTTCGTGGTTTTCCCCATGTGTAACGTGTATACGAGCCAGTTTCCCTTAGAAATCTTTGGAATATGATAACGGGTGATTTTTACAATGGTTGTTATGTGGATTAAGATTAGAAAGTCCTCCACGAAAGGCATCCCTCCCCTTAGGCAGATAGCCCTCGTGTGCTTTCCCATAATTAAATACACACATTGGCGCAATTTTTTCCGCCATCTTGAACCGGCCAAAATCGCCAAATCCTCGGAAGGATTTTTTTGACACCAAGAGGGAAATGACGTGAAAAGAGGCTTTACAAAATTTCCCTCTTGAGCCCGATATAGGGGAGAATCCCGTGCTACGTGAAAATGCTAAAAAAGACAATGCAAAGAAAAATATCAGATTATTTTCCCAAAACTCAAAAAATGTTTTGTTTTTCAAAAACTTGAAAATTTTGTATTGAATTCCATTAAGTTCTTGTGAAAGTTTTTGTTTCATTAGTTTTTATTAAATACATGCATATATACATATCTATGTAAATAAAATGTACTCTAATAAGCTTAATTTTTTTAAATATATATATATATATATATATTTTCTTTTCAATATTTTTTAACACGAAAAAATATTTCAGTTCCCTCAGTTTTGTGTTAAATGATTTTCATTGTATATCTGTTGCACATAAATCCCTTTCTTACATAAAATAACTATGAAATCTTAAAAAAGTACATAGTATGAAATTTATAATGGCAAACATTAAAAAATAGATGAAAGTAAATAAAATTTAAATTATAGAATGTACTTTAAAAAATTAATAATAAGTGGTTAAAAATATATTTTTTAATTACTTAAAACATGGAAGTTATTTGGCAGAGATTGTTGGATATAAAATTACTACTTCAAATTTTCAGATTACTATTGTTCATATTTAAAGTCTCAACTTGCAATCTTAATCCACATAACAACCATTGTAAAAATCACCCGTTATCATATTCCAAAGATCAGCAGCATACATTTTTTTCAAAATCCTGCATAATATTAAATATTGGCTTTTGATAATCAAGTTGATACAAATAAGATGAACTGTTTTTATGATTTTAGACTAGTTTATTCTTCCATTCACTTATTACAATATTTCATTTTTTATATGCTCAGCTATCCAAAATTTCAAGAGCTTTCTGGATATTTTTTTGTTGAGTTTTTACTATGCATACATTTCAGCATTTACATCGTCAAAATTACATACTATGTACAGACGCATACTTGAAGTGAATTTACTTTTACAGCTAAACACAGGAACTGGAAAGCAAAAAAGTATTTATTCGGAGATTGTATTTCGGTTAATCTTTGGATTATGGTAACTTGGCGACCAACCCTGCTAGTTTTTGTTTGGACGTCATTTTGTTTTCACGAAGTAAAGGCTTTTTTTTTTTTTTTAACTCAACATTTTTTTCCAACAATCTGCTAGCCGAATTATGCTTGTGCTAGAACTTTTTGTGGAACAAAAGTGACAAAGATTAAGTGTGAAATTGGGAGAAAGTGCAGAATTGCCCACTGCTTCACGCGTTTTTAAGAATTGCGCGTACGCGGTATCCATGCACACGTCGACCTATTTTCACTTAAAAAAACATCTCAGAATTGCACAAAAATGGCATTGCGCACACTCTTGACTTTATCCATGTACACTGCTAAAGTCCTAGCTAGTAACCTTTATCGCTTTACCAAAATGTCGCCAATCTACCTGTTACCATATTCCAAAGATTAGCCTGTATTTCTTTTTCGTTCATGAAAATCAAAGTTCATTACACAAACATGCATTCACACTGCACAAGCAGGTATGAAATTCTTAATACATTTAATAATCCTGATGATTGATTACGCATTTAGTAAATAAATCAGAAAATATTTTAATGTATAACAAATGAATAGTAAGTAGCTAAGCTTTTAGTTAGTAGTTAGCTTTTAGAAGTAGTTAAGCTTTTATAAAACAGAGCATTACGAAGATATTTAATGTTATAAAGTTAGGTAATTTGGTAAATTTCAGTTGTTCAACAAAGCAATGAATTATGAAGTTCCTTGTATATCTTTATAAATGAACTTGATTGCTGTTTTAAGCAATTAAACAACTGTTCAAGTTATTTTAATAATTTTGAAATATATACACTAAAAGAAACAATAAAATGTATTAATCTATTTGCCAACCTTGATTTTGGCACGAAAGTCTGCAGAATGCTTCGTAGTTTTTAAGCACATAGAGGCGCTGCAATTCTTATTCCTTGATCTGAAGTTTTCTGCAATTTTTTTTTTTTTTTTTTAATTTAAATTGCTGTATTGGCACACTTACAATTTTTGTATAGTGGCTTCAGATGTGGATAAGTTTTACGAACACTTTCGTTTGTTTTACTGGCGTCGCTGAATTTTGCGATGAAATGCAGCACATTTATTGCCGAGCATCACCTTCCAGATTTTTCATACTGTTAATGTATACATCAGCAGTGAATTATTCTCTTCTTTCCTCAAATACACTACGGCGATAAACAATAACCATTCACTAAAGATTTTGCGTAAATTCCCACTCATAATAATTTAAATTGCGAAAATCTCACAATTAGCACCTAAACACACTATTCAGCAGCAGAATTCTTTCGAAAGCGCGCCGTAGTAGTCAAAAGTGGGGTAGGCGTCTTGCCAGGTGAAAGTAGTCGATATTTCCGTGACGTCAAAAATTCGAAAAGTGGGGTAGGGTTTGGAAATACGCGTCCAGGCCAGCGATCCAATCCGGCATTTGTTTTTGAGCGACATACGGCGATTACACAAGGTGTGACAGTGTGGGGAGCGATTTCTTGGACACACGATCACAGACAGACAGACAGACAAAGTAGACAGATGTCTTGTTTTGCACCCGCTAAGTCTTTCTGCACCGATGGGCGAAAAATCAAGCATAGGTGCGAAGTAAAGGTATATAGAAAGAGGGCCAATTTCGTATTTGAGGAGAGTAAAAAGGAACTTCGTACATTTTGTACGAGTTCAAAAGGCCAGAAAAAAAAGATGGGATAAAATAAAATTTAAATTAAATGGCCCAAAAATAATAGAGGGGGAAAAAAAAGGGCCTATAGAAAGAAAAGGAAAAGAAGTAGAAAATACCCTAAAATACGATTGTGTCCATGAGTGTAGTTAAGGAGTTCATCTGCGAAATTCGTGTCTTAAAGAAGCAAACTTTAGCTAAGTTAAAAAAAATAAATGAATGAATGAATGAATTCCTACATGGTAATGTGTATGCCGTTATCTTCAGACCTAACAAGAAAAGACATATATCATCACAGAGATGTACATAATATTTTAACTAAAGTAACATTACATATTACCGTTCCCAAAAAATTCATGTATATTTCATAAAAACAGTAATTGACAAAATCATAAATCCATACACAGTGTGAGAGCATTTCAGCAAAAATAAATTACACAGTTTATTTTTCTTAAATATTAGTTAAATATAAAATTAATTTATTAATTTAACCGTTGTAATTTATTATAGTACAACTTTAACAAATTCCGTCACACTGTATTTTTATTTGCTCATAATTCTAAGTTTGAGACCTGAAAAAAAAAGTCGGGGATCTTAGTTACAAAAATCACAATCTATACTCATCGATGGTCAAGAGATCCCCATTTTTTCCCTCTCAAGAAATTCCTAAGCACGAAGAGGGGGGCCTCCGAAGGGTGTGAATTGCTGATAAGAACGGACTACTGATAAGGAATGTGGCGTCTCTACGGAATAGTTACGAAGAAAAGAACCACATGGCTTGCTACTATTACTAACTATTGTATAATGCTAGAATCTTATGAAAAATAATAAATAAAAAAATTTAATTGCACTCTAGTGATATAGAAACATATATTGTATAGAGAACAGAATGTTACTTATCTGAATATTCCGTGTCAGGGCCTCTTTTGGATTTCTCGTGTTGATAGTAAACAGCTAACAAAACACCTGAAGTTTCGATGAAGCGAAGTTTCCTTTTTCAATTTGATGAATGAGACATTGCATAGGAAAGGTGCATTAAACTTTTTTAGAGAGTTGAAAATATTTACTGAAACAGTTATTTAAAAAATTTCGGAGGTATGTTTAGACACTGCCTCCAGCTTTCGTGATCGCAGCGCCAGCCAAAAAGCTGAATCCCCAAATTCGCGGGGACACACGATCACCTCTAGTCGTCGTTCAAGGCATTATGACGGCTCGCAGTTACGTGGACGATATTTTAACGGCGGTTGTACTACCTACGCTATCAAGTCTTCCAGGTGCGATTTATCAGCCAGACAGCACTCGTCTACATACTGCGCGACTCTCCCAACATTGTCTTCAAGGACATGAAATACTCTCGTGGCCTTCTAGGTCACCAGACCTCTCACCCATACAGCCCGCTTGGGTCATGCTTGGAAGGCAACTGCAGTCGTCTCGGAATATTGGTGAATTAAATACCCAGTTGCAAAGATTATAGCATGATCTTCCGCAGGGTATAACAGGTGACCTACTTAATTCAATGCCACACCGTGTTTCGGCTTGTATAGCTGCCAAAGGTGGCTATACTACTTACTAATTTGTAACATTTTTAATGCCATAACTTCTTATAAAACGATCTTTTGTTCTGAATTTGTAATCGTTTGTTTATCATCTCATACACTATGTACACTGCGCAAAAAAAGGGGGGGACAGTTCTATATCTCCCATCCTACTAGGCCGATTGACAAAATTCCAATTGCGTTTAGGATATATATTAGATTTATATATAGCACTATTCTAACATAGGTATTTTGAGACAAAATCGGACATTTTCTGAAATAACATACCTATTTTTTTACATATTTCGATTCTACGACTCAAATTATGCCAGACTGCCAAGTTTTGTAAAAATCGTACGAGTAGTTTTTGAAAAATTAGCTCTGAAAATTTTAGATCCTCAATGAGCAATCCTCAATTTTAGCATATATTTATCAATATCTCTTCTTTTATTAAACTTTTTTTATTCCTTTCACATTTCGAAATTTAGGTTCATTCCAAGTAAAATTCAAAATTTTTACCATCATCTTAAAGTAGGTGTAGTTCTAAGCATAACTGCAAAAAATTGGACTTTTTTATTCAAAATTTTCTAAGATTGTAAGGATCTTAAGTTTTACTAACGTTTATTTTATTTTAAATCTTTACTATCACTTCTTATTTTCTACTTCCGGCCAGAATTATAAGCGTGAAGGTTTTTATGCAAAGTTTGTCTGGTGAACGCCAAGTATTTAAGTGTGGCCTTTTTGCAAAGCGAAAGAGAGGAAGCAGTGAGTTCGAAGCAGGCCGCGTACCTTAGAAGTTACGCAGTTGCTATTTGCCTTCCAGGCCAGAGGTTTTAATCCTCTTAATAAATTAAACGTATTGTAGTGTTCACAGTCTCTGTGCTACATACGCTTCCTGTTATTATAAGGCCAATCTTCCACGTGTGTTATTCTAAAGTTAAATTAGAGTTTAGTTTTATTTTTTATACCTTTTACGTTAGACCCCGAGTGGAGGGTCATTGTATTCCGAAGTACGGAAGTCGTTGTATATAAAGAAAAATAAAGGGTTTTGTATACCCTTCGTCTGTATCCTGTCTACTTACTACAATTAGTGAACATAGCTTTAGTAAGCTCTCTGTTCCTAGTCAGGTCATTGTATGTTTCCGAAGAAGGTTAGAAGAAACATTGAACCTGATAAGATATACACAAATTTATATATTTGCGCAGTTTGAAATTTGGCATCTTTTTTTTTGGGGGGGGGAGCGATAATAACGCCAAATTTGGTTTATAGATTTTGTTACAGTGAACTGCCACAGCTATTTTTAATCTTAAATTTCAAATAAAGTTTTACGGAGAATTAATTGTATGAAATTCTTTCCCTCAATGACGCGTAATTAATATTTAATTAAACTATATGAAAAGCTATTTTTTTAAGTTATAGATGATATTATTCAAAGTTTGAATTTTTTTTTTAAATTTCTTTCTTTTTTTCTTTTTAAAAAATATTTGTAATGTTAAATTTTTACCTTCGCCGTGTTATTGTCTGCTACTTTACTTTAACTTCATTTAAATTTAATTGTTTAAATCTGAGAAAGTTCTTTTGATGTTTATTTTCACAATGTTTTTAAGCAAACAGAACGTTGACATTTGGGTCATGTCCTTGCTTTAAAAAGTATATATCTAAATATAAATTTTTACATTAATTCAGTCAGAAAGTCGCAATTTTCTCTCGTGTTGAAGATTATATATATAAAAAAGATCATTAATATAGAAATTACTAGACTTAAAAACTCTAAGTAATATAATTTAGATTGTTTGCACCCAATATAAGAATCGGGTTACTCGGTGGTACAGGATAAGCGCTGCTGGAGTGGTTTAATTATTTTTTTTTTCATTTAACAAAAAAATCTTTTAATTCAAATATTTATTCTTTGGACTTTGCTTTAAACTATAGTTAAAATGTCTAGAAAATGAAAAGCTGTCTTCAGCTGAAACGCATTTGATGCAACTGATATTTTAAAAAATTTGACAAGAATGCAAGTGTAACAATCGAAAAACCTTAACTTTCTTGTGTCAGCACTGAAAACAAATGTAGAAGGAAGGAAGGAAATCAGGGGTAAAAAAGCAAAATTTATAAGGGGAAGTTGGTTGTTCAAAGAGAAAACATTTGGACGTGTACACAGGCAAATAGCAGCAAATGAGTTTGTGCTAACGGAAAAGACAAAAAATGATATCATTGCAGATTAAATAAAGATGAGCGACGGGTTTTCGACTATATGGTTGTATAAATTTAAATTGTTGCATAGAACATCATATCGTATCATAAACGGAGCATCCCATGATTTCTCAGTCGAATTATTTGAAGTTTCAGGAATTTATCCAGTTACGTACGAGAGAAAACGATGCTGAGGAAACTAGTCTTTCCTTTCATCTCATATCTTCAAAATGTCTAGCATCTAAAGACTGATAAAAGCTTTGACGAAATACTGACGAAATGGATTGAAGTGGATTAAATTACGGCAAAGCAGGGCTATCTGCCTAAAAGGAGGGAAGCCTTCGTGAAGAACTTTCTAAGCGAAACCAGCTCGTATACACGTTACACCTAAGAAAAACCACGAAAACATGGGCTCTTTTGAAATCGAAGGTGATAACTTTATTTAAAATTAATATCATAAATACCAAGGTATTTCGAAAAGTTGGATGCCTTTTAATATACTTGCAGAATGTATGGGGGAAAAAAACAAAAAAAAGAGAGCAAACCATTAAGAAGAAAAAATAAATTTTTGCATAAAATTTAGTATTTTTTATTTTAATTTTATGATATTTGATTCTTGCGATTTAAAACATAAAATATTTGTTTAAAATTTGAATAGCATTTTAAGAAGTTAATGTAGGATGGTAAAATTCTATAAAGCAAATGAGCACAATAATAAAACTGTTAAAGTAATGTATGCAACTCATCCTTAAATTAAAATGCCAGATATACATCTCTCTTATTTATATGACTTTTCTGAACGGAACATTGAAATGCGTGTTAACTGTGCTTTACTGTATTTTCTTTTTTAATATATGCAGGTGTTTCAAACGCATCGTAGTATGGACCACAAAGTATTTTTCCGAAAGAAACGCAATTCAAATAAATAAAATCAAATTCTGGAAAATTTGTATTAATAAATACTGTTAAGAAATGTACAGGCGTGGTAAGATGGCTTCCCCGCAAAGCAGTTTTAGGGTTGCCATAAAATGGCAAAAGATTGCAGGATTGCCATATTTGGCGAGAAATCGGCCGTTTGGCGACAAAATTGGTGATATGCCATCAACGGATGGAGAACCTTCTGGAACGATTTCTTACCGGTTTAGCCAAGAATGTTCTCGAACACAAGCCGAAAGCTATATAAAACCTGCTGGTCCGCAGCCAGAGAGTGAGTGCCTCATCTAAAGTGCGAGATAGTCTCGATTTAATCAGTCCGTCCGTGCGGATCGAGTTGACAGCCAGCCAGCGAGTGCCGAGTGGGTCGTCGAGTGCACCGAAGGAGTCTGTTAGTGTATCGCGGCTAACCGCGATACCTGCAATATTGAGAGAGCGTGTTGAGCTCCTGGAACGACTGAACCGAAGAGTCGGGAGCTGTGCTCGTGTGTCGTCGAGTGCATCGCGAGTTGTAGCTTGGAGAGTCTCCAGAGTAGGTGGAGTTCCGAGAACGACCAAGCAGAGTCGGGAACTGTACACCGGAAAGCAGAGTCGGGTGCTTTGCAGGAAGCTCCCTCCACCGTTATTGCCGGACAGTGTGAAGGCTGTGTCGCTGATTGTTCCAGCGTGTTTATAGTGGATCTTCGACAACTGTAAAAAGTGTTATTGGAGCTGTCCTGATTAATATTGGCTAAATAAAGTGTGTTTCGATGCTGCAGTAGTGTCGTCATTATTCACTCCAAATCCATACGAACCCCGTACGAACGTGAAGGAAGAAAATAACGTAACAACTGATGTCAGAAAAGAAAAACGTAACAATACATTTAAAAGGCGCAGTTCGAATGAATGAATAGAAAATTTTAAAATAATTATTTAAGGAGACAACGCAAGACAAACAATTTAAATAAAAGCCTAAAAGTTTAAAAATTACCTAAAATAATAACTACGAATAAAAAATATAGTATAAAGAAAACTATTTGAAAAAAAAATAAATAAAATAAAGGATGCATTTTTTATTTAAACTACGCAGTTCGAATGAGTAAACAGAAATTTTTAAAACAGTTATTTGAAAGAAACCATGCAACTTTAACAATTAAAATGAAATTCGAAAAAGAAAAACATTATTTAAAGTAATAACAATTATAATTTAAAATATAATATAAAAAATATTATGTGAAAGAAAGAACGATGTAACATTTTTTCCTCTCACGCACAATGTAAAAAGGGAAATGAAAATAGGTTGCCACATATTAAGCAGCTCGCCAAGTCAACTATTCTTGGCGCAAACTAAAAAAGCGCCAATATAAATTGATGAATTTCTCCGTAAATTTCGCATCAAATTTTACAAAATTTAATATTTAGGCATAATTTGAGTCGTAGAAATGAAATGTGTAAAAAAATTGGGATGTTATTCCAGAAAAAGTCCGATTTTGGGTCAAAATACCTACGTTAGAAGAGTGCTATATATAAATCTAATATATATCCTAAGCCGCGCTTTCGAGACATGAAAAACGCAATTTGAATTTTGTCAATCGGCCAAGTAGAACGAGAGATATAGAACTGTCCCCCCGCCTTTTTTTTTTTTTTTTTTTTTTTTGCGCAGTGTACGTGTTTAGTTTCGTGGCAGAGTAGTTCGTTTCCTTCTGAGTGCATATATTGTTTTCTGACAGAGTGTATATATAATGAGTTTAGCGAGTCTAGGTAGCATAATTTCACTGGTCCAGATAGTAATAATAATATAGAAGAAGAACTGGGTTTATTGCTTTCAAATCGCTGATTTTATTAAATTTTTCTTGAGTGTAACCGTATTTCTTTTAAATTGATGAGTTTTCTGATTAAATTTGAAATATAAATATATTATGTCTTGCCGAGTGGAAACACATCAACAACTGAAGATTTGTGGTTTCTCAAGGAAATGCTCTATCTGATACTTGTCAAATGAGGGCAGGTGTGCCTCAAGGTTCAAGTCTTATATTTATTCTACATGCCGGACTTCCCACAAACTAGGCATGATCCTAATTATTACGTAGGATGTTATGCTGATGACACAGTTTTGGCTATAAAGTCTGCATATGCTGTTAAAAAGTTTCAATATTTAATGACTAACATTGAAAATTGGTGTAAAAAATAGCGTATTTTGATGAACGCACAAAAATTCCAGTTACTTGTTATCAGAAGGAAATTTGTCAAAACTTCACTCAGAGTAAAATTAAAGTTATTTAATGAACCTGTGACACAAGTACAAAGAGCAAAGTACTTGGGAGTGACTATTAACATTACCTTGAACTGAAAAGATGACATAAATATCATAAAGAAAAGCAGGAAAAGTAATTCCTGCTTTTCTTTATGGTATTTATGTCATCCAACTTCCGGAAAATACTCACATCTTGATCTTAGAAGAAACGTTTGATTTGCATTACCATTTTAACATATGCGTCACCTGCTCGGTGTATTGTAGTAAAAACGAAATTACAATACTACAAAAGAATTCAAAATAAATATTTTTGAATAATTACAAATGCGCACTATCTTGTGCGTAATCAGTGACTGCACGAAGACTTACGAATTAATGCTTTGGAAGATTTTCTAAATAAAATTAACACAAATTTCTACAGAAAAGCACTTACATTAAAATTCCTTTGATCTTTTTAACTACATAATACACAACGAAGATAAACAACTCCGGCCCTTTGACGTCCACTTCTTGAAAAACAATTTCCTACGCGAACATGACTTTTTCTTCTACACATTTTTTTTTTTTTTTTTGCATATTGTATGTATTTCACAGCTTTTCCTTCCATTTATGTGTGAAAATTTCTTGTATATAGATTTTCTTCTCGTATTCCTCTTTTGAATTTCTTTGTATTTATATTTCATTGTTGAATTGTATTTGCATATTTTCATCCGGTGATGGGATGGTATTTCTTCTCGACATTCTGACATGTTTTCTACATGTATTTCTGCTTTTTCACTTCCTGACTTACTTTAGTATTTAATGCTGGTGGGTTTACGGCATCAGGCTTTTTTATCTGATTTTTCTTTTCTTTCTTTCTTTTTTTTTTTTTTTTTTTTCTTTTTTGGGTTCTGATATCCCATCGGAGACGCATTTGCAGAAACATCTATGTGAACTGCTAAAATAGCATTATACTGTAGAGCTGAGCACGTAGCATTTTGCGCGATAATCGCGGCGATATTTGAGAAGATAGATAGATAAATGAAGTCGCAACACACTATTTTTACATCGCTGAGATTGTTACATCGGATTAGAATGGCACACTCACCAGGGTGCCTGTGCTCGAGGCACTATCTCTGTCAAATAATTTGTTTACTTTACTCGCGGAGGCCCACCAGCGGCCGAGCGGTAAAGTGGCTGAACACTGGTAGTTCGGTCCGAGGTTCAAATTCCGCGAACGGGCTGGCTGCATGGGTGTTTTCGTGGTTTTCCCCATGTGTAACGTGTATACGAGCCAGTTTCCCTTAGAAAGTCCTCCACGAAGGCATCCCTCCCCCTTAGGCAGATAGCCCTAGTGTGCTTTGCCATAATTAAATACACCAACACCACACCAACTTTAATCGTGGCAGCTCAAAGAATGTCCATTAAGGTAAGTCCTTGATGAATCCAAAAAAATTAGAAGTTTTACAAATTTACATTTTGGTTGGTAATAAAAGCAAGCAAGACAACTAATAATTCCTGTCCTTAGAATCACTTTTACATTAAGAATCGCTCTGGTGCGTTTTATATTACGAGCATCATATATACCATAATCATAACTGATTATACATTCATTACTAATAAAGGAAGATTTTTCAAAGAATTTCTCGGCGAGCTAATGGTATACACTTCTCAGCTACACAACATTTAAAGGACGGTTAATTTAATGCTAATTATATATGATTACTGGTATATTTGGCAATTTTATCAGATTATTTGCAAATTCTAATAGAAAATATTAAGACCTAGAATTCTTCATTTATTAATTTTATTGTTGCGAATATACCAAAGTGCACTGCATGTTTGTTAAAGAACAATATTTTGTGTAGCCTATAACTGCTTTCGATTAGCGCGGCCTGAGTACTCCCAGGCCAGAGCATGCATAACATAACATGGGACTTAAAATAACTTTGTAAATGTCTTTGTTTATTTATCGCTTGTTCGAATGGTTTGAAGTTAGCTTTATATTTTATCTATAGTATTATAACATAGAAACATATCAATAAACTATAAAGTTAAGTCTCCATTAAATGAAATTCTAAAGTAATCTAAAATTAACGTCATTTGAAATTCATAATGCCTAACCGCTGTTAAACGTTTACTGCTTTGAGGTGAATAGTTTCGGATAATTTTCTGTTGCCATTAAAAAATTATTTATAAGCTGGCGCAGCGCGGGATTTCGAAACACTTTGCGATAAATACTAGTGTTTATCCTTCGAAACCATATTCGGATAATTGTGAATTTTGGAAAATTGGCTCCAAAATCCTAAGCACACTCGTGTATCACTTAAAAATTTCTTTAGCTCTAATTTGGACGTTTAAACTGCCCCACGTTTTTCTGTGCATTTTCTTCGTCTGTAAGACTTTCACTATCAGCTTCATTAACCATCGTGAAATTTTGAATTCTACACTGTACTCTAACTTTAGATGTCAGGTATTTGTCTCGATAACGCTCAACAGCGGTTTATTCCTTTTCTAATTCGTCTTCTATTATCAATTCTAAAATATTCAGCTGAGTAACATTAAGTCGTCTAAATTTTTCACCTAACTGCGTCAAAAGAATCGGAAGATTCTTCTCATTAACCTTTTCTTCTCTAATTTTTCTTCTACATCTTTCACAATCCCAATAATACTGATTTTTCTTCTGTTTTTCAACGCATCCATATTAAAAACTATTCCCCTACTTTAAGGGGCCATGCAATATACTACTACCTAGAGTCTTATCATAAACTACAAAACTTCTCCATTAAACGTAATTATAAAGTAATTTGAATTCATAACATCATCCTTATGTTAAACGTTTACTGTTTTGAAGTGAAACTAATACACCATTTTAGGTGAAACATAAAATTATTTATTTCCAAACAGAATTACAAGGAATACAAGTCCAACCTCTCTTCGGAGTAGGCTCTGGCAATCATTGTTCCATGTAATATGTGCAAGTCAAAAACAAAAAATTAGGGTTTTCCCCAGGTGTCCATGTTCGGGTGGAGGACTATGTTATTCAGAATTTGATGACTCTAGGTACCGTGGGTTTTTTACAATGCAAGAATGTAGATTCTTCATTACTTAGTTTCTTTAAATATAATACAGTATCATAATATTTGTTGGCAAACAATTTGAAAATTCATTTGGGGATTTAAAGTGATTCAAAGCAAAATGCCGTTTTAAGCCCTTCTAGGCTAATACCTAAAAAGTTCCAGTTGTCATTCAAGAGAAAAAAACCCAAAAGTTGAAAACATTTCTGCAGACGAAAATATTTATTCAAAATAATAAAGGAAATGATAAATTTTACATCGGAAACATACCTCAGCCAAGACAGTTGTCAAGAGACGACCAAATCATTTTTTTTAATTAAATTTTTTTTTTTTTTTTTAAATATTAGGATTCTGCAACATACAGAGAGAATGCCGTTTGCGAGCAATTAGCTTTACGCAGTCGAAACTTCTGAATAATAGATGTTATCTGTGGGGCCGAGATTATAAATAAAAATTTCATTAAATTCACGCAAAATTTGAAATAAATCTGAAATAATTCAATGCGAGGAATATACATACAGTGGCTCACATTTGTTTTCAGACAGTTGTGGTTTTAAAATTTATTTGCAGAGATCTTGCATTAAACATTAAAAAATACATAGAATTGAAATGTTTTCTAATGCATTACTTTTTCTCTATTATAAACTTTTCTTCTTGTAAGGTAAACATAATCAAAATATTCGTTTTTGTATTCTAATAAAATATAATATAATCGTAATATTCTAATAAAATAATTTATTCAAAAAGTGTTAATCAGCAACTCACATAATAATTTCCACACCACAATTTTTGTTGTTGCTAGTCTTGTGTTAGGAAATGTCCAGGCGCGGTGGGATAGCCTCGTCGCAAAGCAGGTTTAGGGTTGCCATATTTGGTGAGAAATCGCCCATTTGGCGACGGCGATATGCCATAGACGGATGGAGAACTTTCTGGAACAAATTCTTACTGGTTTAGCCCAGAATGTTCTCGAACACAAGCCAAAACTATATAGACCGTACTGGTACGCGGAGTCAGTTAGTGTCTCGTCTAGTCAGTCCGTGCGGAGTCCATCAAGTTGATAGTCAGTCATTGAGTGCCGAGTAGGTCGTCGAGTGCACCGAAAGAGTCTCTTAGTGTATCGCGGTTAGTGCATCGTCGAGAGAGCGTGTTGAGCTCCGAGAACGACGGAACCGAGGAGTCGGAAGCTGTACTCTAGTGTATCGTCGAGTGCATCGCGAGTTGTAGCGTGGAGAGTCTTGAGAGTACGTGAAGTTCCAAGAACGACCGAGCAGAATCAAGACCTGTACTCTGGTGCTTTTCCGTGTTCTGTTTTCACCGTTATAGCCTGATTGCCTGAAGGCTGTGTCGCTGAGTGTTACAGCATGTCTGTAGTAGTTCTTCGACGACTGTAAAAACGTGATTTTGGAGATGTCCCGAGAACACTGGCCAATAAAGTGTGTTTCGATACTCAAGTGCTGTTGTCGTTATTCACTCCAAATCCGCACGAACCCGTACTTATGAAAGTGAAAAGAAGAAAAATAATGTAACAGTTGTGACGCATCTCACTTTTCTGATAGTAAAGAACAAGCCTAACATCAGAACAAGCCGACGGAATTCATCCTGGCAAGGAGTGCAATATTGCTCTTGTCTCTTTGCAAGAGCCTTGAGCACCATTCAAGTGACACAGTACGACCAAATAATTAATAGATAGGGAGATTCTACAACTCTACAAACTCTTTGGTGCGACTTTGCTCAGTTCTGCCCCTAATTTTGATGCAGAGTACCCCAGGAAGGGGCAGGTTCGAGGGTCTCCTAACCCTCTTTCTTTACCATCTTCAGAGGACTTTCGGCTTGATGTATAAGTAGAGTGCCTCCATCCCGCACAAACACTATACATTTACAAACATCCACACTTTTTCCGGGATTAAAATCCGGGTTCCTCGGTATGGCAGACAGCGTCGCTAACCACTGTCCTGGCTGGGCGGCTAAACTACTACACACTGGTAGTTTGTTAAAATGTTTTGGGCGGCCCAAATGTTTGTTGAAATGTTTTAATAGACAATGTTTCTTATTATAAGATTTTTTTAAAGATCCTTTTCATTGAGAATATTCATAAGGTTATACTAATCTTTCCGATTCTGTCTTATTTATTGCATCAAAATTTATGGTTTGCATTTGGATATTATTACTTGCTTTAGCAAAACATGTTAATAGTTCCATATCTGAAACGAAAACGGCAAGACGCTACAAATTAACGACCACTTTTGTTCAAAATTTTGTAATTGACCTTTTTAAAGATTGGAAAAGTATTCGAAATATCCAAAAAATTCTTGATGTAAAGCCTTTAATTACCTTTGATATATTAAAACGATGGAAATTACGTGCAACTGTTGAAAATGCAATGAAGTCAAGGCCACGTTTCACGGTAATAAGAAGGAATCGCAGATTTATTCTATGAAAAATGAAACACGATTCAAAACTTAGCATAGCAAAACGTTTAAGCAGATTTAGAAGAATAGTTTGACATAAAATTTAACTCTGAAGCTTTTAGAAGAATCTTTAACGGCACACGGATACAATGGATGACCAGCAAGAAGAAAATTCTTCCTGAACAAGAAAAGAAGGAAAATACGCTTGGCGTTAGCAAAATCTAATGTAAGCAAAGTTCTTCATATTGAAACAATGTTATATCAGCAAAAAACTTTAAATTTAATATACTTGGTCCGATTCACGAATTAATATGTGGCAAAATCCAAATTTAGTTTTGAATTCGAAAAATCTATTGCCTAATGTTCGACATAGGGGTACAGGTACAACAATTTGGGTGTTTCGCTGCCTTTAGAATAAGAAATTAAGTGCTTATCGGAAATAAGATAGATTGGTATAACCTTATCAATATTCTCAATGAAAACCTGAAAGCATTTCCAAGAAAACTTGGAATGTAAAATACATTCAGGTTCTATAAGAATAACAATCCTAAACATAAAGCTCTGCCATATTGTACTGACTTAAATCCTATGGAACTTGTATGAAGTGCGTTGTAAAAATGAATAAGAAACATGAAACTTCTTCGAAAGATCTACTAAAAATCAGTTCTCATGTAGAAATGGAATCACATAAAAAAAAGGGGGAAGTTGAATCCATACCAAAACGCATGAAAAATGCGTTTCGCAAAAGGATATCCAACGAAATACTGAATGTCTGAAATACTGACTGTCATGTTTTTATTAAATACAAACTGTTCATACAAAGTGTTCATGTGCATCCATCAGAAATGTTTTAAATAACTTTTTCCTAAATATAAAGCTCTACCATATTGTCCTGACTTAAATCCTATGGAACATATATATGGAGTTGGAAAAATGAGTAAGGAAATATGAAACTTCTTCGAAAGATCTACTAAAATTTAGTTCTCATGTAGGAACGGAACAAATGGAATATTCTTACACACACACACACACACACACACACAAAAAAAAAAAAAAAAAAAAATCCATGTTAAAGCATATGAAGAATGTAAGTTTTGCAAAAGGATATTCGACGAAATATTGAATGTCTCGTTATTTTCATGTTTTTATTAAATACAAACTGTTTATACAAAGTATTTATATATAGTAAGTCCAGCAAAAAGGTTATAAGTAACTTTTTTCAAAACAAGCAGGTTTTAAAACAGATGATCAATAGTACATGTGAAAGAAAAAGAAAGTCGTTTTACTAACATTTAGTAACTGAAATTTTCAAATAAAACTAAAAAACACAAGGGTCTGACAATGTGAGCCAGTGTGTATACACACATACTTACAGATTCTTCATCATTTAATAGTAGAGATGATAGTGATGATTAATTGATCGCTTTTCTTTATTCATCTAAAAAGATTAAAAACTGTTACAATAAATTAAAAATTATTTGAATTAAAGTCATATTTACATATTTCTATTAAACTACTAACGCATTTTTCTTTTTTCTACATACAAAGTAAGCATAGGGAAAAAAGACTAAAATTACTTCCAATTTTTTCATATATTTTCCCGCATTTATTTAGATTTTCTGTTAAATAATCGCACATTCCGTACAAAAATCCCTTTGTATTTTTGGTGCATGTTTCTTTGCGATCATCTTCAAATGTTTTTATCTGTTAATTCTTTAACTTCTGATTCGATTTTGTTGAAATAATATTTTATGTTTTCGTTAATAAGAATTTCTAGACTTTTTAATAAGGATGTACTTTTAACAACTATACAGACAATAGATAGTAAAGATTTACTAGTTACACTGATCCTTTGCAAAATTTTATTCTATGGGACTGCCATTACAGCGGCTTCATAATCATACATTTCTTTAATGATTTTGCTTCAATAACAATTTTTGGTTTATATGGAATTAAATATTAAACTATTTCGTTAGATAAAAGTTTAGGCCAGAGAGCAACATCGTTTAATAAAACAACGTTAGTAAACTTCGAAGTTTAGGCCAGAGAGCAACATCGTTTAATAAAACAACGTTAGTAAACTTCGAATGGAAATATTCTGTTTGCGTTTCAGTATTTTCTAGTGGACCTTCTATATTTCTTTTTCATCTGTTGACCGGTTCTTTTCATCATTGTTATTCTTTTTCCCTCTCTATATCTCGATTTTCAGCTTCGCATTTTTAGCTAACTCATTTTATTGATTCACAGAAGCTTCTTGTTCTTCCTCTTCATCGCTCCTTGAATTATGATAGCCTGAATAGCAGGGATAAATTATAAATTTGTCCAGTGCTCCTTTCTATTGGTTGGCAACAAATTCGCACCCCCTTTTTTATTTCCCTTTTTTCAGTCTCAATAGAAGTAATTTCATTTTTATAGCTACCAATGAAAAGAAAAATATAAAATTTATTAGTCTAAGCGATTAGAATACTAGAAAAGAAATTCTTCGTTATAAATTAATGATTAATTACAATTCAAAAATTATTCATAACCTATGAAAACCCAGGCGCTGCTGTAACAACATGAATTAATTTTATTTTAATACAGTTTTAACAACAGGCATTAATTTTATTTTAATATAATTTTAGCTTTCCTGAAAATTTATTTATACGCGCAGAAAATTATTTTTAAAACCGTGAATAAAATAGGTACATATCCACAAACTAATCAGCATCCCTGCGTATTTGCCCATATCCATAAGTTTGCACTGGCTAAAGAACTTTTGAAAGTACAAAAGAAGTAAATACAGTTCTATTGCTTCCAAGAGCTGGTTGAGGCTTATGCAATGTAATACTGAAAATAAGCGAATATAAACATGCCATCAGGTTTTACCGCCGATTGTTAATTTGTACGCAATTAAAATTGCACATATGAAACCACACTTACTGCCATTAGAAAAAGTGTAAAATCGAGGTTTTGCACTTTTATTTTAATGACACCAAATCGGGACTTAGGGACCGAAGGCTGACTTTTCGGAAATCGGGTCTCAGGGCGCACGTCCTTAAATCCTCTGACTTCATTTTTTCCCGCCACTTCGTGCTTGTACTGATCTTCTTATTCTCTCCTATTTTTTATTACGCTTTTAAGTCTTAATATTTCATGTAATTATTCCTCCAAATACATACATTTAGATGTCAACTGATTCTATCTGTCTTATATCATCTTTAGTCGCTTTTTTAGTTTCTTTCCAGAAGTTTAAAAAAGCTATCTGAACGATGACCGAGTCTGCTATTTAATACTTTTTCTATAATTAATGCAACTGACATTGAAAATACTGATGACTCTAGAAACAACAGCTTGATCTGGATGCGACATATTAACTAATTCTAATCCATTTCAGTACTGTAAGATTTTATTTACATCATTTGTTTTAACTGCTCTTTTTTTGTTGCTATTTCTTTTCTTTTTTCTCTCCCTTCTTAACACCTTCATTTGGCAGCTGTACTCTGTGTTCCTTTACTAACTCTATATCTGCTTCATTAACTTCACAATTCATCGTTTTACTCAAGGGAACAAGAGCATTCGGAATGCTCGTTTCACTTTAAAATCCTTTAGCTTTTCCCATTATGCTTCCCTTACACAAAATTAAAAATATAATTTTTATACTGCAGCTATTTAAATTAGCAAAAAGAAATACATTCAGTATTAATACAAATAAAAAACTAAAATAATAAAAGTTTATCATTTGCTTAAGAAAAAAAAAGTTAAAAATACGTTTATCACTTATTGGATACTGCGCAACCGCTATATTGATTAGCGTCGCTGACTGCCGTGCCAAAGGCCAGAGTTCGAATGTCAGTGAAGGCATGCATGTTTGTAAATATATAGTGTCCATGTGGCATGGGGGCATTCTAAATATGCAGCAAGTCCTCTTGAGAGGTTGGAGACCCTCAGACCCGTTCCCCTGGGGTGCTCTCCATCAAAATTGGGGGGGGGGGACAGAGCTAAATCGTGCTATCAGCTGTAAGGTGCTCAAAGCTGTTACCAATGACAGGTGTAAATTTGCGTTCCTTGCCACAAGGAATTTTGTGGGCTTGGGCTGACTATAGGTCAGACAAGTGAGCATTAGCAAAAACAACTTATTAGGATGTAACAAATGAATTACACTACATACTAGAGAAGGCTTAATGCAATCCACATAATAAAAGTCGGGCAAATTTTCGAAACTGAAAATTAGTTAACAAGGAATTTTATTAACTGTCTATTATTATGTAGATCTTTAACTATTATTAAGAATAAATGGTCTTTACCACATTACCTGGAATATCATACATATATATTTTCAAGAAATAAATGAGATATGTATTTTTTTATGAAATTTTTAGAAAATATATTTTACAAATCTGTATTCTAATATTCAAATGCACGTATTCTAATGGTTCAAATTTCAAGAATAATTTTGAATCTAGAAACCAAAATAGAACATAAAAAACGTTTGTATTCATATGCCACCATGCGATATAAAAAAATTAACACATTTGAGAAATTCACAATTCAGTGCATTGAAAATTATTCCTCGAGTTGTGGCTTTGAAGTCAAATTGTAATCCGCTGATCAAGGAAAAAATGCCTTTAATTATTTTAATTTCAGGAGCTTTTATTTAGTAATGAAATCATAACTGGAAATGGAATTACTTGGATTATTAAAAAACCCTTAAGAACTATCTGCTTATGAGCAGGAAAGCTCTCTTTTCAAGGAAAACTAGCTTGTATTCACTCGAGAAAAAACATAAAATACTGAAATACGTTCGTCACTTATTAAATTTCGCGCAACTGCCATTGTGGTTAATGTCGTTGACTGTCGTGCCAAACCTACTCACTGGTATTTGAATACAGGTTGAATTACTAGCATTCGGCAGTCTTTCTGCTCAATTGCTATTGCCCAGTGATATACGTAGTAATACAACATTCAAAAGTGTTACCATAGTGAACCCTTTATTAAATAACCATAGATGATTCTAGGCTATACAGTACAAAGTCCGTAATCCGGACTCGTTGAGACTTCGGAGATTCCGGATTAGGGGTTTTTCTGAATTATAGATCATCAATTTAAATCTGGTAAGATGGCATGCAAAAATTTTACATTTAAAAATATGAAACCGTAATTTATGAAATAAAGAGCAATTATGATCTAAAGAGTATCAAAATTTACAAAAAAAAAAAAAAAAAAAAAAAAAGCTTAATATTTATTTGTTTACTTTATTAACCATTTCTTTCAATGTAAGTTGTTTAAGATGCTTCCACAAAAAATTCCTTTTTCTTATGTCATCCAATGCCATACTCAGGGGTATTTGTGGGACCCCCAAAAATCCCCTGAAACTTTTACGGACTTACTACCGACATTTTGGAGTTTCGAGAGGGGGGGGAGAAATGAAAAATTACAATTATGAAGTATTGAATGACCTAATTATAAAAGTTCAATGAATTACTTTTTTTGCAAAATTAATAACCATAAATTTTCAAACATATAAACTACTACATTTTATGTAAATATTTTAAATTACCTGAATTAATTCTTTAAAAAAAAATTATCTAATTTCTGCTGCTTTTTTTTATTTTCTGATGTTTGTGGGCTTGGTCTTTCTTTTGTGGTGAACTTCATAATTGCAGGAAGGTTGACTTTTATTTTCCTCATTTACAGATTAAGAAATTTCCTCGAGAACTGCACATGCAGAGGTAGAAGCAGTTTGCTTTTCTGCTAATGTAGAAGGTTTTTCAGAGACTTTTATAGGTGACTCATCTGAAATACATGTTTTTAAGTCCTCTTGATATGTTTTCCAACTTCTGTTCATATTCAGTAAGAGATCTTTGTGAATTGGATCAGTCATTGGATTTTTTTGAGCCATATTTTTCACATGAGGTTTCTTTAGAAGCCATTAAATCATATTTAATAGTCTGCACTGCATCTAGGGAATCAATCTTAAGAGAGGTTCTATAGTCAGTGACAAGTGTATCCATTAAGTTGAATGCACTTTCCACTAATGGGACATGGAAGCAGCTAAGGCAGGCTTTGACCAATTTAGCCAATGTAGGATACTTATAATCATTTGTGAAATCATCTTTTAAATTAAAAACTTTAGACCAATATTTATCAATTGTACACTTGACTTGATTTCCACTTTTCATCAGATGTGTAGAGCATTTCTTTGGTGATATCAATATCGCTCTGGTATAACCTTATTTCAGCTTCTACTTTTGACTTTTCATTATCACTAAAAATATGGGACATAAAAGATGATAATTTTTCAAAAGCTAATATTGTACTGGTTTTACCTCTTAGCTCTGGATCTAATGCTGTAAAACTAATTAGATATGAATTTTTAAGGGGTAATTTCTCTTTCATATGCTGTGCTGTATTAGTATAAGCTTTCATCAGAGAAATTTGGAATTCTTTTGCTATTGGATGATTTTTTGATAATTTCTTCAGGAGAGTGAAAGCTTCTGCACCAGTAAATATTACTTTGCTACGTAGATGGAATTCTGGATTTGTGACATCAACCTTTAATAAATCATTATAAGATGTGCACTCTATATTTTCTGGCTTCATAAAAAAAAAGAGAAAAATTTTGCCATCAATTTATAAATACTGGAATGTATTAAATGAAGCATTGGTTTTTTTGTTTCAAATAATTTAATATATGTGTTGAACTCTGGTAATACTGCTGAATATAATGCCATATGCAATAAAGTTTTGTTTTACATAACAAATAACCCATTTAGTATTCTTTTTTTCCTAGCTAAAGCATCCTTTGTGAGTTGTTGGGAATGCAAGCAAGAATACACCCATTCAACAATTTTTTTCTGAGCTGCAGAAATATTTCTTTTATTGTATACAGTTTCAACATAAGAAAAATAATCCCCCTTATCAGTTTTATCATCAAACAAATCTTCTAAGTATCTATCAAAACATGAAGCAAAATTTTTTGCACAGTTATTAGCTGTGCGACATGTGTCACCGTCAATATCTAATAAGTGGGGTGCTTTGTTTGATCGTAGTCTGGTTTCAACACCCTTTTTTTTTCCACGCATGGTGTTACATGAGTCCATTAATACACTAATTAAGTTTGCCCATGGAATATTATTATCTTCAATAGTATTAACAACTGCTTTAAAAACAGCTTCTGAATTGCAAGATTCCATCTTTAGAGATGCAAAATGATGAACTACAACTTCATTTTGATTGTTGTCATAAAACTGCACCAATATTGCCAGTATACTTTCTTGAGCATTGCTAGTACTTTCATCCAAATTTAGAGAAAATGGAGTCTCCTTCAAAGTTTTAATGATATTTTCCTTAATAGTTTTTGCGAGCCCATATTTCATCTTATAACATGCAGAAGTCCTGGACATTTCCAACGAGTTTAGTGCCGTCTGATCGCGGATCAACTGTTTGCAGAGTTCAATTAAATTGGGAGCTACATTGAAAGAAAGAGAATTCTCGGCGATAAACGAAGTTATTAATACCTCTTGGCGTGCTTTTCTTGTCACTATATCCAATGGCCGAGCATCAGTCTCCAGTAAGTCATCAGTATTTTTTGAATTAGCATAATTACTTAAAGTCATTGAATGTCTAATGCACTTTGAATATTTTATGTGCGTCACAGTTTTAGAATGATTTGTGAAAGCCTTGAATCCTTCCCCACCATACTTCAGCAGTGAGTTACAAAAAACACAATATGCTTGTCCAGCAACATTTATTTTCTTGCACCATGTGCCGATGGTATCCCCATTACCATCTCTCCGTTCAATCCAATTCCACCTAAATGCATTCCGGACACCTTCTTCTAATTGTATAATATCACTATTTATATCGAGAAATTTCATAGTGAAATTCTCTTGCGTACATGAATAAAAAAAAAAAAAATATTTCAATAAACGAAACGAAAAATTTACACGTGCATCAATAAATGAAACGAAAATTTTACACAGCGGAGAAAAAAAAGTTGAGAAGCGATCAATGAAATAGCTAATACGGCGAAAAATCCCCCTTCTCTACTTATTGGCGCCACGCCAGGAGAGATAAGACCTTTGAACCAAGGAGGTTAGAATAGAAGGGGAGCGACTAAATTTCAACTCGGCAGGAAAATTTGATTGGTCAACGGTACACGTCACATGTGACGTCAAAAGCGGGGTGTTTTAGATTTACCCCACAGGATTACCTGCCATTTTCGGTTGCTTGTTTTCTGAGCTCTGCAGTGATATTTTTTGGCGAGCTAAAAGAATTTTTTGATAAAATATTTTAATTGGTAATTTAGATATTGTTTGCTTGTAATTAAACACGTGATTACAAATTATTGTAAAGTATTTATTTTTGAGACAAACTTTTTGTAATCTATTTATTTTTCATATATTGCCTTTTGAGAACAGAAAAATTTAGCGGAAATTTCCTTTGTTGAACAAAGGAAAATGAAAAATGTTTCAGAATAGCAAACCGTGTTAGTTTCAGTCAGACATTAAATATTTTATACCATTTTTTGTGTCAAACATTAAATATTTTAATATCATATGCTACCATTTTTTAGTGTCAAACATTAAATATTTTAATATCATATGCTACCATTTTTTTTTGTGTCAAACATTAAATATTTTAATATATGCTACAGTTTTTATTCATTTTTTAATATTTCTGATGACAAAATAAGTTTTTTATTTTCTATTGTAGTACATAACTTTTTGTTATAACAATGGAATATGAAAAGATAGCAGTATTTGAATGTATGTACTGCTGCAAAAAGTACAAAAAGAAAAAGGTTTTATATGAACACATTCGGGAAGTACATAAAGTACCTGTTGTGGCTGAAGGAAATTTGAAATGTCCTATTAATGCTTGCAATTTTTCATGTAGAACGTTTGAAGAGTTAAGAAATCACGCAAGAGATCAACATGGATACACTCTTAACTCCGTTGAAATGACATTTAATACATATGAAGGTAAGATATTAGAAATTTGCATTTTCTGCGATAAACGTTTTTAATTTGAATTACCCCAAACTAAGTACAAATTACTATTTTTGCAAATTCATTCATCAAGTTGGGGAATAAAATACATCTATTTTTGTGAGTATAATTGATAACAGAATAATTTCCTTAGCATCTTGCTTTTTTCTGTTAGCCTGATAAACCCCCATTATTCTTCAGTAAAAATATTTCAAATAATTATTATTATTAATAATATTAAGATTAAGTAATATTTCTCTTCCTCAACTATTTGAAATATGAAGTAAACATTTTCTAAATAATAAAAACATATATAGAGATGTACTGCTACATAATTATTTATACATGTAATTCAGTGCTTCATTAAAAAAAAAAAGACTATCCTGTTATTACACAAACGGATCTCTTAATGCATATGTATGATGAAGATATCAAAAATAATGTGGACCTAATAAAAGAATTGTTAAAATCTTTATTAAAGTGGCAACCTTCAATCGTAAGTTTAGTATCATAATGATAGACACTTATTTTATTATATGTAAATGAGGCTTAAAATTTATTATATGTTATTTTAAAACTACTTAAAGAAATTTATTCAATGTCTTAAAATTTTAATAACCTATACACATTGTATCAGTTATCAAGAAACAGACTACAATGTTTTTTTACTTTAGACATAGGCCAGATGACACTCATGCTATGGAAAATGTCTGATGACAATTTGTCTCTTAAGAATAAATTTCTTGCATTATTATACAACTTTGGGGAATATGTTTTAAGTCTAGTTTAGCTGGAACATGAGTACTAGTAACTGTCAAATAGGAAGAAAAATATGCCAATGTACAACTTAAAATAGAGTCGTAGCTAGGGTTTTCAGCGCCCAGGGACAACTGAAGGTTTCGCACCCTCTACTGCTTGCCAAGGATGGAAAACATTTAATTCTAAAATGTCGTAACATCAGTTTGGTGCCCCTTCGAATCTGCGCCCGGGGACAGATGCCCTCCTCTAGCTACGCCCCTGACTTAAAATTAGGCAACTTTATTTCAGTGTAGATTTTAAATAAAACTATCAGTTTTGAGAGCAATTAGACACAGGTCCCTCTTCTTGAAGAGAAAAAAAATTCTGCTAAAGTGACCAGTATCTATTTACAATCAGTGCCAAAATAAGATTTTGGTTAGTTTTAAATTAGTAATTTTGTTTTAAAAATTCACTAGTTTACAATTATAATGGGCTTTTATATTGTATGTAGGCTAATGTTTACCCTTCAAATTTAGATTTCTTACAATGGAAAAGTGAGGAAGAACGAAGGGAAAAAATTTCTTACTTTTTGAGAAGTACAATAACTCTTAAAGAAGGTGGGAAAAAGAGTTACTTCCTTTGTAATTGATCTGGATTTTATAATTCTAAAAGTAAAGGTGTAAGAGCTATAAAATCACAAGGTACCTGCAAAATAGAGGGGCACTGTCCATCTACTATTGAAGTTACCAGTAATGGCATTATTAAGATTTTATATTTCCAAACACACGTGGGACACACAGTAGATCTAGAACATTTGCCATTAACAAAAGATTTGCGAGAAGTGATTGCAGGTAAGTTTCTTTATGAACTTGATTGTGAAATTCAATATAAAACAGACATTATTATACAACATTATCATATAAATGCAATATTTTCAGGTAAGTTAAATGAAGGCATTCCACCACAGAAAATATTAGATTCCACAAGGAATAGTATTAAAGAAGACATTTACAGGGAGCATTTATTGACAAAAAAAAGACATACATAACATTTCTAATTCTTACTGTATTGGTAATGATGAACAATATCATCCAACTGATGCTGTCAGTTTAAGGATCTGGATAGAAAAAAATGAAATGTTTAGATGATAATTCAGTTCCTTTTGTAAAATTCCAAGGAGAAGCAGCAGATCAGCACTTGGAAATTAGTGACTTCTGCATCATCATAATGACAAATGTTCAAAAGCATATGCTTTTAAAGTTTGGATCCGATAGCATATGCATCGATAGCACACATGGGACTAATGCTTACGATTTTCAATTATCGACAGTTTTAGTCATAGACGAGTTTAATTCAGGATTTCCTGCTGCTTTTTGCCTAAGCAACAGAGTAAATTTAGGTTCAGTGCAAAAATTTTTTCAGTGTATTAGGGACAAAGTTGGACTGCTGTCTGTAAACTGCTTTATGAGTGATGATGCACCAGTATATTATACTGCATGGACATCAGTAATGTGTGATGCCAAATTTAGGATTCTATGCACCTGGCACGTTAAAAAGGCATGGCTGCAAGCAGCAAATTCAATTATCCCCTCAAAGCGAAAGGAAGTTTTGAAATTTTTAAATGTAGTATCTGAATGTCATGATATAAAAGAATTTGAAGCACTGATATCTGATTTCCTCAGCAAACTCTTTGCTGATAGAGATACAGACAAGTTTGCTAATTATTTTGCTTCAAATTATGCAAACAGATGCGAGTTGTGGGCTAAATGTTATAGAAAAAGATATAGCATCACAACTAACAATCATCTTGAAGCACTGCATCGAGTTTTAAAATATTCTTATCTTGATGGATTGAAAAACAAGAGGGTTGATAGGTGCATTGCGAAGCTTATTAATATGGTGCAAGATAAATGGTTCCAGAGATTTATCAAAACAACAAAAGGGCCAAACACATCAAAGATCAACCAAACAAATTTACGACACAACAGAGCAATAAATTTTCCAGCTAATAATATCACAGAAATCAATGAGTTTTCTTGGCATGTGATTTCAGAAAGTGACCCTACTCTTGAATATACTGTTACTCAAATACATACACAATGCATTAATTGTAACATTGTTTGTAAATGGTGCAAAATTTGTAACGATGCATTTGTATGCACATGCACAGATGCCACGATTAAAGGAAGTGTCTGTAAACATATACATGCAATAATTTTAAAGACAAGATTACTTAATAGAGAACAGTCAGCTAAAACTAAAGAATCAAATGATGTAAAACCCTTTCTTGATCTATCAGCACAAAAATTAAAAAAATCAGGAACCAAGCACCATATTATAAATCAACTGAGTATCATATCAAAACTTGTAACATCAACAACAGTAAATAATATAACTTTGGGAGATATTGAAAACACACTGAATAAAGTGATTACAAAATTAAAGAACGAAAAGCCGAAATTGAAAATGGTGAACTATGAACCTACAAATAAAAAAGCAGAGAAACAAAAGAATTTCTTTTTTACGAGAAAGAAAAGAAAAAGTCCATGCAGTACTGAAAATATTGCAACAACTTCATACAAGAAAGCTGCTATAGATGCCATTGGAAATAATGAAACTCTTATAATTCATGATTCTTTTGATCATATATATTGATATCTCATCATGTAAATATATTGTATATAAAATAATCTCTAAATAGTTTATAAATTAAAATATGATGAATTAAAAACAGTATATAAATTTAAAATG
Organism: Stegodyphus dumicola; assembly: GCF_044657685.1. NCBI lineage: Eukaryota > Metazoa > Arthropoda > Arachnida > Araneae > Eresidae > Stegodyphus > Stegodyphus dumicola. The sequence goes on from NC_140775.1 coordinate 106,922,143, forward strand.
CTCTTAATCTTGTCACTACTTCATCCTTGCTAGTTACACAAGTAATTTATTAATCAGTTTTTGATCTCATATTCTGTCGCAGTATTTCACTACTAAATTATTAGTGTAAAGTTCTCCAGTTGATGGTACACATACAGTACAGTTAGCAACATAATTTTACAAAACATCGACATATAATGTGTTTATTACGACGTATCACAACAATATGTGCAAAAGAACTAAAAGTTTCAGCATGAAATATGCAGTTACAGATTCAGTCAAATATAGATAGTAACATCATATACAGATAGAGAACACAATAGGAATAACAATCGCACTTGATTATTACAAAGGAAAATCATAATTCAGTATCTGCTGACAAATCAGAGTATGCTGGTATTTCTTTAAATAAATGATTTAAAATGCCACAAAAATATAATAAGTGCTTTAAAATTCTTAAATTCATATAAGTGTAAATCTTAGTGTTTTTGAAAATGCTACTGTATTTTGTTATCGAGCATTTTTGAATCGCTAGTGATTACAATAACAATTTATGAATAGTGAAAACTTAAATTATTCCAAGAGAATTGATTAATAAATTTCATACAGTAAATAAATCATTGGGCTGCAAAAGTATGCAGATATATGACAACCAATAACAGAAATAAAAATAAAATCTTTAAAAATTTTATAAAGTGGCGAAGCATGCAAGAGCTATTTATTTATCTTGTAAACAATACATTTTCAGTAGAATCAGTACTTTAAAAAATTGATATACTTTGGAAACATGCTCTGCAATGTAGTTGTTTTGTGATGAAACTGTTGATAGTGATGCTTTGATAATGCTTTTGTTGATTTGCTCCACAATCTGTAGAATTTATGTATACATAGCTCTTGCTTTTATGTATGGATGCAAATTATACAGCTTTTAATTTTTCATGAAACTTGCATACATATTAAAGTCAAGCGACTTTTCAGAATATTACAACATTATAAATCTCACACCTTGAGATTACTAAGGCTTATACACAGATTTCAAAGGAAAGAGTTTGTAAAGTTGTATAAGGGCCTTATTATTATTGATATAGACACAAGTATATAGTTTTCATTAATTAACACATTGTTATTGATGAAGATCTCTTTAATGATTCTTACATAAAGCTATTTGGATTTTTTTCCAGAGGAAAAACAAAGTTTCATTTAACCTGCGAGCACACGCACCGATCCGACGAACACTAGAACACGCGCCGGGTATGTCATACCCGACTAAAACGTTTGTAATTAAAAATTTGCCGAATAAAATTAATCGATTTTTAAAAGAAATTAAAATGTAAAACCAAGTTAATACTTCATTTTAGACGAAATATGAAAGAATAAGGAGAGGTAAAATTATTTACTTACAATATTTTGAACATTGTTTACAAAATGAGGTCATATGTTCCATACATATACTCGTACTTTTGCTACAATTTTCACAAATGTATCTAGTCTTTCTATCTTTTTTCTTGGGGCACTCTGTACACCTCTTGTAAGTAATTTTAGGTTTTTTCGGGGGTGGTTCATTGTTAACATGTTCATCGGTGGTCAGTGTTTGTCTAGAATCAGGAACTACAGATGCTCGTCGTCGTTCATTTTGAACACTTTCTATTAACTGCATCCCTAAGGCTTTGAGAAAAGTACGCCTGGTATGGTATTCCGTTGGTGGTTCCTTCTTTGATAGTAGAATTATTCTTGCATTAATGGCAGCCACGTTTAACACTGAAAAGAAAATCACCATAGGCCATCGACGTGCTACTCTTGCTGTAGAATACGCAGCTGCCATCTCATCTACAACATCGACTGCTCCTTTTGTCATGTTATATAATGTAATGATTTCAGGCTTTTTAGATTCCCCAGTAGATTCATCGATTTGATCGCCGGAATGCATTGTGGATAACAGGATCACACTCTTATTTTTTTTCGGCACATAAGATACAAGTGTTGCTTCTTTCTGAAAACCGAAAATTGAAGAATATACTTCTCTTTTCTCTGCCAGAAACTCAGGTGGGATTTCTCTCTCATTTTTACGCATTGTACCTACTATCGTAATTTTCTTCTTTGGGAGATCTTGAGATAATTCATATCCCATATACCAATTATCAACTGTTAAATTTCGACCAGAGTTGTATAAGGGCCTTATTAAACGTTTGACAACTTCGCTTGCACCATTTTCAACTTGAAATGGCCCATCTGGTTGTTTACCAGCATAAATTTCCATACTCCAGGTATAAAATACCCTTGCGTCTACAAGAGCAAATATTTTTATGCCATACTTTGCTGGCTTGTTGGGCATATTTTGTTTGAAGGAACAACGACCTCTGAATGATTCCAACTTCTCATCAATGATCACATACTCTCCTAAAGTATAAGCCTTTTGGCAATTTGTGACAAAATTTCCAAAAAATTCTCTGATCGAAGCTAATTTATCAACGTCTCTTCTACTGGGACGATCTCTAATGTCATCAAAACGGAGGCATCGTAAAAGAAAGAGGAATCGGTTCATTGACATTTATTCCCGAACTATGTCCATTCCCGTTCTGCCTGTTGCCCACAAATCTCTTACGTTCACATGGGATGATTTATAAACTCCACATAAATACAGCAATCCAATTAAAGCTTTGATTTCCAACTCATTTGTTGCTTTCGCATCCCGTTCATGAGTGAAATTTCCACGTACAATCAATATAAATATTTGTATTGTCGACTACATGTTTTAACATATCTTCATCGATAAGCAGTGACCAGGAATCTAAAGGTGTTGAGACGTCTTTAGAATACTTCGTATTTCTAGGGAGTTTAGTTATAATATTTTTGGCTCCAATTCTAACATTAGTCCGGAATTTATTTTTGTTCCATTTTACTCCATTTTTTCCAACATAAAACTCATTGCTACATTGCAAAATTTCCTTTTCTGTTTCTGTATCTGAATCACTACTCTCTATGGATGAATCATGATGACTATTATATTCTTCGTCATCAACATATTCATCGTCTTCACTAAATGAATCCTCATCAGAAGAAACTGTTTTAAGAATATTTCTCAATCTTTTCATCTCTTCATCGTAAGGAATATACGGCGCCATGCTTACAACTCAAGAAAAACCTATACTTGGAAAAAAAAAAAAAAAAAAAAGCTTGAAAACGAGAAGTGCGAAGTGACTCACTGAGAAACATGAGTACACGCGCGGGTATGAGATGACCAAACAATGCTGTTCCTAAAAAACCGTTGCACCTGTCACCTTAGGAATTTCCCGCATTTAAGTATGTGGCCTTGAACTCAGCTACACCAAGTTTCGTCCTTTTATGAAAGAATAAGTGATAAATATACAAAAAGAAAAATGCCCATGGGTATGACATACCCATTGCGTGTGTTCGCGGGTTAAGAAAATAAACCATAGAATATTCTTAATTTTATTATAAACTTTGATTACATCACATGAATCTGTAAACACTGAACTAATCGTTTTCAATTTAAATCACAAATGTATTCTTCATATTGATTTATTGACAGTATGAATAATGACCAAAACTTAATATTATCTGTATAAATAAGAAATCATTGATACATAGGGTAAAAATAAGCATGAAGTTAGACTATATTAGCATGCTAATGGATCAACTAATGGCAAAAGACTTAAAAAACTTTACCTAATCATTTGTACAAGATTATTTAATGAACACAAAATGTATAGGAGTTACTCCAACCCTTTTTTGACCGCAGACACATTCTAACATATATTTTGAGATCTTGTACCCTTATGACTCAACATTCAAGCAGATTTCAGGCATGATAGACTTTTAAGTGCTTCTTTGTCATGAAATTATCTTATGATCATTTCATTCAACTACTACAAATCAAGGAAAGGAGAATTAATAACCAGTGTTTTATACTTTTAGCCACTTGATAACGTTACATAATATGGATTAACTCAAAGCAAATTCTACTGATTATAATCAGATAATTGCATATCTCTTCTGAGAATTTAGATTCTTCCGCATTCATTTCTTTGCAGATCTTGCTCTAAATGGATTTCAATACATATTTACCACTAATAATCGCAAATGATAATAAATAACAAATTAATTTTTATTCTAAACATGATTTGGGGTGGTTGTATAGGCGTTTTCGTGTTTTTCCTCATGTGTAATGTGTATATGAGCCAGTTTCCCTTAGAAAGTTCTCCAGGAAGCCATCCTTCCTTGTAGGCAGTTAGCTTTCGAGTGTTTTAATCAAATAAAAACATATTTTTAAACTACAATTTCAAATTTTGTATTTTGTCCTTATTTATTTCACTAAATAATTAAAGTCCTCTTTAGTACATACATATATCAGGCGCTATTTTATCTTCATTTACAAAATAAAACAGTTGAAGTAGTTTTAGGACTTTTCTCTCATGGGGGAAAAAATATCTGCATTTATGAAAACTGAAGTTTTCATACCAAACGAACTTCTTACAATATAACCTTCCTTACGAACTCTCTTATTTACCATATAAACCATTTCGGATCTTTGCTTTGGTAAATGGTCTAAGGCCTTTTACCAGTATATGGCTGTCGTAATCCCTAAGGAAGCATATTAGAAAAACAAAACGGTCAGCTATACGCAGGGTTTAATTTCAAAAATTAGAAGTACCAGAGCCCTATAGAAGACCTTCAGGAAAGAGGAACAAGAATAAATAAGGGAATAAGATGACTAATCAAATCATTAACAATTAAAAAATTAAATAATTCATTATTAAAAAAATTAATGGTTAAAGTAATTAAATAATTAAAATTTAATAGTATGCAAAGTGATAAATTAGAATTTAATAAGCAATTTTTAATATAATTTTATTATTAAAAATAAAGTTTCCAAGACCAGATTTCTACTGAAATTATTGTTCAGTTACATAAAAGAACTGCTAAAGCCTTCTTATTTAGGGCTCCGGCTAAAATTATGAATTTTTCCTAAAACTAAGAAGTATCGGAGCCAGCCTCCGGTGGGCTCCGACGCAATTTAAGCCCTGGCTATACGGATATCTTGGTAAAGCAAGAGAAGAACCCATCTTTGGTCATGACCAAACATGGCGCACGATGAGTTTTGATTGTAAACCACATGAGAGACGGAGTTTAAATACGTCAAAATGACGTCACCAAAGCCAACCAATCAAAATTTCCTGCCAAGTTGAAATTTAGTCTCACCCGAATAGAAGGAGGGAAGGTTCAACTTAAACGATGAAGCGTGGCGGCCATCTTCCTGTTATCACCGTGACTTGTGCAAGGAAGTCTGTCATTGCAAATTTTTTTTCTTTTCTTTTTGAAGCATGTCAGCTTGTGTTGCGTATGGATGCACAAATAGATTCTAAAAAAAAATTCCGGGCATAACTTTTCACACGTAAGTATTGATTTTCTTTTTTTATGTAATATGACAACTATGTTAAAAAATATCACAATGTCATGTTTTCTTTCCAGATGTGAAAAAAAAGGACTTAAATAATCAAAACATGTTATGTAATATAACTATAATAAAAAAATGTTAAATACATTTTAATGTTTCTGTTTATAGCTGGTATCTTCCTTCCTTAAGATACAATGATATATGGTAGGATTTAAATTGTATAATTTGAACGTTTTAGGTAATTCTTTTATAACTTTCATGAAAAGTAAGAAATCATTTATTACTATTTTTATTAATTGTAAAGATGTTAAATAAAGCAATGCTTTTCTTTATATATTAATTATTATTCATTTTTTTTAAGTTAAAAAATTTTATGCGTAAACTTACAAATTTCTGGCCAGTATAGTGATAAAATTATGTAAAATATTTACACAAATGAACATGTGAAAAGATATATCCAAAAACTTATATAGGTGTATTTCTGTAATTCAGCTTAATTAAAGGCAGTTTCTTTGAGATTAATAAATATGAAATGCGCATAAACTGAAATAATTGAAATCACATAAATCTGTTTTATTTTATTATGATTTATTTTCTTGTTGTTATAAGGTTGTTGGTTGTGAAAAGGATCTTCTATTTAAAGCTTTCATTTAAAAAAATGCAACCTGTGACTATTTTTTTAGATAATTATTTGCTATTAATTTCAGGTTTCCTAAAAATGCAGAACGAAGAGCAGCTCCTATACCTTAAACTTTGTATATGAAATGATTCTTTAATAAATTATGATAATATTGTGAATAAATCAGATTTATCACTTTTTAAAGGAAAAATTGGGAAGTACACCCAACAGGTTGCTAATGAAACCTAAGCAAATCCGTGAAATATGCAGAAACATCATTTTCTAAGGCTTTAATGTTATGCGCATGCATTTAGATTTCGAACTATTTCTTAATAATTTGCTGTACATAGTAAATTATGGATATCATCTTTATTACTTTAAAACAAAAATTCAACAATAGCGAAGCATTTCATTATAAATTTAACATATTTTTACTGGAAAATACATGCACGGAACAGCTTAGAAACACGTACATGTCACTAACGTAATGCAATGTTTTGAAGTCACAAACATGGATGCCGCTTGTTCGGCGGAGGTTTCAATTCCCGATAGTGGAGGAAACGGCGAATCCTCCCTCCTTCTATTCTAACCTCCTTGCTTTGAACCCAGAGTCACGTGATCGCACATCTGGTCGAACGAAGTCTCTCCCTTTTTTTTCTACCGCGCCTACTTGCCGAAAAGAATCCAGAAGAGAATGTCCGAGAACCGGGGGAATGAGTCATAACTCGCAATAAGGAAAGAACAAAAAAGAAGTTTTTTCCCCCTTTTCACGCATTATCACTGCCTTTGGAGAAAGAAAGGAAAAGTTTTCACCACACACACTGACCTTGCGTTTTCTGCTTTCAAAGCAAACAAAATTACCCAGATCGAAATAAATAATTCATTATTATTTCTACTTTCTTTATCCCCGGAATTTCCGGGTATCGAAGTTCAAAATCCCTGAGATGGATATGCCTTTATCCATTTTTTGCAGCAATTCTACTTTTTGTTTGATGGATATCGAAACATGGTTTCGCTTTGTAGATCCTTTTGCAGCTCCAGAATTGGAAACTCTTTTTGACATAATCGAAAGTTCAAGTTTACTTTTATAAAATTGCTCTAACAGTCTGCAAAAAAAAAAAAAAAAAAAAAAAAAAATTAAATAAATAAATAAATAAAATAATAAATAAATAAATAAAATAAAAAAAATAAGTCGGATCCAATTAGAAGATTAAGGAACAGTGCAAACTGCAACATTAACTTAAATGCCTTAGATAATTTTAGCCTAGCTTATACCGTCCGTTATAAATTAAACGCGCATGTGGAAACACATTATGCGTTTACGCATGCGCATAAAGTTTGTAGCTTTGAGGTTCAGATTATAGATCATTCTGGATTACAGACTTTGTCCTATATTAGTCTTCTCAAAGGTGATCATTGCAGAGAAGATGAATATCGATTTAGATCATGGAGTTTTCTTATTAAAAATTTTTGGCATCTGTATATCTGAATTATATACACTGAGGAATAAAAATATTATGACTATTAACAAATTTCTCGAGGCCCGGTGGCTAGCGCATCGTGCAGCAGCACCAAAGGTCCATGGTTCGATTCCCGAGCTGGTCAAGGTTGACTCAGCCTTTCATCCCTTGATTTCCATTACTTGGGTCGATAAAATGAGTACCAAGTTTGCTTGGGGACTAAACACTGGAGGTCCTGCAAGAGACTGACCACTTGTTAAGGGCATATGCTTATGCACCTCAGGGCCCACAGTCAAGAAAGCAGATTTCGGGCATTGCAGGCCTTGGTTTATTAGGGCTGTTATGCCACTGAGTTTAGTTCAACAAATTTCTTGATGAACTCATCTGGATGACATGAAGGGCCTGTGATTAAGTGAGAATGATATTTAATCGCTGCTGGAGAAGGTAAAGAATCATTCTTGCACTTTTTGCAATTGATGAGAAAGGCTACTGATCTAAGTGAATTTGATAGAGGGCAGATTGGAATGGCCCGAAGATTTGGAATGAGATCTCTAAAACTGCATGACTGGTAGGTTGTTCACGATCTGCCCTTGTTAGTATTTATGCAAAGTGGATAAACGACAATAAAATCAGCAATAGATGCCAAGGGACTGTCCCCCTTTGATACAGAAAAATCAGTGTTGTGCAGTGGTTCAGCCGACAGCCTGATATAATTCAGGTCCAAGTGCAAGTGTTTCGGAATACACAGTTCAGTGGACACATTTGGATATGGAACTGCACAGCAGACGTCCCACTCCTGTGCCTCTGTTGACCAAGCATTACTGTCAACTACGCCTACAGTGAGCCCAGGAACATCGAGACTAGACCATGGATAAGTGGAAGACCCATCACGATTTCTAACTCATCAAGTCGATAATTGTGTCAGGGTATGCCATCTTTCAGGCAAACAATTGCTTCCTCCCTGTACAGCAGGTTATACACAGGCTGGAGGTGGCAGTATTATGCTTTGGGGGACATTTTGGTATTTATGCTTTTCTGGACATTTTCATGCATGGCTCTGGGTCCTTTAGTTGTGGTAGAACAGACGATGAAAAGTGCAGACTATCTGAACATCAGTTGCACCCTTAAATAGCATCTGTCTTCTCAACTGAAAATGGAATCTTCCAACAGGACAAAACCCCACATCACAAGGCTCCAATTGTGAAAAAATATTTAAATAAATAACTAAATATTTTTTAAACACATAAGCTAATGTTTTAAAATATGAAACAGAAGCTTTACGTATTGTTATGAATTTTGCACATGGGTAGATAATTTTAGTGACATTATATGTTGAATTGTTGTATTTTTTTGGCATAATGTAACGTTAAAAGCTGACAGAAATGATACTCTGCCAGAAAAATAAGAACACAGGGGCAAGTGTATTTAACGGAGTAAGTGGCTATCTCGCTAATTTGCCGAGTGAATAACTGTAAATGATTACTATATTAGCTGAAACCATATGCCTTCTAGTAATTTCGAGAAGGAAGTATTAGAAACATCTCGGCGACCAGGTGAAAACTACATAAGACCAGAGAGATCATCAGTCCCTGAGTAGTTGTAGTTCAGCACGGGTTTGGAGTACTGAGATCTCCGGGTTAGCTTCCTCTTTAAATGCGCTTTGTGTTTAACGTTCTAAGTAAAGTTCTTCTTTGAAGTGTAACTACTGACTGTACTTTGTGATACTGTTAACACCTGTATGAGCATTTATGGGCATGGCCTTCTGCCTCTGTGCATGAAGGTTGCTCTATCGGAGCTCTTACGGTGAGCCATGATCCTAAGTCGAATAGTGATGCTCTTCCACCGGACAAATGCTTTTTCGATTGGAGTGAACCTACAGATAATTTCTCAGACACAGATACAATAACTGCTATGGAATATGGACTTTCTGATAATGATTACAGACCAGACTTTAAAAAAAAGATAAACTTGATCAAGTACAAATTAAAATTGAAGGTAAAATCGAAGCTGCCAAAGATATGAAACTTCAGCTGGACGCTAATCGCCCTGTATCTGCACCAGATAAACATACGGAAATTATTGTAAGATAGATGCGAGAACTCAAGAAAGAATTGGAGCTACTTAAGGTTAAGCGATAATTTTTATTATTTCAGTGTGCTAACACCCACTTCTGATCCTGCTAGTAAAGCTAGTAAAGCCAGGAATACTTTAATAATTAATACTCAAAAAAGGAAACAACCTGATATTTTTGATTACTCAGATGATAACACTAATCATGATGACGGTTTCATTAAACCCTCCTGCATAGACAAATAAGGGGAAAAAAAAAAAGCTACCAAGGATGCAATTATTGCAAAAAAGTAAATTTAGCCCCTTAAATCAAGTTAACTCCGATAATAATTCAGTTACCGAAAATAAAGCAAACACTCAAACTGAATCTCTAGAGCAACAAATACCTCCATCACCAAAAGCAAAATCAATCCCACCTATAATAATAGGTAAAACAACCAGCTAACATAAAACAAAATATTTACTTAAAGCAACTTGCTAATCAATCCTCAACAAAATTCTTTAGTAAAGTCAGCGGATAATTTCTAAAAGTACTTCCAAACACCTCAGATGATGACAAAGCACTGACCAGATATCTCAAGGTAAAGTCTATTGAACATTATCTTACCAATGCACAACATAAGAAACCAATCAAAGTAGTCATCCGTGAATTACCTATAGATATGGATACCTCAGAAATAAATGAAATTTTAACAGATTTAGGCTACACTGTACATAAGGTAGTTCAAATGACACCCGCCAACTCATGCCACTATTTCAATTACAGCTTCTTTCCACACCAGATATTGAAAAGATCTATGATATCACACATTTCTCACTTTTCATCTTACAAGTACAAAAATACAAAAAACAAAAATCTCATTCCACAGTGTCATAATTGCCAAAAATGGCACCACTCCTCAGAAAACTATTTCCTTATGCCATACTGCGTGAAATGTGCAGAACACAAAACTTCACTCTATCCCCAAAAAGGATTTATCAAAAACTTATTTTGTATAAATTGCAGTAATTTTCACCTGACCTCCTACCGTGGATATTTAAAATTTTCCCAAACCCAGGACAAATAAGCCACATGCACTTAGAAAACTCTTTTCAGTACTCACAAATAAACCTCAGAAACCACTCTCAGCAGACAGACACTAATCTTAATCAACCTAACCAAATACCTAATAACCCTAACCAAAATAACATTCAAACTCCAACAAAAAACTCTACATCAAGATTTCTAGAATTTTTCCAAGTAATCAAAGAACTTGAATCTATTTTTGGCATACAACTTCCCCCCCCCCAAAAAAAAACTTTATAAAACAAAATGAAACGAAAGAAATGTCAAACTATCATGGACAAAATGTACATTATTTTCTTAATATTTGAGGAATTAAACAATTCTAGCAACAAATAATTCTTAAACTACTTCCTTATTACTCTAAAATATCTCACCTACCTTAAATTAATTTCTACTACCAAATTTTTTTCTAACATTCTTAACAATGATTCTCTTACTTAATTAAACTAATTATAATTTAACAGATAAATCCCTCCCTCCCCTTTACTTTCGACTATCCTTCTAAATACTGACACAATTATACCTCAATGTGCAATCTAAATATTTTTTCCCTTCCCAAGAAAAGAACAATTTGTTTATAATATTTTATTCCCCCCCCCCCAAAAAAAATTACTACTGTTTAAAATGTAAAGAAACAATTCAACAAACATTAAAATAAACAAAAAATTTATTTTACAAAATATTACAATTAAAATATTGTATGCTATATCCAAGGCATTTTACACAATTATTCTTCAGAAAAGAGCTTTTGGAAACATGAGTAATGGTTTTACAGATGTCTTGGTAGTAAACAGAGTTATATGTATCACAGCTTTGTATTTAACTAAGTGAAAAATAACTTCTCAACAAGTAGAGGCCTTAGATATTGTATACACAGTTTCGTCTCTGCGGAAACCCCATTCTAAAATTTGTTTAATCGAATTGGGAAATATCACCTACATATTCACATATTGAATCATATTCTATTCTTAATGCCTGGTTGCGGTCTGAAAGGAACTGAACAGTAGCAATGCATTTTGATTTGTCCTTTTTTAAGATAGAACATAACTGAAAATATAAAAAAAAGTTTAATTAAAAACAACCATTAATTAATAAATATTATTAAAATTAAAATTTATTATGAAAAATAATACAACACACTAAAAATATGTAACATATGAGAACAATCATAACATACAATTATCAATCAAACAAATTGGTAAAATCAATGATTTCACTGCCCTCAAAATACTTTCATGGGGTAAAATTTCACGTGGGGTGAAGGGGCATCAGTCATCAAACTGAAAACAAAAGGCAATTAAATTAAGGGCGAAACATTTTAATAATAATTTTATTTTATTTCAGATTCAGATGAATACAAAATTTGAAATGAAAATGGATGTTCACTAAATGCATACATAATCATGTTGTGCATTTTGGTCATTTAATAACTTGAAAACTCAGTTTTGCAGAATGCATGAAAAGTAACTTAATATCCATTCATATTTTTTTAAACTTGCAACTGCAACCTTGAAACTATCTTCATCACATTTTTTCTGCACTATTTATTTTAATGATATTTGCCCTATACTGAAATCACACAGTTGCTTACTCTTTATTTAATGGTATTCTTTTCCTTCAGATCTATTGATATATGGTAGGGACACTTCACAATAACTGGAATCACACCATTGCACACAAGCATTTTTAATTATACAAGAAATTGGTAGGCCTCGGTAGCTTAGTACTTCCTATATCTATCTGTCAAATGGCATCAGTCTAAGTATAGCAATTTATTCTTGACAGCATTCTTTCTCATAGCATCTCGTGATTCTTCGGATATGTGATGGTGAAGAACAAAAAGTGCAGGTGAAATCGGAAAGAAATTAAGGAAAACTGCATCTAAGACCACTGTTATCCTTGGAAAACTTTGCCTTGGATGCTTTTGAGTAAATTAAAAGTACAGTCAAAAGTCGTTAATCTGTACCTCAAAGCTACAAACTTTCTGCACATGCCTCAACGCATAATGCGTTCACGCATGCGAATAGGCATTTACACTTGCATGTAATACTCTTACGCATGCACATAATACGTTTACGCATGCACGTTTAATGTATAACGGATGGTATAAGCTAAGCTAAAATTATCTAATTATCTATTTCAGTTAATGCTGCAGATTGCGTTGTCCTTAATCTTCGGATTGGATCCGGCTTATTATTTTTTGCAGAATGTTAGAGCAATTTTATAAAAGTAAGCTTGAACTTTTGATTATGTCAAATAGAATTTCCGATATATATTTAATAATATGTAAAGGATCTACAAAGCGAAAGTATGTTTCGATGTCCATCAAAGAAAAAGTGGAATTGCTGGCGGGGGGGAACGTCGTGGCGCGCAACGAACTGGAAGTTGATCTGTCAGCACTATCCTTATCTTCAGGGCAGATGTTTTTATTTTATTCAGCTTATTAATTCCTTACTAAATGTAGTATTTCATCTCAATGTATTCCGTCTTTGATATGATTTAAATCAAATTCCTCATGATTATAAATATCCCGAGTACACATCAAATAGTTTTCTGGTAGCAATTTTCTAATTTCGACTATGCATAATGTATGCTTTACGCATGCGCGTGTTGAAAGAAATGTTTAATAAAGTAAACAAATAAATATTAAGCTTTTTTTTTTTGTAAATTTTGATACCCTTTAGACCATAATTGCTCTTTATTTCATAAATTACAGTTTCATATTTTTAATTTTATAATTTCTGCATGCCATCTTAAACTGATGATCTATATTCCAGAATTGCTGAAGTCCCGACAAATATGCCGACATTATGCCGGACGAGTCTGGATTAAAGACTTTTGACTGTATATGAATGATTTTGAAGAGTAAATAAAAAGTATAGCCCTGTTACGAGGCGTATTCGGAAACTAAGTACCGTTTTGAAAAAAAAAAAAAAAAAAAAAAGTAAAACAATTTTTTTGAATCCAATTTTATTTTTACATGAAAATACATGTCTTGAACTATTTTTCAACATAGTTTCCACCAACGATCAAACACTTGTCATAGCGTGTGACCAGTTTTTGTGTACCATCATCAAAGAAACTTTCCGCCAGTTTCGATAACCATGACTCCACAGCATTTTTCGTGTCATCGTCAGATCCAAAGTGCTTGCCACCATGCTCGCGCTTCATGTGCAGGAACAAGTGATAGTCGGACGGCGCCAAGTCCGGGCTGTATGGCGGGTGATCGAACTGCTCCCAATGAAACTGTCGAATTAACGATTGAGTGACACCAGCAGTATGGGGCCGAGCATTGTCATGGAGCAACACAGTTCCTTTACTGAGCATTCCTCTTCGTTTGTTTTGAATGGCACGCCTTAGTTTTGTTAAAGTCTCACAATATCGTGCCGCATTAATGGTTTCACCTCTGGGAAGAAATTCAGTAAGCAAAACGCCTTTCCTATCCCAGAAGACAGTGCACATGATTTTTTGTGATGACATTGTCACTTTGAACTTTTGTTTTTTCGGAGAATGAGTGTGTCTCCACTCCATCGATTGTTGTTTCGATTCTGGTGTGAAATGACACACCCAAGTTTCATCACCTGTCACAATTTGGTTTAAAAAGTTTTCTCTCTCATCACTGTACCGCGTGAGAAATGTCAGGGCACTACCAAGTCGCTTTGTTTTGTGAACATCAGGGAGCATTTTTGAAACCCATCGGGAACACAGTTTGCGATAATTCAAGTGGCCAGACACAATTTCGAACAAAACAGTATGTGAAATTTGTGGAAATGCCTCTGAAAGAGTTGTCATTGTGAAGCGTCTGTTCTCATGAATTGCTTCATCAACTTTTCTTACCAAATCATCGGTGACAACAGAAGGCCAACCACTCCGAGCCTCGGCATGGATATTTGTTCGACCTGCATTAAACATTCTTAAACACTTTCTCACCAATTCCATCACTTATCGCGTATTCACCGTAAACTTCCGTCACTTGACGATAAATTTCGGCCGGTTTAACATTCCTCGCGTTCAAAAATTTAATCACAGCACGAATCTCACAGTCAGCGGGAGAACTAATCGTTTTAAACATTTTGAATGTGCACAGCAAACCGAAAACACAACATAGAGCAACCAAAATAGCGACAATTGAAAGTCGGTGAACAAGAAAGACTAATGCGCATTTGCGGAACGCCTACCACAGCGCTGCGATGGCGCTAGAATGAAACGGTACTTAGTTTCCGAATACGCTACGTAGATAAGACTGCTACAACTTACAACATTCAATGGTGGACAGGAATGAGGAAAAAATTGGAAAAAGTATGATTATTAAAGAGCATCAGAAAAACCACCGACCAGATTTTTGCAGAAGCTCTGCTCAAATTATAATTGTCAGGGAAGAGAACAATAATGTAGTTCTATTTTACTCACAGAACTGTCATTCATTCATTTCCATGGGTAAAGAAAGCTCTCAAAATATAATTTAGTGAAAATAAAAAAAATAATACAAAGAAATTTAGTGGTGTAGGTAAAGTGCAAGAAAATAAGTTGAACTATTATTCTCTGGAGTTCCAGAACTGTTTCTAGTCTTCTAGTAATAGGCAAAATGCTGGGACAATGTATTGATGTTGGAGAATGCTTTGAAAGAGACTAAAATATATAAGTGTATCACATAGTACACTGCTTAAAAAGAACTCTGGTTCCTTTTTAACTAGTCCTCACAGGTATGTAACTACAGAGTGAGGCAGAAAAAGCTCCCCAATTTTGGAAGCTAATAAAATCAAAACCAAATAAAATATGAAAATTCTCCGTTTATTTTTTGAAAGAAAATATACTACTATTTTACATCAATATTTTTTTCGGGGTTGTTTTTGTTTTAAATAAAACATCTTTTTGAAGCATCTTGCAGTGGCCTCCATTTATGTACTGATTAAGTCTCTCTTCATAGTTGTCCAAGACATTTGCATCAATTTTGGGTGTAATGGCAACAGATTTCTGTTGTATTGCCTCTTTCAGAGCTGCCAAAATTGGTCAACTACTAGCAAACTTTTTTTCCGTCAAGAACAGGGGCCATGTCGATCTAGAGTGAAGTGGATGTGAAGGGCACACTGGATTGCTATCAGCAACCCACCAATGTGAATAAGCAGCTTTATAAAAGGGAGACGTTCTTTTGTTCAAGCTATGGTCTACTCTAAAATGGCATAAGTAGCAGATTGATGATATACTCTGTATTAATGTACACTGCTCAAAAAAAAAAAAAAAAAAAAAAAAAAAAAAAGTCAGTCCTATATCTCCCATTTTACTGGGACGATTGACAAAATTCAAATTGCGTTCTTCATGTCTCGAAAGCGCGACTTAGGATATATATTAGATTTATATATAGCACTATTCTAACATAGGTATTTTGACACAAAATCGGACTTTTTTTGAAACAACATACTAATTTTTTTACATATTTCGATTCTACGACTCAAATTAAGCCTAAATATGAAATTTTGTAAAATTTAGAGCGAAATTTATGGAGAAATTCACAAATTTATGTTGGCACTTTTTTTTCAGTTTGCACCAAGAATAGTTCACTTGGCGAACTTCTTAATATATGGCAACCTAGTTTCCTTTCCTGAAAGAGGAAAAAAAGTCACCATCGTTCCTTTTTTCCAAATGATAATCTTTATATTATATTTTTAAATATACTATTATTTTAAGTAACATTTTGTTTTTCGAATTTCATTTTAATTGTTTAAGTTGCATGTTTTTTTCGAATAACTGTTTTAAAAATTTCTATTTACCTATTCGAACTGCGTAAATAAAGGTGCAGGGTTTATTTTTTTTCAAATAGTTTTCTTTATGTATACTTTTTGTCATAGTTATTATATTAGGTAATTTTTAAATTTTTATACTTTTATTTTAATTGTTTGTGTTGCATTGTCTCTTCAGACAATTGTTTTAAAATTTTCTATTTATTCCTTCGAATTGAGCATTTTAAATATATTTATTAATATAAATTTTCCAGAATTTGATTTTATTTATTTCAATTGCGTTTCTTTCGGAAGAATACTTTGCAACCCAAACTACGATGCGTTTGAAAACTGCATATATTAAAATAGAAAATACAGTAAAGCACAGTTAACATGCCTTTCAATGTTCTGTTCAGAAAAGATATATATAAATAAGAGAGATGTATAACTGACATTTAAACTTGGGATGACTTGCATACACTGCTTTAAACAGTTTTATCATTGTGCCCATTGCTTTACACAATTTTATCCTACATTTTGTTTCTTAAAATGTTATTCATATTTTAGTCAAATATTTTATTTTTGAAATCACAAGAATCAAATATCATAAGATTAAATGGTTTTAAATTTAAAAAAAATGCTAATACTAAATTTTACGCAAAAATTTATTTTTTCTTCTCTTTTTCTTCAGGCATTCTACTTTATTATGTTATATGTATACCATGCGTAAATGTTTCGCTTTTATGGAAAAATAAAGAATCGAAGCAAATATACTTAGTATAATGGACCAAAACTGAAAAAATTTCCCCTCCCTCCGAAAATAAAATATTGAAATTTCGACCTTGAATTTATTGGGTTATCAAAATATTTAATTTGACGTATCTTCTAAGTCCTAGTTCCGACAACAATTCCGAATTATTTAAGCTGAAGTAAAAGATTTAGTATAGATTCACTGCATGTGAATAAAGTAATCAGAGTGTAATAAAATAGATTATAGAATTTATACTTATGCAAATTTTTGTCTGACTGCCCAATATGTAATGGAAGAGAAGGTTTGTAGAGATCTGTTTTTGACATGCCTCTAAAAGTAGATGCCATATTCCTTTCGTCTCTTCAATGTCAAAAAACTTTCCTTTGAGAGGCAACTTTAGTTTTTGGGAAAGAAAAAAAAAATCACAAGAAGACAAATTTGAAGAACATGCAGGACGACTGAGTACACATACTCATTTTCGGAACACAAGCGGTTCTCCGACTGGTTATTGAATAATGAAAAGATGCATTGTGATGCAATACAAAACATTTGGAATACGTTTTCTGGCTGAAAACGTAAGATTAAAAGTCATCTGCTTAATTAACAGCCATTTACAACTCAATCTACTTGGGAAATTGCAGAATCGTTTTGATCCTGAACTTGTAAGACAAACCTAATAACACTGGATTTAAACACTTCTTTAATCTTCCAAGAACGTTCCTTCTTTAGTTCATATTTCAAGAATATTAAGTGAATACGATTATTGCAAAAGAAATTGAATATTCATTTGCACTACGGCTTGGTAATTTACTAACGAGTTAACAAAACTTAAATTCTGCTTTTTGTGTCTAAGAATACAATATTTTAAATATTTACAAATAAAATATTAAATTGGAGCCTCATCAGTTGCCTAGCATTTGAAGATTGTTAAATACTAATTGTTTGTTGCGAAGTCTAACCCAGGCTGCATGGTTGGTTTTCATAGTTTTCTAGGTTCTCTTTACAAAGGTTCTCTATGAAAGCATCTTAATCAAATAGCTCCCATGTTCTTTCTATGTTCAAATAACCAACTAACTTAGTTTAAGCGCGATTTCCAAGTGAAGTTACTAGCAAAACCCAAATACTCATTAAAAATCATGTTGCTTGCCAATCAGGAGTAACCTGAAAGATACGGCACCAATATTTGAATTGTTGTTTCGGTACGCTGTTTCTAAACTTAGATGGTCATTCCTTAATTAAATAGCCCACCAGCGGCCGAGTGGTAAAGATGCTGAACACTGGTAGTTCAGTCCGAGGTTCGAATCCCGCGAATGGGCTGGTCGCATGGGCGTTTTCGTGGTTTTCCCCCATGTGTAACGTGTATGCGAGACAGTTTCCTTTAGAAAGTCCTCCACGAAGGCATCCCTCCCTTTAGGCAGATAGCACTCGTGTGCTTTGCCATAATTAAATAATCCAATCCAATCCAATCCTTAATTAAATATAATTGATTTGTAAATTCTACTAGAACTGACGGTAAGAATTGAAGTGAAAATAAATAATATGGAGTGCAATCTTGATTAATATAAAATTTAAAATATTTGCATAGAAAAATGTTTGCATTCAGACATAATTTTTTTTGAAATACTTGCAATTACTTTATAAGAAGGATTTATTAATAATCGTATTAATTACTTATTATATTACTGACGATTAGAATTCAGTTCTTGACAATTACATTGTAAATTGGAATTTTAAAGATATAATGTAAATACGCTATGCACAAAAATACATTTTAGGATAAAAAATGAGTTGATGTTTTATGTTTTAAAACTTCTTAAATTCATTTAATAAACATCGTATCCTCGTTGTTAATTGAATCCAGAATGTTGGTGTCGTTTATATAATTATTCTTACTTGTCCACAGAATCTGCTGACTTATCCAGCCATTAAGTAGCTGCAGATCATTTCTACATAAGCATTGAACTTCCATTAATTCAGGCTCTAGAGGGTTGCATGTTTATATCATAATTTGACTTTTATAAAAAATGATTATTCTAAATCTTATGTTTCTATAAAAATATGCTGTGCTTTAAAAATATGGATGATAGTATCAGCCACTTCAAAAGCAACAGTTTGTTTAGAAATAAATTATGCAGTTAATGTCATAAAATTCAAATATACATCAAACGAAAATTCGCAGTTTCAGACAATTCGATTTAAACGAAGTAAAGTAGCAGACGATAAAACGCCGAAGGTAAAAACTTATTCTTACAAAAATTTACTCTTATTTAAGAAAAAAAAAAAAAAAAAAAAAAAAAAGATAGACAGAAATTTAAAAAAAATAGCTTTTCATATAGTATTAATAAATATTTATTATGCATCATTGAGGGAAAAAATGTCATATAATTAATTCTCCGTAAAATTTTACTTGAAATTTAAGGTTAAAAATAGCTGTGGCAATTCACTGTAACAAAAATCCATAGACCACATTTGGCGTTATTATCGCTCAAAAAAAAAGATGCCAAATTTCAAAATGGTAAAATATGTAAATTCATGTATATCTTAGAAAATTTTGAATAAAAAAGTCTAATTTTTTGCAGATATGCTTAAAAATACACCTACTTTGAGATGATGGTAAAACTTTTATAGGTTATAATTCAAATTTTTTTTCAAAAAATTTAAAAAATTATTTAAAAATAGAAATTTAAAAAATAAAACACAAAAAATGGGTAAATTTTATTTGGAATGAACTTAAATTTTGAAATGTGAAAGGAAAAATAATTAAAGTTTAATAAAAAAAAAGAGATACAGTCAAAAGTCGTTAATTCGGACACCCATAATCCGGACCTCAAAGCTACAAACTTTCTGCGCATGCGTCGCGTTCACGAATGCGCACAGGCGTTTTACGAGAGCGCATAAGACCCTTACAGCTGCGAATATGTTTGTGCGCATGCGCGTTTAATGTGTAACGGAGTTATATGCTAAGCTAAAGTTATCTAATTCAGTTAATGTTGCAGATTGCGTTGTTCCTTAATCTTCGAATTGGATACGGCTTATTATTTTTTGCAGACTGTTAGAGCAATTTTATAAAAGTAAGGTTGAACTTTCGATTATATCAAATAGAATTTCCGATATATATTTACTACAAAGCGAAAGTATGTTTTGAAATCCGAAATCTGTTTATCAATTTCACGCTGCTCTGCCGCAGAGGGGGGGGGGCAGAAACGTCATTATTAGATTATGATAGATTAGAAAGATTATGTCAAATAGAATTTCCAATATATATTTACTAATATGTAATTTGTATCTACAAAGCGAAAGTATGTTTTGAAATCCGAAATCTGTTTATCAATTTCACACTGCGGATTGGAAGTTGATCTGTCAGCACTATCCTTATCTTCAGAGCAGATGTTTTTATTTTATTTGGTTTATAATTCCGTACTAAGTGTAGTATTTCATCTCCATATACTCCGGCTTTGATATGATTTAAATCAAGTTCCTCCTCATTATAATTCGCTTCGGATAGTGAAGAAGGTGACCCAGAGGTTATTGAAAACGAAAACATTTCGATTGACAAATTAGTCGGTATTCTCAACACAGCAACTATAGGACTTAAACAGCGGAACTTTGTAACTAAACAAGAAATTATGTCTGTTTAATAGAATTAAAGAGAAAGTATTATCACATGAAACGAAGCAACTTACATTGAAGGAAATGTTTAATAAAGTAAACAAATAAATATTAAGCTTTTTCTTTTTGTAAATTTTGATACCCTTTAGATCATAATTGTTCTTTATTTCATAAATTACGGTTTCATATTTTTAATTTTGTAATTTCTGCATGCCATCTTACCAGATTTAAACTGATGATCTATAATCCGGAAAAATCGATAATCCGGAATCGCCGAAGTCACGACGAGTCCGGATTAACGACTTTTGACTGTATTAATAAATATTTACCAAATTCAATTAACATTGAGGAGCTAAAAGTTTGAGAGCTAATATTTTAAAAACTACTCGTACGATGTTTACAAAATTTGGTATTCTGACATAATTTGAGTCGTAGAATCGAAATATGGAAAAAAATTGGTATGTTATTTCAGAAAAAGTCCGATTTTGTGTCAAAATCCTATGTTAGAATAGTGCTATATATAAATCTAATATATATCCTAAGTCGCGCTTTCGAGACATGAAGAACACAATTTGAATTTTGTGAATCACCCCAGTAGAACGGGAGATATAGCACTGTCCCCCTTTTTTTTTTTTTGGAGCAGTGTACTTCCTCCTTCCATCATAGAGTTCCTTCGGCTGCACTCCGTATTTAGTTAATTTTAGCAGAATGCAAAAGTAGTTTAGTCATGTTTAGAAAACCTACAATATTTCTTCTAAATTAACATTTAAATAAATTAATATTGTAGAAAATGTATGACTATAACTAATTTAGGTTTCAAGAGGAACTGTAAAACTATAACAGATTAAAATAATAATTTGAAGGATGAAGAATACTTACTTCACCACTGTGTTCACCTTTAACTATCATCACATAATCAGATTCGTTTCTTGGAATAACTGTTTCTAACATTGAAGGTGAAATATCTAAGGAGAGGGAGAAAACTTGAGAAAGAGACCAATTTTAACGAATTATAGTTGAGTGAAAATGAATACCGTCAATTTAAATAACAATGAGGTGTTTGAAAATCAAAATGAGTTATAAAAAGTTATTTCATATAATTTTGGTTACTAGAAGTAAACTTTATATATTTCGTAATTTGAGTGCTTATAAAAGAATATTAGTCACTCCTCTGGTGGGGAAGAGAAATCACTTGTGGACCCAGTCCACAGAACATTTAGTAATAAAACAGGTTAAAAGAGAAGATAATAAATAATATCATATATAAATAATATAATAGACTAAAAAAGCAAATAGCAAGTTTTATGGACTATTAAAGAAATATACTCGAATGAAATACATATGTTAAGATAGAACAAAAAAACCTTGATACGGTTATAAATTTGTAATTCTTACCATCTAAGCATTTACCATCATCTGTTTTACAAATGCATCTTCGTGGAGAAAGTACATCAACAACAACTAACTGAAAGGAAGAATATAAAGAATACATTATCAGATCAAAATACAATCAATGAAGTCTTAATCTTAGAAACAAATTTAATTTAAAGCTAAATAATTCAAATTTATTAAAGCAACATAGTACTTTTTAAAAAATTTCACTGCAAATAACTCGCCCCTCTAGAGCACTAATTTTAGACTTTCATATTTTGTATAAAAATATATATTATATGAAAGCAATAAGTAAATAAATTATTACACATGCAATAAATAACTCAAGTATGGGTAATTCTACTATGGTTAGGTTATTTGGACAAGGCAAAACATTCAAGGGCTAACTGCCTATGAAAAGGGATACTTATGTGGAGGACGTTTTATTTGAAACTGATTTGCATTCATGATATACATGGGGAAATCCATGAAAAACACTTATGCAACCAGCCTTTGAACATGAGTTGAACTCCCAATATTCAGCAGCCTTAACCACTTGGGCCTCTTGAGGCCAATTTGTTTAACAAATGATCAGTATTTAAAATAAAAATCAACAACATATGTACACTGCGGGAAAAAAAAGGGTGCGACAGTTCTATGTTTCCAATTCTACTGGGCCGATTGACAAAATTCAAATTGCATTTTTCATGTCTCGAAAGTGCAATTTAGGATATTATTAGATTTATATATAGTACTATTCCAACATAGGTATTTTGACACAAAATCTGACTTTTTCTGAAACAACATACCAATTTTTTTACATATTTCGATTCTACGACTCAAATTATGCCTATATATTAAATTTTGTAAAATTTGGTGTGAAATTTACGGAGAAAATCAAAAATTTATCTTGCTGATTTTTTTCAATTTATACCTAGAACTACTTAATATATGGCAACCTATTTTCCTTTCCCTTTTTACATTGTGCGTGAGCGGAAAGAAGTCACATCCTTCTTTCTTTCAAATAATGTTCTTTATATTATATTTTTATGTTATTATTTTAAATATGTTTTTTTTTTCTTTTTTGAATTTCATTTTAATTGTTTAAGTTGTATGGTTTCTTTCAAATTTGAACTGTGTAGTTTACATTAAAGGTGCATCGTTTATTATTTTTTTCAAATAGTTTTTTTTATACTATATTTTTTACAATCTAATTTTAATTTTTTTTTGTTGCATTGTCTCTTCAGATAATTGCTTTAAAATTTTCTATTCATTTATTTGAGCTGTGCATTTTAAATATATTTATTAATATAAATTTTCCAGAATTTGATTTTATTTATTTGCATTGCATTTCTTTTGGAAAAATAGTGACCCAGACTATGATGTGTTTGAAAACTGCATATATTAAAAGGGAAAATACAGTAAAGCACAGTTAACAGGCATTTCAATGTTCCACTTAGAAAAGATATATATCTGACATTTTAATTTAGGATAACTTGCATACACTGCTTTAAACAGTTTTATCATTGTGCCCATTACTTTACACAATTTTACCATCTTATATTTATTTTTTCAAAATGTTATTCATATTTTATTTAAATATTTTACTTTTGAAATCGCAAGAATCAAACATCATAAAATTTAAAAAACTTAAATTTTAAAAAAATACTAAATTTTATGCAGAAATTCATTTTTTTCCCTTAATAGCTTGCTTTTTTTTTCAGGCATTCTGCAATTATATTAAAAAGCATTCAACTTTTCGAAACATCTTGGTCTTTCCGAAATTAATTTTAAATAAATTTATCGCCTTCCATTTCAAAAGGGCCCCTGGTTGCATGGCCGCTTTCATTATTTTTCTCACGTGGAACGTGTATACACTGCGCTTTTTTATATTTTTTTTAAAAAAATAATTTGTATAATGTCTTTTAAGTTAAAGGTGCTTTTCCCTCTTAACTACTGCTAGTTTCAGTGTTAGCTGGTGTTATCAGATCACCTAATTCTTTATTTCTTCATTAATTGTTTTGACTTCTTGTTCTGCACCCAAAAATTCTTAGCTGCCAACTGCTTTTGCAGTTTGTATGATTTCTTTGGCTTAATTTTCAATAGACGGAAATCCTTTGAAATTTCTGGGCACAGCTAACGTCAGAAAGTATTCAATGTTCTCTTGTAAAGAATGTGTTGCTAGAGCAATGCAGGCAAAGCTCTGTAGATGATCACTTCTCTGAAGATACATCTGATCACCTACAAATGAAATTCTAGCACTGGGCAAATTAAAGCTATGCAATTAAGGTAACAACTATGAGGAAATTGCATTCCACAAATTTGCAACCGGCATTGATTTACTGTATTTAATAATAAAGATTACTATATCTCAAATTAAGGATTAAAAAAGTGTCAATTAAAAGTTTAAAGTTCAAAAATAGAATTTCATTTTTCACTAACTCAAATCAACTGTTGAGGAAAATCATTTGCATAGCAGCATGTAATGTGGAAATAAAACAAATTTCTTGAATGTCATGATGTAACCAGGTTTCCCACTGGTTCTTTTATCCCACCAGTTATCAGGACTAGGGGTACATAGGGGCGAATTATAAGCAGTGAACAGTTTTATCCCTCTTTCCAGAAACTGCTTCACTACAAAATTCAAGGATAGTAACAATATAGAAAAAATCACTTTGATTAAGAAATATAAATGGTATGTGTGCACGGGGAAAAAATATTAATTTTTATCTGTTTATTTTTAACTGGATGAATATACTTTTGATGAAAATAAGTGAAGTTGCAATCAAATTTGGCAGTTTTTGGAGTATGAAAATCTCACAGAATAGAGATTCAACTGACAAAAGCTTTAAAAACAATAAAGTAAAAAACTTTATATTTCAAATGTATGCCAATGTAGAGGACAAAGGTTTCTGCCGTATCATGACTATGTATTTCTGTCAGAAAATAAATAATCCAGTGAAGAAATGCTGAAGATTTTGGGCACAGCAATGAATTTAAAACCAAGGATGAATGATGTGAAAACTTCCAAAACAAACATAGCATTATTCTTAGGAAGGTCTAGGATGAAATTGTATCTGTACCTTTATGTATAAACAGTGTATTAAGAAGCACTTTTCTTAATTTAAGAGATAATAGGTATTTTCATTATTAACAAAACAGGACTCTTCCCTCAATGTTTACCCATAACAGCAGTAACATTCAAACAGAAAATGAACTGAGAAGTTATATAATATAAACTACATGTGATGACACTATTAGTAATAATCAAAATGGAAATAAAAAATATTGACTACTTGCTAAAGATCATTCCATGAAGCTCAGGGAAAGGAATGAACAAATCTATTTGTCTGAAGAAAAAGATATTAAAAATCAAAACAGAAGAGAAGCAAGCTAAAGTTAAACATAAAATTAGCTGATCAACAACCTTGTATTTGGTCTTGATTTAGTCAAAAACGTAATCAAAATCGAGTGCAAATAGGCCAGAGAGCAAAGAAATCTGAAAAACTTAATTTTATTGACAAAAATAATTC
This sequence comes from Stegodyphus dumicola, assembly GCF_044657685.1. Lineage (NCBI taxonomy): Eukaryota > Metazoa > Arthropoda > Arachnida > Araneae > Eresidae > Stegodyphus > Stegodyphus dumicola. The sequence goes on from NC_140775.1 coordinate 106,947,734, forward strand.
CTTTTTTTCCTAATAAGCACAAAGCTTATTCCATACACTCTATTTAAAGGGGGGGGGGAACTATAATTAAAAAATTTTTTACGTTAAAGTGATTAAAGATTAAATCCCAATTTCTCAATACAGAAATCATTTAAAATTTGGAAAGGGAGGAGAATACATTTCCAAACTTTAGGTGACTGCAGACATCATCAATGTTATGGATGCAATAAGAATGACACAGTATGTTTAAATGAATGTTAAAAAGAAAACAATCATAATGATTTCCTAAAACCAGAATTTGATCAAAGGACCTGCAAGAAGAAGAAGAAAAGATAGAGATCACTGGTACGAAGCTTTAAGCGCATGCAAATAATGCAAATATAGTAAACTCGAAATAGTGGTTATGTATCAAGAACAGATTTAATTTAGACATTCTGCTAAAACCATTTTAAGTCATGAATGTTTCATTGGCTATATATAGAATGTTGACAGATGCAAAGATTACACACATGCACACCTTTTCACATATAAAATCCAAGCATTTAAGCAAGCAATTTTTAAAATCTGAGTAAATATATTTTCTCATTTTTATGTCTGCTTAGATTCTAAATAATTCTTTTTTATGTCAGATAGCTTTCCTTCAATTTTAGTATATATTATTACTAAATAAATACATTAAATTTTTTCCTGAATTGAGAATTGAATGTACTAAGATAAAAGATTCAAGAGATTTTCAATACGTAAATACAATTTATTTACTCTGTATAAAATAAGCTAGTCTTTACAGCGAATTTTGGTTTTTCATTGATAGACTGAAATTTAATAAAACTTTCTCCAATTTTAAAAAATAACAATGAATATTCAAATCTTTCCATTGCATGTCTACTCCTTTGTGAATGATTCTACAAAGGTCTTTCATGAAATGCAATACCTGACCATTATGCATAAAACCTTATTTGCTCCATGAAAATAATTTATAACATAATTTTTGAAGCTCTTATGCATTTTAATCTTTAAACATGAAAAAAAAAAAATTAAAGCAGATATTGAAAAGATCTTATGAATCATTTGTTTGTAACATGTTTGTAACACAGCACAACAATAGCATATAATATTCAAAAGTACCTCTTTTCATACAGTTGTATTTCAATAAACTTTATGCAGTTAACATTAAAGTTGTCAGCAAGATTATTTAAAGGGAGGGGGAACAAAAATGTGGGGACTATTATGCAAAAGAAATTACTTGACATAATGTTATGACTTTACTTCATTCACTTTTTATAAAAATAAACTAAAATTCTTAACTGCATAATAGTAGTATTGCCACCATGGTGAGGTTGAAACAATTCTGTCAAATATACAGATCTCATGCAAACCAGTGCTTTACGATAAATTATATTATTTTATCAAACACACTTTTATTTGCACATATTACTCTTAATAAAATAACTAAATTTAAATACTGCACATACCTTTGTATTAAAATATTTTCCTTTCTTGTACTTGTCATTAATAAGACGAACCCTCAATTGAGGTCTAACCCAAGATTTTGTACTTTTATGTTCACTGCCAGATATATAGTTTTCAACACTAGAAATAGAATATAAAACAAGCTATTATGTTAATAGTCTAATAATGAGATTCAAGAGTAACTTTATAGGAATAATCTTCGCTATAAGAATGTATGCATATGAAAAATATTAGATAAGATTCAGATGTACAATATCTAAATTACGAGTTTATTCTAATATGCCATGAAAGCAAAATTATACAGAAGACGCTGATTTCTTTTTTGGAATACCTTTGAATGGATAATTTAATAAGTAATTATAAAATGAAAATGTCCATGTCTAAGAGCATAATTACTCACGTTTTCCTGCAATGCAAAAAAGCAAAATTAAACTATCGACTTGCTTTTTTGGGGAGTATTTTTTTAATGAATAGGTAACCATAAAATGAAAAATGCTATGTTTTATATTTCTATATAGTCTGGATAACATATACAGTACACTTTTTTCACAAATAAAACTTGATATTATCATATAATAATTTTCATATCTTTAACTATTGTAAGTATTAGAATGTATGAACATTTTTAACAAATCAAGTAACAAATAAATATGTTTGAAAAGCATCTGCAGAATAAAAAAATGCCAATGTTTTAAAATTATATGCATAATTCTTCCTTGTTTCTTATTAAATTGCAAATAAAAGAATTTCCCACTTTTTCAACATAAGGTTGCTATATCTAAAAAATCTTTTAATGTACAACTGACTCAAATTTTATGTTTTGCAAAAAATGAAAAAAGTAGTAGAAGGAGGAAAAATAATCAGAAAATCTAGAATTAAATTTACCGTTTCTCAAACATTCAGCTGCTTGAAGTTCTGAAAAACACATTTTATTACTATTTAAGTTTTCAGCTGCATGTAAGTTTAAAGATGAGTAGTAACATTTCCTAAATAAATATAAGAAAGAGCAAGAGGAAAAAAATATATTTTCTTAGAATCAGATTAACCATAGGCAGGTGATTAAATCTTTTGTGTCTGGTACATAGTTACCATAATTTACCTTTAAAACCAATAATAGAGCAGCTTCTAAACACCATAGAACAAGTTTCTCTCCCCAGATCATTGCAGCAAAACTGCAAGTCACACAATTATGAGACTCAGAGGAGAAAATTCTTCTTCCACAGCCTGAGAAAAAGTTTCATCAGAAAATGCAGCAATAAACTGAATTTTAGTCATAGATTCCTCAAAGAGAAAACATGGAAGTCAAAATTTTTACATTAAATACATAAGACACTCACTTTATTGATCAGACTAAGACTACTAATTAATAAAATATTAAAGTATACATATAAATAGGAACTCTTACATCAGAGAGAGAAAGAGATTTATGATTTTTCTGAAATTCTAGCCCATAATTACAATTCCAAAATTCATTGATTGTTCTTCTGGAACATTGTAAATTTTAAGTCAAAATCTATTATATGGCAACAAAACTCACTATAAGATTTAACATAGTCATTATATACATAAATAAATACTGATGATAATTTATTTGAAGAATTTATCATTTTGTACTACTTTATACTAGTACCTAAAATACTTGTATACAAATATTGAAGTGATAAATAATCAACATTATTAGACATGTTCTCTTTAATCAGTCTGTTCACAAGGTGTGTTTTCTATAATTTCCAAGACGCAGGAAAACAACTTAACTTCTCCATTCCCAGTGTATCACATATGAATGCTCCACTATCTCTTTACAGACCCATCATATTAAATATAAAAAGTCACAGATGACAGAATGTGTCATAATTGATATGCTAAAATTAACACATTATTTAAAATCATAAAAGTTCATAAATGTTAGATTCCCTGAAACTTCATGATATAAACTGAGTATTAACCTCAATAAGTAGCATTTACTACTTTATTTCACAAATAAAAAATGCATGATGCTGTCAACATATTATTATTCAAGATGTGTAAATAATTTATACAGAGAATAAGTTTTTTTAAATAAGCATAGCAGTAAGGTATAATATATACTGATCTTTGGAATTTTTGAGTTCTTTGCTTTATTGATGTACACAAATAATTTTAATGAGTAAACAATAGCAATTTTAATAATAATACTGAACATCACTTTGTTTTAAATTGTAAAAACTGGTATTTTCAGTTCAAATACCCCGATAGAAAATGAAATCCTTAAATTAGTCTGGATAACATACTTTGAGTTGAAGTTTTTTTTAAAGTTTTAATAATTAGCTGTGCGATATTAAAGCCTGTCAAATGCCCTTCTAAAGTGGGAACAGAAAGTAAACCACACTTCGTTTCTGAAGACTCTGAATTAAAAAAATAAATAGTTGAATAGTTTTTAAACTGGTACTATTGCTTCCATAGAGAGGCAAAATGGAACTTCATAGAAGCAAAATGGAACTGTTTTAACAACTGAAGACTTATTTTTCATACCCATTTCTTTAACAATTGCAGCCTTTTTCCCCTTGCACACCTGAGTATTTCTTATTAATTTCACTACTGGGAAACATTTTCCTAAATAAAGCCGCACCATTATTTAATGCATTCAGTGCAGGTTGTGCTCCAGTAAAAAGACAGAGAATAGTCATTCTTTATAAATAAAATTTTGGTTCTTTGTTTCCAGAAAAAAATTTAATTTAAAAATTTTTTCTAATACAACTCATGTTGTCCTGGAGTTTTTGTGCCCGCACAAGTTTAAAAACATTGGCTCTTCCACCACGCTAAATTGAAAAAAGACAATGACAAACAATACACATCATAAATGTATTACATTTCTTTCACGAAATAATAAAAGGGAAGTCATCTGCATATGATTTTTGACACTCACTGACTCACTTTTGACTGCATGAATGTTTCTTGCATTGAGAAAAAAACAAGTTTTTAGAGCCATCAAATTTTCAATAATGTGGTCCTCCAACAGAAAACATGGGCACTTGGAAGCCTGAATTTTGAATACCCAATTTGTTTTATTATCTATTTCAAATTTTGTAAAATTTTAATGAATTTGTGATTATCAAACTCAAAGATTTCAAAGCGAGCAATGGCAACACTGTACGGAAAAAAACATTTTTATCTCCAGCGTGTGAGACTGGGTATCAGAAATTCTAAAGATATGCTGCTTTTAAATATTTTGTCATATTGCTGTTGAATTGAATTTTACGTGGCTTAGTGTGAAGAACATTATATTTTATAAAGATAACACATAAAATGTTAAAAAAAACCACCCTTTTGGGTGTAATATAAAATCTGAAACTTTTTGGATTTCCTTTCCCCCCCCTTTTTTTTAAGATTTATCAACGTGGAAATATTTCAATAAACTTATAAAATTGAGTACGCTTATTTGTTTAAATATAAGAAATACATTTCCATGCTATATAACTAATTTGTTATCATATCTGTTACATAACTAATAATTTAAATAGATTAATAAACTTTTTAAAAAAATTAATTTCCTCGTAACAAAATTATAGATATTTTTACCATAAAATATTCTTTCTTTATGACACATAAAATTTTAAAACATACCATCAGTTAAATACAATAAAGAAATGTAAATATATTCACCTATATGTAAATATATATGCAAATTCTTACCCCCTCTCTCTGCTGTGATGTCTTTTCTTTGAACTTTTATGCCTTTCATCTGAATTCTTTTCCTTTGGAAAATCTGATTCAGACTTCCTTTTATCATTTTTCTGGGTACTGTGTTTTCTATCACTATCTCTTGCTTCAGTGTGTTGCTCTTGCTTGACTTTACATTCTTTATCTTTATAATTTTCATATGAGATTCGATCTAATAATTCCAAGCGGGGGTAAAAGAATTAAAGAAATTTTTTTCTGAATCTTTCATACAAAATAATTTGTGCTTATACATTATAATATACTAATAATTCATATAAATACAAATAAAGAAACATTACTTATCACTCGGCTTTCTTTGTCATACTCTTTTTTACTAACAACATTAACAAAGAATTCTGGAAAAGTCTGTATTTTTCCATCACTGCTTAACTTGACAATAACCCTTGCATTTTCTTCATCTAATCCTAAAACCTGAAATAAAGCACATATATTTATGATTTCAGATTCAGATTTGATTTTTGGCAAAAATAAAATCAAACATTACCATGGAATCTATCAGCCACACTTTTAGAAAGTTTGTTTTGTTTCTCACACCTCTTAATTAAGGTCAATTCCTCTGCCCAACAATAAATTAATCAGGTTTAATTATTTCTTCATTTGGATTATTGCAACACAATGCCAGCACATCTAAAATAAAAATATCTCTTGATATTGCTAAATACACTACAAAGTCCGTAATGCGGACTCGCCGATACTTCAGCGATTCCGGATTAGGGGTTTTTCTGGATTATAGATCATCAATTTAAATCTGGTAAGATGGCACACAGAAATTATGCAATAAAAATCTAAAATTATGAAATAAAGAGCAATTATGATGTAAAGAGTATCAAAATTTACAAAAAAAAAAAAAAAAAAAAAAAAAAAAACTTAATATTTATTTGTTTACTTTATTAAACATTTCTTTCAATGTAAGTTGTTTAAATTGCTTCGTTTTTTTGTGATAATACTTTCTCTTTAATGCTATAAACAGACATAATTTCTTGTTCAGTTACAAAGTTCCAGTCCTGTAATTGCTGTGTCGAGAATACTGACTAACTTGTGAATCGAAATTTTTTCGTTTTCAATAACCTCTCTGTCACTTCACTATCGGAAGCGGTATTTTCTGGATCTAGAACCATAATTCCACTTTTTGTTTGATACACATAGAAACATGCTTTCGCTTTGTAGAACCTTTGGCAACTCCAGAATTGGAAACTCTTTTTGACATAATCGAAAGTTCAAGCTTAATATTTATAAAATTGCTCTAACAGTCTGCAAAAAATAATAAAATCCAATCTGGATCCAATTAGAAGATTAAGGAACAGCGCAATCTGCAACATTAACTGAAATGCCTTAGAATCAGTAACTATAATTTTAGCCTAGCTTATACCGTCCGTTAACCATTAAATGCAACATGTAAACGCATTATGCGCATGAGTAAAACATACAAAAAAAAAGTGTGTTACTTTGAGGTCCGGATTATAGATCATTCCAGATAATGAATGTCCGGATTACGGACTTTGTACTGTAATTATCTCTTCATATTTGTTAATAATCCTTTCTTAATATTTTGATAATTGCCTGCACCTTATATTTTTCTACATTTACGCATATGCAACTTATTGGTATGATTCCAATGGATGATATCAAATTTCATTTCAACTGTGTGCCAATTTAATTTTCAACAGGTTTAAATTCCTAGGTCTTACTCTCTGTTATTCTTACTGTCATTATTTAGAACTAAAAAAGAAGGAAGTGCTAGATTTGATGGTAAATGAAGAAGCATACTAAATCTAAACAGTACAGAAGTATTAGAAGTGGTTGCTTTGACTATAAAATAGATAATACTTCCATTAAAAAAAATATGTTACACATGATTTATAAATAATGGACATTTTGATCTACAAATAATGAAGATAGGCAGGGACGTAGCTAGGGGGGAAGTAAGGGAGAACATCTGTCCCCGGGTGCAGCATCCACAGAGTGCCAAATTGATGTTACGAAATTTTAGAATGAAATGTTTTTCCTTCTTGGCAAATAGGAAGGGAGGGTGCAAAATGTTCAGTTGTTCCCTGGCATTGGAAGCCCTCAGTAAGGCTAAGTGCAGAACACTGGAAAGTATTCAGCCCTTATGTTTTATGTTTAAAAAAAAAAAAAAAAAAAAAAAAAAAAAAAAACGGGAAATTACAAGGTAACATCTTATATACCAACTGCCTAAAATAATAAATAAATAAATTCATAACAAATTCCAAAAAATGAAATGAGAAGATAAAGAAAAACATATAAACGACTTCAAAATAGTTACCTCTCCATAACTTCCTTTATGAGAACCTTGAGTTATATTTACATAAGAACCTTTAACTAAAGCTAATTTCTCATCACTTTCCTTTTTTTGGTTTTTTTTTAATGCTGAAGCATCAGCTCCAAGACCTAAACCTTTTGGTCTAAGCTGTACTTGAACTGGTTCCACAATTCTAAATATATGAAGATATTTTTATTATTATAAAATAAATAAATACAAATAATACATATAAATTAAGGTCTTCTCTTATTTCAGCAAATATATTTTTCATAAAAATAAATTCATGCAGTTTTCAAGGGCTATTCACGAAAATTTATGGTTTAGTTACAGGACATTTAAAGACTGTATATTTTTAAATGCTTAAATTACTTCTTAGTGAGGCCCACCAGCGGCCGAGCGATAAAGCCGCTGAACACTGGTAGTTCGGTCCGAGGTTCGAATCCCGCGAACGGGCTGGCTGCATGGGCGTTTTCGTGGTTTTCCCCATGTGTAACGTGTATACGAGCCAGTTCCCCTTTGAAAGTCCTCCACGAAGGCATCCCTTCTCTTAGGCAGATAGCCCTCGAGGCTTTGCCATAATCACACACACAATACTTCTTAGTGAACATAAGAACTTAACACCTACCAATTTAAAACAATAGAATATTACTTTAAATTATATTGTTTTTGATTGCTTTATTTCCAACACTATTTTTTAAATATCTGTTTTATATAAAATAATATATCTAGTAAATAAGTATAGTGTTTTTCTTTACATATGAATTTTTTATACTATTAATTTCCTGAAGATTCATTTCCTTAATATAATCAATTAAATGAAGCCTAACAAGGATGGTCTTACAAACCTCCCCCCCCCCCACATAATATGAAGTTTCTGGTTGTCAAAGGCAGTTCTGACAAAATATGGCAGATTTTTAAAATTTCATAAAATCTCCTAAATAGTACTTACTATATTGCTAAGTATATGTTTTCAGGTTTCTATTTTATATTATGCATGTATGCATGCTCTTCCCACTGTAGAAAACTGGCAGCATTTAGTGCCATCAAATTTTGAACACATGTAATCCTCCACTGAACATAATGCAACTTAAAGTATGAAATTTAAATTTCTTTCCTAATTTATTCTATGTTTTGTGAAAATTTAAGAAAACTTTGATTAATAAACTCAGAAATTTGAAAGAAATCCATTTTCACTCAGCCAAAGTATCTTTCAAATTTAAATTGACAAACTCGGCTATGCAAATATAACATGTCTGCCACTGCTATTTTTTACAGGCCAGGGTGTTTGTTACCATTCAGCAAAATAAAAGACATCAAATTTCATCTCTCTTACTGATGAACAAATTAAGCAATTTAAAAGCAATAAATGCTGTTCTTAATATTTCATTTTAATGTTTAATCTGCTTGATTTAAATATAAATGCATTTAATTCATAATAATTTAAATAAAATATTAAATATTTTTATGAAATTACATTAGAAGAACTGACTAAAATAATCATACATCTTTTTTTACACTGGTGTGCAAAAATTAAGGACGAGACGGTTTTTTCAATATAACCTTTGTACAAAAGCTTTCCAAATCAACACATTTAATACCGTAAGATCCCCAATACGTAAGGACATGAGTAACGTAAGCAACACTTACTAAAAGAGAAATCAGAGGGATAAAAAGAAGCTTTATTGAAAAAGTAGCATGGAGGGCAATGCGACTGAAGGCCGAAACATCCCTGTGATGGGTGTCCAGCAAGAAACATCCGGTCTTTAATAGGGGATATTATCTCCCCTGACTGCTAGGCAGGTTTCACAGCGTCTGCCCATGCTGAGAATGAGGGTGTCAATGAGTTGTTGAGGCATTGCTGCCCATTCGTCTTGCAGCGCCAATCGAAGCTCCGGAATCGTTACTGGTGGTAAGGTACAAGCTGCCAAGCGTCTGCCTAGAAAATCCCATACATGCTCAATGGGATTGAGATCCGGAGATTGTGCCGGCCAATCCATACATTCAATATCCTCACTCTCTAAGAGCTGTTCGGCAGCTACTGTGCGATGACATGGTGCATTGTCGTCCATGAAAAGGAACTGCGGACCCATAGCGCCTCTAAAAAGACGCACATATGGAAGAAGAATCTCGTTACAATAACCGGTCCCGTTGACTGAACCTGCGTCGAAGATGTGAAGGTCTGTATGACTACCAAGCATGATGCCTCCCCAAACGAGAACACCGCCACCTCCATACCTGTCCCTTTCAATGATGTTCGAGGGATGATTGCGGCTTTCCCGCTCTCTCCAGATAAGTATGCGATGAGAATCGCTACTCAGACTGAATCTGCTCTCATCTGTAAAGAGTACTCGTCCCCATTCATTGTCTCTCCAATTCCGGTGTTCCAGGCACCACAGAGAACGCCTTCTCCGATGGGCAGGCGTTAGAGGTACACACAGTACAGGGTGTCGTGCAAACAGACCACCACCGTGCAGTCTTCTGGCCACGGTAAAACACGATATCGGTCGTCCAGTCGCCTGTCTAGCGATTTCTCCCGCTGTCTGCCGCCTGTTTCTTCTGGCCTGTAAGGCAATATACCGGTCATCTGTGGGTGTGGTTCCTCGTGGGCGACCACTACTAAACCCTCGGATAGCTGTTCCTGTAGTTTGAAATTGTCTCCAAAGTCGTGAAATGATGCTGTAAGCAATTCCAAACTCTGCAGCCACACTTGTCACACTGCGGCCTTCCTCCAACTTCCCAATGATTCGACATCAGGTAAAAGCATCCAGATGTCGTCTAACAGATTGATTATTCGCCATTTCTTGCTGAGGCAGTAACTCGGTGTGATTTTAACTGCTATACGCATGCAATCTCTTTGCCAGAAATACTGATCTTACACCGACAACATGCTTTATACTACTCAGACACTCCCCCATTACGTCTACCTGCATATCTGCGCATGTGCTACCGTACATCACCTTACTTAATCTCCTGACTGGTCTTTCTGTCCGCTCTGCCTCTTCGTTCAGCTGATATGCTAATTTTTTGACTTCGTCCTTAATTTTTGCACACCAGTGTATAATAATTATTTTAGGTGGCTAGTGCTTCTAAATGAGCAAAAATATTTTAAGTTTTCAGCATATTGCTCTGTTTCCAACAATTTCAATATTTTATTAAAAATCCTTTCTTAGTTTCTTCGGCTAGAGTGCAAGAAGGAAGTCGTTTTTTTTGGTGCACAAAACTGAAAGCTTACTTTTGGTCCCACTTGCCAAAAGAACACTGAAGGTGAAGAAACTGATTTAATTCATTATTTTGCTCAGTTTTAAACAAATATGGCTGCTATGGTAAAAAAAAAAAAAAAAGGCTTAGCTGAATTTAAACAACTTTTAAATTGCTGATAATTCTACAACTATTGCATGCAGATTAACTAAAGGCATAAAAACCTTAAACGGAAAATAAGAACAACATAATTCAATTATTTTTAAAGCAGAAAATATAAAATTTACAAACTATAAGAATAAAGAAACTGAGCTCACCGAGCCGAGTAACAGATTGGGTATACATATTCCTATACTTTTGATACGGCCAATTGCAACCTCAAAAGAAAGGTGCACAACTACATGTTATAGCAATCCTATATACAAAATTTCAACGTTCTGAGGTTACTCGTTTTTGAGTTATGCGAGATACATACATACATACAGACATCACAAAAAAAAATCTCTTTGAATCCATTTTAAATCAATTTTATAATCCATTTGGGGGAAAAGAGTCTTTTATTCAGTCCTTATGTACAGATGTCATGTAAAAACATTGTTAAATTGCATTTGATAGAGATCAGAATGGATATTTTTGTTGAAATATGACACCTGAAAATTTTCTTGATTACAGTACTTCCTTTACTTTTTACAAGGAAGTAAAAAGAGAATTAATAAAACTGTTTGCTGATAAAAAATCTGCATTACATAGTAAGGAAGAAATCATGTAATATAAAGTAAAAATTCTCTAAAATTATTTAATATATTTAATAAATTTATATTTTTTAAGATTAATATTTCTTAAAGAATTTTTCCAATGCAACATAAAAAATTAATGCAAATAATCCCTTTGCAAGAATGGGGGATGTTAGAACTTTTCATAGATGGCATGCAGAAATTATAAAATTAAAAATATGAAACCGTAATTTATGAAATAAAGAACAATTATGATCCAAAGGGTATCAAAATTTACAAAAAAAAAAAAAAAAAAAAAAAAAAAAGCTTAATATTTATTTGTTTACTTTATTAAACATTCTTTTCAATGTAAGTAGTTTAAGTTGCTTTGTTTTATGTGATAATACTTTCTCTTTAATTCTATAAACAGACATAATTTCTTGTTCAGTTACAAAGTTCCGCTGTTCAAGTCCTATAATTGCTGAGTCGAAAATACCGACTAATTTGTCAATTGAAATTTTTTCGTTTTCCATAACCTGTGTGTCACTCTCTTCACTATCGGAAGCGAATTATAATGATGAGGAATTTGATTTTAATCATATCAAAGATGGAATGCTAAATATCAAAATAAATTACATCAGTAGATCAAATGCAGACATCGCATAATGTAAAATCAATCTTCTATGCAATCATAATCTGAAATTTTATTTCTGAAAACATGTTTATATTTGAAAATAATAACAACACAAAAAATAATTAAACACAAATCTAACCAATTTTTATTTTTAAATTTTTGTTCATGATCTTAGTCTAAATGTTATCTTTAAGTTATTTATGTACAATTAGCTGGATTATGTTGTATATTATATATTACAGACAAAAGTGTAAGGAAGTTGTCAAGAAAATCCTTCCTTTAAAAGTGGTTACACAAGAAAATGAGAATTACTGGTCAAGATGCTGCTTCAGGATCACACAGGCAGGCATTTGAAATGCACAAACTTTATACAAGAGGATATTAAATCAAAAAGGCTGATTTCTGAGATTTTAAAAAATATGAAAACTGTACTAACCACACAACTTTGCCCTAATTTTTAAACCTTAGCGCTCCACACATTTTTGTACCACTGCCTACCAGCAGCTCGTCACATTTTCGCAGCAGAATGAGTGAAACGGAGTCTTATTTTAAGTGAGAAGCATCTTAAGCGCAATCATGCTAAAAAGATTTGGCTGTGGAACAAATGCCAGATGGCCACGTAGCTAAGGGTTAATACATAGCACTCCAGGCTATGGATTCCATTCTTCTTTCCCTACCACTTAGCCATTTTAAATGCCCTTATGCCACACAAACACTATCACTTAAAAATACCCATGCCTTCTCCTGGATTTGAACCCAGGCATATCAATACAGCAGCCAGTATTGCTAACTAGTAAAGCAATTGGGAGACTGCACACATGCACAGTGTCCTCCCCTCCCAGTGTAGTTAAAAAAATCAAGTGTTTCTAAAATAATGATATAATTTAAGATACATTTCAGAAATTTTCACATATTAGACAAAAATCCTGCACTGTCAATATATAGTCATATTTATATTAATTCAAGTTTTATTATTAGTTAAATAAACTGTTCTTTAAATTAAAAACTTTATTATTAGTTGAACAATAAATGAATACTGCTGATTTTAATTCTTTTAATAGAAAAATTGTTCCATTCTTAACCACATATCATAGAGAATGGAATGTAATAGATATTATAGATATATTGGGTTTTAATGAAAGTTTCCTGCAATTGCAAACATCATCTGTGCAAACAGTTCACACTGGTGTGTTTAACCATATATTGTCAAACGATTTTTGGCATTTGAAAGAAAGAGACTAGCTATAGAACACTGTGTTATGAAATTTGTAAAAAATATTGTTATCATTAAATACAGGGCGTCTGAAATGCAAATATAATGCTAACAGATTAGAATCATTAATTACTTCCAGTTCTGCTGTAAAAAGTCAGCTATAAAATGTCACCAAATCATGTGTACAGCTTTAGGTACTAATATTGTATCATATGACGCTGTGGATATTTGGTACCTCAAGAACTATGACATTCAAGAAGCAGTGCGCTTTGGTCATCCTACTGATGTTGATGTGGCATGCCCACAAGAACTTGTGGAAGAAGATCAGTATGCAACCACTCAAGAGCTTGCTAAGGAGTTAGATGTTAGTGCCATGTCTATTAGTCACACTATGCATCACATAAACCTGGTATACAAATTCAATCGCTGGGTGCCACATGAGCTGATTCAAGCAGATAAGGACAGACATGTTCGCACCTGCACTAATCTGCTCAAATATCAATGCAAGGACAAAATTCTGGACCAGATCGTCACTTGTGATGAAAAGTGGATTTACTTCAACAACAGAGACTGAAAACAGGGTTGGTCTCCACCCAATGAGTTTATTGTTAGCGTCACAAAGTGCAATCTGACTAATAAAAAGATCATGCTTTGTATCTGATGGAATTGCCATGATCTTATCCACAAAGAATATCTGGAAAAAAAAACCTCGACAATAAGGTGTACAGCGAGATGCTAGTCTGTATTGATGTTGCTATCAAGGAAAAATTAACCACGTTCCAGCGCAATAAAAACATATTACTCCCTCAAGATAATGCGAGACTATGTGTCTGAATTCACCAGCTGGACTCTGTACATACTGGAATTGGATCTTTTGCCACACCCAGCATATAGCCCCCTTTGTACTTCTACCTTTCTTTATACCTGCAGCTACATCTTACTGGTGCTATCTTAGGATGTCCGAAATGAGGTTGATCTGTTTCTGGGCCAAAAGTTTAGAAAAACTTTGGGAGAAAGACATAGATTTGGGTGGTGATTACTATCTGCACTAAAGATGTTGCTTTCATGTTTTTTTGCTAACTAACTTTATTAAGAACCTTTTTTTAGTGGAAAACTTTCGTTACAACCAGATATATCACATATTATAGATAATAAAGATACATTGCAATATAATTAAGAAATTTGCAACTTCCAAAGCCAATTCCTCTTTCCATGCATAAATGCACAAAAAGAGGAATAAATTTATGTATCTATCTATGTACACACACATTCAATAAACTGAAAAAGTGTTATTTTTTTAGTCTTAAATACTGAAAATGAGAATACTTTAAATTTTTTATAAGTAATTAAATAAAAGTATTTTCCAAAGTAATTTTTTTTTTTTTTTTTTTTTTTTTTTTTTACAAAATATTGAGGAATTAATTACTTGCTACTGTTAGCTCCTATTGGATCACCTTCTTTCCAACCCATTCCTCTAAGCATAGCTAAACCATACTGTTCAACTGGAACCTTTTCATAATCTTCCAGTTTGGGTTCCTCAGGCCTTAAAGAAACATCCAATTTTTCATCTGTTTCGAATCCATCAGGTATTTTGTTCTGCATAATAAGGGGAATGGTAACTGTATAGTTTTTAAACTCTCTCTTCTCCCATTTTTCATTCTGCTCTGATGTTTCTAAAAAAAAAAAAAAAATTTATTTAATGGCAGAAAGTAAAACTATATGAAATAAAAATTCATTGTAAAATATGTAAGAAATGCATGTCAAATTTAAGAAACAAGATAAAAATATGACATTTATTTCAAATGCAAAGTTCAGTGTATCTTATGAGATAATCTGTGCTAGGTCTCATTTTTATTACTCATTTTATTACTATATAATTATTTTATTTATCTGCTCTAGTTACATCACCTTAAATGTGGAACAGCATTATTGTGCAAAATGAAAAAAAAAAAAAGTAAAATAAAATTTATGAGATTATAGGCTATTTGCCCCCTTGTTACTGAATGCCTTCATGACGTAGCTGGAAAGTGCATTCAACTAGCAACCAAGAGGTCCAATGGTCGGATCCTACACATTTTCTGTACTTATAAACCTAATGACTATACAAATGATGGCCGAACTAAAAAAAGGCAGCGTATGATAATTTTGGATAAGGTGACTGGATAAACAGTTTTGGTGACTAGGTTCCCTCAACCTCCACAGCCCTTTAAAAGGGAGAGTATATATATTCTCCCCCCTTACGCATGCCTTCATGGTGTAGCACAGTGGTTCCCAAACTTTGCCTATGGACCCCCAAGTGGAAAAGCTACATAAATGGATAATATAAAAATTACAAATTTAAAAAAAATATTTTGTTGAAGAAGTATTGGTTGATCTTTGGATTATGGTAACTTGGCGATTTTTTGGCGACCAACTCTGCTACAGCAACTCTCCATTTTTTTTTTTCCGCCGCCATTTTGTTTTCACGAAGTAAAGACATGTTTCTTTTCTTTTTATTTACTGAACACTTTTTCCAACAATCTACTAGGCAAATTACACTTATACTAGAAATTTTATCTAACAAAACTGCTTAATCATGACAAATATTCACTGCAAAATTGGGAAAAAGTGCACAATCGCAAACTCCTTGCGCGTTTTTCACAATAATACATACACATAAACCATGTACACGTCGACTTTTTTTTACTTAAAAAAACATCCCAAAATTGCACAAAAATGGCATTGCGCACACGCTTCACTATATCCATGTACACTGCTTTTTCTCATAAATTAGAAAAATTTCACGAAAATGCATGACGATTTTCTGAATCTTTATACCCGGTAAAAAGAACATACATGAAATTACCTTATCGCGAAAAAGTATATTCCCTTCCCAAATATGAACATTTCCACGTATAAAATAAATAAAATATCTAAAAACTTTTACCTCTAAATTATCTATTATATTATAAATGTCACCAACGAATTCATACCGCAAACATTACAAATACTTAGTGTCAAATATTTAAATTATTTCCATGCACGTTTACTTCAACTAAAACGTATACCAAATTCCTACAAACATAAAAATTCACAAAATAACTATCATTTAATTAAAATATCACTAAACCATGTACACGTCGACTTATTTTTACTTAAAAAAACATCCCAGAATTGCACAAAAATGGCATTGTGCACACTTTTCACTATATCCATGTACACTGCTTTTTTCTCATAAATTAGAAAAATTTCACAAAAATGCATGAAAATACTCAACGTATACTACTCAAACATATTCCAAAATACTACAAACATATAACTCACAAAATCACGATCATTAAATTAAAATATAATTAAATTAAAAAACACTATTTAAAATATAAATAAGCACATACATTAAATTAATAAAAATTAGATTACAATCCTAATTTTTTTAAACTAAACCATTGCTAATAACAATTTTCAAATAATACCATTTTAATTTATTTACTCCTTACATTTAGAACAATGCATAAAAATAATATCCTCAAATGATTAAAAATACTAACTTAGCTAATCTTCTTCAGAATATTCATTACATCGCTGCAGTACTACTGCTAATTTCTAAATCCTAAATCTAGTAGTTAACTGGAAGTCTATTCACCAAGTAATAAGAAATTAATAAAATTTCACCTATACTCAAACTACTTTCAGCAAACCACGTACCCTTCCTTACACTCCTTTTCACAAAATGTCCATTTTCACCATATTTATTGCACCGCCATTTAAACTTGTAATATCCTTCCTTTCACACAATCTCAACTTATTATCATTATCAGATAAACGCATTAAAAATTTAGAATTCACTTTACATAGCACCATGCAATCCGAAAATTAATCAACACTATTTCACACAACACACAATGAAGCTTTTCCAAATTAACCCCCTTTTCCGATTAAAGAACTGTAATTCGTCCATTAATGTCACGTTTCACACAACACAGAATATAGCTAAATACGAAATTTCCAGATTTCCCCCCCTTTTTCCGATTAAACAACTGTAATTCGTCCATTAATGTCACATGACATATCTCATGATCTCTCATTTCCCTCACACAAAATGTGTAATCGGAAGTGAGTGCTTCTCACATTATTACCAAAGTCCTAGGTAGTAACCTTTATCGCCTCCAAAATGTCGCCAAACTACTAGTTACCATATTCCAAAGATCAGCCGAAGTGTTTATTGAAATTATAACTTTTGTTTAAAATAAAATTAAAAGAATTAATGACTTGGATGAATTTGATGAGATGTTATGAGTATATTTATGTGTGGCTCAATATTTGTGAGTAGCAACCGCAAATTTCCCCGATCACTAATTTCTTCAAATATTCCATACTTCTGAGAATTCTGAGACAATAACATGGGAAAAATTCTTACCACAAAAAATTAAAAGAAGATTTTTTAATTAATTACATAGCTATTTTGCTTTTACTAAGAACTGTTTTGTGAATTGTGCGGTTGATCTTTACAATATGGTAACTGGTAGTTTGGCGACATTTTGGAGGCGATAAAGGTTACTACCTGGGACTTTGGTAATAATGTGAACAGTACTCACTTCCGATTACGCATTATTTTGTGTGGGGGAAATGAGAGATCATGGGATATGTCATGTGATATTAATGGACGAATTACGGTTCTTTAATCAGAAAAGGGGGGAATTTGGACAAGTATCTGTGGATGTATATTATTTTGTATTAAGCTTCATTGTGTGTTGTGTGAAGTAGGGTTGAATAATTTTGGGATTGTATGGCGCTCTCTAAAGTGAATTGTAGATGTGATAAAGAGAATTTTTTTTTTATCAAATTCTATCAAATTCGGAAAAAAAATCGTTCAGTAATTTTATTGAATCCATAATAAAAGTGTATCCACCATGTAAGGAAGATTCGGAAGAAGATTAGGTTAGTTAGACTTTGTTAAGAAAGTGAGTAGTATTCAGTTCTGATTACGCATTATTTTGTGTGAGGGAAATGAGAGATCATGGGATATGTTATGTGATATTAATGGACGAATTATTGTTCTTTAATCGGGAAAAAATCTGGCAATTTTGTATTTGGCTTTATTCTGTGTTGTGTGAAATAGTGTTTGTGAATTTTTGGATCCCATGGCCGTAACTAAAGTGAATTCGAAATGGGTATTTAGTGGTATTGAAAAGGATAGTAATAAATGTTTTTTAAGGTTATGCGAAAGAGAAATAAAGATGTTTTATTATGTTATTTATTTTACCTGGTATCTTGCTTTGAAAGATAAGTATGATTTTAAAGATTCTGAAACAGAAGTAAGAAAAGTGTATCCGCCACGTAATCAAGATTCTGAAGAAGATTAGGTAAGTTAGTATTTTTAATTATTTGAGGATTTTATTTTTATGCATTGTTGTAAATGTAAGGTGGAAAGGAATTTGGTATTATTGGGGAAATTGTTATTAGCAATGATTTAGTTTAAAGTAATTAGGATTGTAAGGTAATTTTTATTAATTTAATGTATGTGCTCATTTATATTTTAAGTAGTGTTTTTGAATTTAATTATATTTTAATGAAATGATAGTTATTTTGTGAATTTTATGTTTGGAGGAATTTGGTATACGTTTAAGTTGAAATAAACGTGCATGGAAATAATTTAAATATTTGATATTAAGTATTTGTAATGCTTGAGGTATGAATTCGTTGGTGACATGTATAATGTAATAGATAATTTAGAGGTAAAAGTTTTTGGATATTCTATTTATTTTATATGTGGAAATGTTGATATTTGTAAAGGGTAAATACTTTTTCGCGATCATGTAATTTCATATATGTTCTTTTTACCGGGTTTAAAGATTGAGAAAATTGTCATGTATTTTCGTGAAATTTTTTTAATTTATGAGAAAAAAGCAGTGTACATGGATATAGTGAAGAGTGTGCGCAATGCCATTTTTGTGCAATTCTGGGATGTTTTTTTAAGTAAAAATAAGTCGACGTGTACATGGTTTAGTGATATTTTAATGAAATGATAGTTATTTTGTGAATTTTATGCTTGTAGGAATTTGGTATACGTTTAAGTTGAAATAAACGTGCATGGAAATAATTTAAATATTTGATATTAAGTATTCGTAATGCTTGAAGTATGAATTCGTTGGTGACGTGTATAATGTAATAGATGATTTAGAGGTAAAAGTTTTTGGATATTCTATTTATTTTATATGTGGAAATGTTGATATTTGTAAAGGGTAAATACTTTTTCGCGATCATGTAATTTCATATATGTTCTTTTTACCGGGTTTAAAGATTGAGAAAATTGTCATGTATTTTCGTGAAATTTTTATAATTTATGAGAAAAAAGCAGTGTACATGTATATAGTGAAGAGTGTGCGCAATGCCATTTTTGTATAATTCTGGGATGTTTTTTTAAGTAAAAATAAGTCGGCGTGTACATGGTTTATGTGTATGTGTTATTTTGAAAAACGCGTAAGGAGTATGGTATTGTGCACTTTTTCCTAATTTTGCAGTGAATATTTGTCATGATTAAGCAGTTTTGTTTGATAAAATTTCTAGCATAAGTGTAATTCGGCTAGTAGATTGTTGGAAGAAGTGTTCAGTAGATAAAAAGAAAAGAAACATGTCTTTACTTCGTGAAAACAAAATGGCGGCGGGGAAAAAAAAATAGAGGGTTGCTGTAGGAGAGTTGGTTGCCAAATTTTCGCCAAAAAATCGCCAAGTTACCATAATGTAAAGATCAACCAATTGTGCTTTATAGCATTATACCTTGTTTATTTTTCAGATTCAAAATATTGTATAAGTGGCCGAAATGGAACTATATAACAACAAAAAAACTAAATGTTTTATTTTAATGTTATTCTTTAAATATAATTTCAATATATTACCATTATTTTAATGAAATTTATCCAAGTTACAATGTTTTCAAAAAAATCGTCGAAAAATTCCCTCTATAGATACTGATCTTAAAATCGGCAAAATGTTGACAAGTTGCCAAATTTAGAACCTATATTCAAAATGCAACACAGAAACAGAATAATTGCAATTCATTTATAACTTTGAAATTCTTTACCCATTAAGGCAACATTACGTTGTGATTTATCTATATAAATGGAGTCTCTGGATCACCATCTCAACTGGTTTTTTATGTTTAAGAGTCATGAGATAGTGTTGAAAGATTTTGGCTTGGAGTAGCTCAGGTAATTTGTGGTGATCCTCGTTTAGTGTTAGGTACTATTTTTAGAAATTACCTGCTAACAATACTGATATTCAGAATGATAGTCTTATGTGCATTACAGAACGAAAATACAAGAAATAAATTTGCCGACATGATTATTTTACTTAAAAGATGGATTTGCATGCAGAAACTACTGTCTAGCTTGCTGAATATGTATACCTTTTGTTTAATAAAAGAAAATTATAATTCATAAGATAAATCTGAAAGCCTTGTTTTGATTAACTTATATAACATCATACAATCTAAATGAAAATTGTTACCTTTAAGTAATTCTTGGATAGCAAGATCTTTGATTTTACTATCCTCATCTCCAGTATCTTGCGCATTTGTATTCGAAGTTCTCCAATTGTTCTTCCGAATCATAGGTATAACCAATTCCTTTACTTTTTCCTTTGGTATAGTACTGAAAGAATATATAAATAATAGCGCTGAATATTCAATAAGTTATAATTACATGAGTAACATATAAATCATGAATATTTTCACTTAAGCTGTTAAGTATAGATCGCAAAAGAAAAGTACCTCTTAATTTCACTCTCGGCAATGGACAACACGTAGTCCTTTTCTTTAACATCATCTTCCAAACGGTTTCCCGAAAGTGTTTTTGCTGAAGTTTTAGTAAATTTAAAACTAACATTCTGTCTATCGCCTGTTACAGAATCGACTTTGACTGCTTGGAAACCTTTATCCATTTCGTTAACGCAAATCCACAATCTAAACAAACCGCTAAGTGTTGCCACTTATAAAACTAAAATAATAATAACAAGTGCAAATGTCACTCTTTGCCGAACCCTCTTTTCGGTGATAATTATTTAACTCGTAATTGAACCCTTCCTTGATTCAGTGAGAAAACCTAAACTTAACACGGCTTTTAAGTTTTTTCGAACTTAGAAAAACCTTAAAAGGGCTTTTTACAAACGCTTCGTTCATTTCTCAATAGAAGAATATAGCATGACAGAAATAATGCTCTGGAAATACTTCAAAGCTCAGATTACAGCAAATGTTTTCCGAACGGTGGCCAGTGGCCATCGTGAAAAAAAAATGAATATATACGTCCGTCTCGCGTATTTCTGAACCCTACCGCATGTTCCTAAAACGTACTCGCTGTACCTCCTGCTGTGAGAGCTGCTTCGCTGCTATTGGTTAGAAGAATTTAGACGTAACATAGAGCTTTGGGAGTATGGACGCGGAAGAGGACGGTCGCTCGCTTTGCGAGCTCCCGCCGACACAGCCTTCAACTATGGAATTTTGTGATTCTTCACAGCAAAATGTGCAAAATACCAAATTGGATACTTCGCCTGTGCAATTGTGTACTACAGTGTGCAATTCGCAACCAGAGCAAATCACCCCTGCACCGGATGATGAACGGGGAAGACTTGTCAGTCAGTTTTACGAACTCAAACATCAGTTCGAATCAATTCAGAAGCAGAAAAACTTCATGAGACGAACACCGACTCCTGTGGATACTGCCAGCTACAATCAGCTTGACAATGCTGGTAAAGTACTTTTTCATAAGATCAACGAGATAGCGAACGTGTTAGAAGTTCCTATCTTTCACTTGCCTCCGACCAGAGATGAATTTCTAAAAATCATCGAGACTGAGCGGTTAGCCAAAATGGCCGCTACAGCCGTTGAAAATCCTCTCCCTCTCCAAACGGAGGCGAAAACGACCCACGAGATCCGAGGAAAACCTGTTTCTGCCCGTAAGCGCAAGACGCAAACAGTGGACTCTGAGGGGTTTATTACTCCCGCCACCAGAAAAATGGGAAAACCTCCCATAATTGATTTAACTGTGGATAGTAACAGTAACCAAAATACTATTCAAAATTCAAATACTTCTATTTCAAATTCTTACTTAGCTAGTACTAATATTACTAGAAAAAACAGTAAAAATAAGTATGAAGCTATTAAAGAATGGCTCATCAACGGCGGTGACCCCGTCAAGGAGCAAACCCCCGAGGGAGAAACCAGTTCCGAGCAGGCACGGAGCGTTCCCCCCCCTCCACCACAGCCTCAAAATCAAATCCCGGCTATTCATATGAGGAGTAGCAAGAACTGGAAGACCCAGGTGTCTTTCTTAAGAGAAATTGACCCAAACCTTAAGAGTACTCTCACTGGACCATATTTAAAAATTTTTGTACAGACTGAACTGGAGTTCAGGGAGGTCACACGTTGGATGAAGCAAGCCGGCATCCAATTCAAAACTTTTGATCTTAAACAGGACCGGCCAGTCAAAATTGTAGTCAGAGGCCTCCCTGTGGAAACTGATGTCGAGGACGTCAAAGAGGAAATCGAGTCACTGGGATTTAAAGTGCATCGCTGCGTTCGGCTTTACCAGCCAGGCTCCAGACATCCTATGCCACTTGTTTATGTACAAGTCATCCCACATCCTTTCCTCGACCAACTGTTTGCCGTCACTGACATGTGGGGCATAGAGGTCAGCATTGAGCGTTATCGCGGCCGAAAGGGCCCTACTCAATGCTTTAGGTGCCAGGGATTTTTCCATTCTTCGGAACTCTGCACTTTGCCAATCCGTTGTGTGAGATGCTCTGGACCCCACTGCGCACGTGAGTGCACCAAGGGGCTTGATGTGCCTGCAACTTGCTGCAACTGTGGTGGAAGTCATCCAGCCTCATATAAATCTTGTCCTCGACACCCAGCTAATAAGCGGTCTCATGGAAAGAAAACCACGCTTAAAAATAGGGCAGCTGCTCAGACAGCCCCCCCTCAAGGTTCTTCTAAGCCCCAAGCACAAGCTACTAAAGCACGTCCCATGCCTGCTCCCCCTAACGACGTCAACTCACCGTCGTATGCAACGGCGGTGAAGAACGCCACCGGGCACGGATTCAGAGCTCAGAATCCAAGACTGCCGGCCGCAGAAAAACCTGTAGCCCCAGCAGTATTAACCTCAGCAGAGTGTGCAAATGATTCCGAAGATGTCTTCGCATCCACACTAAAATGCTTGATTGAAATCTCCCGTGACCCTACGGTAGACAAGCATATTCTGCTCCAAGCCTTCAAAAGAGCTATGCCAAAGCTTAGGCAGGCAGACGCTCTGATGAGGGCCTTTTACTTATATGAAAGCTATATCGAGCTTTCAAATTAATTTCGACCTTCATTAGACCCATGTCTTCTGTTTTTCAGCCAGGAATCTTTTTAAACGGCCTAATATTCAATTGTGTCAGAAAAAGTTCATTTACCAACTCTGAACTAACCATTGGCTCCTGGAATGCCAATGGACTTCAAAACAAGATCCATGAAGTAAGAGACTTTGTGGTAGAACACGATCTTGACGTGTTATTAGTCCAAGAGACTCATCTAAACTCAGGGAATACTCCCAAAATTGGGAATTATGACATTTACTCGACGGACAGGGTGTCACAAGGCAGAAATCCGAGTGGTGGCACTTGTATTTATGTGAAACATTCGATCAAACATCACATAATACCGTCCCCTGATTTAAATATTTTGGAAGCGACTATTATCCAAATTTTCCTTCAAAATTCTCCCCCACTCACAATTGTTTCAGCTTACTTACCTCCACAATCAACTGCACGTGGAA
Source organism: Stegodyphus dumicola (assembly GCF_044657685.1). Taxonomy (NCBI): domain Eukaryota; kingdom Metazoa; phylum Arthropoda; class Arachnida; order Araneae; family Eresidae; genus Stegodyphus; species Stegodyphus dumicola. Next base: position 106,971,729 of record NC_140775.1, read on the forward strand.
GGCCTTCTTTCCCTGTCAGTGATTTTGACAAACTTTTGAATATTTCAAATCACCTGATCATTGCTGGCGATCTAAATTCACGTCATACCGCATGGTTTTGTCCTAACAGGAACAGGTATGGCATTAGTCTAAATTCATGGTGCCAGAGTAACCATGTGCAGATCATAGCTCCTACCCTCCCGACTTACTACCCTGTAAGAGGGTCCCCTGCAGTACTCGATCTGGCTGCTTTCTATAATATTTTCTTTAGGCATGAAATTGAAGTGATACAAGACTTAGACTCTGATCACTATCCTATTTTGATAACCTTAGATGTTCAAAATCGTTACTCAAAATTACAGGAGCGAGTCTCAACAAATTGGGACGATTTTCGATTTATTTTGGAAAACACTGCACTCCCTCCCATACAAATTTCCAGCAATGCGGACTTTGACAGGCAGATTAAAAATCTGGAGTCTTTACTTAAAGAAGCGAGAGCTGCGGCTTCAAAACCTATTCAGCACCCTGGTGCTAGACTCCCACCTGAGACTAAATTCAAAATTAAGCAGCGGAACTACTTGCGAAGAATCTGGCAAAGGTCGCGCGATCCCAGTATCCGCGTCCAATTTCGCAAGATACAAAACGAGATAAGGACTGAAACCCGCTTATTAAAACAAGCGGAGTGGAAAAATTATATTGAGTCCCTAACGACTGAAAACAAATCGATTTGGCGTGCAGCCGCTCGATTACGCAAACATTACAAGCTCATTCCGCCCCTTGAAACCGCCGATGGCGCACAGATGGCCTACACAGACTCAGAAAAGGCCGAAGCTATTGCTGACAGCCTTGCTACTCAATTCACACCAAACAACGACTCCTACTGTAACCGCCCGGTTACACAGGGGCGCATCCATTCACGGGTTGAAGACTTTCTATCACAACCTTTCACGCCTGACCTCAGGCCAACTGATCCAACTGAAGTCATGGTTTACATTGATAAAATTAAACCTGACAAGGCCCCCGGCATAGATTCAATTTCGAATCGCATGATCAAAAACTTCCCCGTAATGTTTATTGTCTGGATTACGGTCCTTATTAATTTAATGCTCAGGAGAAGCTATTTTCCCGACTGTTGGAAAACTGCAGCTGTCGTGCCCATTCCAAAACTGGGACAAAATTTAAACTTACCCGTCAATTACAGACCAATTAGTCTGCTCTTGTCTCTCTCAAAAATCTACGAGTATGTCTTGCTTAATCGCCTGAATGAATTCTGTCGAGATCAAAACTTAATCATCCCGGAACAATTCGGCTTCCGAGCTAAACACTCCACGGTACACCAGTTACTACGTGTAGTGGAATTCATTCATGAAGGCTTTCGCAAGCGAGAGAAAACTGGTATCGTCTATCTTGACGTAGCCAAAGCCTTTGATAGGGTTTGGCATGACGGACTTATCTACAAGCTCATGCGGCTTGGTTTCTCGGCTCATTTCATTAAAATTATTAACTTGTACTTGACCGGACGAAGTTTCCGTGTGCGAGTTAACCACGAATTCTCCACTCCCCGCCCAATCTATGACGGCTGTCCACAGGGCAGTCTCGTCGCGCCTTCAGTTTTCAACCTCTACGTAAATGACATTCCTAAGGCCCCTAGTATCGATCTTGCTTTATATGCGGACGATACAGCCATCATCGCACAACATTCCAACACCTTCACGGTAATCTCTACACTACAGAGTTACCTTTCAGCCTTAGAACTCTGGCTCGGTTTGTATAAAATCAAAATCAATGTCGCAAAATGTGCTGCTACTCTGTTCATCCGAAGAAATATCCCCCGTTTAGATAACTTAATTCTCTTCGGTGAACCTATTCCCTGGGTTTCTTCATATAAATATCTTGGTGTATTACTTGATTCAAAATTAACTTGGCAACCTCACATTCAAAAAATCATTGCGAATGCGACGGCTCTCAAATCCAATCTGCGCCCCTTCTTCGCTTTAAATAGCGACCTGTCAATTGACAACAAGATTTTGCTCTACAAGTCTATCATAAGGCCTGTTCTGACTTATGCATGCCCCATTTGGGGCCCATCAGCACTGACTAACAGAAAACATGTCCAAACTTTTCAATCTAAATTGCTTCGGCAAATACTCAAAGCTCCGTGGTATATAAGGAACGAAGAGATTCATAACGATCTCAAAATTATGCCCATTAATCGCTTTATACAGCGACTTTCGGAAAACTTTTTCAAAAATATTCAACATGTTGCAAATCCTGTGCTGCATATGATCCTGCAGTCGCCTCATCTAGGAAGAGACCGAGATCGGTTCTCAACCCGGACTATGCTGCAAACCCATTTAAACGGGCAAGGTATGCTCACACTGACATGCATGTGAATAATTACTTCTCGTTCCTTCCCCTTCCCGCCTCTCGAGTCTTGAATGCTTAAGTCATTGACCGGAGGAACCCCTCCTGCTTCTTTAAGAAGAAGCTTTACAGTCGCAGGCGACTGAACCTAATTTTTTAAATCTAAAGTCAATTGACTATTTCTCTACTTCAAAATAGCTCTTTCAGCCCTTCTAAAAGGGCTTTTACTTGCTTTTAGCACCCCTTAAGAGGTGTCAATCATTTGGCCTTAAAGACCGCACTGAATAGCGGGCGGAAACGAAATTGCTCCCTCCGTCAGCTGACCAACTGACACAGCAACTTTTTTCGACGCGTAAGAGCGTTCCCCCCCGTCCTTTCCCCTCCGCGAAGTTGACGTTCGCAAAGAAAGATCAAGTATCAAGGAAACACCTGCTTTTATTTTCTAGTCTTTAGCAAAAATTTTGTTCAAGATGACTGCCCCTATCTAATTTATTCTGGCTCTTATTTTTGGCGCAAAATTAGACCTTCTGAGTTTTATATTTGTTTTCAGTGTGAAGGCACTTATTCTTAAAAGCTTTTTTCGGCTTAACAAAATTTTTACCTTATTAGAAAATTCCCTCTTTTGATGATGACATTTTATTTTTCAGATGATGTGGAGGTAAAGGCGTTTATGCCTAAGAACTCCGTAACACGAACTTCCTTGATCCTTGATAGAGCTTTGGACGTCATTTGTTTTGTCACGTGGTAAAGCTTCTCGTACTCCAGCCATACTTGTTCGGATTAGAGAGGTTATGTTTTAATCCTTTAAAAAAATCAGTTAAGTCAGAGATGATTTTATGTACAACTGAATTAATTCATATGTTAATATATATTTTCACTTTATGCAATACACACTTGAGAAATACCGGATCATTACAAAGGAAGGAAAATGGGTTATTTGCTTGAGAGGGTTATATCCATATAGCATTTTGCTAATGGAATGTTGGAAAAACAATATTTAACATAGTTTATTAATCTTTTATCGTGATACAACCACATTTTTAAGAACAAGATTACAAAGTTTACAATTATACACCTAAATTTATCTCAGTTTTCACTCTGAGATGGAATCCCAGGAAAAATATTGTTAATGATGGACTAGATCAAAGTAGTTATGTAGAGAAAGCACACGTGGGATCTTTGCCTTTACTGAATAACATTTGCCAGTCAATTTACAGCAAAATATATATGCCTACATTGCCTACTGTCCATTAAATTAAATATAACCTTTGAATCGCTCTTAATATTCTTGTTTTAAAAGTAACTTGTCAGTTAATTTTATCAGTAACTTTTAGTATGCATTAGGTAGTAAGGAATATACTTTTTAGACACATAAACATTGCTTGGATTATCCTAAATTTTCATTTATATTTTAAAATACACAGTGTCATTTCCATTATCTATTTCTACTTCATTACCTTTTTTTTTTTTTTTTTTTTTTTTTTAAGATGGGGATGATCTAGTGTGATAAATTGCATTTTGAATGTATTTTAAATTTACCATTAATATTTTAAACTACATTTTGCACCAATATTTATGTTTGCTCTCCCATTAAGGGAAACAAATATAATAATATAAGTTATTAAATTAAAATTCCTATATTTAAATTAAAATTCCTATGTTTAATTCCATCTTTAACAACAGCCATAAAATATATGGAATTTACATTCTTACCACAGATGTGGTAAGTCATGAACTCATTGGCACTGAAAAGTCATGAACTCATTGGCAACTTTGAAGAGCATTTGCAAACTTGTTGGTGAGTTAGGAGAGGGATGTTTGTTTGCATATCTTTAAATTTTATTTCAACGATGCATCCACCATCACCTATTGTTTTACATTTTTCTTCTTCAATACAAGACACGCACAATTCTAGGCTTTTTTTCACCGTTGTTTTCGCTATAAATCTTTAAAAAAAAAAAAAAAAAAAAAAAAAAAAAAAAAAACAGAAAATTGCAAAATTTTGGCACAAGAATTCTAAAATGAGAAAGGAAAGAGAGGCATGTGATGCCTTTTATGTTGTATGCATGCAGAAAGCAACATCGCCAAAGATTTTACCAGAGACAACAGAAACTGCGGTATGTGGTCCACCCGAATGTTGAAGTACTGAAATTCCCATAGGAGGGATCATAATCTGCAACCACACTGGTGAAAATATCTGGAGAAGTGCTGTCTGGGAGAATGCTATGTGTATACTTGGGTTGCCATATAAATGATTTTTAGAGACATGTGTAGCCACATAAATTTTTCTTCGCATCATGGTTTAGACCATCAATACTTTTTCACAGCATTCTGGTGAGGTTCAGAAAATTAGAAAGTACCAAAATTCATCATTTTAGAATTATTTTGAGTAAGTTATACACTTTATGAACTGTGATGAACAAAAATTAATAAGCTGTGCTTCCCTCAAACCAATTTCCTTTCTTCCACATAATGATTTATTTGCATATATCAGAACTTTACCACTGCAATATGCTTTTGGAATGATTATTATTTCAATCTATGAGATTTTTATTTTACCACCAAAGAAAACGCACAGACATCATTGCTGGGAAATAACTACCTCTAAAAATCTGACATGTATTAATAATAAATAGATACCTTTGTCACAATTTGAAATATCATTTTTAAAGCACATATGCTTTATATTTAATTATGTTAAAAAAAAAAAAAAAAAGCACTATCCTACTTGATCTGGTTTTCCTACCTGAGTTGGTGAATGAACTCACTAGTTTGACTCATTGATTAAGATAACATAATCTGTATGTATGGCTGTTACAGTTATATTATTCTTCAGTTCAGAACTAAGTAAGTGCTACATAGCAAAAAGTTAAAGTAGTTTTTTTTAAAGTGACCATTGTTTCAGCTAACTTTGGTAGAAAAAATAAGCAGCCCTTAGATGCTTTGCCATGTTCAAGTAACCTAACCAAACCCTCGTTAGAACATTATAAGTGACTACAGCTATAGTTGTGCATAGAACTTTGCAAATAGAAGGATAAATAATATAAATGAATTTTTTCCAGATGAATCTTAATACATCAACACCATCAAGGATCACATCCATGGTCTGCATCAAAAAAATGCCACGTTATGTCATGCATTATGCATCCCCATACAGGTCTGAAACCAAGTGTAATCATATGGTCCATTACATTCCAGTTGCCTTCACGTTTAATGCTCATCGGTGGCCAGGGCAACCTGTATGAGTGCAATGGGCAGCAAGACATAGGAGCGTCAAAATTTTTAGAATTTTGGCAGGAACTGGAAGGCATAATTTGCAAGCAGCAGTTATTCTATTTAGGTGATAAAATATCTAGCTCTGGCTTCGCTAGCAGCCAAGCAGTAAAGTAGTTGAATACTGATAATTCGACCTGGGTTTACATTCCAGCGAACAGGTTGGCTGCACATGTGTTTTCATAGTTTTCTGCATATATGAAATATGTATAAGCTAACTTCTCTTTGAAAGTACCTCTACCCTTAGCCAAGTTACTATACTGTAATCAAATAAATTAAACACCCCCCCCCAAAAAAAACAGCCTCCATGTTTAATGTGCAGTTGAACAGGCGCCATTGTTTAGGGCTACTGTAAATGATTTATCAGATTTAAAAATTCTAATATTGAAAATATTATACATATTATAATGATAATAATTATATAAGTATGAATAAGAAATAAATAAGAAAAGAATAAGAAATTATCCAAGTAAAGCATGAGAAATTATCCAAATTTTCTTTACGTACAACAAATGTTTTGCTGTGTATGTTATGTGAGCACCAGCTACATTATGTACAAAAATACCATGTGAGCACCAGGTGCATTTTGTACATAACATATTAACAGTACATTATGTACAAAAATGCACTCTTTAATGTTTGCCCAATCGAAGACTTCAAATGTGATAGATGATGCAGTATGGAAACTCGTACAAAAAATGTGAAATCAATAGCCATTTGGAAGTGTGCTATGTGATCAATGTTCATAAAATGTATGTAGCATGCGAGGTAATTTTTTAGTTTCTAGTTCATTTCCAAAAATTGATTATTGTATGTATACCATTTATGAAAAGGCAGTGTTTTTAAAATCTGATGAATCATTTATTATTATTCTGAGGTTTTCGAAGCTCACTGCTGTCTATCTTTAGAGGTTGTCTAGAACTAGTGATCAACAAGGAATGTATGGCACATAACAGAGAACAAATCCTAAATTCCCACCATTTTTTTTATTGATCTATTAATCCCTTGATCTATGATTTCATCAGATCTGTTATCTACTGAATATATCAGGCCTATGATTATAAAAAAAACTAATGTACCACAGTCTACCCATGGCTACATCAGCTGAAAACTGGTAATAACTGAAATCTACTTTTCTCACATATTCTAGGTGCACATCCAGTATCAGTTTATCTTCATGTAATGGCTGTACGAGGTGGTATACTCCAAGTTTAACTGTTTTTTAAACCATGTACTTTAAGTCTAACTGATTTGCTTACACATGTACAGTTAAACCATGTATTAAAATTTATTTGTATAATAAATATGGCTTTATCTCCCGTCTTCAATAATGTTATGCTTTTAAGGGCCATCAGTGTTTTAAGATTACAACAGTTATTTATATTAATGTTAACCCCCCAAAATATTAAATCATTGTGGAAATCTACAAATTAGACAAACTGCAATTATCATTTTCTTCTAATATTTAATCTAAAGCAACGGTTCTCAACCTTTTGACTAACGCGTACCATCTAAACAAAAATTGAAAACCTTTAATATCACCACCACTCCTGAACAAAGCTCAAATCACATAAATTTACGAATGTTAGAAAAAAAACTCAATCAGGATGTTGGGTTTTAATTTTTTAATTAATAGTTAAAAATACTTTGCTTCTTTGTATACCATGGTTGAAAACCCCTGATCTAAAGAAATGTTCCTATGTTGTTTAGATTCATCCACACTCATTCTGCAAATAAATTGAGGAAATTTTTATATTTTTGTCTATTAACAGTCAAATGGTAACTGCGTTAAGTGATAATATCAGTAGAACATATTCGCTGTACTGATGATTTTCATACTCTTTCTCAAATGTACACATAACTACTAATAATTTATTCATAGTAAATCATTAATAGAAGATTTTACTCTTTGATGAAACACATTTTACTTAAATTATCTTTTATGCACTTTTGTAACATACATGTTAAACGTCAGCTTACATATTTTCTAATTAATATTTTTTTCACTTAAATCATCATTTCCTAAAAACTGGTATTGCTGTTTGTTATTAATTTTTCATTAAAATGCTTTCATAAGTTTTTTTTTTCCTTCTCAGAATTTTACTTCATGTGATGAATAAACATTATTTCCATTAAGTTGGAAAATTTGGATCTACGAAAATATAAAGTTTGTCCAGTTTTGTCTGACATCATTCTAAACCTCAAAACAATCTATAGCACATTACTTTAGAGACAATTTTGATTAAAAAATCTGTGCAAAATAACATTAACAAGAGAAGTTATCCTAGCTGTATCTAAGCAAATGTTCTGTGATACATATTTATGTAGGTATAATATATTTATGATATATTTTATTATAAAGATTAAGAGTTTTACTAAACATACATCACTTAACCTAGCTTCATATTTAAAGACACAAAACATTTGTACACTGATCTCAGGCAGGTCATGGCTGGCTTGGTCTTTCATGTATTTTCTATTCAGAAAAGCAGGTATGAGACAAATATCATTTAGTAGCTTCCATGAGAGCATCTCTCAAGCAAAATACTTGTCAAAATTAATTAATTAGCTTTTAAAGGTACATTAAAAGCATGATGTTATGAGAAGAGAAAAGTTTCACAAAGCAGAAAAAAAAATCTAAATTCCAAATTAGCAGGAAATCCAGCCTTAGTCCTACGAAGCTTTATTATAGCACTATTATATTTATTGTTTTAAACTCTAATTCATTTACTCAGAAAAACCATTCTATTAAGAAATTTTATATAACCATCATTAAGAAAAATATATTGTTTTTATATGACTACTTCATTTTAGACAACATATTACTTTATGAAGCCAAATAATAGATATACAAGACTTAGTTGAATATCAATTGTGTAGATCTTTTGAAATTTTAATATATAATTAGGTGCTTTTATTAGTGTTGGAAACATGATTTTGTAAGTAATTATTTTCTTCTCAGAAGACATGCTGTATTTTTGTCTTAAATCTGGCTGGTATTTTCTAGGGAAGATAATCTTTTAGAAGACTTTTGCTTACATTTTTGTTTGATTTATTCCTTAGAAAATTTCATGAATATCATGATGTTGACTGAGCAATGCTACTAAGGCATTAGTTTTATATCATTATGCACAATGGCAAATGGTATGAGAGCGACTAAATGGCTAGTCAATAAGACAGTGATTATTTCTGGTGTTTTTTATTAAACACGATCTGTAGCTTTCATAAGTATAATAAAATCTGAGATAGAGTTAGTAATTCATCATGAATCAACTTGACTGCTTTATGTAATCTTAAACAATGCCTAAGACCTATGGAAAAGCCACTTTAATAAGGGAGTGTACCAAGTGTCTTTCTAAATTTACAGCTGATATCACTCAAAACAGTTTTATGTATCTTATCATGCACATAAATTATGTCATGATGGAAAATATTTTCCCAACATGATGATAATGTAAGTCGAGCCTCCAGCAATGCACACTTCACATTATCAGATATACCCCATTAAATAGACAGTTCCTGATTTCGAAGCAGAGAACCACTGTACACATATATAGCAATTCTGTAACTGTCTAGTAGTGGGTGGTTTTACTATACTTTACCTTGTTGTAATGATGCTATTAATTATATCTTCAAAGATATCCCTAATTAATATATATTGAAATATTAATTTGATCCAAGACACTCTGATATTTATTAGTAACAAAGTGTCATACACATATTATGCGAATATAATTATTTTGGCTTTGTATATATTGTTAATGTTTACTTCAGGACAGTTTGGCTATGTTGTAATTGTAAGTCACTTTGTTTTTTATTTGCAATCTACTGGTGGTTGGGAAAAGTATAAAAGAAAATCATCTAATATGAATGTGTTGTCAACTCCATTGATGGCTGCATGAAGTCTTTAGGCGCTATCTATCCTGCATCAATAATTTTTTATACAGAAATATGCAATAGTTTTATAAACTATGTAAAGTACTTACTCTTGAAGTCTCTTAGATAACTGTTAATCAATAATACACTAATAGCCATTAAAATTGCTATAGCATGAAGGAAAGCAAATAAAAAAAATATTTGTTGTGCATAAATAGTATGGCATGAAGATAAAATGATTAAATTTGTAAGCAGCTTGGGGGTTTACAAGGGTGCGAAATCAGTCAAAACAACTGCTCCACCTGGCAGCTAAAAACAGCCCTTATCCAGTTAAGCACTGAGTAGAATTTCACTTGAATGACAGAAATCAGCATCTCATTCCATTCTGATTCAAGTCCATGCCACACTTCATCAATCATATTAGATGGAGAGGGTTGCTAGGCCAGTCCTCAGCAAACCATGAGCAGGTATTTTCAATGGGTGACAGATCTGGAGACCGTACAGGCCAGGGCAGCAATCAAATGCACTGCATACCGAGGAAGATCAGAACACAATGTGCAACATGTGGTCTTGAATTATCCTGTTGGAAGATTGCATTTGGCAGGCCTCAAAGATAGGGCACAACCCCTGGATGTAAGATGTCACAAATGTACCGATCTGGCATTCAAATTACCATCGATCCGAACTAAAGATGTGTGTGCCATGTGCTCAGTGGCTGCCTATACCATTACATTAGGGTTCCTATGCTGATACTGAATGCAACCAGGCGATGTGCGGTCTCCTTGGAGCCTCTAGACAACACTTATACGACCATCAGAATAATGCACACAGAAACGGGACTCGTCTGAAAAGACGACATTGTACCCCTCCTATATCCAGCTTTGTTGTTGGACACACCACAGTAGCCATCTTTCTCTGTGCTGCATTGTTAAGGAAAGCTAAAGTAATGGACACTGTGCTGATAGTCCATGCTGATGCAAATGTTGACACACCGTACGAGCAGATACTGTGCATGCTGATATATGCCCGTTTTCTGACTAATGGTCTGTGATGTGGTTGTAAATTTGGAGGACTGACCTCACAATATGCCTGTCCTTTCAGGTATTAATCATGGGACGGCAATGAGATCCTGCATGCCGTTCAGTATAATCCTCAGCATTCCATACATGCCATATTCGCTTAACAGTGGTTGGATGTCGACTAATGGAACGGGCGATATCACAGAATGATAATCCACACACTCTATAGGCAACAATCCTGGCTCTATTGAATTCTGACCCTTGCTGGTAAGCATTTCTTATTATTCAAGGCATACCATGATATTCTGAGCACATTCCAACCTTGCAAAGTGCTTTCCGAATGACAAATCCACTACACAACTTTTTGAAATTATTAATTCACCATGCCAAACTTTGCCTAGAAATACCATAATGACTGTTTCCAAGTTTTTGAATGCTTATTTTTTTCCTGTGATTCACATAAATTAGTATGCAACTGAATACCCACATCCAAAACTGAAACAATGTTTTTTGATACATTACTTGTGACAAAGTAATGTTCTAGTTTGCCTTTTTGTACCTTTTTAAAAGACAGACGTCATCAGAAGTTGCTCTATATTTTTAAATAATCGAAAACAATATTCTTTTTCAGAATATCGGTTATTACTGCAAATATTAACAGTCCTCCATTTTTTAATTTTAGTTCCAGAAAATATTAACATACCAATGAAATATTAAAAGATTAAACTGTACTTCTGTCAAAAATTTTCAAAAATACAAAACCAATCTTGTTTTATTAAAAAATAAATAAAAAATCCCTTCATGCCAAGCTCCAACTCCCTCAAAATTGAATCTCTAATGTTAAATCAAAATTCTCTTACATTATATCACAACCTCTGATATTTGAAAATCTAAAGTACAATAATAAATACTTTTATGCTCCGGTAACGAAATTTCTTTTGCATAATTATATATTTTGTTTGCCGAAATTTGTCTTCCTAGTAAACATATCTTATGCCGTCCAAATAAAATACTTCAAGCGTTATGTCTGAAAAGGTTTGTGTTCTATATTCTTTACCAGCTGTACCTTTTAGCGGTTTATTATTAATTCAGAATTGTATATGCATACAAAATTTATTACGTCTTATACAGCAAACTACAAATTACACTTTCACAACAGTTCAGAATCCATGCAATCGGCTTGTCACGTGACCAAACAAGTGACGTTTTTTACGTAGCAGGTCGATCAGCCAATAGTGATTCAGCATTGTCACAGCAGGGGGTACGGCGAGTACGTTTTAGGAACATGCAACCCTACACCACTTTTTTAAGGCTCCTATATCCGCGATCAATTCACCTATAGGTGGCGCTTTCACACATTAACGTGGCGGATAGAAACCGGTATTTTGATTTGTGATCTGACTTCGTACATTCAAAAATGGAGTTGCTTAGCTTTTCCGAAATGTTTGATTTTGTTCAAGGAGGCGTAAATTTTCACTGTGTTACTGAAACAGAGCGAATTTTAAAAAGCGGATTATTTGGAAATGCACGGAATTTAACTTGAAAAATCCAATTTACAAATTTTGCCCTCCTATTTAAGGATAAGCTGTATACCGTCTTGATCGCATGAAATCGAAGCACATTTCATTATTAAGAAGGAGAAGTAAAATTAAAAAAAAATTCTTGTTCGTGTAAAGGAGGAACTGCTGGCTGGCGTATTTCCAAACCCTACCCCGCCCACCAGCGGCCGAGCGGTAAAGTCGCTGAACACTGGTAGTTCGGTCCTAGGTTCGAATCCCGCGAACGGGCTGGCTGCATGGGTGTTTTCGTGGTTTTCCCCATGTGTAACGTGTATACGAGCCAGTTTCCCTTAGAAAGTCCTCCACGAAGGCATTACTCCCCTTAGGCAGATAGCCCTAGTGTGCTTTGCCGTAATTAAATACCCCACCAAACCCTACCCCACTTTTCGAATATTTGACGTCATGGACAAATCGACTAGTTTCGCCTGGATGATAATTCTCGAGCATGCGCTGAAGGGCGAGAAGTAACATAAACAGAACTTTGGCTTGCACTTGTAAACAGTATTAAGTATATTGTCTGTAAGTGCATTCGTTTATGTAATTGCATAATTTTACTGTTTCTGTAATAATAAGAAAACTTCATTCAGATAAAATTTATTTTAATATTATTATTATCTGGTTATAGGATTATACGAAAAGCTGAATACTCTAGGTATTATCGTGATCTTCGCATAACCTTTCACATTGGATTTTGCCTTATCATTGTAAAATATATTGTATTATAAAGATTAAATTAAAGCAAATTACTTTGTTAGAGATGTGAACGTTCTAACTGAATTTTCTTTTTATCACTTATTATTGTAAAAGATTATTTATTTCCTCTTTGAAAACACATTCATATTTGACAAATAATTATCTCTCCTGAAAATTTTTTGATTGTTTGAAAACTATATTTGTCAATAATGTAATAAAACCTCACTAATCTAGTGTTTCATAGATCAATATGACAACGAATTCAAAATGTTTTAAAAACAGTTCTTTAATCTTTATTTTGTAGTAGATGCAACTAATGTCAAAGAGAAAAAATATTTCAAAAAAGTTCTCCATGTTAATTCAATAGCAAAATTATTTCTATTTCAGTGAGACATCCACTTTCAATGCTTATATGATAGAAAAATGTAACATAAGCATTTTAGAAGTTTTAAATATAAGCTAAAGGTTTACTGTACAATTTTATGTAAGAAACGTAATAATTTACTTTCATTCCTTTTAAATCGGCATATTAGTTTCCAATGAACTAAAATTTTTGGCAAGTTAGAGACTTAACACACAGTATTCTGTCACTTAAAATATCAATTAATTGTTTTTTTTTTTTTTTTTTTTTTTTCATTTAGAGAAACATTGGAATTGAAAATACCAAAGGCAAAATGGGTCATAGATTCAACCTAATTCCTTATTATTCCTAATTCCTTATTGTAAATTTTTCAAAAAATTTTCTGTCAATTTTATCATATATTGTTTAAAACAAGAAATCTGTATTATTTTCTTTAGTAAACTTTGAAAAGCATGTTTCTGTTTTTTTTTTTTTTTTTTTTTTTTTGTTGTTCAATTCTCCTTGCCAAAGTATTGGCTTAGTTTTAAAAGCTTACATTAGTACAAACTGCGACACAGTGTGTCTAGGTAAGATTATTCGTTTCAAAATGTCTGTTAATAATTTAAAATATTTTCTCTCCAGTTTCTTTTCCTTCCCAAATATTACAACATAAAATATATTCTACTGCATCGTCTTCAAAAACTTATCTCAGATAAAAGATGAATTGAAACATTTTAGTAATGTCAGTAGTTTGATTAAGTTTTATATTGAAGACTAGATTTTGTATTCTATAGTGTCTGATATGACAAAAATTTGGTGAGAAACGGTATCTTTTTTTAATGTTATTGTTTTTAAATCGTTACTATATTTTTCTGCATGCATAAATGATGTTATTTTAATTGCTGAAGGAAGAATGAGTGATTCTCCAATTGTATGAGGTTTTAAATTTTTTGCAATTAAATATGAAACTTTTAAGGATGCTCGTAAATCCTCAGGAACTGTTGTATATTTTTTCAAAAATACATTTTAATTTTACATGCTCTAGGCTCATTCCTTAAAAAAATTCTTCAGATTTATTTACTTAATCTTTATGTTTAGTTTCTGAGGTACTTTTCAGTTTCACTGGCGCAAATCTCGCCAAGCAGACTTTGTAGGCGACAACATACACATAAAAAAAAAATGTTAACAAACGTTTAGTTCTAAGAATTTTTTATTTTGAAGGCATAAACATTTTAATATCTTTAAAAATTTTGTAAAAAGCCAATAAATAAAGATAATAAATTTGTAAAATGACATTAAGAATTTACTGTTTTCACGGTTCAACATCCTGATTCGCCGGTTTGTATCACGTGACAACACGTGATCTCATCCTCACGTAACTACGCTCCAAAATCTAATTCTCACAGTAATTATCTACAGTAATTTCAAGTAAAATCTTAATTTGGAATACAAGTTTAAATGCAAGAATTATTTCAAATTCGTACAAATAGCTTACTCAGAAATTATGTAAATCTGCAGTGCTTTACTTCGCTACTGCATTCTCATTAAAATTGATGAATTTAACCCTTGATTTTGCCTTTTCTATATTTTGGTGCGATTGCAGTCTAATAGACTTAATTACCGCGAATGGTCTTGAGGCATAAAATTTAATTATCTTGTAAAAATTCTATGTAGTTGTATGCCAGTATTGAAAGAAACAATCAATCTGATAAGAAACGGCTGCGACTTGTTTTGAAAATGAGGTGTAAAAGGTTGGCAGCAAAGATGGCAGTTTGGGATCACTTGTACCATTGTTGGCGACTTTATTGTTTGCGGCGGCAAAACGGGAATAGTACCGTTTCTAAATGTGTTTTTTAATTTCGCAGGCTTCATGCTTTCCATGCCCCAAGTTTTCACTGCATTCACACACAATGGGTATTCATTTTCCATTGATAATGCAACATGTAAAACAGTATAAAATAAACTCTTCTTGATATTTACTCAATTTTTTTTTAGAAGTAGAAAGAAAGCCAATGGTTTCATTTTAGTTTGCATTTTCATTAATAGTTTTTCTCTGAGTTTATTTGATGTTGGTCCATCCATCCCTTTTCTCTTGTGAACATGTTCACAAGAGATTTTGGGCCATTTAACCATCATGAACAAAATTGCAACTAAAACAAAATTGTTTTTATTATTCTTCGAGACACCACTGAATTTTCCAATGCTTAGGAAATGTTATGTTCTTACTTGACAACAAATTTGATTAGAAATGAGAAACAAAGTTTATAAATGATGTGTATTACAATTACAAATTGCATGCAAGACACTACTAAGATAGCCGAAAAAACTACATCTTAGCTGCGCATACGCAATTGCTTTGAAATTTGATTCGAGCTGTTTGGAAATCATCAAACATAACACATAAATCCAGTGGAAAGCAATAAAATCAAAATTAAAATATGGAAATGTTTAATTTTAAATTCCTGGCAAATGTTAAAAAACATCCAAAATTCTCTTCAAATTCCGTATGTCTTTTATTGTCAAATAAATTTCTTTGAATTTGGTGACCCCCCACAAATTTGTTCATGACTTCCAGGTTAAAATTTTGTAAAAAAACAATACAAGTTATCAATTGCATTTTGAAAAAAAAAAAAAAAAAAAAAAAAAAATCAGGCTTGTTTTCAATAGAACAGCATGCAATAGAGTATTTTCAAATTTACGAGAAAGTACGACTTATGTGAAAACTGATAAACATTGGCTGTCCAATGTGAATTACAGTTTAATATTTTATGTTCATAGCTTGTGTATTTTGATTATCTAACTAAATACAGAATGATCCGTTCCTTCAAACTTCTGCTGGAATAACTGCTAGAATATTATCCCATTTCAGATGAACAGAAAGCAAGTGTTGTATTCTTATTCAACAATTAGAATACTTTTGCATAACACTTACAAGGAATGAGTTAGGTTATTTAACTAAAGAGCTGTCAATTTTATTTCTTATTTACATGAATGATGTATCACACAATGCTGTGTAGGCTGGTGACCTAGCGATGATGACTCAAAATGCATCTCTGCATTTAAGCATACACTCCTTACAAGAATATAACCATGCAGTGGAGTCCTAGCTTCAGCAGGTACATTTTGTTGTGCTATGCAATCTCTGTGGGTCCTAAATTCTAAAAACTTTTCCACTCCTAAATTCCAAAAATTTTGCTACTTGATATTTCTGTAAATTCCAAAATTTTGCGCACCTGCCATAACTGCACTGGCTGTGGCCTCACTTATCCAATGTTCCAACAAAATCAAATATTGTAACGTTATTTTAGACCAGACTTTCTTAAACTGTAGATCGCAACCCCCATCTACAGCAAAGGGTCTCAAAAAATTTTAGTAGTTTTTGTATTTCTTAAACTTAATATAATAATTTTACAATTACCCAATATTTTTACACAATGTATCTGAAAATAGATAAAGATAAGACAATACAGACAAAGAGAAAAACAAAAATGTTTCAACGCATTCTGTTTATAATATAAATGTTCATTTTACTTGCTTTGCACCTGACGCTGTCATTTCGTCTGTTAGTTAATTAAAATTTTCACATTGTTCTATGTCTTAAAAATGAGAAATTAAAGATAATGACCTAAAACTGCAATATTATCTTGCAATACAAGTGAAAAAATTGACAGTTTCACTCGCGCGCGTGTCAGATTTTCGCAATGCTTATGGGCTCCCACAAAATTTTCGTAAATATTTTGGGGTCGTGAAAAAATCTATGACAAAAGAGGGTCACGGCTGAAAAAACGTTTAAGAAGCCCTGTTTTAGACCAATGAGTTTCCTCACGGCAACCCATTTCTTTGCCTGTTTTGTTTCTCAGCCGAATTATGTTTCTGTAGGAATTTTTCTATATTTTTACTGTTTCAGCTGAATGGAAAAACACGCTAAAATGTTTCAAATGACTATTAGGGGGAGAGAATCAAATACCCCACATTATTATTATCTCTATTTATCTCCTTTTTCGATTCTGAGTTATGTTTTTGATAGAAGTTTTCCATATTACATATTTCAGTTCAACAAAATATCAACTTTTAAAATATTGAGGAAAAGCATGTACTAAAATGTTTCAAAATGAAAATGTGGGATAAATAAATATATAAATTAGTTTTTCCTAGGAGAGAAGGAGTTCTTATATATAGTATATAAAGAAATTTAGAGCCAACTTTTCACAAAGACTAAAAAATTGAAGTTCAAATGAGCTTCATAAA
Organism: Stegodyphus dumicola; assembly: GCF_044657685.1. NCBI lineage: Eukaryota > Metazoa > Arthropoda > Arachnida > Araneae > Eresidae > Stegodyphus > Stegodyphus dumicola. Next base: position 106,989,080 of record NC_140775.1, read on the forward strand.
ATCCTATAAATGTAGAACAAGCATCATGGCGCTAATAGCCAAGTCTAGTGTCGGTCACTGGTGACCCCCACGACAGTCAACATGTTAAAATAAACCATCACAAGAAAAACCAAAAAAGTAGTATAAAAGAACAAGAAAGGTGAGGAATCCAACCAACTTTAACATAATATCGTCAAGAGGAGGTAAGTCGAATTTAATTACATTTCCCCTTCTAAAACAAAATCCTTGCTTTTCTGTATCCAGAATCAGTTGATGAACCATTTCAATATATTTTTTTTCTTAATAGTTCACCCGAAAATTCTAGTCCACCTCAAAGCAAAGGAAAATCATTAAAAAAATCTTCCAATTTAAAAATATTTTTCTAATCTAAAAAGAATCTTAAAAAAAAAAAAAAAAAAATAAAACTTGTTCTTAAAAATCTAGAAAAAATTAAAATCCTGCAGTGGAAAATCTTTGAAAGTTCAAAATAATTTTAACACAAAACTTTACTAGAACATCTTATCAAACAGCAGTAGCAAAGGAAAATGGGGGGGGGGGTAAATCATTAAAAATATCTTCCAATTTAAAAAGATTTTACTAGTCTAAACAGGATTTCAATTTTTATTCTTTCTGAAAAATTGGTTCTAAATTTCTTTCTTTATATATTTACTGATATTATATTTTTAGCAGCATAATGCACGAAAATTTTTGGAAGGATTATAAATTTTCCTTTAAAAAATTATTTGTATATACATAGTCCAAACACATCTGTATATAGTGGAATACGTTTAACGTGAAAACGCTTAAGGCGAAATATCGGTTAACACGAAATAATGCAACGGTCCCAACAAACTACTATGTATTTTCATGCAATTTGTTTCTCTTAACACGAAACAAAAATTGCTTAACATGAAAAGATATCCTTTCTGGAAATGAACAAAATACAGAAAACACTGGCATCGCAGGCAAGATTTAAGCGGGGTGTGAGATGAAAGAGAGGTGGTTTCACATGTTTCGTAGAAAAGAGGCTAATTTGGCTTTGAAATACCCTCGGAATAGCCTGTGATACGAGCAGTTTCGTTTATGTACGCTACTTTCGTATTCCACGTCTACAAACGCCACACAAACATCTCATCTCTCATCAGTTAACTTTGGAATTCAGTGATGAGTACATGGCAGTGTGAGTAAAAATTAGTGAGTTTGGCTCATATGTTGCACCGCATAGAATTCAGCGATTCCAAGGTTGAATGAAAATTATTTTCATTACACATGATTCTCGAAAGTATCAGATTCTTTGGCACCGAAAGAAATGGAGAAGTAGGATATTGAAACTGAGCTGACACTTGATGAAATGTTTGAGAAAGTTTCTGTATTAATAAACTGTCCTACTGTACTATCGGAAGAATTCGCTGCAGTAGTTTATTATAATGTGTGTACAGCCCCAGTTATGGCAAAGTTATTTTGGAGTTTGTTCAAAACTAAAAAGATATCATTGATGCAGATTCTGATGACGAAAATAAAATGAATGCAATTCCTGTTCCCACGTCATCCGAAATGAAGAATATCATAAAAAGTATGGACAGTTTTTAGATGCACATTCCAATGGAGAAATGAATAACAAAATGTTCGACATTGAACAATTCGATGCTAAAAAAGACAATGCAAAGAAAAATATCAGATTATTTTCCCAAAACTCAATAAATGTTTTGTTTTTCGAAAACTTGAAAATTTTGCATTGAATTCCATTAAGTTCTTGTGGATGTTTTTGTTTCATTGGTTTTTAATAAATACATGCATATATACATATCTATGTAAATAAAATGTACTCTAATAAGCTTAATTTTGTTGAATATATGCGTTTTTTTTTTTTTTTTCAATATTCTTTAACATGAAAAAATATTTCAGTCCCCTCAGTTTTGTGTTAAATGATTTTCACTGTATATCTGTTGCACATAAATCCCTTTCTTACATAAAATATAAATGTATGTATAAAATAACTAAATAAATTGTAAAGGAAGTTTAATTAGCAACTATGAAATCTTAAAAAACTACATAGTATGAAATTTATAATGGCAAACATTAAAAATAGAGGAAAGTAAATAAAATTTAAATTATAGAATGTACTTTATAAATTTAATAACAAGTGGTTAAAAATATGTATTTTAATTACTTAAAACATGGAAGTTATTTGGCAGAGATTGTTGGATATAAAATTACTACTTCAAATTTTCAGATTACTATTGTTCATATTTAAAGTCTCAACTTGTAGTCTTAATCCACATGACAACCATTGTAAAAATCACCGTTATCATATTCCAAAGATCAGCAGCATACATTTTTTTCAAAATCGTGCATAATATTAAATATTGGCTTTTGATAGTCAAGTTCATATAAATAAGATGAACTGTTTTTATGATTTTAGACTAGTAGTTTATTCTTCCATTCACTTATTACAATATTTCATTTTTTATATGCTCGGCTATCCAAAATTTCAAGAGCTTTCCGGATATATTTTTTTTTGTTGAGTTTTTACTATACATACATTTCAGCATTTACATCATCAAAATTACACAGACACATACTTGAAGTGAATTTACTTTTACAGCTAAACACAGGAACTGGAAAACAAAAAAGTACTTATTCGGAGATTGTATTTCTTTTTCGTTTATGAAAATCAAAGTTCATTATATAAACATGCAATCACACTGCACAAGCATGTGTGAAAATTAATACATTTAGTAATCCTGATAACTGATTACGCATTTAGTAAATAAATCAGAAAATATTTTAATGTATAACAAATGAATAAAGTAGTTACGCTTTTATAAAACAGAGCATAATACTACAGTTACGGAGATATTTAATGTTATAAAGTTAGGTAATTTAGTAAATTTCAGTTGTTCACCAAAGCAATGAATTATGAAGTTCCTTGTATATTTTTATAAATGAACTTTATTGCTGTTTTAAGCAATTAAACAACTGTTCAAGTTATTTTAATAATTTTGAAATATATACACTAAAAGAAACATTAAAATGTATTAATCCATTTGTCAACCTTGATTTTGGCACGGAAGTCTGCAGAATGCTTCGTAGTTTTTAAGCACATCGAGGCACTGCAATTCTTTTTTATTCCTTGATCTGAAGTTTTCTGCAATTTTTTTTTTATTTAAATTGCTGTATTGGCACACATATAATTTTTGTATAGTGGCTTCAGATGCAGAGGCGTAGCTAGGGTTTTCAGCGCCCGGGGACAACTGGAGATTTTGCCCCCCTTTCTGTTTCCCACGAATGGAAAACACTTTATTCTAAAATTTCGTACCATCAATTTGGCGCCCCCTGGATGCTACGCCCGGGGACAGATGGCCCCCCTTGCCCCACCCTAGCTACGCCACTGTTCAGATGTGGATAAGTTTCTCGAACACTCTCGTTTGTTTTACTGGCGTAGCTGAATTTTGCGATGAAATGCAGCACATTTATTGTCGAGTATCTTTGGTGGTCGTGTGTGCTTAATGCATGATATAATTAAAGAAAATAAGAGTAGACAATCTCCTATAACAAAAGAATATATTAAATACTAAATTACAATTTAAATTACATTGCAGAGATCAACACAGAGCTCGGAACACAGTTCGTGCTAGCGTCGCGCACACTTGTCCGACGAGAAGTTTGAGTGAGTAAAGATGTCGCTTTGCTGCTCCGATTAAGAACTGGATTTTACACGTGGCGCCATCTCATGAATAGAAGTTGAAGTATCTGTCGGAACGCCACAGTACTCCCCCCCAAGTACCATCGGTACGTTATAAGTACTTTGGGTTAAATTTAACCTTTCTTCCAGATCTGGTAGTTTTAGGTTGCTCTTTAACGGGATGTAAGCTTTCTTCCGGGAGTGATGTTGATGAGGAAGTTGTTGAATCTTGCATTAGAAATGCTGGTTTGAGACGATCGATTCCAATCACTGATTGTTTGCCATTGCAGATGATGGTGAAATGTTTCGGTGTTCGTTTGACAACTTTGAATGGACCATCATATGAAGGTGTTAAAGTTGGCTTAATTGCATCGTTGCGCACGAATACGTGCGAAGATGTCTCAAGCGCAGGATGTACAAAATAGCTTGGCTGGTTATGTGAAGATGCTGGGGTTGGCGAGATATTGCTCATGGTCTCACGTAAACGTTGAAGGAATGTTGGAGGGTCGATAACTGGAGTAGATTCTGGGTGAAAGAATTCACCTGGCAGACGGAGGGTTGCACCATATAACATTTCAGCACAAGTGTTACCAATGTCTTCTTTGAATGCTGCGCGAAGACCAAGCAAGACTAGGGGTAAGGCTTCTGTCCAGTGTGTGCTACTGTGGCACTTCAGACCTTGTTTGAGAGATCGGTGAAAGCGTTCCACCATCCCATTTCCAGATGGATGGTATGGTGTTGTGCGAATATGGCGAATGCCAAGAAGAGAGGTGAGGGATGCGAACAAGTGACATTGAAATTGTCGGCCTTGGTCAGTAGTGATGGTGGTAGGCATGCCAAATCTTGAAAGCCACTGGGAGATGAATGCTCGAGCTACAGTTTCAGCGGATATATTTTCAATAGGAATGGCTTCAGGTCATCTTGTGTACCGATCAATACAAGTGAGGAGGTAAGTGTAACCATTTGAAGGAGGCAATGGGCCAACCAAGTCTAAGTGCACATGATCAAAGCGTCTTGCTGGAAGGTTAAATTGTTGAATGGGGCTGTGAGTGTGACTGGATACTTTACACCGTTGACATCTAATACATGAACGAGTCCATTCTGTGATGTCTTGATTCATTGCTGGCCAGACAAATCTGTCTGCGATCAGCTTTTTGGTGGCACGGATTCCAGGATGTGCCAAATTGTGCAAGGCATTAAACACTTCACGTCTAAAATTGACAGGAATATAGGGACGTATTCTATTGTTCTCTATGTCACAGTAAATTTTAAGCGTTGGATCAATGTTGTAACTGAAGGGAGGTTTGTGGATTTGAGATTAGGTTCTTGAGTTCCTCAACATGCAATTGAGCTTTTGAAATTTCAGAGAAATCTGGGGTAGTGAGGTCGATATTGTTTACCCGAGACAAGGCATCAGCGACACAATTATCAGTACCAGAGACATATCTGATATCTGTACTAAACTGGGCGATGAAATCCAGATGTCGAAGCTGACGAGGAGAACACGAGTCAGAGTTTTTCCTAAAAGCGAAGGTTAATGGTCGATGATCGGTGAAAATGATGAAGTCGTGTCCTTCCAAGTTGTGCCGGAAGTATTAAACAGCACAGTACACAGCAAGTAGCTCTCTGTCATATATGCTGTATTTCCTTTCTGCAGTAGTAAGTTTTCTGGAGAAGAATGCCATTGGGGAAAGTCCTTTAGTGGTATGGGCTTGAAGCACTGCTCCTATGGCCGTGTCAGATGCATCTACCATTATAGAGAGCTGATCACTAGGTGAGTGATAAGAAAGTGTGGCTGCATTTGCCAGATCGTGTTTGCATTGCACGAATGCTGCAGATGCAGATTCAGTCCAAGGGACAGCTCGTTGATCGTTTTTTTTGCTATTCTTCAGAAACTCATGTAGGCAGGCTTGTGTTTTTGCGGCATTTGGCAGAAAGCGTCGGTAGAAATTTAACATTGCTAGAAAACGCTTCAGTTCAGAGATGGTTTTGGGCTGAGGTAGGTCGTTAATTGCTTTGACTCTTTCCGGTAAAGGTTTAACTCCATTCTGGGTGATAAGACATCCAAGAAAGGAAACTGAGGGTTGACCAAGTACACATTTGGATGGATTTAGTTTTAATCCATGATCTTTAAGGCGAGTGAAAATCTGACGCAGATGTTGAAAATGTTCTTCCGCATCTGTAGATGCAACCAGGATATCATCAAAATATGGAATGCAGAAATCGAGGCCAGACAGTACTTGGTGTATGAAACGCTGAAATGTTTGGCCAGCATTGCGAAGGCCAAATGGCATATATAAGTACTCAAAGAGACCAAATGGTGTAGTCACTGCGGTCTTAGGCACATCTTCAGCATGCACTGGGATCTGATGATATGCTCTGGCAAGATCGAGGGTAGAAAATATGTTTGTTCCCTGAAAAAGATGGGTACAGTCTTGGATATGTGGGACTGGATATCTGTCAGGGACTGTGATGGCATTAAGTCGACGATAATCTCCACAAGGCCGCCAGTCACCATTAGACTTTTTAACCATGTGAAGTGGACTGGCCCATGGGCTTTTAGATGGGCGAATGGTTCCCTGTGCTAGCATGAATTCAAATTCTTTGCGAGCAGCTTTTAGCATCTCTGGAGAAAGACGACGAGGCTTGGAAAATACAGGTGGGCCATGTGTTTCAATGTGATGATACACTTCTGGCTGATGAGTATGCTGCCCTGATTTGGATGGGTTTAAAATGTCAGGGAATTCTGCTAATAACCGATGAAACCGTGTGCTGCCCGATAAAACACTTATGTTGGTAGGTACGTTTGATACGTGAGAAGCTTGGCCCTGTGATGTCAGCTGAGTTGTAGCATCAATTAAGCAATTATTCTTGACATCCACTAGAAGGTGGAAATGTGTCAAGAAGTCGACACCAATAATTGCTTGAGTTACATCCGCAATAATAAAAGGCCAGTTGAATGTCCGGCGCAAGTTTAAATCAAGTGTCAATAGTTTGGTGCCGTAGGTTGCAATTTGGGTACCATTGGCTGCATACAGTACAAGTTTATTAAGTTGGTGAGCATTTGTTTTAGTTCTCGGGAGCACTGATATGTCAGCTCCAGTATCTACTAGAAAACATAACTGAGTTGAATGATCAGCCAGTACTATTCTGTCGATGTGGCGGACATTCTGTTGGCCAGCAGAAGACCGCCCATTTAATTTCCCGCTTGTTCAAAAGTGCATGGAGGGGCACACTTGCGAGCTTGGGAGCCAAAATTCATATGATAAAAACATATGCCACTTGTGGGTTCTTTGTACTGCGTTCGAGTATTAAGACGAGATGGACTCCTGCTTCGGGTACGAAATTTATTACGTGGGCCCTGATTTGATCGATTGTATCTCCGTGAAGCATGAAGACTTGTAGAGAGTTCAGATACTTTTTTGGTCAATTCAGCCACTTGTTGTTCGAGGTATGAACTGGAAGGTGCAGCATTAGCAGCACTGACATAAGCTGGAGTAACAAGTTCATTAATTTTGTCAGCCATTGCTGCTAAACAGGTTAGATCTTCATTGGAAGCAGCAAGAATTATTTGTATGTTATTAGGAAGACGCGAAAGCCATAGTGACTTTAACAAGTCGTCACAAAAATGACTTCCTGCCAGATCACGCATTCGTGACAGCAAGTATGAAGGTCGCTGATCTCCAAGTTCAAGTCCTTGTAGTAAAGTACGTATTTTTGAAGATTCACTTTCTGAATAGATTTCAATGAGCCGCTGTTTCAGTTTGGAGTATTTATCACAATCAGGTGGTTTGAGAATTAAGTCATGCACTGGATTCAGAATATCAGACTCAATTGCTGCAACTGCATGGTTGAATTTTGTAGAATCCTCACTAATGCGAGCGATAGAAAATTGTGCTTCGATCTGAGCGAACCACAATGAAGGATTATTTTTCCAGAAAGGCGGTGGCTTCACCGCAACGCGTGTGATTTGTGGCTCCGGTGGAATATCGTCGGGCATACTGATAGATAATTTTCACTTTAATTAATAAACACTTAACAGCACAAATATTGTAGCAAGATGATACACTATTGATATTTTGCCATAACAATAAATATTTTAACCATGCATAAAAAATTTACGTAACGATACACACACAAATAAGACAGGGTCAGCAATTACACACACAAATAATATTTTACCGAAATGCATTTGAAAAGAAACCCTTATTTGAGAAAAAAAATGATGCGTTCATTTTGTATTGCGCACACACAAAATCACCACTTCACACTGCTAAGGCTCTTTCGAAGGAAAAAGGAAATCACTCCTGTAGCACATGGGAAAACAATTCACTACTTTCGAACACTGAGAAAAGAATTTTGCCGTAGCACGTTGCACAAAAGTTACTGATGTGGCACATTTAGCGAAAATCACTGTTGTAGCACATTTGTCGTTGAATGATCGAAGAATTATTGCACGACTGGCGAAGTCAGCGGAACGGAACAGATCACATTGATGATTTGCTGAAGCTCCTTGCGATGATATGCACGACTTTGAAAAAAAACACAAGCAATATATATCAATACTTCTAGAAATAATTGAAGGGGTACGTTGTAGCATACGTTTAATGTCCATATTCGTTGTTATTTTTAGTCAGTTCTTCAGAATGCCTTGGATGCACGTGGCTTAGGGTCGTTGAAAATCCATTCTCAGTAGCGTGCTCAGTCAAAAGGTCACCACTTTTGGTGGTCGTGTGTGCTTAATGCATGATATAATTAAAGAAAATAAGAGTAGACAATCTCCTATAACAAAAGAATATATTAAATACTAAATGACAATTTAAATTACATTGCAGAGATCAACACAGAGCTCGGAACACAGTTCGTGCTAGCGTCGCGCACACTTGTCCGACGAGAAATCTGAGTGAGTAAAGATGTCGCTTTGCTGCTCCGATTAAGAATTGGATTTTACACGTGGCGCCATCTCATGAATAGAAGTTGAAGTATCTGTCGGAACGCCACATATCACCTTCCAAATTTTTCATACTGTTAATGTATACATCAGCAGTGAATTATTCTCATCTTTCCTCAAATATACTACGGCAATAAGCCACAATAAGCATTCACTAAAGATTTTGCGTAAATTTCCACACATAATAATTTAAATTGAGAAAATCTCAGAATTAGCACCTAAACACACTATCTAGCAGCACAATTCTTTCGAAAGCGCGCCGTAGTAGTCAAAAGTGGGGTAGGCCGTCTTGCCAGATTAAACTAGTCGATATTTCCATGACGTCAAAAATTCGAAAAGTGGGGTAGGGTTTGGAAATACGCAGCCGGCATGAGAGGCGAAGAGAGAATCTTAGATCAAGTCCTGACGGTTGAGAAACAGCATCATAAGGTTGCGTCATCTGGAAGGCCCTATAGAAACTAAAAAGAGAGAAATAATTTTTAATAGTCATACTTCCAAGCTGGAAATTACAGCTGCAATTTAATCATTATGCTTCCCCATTCCTAACGAAAATATAACTTTTTCCTGCGGGAAGATCAGCTTTTTGCACTTCTCAGCGAATTCCATAAATTTGGCGATTCATGTTTTCGTCAACCGTAAAATCATTAGCAGTCTAATTAACTACGTCGAAGTAGGTTTTTTTCAGTGAGTCTTTTTTTCAGTCATCTTTAACTACCTCCTTCTCAGTTGTCGGCGAAAAATTTGGAGATTCTGACATTTTCGGGACAAGCTTCTGATTTGGTTTCTTAGCGGCTGCTCTCTCTCCTTTTACCCGATCCATATCAGAAGTCGAGTAAAAAGATGTTTCTAGATCTTGACACTCGAGAATAAAAAAAAAGAAAAAAAAAATACGATCAATGCCGAGACATTTTGGCCTAAATTCACATTCCTTCGAAGACGCGATGTGCTCTGACTTGCAATGGACACAAGTCGGATTTCATCCTCTTTTAACTTGCAAGTGTAGGTCAGATGTCCTTCACCGCATTTCAGACATCTGGGTAAGTTATTACAGAACATTTGACTTTGTTCGTATCTCTGACACCTAAAGCACATCATTGTGCGGCTGTTGCATTTGTACTTTTGGAAAGACACTTTCAGATCAAGTAATTTTTTCTTGTAAATACTCCTACCTGCATCCGTTCTTTTTAGGAAGAATAGGAAGAAGTATAATACTGGTAGTTTGACTTCTTTTCCGTCAGTTTTTCCTTGTAAACTGCGTAACCTTGATTACAAGGAAACCTTCTTTGCTTAGCTCAGATTTAATGTCGTCGACAGATGAGTCATCTGACAATCCACGAACCACCGGAGTTTCTTGTTTCGTTCTGAAAGTTCTGAACTGCACTTTATGTTTCATGAGCACGCCAATGCGAGATCTCGGGATTTAGCTGAGTCGAAAATTAAGTAATTTTCTTTCTTGTCAGCATTCCATAAAAATTTTCCATATTGTGCTTGGCAAATAGTTCTCTTAATTCGCTCCATTTTACATCTGATCGGAGGAACCCGTCATTTCTTCTCTTCAGTCAAGGGAGGTGAAGTCTCTTGATCGTCAATTTTCTCAGAATTAGTATTCATACAGTCCATGAGTTCCATAACTGGAGATGCATCTGTTAAATTTCATTTATTCGTGGGTAAAGAAGTGACATAATCCAGGTTGAACAGTCAAATATATTGTTAATATTTTGGTTACATGAAAACAAGCAACCACAGCAATGCACACCAGATAAGGACAACGCGACAACAACACTACTGTTGCCAATTAACATTAAGCAAATATTGTGATTGGCACGCATATCTTATTTTTTTAACAGCATCATTAAGAATCTCGAAGTTATTTTTCATAGCGACATCAGTAACAGCTGCAGGGGCAGGAGTTGTCTTAGCTGGCAAATTTCTAGTTTCAAGAGTCGAAACCGGAGTTAGTTTGGCAGTTTTCGTTGGCTTAGTTAAGCCATCATCGTCTTTCTTACGCGGAGGAGTAGCAGGCAACGAAGTTGCAGATAATTTATTCTTGCTGATACTAATACGTCGGTTAAGTTCAATCGTTGACTTATCATCTTTTGAGAATTGCTTCGCATAATTCGAACCGCAAAATTGCGTTCTTCCTGAATCTTCAGATTTTATAATCGCATAGAGAATTTTCTCACCACGTCGAAGAGCCGCTTTAGCCGGCTTTCCTTCTTTCATCTGCTGCTGGAGCTCATCCACATTTTTAAGAATAACTCTTTATCTTTAGTCTTACTTTCCGAATGACCTTTCGCCCACCAGTGGCCGAGCGGTAACGTCGCTGAACACTGGTAGTTCGGTCTGAGGTTTGAATCCCGCGAACGTGCTGCCTGCATGGTCGTTTTCGTGAATTTCCCCATGTGTAACGTGTATACGAGCCAGTTTCCCTTAGAAAGTCCTCCAGGAAGGCATCCCTCCCTTAAGACAGATAGCCCTCGAGTGCTTTGCCGTAATCTAATAAAACCAAACCGAATGACCTTTCGCATAGAGCTACTAGAGATACCCTTTATAGTAGCCTTCGCCTGGATGGATAATTCTTGAGCATGCGCAAAATAGCTGAAGGGCGAGAAGTAACGTAAACAGAATTTTGATATGCACTTATAAACAGTCTTGTATAGAGGCTGAAAGTGCATTCTTTTATGTAATTGCATAATATTACTATTTCTGTAATAAAAAAACTTCATTCAGATAAAATTTGTTTTAATATTATTATCTGCTTATAGGATTATACGAAATGCTGAATATTGTAGATATTTTTGTGAGCTCCATGATTTATATTTGTTAACGCTATTCAACAGCCGTTGTGTTCCTTTTTAGACAGAGTTTTGTTTTTGTAGTTTGGCATCAGTAAGAAAGATTAGAATAATGTTTTGATTTCCTTAAGTGGTGAATATCATACTACGATGGCACTACTTCCCAACTTGTTGGAAAACTGCCAAGATTGTCCCTCTGCTAAAGCCCAACAAGCCTGCGACTGCTCCTGAGAGTTACCGACCAATCAGTTTGCTAAGCTCAATTAGCAAAATCGTGGAAGCAGTTATTCTACATAGACTAAACATCTTCCTGGATGAGCAGAAGATCCTCATACCCTATTAGTTTGGGTTCAGGCGTAAGCACTCGACAACGCATCAACTCTACAGAGTTGTTGAATTAATAAGCAGTGGGATGCAACAACATCGTGTCACTGGTAGACTTTTCTTAGATGTCGCCAAAGCCTTCGATAGAGTATGGCTGGATGCCCTCATATACAAATTACACAACCTGGGACTCCCAGGCTACATCACAAACATAATTAAATCCTACCTAACCGGTAGACACTTTGTCGTTCATGTTTCTGGTTCATTATCCACAAACCGGCCTATACGGGCTGGTGTTCCACAGGGATCCCTTCTGGGCCCTACCCTATTCAATATTTACGTGAACGACATCCCCACTACACACAACACAACACTAGCCATGTATGCAGACGACACAGCGATCCTAACTCAAAGTGAATTTGTTAGCTCAGCAATACAACAGCTACAACACCACATCCATTCGCTAGAGACTTGGCTGACCAAATGGAAAGTCAAAGTGAATGTCGACAAGACACATGCCATACTGTTTACTACTTAGAAGAATTTCCCGACTCACCTGCAAATGTATGATGTGGACATTCCCTGGGTCAAGCAGGTCCCTTATCTTGGGGTGATCCTCAGTAAATCTCTTACATGGAACCCACACGTTACACATATTCTCAGGAAGTTTCGAGCTAGTAAAGCTTCACTCTTCCCCTTAATTGCTCGAAACAGTGTTCTATCTATTGATAATAAGTTGCTCATTTACAAAACCATGTTGCGTCCAATTCTTAGTTATGCATGCCCCGTCTGGGCATACTCGTGCAAAAGTTTGAGAAGGCAGTTACAAGCTGCCCAAAACGGGGTATTGCGTATGATATGTAATGCCCCCTGGTACATTCGGAATAGCCAAATTCGTAAAGAGTTAAGAATAGAGGATCTTTGTGATTTTTATTGCCGCCTATCTAGGGCATTTTATGATAAACAGGAACTTCTGGACAATCCTGTGGTTGTTAACTATTGTTATGATACTAGGGACCCCAATTTCAGGAAACGCCCAAGGGCCATCCTAAATGTTAGTAATGTGTAACTTTATATATGTGTTATGCAAATTGTTGCTCAGATTCTTTTTTGTATATTGTTCTTTTCTCCTCCTGATTGCTTTTTGTTTTTACTAGTGGCACTAAGGCGTCGCACTTCGTATTTTGTTTCTCTTGTGTGTACATGTATTCTTCTGTGAAATATAGTTGTTAAAAAATAGTTAATTATGTATGGATTAGTAATTAGGTACTTAAGGAAAAAAATTTGTATTTAACTATTAGCAATTATTAATTTAAACTCTTGCTCATTTAATTATTTAGCACATTCAGTTATATTTCTCATAATTCGAAACTTTTATCATGTTATTCGATGAGGGGTAGGGCTATGGCGCCCAGGCACCCTGGTGGTTAAGCACCGCAGTTCAACTACTTTTCAACTACTTAAGTGTGTAAGTAAATCAAGTTTTGGCTTTCTTAAGCAAGACAAATGTAATTGTTTATTTAAAATATTTCTTTTCAAGTGTTATAGAATGGAGTCAGATTTAATTTAAAGGCAAGAACGACTGAATGAAATAATATTCAGGTAGATTCAACGCTACATTAGTGGTAACAACCGGGACGTGATCTCACTGGATTTTGAAGATAAATACCGTGGCACAGCTTCAGTATAGCCCACCCGGAATTTTAAACAAAAAAATATCGCTAAGAGCGGCGATAAATGATATGATCTGGTAACCCATACGCAATGTCAACAAGAGGATGGAATTACGGTTACAGCTAATACAGTAATCAGTTACATTTATTCAATTTCAATACGAATTACCGATATATCCGTTTTCTCAAAGTTTAATGCACGTGCTCTATATTCTTACTTTTCCGGTATAGCTTTCTCTTAAAATTTGTCTCACGATGCGTTGCAGGAGGAAATACAACATTTTAAATTAGAATTCTACTAAAATTAATATCTAAATAAACACACAATTCATAACACTGTTGGCGATTGTTTAACGCTCAGATACCGTGAATACTATTTTGTATATAGTTTTTTGGCTACTTTGGAGGTGATATTTTTGCGTTTAGTTATTGCTTGCTCTAAAACTGCTGTTAGTGATGTTGTAATAAAGTATCAGGTGATTATAAAGGACAATTTAAGGGGGGAGTTTTCAAACAAGCTTAAAATTTTGAAACAGATATTTTATGTATGAATTAATAAGAGAGTATGAACTTTTTAGAGGATTTTTGATGGACTGTCGATTATTGAAGGGTAACGTTTGTTGTGAAAAAAGTAAAATACCAGGCTGGTTAGTTAGTCAGAAAAAGTCATCGAATGGTAATATTTCGAGATGCAAGAAGTGTAGGGCTGAGAAATCAATTAGGCTAGGATCTTGTTTCGCCTGTAATAAGCTCAATTTTTTATAGAAATATTTCTTTTTTTACAACGCGAATCAATGGAGTTGCTTATGTTTTTTTTTTTTTCTGCAATTCTCCGAGTTTCTGCAATTCTCCGATTTCTTTTAAGTGAAAGCAGATTTCTTAGTATATGAGCAATGCAGGGTTTATTCAATGTCTGATTTTTAAGTGAAAATAGATCGATGTGTACATGGGCAGAGTCAATGTAGTGCGCAATGCCGAGGTTGTGCGCGATGCCTAGTTTGTGCAATTCTCGGATGTTTTTTTAAGTGAAAATAGGTCGATATGGACAGGATAGGACATGGGCAGAAAAAATGTAGTGCGCAATGCCGAGTTTGTGCGATTCTCTGATATTTTTAAGGTGAAAATAGATGGATGTGTACATGGACACCGAGTTTGTGCAATTCTTTGATGTTTTTCGAGCGAATACGGATCGTTGTGTACAAGGGAAAACGAGATTATGTGTGATGCCAAGCTGGGTAATGTAACATATTTTATATGCAATGTTTAACATATCGTTTGTGTATTTTAAATTTATATTGTTGTTTTAATTGTGAATTATATTTATGATATCATTTTTCATTTAAATTGTATTTTTAATTTTTTGGTTTTGATATGTTTATAATGCTTTCCGACTTACGATACATATCGATAGCCCGGCGATCTACTCAACAGTAGCAATACTGTAAACTTGACCTATAAGTAACTTTTACCCCATAAGTAACTTTTACCTCATTATTATAATACGAAGTGTTTGCTATCGTAATTGCATTTGATAATATGACTTCTTTGATAATATGTGTGTGTGTATGTGAAGCATTGCTTAGTGTTCCAAATTTGTAGTATTTATTTTCTTGTAATATTTTCTTTCATTGTGAGAAATTAGATATATTTATTTATTAATCTGTATAATTGTAGTATGCCTGCCTACAGAGAATATGATGTGATTTAGGAATTTAAGAACCTGTTTTTCATTAATGTGTAGTTTAAAATTTTTAGAAAATAATGAAAATTGTCTAGTTACTGGTATGTAAGGGATTATGTCGTTATGTAGCAAAAGGTTAATTTGTAAATATGATAAAATTGATATGTTTCCAGAGTATTAATTTAAATTAAAAAATTTTTTTTATTTGTATAAATGCTAAAGCTTAAAAATCTTTGAAAATACTGAAGCTGTATGAGAAACTGCGACGTTCTTTATCGTTTTAATAACTGGTAGAATTCGCTTACTGTATCATAGTAATTTTAAATATAAACAATTTATTATACTTATTTTCAGTTAAGCCTAAGCTTAAATGTCAGAAATGTAAATTTAAAGTAAAGATTTTGATGTTAATTTACTATAATAAACAATTCATTATTGTTTTTTTTTTTTTTTTTTTTTTTTTTTTTAAAGAGAAAATAGAAATTACGCGTAGCATGGAGAATACCATGGACCTTATAAGAGATAGACTAAAAGCCAGTGGGCGGGGCGCGCGTCACCGACATGTCGGCAAGAAAGAGTAGGAACGATCTGGTTTACTTTAACACTGAAACCTATGGCGTTTGTATCACATAACGCTTTTAGTTATTAAATGTGATACGTTGTATAGTGATGAGATTATAAAAGCAACAGTTCTTTTCCAAATAGGATTTAATATATCTCATTAAAGCACTTTTTACTGCATTTCGCGCATTTTTTTCACGCGTAATTCTTGTTCAAACATATTTACTTCGGTTATAACGTTGCGCGCCTCCAACTTGCACGCAACCAAGAGGTGACTGTGAAAACTTGTATAAAAGATAGAGCCTTGTGAAGGGTTTAAGTCCCTTTTTATTCAACGTAATAAAAGTACAATTGCGTGCTCTTGACGCTCACAGACTGTGCCAACTTGGCAATCAAAATAAAAATAATAACCTGAAAAGAAAGTAAAGACAAGATTCTAACTACGAGGCTCTCTAAAATAACTAACTCACCGCGTTTTACAATACCGCTGCTAATTCAGCAGACTTGAAGCTCACTGGAACGATTACCACTACTTCCCGCCAAGCACATAGGCCGCAACGCGGGGTTCTTCAATTCTCGCTAACTACCTCCGCGCTCGTGCAGTAAGAATATCACACACCGAACTTGTTTCCTCTCTATTTAAATCAGAATACTTCCGCTGATAATTTGAATGCTTGCGCGTTCTACTCAAATTTACATATTCTGGCACTGGCAGTTCCAGGGGAAAGTAAGGCTTGACAGGAAAGATAGTTTAAACTTAAAATAAATGTTAGTTAAAATAAATATAAACCCTACATTTGCCGCTGCCAGAATTTGGAAAACTTGGAAGCAGGTCCTACAAACGACCTGTTGTAAGTTTCTCTAATTCTGAACTAACTGGCGAGAACCTCGTTTACACAAAAAAATCTTATGTAACAATTATATACTAAAATTCTGTTGCTCGTTATAACTTTCTTCTTACAGCAACTTTTCCTGGACTTCATCAATCAATCTTGGTCTTTCCTTCCAGCATCTGGAAGGAATAAGTATCAGTATCTTTCTAAATACATTATAATTTACACTTTCTTGACACAATAAATTTTTGTTTTTAAACGATTCGTTTTTCTTAGTTATTGCTTACTTCACATTCATTCAATTTTTCAAGCATTAATTTAACTTTACCCTGGCTCTCCACCGTGTGTGGTGTCAAACGGGAATATTCGTGTTTTAGTCTTACAACACTTCCCCTAACCACCATGATTTGTTAGAATTCAACGACCAAATAGACACACCTTACTCGACATTCTACAACTCAATGAGCTACTTTAATAGTCTTAAAAATTCAAATGTAGGTGGAGAACCTTACAAAACACATTCATTCTAACTTCCCCCTCATTCATCTTTAAACATGCAGGCTTTCGCTCTAAAGCATGACTTTACAGTTTAATACTTAAATTTTGACTTCATAGTACGACTTTCCTACATAGTACGACTACGTTCTTTTTCCTACATAGTACGACTGGACTCGCGTACTCACTATTTATGGGCGTTATTATTTTATTCTTTAACATCTCCTGAATATGTTCTTCGATGATTAGGTCTTTTTGTTTATCATAACGATACGGTTTAGTCCTACAAGGTTTTTCGGCATTTAATTGAATCTTGTGAGTTACTATCTGGCAGTTTCCTGGTTTTTCTGAAAACAAATGAGAAAAATTACTCACCACTTGCTGTATTGCTTTACTTTCATGGTCATTCAGATGGCTAAGGTCCACTTCAGGTGTCTCCACAGGTTCCACCACCCTCTGATCCATCTCCAACACCACGGAACTATCTTGAAAATTTAATTTGGCCCTCGCGGCCCTTAAAAAGTCCATACCTAAAATAAGAGAGTGTTGTAGGTCTTTCACCACGAAAATTAATACTTTGAGATTTTCCTCTTTTACCTGTAAGTTTAATGATAATTTCCCGATGCAGTGACATGTTTTTCCTTGCGCCGCTATAATTTCCGTATTTTTGGTTTTAAATAGTCGTATCCTATAAAAATTCTTTTTGAAGAACTTTTCACTCATAAAATTTCCTTCTGCTCCTGTATCGATGAGGGCTTCTACTGGTACATCGCCAACCAGGACTTGTATAATTGGTAGCTGTGAGTTTTTTACGATGACCGTGTTTAAATGTCTATTTGAGGGTTTTTTTAAAACTTCCGGGGTCTGGACCCTCCCTTTCACAGGCCCCTCTAGTCGTTTAAAGCTTTCCTTTCAATCTGTGTCTTCTGGGTACGCGGATGCTTATTTTCAAATTTTCTTTTTGGGCCTTGACCTTCGAGTTTCGATGCGTTAGCTTGATAGTTCTTTCCCTCATATGAGCGATTTCCATTTCTGGTTTCCTCCTTCCTTCGGGTATGTTGAGAATATGTTTCCCCTCTCGCTTTTTCCGCTATTCTGCGATTTTGAAACTTCACCGCCAATTCGAAAAGTTCCTGCAATGTGCTTGGGTTTCTAATTTCAAAGTAGTCTTGGACAGCGGGTAACAATCTTGGTAATATTATTTCAATAATCTCTGCATCGGGTTTTTTTCCATACAGCATATCCGTTAGCTTGATTTTTCGTAAAATAAAGTCCGTCAATTCTGCTGTATCCCGTTGGTAGAAACAATATAGTTCGGCTTCCAGCCGTGCGCGATCTTTCACTATGGGGAAGGCCTTTACTAACGATTTTTTGAAATTGTCAAATATATATGTCGGGCTTCCAAATTCACCTAGTAGAAATTTTCCTATGTTTTTCCACCATAGCGCGGCCTGTCCTCTTAGTGCTGATGTGGCGATGGCAACTTTTTGTCTTTCAGGCACAGGGTAGAGCTGAAAGTGGTTTTCTAGACCTTCTAAAAATACGGACACCGAATTTTTTCCGTCGAAATAGACGTTTGGCTTGATTGACGCTCTCAAAGTCTGGACCAGGTATCCAAATCCTTCTAAGTGACTTGTCATTTCTTGGTGTTGTCCAGCGGCTTCCATCCAGTTTTCGGCCATTTCAGTTCGATAATTGCTCGGGCGCCAATATAACGTTGCGCGCCTCCAACTTGCACGCAACCAAGAGGTGACTGTGAAAACTTGTATAAAAGATAGAGCCTTGTGAAGGGTTTAAGTCCCTTTTTATTCAACGTAATAAAAGTACAATTGCGTGCTCTTGACGCTCACAGACTGTGCCAACTTGGCAATCAAAATAAAAATAATAACCTGAAAAGAAAGTAAAGACAAGTTTCTAACTACGAGGCTCTCTAAAATAACTAACTCACCGCGTTTTACAATACCGCTGCTAATTCAGCAGACTTGAAGCTCACTGGAACGATTACCACTACTTCCCGCCAAGCACATAGGCCGCAACGCGGGGTTCTTCAATTCTCGCTAACTACCTCCGCGCTCGTGCAGTAAGAATATCACACACCGAACTTGTTTCCTCTCTATTTAAATCAGAATACTTCCGCTGATAATTTGAATGCTTGCGCGTTCTACTCAAATTTACATATTCTGGCACTGGCAGTTCCAGGGCAAAGTAAGGCTTGACAGGAAAGATAGTTTAAACTTAAAATAAATGTTAGTTAAAATAAATATAAACCCTACATTTGCCGCTGCCAGAATTTGGAAAACTTGGAAGCAGGTCCTACAAACGACCTGTTGTAAGTTTCTCTAATTCTGAACTAACTGGCGAGAACCTCGTTTACACAAAAAAATCTTATGTAACAATTATATACTAAAATTCTGTTGCTCGTTATAACTTTCTTCTTACAGCAACTTTTCCTGGACTTCATCAATCAATCTTGGTCTTTCCTTCCAGCATCTGGAAGGAATAAGTATCAGTATCTTTCTAAATACATTATAATTTACACTTTCTTGACACAATAAATTTTTGTTTTTAAACGATTCGTTTTTCTTAGTTATTGCTTACTTCACATTCATTCAATTTTTCAAGCATTAATTTAACTTTACCCTGGCTCTCCACCGTGTGTGGTGTCAAACGGGAATATTCGTGTTTTAGTCTTACAACACTTCCCCTAACCACCATGATTTGTTAGAATTCAACGACCAAATAGACACACCTTACTCGACATTCTACAACTCAATGAGCTACTTTAATAGTCTTAAAAATTCAAATGTAGGTGGAGAACCTTACAAAACACATTCATTCTAACTTCCCCCTCATTCATCTTTAAACATGCAGGCTTTCGCTCTAAAGCATGACTTTACAGTTTAATACTTAAATTTTGACTTCATAGTACGACTTTCCTACATAGTACGACTACGTTCTTTTTCCTACATAGTACGACTGGACTCGCGTACTCACTATTTATGGGCGTTATTATTTTATTCTTTAACATCTCCTGAATATGTTCTTCGATGATTAGGTCTTTTTGTTTATCATAACGATACGGTTTAGTCCTACAAGGTTTTTCGGCATTTAATTGAATCTTGTGAGTTACTATCTGGCAGTTTCCTGGTTTTTCTGAAAACAAATGAGAAAAATTACTCACCACTTGCTGTATTGCTTTACTTTCATGGTCATTCAGATGGCTAAGGTCCACTTCAGGTGTCTCCACAGGTTCCACCACCCTCTGATCCATCTCCAACACCACGGAACTATCTTGAAAATTTAATTTGGCCCTCGCGGCCCTTAAAAAGTCCATACCTAAAATAAGAGAGTGTTGTAGGTCTTTCACCACGAAAATTAATACTTTGAGATTTTCCTCTTTTACCTGTAAGTTTAATGATAATTTCCCGATGCAGTGACATGTTTTTCCTTGCGCCGCTATAATTTCCGTATTTTTGGTTTTAAATAGTCGTATCCTATAAAAATTCTTTTTGAAGAACTTTTCACTCATAAAATTTCCTTCTGCTCCTGTATCGATGAGGGCTTCTACTGGTACATCGCCAACCAGGACTTGTATAATTGGTAGCTGTGAGTTTTTTACGATGACCGTGTTTAAATGTCTATTTGAGGGTTTTTTTAAAACTTCCGGGGTCTGGACCCTCCCTTTCACAGGCCCCTCTAGTCGTTTAAAGCTTTCCTTTCAATCTGTGTCTTCTGGGTACGCGGATGCTTATTTTCAAATTTTCTTTTTGGGCCTTGACCTTCGAGTTTCGATGCGTTAGCTTGATAGTTCTTTCCCTCATATGAGCGATTTCCATTTCTGGTTTCCTCCTTCCTTCGGGTATGTTGAGAATATGTTTCCCCTCTCGCTTTTTCCGCTATTCTGCGATTTTGAAACTTCACCGCCAATTCGAAAAGTTCCTGCAATGTGCTTGGGTTTCTAATTTCAAAGTAGTCTTGGACAGCGGGTAACAATCTTGGTAATATTATTTCAATAATCTCTGCATCGGGTTTTTTTCCATACAGCATATCCGTTAGCTTGATTTTTCGTAAAATAAAGTCCGTCAATTCTGCTGTATCCCGTTGGTAGAAACAATATAGTTCGGCTTCCAGCCGTGCGCGATCTTTCACTATGGGGAAGGCCTTTACTAACGATTTTTTGAAATTGTCAAATATATATGTCGGGCTTCCAAATTCACCTAGTAGAAATTTTCCTATGTTTTTCCACCATAGCGCGGCCTGTCCTCTTAGTGCTGATGTGGCGATGGCAACTTTTTGTCTTTCAGGCACAGGGTAGAGCTGAAAGTGGTTTTCTAGACCTTCTAAAAATACGGACACCGAATTTTTTCCGTCGAAATAGACGTTTGGCTTGATTGACGCTCTCAAAGTCTGGACCAGGTATCCAAATCCTTCTAAGTGACTTGTCATTTCTTGGTGTTGTCCAGCGGCTTCCATCCAGTTTTCGGCCATTTCAGTTCGATAATTGCTCGGGCGCCAATATAACGTTGCGCGCCTCCAACTTGCACGCAACCAAGAGGTGACTGTGAAAACTTGTATAAAAGATAGAGCCTTGTGAAGGGTTTAAGTCCCTTTTTATTCAACGTAATAAAAGTACAATTGCGTGCTCTTGACGCTCACAGACTGTGCCAACTTGGCAATCAAAATAAAAATAATAACCTGAAAAGAAAGTAAAGACAAGTTTCTAACTACGAGGCTCTCTAAAATAACTAACTCACCGCGTTTTACAATACCGCTGCTAATTCAGCAGACTTGAAGCTCACTGGAACGATTACCACTACTTCCCGCCAAGCACATAGGCCGCAACGCGGGGTTCTTCAATTCTCGCTAACTACCTCCGCGCTCGTGCAGTAAGAATATCACACACCGAACTTGTTTCCTCTCTATTTAAATCAGAATACTTCCGCTGATAATTTGAATGCTTGCGCGTTCTACTCAAATTTACATATTCTGGCACTGGCAGTTCCAGGGGAAAGTAAGGCTTGACAGGAAAGATAGTTTAAACTTAAAATAAATGTTAGTTAAAATAAATATAAACCCTACATTTGCCGCTGCCAGAATTTGGAAAACTTGGAAGCAGGTCCTACAAACGACCTGTTGTAAGTTTCTCTAATTCTGAACTAACTGGCGAGAACCTCGTTTACACGAAAAAATCTTATGTAACAATTATATACTAAAATTCTGTTGCTCGTTATAACTTTCTTCTTACAGCAACTTTTCCTGGACTTCATCAATCAATCTTGGTCTTTCCTTCCAGCATCTGGAAGGAATAAGTATCAGTATCTTTCTAAATACATTATAATTTACACTTTCTTGACACAATAAATTTTTGTTTTTAAACGATTCGTTTTTCTTAGTTATTGCTTACTTCACATTCATTCAATTTTTCAAGCATTAATTTAACTTTACCCTGGCTCTCCACCGTGTGTGGTGTCAAACGGGAATATTCGTGTTTTAGTCTTACAACACTTCCCCTAACCACCATGATTTGTTAGAATTCAACGACCAAATAGACACACCTTACTCGACATTCTACAACTCAATGAGCTACTTTAATAGTCTTAAAAATTCAAATGTAGGTGGAGAACCTTACAAAACACATTCATTCTAACTTCCCCCTCATTCATCTTTAAACATGCAGGCTTTCGCTCTAAAGCATGACTTTACAGTTTAATACTTAAATTTTGACTTCATTGCTTTTAAGCATTCACTTTTAGCATCTACAATTTTATGCTTCTAGACTAAATTCTACTTTTACATAACCTTCAAGGATTTACGTACATTTACAAAATTTTAATACATATGCTTTTTACAATTTACCATAAAATGAATAAGAGAAAATAAATTTTTACTTTACTCATTCTTCGCCAAGCTGGCGGCACTGAAAGTAAAATTCTTATTAATACAAGAATACGAAGTTATTTTTATCTTCGGCCAAATTTTGGCTTTAACATAACATAATTAGTCTTTCGACCAACAGAAAATGCTTGTTTTTAGCTTTTACACTTAAAGAAAATAATACTTTTGCCTTAGCTAAATAAAGTAAAACAAAACTAAGTCTCAACCGAGACATATTGACTTTCGTCAAAACATAGAACTTAGTACTTATGCATAACATTTCGGAACAAAAGAGAAAAAAAAAATATAGAAGGTTTTAACTTATCTTTGAGTTTTCGATGCTTGAAACTCCGTCATCCGTTTTTGGCAAAATTGATCCCAAGTTAGAGGTTTCATGGATGTCAATCTTCTCCTTATTGATCTCCGAGTGTCGTCCACGTTGCTTTTTCTTTTGCGTCCTCTACATGCTGGCCTCTTGACGGAGTAATCGTCTGGTTGTTGGCCTTTCCGTTTCTGCCTGGGTCGGCTGGTCTTGACGTCCTCCGGTCTGGAGTCCTTCTTGAATTTCTTCTGTACCTCGTATTTTTGTGCCTCCTGCTGGCGTTTCAGTTTCCGGAACGGCGGCCTTGCTGGCACCTGACTCTGTGGCCGTGTGCGCGTTCTCCTTGATGTGTAATTTCTCCTGCTATCCTTTGTAGGTGGTGTTTTTCTCTTTACCACGGTTTCTTTACCCGGTGCATCTGTATTTTTGTTTTTCTTAAACGCTGGAGTTTGAAAATTATTTTTTCTTTTTGATACCGACGTCCGGGTTGTAGAAGTGCTACGTCTCTCTTCAGTTCTCTGTTTCTTGGGTGGTGGAATAGTTGTTGTAGTCTCTGATTCTTCTACTTTGTTTAGACTTGAGTCCTGCAAGAAACTTTTAAGGATTTCAAAACCATTTGGATTATAGTATTTTTTCACCTGGTCGGGACTTGCTTTACAGATTTCCCCTCTCTCGTTCTTAAGATATAAGACTACTCCTTTGATTTCCTGAATTACATAGGGGCCTTCAAACTTTGGAGCTAGCTTCGCCATAAAATTGTCTGGGGCACTTGATAAAGAGAATTTCCGCTTCAATACTTTATCCCCAACTTTAAAATCTGCTTCACGGCGTTTTCTATCGTAATATAGTTTCTGCCTATTTCTTGCCGTATCCGAGGTTTTAAGCGCCTGATCAATCAACTTTTGCACATCTTTTTGTTTAAACTCCTGCTCTCTTTGTTGCACAAAGAATAATTTATCTAAAGGCGTAATTAATTTTCGGCCTAAGAATAATTCTGCTGGAGTTTTTCCCGTAGTATCATGATGTGCCGTTCTTAAAGCATAAGCTAATTCATTTATGTAGCCATCCCAGCGCTTGTGATGTGTGCTCACGTAACTGCGAATTATTTTTACTATGTTTTTATTAACTCTTTCTGCTATGTTAGCCTGTGGTCTATACGGAACCATTTTGATATGGCGTATGCCAAGTCCATTGCATATGTTTTCAAATATTTGACTAATGAATTGTTTTCCGTTATCGCTAATAACTTTTATCGGTGCACCGTATTTTAAAATGTATCTGTGTAAGAATGCATCTGCGACTGTTTTGGCTGACGCGCGTTTAAGTGGAACAATTTCTATCCATTTTGAAAAATGATCTACTATTACTAAAAGAAAACGATTTTTATTTAACTCGCTCTGGGGGAACGGACCAAGGAGATCTATGCCTAAAATTTCATTCGGAAATGTAGCGCGAATGCTATTTAAGTACCCGGCCGGGCTGTAATTAATATCATTTATTAACTGACATTGATTGCAGGACCTGACATACGCCGTTACTATTTTGTATAATTGCGGGAAATATACCGCCTCGCGTACCCTTTTTATAGTCTTTCTGACCCCTAGGTGGCCCGCTGTTTTTTCTTCGTGCAACTCCTTCAAAATGCTTAATCGAAGCGAGGCTGGGATGACTGGCTTATACTCAAGATTTTCGTTTGTTGTTTTCGTATAAAATAATAAATTATCTATTATTTCATAGTTTTTTGCTCTATTTTTTATCGCATCGATATCTGTATGCTCAAAGCTTTCGGGGTCTTTCAAATAAGCATAGATATTTCCAAATTCAGGATCAGCTTTCAGTTCAGTAATAACCGTATCTCTAGAATCTAAAATTTTTGAAGTCAACACAGCGCATTTAAGTTCATTTCCTTCATCGTCCAGTTTTATACGAGAAAGTGCGTCAGCTACATTGTTTTCCTTAACCCGGTTTATATTTTATTGTGATATTATATTCTTGGAGTTTTAAAGCCCGTCTTATTAACCTGGGCGTTAGGTTTTTTCCCGAGTAAAGTCTACCAACAGCCGCATGATCCGAAAAGACTGTTACTGGCGACTTGCCGAAATAAACTCGAAATTTGTGTACAGCCATTAATACGGCTAATGTTTCTCTTTCTGTAGCTGTATAATTCCTTTGTGTCTGATTCAATGTTTTACTAAAAAATGCCAGCGGATGGTTATTTTGCATAAGAAACGCACCCACCGCATAGTCTGACGCATCTGCTGCAATTTCCAGGTTTTCGTCCCCCTCAAGGAATTTTAAAACAGGGGCATTAATAAGCGCTTCTTTTAATCTTTCAAAAGCTGTGTTAGCTTCCGCTGTCCACGTAAACTTACTCTTTTTTCTTTTGATTACTAAGAGGGGTTCAACAATATTATAGAAATCTTTTATGAAAGATCGATAGTAAGAACATAATCCAAGGAAAGAAGAAAGTTTCTTGGCGGTGTTGGGCGGTGGGAAATTCTTAATAGCTTTTATTTTTGAATCTTGCGTTTCTATACCCTTTTGCGAAATTTTATAACCCAGATATTTAAGTTCTTTAGTTGCGAACTTGCATTTTGAGGCGTTAATTGTAAGACCGGCCTCTTTTAATAATTTAAAAACTTGTTCGAGGTCATTAATGTGTTGTTCCAACGTACTACTCGTTATAATTATATCATCTAGATAAATTAAAGTTGATTTTCCTAGGACAGGCTTTAGAACAATGTCCATAGCTCTCTGGAATGTTGATGGGGCCCCACACAACCCAAAGGGCATGCGTAAAAATGCATAAGTGCCCGATTTTGTTATAAACGCGGGTTTATGTATATCTTCGGGTCTCATAGCTATTTGATAGTAGCCAGACGTTAAGTCCAAAATAGACATATATCTTGTCGATTTGATCTGTCTAATGATCTCGTCTATAACCGGCAAAGGGTAAACTGGAAATTTAGTATTACTATTTAGTTTTCTGCAATCAATAGCAAACCTCCAAGCCCTTTTATCCGAAGGAGGAAACTCGTTCTTTTTCCTACATAGTACGACTGGACTCGCGTACTCACTATTTATGGGCGTTATTATTTTATTCTTTAACATCTCCTGAATATGTTCTTCGATGATTAGGTCTTTTTGTTTATCATAACGATACGGTTTAGTCCTACAAGGTTTTTCGGCATTTAATTGAATCTTGTGAGTTACTATCTGGCAGTTTCCTGGTTTTTCTGAAAACAAATGAGAAAAATTACTCACCACTTGCTGTATTGCTTTACTTTCATGGTCATTCAGATGGCTAAGGTCCACTTCAGGTGTCTCCACAGGTTCCACCACCCTCTGATCCATCTCCAACACCACGGAACTATCTTGAAAATTTAATTTGGCCCTCGCGGCCCTTAAAAAGTCCATACCTAAAATAAGAGAGTGTTGTAGGTCTTTCACCACGAAAATTAATACTTTGAGATTTTCCTCTTTTACCTGTAAGTTTAATGATAATTTCCCGATGCAGTGACATGTTTTTCCTTGCGCCGCTATAATTTCCGTATTTTTGGTTTTAAATAGTCGTATCCTATAAAAATTCTTTTTGAAGAACTTTTCACTCATAAAATTTCCTTCTGCTCCTGTATCGATGAGGGCTTCTACTGGTACATCGCCAACCAGGACTTGTATAATTGGTAGCTGTGAGTTTTTTACGATGACCGTGTTTAAATGTCTATTTGAGGGTTTTTTTAAAACTTCCGGGGTCTGGACCCTCCCTTTCACAGGCCCCTCTAGTCGTTTAAAGCTTTCCTTTCAATCTGTGTCTTCTGGGTACGCGGATGCTTATTTTCAAATTTTCTTTTTGGGCCTTGACCTTCGAGTTTCGATGCGTTAGCTTGATAGTTCTTTCCCTCATATGAGCGATTTCCATTTCTGGTTTCCTCCTTCCTTCGGGTATGTTGAGAATATGTTTCCCCTCTCGCTTTTTCCGCTATTCTGCGATTTTGAAACTTCACCGCCAATTCGAAAAGTTCCTGCAATGTGCTTGGGTTTCTAATTTCAAAGTAGTCTTGGACAGCGGGTAACAGTCTTGGTAATATTATTTCAATAATCTCTGCATCGGGTTTTTTTCCATACAGCATATCCGTTAGCTTGATTTTTCGTAAAATAAAGTCCGTCAATTCTGCTGTATCCCGTTGGTAGAAACAATATAGTTCGGCTTCCAGCCGTGCGCGATCTTTCACTATGGGGAAGGCCTTTACTAACGATTTTTTGAAATTGTCAAATATATATGTCGGGCTTCCAAATTCACCTAGTAGAAATTTTCCTATGTTTTTCCACCATAGCGCGGCCTGTCCTCTTAGTGCTGATGTGGCGATGGCAACTTTTTGTCTTTCAGGCACAGGGTAGAGCTGAAAGTGGTTTTCTAGACCTTCTAAAAATACGGACACCGAATTTTTTCCGTCGAAATAGACGTTTGGCTTGATTGACGCTCTCAAAGTCTGGACCAGGTATCCAAATCCTTCTAAGTGACTTGTCATTTCTTGGTGTTGTCCAGCGGCTTCCATCCAGTTTTCGGCCATTTCAGTTCGATAATTGCTCGGGCGCCAATATAACGTTGCGCGCCTCCAACTTGCACGCAACCAAGAGGTGACTGTGAAAACTTGTATAAAAGATAGAGCCTTGTGAAGGGTTTAAGTCCCTTTTTATTCAACGTAATAAAAGTACAATTGCGTGCTCTTGACGCTCACAGACTGTGCCAACTTGGCAATCAAAATAAAAATAATAACCTGAAAAGAAAGTAAAGACAAGTTTCTAACTACGAGGCTCTCTAAAATAACTAACTCACCGCGTTTTACAATACCGCTGCTAATTCAGCAGACTTGAAGCTCACTGGAACGATTACCACTACTTCCCGCCAAGCACATAGGCCGCAACGCGGGGTTCTTCAATTCTCGCTAACTACCTCCGCGCTCGTGCAGTAAGAATATCACACACCGAACTTGTTTCCTCTCTATTTAAATCAGAATACTTCCGCTGATAATTTGAATGCTTGCGCGTTCTACTCAAATTTACATATTCTGGCACTGGCAGTTCCAGGGGAAAGTAAGGCTTGACAGGAAAGATAGTTTAAACTTAAAATAAATGTTAGTTAAAATAAATATAAACCCTACATTTGCCGCTG
Organism: Stegodyphus dumicola; assembly: GCF_044657685.1. Classification (NCBI taxonomy): domain Eukaryota; kingdom Metazoa; phylum Arthropoda; class Arachnida; order Araneae; family Eresidae; genus Stegodyphus; species Stegodyphus dumicola. The sequence goes on from NC_140775.1 coordinate 107,017,426, forward strand.
CCAGAATTTGGAAAACTTGGAAGCAGGTCCTACAAACGACCTGTTGTAAGTTTCTCTAATTCTGAACTAACTGGCGAGAACCTCGTTTACACAAAAAAATCTTATGTAACAATTATATACTAAAATTCTGTTGCTCGTTATAACTTTCTTCTTACAGCAACTTTTCCTGGACTTCATCAATCAATCTTGGTCTTTCCTTCCAGCATCTGGAAGGAATAAGTATCAGTATCTTTCTAAATACATTATAATTTACACTTTCTTGACACAATAAATTTTTGTTTTTAAACGATTCGTTTTTCTTAGTTATTGCTTACTTCACATTCATTCAATTTTTCAAGCATTAATTTAACTTTACCCTGGCTCTCCACCGTGTGTGGTGTCAAACGGGAATATTCGTGTTTTAGTCTTACAACACTTCCCCTAACCACCATGATTTGTTAGAATTCAACGACCAAATAGACACACCTTACTCGATATTCTACAACTCAATGAGCTACTTTAATAGTCTTAAAAATTCAAATGTAGGTGGAGAACCTTACAAAACACATTCATTCTAACTTCCCCCTCATTCATCTTTAAACATGCAGGCTTTCGCTCTAAAGCATGACTTTACAGTTTAATACTTAAATTTTGACTTCATTGCTTTTAAGCATTCACTTTTAGCATCTACAATTTTATGCTTCTAGACTAAATTCTACTTTTACATAACCTTCAAGGATTTACGTACATTTACAAAATTTTAATACATATGCTTTTTACAATTTACCATAAAATGAATAAGAGAAAATAAATTTTTACTTTACTCATTCTTCGCCAAGCTGGCGGCACTGAAAGTAAAATTCTTATTAATACAAGAATACGAAGTTATTTTTATCTTCGGCCAAATTTTGGCTTTAACATAACATAATTAGTCTTTCGACCAACAGAAAATGCTTGTTTTTAGCTTTTACACTTAAAGAAAATAATACTTTTGCCTTAGCTAAATAAAGTAAAACAAAACTAAGTCTCAACCGAGACATATTGACTTTCGTCAAAACATAGAACTTCGTACTTATGCATAACATTTCGGAACAAAAGAGAAAAAAAATTTATAGAAGGTTTTAACTTATCTTTGAGTTTTCGATGCTTGAAACTCCGTCATCCGTTTTTGGCAAAATTGATCCCAAGTTAGAGGTTTCATGGATGTCAATCTTCTCCTTATTGATCTCCGAGTGTCGTCCACGTTGCTTTTTCTTTTGCGTCCTCTACATGCTGGCCTCTTGACGGAGTAATCGTCTGGTTGTTGGCCTTTCCGTTTCTGCCTGGGTCGGCTGGTCTTGACGTCCTCCGGTCTGGAGTCCTTCTTGAATTTCTTCTGTACCTCGTATTTTTGTGCCTCCTGCTGGCGTTTCAGTTTCCGGAACGGCGGCCTTGCTGGCACCTGACTCTGTGGCCGTGTGCGCGTTCTCCTTGATGTGTAATTTCTCCTGCTATCCTTTGTAGGTGGTGTTTTTCTCTTTACCACGGTTTCTTTACCCGGTGCATCTGTATTTTTGTTTTTCTTAAACGCTGGAGTTTGAAAATTATTTTTTCTTTTTGATACCGACGTCCGGGTTGTAGAAGTGCTACGTCTCTCTTCAGTTCTCTGTTTCTTGGGTGGTGGAATAGTTGTTGTAGTCTCTGATTCTTCTACTTTGTTTAGACTTGAGTCCTGCAAGAAACTTTTAAGGATTTCAAAACCATTTGGATTATAGTATTTTTTCACCTGGTCGGGACTTGCTTTACAGATTTCCCCTCTCTCGTTCTTAAGATATAAGACTACTCCTTTGATTTCCTGAATTACATAGGGGCCTTCAAACTTTGGAGCTAGCTTCGCCATAAAATTGTCTGGGGCACTTGATAAAGAGAATTTCCGCTTCAATACTTTATCCCCAACTTTAAAATCTGCTTCACGGCGTTTTCTATCGTAATATAGTTTCTGCCTATTTCTTGCCGTATCCGAGGTTTTAAGCGCCTGATCAATCAACTTTTGCACATCTTTTTGTTTAAACTCCTGCTCTCTTTGTTGCACAAAGAATAATTTATCTAAAGGCGTAATTAATTTTCGGCCTAAGAATAATTCTGCTGGAGTTTTTCCCGTAGTATCATGATGTGCCGTTCTTAAAGCATAAGCTAATTCATTTATGTAGCCATCCCAGCGCTTGTGATGTGTGCTCACGTAACTGCGAATTATTTTTACTATGTTTTTATTAACTCTTTCTGCTATGTTAGCCTGTGGTCTATACGGAACCATTTTGATATGGCGTATGCCAAGTCCATTGCATATGTTTTCAAATATTTGACTAATGAATTGTTTTCCGTTATCGCTAATAACTTTTATCGGTGCACCGTATTTTAAAATGTATCTGTGTAAGAATGCATCTGCGACTGTTTTGGCTGACGCGCGTTTAAGTGGAACAATTTCTATCCATTTTGAAAAATGATCTACTATTACTAAAAGAAAACGATTTTTATTTAACTCGCTCTGGGGGAACGGACCAAGGAGATCTATGCCTAAAATTTCATTCGGAAATGTAGCGCGAATGCTATTTAAGTACCCGGCCGGGCTGTAATTAATATCATTTATTAACTGACATTGATTGCAGGACCTGACATACGCCGTTACTATTTTGTATAATTGCGGGAAATATACCGCCTCGCGTACCCTTTTTATAGTCTTTCTGACCCCTAGGTGGCCCGCTGTTTTTTCTTCGTGCAACTCCTTCAAAATGCTTAATCGAAGCGAGGCTGGGATGACTGGCTTATACTCAAGATTTTCGTTTGTTGTTTTCGTATAAAATAATAAATTATCTATTATTTCATAGTTTTTTGCTCTATTTTTTATCGCATCGATATCTGTATGCTCAAAGCTTTCGGGGTCTTTCAAATAAGCATAGATATTTCCAAATTCAGGATCAGCTTTCAGTTCAGTAATAACCGTATCTCTAGAATCTAAAATTTTTGAAGTCAACACAGCGCATTTAAGTTCATTTCCTTCATCGTCCAGTTTTATACGAGAAAGTGCGTCAGCTACATTGTTTTCCTTAACCCGGTTTATATTTTATTGTGATATTATATTCTTGGAGTTTTAAAGCCCGTCTTATTAACCTGGGCGTTAGGTTTTTTCCCGAGTAAAGTCTACCAACAGCCGCATGATCCGAAAAGACTGTTACTGGCGACTTGCCGAAATAAACTCGAAATTTGTGTACAGCCATTAATACGGCTAATGTTTCTCTTTCTGTAGCTGTATAATTCCTTTGTGTCTGATTCAATGTTTTACTAAAAAATGCCAGCGGATGGTTATTTTGCATAAGAAACGCACCCACCGCATAGTCTGACGCATCTGCTGCAATTTCCAGGTTTTCGTCCCCCTCAAGGAATTTTAAAACAGGGGCATTAATAAGCGCTTCTTTTAATCTTTCAAAAGCTGTGTTAGCTTCCGCTGTCCACGTAAACTTACTCTTTTTTCTTTTGATTACTAAGAGGGGTTCAACAATATTATAGAAATCTTTTATGAAAGATCGATAGTAAGAACATAATCCAAGGAAAGAAGAAAGTTTCTTGGCGGTGTTGGGCGGTGGGAAATTCTTAATAGCTTTTATTTTTGAATCTTGCGTTTCTATACCCTTTTGCGAAATTTTATAACCCAGATATTTAAGTTCTTTAGTTGCGAACTTGCATTTTGAGGCGTTAATTGTAAGACCGGCCTCTTTTAATAATTTAAAAACTTGTTCGAGGTCATTAATGTGTTGTTCCAACGTACTACTCGTTATAATTATATCATCTAGATAAATTAAAGTTGATTTTCCTAGGACAGGCTTTAGAACAATGTCCATAGCTCTCTGGAATGTTGATGGGGCCCCACACAACCCAAAGGGCATGCGTAAAAATGCATAAGTGCCCGATTTTGTTATAAACGCGGGTTTATGTATATCTTCGGGTCTCATAGCTATTTGATAGTAGCCAGACGTTAAGTCCAAAATAGACATATATCTTGTCGATTTGATCTGTCTAATGATCTCGTCTATAACCGGCAAAGGGTAAACTGGAAATTTAGTAATACTATTTAGTTTTCTGTAATCAATAGCAAACCTCCAAGCCCTTTTATCCGAAGGAGGAAACTCGTTCTTTTTCCTACATAGTACGACTGGACTCGCGTACTCACTATTTATGGGCGTTATTATTTTATTCTTTAACATCTCCTGAATATGTTCTTCGATGATTAGGTCTTTTTGTTTATCATAACGATACGGTTTAGTCCTACAAGGTTTTTCGGCATTTAATTGAATCTTGTGAGTTACTATCTGGCAGTTTCCTGGTTTTTCTGAAAACAAATGAGAAAAATTACTCACCACTTGCTGTATTGCTTTACTTTCATGGTCATTCAGATGGCTAAGGTCCACTTCAGGTGTCTCCACAGGTTCCACCACCCTCTGATCCATCTCCAACACCACGGAACTATCTTGAAAATTTAATTTGGCCCTCGCGGCCCTTAAAAAGTCCATACCTAAAATAAGAGAGTGTTGTAGGTCTTTCACCACGAAAATTAATACTTTGAGATTTTCCTCTTTTACCTGTAAGTTTAATGATAATTTCCCGATGCAGTGACATGTTTTTCCTTGCGCCGCTATAATTTCCGTATTTTTGGTTTTAAATAGTCGTATCCTATAAAAATTCTTTTTGAAGAACTTTTCACTCATAAAATTTCCTTCTGCTCCTGTATCGATGAGGGCTTCTACTGGTACATCGCCAACCAGGACTTGTATAATTGGTAGCTGTGAGTTTTTTACGATGACCGTGTTTAAATGTCTATTTGAGAGTTTTTTTAAAACTTCCGGGGTCTGGACCCTCCCTTTCACAGGCCCCTCTAGTCGTTTAAAGCTTTCCTTTCAATCTGTGTCTTCTGGGTACGCGGATGCTTATTTTCAAATTTTCTTTTTGGGCCTTGACCTTCGAGTTTCGATGCGTTAGCTTGATAGTTCTTTCCTTCATATGAGCGATTTCCATTTCTGGTTTCCTCCTTCCTTCGGGTATGTTGAGAATATGTTTCCCCTCTCGCTTTTTCCGCTATTCTGCGATTTTGAAACTTCACCGCCAATTCGAAAAGTTCCTGCAATGTGCTTGGGTTTCTAATTTCAAAGTAGTCTTGGACAGCGGGTAACAATCTTGGTAATATTATTTCAATAATCTCTGCATCGGGTTTTTTTCCATACAGCATATCCGTTAGCTTGATTTTTCGTAAAATAAAGTCCGTCAATTCTGCTGTATCCCGTTGGTAGAAACAATATAGTTCGGCTTCCAGCCGTGCGCGATCTTTCACTATGGGGAAGGCCTTTACTAACGATTTTTTGAAATTGTCAAATATATATGTCGGGCTTCCAAATTCACCTAGTAGAAATTTTCCTATGTTTTTCCACCATAGCGCGGCCTGTCCTCTTAGTGCTGATGTGGCGATGGCAACTTTTTGTCTTTCAGGCACAGGGTAGAGCTGAAAGTGGTTTTCTAGACCTTCTAAAAATACGGACACCGAATTTTTTCCGTCGAAATAGACGTTTGGCTTGATTGACGCTCTCAAAGTCTGGACCAGGTATCCAAATCCTTCTAAGTGACTTGTCATTTCTTGGTGTTGTCCAGCGGCTTCCATCCAGTTTTCGGCCATTTCAGTTCGATAATTGTTCGGGCGCCAATATAACGTTGCGCGCCTCCAACTTGCACGCAACCAAGAGGTGACTGTGAAAACTTGTATAAAAGATAGAGCCTTGTGAAGGGTTTAAGTCCCTTTTTATTCAACGTAATAAAAGTACAATTGCGTGCTCTTGACGCTCACAGACTGTGCCAACTTGGCAATCAAAATAAAAATAATAACCTGAAAAGAAAGTAAAGACAAGATTCTAACTACGAGGCTCTCTAAAATAACTAACTCACCGCGTTTTACAATACCGCTGCTAATTCAGCAGACTTGAAGCTCACTGGAACGATTACCACTACTTCCCGCCAAGCACATAGGCCGCAACGCGGGGTTCTTCAATTCTCGCTAACTACCTCCGCGCTCGTGCAGTAAGAATATCACACACCGAACTTGTTTCCTCTCTATTTAAATCAGAATACTTCCGCTGATAATTTGAATGCTTGCGCGTTCTACTCAAATTTACATATTCTGGCATTGGCAGTTCCAGGGGAAAGTAAGGCTTGACAGGAAAGATAGTTTAAACTTAAAATAAATGTTAGTTAAAATAAATATAAACCCTACACGGTAAAACGGTAAAAACTCTAAGCAAAAAAATTTATGAACTTAATTTTTGCGTACAAATAACGTAAAATTAAATAAGATTGATAGTACGTGATGCTTTGAAATAAGTAAGGTAAAATTAAACAAGATCTGATAATTTTTTTTTAATTTAATGACCTTTTTCAGGCAGTGATTTTCAAAACTATAATAGCATTAGAAAAATATAATTTATTTGATTATATCATACTGAACTTATTAACATTATAGTGGAATATTTATTTTAGTAATTTATAAAATTCGGAACATAAAAATTTCTGAGTTTAATGAAGGGGGGGAGAAGGTAAAATAAAATCTAGAAGCACTTAGATTTTATATTACGCCCAAAAGGAACCTTTTTTTAACGTTTTATGTGTTACCTATATTTATTGAATATCATGTTCTTCGCCCGTAAACCACATGCATTTGAAAACAGCATATCTTTAGAATTTCCGCAGTGGAGATAAAACTGTTATTTTCCGTACAGTGCTCGCTCTGAACTCGTTCAGTTTGTTAATCAAAAATTCATTAAAGTTTTACAAAATATGAAATAGATTAAAACAAATTCGAAATTCGGCCGTCCAGATGCCCATGTTTGAGTGGAGGATTACATTATTCAAAATTTGATGGCTCTAGATACTGTAGTTCTTGTCACAGTGCGAGAAACATACATGTATTCATGCAGATTCTTCATTATTTAATTTCTTTATATATGAAAATACAGGGCGATAATATTTGGTAACAACAATTTGCAAGGAGACACGGATATTTATAGTAAAACAGCGCAAAATGCCACTTCGAAACTAACAGCCTTTCTAGGCTACCGCCCCCTTGCGCTAATAAATTAAATTAACAGTAAATAAAAAAAATCTTATGCAGAACTAAAACATTTAAAAAATAATCACTATACAATACAAGCAAAATAAATGATTACGGTTAAACATAATTTTAATATTAGAATTAAATGTATAAAAATTTTTAAGGAGTTAAAAGAGTTTATCACTATGATGTATTATGAAATATAATTGAAATAAAATTCCTTTATAGAAATTGTGCTATAATACTCATGTATAATTTTAAAAAAGCGCACAATTTAGAATTTTAAAGAAAACTTTCAAAAATTCGTTTTTAAATATTTTAGTATTTTTTACTTAGTTACACCAATAAAAAGCATACAAATTGCAAGAGAAAATTGATTGTTTGAAATTTTCTATTAGTTCTGATTTAAAATATTATTTACTAAAAGATGTAGTTACAAATTTCCTTACAGCATAGGAAAAGCTAAAAAAATATCCAGTCCTGAAAGCATGGAATAGCTTTATAATTATTTGGAACGTTAATTATGCTTGATAAATATGGTAAATTTTTAAAAATCAATCTCAATTTTAAAAATAAAATTATGTAGAAATTCTAATTTGTGAAATGAGGCGCTACAACCAGCTTTTTCTTGACAATTATACACGCTGCAATAGGCAACCAATGTTAAATTTCTGCAAGTCGTCCCTACTCCTCCGGATGTGATCTAGGTGACAGCCAGCAACGACTCAGACGAGGAAGAAAACCCGTTTGGGTTAGTCTATTTCTTATAAGGTCCATGGGAGAATACATTGTGACGTCACAAGTTTATTCCCGCCCGTTTATGGACGCCACACAGCTCCGCCTTCTCAACTTTGTTGATGCAGCCAAACGCTTTTACCAAATTTTTTATTAAAGGTGAAATAGCTAAAGGTTTATGGTATTGTTTTTAAAATTGCATCTTTTTAACCTTAATCATTTTTATTAATCATTTCTTAATATTTCTTTCTCTTAAAATCGTGTATTATAGTCGTAAATTTATTTCTATTATCCACGATTTCTAGATAAATCAAGATGGCCGCCATTTTTTAAACACGGAATTTCGTCGAAAATCTGGATAGCAACCATTTTTCAAAACAATGTATTTCATGTGCTTTGGCGTCAAAACAAATTCGCCAAACTTTGAAGGTGGGCTATACTGAAGCTGTTCCAATACCGTTAAACATTTTAAGCATGGAATTATTAGTAAAGAAACGTTCGCCTGTTAGAGCTAATTTTACTAAAACTTTTAATGCCTTGAGTAATTTACTAAATCAAGAAAAATCTAATGAGGTAGAAATTAGATCAAATTTTACTAGTTTAAAAAGGATATATGCTCAGCTTTTTAGTTTCGATTCTGAAATAAGTGATTTATTAGCTGCAGATGTTGATGCAGAAAAATATGAGCGCGAGTATTTGATTATTGAAGAATACAATGAGAAGATGGATGATTTGATTATTGAAGAATACAATGAGAAGATGGATGATTTGATTATTGAAGAATACAATAAGAAGATGGAAAGTAGACATTTGTATAAATAGAATTTTAAGCGATCAGTGTAACCCGTTAGTTTGTTTTTTCCCGTTCAAGTTAAAAGGAAACTGAAATTACCGAACATTGAACTCATTAAATTTACCGGTGAAATTAAGGACTGGCTTGCCTTTTGGAGTCAGTTCCAAAGAACTCATGAAGATGAAATTATAGAAAATGAGGATAAATTTCAGTACTTAATACGATGCATGTCGGAAGACACGAGAGCTCGTGATATTGTTAACAGTTATCCGCCAACAGTGAAACTTATAATAAAGTGGTAGAATGCTTAAAATCTCGTTTTGGTCGAGATGAATTACTTATTTGAGTTCTATGTACGAGAACTATTAACGTTAGTCGTAAGAAATGCTACAGGCAATAACCGAAAATTAAACACTGTTAGACTGTATGATAAACTGGAATCCTATTTGAGAGCTCTTGAATCCATTGGTTTGACATCGGATAAATATTCTGCCATGCTTTTCCCTCTCATTGAATCTTGCATAGCGGAGGACATTTTTAAGGCGTGGTTGCGAAATCCGATAGTTAGTACACTGGATGAGTCAGCGAAGAATCCATACAGTGAGAAACTAAAAAGCTTGTTACTGTTTATAAAAACAAAAGTAGAAGGAGAGGGCGAGTTCTCTTAGCGAAATCTGGGTTTTCAAATAAATATGAAAAAGGGAAGAAAAGATGAATAAAGCTCTTTATCAACCGACAGCTGCAGATTTATTTTCAAAAGTTTTCGAAAAGAGAAAACAAAACGTAGCTTGTGTATTTTGTGAAAAGGCGCACGAGATCAGAGATTGTTTTAAGGCTCAAACTCTGAATTTCCAACAAAAACAAGATATTTTAAAGGATAAGAAAGTCTACTTTATATGTTTAAGAGCCGGATATCGGTCAAAATTTTGCAAGACAAATATTAAATGTATTCTTTGTGGAAAAAGACATCTGGTTTTAATGTGTTCAGAGCTGAAAACTAACAAATTAATGAATAATTCTCTTAAATCTGAAGAATACAAACCAAGAGATAACAGCCTGTCAAATCATTGTTACTCTCCTGAAGTTCTACTTCAGACGCTACAGGTTAGATTGAAATCAAGAAATAAAGAAAAACAAGTACGATCGATAGTACTTGTTTTGCTTTATTTACTGGTACTCATCGATAGTGGTTCCCAACATTCATACATATTGAAGACAACTGTAGAAGAGATGGGTATGGAACCAAATGGTAAGAAGTTTTTGATTCACACACTTTTTGGAGGATTAACGACAGAGATGAAGGAGCATCGTCAGTATGAACTTGACATTGAATCCTTAAACAATGCATTTTCCTTTAAGATAGAAGCTCTAAATCAGTCTATTATTTGTGGAAAAATTCCGCGACTAAAGAAAGGAGGATCATGGGAAAAAGAGTTAAAGGAAAAGAAGATATGGCTTAATGATTATGGAGAGAATTTTCCCAATATCGAGATATTGATTGGAGCTCATTTTTGTGGTCATTTGTTTACGGGGAAAACTCATTGTCTTGTGTGTGGTTTTGTCGCATATGAAACGCTTTTGGGCTGGATGATTATGGGGAAAATGTTTGATGAGAATTCTGTTAACACCTCTGCAAACTTAATCACCTTTCTGCTTATAAAAAATGTATCAATTGCTGATCTGTGGAACTTGGATACTCTAGGCATCAGAGATCCTGTTGAAATAAAATCTAAAGAAGAGACACATCAATTAGTTATGCAACAGTTCCAGCGAACGGTGAGAAGGGATAAAGAAGGTCGTTACATCGTGAAGCTGCCTTGGCTAGAAGAACAAAGAAGGAGATTTTGAAGGAAAATAAATTGGTTGCAGAGCGGAGGTGTGCATCAACTGCGGAGAAACTTATTAAGGAAGGCAGATATGCAGATTATGATGCTGTTTTCCAGGACCGGTTAGCGGAGAATATTATTGAAGAACTACCACCTGAGGAAGAAAATAAAATCCCATGCCATTATTTACCCCATCGAGACGTTTTCAAGAAAAATTCCACCACAAGCGTTCGACCTGTTTTCGATGCTTCATGTAGATCCGGTCATTCTGCATCACTTAATGATGTTCTAAAGAAAGGACCAAACCTCTTAGAGAAAATCCTTCCACTGCTACTGAGGTTTCGAGAAAGATCGATTGGCCTTATTTCAGACGTAAGAATTGCTGAAGAAGATCAAGACTATTTGAGATTTTTATGGTGGGAGAATTTTGAGAAAAGAAAATAAAAAATTTATCGTCATAAAAGGGTAGTCTTGGACTCACATGCAGTGCATTTCTCTTAGCTGCAGTCATTAATTTTCATTTGGAGGAATGCCGTGATGATTTTCCAGAAAACGTGCAGAAGTTAAGAAATGCCTTTTATGTGGATAACTGTGTAATATTTGTATCCGATGAAAAGGAATTACCGCAATTTGTACATGAGGCTAAACAAATTCTAGCTTCAGCATGTTTTGACTTACGTGGATGGGAATATACTTCTTTAACAGAAGATAAAAGAGAAAAAGAATATTTCCGTTCTTGGATTATTGTGGGACAGAAATAAAGATGTCCTTTTTTGTAACATAGAAAATGTTTCCTTTAAGAAAGAACCTGTAACAAGAAGAAATATTCTTTCAGCTGCCAACAGTATTTTTGATACCATTGGAATGTTGTGCCCAGTACACAACGGCATCCAAGAGATATCACCGAACAGTGCCGATAAAATGGATATCAATACCCCTGCAAACAACACGAATAATGTGATTTCGGAAAACGAATCGCTGGAATTTTTGTGGAATGTTGATCGTCTCAATCCTACGGATATTAATGTGGTGAAAAAGTTTGTCAACATAAATGTGCAATTAGCTAAAAAGTTAGATCAATTAGATGCGGAAATTAAATTCTATGGCGTGTGTCTTGAAAAGCTACAATCAGCTATACAACGTGATAATGGATTACTTGATACACCTGTGTTTTTATCATCAAATATTATCCAGGAAATACGAAAAAATGTGCAACTGTATCAGGAATATTCTGTTGCTCTTCAAGGTAAGTGCGCATGGCTATGTTATAATTTATATGATACTGCTAAGTATGTACTTGATGAAAATTCTTGTGATATTAATACTAATGTTAGTAAAACTGCTAAGCATGAGAGAAAAAACTCAGCTAAACATGCTGATAAGAATAATGATGGATTCCAAAAAGCTACTAAAACGGCCAAAGGTGTTAGGCTGACTCAGCCCCAGGCCATAAACCCTTGCAAAATAAATTTGCAAATTTATCTGTACAAAATGTTAATTCTAATAATAATATACCGTGTAATGATGTTTGTTATGATCATGTAAATGCTTGCATAGAAAATGTTGCTAATAATGTTAATGATTCTGATTTAAATTTGCCTAACAATAATGCTGCAAATGTAAATATGTCAAATAATAATACAAATATGGATACTACTACTGGTGATGGAAATCCCCAAACAGGAACCCCACATCCGCAGTTTGACACTCAACCCCCCCATAATGGTCAGGCCCAAAGTGGGCACTAAATATTATGACTTTCTTAAAGACCTATCGAGCGAACTACCAGAATGTAAGTTCTTTGGCCGTGTAACAGGTGAATTTCTGAAAGTTGAACCTTCCACCCCTAATGATCATAGAGTACTAAGTGAATTCTTCCTGCAAAATAACATAGAGCATTATGCAGTCAGTCCTAAGAAGAAAAAACCCATGAAAGTCCTCATTAGAGGTCTACCTATAGATGCTGAAATTAGCACATTCACAGAGGCTTTGCGCGAGTTAAATTACAATGTAAACAAAGTTGTTCAACTTACTAGATATCGCACTAAAGCACTAATGCCTCTTTTTTAAGCACAGATATTTTCAGATAAGAATACTGATGAAATTTATAAAGTTAAACATCTCATGTACTTTAATGTCATTATAGAAAAATATGCATCTAAGAACCAGGTGCCACAATGTCACAGTTGCCAGAAGTGGCACCACTCGTCAGAAAATTGCCATGTTGCACCCAGGTGCGTCAAATGCGCCGGTTTTCATAAAACTGGCAATTGTGACAAACCTGGAAGAATTGATAACCCAGTTTGTGTAAATTGCTTTGGGCCACATGTCGCTTACTACAGGGGGTGCCCTAGGTTCCCCACCTACAAAAAGCCTATCAAATCATCTAATGTCAAACCAGGAATTAGTTATGCCCAAGCAATAAAATCTTCAACAAACTCAAGCAATGCCTCTGCCACCAATGTCTCTGCGGATGCGGGTAACACTACTAATCAAAATGTACAAAGTAATGCCATTCATATTACTGCTAATAAGAATACTAGTACTTCTGCAAATGCTAAAAGTCAAGATTTACCTTAGGTAAATCCTAATTCTGCCAAAAATAATAGTACAAATGATATATTTGAATTAATTAAAGTTATGAAAGAAGTTGAAAATATATTTGGATGTAATATCAGCCAAATTATTTATATTTGCAAAAGCAAGCTGCCCGAACTTCGCAAATGTGATAACATTTTAGACAAAATTCAAGTTTTGCATATGATTCTTGAAGAAGTTCACGGGCTAGCGAATAATGTTTAATTATGGATAATGATCTTGTAATTTTAACATGGAACGCTAACGGATTACTCCACAGACTAGAAGAACTCCGTATCTTTGTAAATGAGTATTGCCCTGATATTTTACTCCTAGAAGAACACAAGCTTAGATCACAATTTACTTTTCGGATTGCAAACTTTTGCCTCTACAGATATGACCGTGAGCGTACAGGTATCAGGCATCCAGGAGGAGGATTTATCATCTTCATTAAACGCTCCATCATCCACCACCTTACAACACTGCCACAGCTTTTAGCCGTCGAGGCCATAGCTATCACAGTCACCACACTCACATCACACCCACTCACAGTTATCACTGCCTATGTCCCAAGCAAAAAAAGATCTCAAGCGAATATTGCGCGTGACTTTGAAGCGCTATTCCAACTCAACAGAAAAACAATAATAGGCGGAGACTTCAACGCACACCATTGCGCATGGAACTGCAATCACTCCACATACCTAGGTACTGTAATTTACCGCTTTGCCAATGAGGCAGGAATTACTATTGCAGCTCCAGATTCCCCAACACGCTACAACGACAGATCAGCCAATGTTTTGGATTTCTTCCTTCTCAAAGGCTGATTCCTAAGATCCATCCAAACTCTCAATGAGTTATCCTCTGACCACAACCCGGTAATGATTAAAGTGGGGACCTCTGTCTGTAGCACACAACACAAAAAGGCCTTTATTACAAACTGGGCAGGATATGCCAAAGCCTTAAACAACACCCCACTACACATTCCAAAAGCACACACAGGTGATGAATTAGACGCATTGATTACCAGCTTCACTACTGATCTGATAAATGCTCTTGATGCCAACAGCACTCCTGTCTCTAACAGGAAAAAAGCCACAGACCCTGAACTTGAAAAGCTCATCCAAAAAAGAAATGCTGCCCGCAAGGAATGGCAAAAGTACAGATATCCTGCAGATAAGACTGTATTAAATCGACTAAACCACCAGGTCAGGGCTCTCACACGCCAACACGCACAACGCGACTGGACCAACTATCTCTCTTCCCTTTCAGCGGAGAAAAGCTCCGTCTGGAAGGCGACTGCAAAATTAAAGAGATGCTACACCAACATTCCGCCCTTAAACGGCCAACAACAAATTGCCACCACCGAAATTGAGAAAGCTCAGTCACTAGCTGATCACTATGCTTCTCAATTCTGCACAAACAACATCTCCCACCCTCCAACAGAACACTTGGTTAACAGTACACTAACAGAATTCCTCTCAAAGCCAAGCACCGAACAACATTACTCCTGTCAAACCATCAGAGGTCTACAGCTACATCGAGAAACTACATGCCAACAACAGTCCTGGACTGGACAAAATTTCAAACAAAATGATCAAACGTATGGGGATCCTCATGCTATTAAAACTTGTTGCTGTTATCAACGACATACTTCGCCTGGCCACTATCCTACTCCATGGAAGGCAGCCATCATAACCCCAGTCCCAAAGCCTGGAAAGCCACCTACAGTGCCAGCTTCTTACAGACCCATCAGCCTCCTATCTTTGCTTAGCAAGGTAGCTGAATACATAATTCTACAGAGAACCCTTGCCTATACTGAGCTCAACAACATTATCATCCCACAGCAGCATGGGTTTCGTAAGAAGCACTCTACTGTTCACCAGTTCTACAGAGTCACTGAGATGATATCACAAGGACTCCAAGACCAACAAACTACAGGTGCCATCTTCCTCGATGTAGCTAAAGCCTTTGATAGGGTTTGGCTTGAGGGCCTCATGTACAAAATCAACACTCTGGGTTTCACAGAGTACATCACAACCATCACCTACTCCTATCTTAAGGATAGACACTTTATCGTTCGTGTAAACAATTCACACTCTACCCCACGGGATATCAAGGCTGGCGTCCCGCAAGGGAGCCTCTTTGGGCCCATTTACTATAATATCTACACGAACGATATCCCACAATCACTACACACCATCCCGGCAATGTACGCCGATGACACGGCAATTCTCTCAAAAAAATGCATCTCCTGGCCCGGTTATACAAACACTCTAAACACACATCCATACACTTGAGTCCTGGCTCAACGCCTGAAAGTTAAGATCAACATCGACAAATCTGAGACCATCTGGTTCACCAAAAGGACTACCATCGGCAACGAAGACTGCATTCATATGTATGACGTTCTTGGTCAGTGCATGCCCGATACCTTGGAATGCCCGATACCTAAGCATGCCCGATACCTTGGAATTACGTTGGATAGGCGACTCACCTGGACCCCACACATTACACAGATTATTGCCAAGTTTCGTGCCCGTAAACGAACACTTACTCCCTTAATTGGCCGGAACTCAGTTCTCTCTATTGATAACAAATTGCTCATTCACAAGACCCTTTTGCGTCCCATACTCTCATATGCCTGTTCTGTTTGGGGATACGCCAGTATTACAAATGTTAAGAAACTTCAAACACTTTAAAATATATTACTTAGACAAGCGGCGAACTGTCGATGGTCATCAGAAACTCGGCAGTTTAGCAAGAGCTTGAGATGCCAACGTTACATGCTCATTTTGCTAACCTTGCTGAAAAATTCTACAAAAATATTTCAAATGTCAACAACAGCACTATTACAGTGCTTAATTACGACTACAATACTGAAAGAAATAGAAAACGACCGCTTGCGGTCCTCAGGTATCTCGATCAGTAATTATCTTTTTAATTTATGCATTCACCTAACTCTCACAAATTAAATATATCTATACACTATCTCATATCGATTGTTTTCTGGTGTTGCTGTCTTTGATGCAAATGTTTGACCTGTATATATTGTATATATTTTATTTTACTTTTCACTATGCTATATGTTCAATGTTACTTTATGTTACTAGTATTATGTTAACTTCACACACGAGGACACTCATATTCAGTGAGCTTTAGGCACTTTTTTGTTTTTCCTCTCTCCATTCCAATTGCTTATCATGCGCACTTACCTTCTGCACTGCAGGATTTTTTCCGTTGGACTTTTTTACGTACTCTCCCAGATTTTATCACTGCTCTGAACTTTCATTTGCATCGACATGTACCATAAACTGTTCGAAACTACGAAAATTCGAAAGTCGGAAGCATTACGTCGGGATAGCGACTTCACGCAGGTACCCGTTTTTGCGAAACTCTTCGAGTTTGCCTGAGCCGACCAGCGATGGTACTTACGACGATTTTCCAAGTATTGAAAGATTTTGCGATTAATAGCCTGGATATTACGTTTTTACAATAACTGTAAAAATTCTGAGAATATAATGAAGGGAAAGTTGTCTTTACAAGAAATTTCGTGCCAAATATTTCTCATAAATGGAACATTTCTCTTAAATCTGAAATTTAAAAGGAAGAATGACTTTAAAGAAACTGATTTTGAACTAAAAACTAGATGTGGCAGAAAAATTGTCAAACCTTCTCGTTATAAGTGATTTTTTTTAAGTATATGTTCTGTATTATTATTTAACTTATATTGTGGGTATATTGAGTACTATGTAAATCTATTGAATTGAAAATTTAAATTTTTTATTTGTATTTAATGTTTTGATTTTCATAGACCTTTTTAAGAAAATCAAAAGGTGGGAGTATGTTGTGCGCAGTGGCTACGGTGCGAATAGCTAAAAGGCTATTCACACCATCTACGTTCGCGCATGCGCACAATCAGCCCAGGTACCAGCATTTTATGCCGATTTCCATAAATAAGGCGGTAGCGAGAGCGAAGGTTGTTAACCCTAACTCAGAAATAGAAAGGGTTGTTAATATTTCACCAGCAAGAGAATAATTTGCAAGGAATAATTATCAGTTACAAAGACGAGGTCAGTCTATATGTATAATAATGTTCAGGAAAGGATTAGATAAAATAGGGATTTAGTGATGGTTCTAATTGCAAGCGAGGACGTGGAATTAGTTACAAAATCTTAAATGCATTGACAAAAAGGCTACAGAACTTACTTAAATTGTTTTATTTAACAGAGTAATTTTTATGCAAACTTAGACACTAGTCTTATAGCATATCACTGTCAGAATTTATTATTCAATAAGAAAACTTACTGAAAATAACCAGTATTATATGATTAATTTTTCATTTATATTTAATAATAAATGTATTAATTTTTCTTTAATATTTCATTTCATTTATTTTATCGCTTTTAATTTATTTCATGCCTAAATTTTCTACACAGAAATCCTCTGTCTAATTTGTTTTATCTTTCCTCAGACAAAAATTTTCAAAGAGGAATGAATTAAAGTCTTGATTGTTCAAAACACATCTTTGAAGCTAAATGTATTCTAAGAAGTACAAAAAATGTAAACAAGATTTTGTCCACCCCCAAATCTGTCATTTAAACTATTCCAATCGTTCAGGAAAACCATAAACATTGCGAACATAAAAATCTGCCCTTTTTACTTCGTTGTACGAAGTAAAAAGGAAATATTGTAATCGCGAAACGTTTCAGGCAGCATATTTCAACGAAAATATCCATTTTGACTGCTATCGAATGAAATTTAACGATGTTTTTCGTGATATCTGTAAGTAAGGACAGAATAAAAGACACGTTTCCTCCAAAAAAATTATAAAATTGCTTTAAAATTAATTCTGAAGAGAATTTTTTGTCGCGTCTGTACGAACGTATGTACGTACGTTTACGCACATATCTCGCATAACTCAAAACGAGTAGCCTCAGAACGTTGAAATTTTGTATATAGGACTGCTATAACATGTAGATGTGCAACTCGTATTTTGGTTGCAATCGGCGGCACCAAACGTATATAAATAAAAACTGTAAATACACTTAAAATAGAACATATCCATTGCTACGACTTTGAAAACCTCTATACCACTTTACCACTTGAAGAAATTTATATAAGTTTACTTGCTCTTCCTGATTTATTACCGCAAATTTCTACACTAATAAATACCGAAAAATGGCAACCTTTTCTCTCAAGCGTGCTTTTCTATAATTTTATTCAATTTAACAATAGCATCTTTAAACAAATACAGGGAATTCCTATGGGAGGTAATTTTTCAAGTTCTGTCTGTGAATTATTCCTTTTTACAAAAGAATTAACATTTATCCGTTCACTCAGTAAAGAAGAACATAAATTTTACCAACACATCTATCGATATACATGGACCTTATAAGAGGTAGACTAAACCAGTGGGCGGGGCGCGCGTCACCGACATGTCGGCAAGAAAGAGTAGGGACGATCTGGTTTACTTTAGCACTGAAACCTATGGCGTTTGTATCACATAACGCTTTTAGTTATTAAATGTGATACGTTATATAGTGATGAGATTATAACAGCAACAGTTTTTTTCCAAATAGGATTTAATATATCTCATTAAAGCACTTTTTACTGCATTTCGCGCATTTTTTTCACGCGTAATTCTTGTTCAAACATATTTACTTCGGTAAAACGGTAAAAACTCTAAGCAAAAAAATTTATGAACTTAATTTTTGCGTACAAATAACGTGAAATTAAATAAGATTGATAGTACGTGATGCTTTGAAATAAGTAAGGTAAAATTAAACAAGATCTGATAATTTTTTTAAAATTTAATGACCTTTTTCAGGCAGTGATTTTCAAAACTATAATAGCATTACAAAACTATAATTTATTTGATTATATCATCATGAACTTATTAACATTAAAGTTGCATATTTATTTTAGTAATTTATAAAATTCGGAGCATAAAAGTTTCTGAGTTTAATGAAAGGGGGGGAAGGTAAAATAAAATCTAGAAGCACTTAGATTTTATATTACGCCCAAAAGGAACCTTTTTTTTAACGTTTTGTGTGTTACCTATATTTATTGAATATCATGTTCTTCGCCCGTAAACCACATGCATTTGAAAACAGCATATCTTTAGAATTTCCGCAGTGGAGATAAAACTGTTATTTTCCGTACAGTGCTCGCTCTGAACTCGTTGAGTTTGTTAATCAAAAATTCATTAAAGTTTTACAAAATATGAAATAGATTAAAACAAATTCGAAATTCGGCCGTCCAGATGCCCATGTTCGGGTGGAGGATTACATTATTCAAAATTTGATGGCTCTAGATACTGTCGTTCTTGTCACAGTGCGAGAAACATATATGTATTCATGTAGATTCTTCATTATTTAATTTCTTTATATATGAAAATACAGGGCGATAATATTTGGTAACAACAATTTGCAAGGAGACACGGACATTTATAGTAAAACAGCGGAAAATGCCACTTGGAAACTAACAGCCTTTCTAGGCTACCGCCCCCTTGCGCTAATAAATTAAATTAACAGTAAATAAAAAAAAATCTTTTGCAGAACTAAAACATTTAAAAAATAATCACTATAAAATACAAGCAAAACAAATGATTACGGTTAAACACAATTTTAATATTAGAATTAAATGTATAAAAATTTTTAAGGAGTCAAAAGAATTATCTTTATGATGTATTATGAAATATAATTGAAATAAAATTCCTTTATAGAAATTGTGCTATAATACTCATGTATAATTTTAAAAAAGCGCACAATTTAGAATTTTAAGCGAAACTTTCAAAAATTCGTTTTTAAATATTTTAGTATTTTTTACTTAGTTACACCAATAAAAAGCATACAAATTGCAAGAGAAAATTGCTTGTTTGAAATTTTCTATTAGTTCTGATTTAAAATATTATTTACTAAATGATGTAGTTACAAATTTCCTTACAGCATAGGAAAAGCTAAAAAAATATCCAGTCCTGAGAACATGCAATAGCTTTATAATTATTTGGAACGTTAATTATGCTTGATAAATATGGTAAATTTTTAAAAATCAATCTCAATTTTAAAAATAAAAATATGTAGAAATTCTAATTTGTGAAATGAGGCGCTACAACCAGCTTTTTCTTGACAATTATACACGCTGCAATAGGCAACCAATGTTAAATTTCTGCAAGTTGTCCCTACTCCTCCGGATGTGATCAATGTGACAGCCGGCAAGGCCTCAGACGAGGAAGAAAACCCATTTGGGTTAGTCTATTTCTTATAAGGTCCATGTCGATATATTGATGATGTCATTGCCTTTAATAACTACAACAAAATAAAAGTGGCTAATATCTACCCTACATGCTTAAAACTAAATAATACTAATACGGTGCAACATAATGTAGTCTACCTTGATTTACATATTATTAATTACTATTTATTAAAAGTTTACAACAAAAAAAGAGAATTCAATTTTTGAACACTAAAATTAACCAACTGGAATTCAAATATTTCCAAAAGAGTCATCCTAAACACAATCTATTCACAGCTACTTAGAATAAAAAGAATTTGCAATACAGCAAAACACCTTCAAGAAGAAATACTTTACTTCGTGGCAATCTTGAAAAATAACCTAATTCCACAAAAAATGATTAAAAATACCTTAAAAAAAGCTGGCATTAGCGTTACCAATTTTTAGATTTTTTGAGTTAGATAGTGATATTTTATACTTAAGCCCAATGGGACGGTATAAAGTGGATGGCGGATTCTGAGAATGTAATGTATAAATTACAGGTAATTCTTGTCACTACGTTTTCTTTCCTCCAAAAACTTTTGGCACAATACTTTTAATACTATTGTTTAAATAGTTTTAAATTACTTTGATGGCCAAATCTAATCCTCTTAAGAAACGGGCCTTTTTCGTTTCGTCAAGCTTGATCGCCCTCTAGCATGAAGAATTACGACTTTTATTAACAAATGACTGTTTTTCCATTTTTCTCTTACTATTGTGGCCATGTTAAGTAATTTTAGCTGAATTGCCCATTTTCACTTTTTGCTGCAATTCTTCTTAAAACAACTTGACTGACGCCATTTTGAACTTTTTCCACGTCTTTCCGAGTCTTTCGACCCCCTTCAACTTTTGGGCGGGTTCCCGCCAACGACAGTCTTTTTACATTGGCTGTTGCCCAGTGACTTCGTTTCCCCCTTCTTACGTCACACGACAAGTTGGAGAGCGTTGAAAAGCACGGAGGGGAATTACAACCCCTTTTTGTTTTTGGCTCCACGATTGAGAAGATAGCATAACCACAGGTCTGTTTTTTATGTTTCTTTTATAAAATTTTTTCTTGGTCTTAACAAGACCCACGCTGTTATGTTTCATTTAAATTTAATTTCAGATTCATTTATAAAGTTTTAATTCTTTAAGCTTGCAGGTCCAGCCCGTACGTTATTGTATATTTTGACTAATAACAGACCGCTATTTATTATTATTATTATTATTGCTGTACATCGGAGTTGCATTTATATTTTTTACACTTTAATGTGTCAATTTGTGCGGACGCGTCGGGAAATTGGAACAGAGAGTTGAGACTTTAAAAAAAAAAAAAAAAAAAAGGGGGGGGGACAGTTTATCTAATTAACTAAAAAATTTTCGTAACGCAAAGTTTCAATTGTCTGTTTCGGGGAAACGCGTAATTGAGTTAGCTTGGTTCGACGTTCAACCAAAATTTCCCTTTAAAAGGCAGGGTGGACCTCAAATTGAGCTAATTTACCATTTTCCGCTTTTTAATATTTATATGTTTTAACTTGTTCTATTGATTGGTTTTTTACTATGTTTTATATTTTGCCTTTAACTTGTTTCCAACGATAAGTATTTTACTGTGTTTTATAATTTACATTTTCTTTCACACGTAGCCTAATATTTCACCTCATTCAATGTCATTTTTTTAAAAAACTATGTTGAAATTTTTCTTGGAGTCACAGCTCCTGGTAACTTTTTGGCGAGCTAACTACAATTTCTCTTCTCATTTTCTTAATTTTGCAGCATATTGCGCAAAAGATTTTGACCAAAATGGGTCTTTTTAATATTGTACTTACAACATAGTTTATAATATATTTATATATATATCCACTCTGTTAACCGGCTCAGTGATCTCAGTTTCTTTACTCTTATATGTTTGTAAATTGTACATTTTTTGCTTTAAAAATGATTGAATTATGTTGTTTTTATCTTCCGGTTAAGGTTTTTATGCCTTTAGTAAACCTGTATGCAATATTTTTAGAATTATCAACAATTTTAAAGTTATTTAAGTGCCACTAAGCCTTTTTTTATGGCGGCCATTGATTGTTTACATTTGAAACTGCAGAATAGTGGATTTTTTGCCAATCTAGAGAAACTTAGCTTCGCAACAACAAAGAAAACGCCTTCATTTACTATTGGCAATTAAATCATGCTTAACCCTTTCTGGAATTTTTTCGAGGAAATAAGTGTTTAAGATTTACTTCGTAATTTTTAATATAGATATTTTGAGTTTTTATGTATTTTTGCCTTCTCGCGAAGTGAGAACTGAATTAATTGAATGAGAAATACTCAATCGTCTGCGAAAAACTGTTTCTTTTTTGTTTTATTTGCTTAATTTCTTTTATACACCATTCTAGCTTTATTATAGTATTTGAATAGAACATGTGGCAACGATGCTCAATCGTCTGTGAAAAACTGTTTCTTTTTTGTTTTATTTGCTTAATTCTTTTATATATTTGCTTAATTCTTAAATTCTTTTATACATCATTCTAGCTTTATTATAGTATTTGAACAGAACATGTGGCAACGATTAGATAATTCTTTAAACGATATAAATTTTGTGCACTCTGAGTTATAATATGAACGAAATATAATACCGTTAAGTGAACCTAGCGCCAGAGTGTCGCTATGTTAAACAAATAGAGTGAATTTTAAAGAATGCGTTTATTCTATTGTGGTTTATGCGCTGTCGGCGAAGTAGATTTAATTCAATCCAATAAGTTTAAATGAAATGCAAGAGAAAATGCGTATAATTTAATATTCCGTACAAGGAAGTCATGTGGTGTACACATCAGATTTTTTTATATATAATAAATGTGTTCCTTCTTTTTATATATCTAAGAAAAGGAATCCATTTTCCTTTCTAGTCTTTTGAAAGTCACCAACGTGTAAAAGGTGATAAACTACGCCAAGGTAGTAACCCGCTGTGATACTTCTTTGGCAATATGAAGCAACTCCGATGATAGAACACAGCAAAAACTTTACTTTGCACTCAAAATGGTGACATACGAAAAAAAGAAAAAAAAAAAAAAAAAAAAAAAAAACCCGAATTCTAACATTTTAAAATAAAATACATTCTTTGTGCGAGAGTCGCACGTGGCACTCGAACCTTGTTTCAAACATTGCCATTCACATATACCTTAATGTTCACCTAATTAAATTATTTATTTTAAACTACAAGATTTTAATAATATTTAAAACTGTTAAAACCTCTCCACCAACGGAGAAACTTTTACCGAAGGCAAAAGTTCTAAAATTCGAAAGTTTATAAGTTCTTCTTGCTCAATTGCTTAAAGAGAAAAGGTAACTTTTCTCATAAGTTTCCAAATTTTAGGCTAAAAATTTTAAGTTTTAAACAAATACTTTTACACCACATTTAAATAGAAAGAAAAAAAAAAAAAAAAAACAAAAAAAAAATGGATAACGTTCAAATACATCAGTTGATCATACATTAAATAATAAAATAAATTCTAAACAAGGTTACATACAGTAAGAGTTATTATATTACTTAATTCTACTGAGAACATTTACTTGTGCAAAGATCCTTTGCGATGAATTACCTTAAAATTATAAGGTTGTAATGAGAGTGCCCAGCGCATCAATCTAGAGTTACATTTGGCGTTGGATTGTAGCCAGACCAAAGGGTTATGATCAGTTTGAATCAAGAATTTTTGCTGACCATCCAGATAAAAATTCAGTTTCTTGATAGCGTAGATGATAGCAGCGCACTTCTTTACAGTAGTACAATAATTCTTTTCAAATTTAGTAAATTTTTTGCTTATATACAAGATAGGATGTTCATGTAGTTCATCATCTAATTGATATAGTACTATACCCATGCCATTGTCTGAGGCATCGGTTTGTATAATAAACCTTTTATCAAAGTCGGGAGCATTCAGAATTGGTTTCTTCCATAGCAACTCTTTTAAATTCTTAAAAGCTTTGTCACATATTTCAGACCATTGTATATTTCCTTTTTTTTGTTACCCCTTTCAAAGCGTCCGTGAGGAGTGAAGCAATTTCCGAAAATCTCGGTATGTACTGGCGATAACACCTACTAGTACTAAGAAACACATACTTCTGTTTTGGTTTTAGGTTTAGGATACTCCTTTACAGACAGGATCTTTACTTCATCCGGGGTTCGTTGTCCTTGTCCCACAACATGGCCTAGGTATCTCACTTGATTTTGTGCAAATTTACATTTTGATGGTTTCAGTCGTAAGTTTGCTTTATGTATTCTCTCTAGAACAGAAGTTAAGTTTTTAAGGTGCTCTTCCCAGTTTTCTGAGTAAATGGCCATTTTTTAATCCAAAGGGTAAACGTAGAGGTCTGAAACTTCCAAAACTAGTTACAAATTTTGCATAACTTTGGGCTCTTTCTGTTAACGGAATTTGCCAGTAGCCTCTAGATAAATCTAATAGGGTAATATATTTTGCTTTTGCTACAGTTTCGATACATTCTTCAATATTAGGCAAATGATAGTATTCAGTTTTAGTAACAGCATTCAGTTTACGATAATCAATACAAGGCCAAGGATCCTTTGATGAAGATTCTATCAAAATCATGGGAGATGTATAGTTCGATTCTCCCGGCTCTATAATTTTAAGATCGAGCATTTTCTGGATTTCCTTTTTGAGAATTTCAGTCTGTCGGGGTGACAGTCTGTATAGCTTTATTTGTATTGGTTCGTTATTTAATAGCTCAATATCATGACAAACTAAGTTTGTTAGTCCAGGATTATTTGAAAAACAACCAGAATATTTCCATAAAACCTTTCGTAAATCTTCTATTTGCTCGGGTTTCAACCTTTTCTCGAGTTCATTCTCCTCTATGATGTCCGAGAAATTTAATATACTTGGACTGGAAGGTAAATGAGGAATGTCCACTTCTAAGTCTCCTTCCACTTCAGTTATCATATTAATCATTTCTGGTCTTTTGTAATATGGTTTAAGCATGTTAATGTGATCTACTTGATTTGACTCATTTTGTTCCTCGAAATTTACAATATAATCGGTTTCTGAAATTTTCTGCTCTATTTTTCCAGGTCCTTTCCATTGTACTTCTAGGGCCCTATTCACGACAAGGAGCGTAAATAACGATCTTCTCTTAACGGACGACCGCTAAATTTCACGGCTCCAGTAACCGTAAGGACTGTTGGTTAAATTGGCATTCGTGACAACGACCGTCGGAGGAATCCTTACGGTAAGCAACCTTCGTTCGAGAGTTGGGAAACTTCGTTAAAATAAGCCAATCATATTACAGCTACTAGAGACACAGGTTGACTCATCAGCCATGTTCAAGCGTGGGCCTCGTATTGTACCCACGCTTTAGGGTTGTATTTCAGGTTTGGGGTGCCATTTTTGGCACTTTAGCGGTGTTCGCTAAAACGTTATTATTTAAAACCCCTTAACTGCCGCGGGCGTATATATACGCCTTGCTCAGCCGATGCGTTAACTGCCCCAGATGCGCCCAGATGCGCAAACTTTGCGAATAATTTTAGGTGTAGCAGCGCAAAGCAAATGATAGCAGTTTGGAAGGACGTATATATACGCCTGGGGCAGTTAACGCATCGTCTGAGCAAGGCGTATATATACGCCCGCGGCAGTTAAGGGGTTAACATTCTAGGGTATCCAAGCTTCCGATTTTTTGCATTCATATAAAGATGTGTGGCTTTTGTCCCCTTTCTTTTCTCTGCAGTTCAGCTTCTTTCTTGTATTTTTTTTAAAACTGCCAAATTTCTCATATGATTTAAGTTATTTTGAAAGTTTCTAAAACATTTTCATATATTATATTTCACATTTGTATATTAGTTAAAAATACTTTCTTTATTGAATTTTCAATTTTTACTTGTAAATACATGCATAATGTTAAGCATCTCAAAATCTATTTTTGACAATAAATTCCTCGCAGCTGTATGCTTAAATTTTTATGAGGTTGTACTGGATTTATAATCATACTTTCATAGTTATTTAACTTTTTTCCTTTTAGAATTCAAGGTAATTTCATGTGTCATATAAAAATTAGACGTCTCTCAGTGCTCTATTTGTATGATAATTCTTAATTTCTGAGCTATGGCATTTCAGTACTGATGGAGTTAAGCATATTACATTTATTTACATTACATGTTAAACTATTTAGAGGCCATTAAAGCTGTGGGTACAAATTGGTATAAATACAACTTCAGTAATTTTTAAGTTTCAAAAGCTTTCCTGAATCAACAGATAATTTTCTAAAATTGTCAATAAATTTTTACATGATGAATACATAAGTGCATGCTGGCGCTTTAATATATCTAGCAAGTTCACAGTTTAAACTTCTGAAAAAAATTAATAGCATGTCTGCATATAAAGCATGTTTTTTATTTTAAATATGCTATTTGAAGTTTGCTTACATGGAATCTAACATCTATTATTGTAGCAAACTGGTTAAAAATGTTATTTTGCATGTGTTTCCAGAAAAGGCTTTATGATTTTAAATACTGGTTCAAGACATGCACCTTTAAATTATAATGCTCAGATTGAAGTGCAAAATGCTGTAAAAAATACTTCAGTTTTCTGATGGCAAAAAAATAAATTTTTGTATAGATTTAGTAGAGTAAAAATTCCACATGAAAAATATTTTTTCACCCTTGTTTACGTAAAACGAAATTAAAAAATAATACGTACATAAATAAATAAAAATAATACTTTTACATACGGAATTTGCAGATATTATTTACTAATCAATTATTTGTTATTGATAGCTACTTTTTATAACACATAGAAAAAATACTGATAAATTTGTAAGAATTTACATGCATTAAATGATGAAAAAAAACATACATATGCTGTTAATATTACACTTATCTGAATATTTAATGATAATTCCATAACCTATATAAGATTCAATCTATACCACTGCAAGGGCAATGCTTAAATCCCAGTTCTTCTTATTAGTTAATTTCCATATGTAAAAAGATAAAAATATCATTTAGCTACAGATCTCTAGATTATGGCCTCTTGTAACAAGCATATGCAAAACACAGATAGTGAAAATAATGCAAAAACAGAACTTTTTTCACTTTTTTTCCCCCTTAATGTAGTGCAATTCATTCCATTATATTGAAACCTTATTAAAATACAGCAGTAATTTGATATGTTTTTCTATTATAAATCAACAGCTTTATATAGAATGATTTTACTTCTTATTTAAATGAATGTATATGGAAATATCAAAATAAATGAAAAAAAATGTTCTGAATAAATCTTAGCCAACACTGCTAAGATATTCTTATTTTTAATAAAATGTTAAGGTATATCATTTTAGTTTAGTTCTTTTTCTATTAAAGCAGCTAACCTAAAACATATATCTCATTTATTTGTTAAAAATATAGCTTAAGTAAGTTTTATGTGCATACTGAGTAGGCAGAAAAAATAGCCTTGATTTAAAACCTGTTTTAAAGCAACAAGTAAATAAAATACACTGGTTCTATTAGCATGTCAAAAAAATACTGATATGTACTCTAAAAAAAATCCCAAGTATCACATTTTGATATATACTACACTCTTACAAAAAAAGAAATATCACATTAGGAATATATACTCTTTCATGTATTTGATAACAAAGAAGAGTAAAATGTATGCAACATCACATTGTGAAAAATCCTGCAAGTCATTACAATAATAAGGTAAAAATCAGTTGATCATTCTTTCACAGTAGCACTAAGTTTTCCAATCAAAATTATGAATATGCCAAAACAAATTCACGATCGGTGCCCAAATTTAAGGTCACACAAAAGTAAATTTGATTTAGCTGAACATGAGATCTTCCACGACAAATTTATGAACAAATTGATTTTCTTTAAAATGTACTTGCAAATTTAACAAAAGCATGCATGAAATTTAACATTAAAATCTAAAGCACTATAGTATTTAAGAACAGTTACATGTATTAAATGAATTTAATCACACGTTTAAGAATGCAATTTTCTGATAAATTTTAATTTTTATACGAAAATAGGATTAATTTTGTAAAGCTACTTAAAACATATTTCCTGTTTCAGGGTCAGACCTGTCCTTACTTTAACAGCCGTCTCGTCAATTTAACGGTCAAATTTAACGCTAGCTTTGATGAGAATACCAATACTTGCGATTTAACTACTTGTGACGTCAGAGTACCACGTGATTCCGTAAATCTCACTTAATGCTGTGGTTAAAAATGTCATGAATCGGGCCCCTAGTTTACTTTGACGATTCGTTGATAAAACAGGAACTAAATCTCCTCTAGCAAATTCTCTTTTCACTGCGTTTCGATCGTATCATGTTTTCCTCCGTTGTTAAGCTTCTTTCATGTTTTCCACGGCAAGTTCTTGGCATTTCTTCATTCGATTAATAAGTTCGAAAACGTAACTGACAACATTATTACTTTTTTCAATCGGTTCTAGCCACTGCTCATAAAGTAAAGTGACTGGCGTTCGTAGGTTTTTGACATGAACTAATTCTGCTGGTGTAAAACCAGTGCTTTCGTGTGTGACTGTTCTGAGAGCAAAAAGAACTAATAGTAGATAATTCTCCCAATCAGAAGTCGCTCCTATACATACGTTTCTTAACACCCTTTTTAGCGTTCTATGGAATCGCTCAACGGGATTACTCTAAGGATGATATACAGAGCTTCTTACATGTTTAACTTTGCCCATGTGCACATCGATCTATTTTCACTTAAAAAACATCCCAGAGTTGCACAAAGACGGCATCGCGCACAACCTCGGCATTTCGCTCAACATTGGCTTTGCCCATGTACACATCGATCTATTTTCACTTAAGAAAATCAGAGAATTGCACAAAATCGGCATCGCGCACAACCTCGGCGTTGCGCACTGCATTGGCTTTACCCATGTACACAACGATCTATTTTCACTTAGAAAAAGCATCGGAGAATTGCACAAACTCGGCATTGCGCACTGCATTGGCTTTGCCCATGTACCTATAGATCTATTTTTACTTAAAAAACATAAAAGAATTGCACAACCTCAGCTTTTGTAATCTTCTAGGATCGAGCCACAAAGAAATACAAAATATTAAAAATAAGCAACTTTAAAACGAACCATACAAGAAAATTTTTTTCACTTACCCTTTTGAGGAAAAATGTAAAATCTTTTTGAGGAGGTTTATATATGTATATTGAATTTATCTCAACTGGAAACCCTTTTGAATCCCCCCTCATCTTTAAATAAATTTACTAACGTTTTATACTCCGTTTCCGTAATATATGCCGAAAAAAGGCAAAAACACACAGGGGGAAAAATACTCGATTAAAAAAAGAACCACCACATAAGAACATTCAAACAGCAACAGAATTAGCTGCTCAAATTAACAAGTAAAAATTAAAAAAAAAAAAAAAAAAAAATAAAACTTTCAGATTTTACATTACGCCCAAAGGGGTGTTTTTTTAACGTTTTGTGTGTTACATTTCTTTATCAAATATAATGTTCTTTACACTTAAACCATAAAATTCAGTTCAACAACAATATCGCAAAATAATTTTAAAATGAGCATATCTTTAGAATTTCCAATACACATTTTTGCGCTTTGCACATAATTTTTTTTTTTTTTTTTTTTTTTTTCCCCACGTACTGTGTTGCCGTTGTTCGCTTTGAAATCTTTGAGTTTGTTAATCAAAAATTCGTTCAAATTTTACAAAATATCAATCAGATAATAATAATATAAAAAAAAAAAAAAAAAAAAATCCAAATTCCAAGTTTGGGCTTCCAGATGCCCATATTAGTTTGGAAACGTATGTTATTCAAAATTTGATGGCTCTAGGTACCGTTGTTTTATCACAATGCGAGAAACATTTATGCAGATTTTTCAATATTTAATTTCTTTAAATATAACACAGGGCGATAACATCTAGTGGCAACAGAATAACAACACAGCTTCAAAACATCGGGTTAGCCATGTTGGCGCGTTTATTGCCCATTGAAAAATAATCGCCAAGCAGTGGGCTAAACCGCATTTCAACCGTTCTTAACTAGATTTTCTTTTTATCAGTTATTATTTATTTCCGCTTTAAAAACACATTTATATTTGACAAAAATTCATCTCCGCTAAAAATTTTTTGTATAGTGCTTCATATATTAATATGGCAACGAATTCAAAATGTTTTAAAAACAGTTCTTTAATCTTTAGTTTGTAATAGATGCAACCAAATCGTACAGAGAAAAAATATTGCTGTTAAAAAAAATTCTCCATCTTTATTCTCCATTAAAAAAATTTTCTAAATAGCAAAATTATTTCTATTTCATTGAGAAATCTACTTTTAATCCTGATATAACAGAGAAATGTAACATAAGCATTTTGGAAGCTTTTAAATATAAGCTAAAGGTTTGCTATACAATTTTATGTAAGTTCCAGATCTTTTAAATCGATAATCCGATTGATAACCAAAATTTTGGGAAGTCAGAGACTTAAATTGAACACACAATATTCTTGAAATATTAATTAATTAAAATTGTCAATTGTCAAATATCAATCAATAATAATTGTAAAAATTGTCAAATATCAATCAATAATTGTCAAATTGTCAAATATCAATTATTAATAAAAATTGTTAAATTGTCGCTTGAAATATCAATTCGTTGTTCTTTTTTCATTTATGGGTACACTGGAATGGAAAAACTTAAATACCAACGTCTAAGGGAAATTTACCAACAGAGACGGTTAAAGTAGCGGTTAGCTACTAATTGCCGCCTAGCCATTGACTCGATTTCGATTTCAGTTAGATGAAAAAGTGGTGCTACTTTGGTAGACGGCTGGACGGATTTTTTACGATTTACTTTGGCACAATTGTTGGCGCGATTTTAACAATCGTCAGCTATCTTAAAAAACACTGTTTTTACGTATTTTGCCCATAGTAAAGCATTCGAAACTTAAAAAAAAAAAAAAAAAAAAAAAAAAAAAAAAAAAATTATTAAAATATTGTTAAAAATAATGGATTAGATTTTTGTTGAAAACGACGTTTTTTAAGATGGCAGGCAAATGTAATTAAATACATTTACTACGAGGATAAAATACTAAGAGTTAAATTATTACTTTCATATAGAAATGAAATAGAATAAAAACAACACTATAAAAACATTGCGCCAACGTTTAATTGGATTAAAATATTACTTAAACTGAATATCGAATTAAAAACCATCATACCAACGTTTAAAAGAATTAAAATATTATTTAAATTCAAATACTTTAAAATAAGTAAATAAGAACGCTTCGTATACTAGAGCTAAAATGACAATAATTAGAAGTTTACTGCCGGTAAAAAAGGAGGAATGTTTAATACTTTTTTTACCGTTACAGCGGTTATTTCTTCCACCGTGAACCACAATACCATATACGCCGTCCTCAGAATCGGCTCTTTTAACGATCTTCATCTGTGATCCACATTTCTTGCTCTTCATTGAAGAAGCAATTAACGAGATGTCCTTCAAAAATTTAAAATAAATTTCCTCTGACCCTTGTAGCAATTTATAAATAAATCTTTGATTAGGAAAACCAGGTTGGCCAAAATAAAGTCTCAAAGGACAAATTTTGATTCCGATACCAATAATTCTTGGTACTTAACAATAACAACATTAATCTTTGAAAGGGACATACCCGTTTTCTATGAAATGTAAGGAATTCGAAGAGATGAATAATAAAATTTCAAAATGGCGCGGTAATGCACAAATATTCAGTAACCAATCACGGAGCTGAGTACAGCTCGTTAATGCACAAATATTCTGTAACCAATCACGGAGCTGAGTACAGCTCGTTAATGCACAAATATTCTGTAACCAATCAGGGAGCTGATTACATCACGCATAGAATTAAAATTACTTAAATAATCATACATAATAATATCTTTTTTTAATGCAAAATTACATTGTATTTTAATATTTAACAGCCATAAATAATGTTTGAAACATTAGATTAAATTTATAGATATTAAAGCCAATTACTTTTAAAGTAATGTGACGTCATTCATTACATCATCCACAACATAAAATTACATAAAATATCATAAACAATAAAATTTTTATTTCAAATAAAAATGCAAAATTAAATTGATTTTTAATATTTAGAAGCCATATACATAATATTTAAAACACGGAATTTATGCATAATAAAACGCATTATTTTTTAAATAAAATGACAACAAAGTATCGGTTACCATAAATAACTTGTCTGGCAATGGGTTTACCATAAGTGGTATCGCTCGCCAAAAACAAATCTCCAAAATCCGTGCAACCGTCTACCAAAGTAACACCATTGAAAATACCAAAGAAAATGGGTCACGGATCCAACTTAATTCTTTATTTGGAAATGTTTCAAAAAGTTTTCTGTCAATTTTATCATATGTTGTTTTAAATAAGAAATCTTTATTATTTTCTTTAGTAAATTCTGAAAAACATGTTTCTATCGCCTTTGTTCAGTTTTCCTTGCCAAAGTATTAACTTAGTTTTAAAAGCTTCAGTATTGATGCTCAGTAATAAAACGTTTGTAATTTCTGACTAGACATAAATTCAGATCGTTAAGTTTTTCGAAAATGTCTACCATGTAACTGAATTTTCCTAACCAATCATTCTTAATGAATGAACTTGCTGATGTATGTTTCTTTTCTTCCAAAAATATGTATATTTCTTCGATCGAAAATATGTCGCAGTATTTTCCTGTGTGAGAGCCAACTGACTTCGGTAATAATGCCTCATGCACAGATTTTATCTAATTACAGAGTATTAAAAAGAGACGACTGTTTAGGCTTTTGCCTTTTATTGTAATTAAAATTTTAACCCTGCAATATCTTGTGCAATTCTTCATCAATGTCTTTTGCAACAAGAGCCAGTCTCTGTGTAATACAATGGTTGAATACTATATGGGGAGCAATTTTTATTATTAACCCTCTTAGTCTTCTATTATTATCTGTTAATGCTGCAGCATCATCAGTGCAAACTGCAACACAATGTGTCCCAGTAAGATTATTTGTTTCAAAATATCTGTTAATTTCAAATATTTTCTTTCCAGTTGTTTTTCCTTCAAAAATTTTACAATACAAAAAATATTCTACTCCGTCGTCTTCAAAAATTTATCTTAGATAAACAATGAATTGAGACATTTTAGTAATGTCGGTAGTTTCATTTAGTTGTATCGCAAAGACAGAATTTTGTATTCTATAGTGATGCGTGATGTGACAGAAATTTGGCAAGAAATGTTATCTCTTGATAATGCTATTGTTTTTCAATCCATTACTATATTTTTCTCCATGCATAATTGATTTCATTTTAATTGCTGAAGGAAGAATTAGCAATTCTCCAATTTCGAGGTTTTTAATTTTCGCAATTAAATATGAAACTTTTAAGGATGCCCATAAAGCCTTCTCAGGAACTGTTGTATATTTTTTCAAAAACAAATTTTAATTTTTCATGCCCTCAGCTCATTCCTTAAAAATTTGGGCCATTTAACCATCATGAACAAAATTGTAACTAAAACAAAATTGTTTTTATTATCCTCCGAATACGCTATTGAATTTTTCCATACTCAGGAAATTTTATGTGCTCACTTGACAATAAATTTAATTACAAATAAGAAACATAGTTTATAAAAGATGCGTATTACAATTACAAATTGCGTGCTAGACTTTACCATGATAGCCGAAAAAACTACGCCATCTTAGCTGCACGTACGCAATAGCTTTCAAATTCGATTCCAGCTGTTTGGACATGATCAAGCATAACACACAAATCAAGTGGAAAACAGTAAAATCAAAATTAAAACATGGACGCGTGTAATTTAAAATTCCTGGCAGATGTTAAAAAACATCCAAAATTCTCTTCAAATGTTGTATATCTTTTATTGTCAAATAAATTTCTTTGAATTTATCGACACTCCAATTTTGTTCATGCCCATATTCGGGTAGAGAAGTTCGTTATTCAAAATTTGATGTCTCTAGGTACTGTTGTTTTATCACAATGCGAGAAACACACATACATTTATGCAGACTCTTCGTTATTTACTTCCTTTAACTATAATACAGGGCTCTAATATTTGGTGGCAACAATTTAAAAAGTGATTTGCCATTTATAGTGAATCAATGCAAAATGCCAAAACGAAATTAATAGCCCTTCTGGGCAAATTGTCCCTTTGGACTAAGAAAAGATTAGACGCTTTCTAACGCTGAAGTCACTGAAGAAGTGGCTGGAACGAAGATACAGAGAGAGTGGGAAAGAAGCTGCTTTTGAGGGCTTTGATTCAGCGACTTCCTAAAAGAATAAATTTCATAGCCTAGTAATTTATATTATGATTGCAAGAATAACTCAACGCAGTAGAATTCTGATTGCTAGAAAATCGAAGATAGCAATGTGACCTTCAGGCAGGTAGAACACGCTTTGATTTCACTCTCTAAAAACTTGTAAACTCCTGTAAATACTTCCTTCCTTCTACCTAATTTGAACATCGTGTGTGCTGGAAATTTGCATTCTCATAGGGAAATGAAATGAGAATTGAAAAGAAAGGTATTTTAACTTAAAAGAACTGGTTAGAAAATTAAACGATACTTTACAACGTAATTATACGAAGCAACAGGAAATAATTTATAGCGATATAATTTTTAGCACAAGGAATTTTTTGTTTGTTCTAATTTTTGGGAATGGTAACAGAATTTGTTTGTTTACAGACAAAAAAAAGTTAGGCGTAGTGTGTTAGCGTCGAACTCCTCCCTTGGGCGGTAACTAAAATCACAGCACTAAACTAAAAATTCGAAGGTATGCACAAGTAGTAGAATTAAGCTGCGGGGCTTAGATATTCCTATTTCTTAAACCCGCGTCGAAACTAGTGGCAGCAAGTAAATTCATTTATGCCACGTAAACCGGCAGTACCTCCGGGAGTTCAAGCTCACGCAACAGAGGTGACGGCAATATCCTAACTCTCTCTAATTTTCCTACTGAACCTCGGTTTATCAGTTCTTTCTTCACAAGGTATAATTTGCATTCCTTCATGCTCGCTACCAAATTTAAATATTCTGGCATTGACAATTAGGGGAATGAAAGCTTACAGGAAAGCTTTAAATTAAATAAAATTGGTTATTTAAAATAAATATAAATCTCTGCAAGTTGTTCATGAACGGTTGAAATTGGCAGTGTATAAATCTGTCGACGAATAAAACCTAACGTTAGAGTCGTTCATATGGAAATTTCTGTAGACATTTTTAATAGCATCAGTAATAATGATCAGTGTTTTTAGTAAATCATACTCAACGATGAAGCAACATTTCATGTTTAAGAGGAAGTTAATGGAATATAACTTCAGGATCTGAGTCTCAGAAAACCCGCATTTTGTAAAGCAAATTGAGCGAATTAGCGTTAAGTTAATGTCTGGTGCGGACTAACTCATAACAGTGATTGGTCTCTTTTTCTCATAGCCCTCAACTGATTTGGATAATTTCTTTGATATTCTGAGATTGTTTTCGGTACCGCAATTAGAAGAAATGCAACCAAACTTTTTTTTTCCCGACAGGATGAGGCCCCCTACATACGTGTTCCTTGATGAAACTTCCCAGATCGTTGGACTGTGAAGCTGGACCAATTTCATGGCTACAACGTTCTCCGGACGTCACACCACTCGACTTCTTTTTCTAGGGATACCTGAAGAATAGAGTGTGTGCCAGTGGCGTAGCAAGCATAACTGGCACCCGGGGCAAGATACCTTTTTGGCGCCTCCCTCTCCCCCCCCCAAGAAAAAACCACTTACGGTAATATAATGTATATAATATATTCCTAATAATAAACTAATACAAATAATAATAAAATGCTGAATCTGCATAAAATACTCTAAAATATATTCAGAATAGTCAGTACCTAACTGCACTAGCATTGGATTCGAAAATGTATCTGAGTCGACAGAAAAATCAAACATACGATGATCTAGTTAAAAAGGTATTATTTATTTTACATATTTATATAATTGTTTTTTTAAAAAAGTACAATTTTTGAACAATAAAAAGTTTAATATATATTATAGATAAGTAGATATATTTATTAATAATAATTTAATATTATAATACATTAATATAATTAATTACTATGTATATATTTTTCCTGCCTTAGACGAGCCAAATTTATGAATTACTTTATCAAAGTCTATCATTTCAAATTTTTCTCTTTCCACATTTAAAAATGCTAGATGACTTAGGGGATCTTGTCCCTTCATTGATTGTAAATATGACCAAATTTATTTTAACTTACTGAACGAACGTTCATATGATAATGAAATAGTAAGGAGTAGTTGAAGTGCTACTCTTAGGCTTGGAAAAACATTTTCTCCATAGAATCTGTAGTGGAGTTTTAGGTTCAGTTTCTTTCTACTGCGGAGTAACATCTTGCAGTCACATTCACTGTTCAAAACAATTATAGGGGATATTGTAAGTTCGGTATGAAATAACCATATAATGGACAACCTTTTTAACAAAAGGAAATAGAAGAGATTACAAAGGAAAATTATAGGGTTTACAAGTTGGGAATATGCAAATTTAGTCTGTGACATGGAAAACTATGCGTTTTAGATAAGGAGTGACCAGCAGCATTCCTTTTGTAGTAGGAGATTAAAAACAATTGACACGCGTTGACGCGTTTGACCTTTTTTAGAATCGCCTTTTATGGCGAATTTTAGTATAATTAGTTCTGTGTAATTACCGTCCAGATTTTGAACAATAGTTGGCCTTCACTATTTCTCTACTTGTAAATTTATATCTTATATACTATGTCATTTTCGAATTTGAAAAGTATTTACACATCCTACAGAATAATATTACTTCCTTAGAGCTGAAGAACTTTCTTTATTTCAAAATGTTTATTTCGTATCTTCATATCCTGTATTTATTCCATTCGTCTTCTAATTATTGACAGAAAAAATTACAACTACGTGAAAAATTTCGAATGTCGAAGTTCATATGTGTGTTGAATAATCAGAACAAATCTGGTATTTTTTTGTATTCGACTAATACTTCGACTAATAATAATACACCAATTTCATTCGCGTGAATAAAAGGAAGTTTTATTTTCCCGAATACTCAAAACATCTATCACAGATATCAACATAAATGATCTACAAATATATTTTTAAGCTCAAAATAAATAGAAAAAAAATATCGGAAAATGGCATGTACCAATAGTAAAGAGAAAATATTTTCTAAGTGTCTAAGTGAGTACCGACAGCACACTCTCAAAACGTTTGCGAAAGCATAGCGATATCGCAAATACATAAATTTCAAGGAACATGAAATTATTAAAAAATTTACTTTCGAAATTTAAGTTGTGGTACTGGAAAACTGAATGTGGGTATTCCTGTACATGTTTGTAAAGGAAAAAATATATAAATTTTAAGGAAACTTTTACATCAAAATTTATCAATAAAGAACTTCCCAAAATGGGTTTTGAAAACACGATGACCTCGCAGATAATCACAAATAAATTCCATCAAAACTGAGAATTTTAACATTTAGGCTAGAAAATTTATTTATTATGCAGGGCAAGAAACGTTAAAGGATTAAAAATGAAGATACTCACGTAACTTTCCGAAATGAAACGTACAATATTTCAGGTAATATTCATCTTTTTTTAAGCTAGTTACTTCCTTGTACGAAGTAAAAAAGGAAGTATTGTAATCACGAAAAGTTTCATGCAGCATATTTCAACGAAAATATCCATCTTGACCGCTATCGAATGAAATTTAACGATGTTTTTGCGTGATATCTGTACATAAGGACAGAATAAAAGACACTTTTCCTCCAAAAAATTATAAAACTGCTTTAAAATGAATTCTGAAGAGAATTTTTCGTGGCGTCTGTACGAAGGTATGTATTTCGCATAACTCAAAAACGAGTAGCCTCAGAACATTGCAATTTTGTATATAGGACTGCTATAACCTGTAGATGTGCACCTCGTATTTTGGTTGCAATCGGCCGTATCAAACGTATACAAATATATTTATATATATATCCACTCTGTTACCCGGCTCAGTGATCTCAGTTTCTTTACTCTTATATGTTTGTAAATTGTATATTTTTTGCTTTAAAAATGATTGAATTATGTTGTTCTTATCTTCCGGTTAAGGTTTTTATGCCTTTAGTAAATCTGTATACAATATTTTTAGAATTATCAACAATTTTAAAGTTGTTTAAGTGCCGCTAATCCTAATAATGTTTTTGATGGCGGCCATTGCTTGTTTACATTTGAAACTGCAGAATAGTGGATTTGTTGCCAACCTAGAGAAACTTAGCTTCGCAACAACAAAAATAACGCCTTCATTTATTATTGCGAATTAAATCATACTTAATCCTTTCTGGAATTTTTTCGAGGAAATAAGTGTTTAAGATTTACTTCGTAATTTTTAATACAGATATTTTGACTTTTTGTGCATTTTTGCCTTGTCGCGAAGTGAGAACTGAATTAATTGAATGAGAAGTACTCAATCGCCTGTGAAAAACTGTTCCTTTTTTGTTTTGTTTGCTTAATTTTTTTTATACATCGTTTTAGCTTTATTATAGTATTTGAACAGAACATGTGGCAACGATTAGATAATTCTTTAAACGATATAAATTTTGTGCATTCTGAGTTATAATATGAACGAAATATAATACTGTTAAGTGAATCTAGCGCCAGAGTGTCGCTATGGTAAACAAATACTAGAGTGAATTTTAAAGAATGCATTTATTCTATTGTGGTTTATGTGCTGTCGGCGAAGTACATTTAATTCAATCCAATAAGTTTAAATGAAATGCAAGAAAAAATGCGTATAATTTAATATTCCGTACAAGGAAGTCATGTGGTGTACACATCAGATTTTTGTAATTTTGCTAAGTTATTACACCGAGCATATATGAGATACGAAATGCAATCGGAAAGAAAACTAACAAACATTTTACTGCTGGAAATGAAATTAAATTTAATAGGAAATAAAATAGTTGGAAAAGTAGTAAAATATACCTATATATATATGTGGGAATCGTACCTCAACGAAGCACCAGATGTCGCTATCTATCTCTACTCTGTAGGAACTCTCCAGGTAAACATATCTTCAATTGGTTCGAGAAGTCCGACAGAAGCGGTCTAACAGAACGCTCGCGAAGGAGCTACAACTAGACGCTTACTGGTCCCGCGTAGGCGATCGGACTTGGAACTTATCTAAAGTGACCGCACGTAAGTGGTCAGCTGTGACTTTTACATCTCCATACTGGAACCAGTGTTGTGATTACTCTCCTAAACATATTTAATCCATTTGTGCATACTCATTCCGTTTATCTTTTCTTCTATGAACCAGGAATAAAAACCTGATACTTTGAATCGTGAGTGTGATCTCTGTTTGATGATAAGACGTCACCCTCACAACTATGGGGGCTCCAAGCCGGCGAACTTCAAAAAAGGTACTGTGAAAACTTTTCCTTCTTTAAGATAATGATACTTGTGTTTCGTTTTAAAATGAGTTTCTTAAATAATTCAAACAAGAGTGATTTAAAATTAATTGCCGAAAGAATTGAAGAGAATGTTCCAGAAAATGCTAAAAAAGCTGACATTAGAAAAATTGTAGAAAATTCTGATGTCTTCAAAACGAACATTGAATTTGTTCGTGGCGTCGTCAAATAGATCGTCGAGGATCGGACGCCTAAGACAAGTAATGAACACTATCTGTTAGAAATCGAACGTCTTAAATTAGCTCAAATTGAGAAGCAAATTGAGCTAGAAAATTTTAAATCACAATCATTATCGGGCGATAAAAGAAACGCACAGACTAGTGTTGAAAATTTACTGAAAAGTGTTAAAATGCTTACAATCTCTGTTCCTGAGCGGCCAGAGGCATTGCATTTGTTTTTCATTTCATTGGAAAAAGCTTTTGCCACCAAACAAGTTCCCAAAGACTTACAGCTTTACTTTTTAGCTGAATTTCAGTCGACACCAAGAGAGATTCTGAACACCTTTAAACATGCTCAACGCGCAGCAAACGAGTCTCATGTTTAATTTGCATCGCGATTGACCGCAGCATTTGAATACTACTGTCAGGTTAGGGAGACACAAAAGGATTTAAAAAAGTTATTTGATTTAATTGTTGCAGATAAATTGTATGAAACTTTGGATTTCAAAACGAAAGAATACATAGGTGTTCGCGAGGGGAGAACATGGTTTAATCCAACACAGTTAGGGCGAGAATGTGATTTATATTTTTCATCCCGAGGAAAATCATTGTCTGAAAAACATAACCCTAAAGTTCAGTCTAATGAATAGTAAGTACCAAGTGTTCAAAACCAAAGTATTAAGAATGACTCATTCCGTCGTAGCAAACCTAAAAGCAAACTGGATGTCATTTCATCGACGCCAGAGAGATCATGTTACGTCTGTAAAAATTTTCATTTCTCTAGGGATTGCGTAAAACGTAAACAAAGCGAATCGCATAAGGAAACAGAAAGAAAAAACAAAACAAGTGTTAATAACGTCAATTTTATTCAGGAGTTGCAATATGCTGATATTTTCGTAGAAAATAAAAAAAATAAAAGCACTTATCGATTCAGGCGCACAAGTTCCGGTCATAAATTCATCATTCATTCAAATAAAGACACCGCTGGACGGTAAAATAATACTTAGCTCATGTTTTGACGAAAAAAAAAGAGGCTGATATCGCTAGAGTAGGATTATCTTTAAATAGCAATTCACCAAGGTTAGAAATCATTGTTGCAGCCCTAAATAAATTATCTGTTCCTTTAATTTTAACACCAAACATTTATTCTCAACTTCTAAAAGTTAAGTCGGGAAGAAAAAAATGAAACATCTAATCCTGATACCGAAAATGATTTTAAAAGTGAATCATCATTACAAGAGTGTTTTTTATTGAATTTTGCAAATGTGATTGACGAATGTGATGTCAATTTCTTGCATGTTACTGATGTGAACATTCGTAAGGATTTATCGTTATTGATTCATAATTATAAACCAAATAAAACTAAAGACACGAATTTAAAAATGAATATTGTGTTAAAAGATGATATTCCAGTATCGCAACAGTCTCGGAGATTACCGTTTCCTGAGCAAAAAATTGTTGATAAACAGATAGACGAGTGTTTGCAAAAGGGGATAATTAAACCATCTCGTTCCGAATACGCATCTCCAATTCTGTTATGTAAGAAACGTGATAAAACACATAGATTATGCGTAGACTTCAAGACAGTTAAATAAAAAAGTAGTGAAAGATTCTTTTCCTATGACCCAGGTAGAGGAAGTAGTTGATCATTTGGGGAAGCGAAAGTTTTTTCAACTTTGGATTTGAAAAATGTTTTTTTTCCACGTTCCAGTCGATGAAAGATGTACCAAATATTTAGCATTCATTTGTCATGCAGGTTTACTTGAATTTTTAAGAGCACCGTTTGGTTTGACCACAAGTCCTAGTGTATTTTTAAGATTTATCTATAATGTATTCAGGGAATTAATAAGGGATAATACAGTTGTAATTTACATGGATGATTTTATCATACCTTCCCGTGATGAAAAAGAGGGATTAGAAAAATTTAAACGAGTTTTAAAAGTAGCTTCAGAATATGAACTAGAAATTAATTTTAAAAAATGTCAATTCCTTAAAAGAAAAATTGAATTTCTCGTTTATTTAATTGAAGAAGGTACAATTCGTCCATCTCCAAATAAGACCCTTGCAGTTAAAAATTTTCCTCAACCTAACAACATTAAGGGGAGTTGGAACCCCAAAATCTTCAAAAAATTGTAATTTTGGATTTTTGCATTTTCAAATTCTCTACACTTTTATCTTTCTAAAAATACCATTCTTTAATCTCTATGAAAATTAGAACTGTAAAAAAATCTAGTTTTAATTTGTCATCTACTGCTTTGTTCAATGAGGATTTTTACATAAAAACGCGTTTTTCTCCAAACGTGATTTTTTTATACTCGATGTACTTTTTCTCAGGAACTACTGCTCACAGGTATCTAAACTTTTTGTGGCTTATTTATTAGGTTTCCTAATATTTACTGAAATGAGCTTTTTGTAATAAACTTAGAAAAAAAATTAATTTTTTTGTGTGATAAAAGTGCTAAATTTTACTATGCCTAACAAAATATCCTGTAATTTACTCTAAAATTCAAAATGTTTCAAAAGCTCATTTCAGTATAATCAAATAGGTATACTTTAATTACAGAAAAAATTTCAAGCTTGTATCTACAGCAGATTTTGAGAAAAGGTACATCGAAAATGGCCAATTTAACATTGTCGGTATAGGGGTTTCTGATACTCCTTAAGCAATTGCAAAGCTTCCTAGGTCTCGCAGACAATTTTAGAAAATTTGTACCTGGTTATTCGAAAATAGCCAAACCATTGAGTGATATGCTTCGCAAACGTGTAGAATTTGAATTTGGGCCGAGACAGAAGCAGGCATTTGACCACCTTAAAGAACTTTTGAGCAAAAGTCCTGTACTTAATATCTTTCAGCAGGGAAAACCTTTGGAATTACACACGGATGCTAGTAGTCATGGTTTCGGTGCAGTTTTGCTTCAACGCTCAGAGGATGGACAGCTGCATCCAATCCATTACATGAGCAAGAAAACATCACCTCAACAAG
Source organism: Stegodyphus dumicola (assembly GCF_044657685.1). Classification (NCBI taxonomy): domain Eukaryota; kingdom Metazoa; phylum Arthropoda; class Arachnida; order Araneae; family Eresidae; genus Stegodyphus; species Stegodyphus dumicola. The sequence goes on from NC_140775.1 coordinate 107,060,357, forward strand.
AAAAAATGTCAAGTTATGAACTCGAAATGCTAGCGATCGTCGAAGCCTTGAAAAAATTTCGAAGTTATCTCTTAGGCATAAAAATCAAAATAGTCACAGACTGCGATGCATTTCAGAAGACAATGCAGAAAAAAGATCTGACACCGAAGATAGCTAGATGGGCACTGCTACTCGAAGAGTTCGAATATGAAGTTATCCACAGACCCAATCAACAGATGAGACATGTCGACGCATTAAGTAGGCATGCTGTATGCATGGTCACTTGTTCGCAAAGTGAAATCACTACTAAGATCGCAACATCGCAACAGCTGATGAGCGTCTTCAATTATTGAAAACTCTGGTCGAGAAAGGACTTAGAGATGACTATCTTCTAAAAGATAATGTGTTGTATCTGCAGGAGAGAGGTCGAGAACTCATCGTTGTGCCGGAAGCGATGGAATTCGAGATCATCCGTGGCATACATAACAAAGGACACTTTGCTGTACAAAAGACAGAAGATCTATTGAAAAGAGATTTTCATATTTCGAATGCTACAAAGAAAATAGAGCACGTTATAATGAACTGTGTCGAGTGCATCCTCTGTAATAAAAAGCGAGGTAAAGCAGAAGGTCTATTGAACCCAATCCTAAAGGACAATATTCCGTTAAGCACATATCACATAGATTTTGTAGGACCCCTGACATCTACAGATAAGAAATATCGACATATATTTACAATGGTAGATGCTTTTACAAAATTTGTCTGGTTTTACCCAGTCAAGACAACATCAACGGCAGAAGCTGTACAGAAACTAAAAATCCAACAAGTTGTCTTCGGAAATCCTTCAAGAATTATCTCTGACAAGGGATCTGCTTTCACTTCAAAGGACTTTGAGGAATACTGTTAAGATGAAGGAATTCAGCTCATACAAATCACAACAGGCGTTCCAAGAGCCAACGGCCAGATCGAAAGAATTCATGGAACCCTTATCCCAGTGCTTGCAAAACTGTCAGTAGATGATCCTGCCAAATGGTTCAAATTTCTGCCTGACGTCCAAAGAATCATCAACAGCACCGTCAGTAGATCAACGAAATTCACTCCTTTCGAGCTGATGACAGGCGTGAAAATGAGAAATAAGGCAGACCAAAGCATTAAAGAAATTCTCGATGAAGAATTCCTCCACCATCCAGGAGAAAGAGTCTATTCGTGAAGAGGCTAAAGCAAATATCTTAAAACTGCAGGAGGAGAACTGATGACAATACAATCGACGTCGTAGAACCGCTCCACTCTTCAAAGTCAACGACCTAGTAGCCATTGAAAGAACCCAGTTAGGAGGCGGTCTCAAGCTAAGACCTAAATTCTTAGGACCTTACAAAGTGATCAAGATTAAGCCACATGATCGATACGATGTAGCCAAAGTAGGATCTCATGAAGGACCTGAAGCAACTTCCACTTCGGCAGACCACATGAAGCTTTGGTCTGATGACATCGCAACTTGAGATCATTTTGCAAACTATTTTTCAAATGTTTCTTTCTTTTTTTTTTTTTTTTTTTTATTTTGTGTTTTACAGATGTATTCCAGTGGACCTCCGAACAGGTTCTGAGGTCCTCACCCGTCGATGGCCGAGCATGTGGGAATCGTGCCTCAATGAAGCACCAGATGTCGCTATCTATCTCTACTCTGTAGGAACTCTCCAGGTAAACACATCTTCACTTGGTTCGAGAAGTCCGACAGAAGCGGTCTAACAGAACGCTCGCGAAGGAGCTGCAACTAGACGCTTACTGGTCCCGCGTAGGCGATCGGACTTGGAACTTATCTAAAGTTACCGCACGTACGTGGTCAGCTGTGACTTTTATATCTCCATACTGGAAGTGTTGTGATTACTCTCCTAAACATATTTAATCTATTTGTGCATACTTCATTCCGTTTATCTTTTCTTCTATGAAACAGGAATAAAAACCTGATACTTTGAATAGTGAGTGTGATCTCTGTTTGATGATAAGACGTCACCCTCACACACACATATATATATATATATAAAACACCAGAGCACCTCGACTATAATTTCTGAATATGTCTTTGGTATAGGTATTATGATTTGGAACTGTACTTCTTCTTTTATTAAATTAGACATTTTCTTTTCGTATTCTCACCAAAATGTAAATTTGTTTAAGCTGATTTTTTTTTAATCTCGAGAGAGAGTTCTTGGCACTAGCCTAGCTTGTTTAGCTTCGGCGTTAGCAGGTGTAATGTATCTCGGCTTGCGCCGATGCTTTAAACTGACGCGCCGGCAATTTATTCAGCTTAGTATTGTGTAGTCTTACACTGCTGATCAACTTTTAATCTGAGTTGACTGTTCTCATTTATTTGCATCACTCCGAGCTATGGCTATTGTGGCACAAAGTCGCTCCCTTACGTTTAAAGTTCTGTTTCAGTAAAAAGGTTGTTTTATAATCTAAGACTTTGTCGTTCTGCCTCAGACATAACGATAATTCGCTATATATCTGTTAGAATTAAACGACTAAAATAGCAGTTTTAAACCAAGTACAACATTATAATGTATATAATACAAGTTAAACTTCAGAAATCTTGGCAGTGTTGAAAGCAGTTCCCTATTCCATCAATGCACTTCTGTAGGTGAATTTTCCAAAGATTAAATGTTTCAATCCATCCATTTCTTGGAATCAATGGAATAAGTGCTTTTATAGATTCATCAATCTCATCTTTGGAGTGAACACGGCAGTCACGTAAATTTTCTTTTATATTAAAAAAATAGTCAAATGTCACACAAAGCAAGATCAAGAGGTGGATGTTCTTTCACTTTAATGTGTAAAATTGAAATGTCAATCTTGCTCAATGAAGAGATACTATATTATAGTGAAGCACGAGTCTCTAATATTTCCTTCTTAAAAAATTTCTAAAAGACACCTGGCAGTGAAACGTTAGCTTAAACTGTCTTCTGTCCCTCTAAACGGATGGCTTTGATCAGTCCTGTACTTCTGAAGAAAACGGCATATATTTCTTCTTTCATTCCTCATTGTCTTGTCATTATTGTTAATTTGGAGTCATCTTCAATTACCCATATTTTACTTCCTTGACCTGCTGGAAAGCCAAAAAACTATACGTACGTTTTGTCACCAATTATAATTTTAGAAATAATGAGATATCCACAATCATTAAGTAATTTTAGAGTTTGTTTTCCGCCCAGACGGTATAGTAATTAGTGATGGTGACTGCCATACCGAAAGGTCCAGGTTCGAATCCCGGAGAAGGTGTTTATGTTTATGAGCGCATACTATCTATGTGGCATGAGGGTACTCAAAATACATGACGAGTCAAAAGTCCTCTCGGATTGTTTGGTGGCAGGAGTAGAGAGAGGGGAAATTCTCGGACCTTTCTAATTGAGGTGCTCTCTCTCAGAATCGGGGCGGAGCTGAACAAAGCCTTTGGGTCACCTGCAGGGTCGTTGGGTCTCCTGCATGGTGACGCATTTATGAGCTCCTTGCCACGGTAAAATTCCTGGGCTTGTTCGCATTCAGCTCGAGAAGCGAGATTAGCTGCAATAACACAATTTCTTTACAGATTGTGTTACTGTGAAGTGTTTTGTTAATTTATGGGGAACCCATTAAAAAACTAATTTTTTCATGAGCAGTTCTTTTTGAATAATTTAATGTAAAGCTGCAATTTTTACCCAAAATTATCTCTGCCGAATAAAAAAGGTTCAAATTTACATATCTATCAAATAATTTTCTTTTAGCGCATATTGTCTGCCAAGTTTAAAAAATACTAGAGTCACCTACATATGCATACAAAGCATATTTTATATGTATAGCAGGAGCGGCCAAATTTTGAATCTTCAAGGACAACTTTAAATTTTATTTTGGCGCCTCGGAATCGCACAATATTTAACGAATATGTTCTGGAATAATAAGCACCAGTTGTTTCAAGATTCTTGAGGGATTTATTTCAAATAATTTTGTACGAAGGTAGTACTAAAATGACATTTGTGTGAAAATATGCACAAATTCGGAAATAGGGACAATTATAATAGGTTTTTGTTAATCTAGCCTCAGACTATAAGCCACTAGTGGACCGCCAGTTGATCATCTCTGTTCTACAAAATATACGTATATGTTAAGAACATATTTGCAAAATTTTCTTCATAAAGGCAAAGATTTTGGTGCATTCCCTCTCAAAAAAGGTGCTTTGAAAAATATCTTAATCTTATTTGCAGTCTTAAAATGGGCACATATTACATTTCAGGCAGCTAAAAATTTGACCTAATTGGAAGCTCTTGAGAAAGTTTTAATTGATATTCATAACTAATACAAACTATATTTAACTGACTGTTCTAAGATAAGGAGAGAACATTTTATAGATAACTAACTCGTCTCCTACAATTATTTTGTATAAGCCAATTCCCTTTAGAGAGCCTTCCACGAAGACATTTTCTTTTTTTGGCAGATAGCCTTCGTGTGTTTTGTTATAATTCAAGCAAACAACAAATGGACTTTCAGACATTCGAATTTCGGAATTTATAGGCAGTGTGTGTGGAAGGGGGTATTGCTGCGGCAAAATTTTTAAAATTTGCTCAAATCTAATATATCCTATATTTTATAACCAAATGCAAATTGCATTACAATTTTAATCTTGAATGATTCACATTCGTCTTATATTTTTCAATTATTGGCTTAAATTTATTAAAATTTGTTATTTCCCAATGTAATACCAATTGAAATTTCTTTTGAGAAACGTTTTTGACCAGAATATCACAGTGACAAAACAAATATAAACTGAGATCAATTTTTGGCATCTTGAAGTTAGCTGTTATTGTTTCCGCTAAGCAAAATCTAAGCTTCATCTCCCGGGATAAAAGAATTTATACAGCCATATTATTTGCAAGAAATATTTGTTGCAAATCTAGTGTGAAGCAATTCAGTGCACAAAATGCATAGTTACATCAAAATATGAGCAAAAATCTCCATATAGCTTAAATTTATCATGTAATAATATCTACCGTTTTGCACTGCTGTTTTAAATAGTTTTAACAGATTTTAAATGCATGATTTCATGCTCTGTGTTTTGAATTAATAGAAATTCCTTCTTAAACCAGAAGGCCGGTCGTAACTGTTTAATGTAATCTGTTTCGGGTGCTCAACCGGAATCTAAATACGAAGATCAGATTGCAATTAAAAAAGAATATATATATGATTTTTTGAATTTTTGAAGGCTTAAAAAATTTTTAGTTCTTTATTGTTCTTCATTGAGATGTTACTCTTAAACTTAAGTTTTCATATTTTTAAACTAGTAGGCCGATCGAAATCGTTTAGTTGAAATTTATTTCCCGTGTTCAACTCGCAACCAAATACGAAGATCAGATTGCAATTTAAGAAAAATTAGGATCTAAAAATTTTTGTATAATTTTTTAATATTTAAAAAAAATTATAGTAAGTTCTTCATTGAAATATTAGTTTATTAACTAATGTTTTCAGACTGCAAGTTAACTTTTATTTGTAACTCTACATTACCTCTGAACAGGAAATGTTCGCCCCAAAATTATTAACTTATTACTACTACTTAATGACTTCGCTTAATTATAAATATATTTAGAAACATTATAAAACTTACTTTATTTGGAATTTTATCAACTTGATTACATTATTTCTTTTCTTAAGCAAAAAATATCACGTTACGTAATGTGGCAACAATAGAAGAATTTTAATGTGAGTGTGTACTAAAGAAGATTTGAAAGTTATTTGGGAGAGTTTTGAAGCTGTGTATGAGAGTGGATAAACTATGAAGAAATTTAATCCCAGAAAGAATGTTTCTCCAGAGGTAGTTTATTTCCTACTCTTTTCTTCCAAAGCTTGCTTTAGTATGTAAATAGTGATAGAATGATTTCTAACTTGAAGTTTTAATAATATGCGTTTCTTAAAACCATAATTTTAGGAAGGAATTGAAAACCATATTTTATATATTTATAGAAGTTTAGAATAATTTTGCAACGTAGTTTTCTTCCAGTTCTGAATAATATGGTGAACATTTATTTTGTTACTTTTCATTTATATATATGGTGGGTACCGTGCTTTAAAAATATTATTTTAACTTCTGAAAACATTTTGTTTATTTCTAACGCTCTTACTTTCTGTTTGTTCTTGCTTTTTATTTTCAACAGCAAAATTGTGTAATACTGATATTTTAAAATTCCTTCTGACATGAGTTTAAGCGGTATCTATTTATCCTTTGTAATTATACATTCTCTTATCATTAGATTTGATTCTTTAAAAATTTTAGCTGTAATAGACGTTTCACGTTTTTCTTTACTACTTTCTTACTTCGTTACTTCGTTCTTACTTCGTTACTTTTCTTGCCTTCGTTAACCATACTGCATATCATAAGAAAAAAATATTTTATTGAAGACTTTTTTTTTATACTTGCTTTTTTTAAAAGATTTTTCACTTTTGTGAAAAACACAATTTCATCGCTGCAGGTTTTAAAATTTTTTAACAATATGTCAAATTTTTTGTTGCTACTCTAAATTTGATTATTCTCCTTCAAAAACGCTAACAATGATTTTTTTAAATCCAACATTACCTTACTAATAACATAAATACAAAGTTTTGTAGTGTAATTCAGTATTCTAATATAATTTACAAAATACTAATTGAATAACATCTTCCTTTTTTTCCTTTTTATACTATATACATTGTGTAAATTAGCCAATTAGTTATTTAATTGATTTGTTAGCTTAAACGATTTTAAATTTATCGTTATGAAATATGAGCTCAAAATGCTACTTCAGATCGTACTATTTGAAGTATGAAACCTAAAATGGCATGTGCTTGATAATAAAATCATTTAAGATTCGAAATCGGTTACATTAAAGGCTGTTCTTATTTTTGATAGCTATCCTGTCCAATACCTGAAAAAATTCAAGCTTATTTAGTTTGAATTTACATTAATAATTCTGTGTGTTTTCGATGACATCAAAAATTGCACTGATATGCTGTAAAATGTTCAGCATCTAAATGCACTGAAATTAATACTAAATTGATTTTCTTTTTGCTATTATTAAACTATCTCGTGGTTTGCAATGCTTTTAATTTACAATAAATAAAAATATTCATAATGATTTATGATAATTTCGTATTATTGGCTCAGAATATGTGCTAATTGTGATTTTGATTTTTGCATGAAAGATAATGAAAAATGAGATTTTAAAACTGTAGAATTTAACAAAATGTTTATATGACATCGCGCTTCGGAGAAGAATTTTACTTCACCGGAGAAGCAGTTTTTCAATATTTTTACCGGTTTTTACCATTTAAAAACAAAGTGGAAAACTAGTGCTGCAGATTAAAAATAAGTTTGGATTAGTTATGTTAATATTAGAGTACCTTATATGCATATATTTTATAACATTGTTTTTTTTATTGCACATCGCTTTATCTGTCTGTTCTATCCATCAGCGGCCGAGCGGTAAAGTGGCTGAACACTGGTGGTTCTGCAAAGGGCTGGCTGCATGGGCGTTTTCAAGGTTTTCCCTATGTGTAACGTGTATACCAGATTCCTTTTTCCTATATATTCCTTTAGAAAGTCCTCCACGAAGGTATCCCTTCCTATTAAGCAGGAGTCATTATCGAGGCTTTGCCGTAATCATATAGACCAAACTGTCCATAAGTTATATGCTACAAGTATGAACCAAAGTTTTGTGAATTATATGCTGGAAAAGACAAGGGCAAAATACGCCAGATGAATTATTTTATGAAGAGTTTCCTTCACCCTTTTCTTTTAAGTTGGGTTGGTTTTGTTAACAACAAGTAACTGATATATTTTCTTCAAACATGTATACTGCATTAGTATGTTGAATTCAAAATACAAATGAATGCAATTGTATTATTAATATGTCATTAAATGGGTTACGAGGTTTAGGAAACTCGGTATAAGTTTGTTTTAAAGTATTTTAAAACTATATTAAGAAATTAAATACAAGATTGTCTTAACCCATTTTAAAACTCTATTAATAGCTACACATTCATGCTACTTGAAACAAGTAACTTAGTATATCAGTATGTAATAGAAATTACATACACTTTTGTATATTTCTAGAAAGATTTCTTGTAGCCCGATTGCATAATAGGATAAACAATTCGTTTCAACTCCTAAAGTTCAAGCTGGAACCTGTGAAAGCAAATCGAGTTGTATTAACGAAATTCAAATTAAATAAATTACAAATTTTTGTCAAATTGCATCAAATTCTATCAACAGATATGCTCAAAATTAATCAAATTGCACAATCGAGTGATTTTCAACTTTGATGGGCCCTCGGAGGTGGTCTCCCACCCATTATTCCCTACCATCAACCTCTCGTGAGAACTTGCCATATATTTAGAGTGCCTTCGTTCCGCAAAGACACTATACATTTACAAACGCCCATGCCTTCTACGAAATTCGAACCCGGGCCCTTCGGCACAGCAGTAGGCTCCCCTAACTCCTACAACGTCTGGGCGGCATTCTTGATCATGACAACATTTAATGGAATCCAAAATAAATTTCTCCAAATAGGTTCCAAGAAGCCTTTAAATTACCTAGCAACCTTATCGGACAACTTTTAATATGCTGTAAAAGCATATTAGTATTAGAGAACAAAATATTTTTAAGCAATCTTATTTTTATTATCTTCAGATATCCTGAGAAATGGCATAGTTAATCAAAGAAATAAAGTAAGAAATATAACATTTTAATCATAAAATGTCATTAAAATATTACACAATTTCTTTAGTAGTTCCTTTGAAAATCGGGAGCAAAACATAAATCCGAACTCAAATTTTTATAATTAAAATTTTTAATCATTTTCGAGCTTTAAAAAATGTTGTTGTGAAAGCTTGTACCATTACCGATTTTTTTGCCCTCTTACAAGTGGCCTACACATTCGTAAAACCACCAATCTAGATCTTAACTTTAAAAGACTGGTGATATCTCAACACTTCCCCAAAATCATGAAAGTACAGCAAAAGCTCAGTGCTCTAGGACTAGGCCTATGCCAAGCCATACCTTAGGACCCAAAATGACAAAGCGGAAAGAGCAATGTCTAGGCTACACCCCAATAATTGATTCCGAGCAACATTAACAATTTCCATAAATGTAACATCTCCGATGTAACTTAGAAATAGCATATAGTCAATTGAAGTTTTTCACACTGTAGCTGGTTAGTGTATTGGGACAATACCTGTTCGATTCTGTAGTGAAGTTTTTGGTGCCTCATGCATTTTTACTTGTTTACTTTCAAAACACCTAACTTACTGAGCTGAGACCATGAACTTGATTTATGAACTTTGGACTGAAAGATCTGAGCTCGGTACAGTCTTAACTGTAACAAATATCCTCACAAATAACAAGAATCAGACTCCTAGTATATTAGCAAACTAAAATCTCATATGTTTATCTACTTACACAAAAATGCATAATTTTCAGTGCAAAGAAGATCTCCAAAATATCAACTCTACTGTATTTACGTAATACAATATTTTAATGAGTATACTAAACAGTTTATATAACTTTGCCTAGTTTTTTTTTGTTATTCTTTTACATTTAAATGTAACAACTCCGATGTAACTTGGAAATAGCATATAGTCAGTTCAAGTTTTTCACTCTCTAGCTGGTTAGTGTATTGGGGCAATACCTCTTCGATTCTGTAAGTGAAGTTTCTGGTGTCCCATGCACGTTTACCTGTGAAAGCGTGCACTTTATATTTTTTTCTCATTATTCGATTGAAATTTTAGAGGTCTAGCTCCGAATTTATTCTGTTGCAGCGCCCTAATTTTTAAATGTGTAGTGAAAAGCTATTTTTAACACAAATGCATTCTTGAGAAAAACGTTATAAAACCATCGCCGGCAATCCTGGAAACTTAAAGCAGAAATCATTTTTCAGTTTCTTTAATTATTTGAAAAATAAAATCATTGACAACTGCTCTAATAGCTTATAAAAGTTGCTACTATATGTACCTGGAGGTATGTGTATTTAGAATTTGAAAGCCAATCCGACCAAGGCGCACTACAGATTTAGGACTAGTCTCTAATTTCTGAAGTTATTTAGAAGATTTTATTGAGTAAAAGTCTTTAAACAGGCAGAATGTTTTATTTATGCCTAAATATTAATTTACCATCCACAAGATTTGTGTCCATGCAAGATTAAAATATCCAGAATCATAGAAATAAGAATTTTGACTGAATTTCCTTTCCAGTCTTCTAAGGAAAAAACAACTGAAAGCTTACTGTAGTTATTACATGTAATGTAAATTGCACCCAAATCATTTTAGATCTTGTCCAAACGATACTTCCTTTAAGTAAGTAAGGAGTAAAGCACTTTGTAGTAATTTATTACTGCCGAAATGTTAAGTTATGAAGTTCAAAATCATGTTAAAGCTTGTATCGTTGGAACGATTCATAAATTACTTGATCATTGTTTTAACCCTTGGCTCATGGGTTTTAGGAACGCAAAGGCCCACCAACGGCCGACCGGTAAAGTCACTGAATATTGGTAGTTCGAATCCCTGCAAACAGGCGGGCTGCATGTGCATTTTCGCCACGTGTAACATGTACACGAGCCAATTTCCCTTAAAAAGTCCTTTACGATGGCATTTCTTCCCTTAGGCAGATAACCTTCGAATGCTTTGCAATGATTAAATAAACCAAATCAAACCAGCTAGCGGCCGAGCGGTAAAGTCTCTGAACACTGGTAGTTCGGTCCGAGGTTCGAATCCCGCGAACGGGCTGGCTGCATGGGCGTTTTCGTGATTTTCCCCATGTGTAACGTGTATACGAGCCAGTTTCCCTTAGAAAGTCCTCCACGAAGGCATCCCTTCCCTTAGGCATATAGCCCTCGAGGCTTTGCCATAATCACACACATACATACACATACATACATACAAACCAGCTAGCAACTTAAGCAGTGCATTTCATCTATGAATATTATTTACGTGAAGGATATCATATTTATTTTGGTACTTCCTGTATTACAAATGAGCAATTTGCACGTATTTTATCTTAAGTTAATGATTTAAATGAACAAGTTCAAAAGCAATTAATGATTTTGATCAATATCTGATTTTGTATCTGAAAGGCACTCTCTATTATCTAATACTTTTCTGTTAACACAGCGTCCGTCCCAAACATGCACCAGGCTCCAAATATGGTAGCCTAATTCATATCGTATAGAAAAGTTATGCAATAACGTCATTACTAAAAAGCGGGAAGAACGAATATCAATCTGGCAATTTTCCTTCCTTTATTTTCAGAACTTTTAATTCAAGTAGGGACCCTTTTTTGAGGAAAGAATCAAATTCTTGTAAGCAGGCCCGACGACAGTAAGTTGGCGCCCTAGACGATTAGTGCAGTTCATAACCGAATAAAATATATTAATAATTCAAAGGAAAATATATCTATATTTAGTTGTTTTGCTTGTGGGAACAATTTCTGTGGCTTCGATCGAAAATGTGCTGCCTGTGTCAGCTATGCTTGAAAATGGCCTTGCTTGTAAGATTGTGTGGCAGTAAAAATGGCAAAAAAAGCTCGGCATTGCCCGCCACTATTTAGACGTCTATCTAATCGACTTCATGGCATCAATTTGAGGAGAAGATACATAAGTTTTCAGCAATGTTAAATAAAATCGGCAGATTTATTCCTCCTATGCAGCCATATTATTCTGGTAAATCTACTTTATATTTCGATGTTTGACTTTGTATTTATTCTGGATTTAAGTTTTTCTCTTCATAAAGTTCCACGTATTGTTAAGGGCCGTTCACACAGGTGTTTATCTGAGCTCATTGTGGCGGTTTCGTGTGTCGACTAGCTCCGCTATACGTGAAGTTTAGATTTTTTTCAACCGAATAAAAACTTTCGACACCGAAGAGCAGCGTTTTGTGTGTCTGATGTCTTTTTTACTAGAATCCAGTATGAACAAGGCTTAGAATTGCCATCCAGTTAGCATGGTGCCAACGTTTATATTTGCAATTAAGTATTGCCTCATTAACAGAAATGGAACAATTAACTTTAAAAAGTATCGGTATAAATCTATGTGCGTATTCAAAAAATATAATTTTCTTTGTTTCGTATTTTAATTGGTGCCTAACTGGAATGTCCAGATCCTAAAGTTTTACTTTAAGATAAAATGATAAATTAATGATAATTATAATGATCAAATGATAAAGCAATGATAATTATCCAATGAGAAATTATGCACAAATTTTTCATCGTGCTGCCAATTTAAGTTTAATAACAAATCATAGAATTGAGAATTAAAACACTCCGATTCTTAAGTAGCATTGAATAGATTTTTGTAGTAAATATTAGAGTCCGATAAGGGAGAATGATGGTTAAAGCGGAACAGCAAATAATATTAAAATGATCCACTGAAAACAAAACTTCCCAAGCTGCATAAAACAAAACACAATTATGGTATGCTTAAATCGGCATGTAATTTTCTTTTTATGCCAGCAGAACTAAAATTATTTTATTCGTAAATAAACGAGTTCGGTCCGAGGTTCGAATCCCGCGAACGCACTGGCGTTTTCGTGGTTTTCCCCACCTTTTAACGTATATACGAGCCAGTTTCTGTTAGAAAGCCCTCCAAGAAGGCATCTCTCCCTGTAGGCAGATAGCCCTCGAGTGCTTTTCGATAATCGAATAAACCAAACCATACCGAATACTTTGCGGATGCTAACTGGAAATTTCTAGAGAACTGGGAAATTGATAACATAATTATAGACATTCTTTCGGAACAAAGATGCGAGCTCATCTAAAAATAGCCTGTGAAATTTAGATTTATTTTAAGGAAACTTTTAAAACGCTTGCAGGAAAACAAACGTTTTACTGTTTGTTAATTATAATACAGTTTGTATACATTTTGATACTCAGCATATTACATAATTGTAGGCAATAAGAGATATACTGTGTTATATAATGAATAGCTGAATAAACAGACAATATAATGATAATTTTACGATGGATTAGGTTCTCATGGATAGATCGGATTATCGAAGATGGTATAATCTGGACTACTCTGTAAAATACGAAAATGATTAAAATATTTGTAAATATTTAAAGTCTGAGGAATGGTGCAACCACTGTATAAATGCAGCTTCCATATTATGGCGTATAATATTCTGCAAGGAATTTCAGTAGCATTTCGCGCTCATCAAAATATTATGGCATAGATTTAAGCTACAAAAAATAATTACTGTTACACCTTAAAGTGAAAAATATTCTTTAAACTAAAGCACTTTCCATTGTTTTACTATTTGTATTATGAAGACTGTGAGCAAATGTCATTTTCGTTATATGCATCATAAACTGATTCTGTTTTTTTAGAATGTTCTCCTCAATAAGTTCTGTGTCTGATACATACTTCTTAATCTGTTACCATTAGTAAATCCTTAATAAGTAGAATATTAGTACAGTTTCATATTACTGTTCACGTGAACTATACATTATAAAAAAGCGAAACCGTTATCATAACATTTAATTGGTAAATGAGTTTCTAAAATTGTTGAGATTGAATAATATTTTTATTCCATGAGCTTTCTTTAATCGCCAGAGCTCTTTTCAGAAAGTTCATATAGAATGAAGTTTATCTTTTACATTACTCAGGTTACATTCTTACGCCCCACACATATGAACACTTTTATGAGAATATTCTCCGTACGTAGGCTAACTCTAATATGCTTTGCTATTACCAAATAATCTATTTCGTATACAGACTGCATAAATTTAATTCTTATACTATACAAAATATGTTCTTATTAAAAATGTCGTGAGTCTTATCTAATCTAACCTGTTCGTGTCAAAATGATTTTACGGTTAAGTTATTTACGCTTGTCATTCTACGTCTAAATAAAAGTTTTAATCTGTACAGAAAGATCGCTACAAGTCATTCGCCCATTTATTCCTAAAAATAAAGAAATGAATCTTAAATTTTTATACTTTTGTTCGAAACCTGATTTGACATAAAATTTCAGAAGAGAGACAAAATTTGTTTTGCAATCTTAGCTTTTCTTAAGAAGTGGAAGTAAGTATATTGTTTAAATAAATTTTTAGTTTTGGACGTTACGGATAAATTTGGATCAGAATTATCTTAAGACCGTAAAAATCGCATTTATTTGAAACAGTAACTTTCCTTATACGGATATGGAATACGGAGAGAAATATGCTTTTCTTTTTATAGTCCGTATACGCCGAAAGAAATATCTGTTTAAATAAAGAACGCAGAACTAAAATATTCCTTAAAATCAGCATTAACAACAAACTGCAGTGAAAACTAAAGTAGTTTGCACCGAATACTGGTAGTCCAGTCCGAGGTCCGAATTCCGGGAACGGACTGGCTGCATGGGCGTTTACGTGGTTTTCCCCAATTGTAAGGTACATACGAGTCGGTTTGCCTTCGAAAATCCTCCATGAAAGATCCACTAGATGGCTAGCGCAGCTCTGGTATTGAAATGTTAGTTACTATTATTCACTGTGCATTAACAAATGACAAAAACGTTTGTATCATAGACGGCATTTTAAGATATTTGTTATTCGTCACCGTGTACTTCTTCAATGACTTTTGTACTCTTTAACATTAGAGTGATTTGAAGTACACCAGTGCGTTTAATATATAATTAAATGAAATCTTTAATACAAGATTTTTGTTTGTTCAAAGCCCCATATTTGAAATAAATTCCCAATACCATATTTTTACAACTTAATTTTACCTTCGATAACGCTTCATCAGTTAATCTCCCTCATAGTTCAAAATGGAAACTATTAAATATTTAAACCGTTGCATTTTGTAGCTGTTAAGGCGGTATAGATACTTTATTGATGTTGATGTAATGAATATCTTGGAAATTTTGAGTATGCTGCTGCTGCTTATTTTGTTTCCTAACAATTTGTTACGATTTTCTTTCCAATAATGGAACTTTTAAAGTATATTGTTATTGTATGTTAATATTGGTCTATATAAGGAGGCTGGTCGTTTCAAATAGAGCTGTTTGTTGTGATTTTTCCCATCAGTCTCACAGTAGTATCACTCAAGTCGACAAAATTTGTGATCGGGAAGCAAAGATTATGCCTGTCATTGGCTTAGTGTTTGGATACCTTACAATAGATGACAATACGAATTTTCCAGCTGCGCCTTAATTTTGAAGAACTGCCCCCCCCGAAGGAATCTGAAGTATCATCTTATCCTTTCTCTTACACCAACCTCTCGGGAGACTTCCGGCTCAAGTGCTCCCATGCCATAAAGTCACTATGTATTTAAACATATATATCGGCGATTCGAACCGAAGTCCGAGGCTATGAGAGTCGGCTCTCCTATCTCCTAGTTAAAAAAGCTCCCATTGTTATTGATCTTAGTAAGGAGGAAAAAGGTTCCTCAATCGCTATGCTTACAACTTTCGAAGTACTATACATTAATCTAAGGAGGGTTATCATGTTGTTTTCAATTTCTGTCAACATTTTATTCACGAAAGCCCCTCGTCTGAGGCAGGCAAACGTAAAATACAGCCAAATAATTACTGCTTTGCTTCACCTTAATCAATCAACTAGCTCTGAAGTTAAGAGTCATAAACCCTAACAGTCTTGAAGAGCAAAAGGTTAAAGTTTCGTTGCTAAGTATGAAACAGTTAAGTACAATTCAGTTTTAAATTTGATTGTGTGAAAATCATCCAGTGTTTATTAATGATATTAAAACTTTATTCATAGGAAACTCCAATCTTGTTGCGACTTGGACGACGACATACTTTGGATGTTGGTAAGCAAGCGGAGGATAAGAACAGTCGGAAGTCAGCATCTCGAACTGCAAGCGTCGACAGTCTTGACCAACATAATTTTTCTCAAAGAGCCCTGAACCCAACCGAAAATGTGGCCTTTGATGTCAAAGTCAACCAGAAGCCTCGAAAGCATTTCTCTTCTGCATCAACCATCGTCATTACGGAAAGCGAACTTTCCGCATCTTGGTTATATAAAAACCGGAGAGGTAAAAAAAAGACTTGAGTGTAGTTTCCATGCTTTTAGTAACTTTTGATTTTTGAGTACTAAACAGAGATCCACGTGCAGCTAATTTTTCTAGGTTAATTGTGATATATATAGATACTAAAGAATTTTCTTAGATTGTTTACAACTGATGAGATTTAAACCACCCACAGACCATTACTTTAACTCCGAAATATATAAACTATTAACACAGTTCAGAATAAGTTTTTAAGAAAAAATTCTAAAAGTTTCCAGAAATTGTGTGGTCCGCCGCCATTTTTAAGCTAACTAAAATCTGATGAAATTACGCTTGAATGTTTGCTCGTAAACGCTAGCTTTCTGTCATAGGTTATTTCTCCTCTTTCGAAAGGTAAATTAAAAAAAGTCCTGAAATTTATGGAATTAACATTTTTAATGCAATTGAAATTGTAATATTCATTATAAAATTAATCACAAAATATTGCAGAAGAAAAAATGCGATAACAAATACTGGACAAACGCATTTTTTTACAAGTATTTTAGAACAAGAAATTTTATGCGTTCAAAGAAAGTTTCTTCAAACATATCTGTGTTAATAAGAAAAAAATACCAAGTAAGTATTTAAATCGTAATAAGCACAATGTTCATTGCTTTTGCCTAGATCTGTGGTTGAATGCAGAATATATTGTACTATTCTCAGTCAATCCTGCTGTCGAAAACAAATGGAAATACATTCTGCCTACTGATGAAATATTTTTTTTTGAGCAACTAGTGAAGTAATTTATCACGAAAGAGAAGAACAGTTATCTGAAGACTTGGCCCCGAGAATGCAATTTTAATAAGATTTTCTATTATTAGTTTTTCATAAAACTGGAGATTAGAATTGAAAAAATAAATAAATAAAGCTAAAAAAAAATCTGAATGTAACTATTAGCAATATCGAAATAACATTTTTAACTTTTATAATTAAAGAAAGAATTGGATCTTTTTATCCGTACAGCCAAATGAAAATAAATTCCATCCCGATACAACCGTTAACCTGCATTCAAATCTACCTCTAAATTTTTGCAAAAAAGGCAATATAGTTTTTAATAGTGCTGATGTTTTCAAAGTAACCTCTTATTTCTAATCTTTAAGAATATTTTATGAACGCAGGAACAAACTGAATTTACTGGGAACGAACAAATGAATAATTTTCAAGAAATATTCTCTTAGTTTGGAAAAGAGATGTAGGCTGTTGAGTTCAGAGCAGCGTTTCTCAGTTAATGCTTGAACCCCATCAGTGGCCTAACCGATAAAATCGCCGCTGAACACAGTTTGTTTGACTGAGGTAGAGTGGACTAGTCGCATGGAAGTTTTTCACTTTTTCCCCCACAGTGCATAACGTGAACATTAATAGTTTATTTTGGACACCGCTCCGCGAAAGCAGCCCTCTTCTTACACAAGAAGCACAGGCGTTATTTAGATTTTATCAGCTAAGCAACTCATTCTGGGTTTTCTGGTATCTAATTACTCTTCTAGCAGAAATGCTAATGACTAGGTCATTCAAGTAAAATTATAGAGCTAATAAAATGCAATATTTATACAAAGGCTCCTTACAAATGCAAATATTTTAAGGATTCCACAAGGCACACCAGTGGCCGAAAGGATAACGGCACTAGACACTGATAACTGAATCCGAGTTTGAATCACAGGGAAAGAGTTGATGCGTTGGATTTCGTGATTGCGGCCATTTGTAACGCAAATATAAGCAAGTTTCCCTAAAGTATTTTCAAAGATGTTATTTACCTTTAGGTAGTTATTTCTCATATCTTTTGCCGTATTCAGTTAAACAATTCAAATGCTCTGAAAGGGTAAACAGACTGAGAAACTCTGCTATAGAGAAAGTATTAAAAGACAATAAAATATTTTAATTTAAAACATTAATTATATGCTGAAATTTATTATAAAGACTGAAAATGGTGTCTGTTAATAAGATGAAATTCTGCAGATGAAGTTAAAAATGTTCTTTCAGACACATTAAAACTGAGTTTCTTTGAATAGATTACATTCACAAAGGATATGAAGAATTTTTTTGTACTCTATTATGTTTAATCAAAATAACATAAGTATCAAAAGAAAATCATTGAGAAATATAAATACAGCATTAGTTGTTGTAAACCATTTGACAATAAGACAAAATATTACCACAATTTAAGATCATTCGTGCAAAGATCACAATACTGTAAGCTCCGCATTGACTTAATCACTGAAGTCATTGTGTGGGTAATTTAAAAATCTTTTTGTTATGCTATAGTAGGTTGTTTTTAATGTTGTGTGATGAAAATAGTTTAGAATATACTGAATCAGGTGGCTCATATGCCTCCATATGGTGCTCATGTCAGAAATGTTGCAATTCCGGTATTAACATTACGGCCAGCAGTGACCAAGTGAGTAAGACTAGTTGGTAGCCCGTCCAATTCAAATTCTTGTACTTGGTGAGATTTTCCATGGTGACACAGATACGATCCTGTTTTCCTTAATTTCTTCATAAAAGTGTCGCTCTCTTTGCAAATAGTCCTTATGTGTTTTGTCTTAACCAAAATTAATTTGGTTAAGACAATTTTAAATCATTTGTAAAGCTTTTGTTCACTTGAAATTACTTTTGGTTGTAATTTCAAGTGAACAAAAGCTTTACAAATGATTTAAAATAAATTGATCTACAAAATCTAAACATCGAAGAAATTTCACTTTTCGGAAACAAAATTTCAAATGTTCTTAAAAATTAGGTTCTTTTACTGCATGAGATGAATCATAAAAATGAATTTCAAAACGTAACGGAAATTTTTTAGATTCACAAATAAAATCACAATTGGCATAGTATTCATTTTTAGAAATAGATTTGAACTGAAACACACCTATTTGCTGCTATTTCTAATATCATTTGCACAGTATCCGCCTGTTAGTGGACAAAAAAAATCACGTTTCTGTTTAATGTAAGATTTATTTCTAAACTTCTACAGTGCCCATCTGCGGGTAAGCTGTAAAACCTTTGAACACAGATAATTCGATACGGATTCAAATCCTGGTGAGCAGCATTTACGTTTTCATGGTTTTCGGTTGGTGTAATGGGAATACGAGCCTGTTTTCTTTAAATCTTCCAAGAAGTCATCCTCATCCCTTCCCTTAAGCAGATAGCCTTCGAGTGCTTTGCCATAATCTAAATAATCCGATTCGAACAGCATATGCTTCGTCTACTGCATGATATGTTCATTTGCGTGATGCGTTACTTTCCAATAGGATTAAAAGTATGCTGAGCATTCACTTATTTTAATCAGCATAAATTTTACAACATTCCGTCGCTTTAACATGTTTAGAGAATGCGGAAGATTCCATAGAGTGCGAAAAATTTATTTGCGTTAAAGAAAATCCTTTGCCTTTTTTATACATATACCTAAGATTCTTTTACAGCAGTTGCAATGTACGTGCATTTTTTATTTTCAGATATAATTTTAAAATTATTTCCTTCGAAATCTGAAATACAACTATAAGATGACCAAGTAAAACTATATGAACTATTAAAGCAAAATATTTGAAATTTTGCTTAATTTTACTTCTAAATTTATGAATTTTGAAGCTTCCAAAATTCCAGATTTTATACTTGTATTTTGTTCTTGAGAAAAAAAAGATGTTTTGTTATTTTTGAACACTCGGGTACATTCTGTACCTGAATGCTTTTGAAAAGATATTGCAATATTTTTAATTATGGTCTACGTCAGTCATGCTCATGTTTATTGCCATAACAATGGGCCAACCAATCATATTGCGACAATAAATTTCAAAACTTGCGGAAAAATAAGAAGCATCTTACTGTTGGATACATTACAGCGTTTGGTAATTGTAGATGAAAGAAGCATGTATGCAATAAATATCATGCAAGATTTTCTATCGTAGGGCTGCATCAGCGCTTACTTTTCTAATAATAATATAATCTGTTGCTTTGCAAATACACTGCTGGACATTAAAATTGTGGCACCATGAAAGAAGTGCTCATCAAATCTGAAAATTTCGAGAAAGGTAGAGCATGTTATAGTGTGCGAATAATTAACATTTCACGGCATGCGCACATTGCAAGCAACGGTAATAAAAACTCGAAGCAGTATAAAATTGCAGAATGGGATGCGAAATTTGCTTGTAATTCGCGTTTGCTATTTATTCCTTGTGCTTCCTTGTTATGCCTCGCGGAAGAAGGAATTTACATAGAAATCTCAGAATTAAATCATAGAAAGATTAGATTACAGCTCGCATTGATTGAGAGTTGGTGACTTGTGAGAATTTGGCATCGATGGGTCCAGAAGGGCCACATGTAATGAAGTTCCAAATCTCAAAGGCACTCCATGGAGGAAACTACTCACTCAACAATGTCCGAGACATCTTAGTCACACTGTTGTGACTGGTCATAATCTGTAATGTACCCTATGTCAGGAATCTGTGTTGCAAAGCATCAAGTATGCGCATGTACGATGCAACCCCGTCTACAACACCACGGGTTGTCAACATGGCCTCCATTGCTTCGGCTTTCCTTGACACTCTAGCACAGGAAGCAGTTTGCTTATAGAATCATGACAGCTGTATCGCGTCCGGAAGCACTGATGGAAAGAACTTTAGAAGTTTGCATTCTGTTGTCATACTGGCCCAGCACGAAGACTGATGGCGTGAAAAGCAATTGAATACAAGGCTACAGGTATTCAATGTATCGAATGTCCGGTACTTTTGAGCAACCATTGAAATTTTTACATTTATGTGTATGCCAAGGCTTCCGTCCCTCCGGTATAGTTATAGACATTAAACCCCTTTGGGGCTTCCAACATTCGTCCTTTTAACAGAACATTACGAGACTGCAAGCTACTCGTGTTGACCTCCATTTCTTCAATGTACAGCGTGTTCGATTCCTGCCTCATATGAAGCGTTCTTTTGATCTTTCACTAACTGAAAACGTCTGGTTTAGTTGCAAAGAGAATGGCGTGACTCGCCAGCCGTTACAGAAGATGGACTGCAGTGCCCCAAATACCACCTGAAGTCTACTTGTCTTCATGCCCAGCCGTGCAACAGCTGCTCTTATCAGAGTGGATGTTTGTCAATATCAGCAGCTGTTACATAGCTGAATAGGAAATTTTCCAAAATAGGGAATAATTAGTGTGGATTTATGCCTGTTGTGTACTTCGGAATTAACTGAAAATTTAATCATTTAATTCTTCCACTTTAATTGTAAAAGCCAATATCTTTATGCTAACAGCTTTCTTACATGTTGTAACAATTTTGACACTCAGCAGCATATAGTCTGTAATTCAAATAATAATAAGAAAAAAGTAGATTTAGATTTTATACCGAAACAGGTATTACAAAATGTTTTATGTTCTGTTAAAAATATACACATTACATTTTTTTCGTTCTAATGCCACTGTCAAAATATTGAATTTTTTCTTTCAGATGCAGCAGAGAAGAACAACGAAGCGTTCGATGACAAACCTTTGGATAACGAAAGACCAACATTCAGTTCACCTGAACTAAACCCGGAAATGCAAAACTTAGAACAAGGAATATTACAAGATCCGAAGATGAAACCTGTGGTCGTGCCCTTAAGTCGCCGAGAGAAATTTTCTTCATGTTGTTGTTATTTCTTAATTGCAGTGATAATATGTCTTTGTTCTTTAGGATTAATATCGGCAATAGGTGGAATCATTTACATGGAACTATTTACCACTTACAATGAAACACACCTTCTTACTCAGACACAGTCACCTAATTTGTCACCATTTGCTTCTGATGACTATTTGAAAACAAGTCAAGAAACTCCTTCATCAACAAACCAAGTAAATGATTTAACTGAAGGCGAGTTATCTGTAACTGAGCCAGAAGAGGACAATGTTTGGAATATTTACAGAATTTTCATGCCACGAGCAAGAAATGGTAAAGCTTTAAATAAAGAAGATTCTTTCAGCAGAAATCATCAGAATAGTGACAGCACAGAAAAAAATGGAAATGATCCCTTAACTTCATTAAGGGGTTTCTTTACAAGACTCATTGGTGAATCACTACGTAATAGTTTAAATGAAACTGAAGAAGCGGGTGTTACTCGAAACGATAGACAGAGCAAAAATGAATCCGAAGGTCGAAGTTCAAATAATTCAAAATCAGATCTATTAAATGAAGCAGAAGGCTCACTCTATCCATTTGGAGAGAAAGGAGCTTTCAAATCAGACGATCATGTAGGAATTAAAGAAAACTTAATTTCTGGATTAGGTTCCTTACCCGAAGCTACAAAAGCTTCAAATGATTTTGCTTTTGATAGGAGAAGCGGATTTATTAAAATCCTAAATAAAAGTGAATTAAGAGCTGTTGAAGAAATGTCTCATTCCTCAAAGAATTATTTAGAAGATTTACAGATGGCTGAGAGGCCAAATGTACAACAAAAAGACGAAGTCTATTCTGTTGATATCAATTCTCCGGAAAAGGGGATGGCTTCAAAACATTTTAATGAAAGTATTACTGCTGATTTGTATTATGATATGAACCAAAAATATATTGTATTACCAACTGAAAATGTGATTCCCGTTGTAACACCAGCTGGCATTCTCATTCCAGAAGCTGACAAATATAAGGAGCACATGAAAGATTTTGAACTTCATAACCCGGATGTGAAATACAGCTTTCAGAAAGATAAGCTCACAGGCCCTGTACTTGAAATTAATATTCCTTTACCTTCTGAGTTTCTCAAGCGTTTGAAATTAGAGATTGAAAGTACTACACCTTCTATTCCTCTAAGCCCCTTAAGACCTACTGACATAAAATCTTCCTTAGCTGAAGTACTAAAACATTTACAGATACTTGATAAGAATAACAAACTTCCATCATCACGAAAGAAAAATTTTAATTCTTCAGGAACGAAGCCGTTTTCATTCAGTAAAAGCCACGAAACTCGAAGACAAGATGTAGCGATTGAGCGTAGTCTTTATTTACAAAAGTTAAGAACAATTATGTTCGATAAATGAGACTCGATGGAAAAGGTTTTAATTTTATATTTTAATTGCTGTACGTAACTATTTTTTACAATTAGAAAAATTATATTTTAATAAATTTTATTTTAATTACATAAATATTTCAAAGAAAAATTTTTAATGTATTTTTGACTTCAATCTATTAAAATGAATTTGTTGGAAACTGCATTCTGCGTTAATTTGATTGTAAAATGAAATAAATAGCTATACTATACAGACTATATACACATTTTAAGAGTAAAATTTAAATCTTTTTAAACATTACCATAAAGTTTCAGTTAAAAAGTAATTAAGGAAAATACAAGATAAATGCTTTTTAAAATAATTTAGTCGCCTGTCGGCAGTCAAATGTTTTACATTTCATTGTTGGAAGATAGATTTTAATAGGAAATTGAGAGAAACGGGAAAATTTTGCTAGTCTATTAGGGATTTGTATTTCATTTACCTTAAGGGGAGAAAGGAAAAGCAATAACTAAAGTATACTTTCAGAAACAAGATCAACAATGAAATGCCTCTGACAAATCTGTAAACAAATATGACATTTCATTTGGAACGCCCCGTTTTCCTCACTCACCAAGTGTTGATAACCTTATTGCACCAATATTTAAACAAGCGCGTGACTTGGTGGGCCTACGTGTGTAACATTCTTGCTACTGAAATGAAGTAAAGAAGTGAGTAACCTCTTTTGGCAAGAAGTCGTACAATATACTAATTAATATTTGGATTAATTTCATATTACTCATAATTTTATGCGATAAATGGCTTATACTTTCAAAAAATATTTCTTTAATTTAGTTGTCGTATGAGCTTTTTAAATACTTTATCATTTTAAAAATCTTTAGAGATGCAATGAAATTTCATGGTCACAACTTCTAAAAGTGACCTACATTCAGAAATTTTTAGGATATTAGGATTCTTGATATATTCTTAGGATAAAATAAAAACCTATTAAATAATGCCCTTCAAGACAGCCATTGTCACATAAAACCAGAATCATGGAGGAAACTACTCACTCAACAATGTCCGAGACATCTTAGTCACACTGTTGTGACTGGTCATAATCTGTAATGTACCCTATGTCAGGAATCTGTGTTGCAAAGCATCAAGTATGCGCATGTACGATGCAACCCCGTCTACAACACCACGGGTTGTCAACATGGCCTCCATTGCTTCGGCTTTCCTTGACACTCTAGCACAGGAAGCAGTTTGCTTATAGAATCATGACAGCTGTATCGCGTCCGGAAGCACTGATGGAAAGAACTTTAGAAGTTTGCATTCTGTTGTCATACTGGCCCAGCACGAAGACTGATGGCGTGAAAAGCAATTGAATACAAGGCTACAGGTATTCAATGTATCGAATGTCCGGTACTTTTGAGCAACCATTGAAATTTTTACATTTATGTGTATGCCAAGGCTTCCGTCCCTCCGGTATAGTTATAGACATTAAACCCCTTTGGGGCTTCCAACATTCGTCCTTTTAACAGAACATTACGAGACTGCAAGCTACTCGTGTTGTCCTCCATTTCTTCAATGCTTCGCTTGGAATTATGGATGATCTCTATGCGGATATTTCATGAAATGGGATATGAGAGGCAGTGGTGGACACCACAAATCTACGGATGCTAGGCAGATATAGTCCATTCACAGCAATTGCTTAACACATTCTTCACGGAATACCTAATGTCCTTATGGAAATTAACATTTAGAAGGTATGGAAATTTAAAGTATTTAAACGCAAATAAATACAGGGAAATAAAAGTATATTTAAAGATTTAGAACATGCATAATAACATTAGGTATGCTGAGAGTTTACAGGTCTTTAATGCACATATTATTCCAATATGTAATGTTGCATTTTGCAAATTAAAGTTATATGAATTTCTTTGCACTGGTACAATGTCTCCTATACAAGGCTAAATAGAATGACACATCAATTTTCCGAGCACTATACTTTCGAAAACGTCACATGTAGACTGAACCGATATATGAAAAGTATATGCTCATCAAATTTTCACCTCACATTGCAGATATTCTATGCAACGCTAGTCACATTACACAGTCGAAGGAGAACCCTAATCTATACCTTTTGTAGCATGACCTGTGTTTTAATACTGTATTAGGTATTTCTCCCGCCTTCTTAGCTGCCTTCGTGGTGTAAAGGTCAGCACTCTCGGCGCGTATTCGAGAGGTACGAGTCCCGGCGAGGGCATTGCTCATTTTACATCTCTCCTGCTTTCAAAAAATGCCTAATGTCTCTACAGGGGCGCCCGAACTAACATAGGTGGTAGATTATGATTCTTCACCATCAGGATTTGGCGGTTGGATCCTCCAATCCCCAGTCGCCCTTTAAAAGGGGGAGTATATAAGGTATTTCTCCCGCCTCCTTAGCATGCCGTCGTGATGTAATGCTCAACACGCTCGGCGCATATTCAAGAGGTCCGAATTTCGAGTTCCGGTAAGGACATTGCTTATTTTTCATCTCTTCTGCTTTCAAAAAATACCTAATGCCTCTACAACTATGCCACTTCTTCTTTTGAGCATACTCATAAAGATTATTTTCACATACACACGGCTGCCAACTGCACTGCTTTTTAGTTCAGAACTTCTGAATGAAAATTGATGACAAATGAGGAAGCATACTAATTTCTTTGTGATAATGACCAACTTTAGCTGCGTTCTGAAGATTTTTTTTTTGTAAGTTAATACTTTTTTCATATATATAAAACACATGAACCTGTTTTTGACAATCTTGCGTTTATATGATTTACTAATTGCTTATTACTTCGCAGAGGAATACTCGACTTTTAATGGGATTAATAATTTTCAGTTCAGCATTTCGTCTGATTGTGCAAACTTCGAGCATCTGTTGTAACATTCAAGCTGTCGTGCACCATTTGCATTCATATCCAATAAATGTTTCAAATTATGAGTAATTACTCTTGCTTCTTTTCCCATCTTCTACCTCTGCTATCCCATCTTCTACCTCTGCCCTTAATATTTCCGGGTATAGGTTCCTATGCAATTCTTAATCCTTATGATGTGCCCTACCTCCACCAAAAGTTTGTCGCAACAATTTACGGTACATTATGTATAATATTATTAAATCAAACAATTGATTTCTCCCCCATACACTTAAATAGTGTGTGTTCAACAGAAAAATCTGCAGCTGTTACTGTATCTAGTCGCTGTATTTGCTGTAGTGATCTGGATGATATATTTCATTCCAGTCTTCCGACTTTACTTGCGGATGATGTAAATGCAAAATCCACAGCACTGAACAGTGGCCGGAACAAGCTTAAAGAAGGTATAATTGGCAACTATATCACCAAAAAGAATATTATAATTCTAAGCCCGCTATCTTTATACAGAAGTCATTTCCCACATATTTTGGACATTATACTTCCACAAAGTATACCTCAAAGATCGTACCTTCAGGTACTTAATGAACTATATTTTTATTATAATCTAATTTTATTGACGCTGTATAAAATATCAAGGCCATGTTGAGTTTTATCATTACGAACAATGATAAATTCAGCGGTCCCTTAGAATGTGATATCCATATCCATCCAAGTTTAAAAGGAAAAGCTACTATTTAAGAGACGGTCAACATTTTCAATAATGCCATCCAAAGCTCTATCGAAAGTGCCTCTTTCGTCATACCAAGCAAAAGAATTGACTTTCCCAAGAGGCCATCTACAGTAAATGGCCATACCTGGCCATCTAGAGTAAATATCTTAGACAAAAATGGTTTCAGACTTTAAAAACTATTAAATTCCATATAAAGAATTATCAAAGAAGAGTACAAGCAACACAAGCAAAACCCCGGACAAAATTTTAGCAGCTCGCTCTCCCTAAATACAGTTCTATTTTTAAAAATTCCCTCTCAAAATAATAATAATAATAATAATAAAAGGGCGAATCAATTGGATCTACAGCCGAAAACTCTGTACTTATGTATATCCAAGGCGAAATGTTAACTGCTGTTGTGGATAGCTGAAAAAATCAGTTCATTTCTATTTGCGTAATATGGACATTGAATTTGCAGAAAATTGTGATGTTTTGAATAGAAAATTAAGCCCTAAAAAGCCCCTTCCTCATGAAAAGCTCCTTCCTGCTTTTTTTTTTTTTTTTCGTTTTTGTTTTGGATTGAACTTAAAGTTATTTAACAAAGAATTAAACCTTCGGAAAGCCTGGGATGTTGACAGCATTTCTATTAAGGCGCTAAGGCCTTTGCAATGCAAAGCCATTATATTTTTGTGCGACCTATCTGATGCATGTCTTAGAAAAGTTTACAATCCTAATTGCTGGGTAATCGCAGTCATCATTGCGTTCAAGAAGCCCGAGAAACACCCCATCAATCCCATGAGTTACAGGTCAAGTTGAGGTTGTGCAGTTCATTGCAAAAGACTTCAAGCTTTTCAGAATAAACGCTACGTATAATCACCAGTGCACGTTGCCCTTTGTGGGAAACTTTATTCTCCATGGGGAGTTAAAAATCGAATTATCGATAAATAGTATATTCTGACTGCATCTCACGATACCTTTCTCAAAAAGACAAATTTTTATTTCAGAGACATTCAGGATATTCTTAAACATGATAAGTTTACGAATCAGTCTATAAAAAAGACAGACATCATCTTTCACAATCCTCACTGGCAATTTACAGTTATTGCTTCTTCTTGTTCTTAGCTCCTGATAATTGTCATCAACTTTCTCGTCATGAGTAAGGCTCCTCTAAACCAGGCTGAATCACCAACTTTTCTCTCTTGGCGAGGGAGGGAACGCGCTACCAATTTTGGCGCGTTTATCGCACACACTGGCTGAATGTCTGCTGTTTTTTTAAAGATTTATTTTATAGACGCGCGGCATTCAGCGCACATAAACTTTTCGGATAATTTATTAATTCTCGAATAGTATATAGACGTTTTCACTTAAATAAAAATTTCGCGTATATTTTGTAAACATATTCAAAATAACTTATTCTTTAGATGTTTTAGTTTTGTTAGCAGACTAAAATAAATAAGATATGCATAAAAACTTTCAATAGTGTCAAATGGGGAAATAAATAGTTAAAGCGTAGAGTGTGCAAATAAATTTATCTTAATGACATTTTAACAAAAATTTCCATAAAAACACTGTAAATTCATACTAAAAAAATAACTTAAGAATATGTTGTCATTTTAGTCTGAGGTATATGGAAATAATTGTGCAAGACTCTGAAGAAACACTTTCTTTTAAATGTGTGAAATATTTCATAAAATATATGGAAGAAGAAAGTACAGCATTCTGTGTTTTGGATGATTTTCACCAAATGTAATATAAATACGAACTAGAAACCGTAATAAAAAGTCCTTCCTCTCCAATCAGATCACCTTTGTGTTGCATTGTATTTGTAATACTTCTAAAAATGCAATTTTTACCTAAATTAAAAAACAGTTATTCCATAAAAGATAATAAATTTGAACATATATAGAATGAATTTTGTAATTTGAGTTATGTTACAAAATAAGTCATAGTTTATATATTTTATACTAATAATTTAGATAAAACCTGTCCAATTTAAGAATGTGTGTTAACCACATTCTTAAATTGTAAAAGGACGACTTAACCCCACGTAATTCATTTCAAAGCATAAAAGAAAGCTTATTTTCTATTTTACACAGCAACAGCATTTTCATGCAGTCAAGGTTTTTTAATTGCTAGTTATTATACATAATACTTAATTTTTAATTTAATAATTATTAGAAAGCATAACTAAGAAACTTCTTTTTAAAGCACCACAGTGATTGCAAAGAATGTCGTTAAATTTACAAAAGTATTGAAGATATATTGAACAGCATTATAACAAGAAACTACTGTACAAAATATGTAAATTTAGCATAATTTCTTTTTTAGTATTTGCATAGTTTCCTCCAAATGAACCTTAATGGGAAGTTATCTTGCGAAAATTTAAAAGTATTAAAATGGCCTCTATTTAAGATGTAACTGCATTTATAATTATTTTGTAATTGTGAATAGATTATATTATTGCAATTAGATTATGCACTTACATAATTGCATAAAGTAATGAAATTAAGAGTTCCCAGATACAATGTAATATAATTACAATGCAATTATCTAAATTGTAATTATAATCACTTATTTAATACCACAATATTATTACAATCACAATGTAATTTAAATTGGGTACTATATTTGTATACCCTCCACTCAAAAGGAGGTACTAATAAGCCTGGAAGTTATTATCAACTAAAAGCCTGTTCAGGACAGTTTGATGACAATTTCCACCGGGCGAAAAGTACATTCTTAAGCCCAGGCAAATCATGACAATAAAAATCATCTAGTCTCATGATTCACTATATTTCAAACCCTAAATTTGAATTCTGCACCAAATTATTTACCTATATTTTAACATACTTTATGAATTATTAGAAGCAAATATCTTCTAAAAATAACTGTAAAATATTTGTATCCATTAATTGATTCAGATACACACTTTTATTATTTAAGTATATCAAAATAACAGTTTCATGTTCCTGAAATACAAAAATTATGAAAAAAGTTAAAAGTAATATTCTTAGAAGCATGATATTAGTCACCAGCTGCAAAATAGTTAATTTTTTGCCCTAAATACAAGTTTATTACACAGTAGTCAAACATGTAACTTAATAACATGTTATATAAAAAATTAATGATAATAAGTTTATCAAAAATGAATTAATTCTGCAAATAAACTTTCTGCATTTGAAAATTTTCTACACCTGAGGGGAGAAAGAGATCTAGTAAAATTAGATTTATTATAACTTCAGTTGGACCAAATACCTTCTCTCTCTATATATGCATCACTAAAGAAATAAATAAAATTATCATGCTTAAAAAACAGATGTACCATACCAGTTTTTTTCCCCTTGTTACCCTTTACATTGAGAAATAACAAACAGTACAACGCTGAAAAATACTATCCTTGAAATTTTGTTTAAATGAAGAAACACACGCACTATCTTTTTATTTAAGCATTACACTTCAAAAACATATACACATACCAATTTATTTTCACTAGCCTTTATACTGATAACATGCCATATAAAAATGAAAAGAATTATCCTTGAAATTTAGATAAAATGAAGTAACACAATGGGAAAATTTATGCACACGGACATCAGTTACAGATGGTGGTGGATTTGGAATGCTAAAGAGTGTTGGTACTGCAGTTTTTCTTAGTTTTTTTCTATCTTTGCATAGTGACTCAAATTGAGATTCCTCAAAATGATCCTGTAAATACATAAAGTAATAAAAAAAAAGTATACAAAATAAATAAAAGTACAAAAAACAAACCACACAGTGAGGTTGTGCCAAAGGCAGCAAGCATGAACTGTAAGTAAGTATAGGCAATAAATAAATATGCAGGTAATTAAACTAGGCCCAGTATTATAAAAAACTGAAACAATAAACAAACCATGTCTAACATATCAGCAGCAGCATCTTGTAAGCTTGGGCAGAATTTAATTATCCAATATTTATTTTTTGCCTATAATTTAAAGTGTTCTTTAGAACATTATCCAAAAATTAAATGAAGTAGTGTTTTGCTATAACATTAAAAACAACTAAAATAAAACTTTATATTTCTTGCTATAGTGCTCTTACAATAGATAAGAAAATAAGAGTTCACTTCACCCAACTTTTAAGATACTAGGCCGATAAATACATTTATAATTACAGCAGACTATGATTCTTGTTATAATTGTAGTAATGTTTATTGCTCTAATTGAAATATTTAATTTTTAATTCTCTAATCATTCAAAACATAGCCCTAATTTCGGAGCACAGTGCCAACATGCATTTTAAAAAGCATCAAGGCCAGTTTAAACAACAATTTTTTAAATTACACCGGCACAGACATATCCAATTAAAGTTATTAAAAACTCTAGAACGTAGTTCAGTAGCTTTCTGAATTTGTAGGCAATTTTTTATTTAGAGATGACAACACAAAATAACGCTTCAGAAAATATTATTTATCATGTATAAAAATCTGTTTTGTAACACAGATCAGTAATAACTGTTTATCAATGTCATGAGGATTTAATTTGACGAGATCACATTCTTTAGAAGTATCAAATTCATGAAAGGATTTTGGCTTGGCCTTTGAAATTCATCATTACAGGCAGATTTATTTGATTGTTATGCATGCATTAAACACTACACATGCATTAAAAACACTACACATGCATTAAAAACACTACACATGCATTAAAAACACTACAATTATTTTTGAAAAATACACATGCAGTTTCACAAGTTTTCTGTGCTTATTTGAAAGTTCTGCATTCATTTCTAAATCTTTACTCCATTGCCAAATTGTATAATACTGGATTATAACTATATGGTACTTGCAATTATTGATTAGATTATATATATTTTGTCTCATACTATTCAATTTATTCTACTGACATCAGATGTCAATGTCAAAATTCTGGAAGTTATTTTAACCAAGAAACAGTAGTGGGCACCGTGCATAAACAACTCATCTAACTTTTTAACAACAGTGATTATAAAATAAAGAAAAAAATTATATATCATTCCAACGATATTGCAACTATAGTATAATGTTACATATATCTTTAGCAAACATTCAGATTTTAGCTTGACTTTCCAAATTATTATTTATTTTTTAATAAATTTCAATATGCTAATGATTTTCATGTTACATTAGTATAAATTCCACAATTAGCACAGGAAAACAAAATCTGCGCTTTATATTAGAAGAGAAATTTCTTTTCCACATTCAAAACATCCACATTGGCGATGTTTGGCGACGGGTACATTAACCCTAGACTAATTTAATTATAGCTATTATTACAGAAATTAGCAGATACTCAGGTACACAAGAATTTCACTTTACTTGCACATTATAAACATCAGAGAAGATATAAACTCTAAATGAAGGCGTAATTAACATTATACTTACTAAGCAAAGTTCAGCGCCTGGACCAGGTTTCCAATTGTCTCTTCGGCAATTATTTACCCATATTTTTCTCCTTTCTTCATTTTTAGGAAATTTTACCAATGTATGACCTTTCCGTGAATGATTTGAACAATTAATAGCTGCACATCCACCCATTTTACACAAAAAAACACAAAAAATTGTTGCACCGTAACTACACAGCCGCCATTAAATCTCCCACTTGGGATCGCGAATGCCTGATGATTCAGCCTGGTATATAGGAGCCTTAGTCATGAGCAGCGCATATCTGCTCTACGTGCCCTGTGAGTTTCAACAGTTAAGCGATGTTACCGTCTTAAAAGACATAATAATAAACAAGAATAGTAATTATGTTACCAAAGCTTTTATTTTATTTTGATCTGCGATCTTCGGATGCAAAATATGTTTATACGTTAGTAAGCGAAATAGAAATTTTGACTACAAAATAAGCAGTATTTTTAGGATGCGATTTATTAAGTTAAGATTATTTTCTACAGAAATGCTTCCATTATTTCTACTTATTACGACATCATTGGTAAATCTAGAAAGATGAATTTCATGCTTGTAATTTTTTTTTCAGCATTTCCTACATAGGAAAACAATTTTATCATTAACATAGGCACTAATTTCTTTCTTTATTAAATACTTTTACAATTCATACATTGCATTTACAAGTTTTTAAAACTCAGTTAGTATAAAATCGGATGTTGAAAAAAACTTGTTTTCACTTCTTAGCTTACAATATACAAATCTTAACAGTTCATGCAGCTACTTGATTCTGTCGTAGAACAAGAGCCAGCAGCATCAGAGCCGGTGCAACTGATACGGCCACACGATACGGAAAAATTTAGGAGCATTAAAGCTTTTAGATTTTATAGAAGTACCGAAAAGTAAAATTTAAAAATAGCCAATATTTCGAATTTAGGAAGGCATCAGTTAGCAGAATATAAGAATCGCAGAGATTGCATTAGGCTATAAACTGCATAGCGCCGGCTCTGCGTAGAGCTCATCTTTTGCAATATTGTTTATGTCTATGATTGCAGCTTTTAAATATCTTCGTTGCCATTAAAATAATGACCTTTGAGATGGGACTTCATTTTAGGGAAGAGAAAATAGTCTACGGGTGACAAATCTTGTGAATAAGAGGTGTAGCTGAAAACTGTGACCTGTTTCTTTCCTATAAATTGCTTGAGAAGAATAAAAGTGTATGACAGCGTATTTTCCTACAGGAGAAGCCAGTTACTCGATTGAGCTTTTTCAGGTTCGATGAGCTGAATGCTCAGTATGTTCTTTGCAAGCCACAGACTTCTCCCTGTATTCCCCAAGAACAAATTCTTTGTGGATTATCCTTTCCAATTGAAAAAAAAAATGTCGCTAATACGATTTTACTGGAGAGTTTTGAATCCGAAGGTTCTGTGATTGTGGTGAACCAAGTCAGATGATAACTTTTTTCGAAAAAGCAAAGCTCAAAATTTCATTTCCAGTTATAATTTCTTTGAATAAATCATGATTTTAGATTGTAGAAGTTCGATTTCTTTTCTGTTTTATAGTCACTGTGTGACAGACAAGACATGAACAAATTTTTATTTTTATAAGATCATCCACAACATTTACATGGGCAACATTTACATTATTGATGTTAAGTTCATTATCTCTCATTCAAACAGATAGATGATGACTTTTGTCGAACGGTCTCGATATTTTCACCTACAGAGGCTCACAAAACTGATCGAACACTTTGAAGTTTTGTATTCTTTAATGAGCATGTAGGGTTTATATTTATTTTAACTAACATTTAAAGTTTAAGCTATCTTTCCTGTCAAGCCTTTACTTTCCCCTAGAATTGCCAATACCAGAGTATGTAAATTGTAGTAGAACGCGCAGAGTATTCAAATTTTTAGCAGAAGTATTTTAGAGTTAAATAGAAGGGAAACGAGTTTGTAGGTGTGCTTTCTTGATTCACGAGCGTGAAGGTTGCTAGGTAGAAATTTAAGAAACCGCGCGTTTCGGCCTGTGTGCCTACTCCGGCAGTTAGTTGAAACTTTCAACTTCTCAATCCGAAAGTTTGCTGAATCTCAGCTGTATCTTAGAACGCGGTTAAGATAGTTGCAATTATAGAGCCTTGTAGGTAGTGACTTGTTATTTATTCATCCTGTTATTTATTTTTAGTTGTACTTTTCTCTTTTTATTTAACCGCCGGGTCGGCGTAGTTTGTGAGCGTCAAGTGAACGCATCTGTAACTTCTAAAGTGGAATAAAAAGGGAGTTAAACCCTTCTTAAGAGTTTGTGTAATTTCCAGTTCATAGCAGTCACTACTCCTGTTGCGGGCAAGTTGGGGCCACGCAACACCACATTGGCGCCCAAACACTTTTCGAACTGAAATGGCCGAAAACTGGATGGAAGCTCCTGTACAAGTCCAACAACAAGAAATGGTGAACCAATTAGAAGGATTTGGTTACCTGGTCTAGACGATGAGAGCATCAATCAAGCCTAACGTCAATTTCGACGGAAAAAATTCGGTGGCGATGTTCTTAGAAGGCCTAGAAAATCATTTACAGCTATACCCTGTGCCTGAAAGACAAAAAGTCGCCATTGCCACGTCTGCACTAAGAGGACAGGCCTCACTATGGTGGAAGAATATAGGCTAATTTTTATTAGGGGAATTCGGAGGCCAAACATATACCTTTGAAAATTTCAAAAGATCATTATTAAAGGCCTTCTTCATAGTAAAAGACCGAGCAAAGCTAGAAGCTGAACTGTATAGTTTTTATCAACGTAATATAGAAGAGTTGACGGACTTTATTCTGCGAAATATTAAGCTGACGGATATGCTGTATGGGAAGAAATCCGACGCGGAGATTATTGAAATAATCTTACCAAGATTGCTACCTGCTGTTCAAGATTACTTCGAAATTCGAAACCCAAGCACCTTGCAGGAACTCTTCGAGTTGGCGGTCAAGTTCCAAAATCGCAGAATAGCGGAAAAAGCTAGAGGGGCATCGTATTCTCAAGGTCTCCGAAGGCAATCCTGAAATGAACAGACCAGAAACACAAATCGCTCTTATGGGGGAAAGAGCTATCAAGCTAACTCATCGAAGCTCGAAGGTCAAGGCCCAAAAAGGAAATTTGAAAACAACCGTCCGCGTACCCAGAAGACAGAAGTTGAAAGGAAAGCTTTAAACGAGTAGAGGGGCCTGTAAAAGCGAGGGTCCAGACCCCGGAAGTTTCGAAAAAACCCTCAAGAAGATACCTAAATACGGTTGTGGTAAAGAACTCACAATTACCGATTATACAAGTCCTGGTTGGCGATGTACCAGTAGAAGCCCTCATCGATACAGGGGCAGAAGGTAACTTTATGAGTGATATATTTTTAAGACGAATTTTAATAGGTTACGATTATTTAAAAATAAAAACACAGAAATCATAGCAGGGCAAGGGCAAACTTGTCAATGTATTGGGAAATTATCATTACAAATACAGGTAAAAAATGAAAGCCTTAAAGTACTAATTTTTGTGGTAAATAATTTGCAAAGTCCACTTATTTTAGGCATAGAATTTTGGAGTTTTTAAAGGCCGCGAAGGCCAAACTGAATTTTCAGGAAAATTCAATTATGCTGGAAATGGATCGGAGGGTGGTGGAGCCAGTGGAACAACCGCAAGTCGACCTTAGCCATTTGAATGACCAGGAAAGCCAAGCCATCCAGCAAGTGGTGAGTACTTTTTCGAACTTTTTTTCAGAACGGCCTGGTAATTGCCAAATTGTTACGCATGATATACAGTTAACTGCCGACAAACCCTGTAGGACTAAACCTTACCGGTATGATAAACAGAAAGAGCAAATTATCGAACACATTCAGGAAATGTTGAAGAACCAGATTATAACGCCCATAAATAGTGAGTACGCGAGTCCAGTCGTACTATGTAGGAAAAAGAATGAGTTCCCTCCTTCGGGTAAAAGGGGTTGGAGGTTTGCTATCGATTACAGAAAGCTTAATAGTGTTACTAATTTCCCAATTTACCCTTTGCCGGTTATAGAGGAAATTATTAGAAAGATTAAGTCTACGAGATACATGATTACGTTGGACTTAACGTCTGGCTACTATCAAATAGCTATGAGACCCGAAGACATACATAACACCGCGTTTATCACAAAATCGGGCACTTATGCATTTTTACGCATGCCCTTTGGGTTGTGTGGGGCCCCGTTAACATTCCAGAGAGCTATGGACATTGTTCTAAAGCCTGTCCTTGGAAAATTGACTTTAATCTATCTAGATGATATAATTATAACGAGTAGTACGTTGGAACAACATATTAAAGATTTAGAAGAAGTTTTTAAATTATTAGAAGAGGCCAGTCTTAGAATTAACGCATGAAAATGCAAGTTCGCGACTAAAGAACTTAAATAGCTGGGGTATAAAAGTTCGCAAAAGGGTATAGAAACTCAGGATTCAAAAATAAAAGCCATCAAGAATTTCCCACCTCCCAACACCGCCAAGAAACTTTCTTCTTTCCTTGGGTTATGTTCTTATTATCGGTCGTTCATAAAAGATTTTGCGAACATTGTTGAACCGTTGTTACTAATTAAAAGAAAGAAAAGTAAATTTACGTGGACAGCAGAGGCAAATACTGCATTTGAAAGGTTAAAAGAAGCACTCATCAATGCCTCTGTTTTGAAATTCCCGGAAGGGGACGAAAACCTGGAAATTCCAGTAGATGCGTCGGACTATGGCGTAGGTGCGGTTCTCATGCAAAATGGCCATCCTTTGGCATTTTTTAGTAAAACTTTAAACTCTACACAAAGAAATTATACAGCTACAGAGAGACAAACGTTAGCCGTATTAATGGCTGTACACAAATTTCGAGTTTATTTCGGCAAAGCGCCAGTAACAGTCTTTTCGGATCATGCGGCTGTTGGTAGACTTTACTCGGGGAAAAATCTAACGCCCAAGTTAATAAGATGGGCTTTAAAACTTCAAGAGTATAACCTAGTAATTAAATATAAACCGGGTAAGGAAAACAATGTTGCTGACGCACTATCTCGTATAAAACTGGACGATGAAGGTAATGAACCTAAATGCGCTGTGTTGACTTCAAAAATTTTAGATTCTAGAGATACAATTATCGCTGAACTGAAAGCTGATCCTGAATTTGGAAATATCTATGCATATTTGAAAGACCCCGAAAGCTTTGAGCACACAGATATCGATGCGATAAGAAATAGAGCAGAAAACTATGAAATAATCGGTAATTTATTATTTTATACGAAAACAACAAACGAAAATCTCGAGTACAAACCAGTCATCCCAGCCTCGCTTCGATTAAGCATTTTGAAGGAATTACACGACGCGAAAACAGCGGGTCATTTAGGGGTCAGAAAGACTTTAAAAAGGGTACGCGAGGCGGTATATTTCCCGCAATTATACAAAATAGTAACTGCGTATGTCAGGTCCTGCAATCAATGTCAGTTAATAAATGATATTAATTACAGCCCGGTCGGGTACTTAAATAGCATTCGCGCTACATTTCCGAATGACATTTTAGGCATAGATCTTCTTGGCCCTTTCCCCCAGAGTGAGTTAAATAAAAATCGTTTTCTTTTAGTAATTGTAGATCATTTTTCAAAATGGACAGAAATTGTTCCACTTAAACGCGCGTCAGCCAAAACAGTCGCAGATGCATTCTTACACAGATACATTTTAAAATACGGTGCACCGATAAAAGTCATTAGCGATAACGGTAAACAATTCGTTAGCCAGATATTTGAAAACATTTGCCCTGGACTTGGCATACGCCATATCAAAATGGTTCCGTATAGACCACAGGCAAACATCGCAGAAAGAGTTAATAAAAATATTGTAAAAATAATTCGACGTTATGTTAGCGCACATCACAAGCGCTGGGATGGCTACATAAATGAGTTAGCTTATGCTTGAAGAACAGCAAATCATGATACTACGGGAAAAACTCCAGCAGAATTATTTTTAGGACGGACGTTAATTACGCCACTAGATAAATTGTTCTTTGTGCAACAAAGAGAGCAAGAATTCAAACAAAAAGATGTACAGAAACTCATTGACCAGGCGGTTAAAAGTTCGGATACGGCAAGAAATAGACAGAAATTGTATTATGATCGAAAACGCCGTGAAGCAGATTTTAAAGTTGGGGATAAAGTGTTAAAATGGAAATTTTCTTTATCAAGTGCCCCAGACAATTTTATCAAGTGCGCCACACAAAGTTAGCTCCAAAATTTGAAGGCCCCTATGTAATTCAGGAAATCAAGGGAGTCGTATTGTACCTTAAGAACGAGAGAGGGGAAATCTGTAAAGCAAGTCCCGACCAGGTGAAAAAATATTATAATCAAAATAATTTTGAAATCCTTAAAAGTTTCTTGCAGGACTCAAACGCAAAAGAAGTGGAAGGCCCAGAAGTAACGCCACCCGCTGCACCACCCAAGAAGCAGAGAACAGAAGAGGAACCTAGCCCTTCTACAAGTCATGCTACGGTCCCGAAAAGAAGAAAGGAAAATGTTCAGACTCCAGCATTCAAGAAATACAAGAAATCAACGCCGCCGCGTGAAGAATCTTTGGTAAAGAGGAAAAGACCAGTTACAACGTCCCGCAGTAGAAATTCTGCGTCGAGGAAGCCACTTCCAGGGCCAGATAGTCAGGAGCAAACAAGGCCGCCGTTCATGAGAACAAAAAGACAGAAGGAGGAACGAAAAGACTACCACCAACAGAAGAAATTCAAGCACGATTCCAGACCGGAGGCCGCCAAGACCAGCCGCCCAGGAGCAAAACGGAAAAGACAGGAACCCGAAGACTACCACTCCAAGAGGCCGGCGTACAGAGGGCAAAAAGGAAAAATCACCATGGACGAAACTCGAAGAACCCAAAGGCGACGACTGACCTCTATGTATTCCAAAACGTGGGATCAGTTCTGTCAGAAGAGGATGTCGGAGTTCCAATCATCGAAAACTCAAAGATAAGTTAAAATCTTCTATAATTTTTTCTTTTGTTCCGAAATGCTATGCGTAAATACGAAGTTGCTTTGACGGAAGTCAATTTGTCTCGGTTGAGACTTAGTTTGTTTTACTTTATTTAGCTAAGGCAAAAGTATTATTTTCTTTAAGTATAAAATCTAAGAGCAAGCAGTTCCTGTTGGTCGAAAGACTAATTCTGTTACGTTAAAGCCAAAATTTGGCCGAAAGTAAAGTAACTTCGTATTCTTGTATTAATGAAAAATTTAGTTTCAGTGCCGTCAGCTTGGCGAAGAATGCGTGAAGTAAAACTTTATTTTTATCTTATTCATTTTATGGTAAATTGTAAAAATCATATGTATTAAAATCTTGTAAATATACGTAAATACTTGAAAGTTATGTAAAAGTAGAATTTATTCTAGAAGCATAAAATTTTAGATGCTAAAAGTAAATACTCGAAAGAAATGAATTCAAATTTAAGTATTAAACTGCAGATAAAATCATGCTTTAGAGCGAAAGCCTGCATGTCTAAAGATGAATGAGGGGGAATTAGAATGAATGTGTTTTGTAGGGTTCTCCACCTACACTTGAATTTTAAGAATGTTAAACATAGCTCATCGAGTTTCAGTATGTCGATTAAGGTGTGTCTATTTGGTTGTTGGAATTCTAACAAATCATTGTGGTTAGGGGAAGTGTTGTAATACTAAAACACGAATATTCTCGTTTGTCACCACACATGGTGGAGAACCAGAGTAAAGTTAATTTCATGTTTGAATACTTGAATGAATGTGAATTAAGCAGTTAATTAAGGAAAATAAAACGATCAAAAACGAAACTTTATCGTAAGTGTAAATCATAATGTAGTTAGAAGATACTGATACTTATTCCTTCCAGATGCTGGAAGGAAGAGAAAAGACTGATTGCTGAAGACCAGGAAAAGGTTCCTGTAAGAAGAGATGGTAAAATTATGTATCTACAGAAATTTATTCTAATTTTTGAGAAAACAGTTTGTTTTCTGTAAACGAGGCTCTTCAGTTTTAGTTCAAAATATGGAAACTTTTTCAACAGGTCGTTTCTAGGACCTGCTTCCAAGTTTACCAAATTCTGGCAGTGGCAAATGTAGGGTTTATATTTATTTTAACTAACATTTATTTTAAGCTATCTTTCCTGTCAAGCCTTTACTTTCCCCTAGAATTGCCAATGCCAGAGTATGTAAATTGTAGTAGAACGCGCAGAGTATTCAAATTTTTAGCAGAAGTATTTTTGAGTTAAATAGAAGGGAAACGAGTTTGTAGGTGTGCTTTCTTGATTCACGAGCGTGAAGGTTGCTAGGTAGAAATTTAAGAAACCGCGCGTTTCGGCCTGTGTGCCTACTCCGGCAGTTAGTTGAAACTTTCAACTTCTCAATCCGTAAGTTTGCTGAATCTCAGCTGTATCTTAGAACGCGGTTAAGATAGTTGCAATTGTAGAGCCTTGTAGGTAGTGACTTGTTATTTATTCATCCTGTTATTTATTTTTAGTTGTACTTTTCTCTTTTTATTTAACCGCTGGGTCGGCGTAGTTTGTGAGCGTCAAGTGAACGATCTGTAACTTCTAAAGTGGAATAAAAAGGGAGTTAAACCATTCTTAAGAGTTTGTGTAATTTCCAGTTCATAGCAGTCACTACTCCTGTTGCGGGCAAGTTGGGGCCACGCAACACCAAAAAAAAAAAAAAAAAAAAAAAAAAAAAAAAAAAAAGAAAAGCTTTTATTTTGATTATATGTAAATTCAAAATTTTTTTTAATAAATACATTTTTTAAAAGACGAAAACTTGATTCAAAAATCAATGTATACATTTTACTTAATGAGGAAAATATTCTCACAATTTTTTTTTTTTTCTGTAATTTTTGGATTTATTTCTATGCGACTCCTCTTAAATCATATTTTTCAGTTGCTGCCGCGAAGATATACTCTGTTTACGAATTCTCGATTCTAGTTCCTGCTAAATATGTTCAACAATATTAAAATCTGGCAATTGGGGCGATGTCTTAATTACTTCTGGACACATACTATATAACAGCCAGAGTCTAACATTGTGCGTAGTATGCCTTGAATCATTGTCCTGATAGAATTTAAAACTATTTTGTATATTAAGAATTTGTGCTGATGATGCCAAATTTCCCTTCAATATGTCAAGGTACTTATATACTGATCCATAATACGATCTCTAAACTCTATATTACCAATATAGAATGTGCTATAGATCTCCATACCATAACTCCTCCTCCGCAGTGTTTAACATTTGGTACTAAGTTCTGCTTCTGAAATTCTTCTTTGGGTTTTCTCCACACCAGCACTCGTCCATCTGAGCTGAAAAGATGTTAAATTTGTTTCATCAGCAAACAACACTTTTTTCCAGTAGGTGGGTGTCTTTTGTTTCATCGATTTTTGGAAATCAAGTCGAAGTTTTCGTTTTTTTTTTTTTTTTACTGACATAAAATTTTTTTCTTGCTACTCACCCATGATATTTTGCAATTTTGCATGAAGGGTTTCCTTCCATCAGATTAACTTAAATGGTCTTCCAGGTCTTTTTTTTTTTTTTTTTTTCTAACGATGTTTCCTTTCGTGACCGAGCCACTGCAAAAAAAACATTAAAATAACAAATATTTTCTAAAAAGAAAATTTGAGTTTTAAAGCAAAGGATTTTTAGATTTTTGCCTAGCTTCTTTATTCAAATTAATTCCATAAAATTTCGTTTTTTATTTATTGCAGATGATTTTAATTAAAAATTATGAAAATGTCCGAATAATTATGTAGTTTCTTTTTTTTTCTTTCTTTCTTTTTTTTTTTTTTTTTTGTTTGTTTTTCGATTTTAGACTAAAACGTTGTATTTTAAATTTATTATTTTATTTTTTCAAATTTATTTAGTATAAAGAGAGAGCTGAGAAAATATGTATTCAAAGGGAAAATAGTCTTTATAATTTCAAAGTTTTTCTTCTATTATTTAAAAAAAATTAGAGTGGCCGATCATTTTTGTGAGACATTGTTTCTGAAGCTTCGAAAAATAACCACATCTGGATAGTTTTCATGAGTTTTATGCCACCGGAATGCTAAATTCGAAATTTATGAAATCTACAACCCTGGGATAAAATTCTTTAATTTAAATTTTGCAAATAAAACATTATTCAAGCATTATTTTTTAGTAAATTGTTTTTAATTATTAGTTGATAGTATTTTTTTATTTTCACACTTATTTGCTGAAACAATTTTTTTTCGTATTTAATTGCCAATGGCTCTTTTATTTAAAAGTTAAAGCTTTTTAACTCAACTACTTTAAAAGAAAAAAAGGAAAAGTATATTAAATGTATTTGCTGTCAACACATATAATTGTCTTAAATAGAAATAATTTCTGGTAATATGTTTTTTTTTCCATAGAAAGGAAAGAGTTCTCAATTTCACCCAAATTTCTTTTTTATGTTCACAGCATACCCTTAAAATTTTGAGTGTTCCGAAAAGGATTAACTAAATGCTAATGGAAAGAGAAAAATAAATGATAATGAAAATATATAATATTTGATGTTCGAGCCTTCCAAATTATATGAGGGTAAAATAAGTCAGAAAGAGGAAAAATTATCTCCTTAAGTTTAATTAAATAAATTTGGTGGTTTGTTTTCTCCCAATGAATTATGCTGAGATATGGCAACAAGAGTAGAACAGTTAAATTGTTGGAAACGTTTGACGTATCGCCTCTTCTGTTTAGCCCAAGATACTGAACTGAATGGAGAGCCTTTGGAACTGAATGGAGAACACGAAAAAATTCTATTACAACAAAAATATTTCAGCAGAGGTAAATTAATGTTAATTTTCATTAACTTTTTATAAAATATTTTAGACCCTTTTTTGGTTTTGTATTGGTTAAAGAGACGAATGAATATCACGGAAGTTCCTAAGAAAAATTTCTCACAGGAAATATTTTTATCCGAAAATAATCGTTAAGATAATTTTCCGGAGAAAAATATTTTGGGTTAAAAGAAAAAAAAAATCCTTGTTGTTTAAATATTACGTAGGTATTATTTTTTCTTTATATTTAGATACTATTTTAATATTTTTATTCGTGTTTAGATATTTAGATTAAAACGAATTCGGCAAAATGCATATTTGAAAGAAATCGGCGTCGCAGATTAGGACGTGGAAATAGTTCAGGCTTATAGGTAAAATAAATAAATAAATAAATAAATAAAAATTCGAATAAAATAATTAGTATGTTATAGTAAAGTAGTTAACGAAGTATGTTTGGAAATGCTTTTTTAAATACAAAGCGAAAATAACTTTCGAAATTTAAGGTTTACTGATTCGAAGATATGGTTTTGAAATTATTTTTACTATTTCCTTATTCTAAAGCATTATCTTGGTGATAAAATTTTAAATTAAAAATTTGTATAAATACGTATTTGTATTATGAGAAATTGAACTTTCACGTGTTTTTTTAGCATGTATTGCAACATTTAATTTTATACTTGAAAGTGCTGACATATTACACGATTTCCTACTATCGCCTGTAATGATATCGTTAAAATGATCTTTTTACCTAGGTTATATGAAGTTGAATAAACGCGATTCGTGTAATGCTGATTCTTTCTGTCCATCTGTTCCGTATAAGAAGAATAAGTTAATTTCTCCTTGTTTTTTTAAGGTTTGCTTATGAATTCGCATGGAGCAAAGTTAGCTACCAAAAGAATTTATATTTTGATGTAAATGACTGCAATACATTAAATGAATATGTATCGTACATCTGGATTATCAATTTATAATTATCGGTTTTGCGCTGGAAGAATTTTGTTTTGGGCCAAATATTGTAATATCGGATTCTTCGGATTCTTAGCGCAATAAAATGTAAATCATGTTTTAATGAAATCTACCATTATAAAGAGTTTAAAAGTTACAGAAAGAAATACCCATTTGGAAATTGAAGCTTAAAGTATTTATTTTATTATTCAGAGCAATGGTTCGCAACTTACGGTAAGCGTGCTTCTGTGGGTGAAAATGGCGGAACACAAATTATTACAGTAAAAAAAAAAAAGAAAATTAACAGTAATAGCTGAAAATAAAGTTTTACAATAAGTACTGAGAAAAGAACGAAATGATCAGAAAGTTTAAATTTGTCACTGAATATAAAGGGAAATAATTGCGAGGAATTGAATCGCGTCATACTAAAATGTGTAATAAATATACTTACTAAATATACTTACTAAAATGTGTAATAAAGCAATGTAATTAATTATAACAAGCACTATCTACATATTTCTATTGCTCCATTTCTTATTCACAGCCACTCCTTTCCCGCTTTTCAATCGATCGCGAGTCTTAACTGATCGGCAGCCAATATTTTTAACATTGAGTGAATAGTCAAATGAATTATGTAACATTCTTTATAGTTATATTATAATCAAATTTGAATTTAGAGTTTTGTTTTATACTAGTTTTTATAATTTTGAATTTATAGAATGTAAGGTTTAACTAAATAAAAATGGATAAGAAGTTAAAAAATAGATTTTCTCACAGAACTAAAACTACTACAGATTGGCTCCGATTTGATGCTTGCGCCAGGCATTACAAAGGAGCCAGTTAGATGAAGTTAGTAATCTGGTAAGAGAAAGTCTGATTCCAAATAGTTAAAACCTCCTTTACTGTTGCATTGCTTAGAAACTAAACACCTAAATTACAAACAAGAATTAATAAATAACGAGTGTCTAAAGACCCTAATGTAAAATCTCATCTATTATCATTCAACAACACAGATTACGAAAATGTCACTGAAGCGCCCTTACGGAAGAAGTTGTATTTCTAAAAGTGGTAAAAACTGCATAGTTACTCCCAATTTGAT
The DNA here is from genome assembly GCF_044657685.1 of Stegodyphus dumicola. NCBI lineage: Eukaryota > Metazoa > Arthropoda > Arachnida > Araneae > Eresidae > Stegodyphus > Stegodyphus dumicola. Next base: position 107,105,189 of record NC_140775.1, read on the forward strand.
GCTACGTAAGGCTTCTTCGAGACAAAGCCTCAATCAGGGAAACAAACAGGATAAAATATGTATAAAAGGACATAAAAAAACTCGAGCAATGTTGAATTCAAATAGTTTGAGGATAAATACTTGCCGTATAATTAGTTTTCCCATTCCAGATGCCTTTGATAATCTTAAGGTTTACCAACCGCCGGGGGGAGGTAATAAAGCTAATAAACCTAGTAGCTCGACCCAGATGGAAATCTTTGTGAACGGGGGTGGCTTAAGAGGCATTTCCCCATGTGTAATGGGGAATAAATGTGAATAAAAGACAGTTATCCTTAAAAGGTCCTCCATGAAAGCATCCTTTCCATCAGATAGACAGCTCTAGTCTGCTTTTATCAAATTCAATCCAATTCATAGCGCTGGCGTCTTTCTTTTATAATTTAGGCAAACAAGGGAAACAAAATTTGTGCTCATGGAAGATATCAAGAAAGAACCACATATATGACTTTAGAAAATGCGGCGATAAAATACACGCATAATCCAAGTTTCCGTATTCTAGATGCTAGAAAAAAGTTTAGCACTTGATAAATTATTTTATATCGAAAACCATGCAAAGTTAATGCATTTTTCAAAAAGGAAGACTTCAAAATACTGAAGGTTTATTTTTAGCAGTTCAGTTGATATTAGTATACATTCTTGTACACTATGGAAAGTCTATAAACTGTTTTAGATTTTGAAAACACATCTTTAAAGTCTTGCCTTAATAAGAGATCGTTAGGGTAATAAATTTTATTCCATAAAAATATTCCTTTCTGGCCCACCAGTGGCTTAATGAGTAAAGTGCAAGAATACTTGTAATTGCGTTTTACATTCAATTAATTACTATAGAATAGGCTGGCTATATAAGCAATTTGGCTGGGAATATTAATGGCTTAATGATAAGATCGCTGAACACCAGTAGTTTAACCTGAGTTCAAAATTCCAGCGAAAGGGAGTGGGAGTTTTCATGGTTTTCGCTATGTGTAGCGTGAGTGATAGTCACTTTACCTTAGGGAGGATGGCATGATGACTCTGAGTGTAATGGTAGTTTGCGCAGAGTGATGGATTTCTGTGCCGTTGGGTCAGGATTCCAATCAAAGTAAGGCATTGCCCTCCAGCGGTCGAGCGGTAAAACCGCTGAACACTGGCAGTTCGGTCCGAGGCTCGAATCGCGTGAACGGGCTGGCTGCATAGGCGTTTTCATGGTTTCCCTCATGTGTAACGTGTATACAAGTCAGTTGCCTTAGAAAGTCCTCCACGAATGCATCCCTCTCTTTAGGCAGATAGTCCTTGAGGCTGTGCCTCAATCATATAAACCAAACCAAACAAGACATTAATGTTTGTGTCTAAATTTTGCGGTTTTGAGGTAGGTTTATAATAATCGAGGAGAAGGTTCTCTCTAGAAGTTTGTGACAAGAAAAAAGAAGCAAGAGATGCTAATTTTATCTTCGGAAAGTGCATACGTCAAAACTATGTAGGAACTTTGGCAGATAGCATTGCTTAGTTTTCCCTAATTTAAACAATTCAATTAAATCCAATGTCCTTTAGAAAAAAATTATCAATGTCCTATGAAAACGCCCTTCCCTTCGTATGCATTACCGAAAACAACTAAATAAATTTCTGATACTTGCACATTAGGGGCTCAGCCACTTAGTGGAAGTCGCCAAAGTTTCAGATTACGCCCAACTTTGTCAATACGCGTATAACAGTTATTCAGGTGACCATAAGCACAATAAAAATTCAATTTTCAACATCGCCATTTTAAGCACCAACGGCTATAGAAAAATAATAATTATTTTTTTTTTTTTTTTTTTGTCTTTAACCCGATTTTAAAATTGGTGCTTGTGAAATTTTCTATAATAAAAGGAAAAGAGGTGAAATTTTTGAGAGAATGCCGTATTTTGCCACAATATACCTAGAGGAATAATGGTTCAAATCTTTTCTAAAGCGATAGCTACGAAATTTCCACCACAACAAAAACCCATTTGTAACTAGGTTTACTGTTTTTTTGGGGGATAAATATATAATGGAAACATAAAATATGCATGTAAATAATATATAATATTTTTTACAATAAAAATAATTGTTCTTTTCCTTCCGTAAAATTCGCCCACTGCGCCAAAGTAGTGGCTACATTACGTAAGTGCCAAATTTCTTAATTGCAAATTATAAACAATCTGCTTCCTTTGTATTCTTTTACGGATTTCTTCCGTATAGGCTTTTAATTATTAACTTTAGATTACAGACCCTTGTGGATCAGTCATCTTATAGTCGGGAATCCGCAAACAGGTTTTAAACTAAAATTTATTAAATTTCATTATGAAAACGCAAGACAATGCACATAGTATATAAGGAGTTCCCCAGTTCTTTAAGAAATATTAGAAGAAATTCTGTAACACATAACCTACCAACCACTCGCGGATAAACAAAATTAGGCTTAGCAGTGATACCTATCATTCTGGAGCAAATTTTATGTAAACATTCTTAAAATGAGAGGGATGCATTAAACGTATCATTGTTGAGCCAAAATTTCGTTAATCTCCATGGCTTATTAAAATACATATTTTGAAAATTGTGTAATTAAGGGCTTAATTTTAAAATTTAGATTAGTTAAGCCAACTTCCTACTAAAATTTTTCTCGCATTTGCTAAAGGACAAAGAGTTGTGCAATATTTTCATGTAGATTCTGACATATTTTTATTAGGTAATTCAGCTTTAATTTTTTCATTTTATTCAGTTATCTATTCCTTTTGTTTAGTCAGTTTTGCTTAGTTTTGACACGTTATTTGAAAATGCAATTACTATATTTTTAACGTTATTTTAAATGAAATTAATTTGCTGAATTCGCAAACCGTTCCCTGATTCTTGAGCTCTACCACGGAGCTAAAATTCCTAAATACTGGTTCTACGTCCGGTTTCTATTTTTGGACGAATGGCTTAACTTGCACAGGATTTACTCCATTTATTATGTGAACACAAGCCACTTTCGTTTAAAAGTCCTCCATGAGGACATTACTCTTTCATCAGATATCCTTCGCCATAATTAAATATATCCACAACCAGCCAGTCACCGATTCTCGAATCTTTGTACACATCGACATGAAATTATATGCTCCTTACTGTCAACTTTCAACTACTGTCGAATTACTTCCAAATTCCTGTTATTTATAACTAAAATATGGACGTATGTCTGATAATCAGTCTTCTAGATCTATTTCATCCTGTTTTTCGAATTCAAAAGGAAGCTTTTGTTTATTTTATTGTTTTGCCTGTTGTTTGCATGGGTTTACTAGTGATATACTTAGCGTTATTTACAGAGATTCGCATATTGTATTTATTGTCAACTGACGATTATAGCGGATCAGTCGAAGCTTATTAAAACAAAAGTAGTTTGTTCCGAAACTATGGAAGAATTACCATCATAAATTATCAATGTAAAGTTAAGTGTTCATAGAAAGTAATAATAATAAAAAAGGAAAAAAAATGCAAGAGATAACAGCAGTCCTATCAAATATCGTAGCGTTTGGAAGTTCTTTTTACTCACAACAATATGCAATTCATTTGTACATAATCCGATATGTATAAACACTGTACAATAGAAAAAATTATAGCATAATTTTTTTACTGGAATTGAATCTCATACTCTTTAAATCTTTTAGATAAAAGGCCGCATTTTTTTATTTAAACGGCTTAGCCGTTTTTAACTCTATTACAAGGAGTTTATTAGTATTATTTAATAAGTAATTAATTCTTTTATTTCCAATGATGTTTGTTCTTCCGTTGTTTGCAATATGTTCTTTTTGTTATGAAAACCGATTTTATAAACGGAACCAAATAAACTTAACGCTTCAGATAAAACTGTGTAAAAAAAGTGTTTTTTATGAATTATAACGTAAGTTATTCCTTTTAAGTGTATCGTCTTAACTGTCCTCGGAGTAACCGCGGTTTTTAGTTAACCTTGTATTTCGAGAGTTTTCTGTACAACCCATTTCAGGGAGCAATTTGCTTTTGACAAAATTTTTATCTTCTGGTCCCCAAGTTGTTGAATAATAAGAAATATATATATACTTCCATAGTCGTATTTATGGCTAGTTTTATCCCAGTTAACATACATACTATGCATAACTATGTACAGCATAACTATATAACTGTGACATAAAAAATACCAAGATATTTTACAGATTATTTTTGCAGCATTTTTATAAATATCAATAACTCTTAAAGCTTCTATTTTTCGAGCTAGCAAAATTCTGTGCTTTCCCACCTGACCCGCCGGTGTACTTTGATGGAAATTGCTAGAAATAGTGAAGAAAAGAGAAGGTCACTGTCTCGAACATCTAGCATGGATAGCATTCATCAGGCCTGTACATCAACTGAGAAAGGATCAGCAGCAGATTTGTCATCACAATCAATGTCAAAAGGCAAACAGAACACACCTGCTTCCTCAGAAAATGCTGTTACTAAAAAGGAATCGTCATCACCAGTGCTTTACAAAAATGACAAATGTAAGTAAAATTTTCAATGTTTCAACACAAATCTCTATTATATAGGAAGAGGTAAAAGTAAGTATAGCTGTTTCAAATGATGCTTCCGATACGTTCACCTACCAAACAGTTTTCACCTCGTTTTTCTAACAGATGCTAAATTATATTTCTCATTAAAATTTCAGAGATTCAAAACACATTTCGAGGAACAGGCTTCTATTTGATGGGCAGTGGAATAGTAATGGAAAGCCTATCATCAATAAAAGAACAAAACTGATATTAATAAACCATAAAAAGTATTTATGGGCTTAAATAAAACATGGACGTAATAATAGTTATTAGCGAGATCTTAGTATCATTTCAGCAGTATTTTTTAAAAATTTTACCTAATGATTTGATCAACATGAGAAATATACGAATTTTACTTCCTGTAATATGCTAAAGGACAGCTGTACCTTAAAAAGGAAATTGTTAATCAATTGGGTCCAATCAGGAGGCTAAAATCACAGGGTAATTCACCTTACAAGAAGTGTCTTCCCACCTTGAGCTCTCAGGTTCTCTCAATATATATTACTTTTCAACGAAAGTTTAAAATTTCATGAAAGCCTTAAAAACGATGGATTGCCAACTATAATTTGTAAATTTTCATTTCCATTAAATACTGATTTAGCAGTCAATTTTATAACGTTATTTACTCCTAAATGAGGACTGTTGTAGCTATTTTGTGAATTGCTTTATTTTTAATAATTTCAATTTTTACCGAAAACGCTTCCTTAGTCTTTCGGTGAAATTGTTACTTGTACTTACATAAACTGATTTACTTACATAAACCGATTTGAGAAAAAATGCAATGAAATCCTCGCCTTAAAAAAAAAAAAAAAAGCTATTAAATTAGTGTTAACAGTTAAATTCCTGTAAATGAAATAAAATAAACTGTTCTTGGTTACCAAAGGCAAATTTTCTGTAGAAATTTACCGAGCTTTAAGAATTCTTTTCGTCCGGTTTTTGTGAAGAAAATATTCGCATAAATTTCGCTCTCATTGCGCTCTGTCCTTTGAATCAAAGTCTTTATAATCAAATCATAGGGTCTTAATCAAATGAAGTCTAAATTATCAAAATTTTATGCTTTATTTATTGCATGATGTACATCTACTTGACATTAAACTCTCAGTACTGTCAATATTTTGTAAAGACTTTTTCTTTTTTTTCGGAGGAGGGAGGGGTTAAGGTGCAAGTGAAATTTTTTTAACCATCAGTGAAGTTTATTCTTAAAGTCTAAAAATTAAGGGGACGTTGATTAGAACTTTAATTCTAAGCCGTGTCTTTATTTGAAGGTATATATGCGTTCAATGAGGTTTGGATATTGTTTCAAATTATGCGATCTGGTATTTGAAATTAAATCGAAGAGCGATTTAATTGAGAAATCTGATTTCTGAAATTTAAAAATTCAAGAGAAGTTACGAATGAAATTAATACAAAATTCCTCGCCTCATCAATTTTGAAAATGAATTAGATAACACAGGGATAAGGAATTTACGGGTATTTCGTCAAATAGGTAAATCTGAAAAAAGGAAACCAAATTCTTAATCATATATTATGGGATTATACGGGAAAAAAAATGATAAAATTATTGCTTAACAGAAGACGAAACAAAACTGTGGCTTGCAATGTGCCCAAATTAAATTTAGGCAGATAAAAAATTGACATTATTTTTATTACTGAAGGAAAGAGCTCAAAGATAGTAGAAAAAATTTACTTAAAAAAAATATATTTCAAATTAAATGACTTGCATACATGTTACTTATGAAGAAAACTACGAAAAGTTTTTTTTAGGCAATTCATTCACTGAGACGTGAACCCACTTCGAACTATATTTGATCAGCGGTTTTATTGCTCAGCTGTAGCTAGTCTTGCCTTTCTGAAACTTATAATTCGATTTATTTTCATAACTGCAGCTGGTGTAAAATACATACTGCTGCAATCATTAGTTACTGCGCCTCATATGTGCTACACATTTAATCAGCAGTCGGTGTAAAAAAGTTATGTGCATGGCAATGTCCTGCCTTCCCACCTAATAATACAGACCATGATCACGAGTTGTCGCCCTAATTAGGTTGCAGGAGGGGTGCAAAACTTGATTGATTAGCATGTAAAGTGTGTGCTGTCTATATAGCCCTAAAATCGCAATAGTATGGAGAACTTTTCGCAGCAAAATGATTTATAAAACGTCTGAAATTTTTCAAAGAACAGATTTTCCTCAGATCTGTTTAACTTTTCATATTAAATTACTATATCTTGACAACTGAAATACATCTTTTCACCTTGTATATCTCTCTTCCTTCATTATTTTATAGTTTTATTGCAAAATTCGATCCTAGTAGCGATTTTAGAAGTTTTCAAAACTTAATTTTTCGATGTTGCCAAATAGCTCTGTATTGCCAAATCTCGTTATTTTTTAAATAATATTTTAACTCTTTACCTATAATATTAACAGCTAATTCTTTTATTATGTCTTTCTAAATGAGTAGATTTTTTTTTTTTTTTTTTTTTTTTTTTTTCAGAAAAATTTTAAAGTTTAAGGTCGGAACACTTTCTTTGTTGAATTTATTCTCGGTGAAAAATTTTCGCGCTTTAATCATACGTGACAAGCGTAAATACCAGTTTGTATCTCTTAGGAAGTTCTCCATGAAAGCAATTTTCTACTTTTGTGTTATAAGTAACTTTCGAGACTTTTACAATAGTTAGTCAACCAATCAAACTATGGAAAATTTATCTGATAAATATATTCACAGAAATTAGTTTTATTTATGGATCGGCAGGACCCGACAGTTCCAGGTATAGATAGTTTTCACCGAGATAGCCAATATGGGTGTTTTTATTCTACAAATTGGTATTCAGTTCTGCATATTTAAAGTGAATATTGAAACTGTAATAGGTTGGCTACCTGAATCTGCACTCCTGAATAATATTCAAATTAATAAAATATATTTTATGTAAATAAATATTTGGTATTTTCCATTAAAATATAGCAAGGGCCAAATAATTGTCTGAGTAAAAATACATAAGCAAATACGATATTTCAAGCGAGGAAAATTTTTTCTAAACGTAAGACATATCCTTATGTTTACTGCGCACCAGTGGCCAAGCGGAAAAGTCCACTAAACACTGGTAGTATGGCTAGGGTTCGATTCCAGGTGAACGGGCTGACTGCATGAGCGTTTTCGTAGCTCCCCCCATGTGTTACGTAGAAACGAGTCAGTTTCTTTTAGAAAGGCCTCCACAAAGGTCCTTCCTTTCCTTAGGCAGATAACCCTCGAGTTCTTTGCCATCATCAAACAAACCGACTTCAAATATTGCTACCTCCGTTATTTAAATGGCCCTTGGATTATCACCATACTCGTGTTTACCTTGCGCTTGTAGTTTGTGTTTGGCATATTTTCGCAGTTGTTTCTAATATACCATCAAAGGCATTTTATTGTCAAAAAGACTTAGTCCATGGGTACGTAAGTAAGGTTCACGATGATGGCGATCTATGCCTCATTGCTTTTTATTCCACTATCGACAAAGGAAGTCCTCCAAATTTAAGCTCCCAATTTGTTTGAAAAAAATATGTGATTCTACTTGTGTAGAAATATATACAGTAGGTAGAGTTTGCGAAACTCTACCTAATGTAAACTGATAGGGTGACAAGTTATTGAAAATGTCGATTTTACGAAAGAAGGGATGGGTTATTCATAACTCAATATTTCGTCCACACCTAAATCCATATAGATTTCATAAAAACTGTTTTCTTTGTCCAGTGTCTTAAGACGTGAAGTTTCATTTTCATTGTCATGTTGATTTGTATTTCTTTTTGTTTATTTTCACTCGCTCGAACATTACAGCACTTGTAAGCCTGGGGATCAAATGAAAAACACTACCCAGCGTGAACTGAAAGTTTAGCTCACATTGCAGTATACCGATAAACATTCAGGCAAGCCTGCTAACGGCTAGCAGCAGAAAGAAGTATGCGTGATAGTCGACAGAGGCTATCTGAGTTTCTTCAGCTGGTTTGTAACTGAAAGGAGGAATGGAATAGATCGGAATTTTCCCGAAAATAATGAAACTTGTCACTAAATTTATTATACAAGTTTGAAAAAGTGTCACGAAGGGAAAGAAAACTACAGAGCTATAATGCCAAACAAAAGATTTATCTGATTATGGCAAAGCACATGATAACTGTCTGCCTAATGGGAGGGAAGTCTCCGCGGAGAACAGGGAAACTGGCTCGTATTCATGTTACACATGGGAAAAATTTACAAAAATGCCTATGCGGCCAGGCCGTTCGTCTGGAATTGAACTCGGGTCGAACTACCAGTGTTCGGCGGCTAATCGCTCGGCCGCTGATAGGTCCAGAAATCTTTGAATAAACTTAAAAACTTGCGGCGTTCGCATGCATAAGTATGCTTTGTGGTTTTTATAACTGAAATATATTTATACTATTTGCACCATATAGAAGATGCTAGAAATTATTACAAGCAAACTATTATTAAACCCCGATATTATTTCACATAGCAATTTTCTTCTTGACCAGCAGAAATCATTTAGCGGATAGAGAATTGTTTAGGAATTATTTATTGGGAATCCTATTCACCTACGATAAAAACGTTGAAAAAACTATTGGAAGCTGAACAACAACAACAACAACAACAAAAAAAAAAAAAAAAAAAAAAAAAAAAAAAATTTCCATTTATAAGTACATAATACAAAAATTGCTAAATCAATATAAATAGGATATACAAATCTACAGTAATTGGCGATGGTGGGTTGTTTTGCAAATTTCACGAAATTTTAAAATTGCATCTAAAAATTTACCACTAGTAATCAAAACCTCTGTTTATATCACTTTTTTCTGATTATCTAATAAGGCATTAGAAGCTAATGGGTTTTTTTTTTTTTTTTTTTTTTTTTTTTTTTACTGTTGTGTAATTGTTGTGCTGATTCATAGTATATACAGTGAATAAAAAAAATATTGAGGCAGAAAAAGCTTTCAGATATTTTTTTCAAGAATAATTAGATATTTAATTTAAACGAAATTATTTTCTTACATCCCATATTTTAGAGCCAAACGAAAGCGAACTATTAATTGAAAATAAGGGTAAATAAATGTTAAATTTTGCACTTTTCGTATATATATATATATATAAGAAAGTTAGGGTCCAAATCCCTACAGCACACACGCATATTAAAAGACTGCAATTTTCTCTAATAATTTATTGGGATTCCTTTCCTTTTCATAAATTGCTGAGTCTTCCAAATAAATATTTCATAAAATTCTGTTTGAGATTTGTTTCTATTATCTCGAATTGGTGAGTTTCGATCCAAGCACATTGGAAGTTCTAGATTTATTCATTTTGTCTTCCAAATGATCCCAATATTCCCTTAATAGGAATGAAGTTTGGATTGAACACGAGCGTTTAGATTACGTAAGAACAGCATGTGAAGTTAACAATTCCCAAATTTGAGCGTTATGCTTCGGATCCATTGTCTTGCTAAATTTTTAATGCGATAATGTGCCCATTTTTTAACTGGACTACAAATTTTGTTTTAAAATATTAAAATACATAAAATCATTAATTTTGCCATCTATAAAATGTAGAATTTAAATTCTGTAAGCTTTGTTAGCCCAAAACCATCTGGTTACCTCCACCGTATTTTAACTAAAGGCGTAAGATGCTTCAATTCCCCCTCCGCAGTATTGGGTTTTCGCCACTGTGTTTGCTTTTAATCACTCCCAAAACATTTACTTTAGCCAATAAATATATTCGAATTTCAAAATTTTGAGGCTTTTTAATAATACAGGTCTTAGTAAATTATAGTCATATACAGTGGCTCAAACAATTGAGAATACACCTTACTTTTTAAAATAAATCTAACTTTCAATATAAATAACACATTACCGAGAAGCAGAAACATGTTTTTATTTTTACACATAAGAATTGATTTAATTGACACATAACAATTGATTTAATTTAATTTGAATAGTAAAAATAAAGAACAAACAACGAAAAATCCTAAAATGAAAAAATTCAGAAATATTTTAAATAAGCATATGCAGATTTTTGCCTCAAAAAATTAAGAATACACCAATAAAAATTTTTTAACTACCACCATATTTTTTTACATGGATTCTGTTTTAATCTAATGTTGCATAAATTGTATCTTAAACCTTTTCACTTTTGTAATAAAGTTTGTTATATGAACTTAATATGTCTCCTTGAAGAGAAACCAGTATTGATGTAAGGAAATTCGGTACTATTCGGTTTCGAGGGCCATAAAAAATCACCAAACTATTGTTCATGCCGATGCTGCCAAAAATAATTGAGACAAGAAAGGAAGTATAATAGTAAATAACTATCTAAGATTGATGTTTTAATTTAGAGAAAGGTTAATTTCATATAATACTTTTTTATTATAATTTATATGAAAAAGGCTAAACATGACTGAATGGAAGCATAAAAGTAAATAAATATTTCAGATCATTATTATAATCTATATAAAAATTGCTAAACGTAACTGAATGAATGCCTGCATCGCTATTTCGCTACCGACTTATCGCTAAAGCATAATTTCATCTTGCTGGTTGTTCGAACGTAATTTTCCATAATGAATGATGCCTTTTCTTTGAAAATATTCTCGGTAAAGTGCAGAATCGCTCAATTATTTGTTTGCCGCTTTTTACAATTGGATTTTTATCAATTTTCTTTTACATTTTAAGTGAAAATAGGTCAATGTGTACATAGATAAAATAAAGAGTGTGCGCAGTGCCATTTTTGTGCAATTCTAAGATTTTTTTTTTTTTACGTGAAAATAGGTCGATGTGCACATGGATACCGAGTATGTACAATTCTTAAAAACGCGTCAAGCAGTGGGTGATTCTGCACTTTACCCAAAATTCTTTTGCCGACTTTTCGTCATGGGCAATTCCCAAATTGTTAAATCCATAGGATATCAAAAAAGGATTTAAAAATTAAACTAGTATTTCAATGGCGTCTAAAGAAATATAGAACTATATAAACTTACGCATTCTGAAATCAGCGCGTTCGCTAGATTTAGCCCGCTGTTAAATGAGCGCGTTTGCTAGATTTGGCGCTTTTGCGCATACATTTTCGCCGCAATTTTTTTACGGCCTTCAAAACGGAATAGTACCGGAAATTCATACTAGGATTATATAAAAAAGGAAAATCTTATCGTGATTTAGCTAAAATTGTTGGAAGAAGTCACGCGAGTGTCCAGAAAATCACTGGAAAATTTAAAAATTATGGATTGATTGAAAATAAAAGTGGAAGAGGAAGGAAAGGTATTCTGAGTGATATCGCCCGCCAAAAGATAAATTTTGAAAGACACCAATATTAATACTCTGCAGAAACTCTCAAATCATTGGCAGAAGTGCAAGTGCGGTAACACTGCGAAATATAATTAGACAAGCTGAATATAAAAGCAGGGATGCTAGAAAGGAATCATTCATCAGCTTAAAATTCAGAAAAACCGTCTGGAATTTGCAAAAACGCATCAATTGAAGCTGAATAACTTTTGGAAGTTATATTCACTGATGAAAGTAAATTCAACATTTTCGGCAGTGACGGCTGTCGCATCGTATGGAGAAAGCTCAACACCGCTTTGGATCCAAAAATTTAAGTCCTATTGTTAAATATTTATATTGAAATTTAGATTAATCAAGTAAAAGTTAGGTGCATTTTCAACTATTTGAGCCACTAATATTTCAATTTGCTTTACTGAAAAATGGTTTTCTTCTAGCTATTTGGCCATGAAAGTTGCATTTCCTTAAAATATTTCTAGTAGTTCCTGGATTATTAGATTTGCTAAATTTATTCATTGGAATTTTAAAGTAATCAGTAAGGACGTCACTCGTTTTAAAATTACAAATAATGTTTTTATTGATCCATTTTTCTTCTCGTTCTGTTAATCTCCTTGGGTGGGGTGGTTCGTGATTTGTTTTCAAGCAAATTTGTTTTACAGAATTTCAAAATTAAATTGATAAATTGAATAGGAGATTTTAGTAACAGCAGAATTAGTACCCTTTGGTTCAATACTTTTCGAGAAAATAGACAATTTGAAAATTCTATTAATTTTGCAAACCAGTATATTTTAGAGGAAAACTGAGAATTCAAGTTTGGAAAATTCTTCTTGTTAGAGAAACCGCAGTCTTTCAATATTTTGATTATCAATAACATTTATTATTTCACCAAAATAAAATACTTCTTACATAAAAAATTACTATAAACTGCTTTTCTAAGTTCCTTTGTTTCGTATATGCTCGCCAACAGTCTGACTAAATTGCCGATCCGCTTTACGTGTCTGATTTTCGAAATGAATGGACTGGTGCGTTTCTTTGGAACCTGTGCGAGAGAGCGTTCAAGAGTTTCTTGTTATAACTGGGTCAATATCCACTACTGTGAAAGAACTCTACTAGCGTTGCTTTTTCGCCTAAAGAACATGCTTTCGACTATCTCCACAACTGTTTTTTTAGAGCCACTTTTCCTTTATTTCATTACGGGATTAGGAGAAGCGAATGCTCCTGTCGGATATTGGCCCACCAGCGGCCGAGCGGTAAAGTCGCTGAACACTGGTAGTTCGGTCCGAGGTTCGAATCCCGCGAACGGGCTGGCTGCATTTGTGTTTTCGTGTTTTTCCCCATGTGTAACGTGTATACGAGCCAGTTATCCTTAGAAAGTCCTCCACGAAGGCATCTCTCCCCTTAGGCAGATAGCCCTCGAGGCTTTGCCATAATTGAATAACCTAACCTAACCTGTCGGATATTGTTCCGTTCAATACTACTTTTGGAAAGACTCATTTGCTTCTCATAATACGTAATCAGCGTCACTTGTCCTGCAAAATAGCAAATAAATTGCAGTGCTGTTGTAAATAGTATTTTCGAACCACTGTCAGAACGTATATGCTTTTTTTCCCATTACACCTCCTAATGCTTTCACTGATGTATAGTTTAGTTTCATGTCCATTTTCGGCTATCCGAATGCGAGGTAAAATGCTTCTTTCTTGAAAGAATGACATGGTACTTTCCTCACTTCTCGCTAAATAAAAAATTAACATTTCTTGAAAGACAGATATGTTAATTCGTGAACTGTAAAAAAATTATTCTCCCGACGAGCGAACTGTATGATCATTGTTAGAACTGCTGGCCATTTGATGACGGTTTGTGATATACGATGACAATTATTGATAATTTTGGTCCCGTTTAAAAACGGGGTAATTTAAATTTGGTAATAATTAAAGTACCAAACAGGCAATATTTATTTTTCTGCTAAGTAACTACAACAGAATACCACACTATATCAAATCAAGTTAATTACGCATGATTATAAAAATGTGTAAGCAGTTACATATAATTGATATACCGTAATGAATCTCGGAACATTTATTTACATGTTCGTCCATTTTAAGAGTACTGCAAACTCTAGAACCGGCTCAGGGGTCAATTGAATGAATCATAGATGTGCAAATTCTATTACTCGTTCTCTTCGTTGAAGTTTACCAAAATACATAACTTTTCATAAATTTTTCGACATTATTAGACTCTTGTTTAGTCTATATTTTAAAACTTATCCAAATTATCCATCTCGAATTTGTTCTCGTTTTGGTTAGGCTGTCAAAATTACAAAAAGCATTTATCTGTAGAAGGTAAAAAAGAAAAGGTAGAACTTTAAAATGGGTTTAATTGTTATTTAGAAAATGATAAAAAGATTATTGAAATAATCAACAAAATATGCTCTAAAATTCTAGCCTGTTTTTCGAGAAGGAAACGCAAAGAAGGATTTTTTGATTTCGAAACTGTAAACTTTGAAAAAGTTACACAAAATAAGATAAAATACTGCTATTTCGAATTAATAAACAAGGCCTCATTAATAGGCATCTATAGCGGTATTTATAGAACTGCTTAGGTAAGCACTCATGATGAAGTGCTGATGAAAGTTGCTAGATGAAATATCATTAATATTTTTCGGTAAGCAACTAATTGTGTTAATAATCAATTCCACTTCACCCCTGATCTCCAATTAATTCAGCATTCTTTTAGATTTATTATAGGAAGGAATTTAGTGCTTATTCTTCATTCACTTTTCCCAGTAGCAGAACATTACTGCCACATTCAAATAACCTAACTTAACCGACACTAACAGCATAGTAGGCAGGCGTTCTATAAAGTTAGTCAATAGTCCGCGACAAGATTATTTTCGGAGCTAAGGAACAAATTATTCGTGTAACAAGTTAAGATGTTAAATGAAGCGCACTGTAAGAAATAAGGTTGCATCAGGCATATAGCAAACTTATCAACTCTTATCTGTCATATGAAGTGAAATATAAATAAATATGGGCGAAGAACATAGGAAGGAACAAGATTTTTGGAGCATCCTGTAGAATTTTAACAGAACTTTTAGGTAAAAGCAATTTTATTGTGATGGAATTAGATACTACAAAATTTTTGTTCTGAATTTAAAGGTGTTTTATCTGCGAAAGTCAAAATGATGCTTTTATTTTATTTTAAATTAAAATGCATTTTTCTTAATTTGTTTGTCCAATTAGTTAACATGATTTTTAGTTTTTAGTGTAAACTTGTAATTTTATCTTCAGAATCGCACTAATAAATTCTCTTTTTTGCTTATGCAGGTATTTCAGCAACGGAGGAAGAATTGGTTCATGATTCTGGAAATGCCAAGAGCGTTTGTAATTCTCCTTTCTTTGCCAGTAAGATTAAACGTTCAGATCTGTTGGGTGATCGTGAAGCAAAACTTTTATCTGTATCCTCAGATTCCCTTTCCCCCAAACGGATGTCTCGTTGTTATTACGCTATTATTGTATCGATAATTTGCCTTTGCCTGATAGGAGTTATGGGCGTGGTTAGTGGTCTTATTTATTTAAATGTCTTTACTGAAAATGGAAAATGGAATAGTATTTCAACTATGAAGTCATTACTTAGTGGTAGATATCCAGCTTCGAGTGGAGCTCAGCATTTTAAAATGAATAAAGAAACAGATGTTGAACATGGTAGTAAAACTCAAAAAGAAAATCCTAGTCATTTTGAACCTTCTGTAACTCTTAATAAAAGCAATTTGAATAACAAAATTATAGATATTAAATTCGACAACATATCTGTTAATCTATCTGATTCAAGTTCAGTATTTATAGAAACTCCTACCAATGAAATTACATTGCATACTATATTACAAGTGGAGGATACTGCCAAACAATTCCCGAAAATTAGCGTTTTGGAATCGAGTAGGAGAGTGAGAGAGAACGAAAATATCACCAGCAATATATATGGAACAGAAGGGTTTATCAGAAAGGATCATATACTCGTTAGTGATCAAATTATACAAAAACACATATTTAATATTACTTCTCCAAATAAGGCAGTTAAGAATTCCATCCATTCGTCTGATGCAACGATACACTCTGCTGTTAAAGGTATGCTTCAGAATGATAGTGAAGTATTTATGAAAGAAAAACAAGCTGAGAAGAATCAGAAGCACGATTTCGCTCAGTCAGAGTCAGAACAAGCTATTTTACCTACGACTACTTTGAAAGCAAAAGAAATTAAATACGCCACATTGAATAAAGCAAATACACCAGCTACAACGCCTATTATTTCTGCTACAAGCATCAAAGACGAATTGATCGCTGTTGCTCAGTTTTCTAGTCAAAGTATGAATCGAGATAATCTGTCATTAAGCACTTTTAATCTCGATATTCCTAATCTTAGTTCCATGAGTGAACATCGTGAATCTATGTTCAAAAGTGAAGAAAGGCCTAATGCGTTTTTAAAGCAAACTTCAACAACTGTTACCACTCATCTACCCAAAATTCCTATTGATATGAAGTCTTCTTTGGCTGAAGCTTTGAAGCACTTGCAGGTTCTCGATAACAGTAGTAAACTACCTACTTCTCGCAAAAAATCCATTAAATTACCTAAACTGAGCATTAATTCTCCCAGTTCGGAGAATATAAAGAGTAAAGTACAAGTTGTTCCGAAAACTACCTCGTCAACCAACGAGTTTGAGATAACAGCCCAGCTTGAAACTGGAAAGTTTAATTCGATTGTAACACCAGATGGTGTAATAATTCCAATTCCCATTCAGTATATGACTAGCACAAAGTTAGAGGAAAGTCCCACAACTAAGCAGCCTGTGATTACAAGAAGTCAAATGGATATAAAATCCTCCCTTGCCGAAGCTTTAAAACATCTTCGAATGTTACCTAAGGGGAGTAAATTACCATCACCACGTGTGAAATCTGCCAGTCTGCCGAAAGTACCAGTTTTAAGTCCTAGCATAGAAACGTTTCCTGAAGGAAAACGTGCTGCTGCTAATCCTTTAAAGAGTAACAGACTCAGAGCTGAATATGGAAAACCCAATATTAACGGAGTATCCGAATCAGTAACAGAACATTATTCTGGAATATCTTCGCATGCAAATTTTGCTAATAAACTTAAATTAGAACTCGATGAATTGGCTGATGTTCCATCTGGTGTAATATTTAACCAACCTAAGAAACCATTTGGTTTAATATCATCACTAGGTGACGCTTTGAAATATATGCAAAATTTGGATCAGTTGAATAGATTACGTTCAACTCCACGCCAAAAGAAATTTATTAAAACTGAAAAATAATCAGTTAAGAAAAATCTTCGTTATAGAATACATTTAGAACTTTCGTTTATCTGCTTTTTATTCAAAACTTTTTATTCATTTAGTTTTTAAGGCGTTTTAAATCACCAAGA
Organism: Stegodyphus dumicola; assembly: GCF_044657685.1. Classification (NCBI taxonomy): domain Eukaryota; kingdom Metazoa; phylum Arthropoda; class Arachnida; order Araneae; family Eresidae; genus Stegodyphus; species Stegodyphus dumicola. The sequence continues at coordinate 107,122,481 of NC_140775.1, forward strand.
CTTTAAATAAATTTATACAGAATTTAACTAAAAATCTTTGTCTTTGAATGTTTTATCACATAAACCAAAGAACATACAGCAGTTTAGGTAAGTGTCACGCGCAATTCAAAATATGTGATTTTTCATTGCAATTCATACAGAAATACTGCATTTTCATATGAAAGACTGTAGCAGAATTTGCTCGCACTTTCGACATCTAAGTTATTTTTCAAATGAGTTACAACTAGTACCTTTTAACGCGTTTTCTCTAATTGTATTTTCTTGAGATGCATTCTTCCCAAACAGTGACACGCAGACCCATCTTAACAGAATAACTCTCCATCTCGACACTTGTAGTGTTGTAGTCTTTGCCGATACAAATAAATCAGAAGTTTCACAATAAGGGCCTCTGCACTTACTGAAACTCAGAACGCTATTCATACGTTGAAAACTGCATCATCAGTGACATCATTGCATGTTTCAAAAGAATTTATCCTTAAATACTTTTAAGGCTAAGGCAGTAATACAAAGGCTGATACAATAAAAAGATTAATGCAAATACGATACATATTAATACAACGACTGATACAATAAAATGATTAATACATATACAATACAGATTAATACAAAGGCTGATAAAAAATTGCTGAGATATGCAGTTATACGCGAAACAATGCCGCATATGGCGTTTCTTCATTTCTTGGTGTAGGAGGCATCACGTTACATCACTGAAGGCCTTTAAGAAAGGGAATAGGAAATATTTAAAAAAGAGGCCATTAGATCAGAAAAATTAAAAAAAAATCTATTTAAGTTTTCTGCGACAAAAAAAAAAGATGACCTGATTTTTCAGCACCGTTAATGTCTGAAGTCTGCTGGTGTATCAAGTTGCGTTTGGATAAGGAGCTACAGTTTTACTGTTTCTGATAGTTTAGGAATTATTTCCTTGTTGAAACTTATAATCTGACTTTAAAACTTTTAAGTTCCGTCTCAATATACCAAGGCATATTTCCAAATCTGTGATTACGCTGATAAATACAAATTTTCTAATTTTCTTTTAAAAATAGCTGGTACATCAAATATTACTACATGTTTCATTCCTGAGATTGTAATTTTTTTTAATTTAGCATTCAGCTTTTGTTAGAATAACATTTATTAGTTCCGCAAATGAATTAATTTTCATCGACAGAGAGACACATTTTCAAAAATCTTGGTTCATAGTAGAAAAGATTTTAGAAAATAGCATCAATATCCTAATTCTACTGAAATTTACATAATTTATTTTGGTAATGCGATCGTTATATAAAAAAAAAGAGCTTGTCAAAAGATGATTGAAGAAGAGAATAAAAAGAATATTTGTTTAATGAACGTAGTCTCTAGCAGTATCAATGAATTATTGTTAACATAAGCAAAATCATTTATATCATTTTTCTAAAAATAAGTCTCTGGAAATCTTTCTTTGCTCGATAAACTGATGCATAGTTACCAACGTATTTCTTGGACAAAAATAACCCAGATGCTAAAAATAAAATAGTGATATATTGGAAAAATGTCAGAATAGGAAGCATAATGCACAATTTAGTATCAAATTGATCAGCTTTATTAACTAACTTGGCTTGTCTGTGATCACAGCAAGCCCCCAAAATTAGACGTGGCAAGGAGATTGCGCCTGTCTTTGGCAAGAGCCTTGGTCACTGTTAGTTTTCGTCTGCTTGTTGCCGCGTACTGGCCGCAATGGGCTGAGAATACCCGCGGCAACAAGCAGACGAAAACTAAAATAGAGGAGGTAATCAGGCTTTGCTCAGCAAGATACTAAGAAATTCTCCCCCTCTCTTGAGAATTGTATCTTCGCAGCATAATTTTAATAGCAATTCAAAATACTACAACAACTGAATATCAACACTAGGAAAATAGCTCACCCTGTAGAATAATAACAGGACTGTAAGAGCAAAACTATTGTAATGTAAGCATATTACTATCCAGATTGTATGTACTTGATAAAAATAATATTGTAAAGCAGTTTAAATGATATTGAAAATCCAGTCAATGTGTAAATGAATTAAAAGTTTAATTTTGATTATCTCAGTAAAAGTATTGTAAATATGAATTCATATAATGTTTAAATGCACACATAGCTGTCATGATTTTATGTATCTATCATATGTAACTTGTACAAGACAATGATTGTAATCAACATATCTATGCTTATACACAGGCCTTGTATGCCCATGTAATATTTATATGTATATTTTTACGCGGAGGAAATTTTCCCTTCTGCCAGGATGACTTAACACTGCATGACTTTTACAACAAAGTCAGGTCAGTGGTTATCTCAGGCGGCGCTCAGTCCTGCCGCAATTTTGAAGGACAGCATCCCAGGGAGGCGGGTCCAAAAGTCTTCCTCTACCACAACTTTTCGAGAGGACTTTTGACTCGCCATATTATAAAATCTAGTCTTCTTTCCTAGCATACACTGTAACTAAATTTATTTAAAAGTTGCGACTTCTTGCGAAGATTCGAAGGCGAATACAACAGGGGAAGGGTCTAAGAGACCCTTTTGTTGAACATACTAGTTCACGAACTTATATGCTTACACATTCACCAACTACTTGTGGTGAGGAACGTAAAAGATAATGTAACAACTAAATTCAAAAGTAAATCATAGTGCAACAAATACAGCGGCAAGTAATAAAATAACTGTTAGAAAAAAATAATAGAATCTTACAACATATTTAGAGTGCCTCTATGACGCTATGCTTTTACAAACATTCATGCTTTTTCCGGGATCCAAACCCCAAGCTTTTCGATAGTCAAAGTCGCTAACCACTATCCCAGTGGGACGGCAATAAGCTGTATGGCTGAATCTGCTTTATGCAGTCGGCCTCATTCTGAAGCAATGTTTCTCCATGTCTGTTCACAAGTCATGGCTGTTTAAGACCCAACTTGTTGTGCATTTGCCACATATCTGTACAATTTTAAGCTGCCTCTGAGGTTTCATCTTCTGTAAAGAATTAGTGTTGAGTAACATAATTGAAAGACCATCATATAATAAACATTATCGAACGCAATGAAACTGGAATCCTTTTTGGAGCATTTTTCCTTCTCAGCCACACCGATGAAAACGTTCACGATTACCACAGAATATCGGCTTCACATCCAGATCACAATTTGTTGTCGATAGTGTTCTTTACTTCTTAAGCACACTGCCGTACGTCGTGCGGTGCTTTATTTGATGAGTTCTTTAGACACCTTTTAGTTCTTTAGCTTCCTTACTTTTCCTATTGCCAAGTGCCATGAAATAGTTGAAAAGTATATATTTGATGTTAGGCGATCCCTCGGGCAATTTGTCATGGATCTGATTCAATTGAATCTTCAAGACTTTCGGAGGAGAAAGGATGATGGTAGGGGGATTCATTTTGTAGTTTCAAATTTCCTAGAGAAAGCTTGTCAACCAACGGCGAGTGGATCTCTCATTAGTTGTTCTTCCAATGAATGATTTATCGATGTTCTTTTACTGCAGTCGCTGCAAAATTTCTCTTTGAACTTGTGAAGTTGTAGCAGTCTTAATTAAAAGGTTTATGTTAACGGACCTAATTATCTCAGTATATCTCTCCTTCTCTTTATCGCTAACTGAACTGAATTCGTTGATTTAAGCTTAGGAACTCTCGTTTGCTTCGCGAATACCGAAGACGAGATTTAATAGGATGTGCTAATTGGTATTTAACATGCAATTTTTTTTGAAGGGATATTCTGAAAATTATTCGCAAAGCCGCAGAGGTTTTTTTGTGGTATACTTTAAAGTTTGTGTAACCATCAGGTTAATGCGTTAATACACCGTTTTTATTTTAAACATTTTCAGTCTAAGTTGTGATATCTTTCTAGAAGGCAATCGGGACAGTAAGGTCATATCTCTTTATGGTTCTAGCAGATTGACATTCTAAAGTACTGAAGAACGAAATAGGCTTATAAATTAATTGAGATCTATGGTTGACTTCGTGCCAGTACTTAGTCAATAGTTAATGTTTGTGGAACGAAATTTGAAGAATGCTGCGTTCGCATCACCCACATATAATGATGTCAAATGGCACAAAAAATTATCTAAATGTCAGAATTTTCTTTTGCTAGTAGAAAGCTTTGGTAATTGAACAGCAACATACCAATACATGATTTTGGTGAGTTTCAATGATTATAGTATACTCATACTGATGTACAAAAGTGGAAGTAATCTGTAGTATTAAAATAAATAACTGTGAAAAAATTACAATAGAAATTTGTTATCAAGATAGAAATTTCATTCAAATAATGAAAGACGGAAATATTTTTCTTTTCTCCTTCCCCATGTGATGTGTTTTCGGTTTTATATCAAATTCAATTATTAATTTTGCAAAGGAATGAAAAGAATTTATATTAGTGAGTATTAGTTATGTGGAAAAGGGCCTTAAACGAAAAATTAATACCAGTGAGAAATAACATAGAAAAGTGTATAAATCTATGTTTCAAAAACCGTCAAATACTTAAAAGCTATCCCTACATCAACCGATGATTTTTCAGTGCGTCAACGTAGCATCTGATACACGATGTACAAGGTTAATCAGTGGAACCATTTTTCGACAGGTTATATTTATAAAACTTAACACTACATATAACCGGCACAGGATCAGCATGATAAAATAGAATTTTTGACAATGATTTAATAATGAGTAAGAGAACTAATGCACATAAAAAATAATAAATCTCTAGTTCTAAGCATATGCGAAGAAATTATGGATCATTTGAAAATATTATCGAAATAATTTGACGGGTATTTTATAGCAGGAAAACTGAAAACATCGAAAAAGCGGATTATAAACCCATACTCTTTCAGTTTCCATAATTATGTCGAATGATGAAAAGCTGAGAGACCTTTTAGAACTGCGCACAAATCGTGTTCTTGAAATACAGTTTAAAAGCAATACTTTGGAACAATATTGGTGCTCGGCAATAAATATGTTCCCAAAACTTAGTGAAAAGGCGCTAAATGTGCTCATCCTATTTTCGCCGACATACTTTTGCAAGTCTAGATTTATTACTCTTTTGTCAATCGAAATAAAATTCAGAAATCACATGGATGCACAAGAAGATATGCAAATTGCTATTAGCAACAGAATACCACGATCTGAAAAACTCTTGTTCAATAAACAGAGATGAATTTTTTTCAAAAGATGTATGCGAATATTAATTTTTGTAATGTTTTACTCAGGCTACCATCTTAAGATGCAACTCAAAAACACATTTCGAAAAGCAAGGAAGCAATGGTGGGTTTCCACTGAATAGGACAAGCACATATACGACTTGTATCCAAAAATAAACTCCATTCCAAATGTCATAAAGCAGACAAATAACACGGCTGATCTCAAGCCACGTCCCTTTCCCCATATATTTCTACAAGAGGAATCGCGCACTTTCAGATCTATGCTAATGTGGAGAGAGGGGCAATCAAGAATATTATCTATTCATATGCACCATAACAACAAGTTTGCACCTTAAAAGACTAAACTTAAAATAAGATGTAAATTCACACCACAGGAGAGCGATCAATAACAGCCAGATGAGGAAGCGCATAACCCAAATACTGGATATCCTGGTATCAAGAGGTCTAGAATTGTGTGGTACAGAGTGATCTCTCCCAGATCAATATGAAAAAGAAAGCTCCCAATGATTATTGTTCGAATTTCTAGCTGACAGATAATAATCAAAGTACTTTAGATTCTGAACAAGCTAAAAAACTCGCATTAGCAACTTCATGGATTAAACTACATAAATGGTTCATACAAAGTTCAACTTTAGAATAAATGCAATCCCAATGGAACCTGCACGTGAATATGCAAATTAAAAAGAAACTCAGTACATGAATTGCAACATGCAATTAAATACTCCACCAGCCCATGTTCGAATATAAGACTGGAGAACCCGTGACATCGCCACTAGTGGCACCGGTTGCACCAGACAACAGTAGCATCTCAACACCAGAACGTGACTGTGGGTCTTAGGAAAGCGTTATTAATCTAGACAGCTAGTTTAAGAGGCCTTTACCTACTTACTAAGGGTGAATAAAAAGTGGTTCCTGTACTTATACCTAGCCTAACCTAACCTATTTCCATATTTTATTTTTGTTTATTATTAAAATATGATCATACAACTTTTTTTAGATGAACTGTTCTAGGGGTTGTGAGAACATATTTAGACCTATTTTTAGGAGTGTGAGATATGAAAAAAGTTGTTAACCTGTGATACTGGAGAAATTAGGTTTATTAATTAATTAGGTTGAGATTAAATTAGGTTGAGGAGGGAGGGGAGAATGTCTTTATGAAGGCATTTATAAGGAAAAATGGCTGATGTTTACGTTACATGTAGAGAAAAACCATGAAATTCCAATGCAGAATAAAAAGTTTACCGGGGTTTGAACTTGGTCACCGTATCAGTATTCAGCGACCTCATCCACTTTGCCACTGTTGGACGCCTTGTGAATTATTTAGTAATATCATAGTGAATTAAAGTTAGTTTTGATATCTGAACTGTGTTTACATTAAAACAAAATTACACGTACATTAAAAGAAGGAAATTATTTAATATCACAGAGTAGATTCTAAAATTTTAAGAAGACGTATTGATCTAAAAATTAAAAAAAGAAGATCTGAAGAAATTCTGTTTAAATAAAAGAAGATTGCTTTGAAAAACGCATTATAGCTCTTTTGTTAGCAGGCAGTATCCGAAATATGATACTTTTAAGTTTGGATAAAAAACAGAATTTGCTTTAATTGAATTTTCTAATATAAAATAGATTTTAAATTGATAACAGTTTTCGTTGTAATAATAAATTCAAATTATACTCTAATAAAATTCATAATTTATTATCCGATAAAGACATTTACTAGCGAGAACATTTATCTTTATACGTGTGTGTTTCAGTTCTTGAAAGCTCTATTATTTATTTATAGCCTTACTTCTTTTATTTTTGTCGTAGTATCATATTTCGATATCGTCCTAAGATTTTTTAACATTTCTTTGCAGCAATTCCTCCCTGTTAGCTATTCTTCCCGCATTATGTTTGTCTACCTTTTTGGCATCGTGCAAAGGAAGCTATTAGCCATAGCCTTGGCACTGCACTCGAATCCCACAGAAGGCATGGATATTTGAAAATGTGTAGTGTCTCTGCGCAATGGAGGCACTTAAAATACCGTCGTGTCGAAAGCCCTTTCGAGAGCTAGAGAAAGAGAAGGGAGACCCTCGGGTTGACCCTCAGGAGCACTCTTCGCGAAAATTAAGACGGATCGTCCCTTTTCTCATTAAGTGTAATTCAGATATCCCTTTTGATTCACTCTGGGTAATGCACTAGGTGATAAGATGATTAAATGATCAAGGGATACGGCTTTTCTCGACGAATGTTTAGCTAACAGTCATTGCAAAAAAAAAAAAAAAAAAAAAGAATAGTGAAGTCTGAGAATCCTAATTTTGCCCCTTTCCTCCAATCAAAGACTCGAATTAATGAGGAAACTGCGTATAAAGAAGTAAAATCGCTTTGAATTAATAACATATTTAAATATTATTGTAATTTGAATTAAAAAATTGTGCTTTTATTTTTTCCATATTTATTACAGACGTGTTCTGTTTTCTTAATGAGGTTAATAAACTGTTGATACCCTATATAAAACCTAATATTCACGCTATTTAGCATTGTGAAAATATGTATCTAAACATTATTGTAATCTTAATAAACTATACATTTTGTTTATCAATATTTGTTACATGCTCATTCTAGTTTCTTAAGTAAGTGAATAAGCTAATGATACCCCTATATTAACACTGATATTCACGCAATTTAGCATTATGAAAAAATTTATATCTCAATTTTTAAAATAGAGTTGAAGATGCACTTGTTTAAGCCAGCTATTTTTGTTTACGCTGCCCTTCACCATCCAAAAACCTATTGCGAGGGACACATTTCACATACCATTCATTCTAATGCTTCGTAAAGGACTCTATATTTGATCTGGGAAGTACTGCTTAGGCAGTAGAACTCCAGAATAATGCTACACTATCGCAGTATTTTTCATTGCCAGATTTCACTATTGCAGGCGGAATTCAAAATTAGTTCTGATTATCTAGTGGGCAACGTTGTATGCTACGTGTTCTGTTAACTTCTGCTTCATTATGGTACGTCAGTGGTATTCATGTTTTCTGAAGAATAGTTCAGTTTAAAAATATCCTGATAAGTAACGGATTTATAAGTTGCTATAACTTGGTAATTAGACCGAACAAAATTTGGAAAAATTCATCTGTAAGTACTTTTGTTATTAGTTTACTGAATATTACAAAGGCTGTAGGATATCTGAGGGAGTTTTCTCGCTTTCTCTAAAAAGAATGAATTGAATTCAGTAGGATTTTTTACATAATTAAAATAATAGTGTTCCTTTATTTTTTTTACTCTGAGTAAGTCAATAAAACAAGTTTTGTTAACTTCGGGTATTAATTAAAAATGCACTATAAAGCATTTTATTAAGCTCCCTCAAATGCACTTTGGAAAAGTATTTAGGATTTTTAGTAAACATTATTGGTAAGCATAATGCACTACGTAGTTAAAATTTATGTAAATTAATAACGTTACATTAATTTGAAGGTTTTCTTTCCTGGCTTTTTTCTGTATTTCTGATATAAATTTGTTACAAAATAGACTAATCTCAAATATGTTACGAATTTATTTTTTTGGTAAGTTTGAGGTGTGGAAGGGGAAATAATCTTAAATTCATTAAATGTCTTCTAGTTAGAAGTCTTAAAATCTTATTAGTATACAATTATTTTATTGATATAGATTTATTTTTATTATCAGTATAGTACACCATCATTTTATTATCAGTAAATGTAAGTTTTATTTAGATAAAAATTACACAGTAAGTTATGTAATTTTTATCTAAATGAAACTTACAGAAAACAGAAAATAGTTTACGTTTCTCATGTACGATAAAACGTGCAAACTTTCATTCTCAATTTTCACTCGTATTTCTTTTATTTCAGTGTTTGTTAATTCTTGTTTTGTCATAAACGAAAGGGGCCCACCAGCGGCCGAGCGGTAAAGCCGCTGAACACTGGTAGTTCGGTCCGAGGTTCGAATCCCGCGAACGGGCTGGCTGCATGGGTGTTTTCGTGGTTTTCCCCATGTGTAACGTGTATACGAGTCAGTTTCCCTTAGAAAGTCCTCCACGAAGGCATCCCTCCCCTTAGGCAGATAGCCCTAGTGAGCTTTGCCATAATTAAATACACACACATACACACACACACATAAACGAAAGCTTCGTGAAGCTTAGTAAAAAATATTAATTTTATTTTTATCTAATAAAAAGTGTTTTCATATAAACGCGTAGGTTGAAAAATGTTAAATACCGTTTGCAGTCAAAAGTTTTTTCTCCAGATATGCTGAAATTCCAGAATTGTGGAATGAATGAAATTTCATCTCACGAAAAACTGGCGTTTTCAAATTATGGAATGTTATATCTATAGCAAGATATGCGGAGAACCCCATATAGCTTTCTTTCAAAGAGCCCCACAAGTGGCCGAAAGGTTAAGGCGTCTGAATGATGGTAGTTCGACCCTGGTTCAAAACCAAGCACATGGGCTGGCTGCACGGTTGTTTTTCGTAGATTTTCTCATGAATTATATGAATTCGAGCCAGAGTACCTTAGCAAGATCCTTTACAATGATATCTTTTCCCTTAAGCAGATAACCCTCGTGTGCTTTGTAATATTGAATAACCTCGCCTTTCTTTTAAATGGGTATGTAATTACTAAAAATTTGCATTTTAAGATGTTATTATAAAGTATATAGATATGATACATACACAGGGCTTGAATTTTATCCTCTATGTTCGTTATTTTTTAGTGATTTCTGAAGAAATTAATTTTCCAGCAACTGAAATTATAAAAGTATTAAAACGCGTAGTAGCCAATTAAGAAATATTTAACCTCTTTTAAACGTTCTGAAGTGTCTGAAAAATATCTAGAGCAGTGGTTCTCAACCTATGGTACTCTTACCACTGGTGGTGCGCAAGAGGAAAATAAGTGGTACGTAAAGAAGCTAAGTGTTTTTAACTATTAAATTCAAAAATTAAAACCCGAACATTCTGATTGCGTTTTTTCTCTAACAATCTTAAATTTATGCGATCTGAGCTTTGTTAAAGATTGTTGGAGATAGTATTACTTTGTAGTGGTCGTACTAAAGGTTTTCAATTTTTGTTTAGATGGTACGCGTTAGACAAAAGGTTGAGAACCTCTGATCTAGAGCTTACTCCTCAATCTAATTCAGAGTAAACAGCCAAATCGAGAATTTTTATTTGGTGTCAAAATAAGCACACTATTAGATCTTGATATAGAAAGTAAGACCAGGGAGAAAACAAAAATTAATGAAAAAGGGTGCAGTTCAGAAAATGTTTAATGCATAGAGTAATTATTTATTCGATACTATATATACGTAAGCGATACTGCATATCACAAAGTAGAACTGTCAGTAATAAGTTCTAGCACATAAAGACCATATTTAAATCACTTTTTTCGGATTTCTTTTTTTGTTATAGGACATACGCGGCAAATAATCCTCTCATAAAGTTTATTTGCTAATTTAATACTTCTAGAGAGAAAAACCTTATTTCGACAGTGTGAAATGTTCCTAAACGTAAGAAAGGCATACCTTCAGTTAGTTACTTAAATACATAACTATAGCAGAATAGAATGATACATTTCAAAAACTTCTTACTGCGAATACATACTTTGAAAACACCAGCATTCTGAAGACAAATTATAAGAGATAAGGAAAATGTATTTTATTTAACAGAGTAAAATAGACAACATTGTGTCATACGTATGTCTATATATTACATATTTCTATGAAAAATTGTTTGGCCTTAGCTGTCTGATATTAGGAGAGATCCATTTTTTCATTTTACATGTTATGGAACTATTAAGATTTACTTTCTTTATTCAGTGGATTTTAGTACTAATTTAAAATATTTTTGTCTCTACTCTTATATGCACCTTAATGTCACCAAATGTTGCGATATGTGTTCTGCGCTGGTTTTTGGCGCGATTGCGTGTTGTATGGCAACTCTGTTGAGGTTGAAAATCTTTTGTTGGAGTGTTTTAATTGCTCGTTGGTTCGTGTCGTGGGTATTTTGAAATGGCCTATGTTGCAATGAGAGACGTGGTGGCTAGATTTCAGTCGCGTATTTTAGATTGTGTGGAAAGTAAATTTAGTATGAAAAGGTATGATGTTGGAGTGGTTAACGAGTCTTTTGTTCACGGGTGTGTTTATGCGGATCGTAGTGTGTTTTTGGAATTTCTGTGGGAGTCAGGACTTTTAAAACGGAGTTTGCCGTGTTCGAAATGCGGAGCCGATATGAGAAATCGGAGGAAGAATGGTATTTCTGCTAGACTTGTGTGGGTTTGCAGTCAAATTGTTGCTCGTAAAGTATATGGGTGTCAGCGGAATTTAAGATTTGGATCTTGGTTTTTGTGTAGTAAGTTAACGTAGGAGGAAGTTTTTATTCTTGCTTTCGAAATTTTGAATCGTAGAAAGACATGTGATATAGCAAAATCGTGGCACTTTCGTTCACAGACGTTGTGTGACTGGTGAAATTTTATTCACGAATATATGTTGGACTTTGTATGCTCTGTGTCTGAGAAGATGGGGGGGGGGAGGAAGATAAAGTGGTGGAAGTTGTTGAATCGAAGTTCGGCAAAAGGAAATATCATCGGGGCTATCCTGTTGAGGGGCAGTGGGTATTTGGAGGTGTGGAAAGAAGGTCTGGCAGATTATTTTTAGTGGCTGTGCATGATAGAAGTAAGGAAACGCTGATGCAGTGTAATTGAGCCTGGTACAACTATTTTTTCGGATGGCTGAAAATCTTACAAGGATTTAGAAAAAGAAGGTTTTAACATTTATTTGTGAACCATAGTATACATTTTGTGGATAGCGAGTCTGGCTGTCATATAAATACCCTAGAGAGTACGTGGCGTCGTGTTCAAACTACGTTGCCTAGTTTTAATCGGAAATACGATTTTCAGTTTTATTTGGCTGTCTATATGTTTTTTCATTACTGTTATGAAACTGGAGAAGATCCTTTTAACAAATTTGTAGAATGGGAGAAATTAAAAATGTCTTTGTAGAGTATTGGAAGAAAGTGTTTGTGTTTTTTGTTTTGGTGATGTTTGAAAATTGATATTTCTGCTGTCAAAAGAAGCTTTCATTATGGTAAGTGCATTTTTTTTCTTATTGTTTGTAACTTAGTTTATTTGGTTAATATGTACACAATGCCTAGATTGTGGAATTCGTACATTTTTAAGTTTAAACAGAACGCTGTGTACATGGTATTCTTTGAAATTTATTGCTATGTTAATTTATTAAAGCAAGGTGTTCGTAGCTTCCTTCGCTGCCGAGATTGTGCAATTCGCAGATGTTTTCTAAAGTTGAAAGATATCGATGTGTACATGGATTCTTGTCAAATATTTTTGGTTAGAAACTTTACGTTTTTGCTATCTAAATTTTTTGTAATTGTTTCGGATTTTTAGCTTAAATTGTGTTTTCAAAACGGGGATTTGCATGTGCAAAAACCCATTTTTGGAGACATTTTGTGCTTAAAGTTCGAAATGTATCAAAAAATTTAGATAGTAATATGACACCGTGGTGTTTCTTGCCAAAAATGTTTAGCGAGAACTTTGGCGACTTGAAGGCTCAAATGAGAGTAGTTCCTTTTTTTTTCTTTCTTTTTTCTGAAATATAATTTTCTATAATATATAATATAGCAGCAGCTTTCATCAGTTTCTGGTCAGTGGCCGTAGGTTAAAACAACTGAATTTTTTAAGATATGTTGATCTAGTTTCTCATAATTCCGTACCTGCGCTAAAGTAGTTGCAGTGTTTAAAACGTACATTCGCGTAGTAGAAAGAAACCCAAATAAATAAATGGTACTTTTCCGTTTCGCCGGCGCAAATCTCGCCAAGCAGACTTTATTGGCGACAACGTACAGTATACACATAAAAAATATTTAAAAAAATGTTAGTTCTAAGAATTTTTTATTTTGAAGGCATAAACATTTTAATATCGCTTAAAATTTTATAAAAAGCCAATAAATAAAGACAATAAATTTGTAAAAAGACATTAATTTAAGAATTTACTATGCTTTCATGGTTCAACATCCTGATTCGTCGGTTCCTATCACGTGACCCCAAGCGATCTCATCTCATGTAAACTACAAAAATCTAATGTTCTCAGTAATTATCTACATTAATTTCAAGTTAAATCTTAATTTGGAACACAAGTTTAAATGCAACAAATATTTCAATTCGTACGAGTAGCTTACTCAGAAATTATGTAAAACTGCAGTGCTTTACTTCGCTAATGCATTCTCATTAGAATGGATGAATTTAAGCCTTGACTTTACCTTTTCTATATTTTCGGCTTCGGGTAAGCGCTGTGATTGCATCCTAATTGACTTAATTACCGAAAATGGCCTTAGACATAAAACTGTACTATCTGATAAAAATCCTATGTAATTATATGCCAGTATTGAAAGAAACAATCAATCTGATAAGAAAAAGCTGCGACTTGTTTCTAAAATGAGGCGTAAACGGTTACCAGCGAGAATATTCCGTTTGGAATCGGTTGTACCGATCCATTTGGAATCGGTTGTATTGGCGACTTTATCGCTTGCGCCGGCATAACGGAAAAGTACCAAATAAATAAACTATAAAAGCGCTTTTGTAAAAATCATTGAAATTTTTCTTTATACTTTCGTTAAAGTAATTCAAATTAAATAATATTCCATTAAAAAAGCAAAATAAATTCACAATCAAACAAAAACGAATATTCGCCAGAAAGTATTTGCGTACGTATAACAGAATTTTTGGCTCTTGCTTTTTGTATTACTAAATTAGTACTTTCCTTGTAAACCCTACTATTGCTTTTAAAGGATTTAATATATGGTCCTTCAGACTTAAATTTCAAAGTTAAAAAAAAATTATGATGTAAGAGTAGAAGAGGAAAAACCTCTGTGGCTCACGTCCACGAAAAAAGAACCGTTGTCTCTGAACGAAAAGATTTAAGCGTCCTTTCTTTTAAAACAATACGTTAATAAGTTCAAAGAATTCTCGAAATGAATATTTCACGACAATAGCAAATTATGCATAATTGATATTAAAATAGGCAAATTTATTTAGATAGAACAGAGCTGCAACAGCTCAAGAAAGAAAATCTAATGTCAGCTATAAAACATGGTGGATGGGCTATATCAAGCAAGTATACAGGAAGCAGTGGCACGTGGCAGTGCTAATCTACGAAGTCCACTTCAAAGATAATAGATTATTGAAATAATTCAAAGCAAAATTTGAAACAATGCTAAAAAGCCTGGGATATTAACAATTATATCCTAGACGCAGTGATCTCGAACTGAAATTACGGGCCCCAAAAGCACGATATGAAGACAGCTGAGTTGCAACTGGTTGCAAATTTTAACAAAATGAGTTTTTTTAAATGTTAATAGAGTGAAATTTTTATCTAAGTTTTAAATTTTATTGATCAAATATTTATTAGAATATACATAAGTAGTAATAACGAAAAACAAAGACGCAAAGCAAAAATTCCAATTTATACATATTTTCTGTGAAGTCTAAAGTTTGATATCGGTAAAAACTTTCTGTTGGTTAGACTTCAATTCAAGTAATTCAGATATGGCAGCTAAATATTAAATTTTGTCTGATATTTATTTCAAATAATTCTAATATATTGAATTAATTATTAAGTCACATTAATTTAATTACAGAAACTTTACAAGCGAGATTAAACTTAACGAATAAGTAATCATAACCTAATCTTTTACTTATTAAACTTTCCTTTGACACATGAAAAAATACGCATATATTTTATGGAAATAATCATAAACTTTTTCTTACTGCAACACCTCACGGCATTTCGATTTTGATGAAATTTTTAGCTTTGGACAACAATTATGTGAAACTATCTTCAAAATGAATTGTAAATTATCATCGGTCAATCTGGTTCCTTTCTTAATAATATTCAGCTACGGAATAAAATTGTTCACAAATAAATACATACATAACCATATATGTAACATATTCACATATAAACACTTCCAAACAGTGATAATTCTTAGTGCAAAAATTCTGAATTGAGGATAATTATCATTTGTCAGGTACGAACAAAAATTAATCAAACCTGTATCTTCGAATTTTTTAATAAGATTTATATTAGTGTAAATTAGTAGACTTTCCGAAGTGTTACTGAAGTTCATTTTTGGCAATGTAGTTAATGTAAAATTGGACTCCAAATCATTAAAATAGCAAAATTTCTTTAGATTCTAACTAATGTATGTAAAATGCATTCGTGGGCATGTTTAAATGGCTTCGGAAGCTGCCAGTTTGAGACCACTTTCTTAGGATAACGACCCTATGCATGCCGTGTTAAGCAGGCAAAGCTCTGGATGCTATCTGCTAAAAGAGTTGCATACCCTCTTCCCTCTGTTCTTAAATTCCCAATTCGAGTACAAGACAGCATTTGAGGGATTTGCTTGAAAGTAGAATCCATCAAAGCAAAATAATTTCAAAGAATATATTGAAGTTGAAAGTAGAATGAAGCCATATAAACTATGAGCGCGCATATAAATTTGTCATTTCTGGAGGTTTATCGAAGTTCTTAAAAGAAAAGAATATCTTATAAGATAATTGCTTTATAATATTCTTTTAATTTGATGCATACCGTTTTTCTGCTAATATTAAATTATTTCCTAAATTAAGATTTTTTTTCCTTTACTTTTAGAATAAAGGAGTTGTTTTATTTCTTATTATTTGAGTATTGAAGGTATAAAGAAGAAACATTGTCTTGCTTTTCATAAAAGTATTTTTTAATAACCCCCCCCCAAGACTTTAGGCAGGCCATTCCATTCGAGGAACTCCATTGGAACCATACCAAGCCTTGGTTAACGTCGAAACATGACAACTGGCATTGTCGTCCTGAAAGTAACAGGGTTCCGACCCGTAAAACTGCCACAACGTAGGAAGCACATTGTCATCCAAAATAGTGCAGTAGGCATCGGAGTTGAGCTTACCAAGGGTCCCAGCCCATACCAGGAGAAACACCCCCAGACCGTAATTCCACCTCCGCCGAACTTGACTGTTAACAGAATGCATTCTGGCAGGAGACGATCTCCAGGTAGACGCCAGACCCTGCCATCCGAATAGTAAAGGGTGAACCTTGATTCGTCACTCCAAAGAACCCGTTTCCACTGATCTACGGTCCAATTTCGATGTGTTTTGCACCACATTAACCGAGCAGCGCAGTTGGACTTTGTGATCAAAGGCTTATGGGCAGCAGCACGACCATGGAAACCAAGCAGATGTGCTTCCTTGCGGATGGTATTCATTGAAACAATACTCCCGGATGCCTGTTGAAACTCCTCGCGGATGAGGGCCATCGGTTGGGTGCTGTTCTTCCGAATTTCTCTGGACAGCACTCGTCGGTCTCTATCTCCCAGTTTCGTTGGTCTGCTGACTCGGGGCACATTCCGACAATCACCGCTCACCTTCCACTTCTTAATCACATAGGCCACTGTCGATTTTGGGTACTTCAGATGGCTAGATATGTCCCTTAAGGATCGGCCACATTTGTTATACCCAATAATTATACCTTTCTCGAAATCAGAGAGCTCCGAACTGCGAGGCATCTTGCATGCGACTAAAGCCGATGCTGTTTCCTACACGATATATAACGGCGGAGTCCGTGACGTACCTTAGGACCGCAGATATCGTCATTTGCATAGGTGTCCAAATACTTATTGGTAGTCAGTGTACTTCTAGTTACAGAAGTGTTTTAAATGGCGAAAATATTCTCATGTTTTGGCAATGTCAAATTTTAAAAAAATCAAATTACGAAATGCAGTTTTTATTTTATGCATTTAATGCGGTTTCCAGGTTCCCACACTTATATTTCTGAAAGTTATATACTCGTTTTTAGGCATATATATATATACGTATATAAGAAGTTTGACCTCCGATACGACAAAAATTCACCGGGATATTTAATTTCAAAATTTGTTATTTTCCATGCCATTTTCAATTTACCTTGAGGACTCTGTTAATTAAGTTAGAATAATTCGAGCAAATGAGTTTAAATGAAGTGTAGGAAAAGATATTTTATTTAATAGGCGGTACAAGGAAGTCATGTGGTGTCCACATCAGATATTTTATGAAGCAATTCTTACAATTTGTAGCTGATACATTCTTTCCGGACTTGCCAGTCGCCATATGGAAAAGACAGCTGAAGGCTAGTAATTCGATCAGGATTCCAATACAAGGGAATATGCTGCATGCATCGCTATTCTTTTGTTAGCCCATGTGTAACTCTAGGGAAGGAGTCCCTTTCCTTAGGCAGATACGCGTTCTTTATTATTATCCAAGTAATGTAATAGAAGCACTATATGTAATCTGAATGTGAACCATTTTCTCTTAGAAAGCCTTCTTCGAAAGCATTCCTTTCGCCAAAGTGAGCGTTTATATTGTCAAAGAAGCCGTAGGGAGATCTCTATGCGGGTCCCTCGGAGAGGTGTAAACTGGTAAAACTTCGTCCGAATAGAAACGTAGGGGGAGATGAGTCAGCGATTCCATTTCTACTTCAAACCAGTTGAAAATCTATCTGGGCAGTAACTCCGAGCAGTGTTCGCAAGGACGACGTGTCCAATTTTTCCGTCATGTCGAAAATGCCTAGATGGAGCGATAATCTAACTATGGTATTTTTTAATGCATATGCATCTTGTTAAGTGTTATAGGATACTTCACTACCTGAATATTACGACCATTGTTTACTAATACCTAAATATAACGTAGATATAACTACTGATCAGAATGAATTTCGGTTCTAAATATTGTAGAAAGACACAGAAAAAAATTAAATTAGAATATCGGAATCAAAATATTTGAATAAAATAATAAAAATAACATTTATTTCTGAATTTTCTTTAACCAAAAACAATTAAATTATATGTGTTGTTCAATTGCCAAATAAAATACAGTTTTCAATTAAAAAAATAAATGAAAGAGCAAACATTTGATTTTGTTGACACAAATTTCGAAAAACCAATTTTTACTCATGGCCAATCACACCTAATAAAATATAATGTAAAATTTTTAAATTTTATTTATAGACTTTCCTTTTTATTTGAACAACAAAATTATATTTTACTTACAAACGACCAGTCGGAAATATTAAAATAAAAATCGCCGACAGAAGGCGTATGAGGATATTGTTACTATGTTAAAATTTGAGGGTGTTGGAGGGTGAGAGTTCAAGAAAAGATTAATAATTTGCGCTCAACCTCATACACAAAAAATGGCCTCGAAGACTTCTGCAATAAATATGCTGATTGGGCATTTTTGCACTCGAAATAAATGTTGCAGAGAACTGTAGGAGTTACCCGTCCCCAGAAACCGAAGGTCTATCTGCGTTTTAATTTTACTGGCAGAACATCTCGAAAGGTCATATTTTTCCCCAATAAGTGGAGTGACCATTTCCAATAAAGTTTCAAACTGCTCTTCACCCATCCTGATGAAGGTTTTGTAACTTTGGATATCCTCGCCCCGAAGTTCATTTAAAAGTTGATTTAATGCTCCCAATTTATCACGGCGAGCTACTCAATCACGTACTTATTTCCTTTTGTGCTTCTTCTGTTTTTTTTTTTTTTCCCTAGAACAGAAGTTAATTCGTTGAAAACTACTTCGCAACCTTCAAGCACTGCAATTGTCACGTCGGTATCTATTTTGCAAACAAATGGAGAAGAGTTGTCAGTCCCACTCTGATTGATGTAAACAATCTATCAGATTACAGGTTTAGTTCCCTTGGTTCGAGACGCAGTTACCAAGGCCTCGCCGAAAGTCACTTGGAGAAATGTAAACTCGGCTTTAGGCAGATAGCAGTAGTATGGTTTGTCTTAATCTCGTAAAACCAAATTCTTCCTTTCTTTCCGAACATAGTTGCCATTAAGTCTCTTTCGCTACTTCTAAACTTTTCGGAGTTGCGCTTTAACTTAAATGATTGACAGTAACATCTGAATAAGTGCACGAATTTTATAGTGGCTAGGAATGTAGTATTGCGTCTGTATTGGCATGGTCCTTGGGCGCATTTGTGGAGAGAAGTAAGACTTTGTCAAACTCCTTTGCAGTTTTGAAGAATTACACGTCGGACGGATTCAGAGGCCTCCAGCCCCTTTTACCACTAAACCCCGCCAAGACAACTTTCTCTTCGACATGTACTTTAAATGCCTCCCTACCATAAATATATTATACAAGCATTATCTGTAATTTGGAGCCGACGCTACGGATGTCAGCACACTATTGCCAATCAGGTGGCATCTTTCAAAGTACTTCCTAAATCACTGGCAGGTAAAACAATGTTTCAACAGACGATCCATATTCTTGTAGCAAATAGCTTCTTTTTAGTTTAAACTCAAACATATAGTGACATAGAAACATTATCGGATTCCGTGTTGGCTTATAAAAAATGCATTAATTTTTTAGACGAATTTTTAAATCTTTGTATAATTTGCGTGCATTTCTTTGTATAAAGCTCCATACGAAAGAGTATTATCAATTTCATTAATTTCTACTTATTATAATCCGATGAACTTCTTGCAAGTGTATATTTTATTTGATTCTAGATTCCCTATTTTTGAATGCTTCAGAAACGAAGTAAGTAATCCATATTTTAAATAGAAGCTTCTTTGCTCTTTTCGGCCAACTACCTTGCTGTTTAAAAATGTTTGAACTTGCTATTAAAAGTAGTATGTCATCCATAAAGATAAGCCTGTACTAGAAATAGTGAAGAAATTAAATAATTCTTTTTGTTTCTTTCCTCCCCCAGACAAGATTGTTAAGGGCTATTTTGCTTATTTTGGCTAGTGAAAGGGTGTTGGAACCCAAAAAATCTTCAAAATCTGGGAATTTCGGATTTTTGAATTATCAAATTCTCTACACTTACTTACACCGCTTATCTGAAGGCGAAATCAAGTTTTTTCTAAAAATACCATGTTTTAACTTCTATGAAAATTAGAACTGTAAAAAATCTAGTTTTAATTTGACATCGAATGCTTTGATAAATGCAAAAATCCTCATGAGGATTTTTACATAAAAATGCGTTTTTCTCCAAACGTGATTTTTTTTATTATACTCAATGTACCTTTTCTCACGAACTGCTGCTCACAGTTATCTAAAATTTTTTATGGCTTATTTATTAAGTTTCCTAATATTTATTGAAATGAGCTTTTTGTGATAAACTAAGAAAAAAAATTGTGTGTGTGTGTGTATGAGAAAAGTGCTAAATTTTACTAAAGTATTCTGTAAATTACTCTAAAATTCAAAATGTTTCAAAAGCTCATTTAAGTATAATCAGATAGGTATACTTTAATTACACAAAAATTTCAAGCGTGTATCTACAGCAGCTTCTGAGAAAAGGTACATCGAAAATGACCAATTTAACATTGTCGGTATACAGGTTTCTAACACCCCTGTAATATAAGATCTTTGCCTCTTAACCTCAAAATTCAGTCATTAAAGGCACAAAGCAATTTTACATTATACAGTACTTCATATTCAATAAAAATCGTTGTTTTTTTAATAAAATTGGAAAACGATCGCTCTGTAAAGAATATAAAGATGTCTTAAAACTAAATATCGAATATTTTTAGAGAATTTCTTGACTTGGAAATATTTTGTAAAATAGGCCATATGATACGAATTAACTGCATTGAAATTTGATAAATCCTAAATTCACTCACAGGTTAAATGTTTAACACTTAAGTTATTAATATCTGAAGAATATTTAAGAATGAAAACTAATAATTTGAAAATTAAAATGGAGGAATTTGATAGATTAAAAGCAGATCGAAAGATGTCTTTTCCTCACGTTTTATATTTTTAAGAAGCATCAGCTATCAAGTTACGCAGATTTTTTTTTGAAAAGTAAACTTGCAGCCGGCAAATAATGCAGTCACAGGAAATAAAACCCTACAAGATGTGGTTCTGGATTCAAACTATTGAAAACATTAATTATGAAAATGGTATAAACAGTAAAAATAAACTTTAGATAAATTATTGTAGTAATTAAAGAAATTCAGTTTTCAATCCAAGGTAAACACAAAACTCGATTGCGAAGTATCTCGGTTGGCTGATTCATTCTTGCACTGAGTTCTACAATGTTTGCCAATTGCGATACTTGCCCTTTTGTTTTCGAAACACTCCCTTAAGCTAAAGCTGAGGGGTGTCCTACCTGGAAAATAGCGTCGCCATGAGATTGCACCACTTAAGCAAGTTGGAAAAACTAATGAAAAAGTGCCGCATATATTTCTATAAAATGTTTGGAAGCAAATGAGAAATTTGAAGGTTAATAAAATTTTCCGTTATATAGAAACTAAGCTTTTTTTTTTTTCTTTCCCGTATGAGAGTGTAATTTGATATTAAAAAAGGATCCAGTAAGTTTCGTTTGCACTCCCCCTCTAAAAACCGTATAAATCTCAATATTCTTTGGTACTTCTTTGTAATTTATAAAATGTCTGACTACCTTCTGTTTTCACATTGTAAGTTTTTCTGAACCTGGATTCGTAGCCGTTCCCCATATGTAATTTGAATTTCTTTTATAAAATGCTCCAAGAAAGTATCCCTTGTCTTAAGCAGATAACCTTCGAGTATTTTATCTTAATTTGTGTTTATCGAATATTTTGACTTAAATTTTCTTGGTTGCCTAGAAAAACCTCAAAAGTAAGCACCAAAGATGAAAATAAACTGTAAATTAGCTCAGAAAACTTATATTCAAAAGAATCTTTTGCCGAATGAAAGAAAAATTCTGCTAATTGTCATTGTATATGGTTGTACAAGACGGAAAAGCCATGCTGGAAGAGGCCCACCAGCGGCCGAGCGGTAAAGTCGCTGAACACTGGTAGTTCGGTCCGAGGTTCGAATCCCGTGAACGGGCCGGCTGCATGTGCGTTTTCGTGATTTTTCCAATGTGTAACGTGTATACGAGTCAGTTTCTCTTAGAAAGTCCTCCACGAAGGTATCCCTCCCCTTAGGTAGATAGCTTTAGTGTACTTTGCCATAATTAAATAACCCAAAGGTACTTTTCCGTTTTGCCGGCGCAAACAATAAAGTCGCCAATAATGGTTTAACTGATGCCAAACGGAATATCTTCGCTGGTAACCTTTTACGCCTCAGTTTCAAAACAAGTTGCAGCCATTTCTTATCAGATTGTTTCTTTCAATACTGGCATACAACAATATAGAATTTTTACGCGATATTTAAATTTTATCCCTCTAAGACAATTCACGGTAATTAAGTCAATTAGAACGCAATTACACCGCTCATCAAGTGCCACTCGAAATCAAGTGTGAAACTCATCAATTCTAACGAGAATGCATTAGCGAAGTAAAGCACTGCAGTTTACATAATTTCTGAGTAAGCTATTCGTACGAATTGAAATAATTCTTGCATTTAAACTTGTATTCCAAATTAAGATTTAACTTGAAATTAATGTAGATAATTACTGAGAGAATTAGACTTTTGTAGCGTAGTTTACGTGACATGAGATCACTTGGGGTCACGTGATACGAACCGGCGAATCAGGATTTTGAACCAGAAATCATAGTAAATTCTTAATGTCTTTTTACAAATTTATTGTCTTTATTTATTGGCTTTTTACAAAATTTGGAACCATATTAAAATATTTATGCCTTCAAAATAAAAAAAAAAAAAAAATTCTTAGAATTAGCATTTTTTATGTGCATACTGTATGTTGTCGCCAACAAAGTCTGCTTGGCGAGATTTGCGCCGGCGAAACGGAAAAGTACAAAACCAAACCAGCCATGCTGGAAGATAATCACATTTGTCATGAATAAGTGTTTTATATCAGTTCGAATGCCCGTTCCATGAATAACGTTTTCATTTTTTACCCTGAGTACATGCAGGGAACATTTTTATTGCATTGGCAGAAACTGGAATTTCAACTTGGATCAATTTCGCAGGAAGAAAACGTATGATTTTTTTTTTTTTTACGCTTTTATGAATTTTGTATCTGATGGTCAAATGTTTAAAACACTTTAAGGGGTAGTTATAAAAAGCTTGTCAGAAAGTTCGATAATATTCTTAGAATATTCTATACGATAGTAGATAAGAGTTACAAAAATGCCACTGGAGAGGATTTATTGCCAAAAAATTTCTTGGCGCCAAACAAATTATCGCTAAGGAAATATAAGTAGTTATAACTGAAAAGTGCTTCTAACAGCTAACCAACCAACCAACCATTCCATCCATTATATTTTTTATTTTTTCCCTATCACTTAGAGCTAAATATTTCCTTTTAAGAATATTTTCCTATTTGTGTATGGATTAAAATCTGCCCGATCGAGAGCTTATTGTACCTGCCATTCTTTGTCGCAAGATAATTGCGTAACTATGCAATTTTTAGGAAAGTGTTGCACATTTAAATAACATCAATGCACACATTGATATTACTTAGATTAACGAGCACTAAAATCTGAAACAAAGTTATTACAAGTTTTTACTTACATGAAAATGATTGTGCATATTTTTAATATTTTAATATAGCACGGTAACCTGCGTAGCAATCATCCATACGTAATAGAATATTAACATGTTTTATTTGCAAACTTTTTAAGTTTGTTTATTTTAATACTTCGTTATTAATATACCTCAATTCTGTGGCTTTTTTGTCTTGTACTGGTAGCTGTTAGATTTTCTAATAATATGCAGAAAAATTTCTCAATATATAAGTTCAAATCCCCATCTCATTATTCCTGGAATTTGGTGCATGCCGGAATTCTCTTCTAAACGTTTGCGAACAATTTTTTTACTAACTTCATCACTTAAATTTTACGAGTCGCTTTCTGATCGGCTCTTTTGAGGAATACACTCCAATTCTAAGTACTTCCGTTATTGTGTAGAATAAAAGTTAACCCTTTAGTCCCATACTTGTATATAAACCTATTCATTGTTGACAAGTTAACATGCTTCTAACTATGCTAATATTCCGATTTCAGAATGCGTTCTGAGGCCAGAGATAACTTGGAAATTTATCTCAATTTAATGTTTTTTTACATATATAGTGTAATATTTTAATAATTGTAGTGAAGAGTAGCATTCTAATTTCTAAGGAATTTTATGACTGGAACATACGTAGAATCAATGGAATTTAATAATGATGTGCAAACACTTATACAAGATTTCAGACCAAATTGAAAAAATCCAGAATAATTTCAAACCAAATTTAAAAAAAAAATTCTGCAAATTTTATAAAGTACAAGCGTACATTCTAGAAGTCTGAATAAATCGAATTTAAGAATTAAATTACATAAGCGATTTTTATTGAAATTCTTGGGATTCAAATACAGATATTAATTACGCTTATGTATTATCCCTATAATGGTCAAATTTAAGATAACGAAAAATGTACGGATGAAACAAAACAGTGTCAATTAATGTTACTCTTCTGTACTAATTTTTTTAAGTCTTGATATTTGTCTTAAAACATTCAGATGTTGCACTTTGTTTCAGATGGAAGCTGTTACAAGGTGCATCCCCTACTTGCAGTGCTTCAGACGATTAACAGATTTCATTCGTAGCTGGTGGCTTTTACTCATATCTTTATTCATGGGTGTAAGTATGTTTCTATGTATGAATCAATTCTCTAATTACATGAAATTTTTTTAATTTGATGGTGGAAATAATGTTTCATTCATTTTAATGTTGATTTTTAATTAAACATTAAGTTATTAAAGTATAGTACTTGATTCTGAAATAGTTTACAAACTGTAATAAGAAAACTGGAAACGAAGTGTAACTTCCTGTTTTGGTGGCTATTCGTTTCAACCAGGCTTACCTGTGGCCTAGTGGATAAGACCGTTAAACATTATTAGCAGCCGGACTTCTCGAATGACTGGTGAATGGATTAATTGCATTGAGGTTTTGTTTTGCTCATACGTAATAAAAATATAGGCCCATTTTTTCCAAAGTCTTTAGTGGAGATATCTCTTCTTTAGGGTAAAAGCCTCGTTTGCTTTAACTTAAACAATAACCCGAATACTCAACTTTTCAACCGGGTAATAGTTTATGAACTTGCAATAGAATGTATAATGTTGCCATGGAAATAAATGTTTGCCATGAATTCATTTTGCCTTGAAATTTGCTGTATTTCTTTCATATAACATATGAAGCGCATGGGTGACAGGTGTCCTTCAATGAAATTTTGTCGCAAGTTTGGGTGGTGTGTGTTGATTTTCAGAGTCGTGCTTTTCCAGTAGCTGAACGTTAACTATTGATGTTTGTTGTGTCACAAAAATTATTTTCCTTATTCTAGAAGCACACTGGGAGCGTGGATGACAGCGATCATCCACAGGCCTAATTATGCAGTACAAACATACGCGTCTAAGCAGGATATTTTAACGCCTAATGCAAAAAATGCGGCTCACCTCTTAAGATACATTATCTATTTTCTTGCAGTCTAATTTAATACAAAGAATAAAGGTATACAGATGTCTAACCGCAAAATGAGGCGATTTTTTTTTTCAGTTAAAATTTTATGTAAAAGTAATATGTCGCATATACTAGCACTATTTGAGCAACACTTCTTGAATACCGCTTCAGTCACATAAATTTTCATAAACAATTAACAAGTTTCAAAACCTTACTAAAGATCTGCTTTTGATTAAAGATATAAATTTAAGAACTTCTGGACCCTTTAAAATCTAAAAATAAGCATTTTATAAAGAACATATTACATATTTCGTTAAATAATAGAATACATAAAGGAAAGAATGTTTTAAAGTACTTCTTGGGAGAAAATATATTTAATACTATGATTTTCTATTATGTATTGCGTATGTGTAGAAACTGTATTGTAGGTTTCCTCACTAATACGCGATTTTAACTATTCGCTGTCTGACAGGCTAACACCAGTCATTGTTCTCATGGAACATGTTGTCTCTACCAGATATTTTCGTGGACGTTGGCAGTTTCTTGCTCCATATAACAGTAAGGTTGGAAAATTTTTAAGTACGATCTTAACAGTAGCCACGCTTTAAAAGCCGTTGATGAACCAACGACAGGCTAATTCAACTCAGGTTTCATCGGTTGGTATCTGATTGGATCGACTGCATAAAGTTTTCATGGTTTTATCATGTAAAATACAGATAAGAATGAATTGTTATTAAAAAGTCTTCAGAAATATTTCTGATGTTAGTTATAGTGTCGGCTCTCCATGAAAATTGTTTCATTTCCTATAACTTAGGCAATTGACATGACTACGAAAAACTATTTAACTTTGCAATAAAATTGCCCATTTGCTAATTTAACTTCTTAAAATTTTCAAAGATTATTCACGCATATTTCCAAACTTTCGACTTTACTGAAGTACTGAGCTTTGATTTTTTCCTTGTTAAAGACAGCTTATTTTGTCGAGGCATTGTTATATTATTATTACTACTATTATCTAACAGATATTTCTTTTAAACATTTCAATCAGTTTACATAATTTTAGCGTCATCTAATTACAATGAGGTAATAAAGAATATTTCATCAACCCTACAGGTACAAGCAACTAAGAATTTACAAAAGTGCGCATCATGTCAGTTCGCCTATACGAAAAATCTGCATTATTATCTTTTTTAGTTACGAGCAATGTTCAAAGGAAAATACTGTTACGAATTTGGTATTTAAAAAGCTAATGTTAGTTCAATTATAAATTAAATGGTTTTATTTCTCGCGCAGTGCAGCGCGTGACGAATATTAAAAGAAAGCTAAGCCGGAAAAATTAAAAATACAAGAGCGCGTGCGTTAAATAAATAAATATCTCTTTTTGATTTCGAGAAAGTGCTGGAAAATTCTAGCGCGTGATTTTAAAATCTTATAAAAGGAGGAAAACATCTCAGTTTGTAGTTAGTAGTTGCTTAGTTTGTTGTTGTTTAGAAAACTACTGTTGTTGATTGTAGCGAATTCGCGGATTAGCGTTCTTTAGCTGTTTTGAATTACGTTCTATTGACATTTGTTAAAAGAAAACTACTGTGAGATATTGTAATACTGCATGATAATTTGAGAAAATTTAAGCATTTTTGTTGTGATAATAATAAATTTTTGTTCATTTTTCATCGGACTTGTGCATTCATTTCATAACGAACCCGTACGCACGCAACAATTTTTGGTGTCAGGAGTGGGGTTTGAATGCCAATAACAAGAGCGATGGAAGAACAATTGAGGCAGCTCATTAGTGCTTTTGCTGCATTCCAAGAAAAGATGGAAGCTGGCCAAGCATCATTTAAGGAAGAAATGAAATTGGGCCAGGAATCCGTTAAGGAAGAAATGAAATTGGGCCAGGAATCCGTTAAGGACGAAATGAAAGCCGTTCAAGCTGGTCAAGAAGAAATGAAAAGAGAAATTACTTGCATAATAGAAAATAAATTTGAAGCTATGGAAGGCAGAATTGACGCAGTTGAAAATAAAGTTGGACATATTGAAGAAAGAGTTTCTTCGGTGAAAGAAGAAATAGAAGAAAGAGTTTCTTCTGTAAAAGAACAAATTGATGAGAGAGTTTCTGCAGTTGCCAAAGAAATGGATACTTTAAAGAAATTCGTAGCGTCGGCAGGGAGCAGGAGTGATGATTTTAAATTCTTACCAATGCCTACTCGTCCACCTCTGAAGCTATCCACATATGATGGGAAGACCTCCTGGCAGGTGTATAAGACACAATTTTCTATCGTGGCGGATGCGAATGGATGGGATTCCCAAGCTAAGGCCTGTCATCTCGCCGCTTCTCTAAGAGCCGACGCAGCGGATATCCTTCAGACTCTTCCCGAAAACAAAAGGTTAGATTTCGAAGCTCTGTCCGGCGCTTTGGAGCTGCGCTTTGGGGAGAAGTGTTTAAAAGACTACAGCAGGCTCCAATTAAAATCTCGTCAACAGAAGCCTACCGAAACACTTCAGGAGCTCGCCGCGGATGTCGAAAGGCTGTCCCATCTCGCCTTTTCGGAATGCCCGACAGAAACAAGGGAAATCCTGTCCTTGCAATACTTTATCGACGGCATTCGAGATACTGAAATACAGAAAGCTCTACGAATGGCGGATGTAAAAGATTTAAAAAGTGCTCTAGTGTACGCCATGAAATTTGAGGCAGCCCAGCAAGCCACTCGTCGAGACCGCTACCCAGTTAGAGCTGTGCGAGTCCATGAGCCAGTGGATCAACTGATGGCTCGTTTAGATGATTTAGCCAGACAAGTCAAAGATTTGATACAGAGTAGGAGCGAGAAGAAAGTGGCTCTAAGGTGTTGGAGATGTGGTAGTGAAGGTCACCTAAGACGGAATTGCAGAACACCCCAGGGTACGGAATATAAAGCAGATGATTTTACCAGACAAGTCAGTGGCTTGAGACGGAACAGAAGTGAAAAGAAACTAATTCTAAAGTGCTCGAACTGCGGAGTTGAAGGCCACATACGCAGAAACTGCAGAACACCCCGAGGTACGGAAAATAAGACCATTTCCCAGCAACAACGCAGCAAACAAATTAGTGACCATATCGAGGAACGGAGGTTGCCAGATAGTGAAAAACCTTGTTTTAAAGCTCTTAAAATTTATACAGTGAGTGGCAACAATAACGGACTGTCCATCAATGGGAATATCGATGGAGTTCCTTGCAGTATGATCATTGACACAGGAGCTAATGTTACCATCATTAGGAAAGATTTAGCTGAACAGTTTAAAGATAAACTTATTTGGACGCCATCCTGTGTTACCCTTCAGACTGCGTCTGGTGACAAGATCGACATAACTGGGAAGTTAAACGTAAACATCACGTTTGGAAGTGCCGCCTACCATCACACGGCATATGTGGCGGATATTACAGATCCATGCATACTCGGATTGGACTTTTTAAGGAAATACAATTTTTCCTTAGACTTGAAAAACAACAAATTGCTTTCAGGATCTAAAGACATGACTATCCATCCTAAGAAGGGATCCTCACCTGGAAATGCCGACGCTTTGTCCGAAAGAACCAGCTCGAGAAACAGCCGAAATCATGCTAGGGTCGAAAAGAAACACCAGACTACCAGCTATTCGCCATCTCAGATGCTCTTCGGTCGAGACCTTCGTCTGCCTTGTGACCGCCTGTTTCATCGCCGTACGGATGCGCCTTCGTCGCCTGAGGAACACATCCAAGATGTCAAGGCCCGTTTTGAAGTGATGCACCGTTCCGCACGAAAGCGAGTGAACTTGGCGACGGAGAAAGTGGAGACCAGATACAACACGAGAGCTGCTGGACATAGATCCAACGAAGGAGACAAGGTATGGTTGTGGAACCCGATTCGACGAAAAGGAGTCAGGCCTGATTTACAGTCACCTTGGGATGGTTCGCACACAATCCTAAACAGGCTAAATGACGTCATGGTTCGGATCCGTGAGTCTTCAAACTCTTACGACAGGTTAGCTCATTACTATGGCCATAGTACGTAATGTAAATAATTGTAAATAGTATCAGACCATGGTCTTTTTTGTTTATAAATGTGTATTTGATTTGATTTGTATTTAGTATTTGATTTGTATTTAGTATTTGATTTGTATTTAGTATTTGATTTGTATTTAGTATTTGATTTGTATTTAGTATTTGTTTTGTATTTAGTATTTGATAGCATTTGATTTGTTTAAGTTAGTTATTGCATTTATTGTTTATATTGTTTGATATTGTAATGCAATGTTTATGCCTCAATTGCATTTATGCCACAGTTGTAAGTTTAGCTTCCTGTCCAGGGATTGTACTGCCCGGGACGTGCAGTCCTTGGGAAGGGGGCAGTGTTACGAATTTGGTATTTAAAAAGCTAATGTTAGTTCAATTATAAATTAAATGGTTTTATTTCTCGCGCAGTGCAGCGCGTGACGAATATTAAAAGAAAGCTAAGCCGGAAAAATTAAAAATACAAGAGCGCGTGCGTTAAATAAATAAATATCTCTTTTTGATTTCGAGAAAGTGCTGGAAAATTCTAGCGCGTGATTTTAAAATCTTATAAAAGGAGGAAAACATCTCAGTTTGTAGTTAGTAGTTGCTTAGTTTGTTGTTGTTTAGAAAACTACTGTTGTTGATTGTAGCGAATTCGCGGATTAGCGTTCTTTAGCTGTTTTGAATTACGTTCTATTGACATTTGTTAAAAGAAAACTACTGTGAGATATTGTAATACTGCATGATAATTTGAGAAAATTTAAGCATTTTTGTTGTGATAATAATAAATTTTTGTTCATTTTTCATCGGACTTGTGCATTCATTTCATAACGAACCCGTACGCACGCAACAATACTTTAAATGAAAGACAATAAAAAGGGAAAATATTCTTAAACTTTTATTTTATGTAATAGTTGATGGAAAAATATGACGTCAGCTGAGTAAGTAGCAAAGATTTAGAGCACTTTTACAGGATGTTTTATTTATTTAGAAAGAAATTTTACTAAAGTCAAAGTAGCCAAGAATATTAAAAAACGTAACAAATATAAGGAGTAATAGAGCTAACTTTAACTGTGGAACGGGAAGATAAGAAAAGTGTAGGTATAATGAGCTTGTTAAGAAGTGGAATAATGTCTCAGCATACAGCATCACCAGAGTTAGATTAACCATTATGCACGTGTTTAGGGTATCAAAGCGGGTACCAAAATATTTCTCATTGCCAGTTTTACAATAAAATGCATGGTGCAGCTACACATAGAGAAAGAAGGAAAAAAAACTGTTGTAAACATGTGTGGGGACACCAAAATCTTTAAAGTGCTTAGACATCTTAATCCGGCCCTGAATACCAACTACTGCAGAAAAAGGAACATTGTTCACTTATCTGTAAGGTTTGGTTAAGCCAATATGCCAGAGCATATCTGTAGAATGTTTGTCATGTAATTAACACTAACAAAGTTGATATGATCCTTTAATAACACCACAGTTAGTTTTAACTTATCAGAAATACAAACCTGATGGATAGAAACCACGATCTTGTTTCCTGTGCTCTAATGTTCTGCATCTTCCACTTTCGAAACTTTGACTATTCTTTTAAAAAGTCTCGTTATTGCCATCGCCTGTGAGCAGCTAATATGCTAGGTGTCTTCGCAATTGGGAAAAAGGAAATTGAAGTACATAAACTACATCTAGCTGTCTGCATTCTTCTGTGTCTGTGCTGTGAAATGCAACTGTTAGATCTTGTTAAAATAAGTAAATTGAATATGGCTTTAAGGTCTGGAAACGCTCAAGTATAGTTTTCCATTTAAATTAATAAACTACCTTCGCGATTTATATTATTTTGGTTTTTGGAAAAGTACTAACGTTACTTTACCAGCATCGGTTAACCAATAAATCAGACTCTGAAATGTTTCAGAGGACTACTCTACTCTCGTAAAGTGGGGAATCCCGTTACAAAAAAGTTGTTATTAATGCAACTGTGTAACTGTCTAAATGTGCATTCCTCCGTTCTCGGAAAATTAGAGCGAATTCTTTTAAATGCATTCTCAAATTTCATTAGAACTTATAAATTGAAAAATCATAATGTGAAAAGGGATATGGCAAGCCATATCGCAAAGAGTTATGAATATGAGATAATTTACGTAGGTTTTTTTAAATATTATCAAGTATAAAGAAATTTTTTAAGGAAATTATAACTTTCCTCTACTAAAAACTTTAGATTCGCAATAAGAAACATTTCTGTAATGTGATTGGCTTTTGATTGGTATGTTGTGTCAAATAAGTGAATTCAGATCAGTTTTTCTACTTCATGTTAAAGAGTTAAACTGGCTAACTCGAATTGACATGCAAACAGACATTATAGACAATAACGTATTAAAGTAAAAAACAGCTATATTGCACAATCGTTTATATCGCGGGAAAAATTGTCCTCCAATATTTTAATTATATTATTTCGTGTTTCCGTTTTCGTTGATCCGGGAAATCAGTTGAACGTCTGACTTCATTTACATAGGCAGTCTCGTTTGAATTTCCCTTTTCTTTTGTACTATGAAACGAAAACACTGTAAAGCAATATTTCTCAAATTTTCGTTACCTTTACACGAGGAAAGCAAGTGGTTTTCTCTCTTGACGACATGTCATTTTCTCATCAGAATGATATAACTTCTTTTCAGTTAGAGGCCAACAGAAGAGGTTCAAATCTCCTATAAGATCATTTACATGGGTTATTTTTAAAACTGCATACGGTGGCAGAATCTTATTGTAGATGATGCAAATAGAATGCAGATAAAAGCTTGAGTCAGCATGAAGTCTTCTCATGAGTTTTTACTGCTTGAAACTATATCTGCAGCATCTGATTTATTATGACTGTAGAAGTTCAAAAATTGCCTATCTAAAATGTATGTTTAGATAGAAAAACTCCAAGAGAAATTCACAGTGTTTTGTTTGAAATTTGATAATCTGACCAGGGTCACACTAGGCATTTTGCAGCCCATTGCAATCTTTTCGGATTCTTAATCCTGCTGTTCGGTGCTTCTCTAAATTTTAAAATTTCTGCCACTCCGTGCTGCCGAACTCGATTGCACCGGTTCTAGTGCCGACACTTGATAGAATTGTCGTTCCTTAAGTAAAACTCCTAGTCAGTTCCTCGTTTGCAGGAACAGCATAGGAACTTTAAACAAAGGCCAAGAAAACCAAAAGCATCAACAGATGAAAAGTAAAACTTGTAAGCAAACTTTCTTGATGTTCTTTAAAAAACATGTAGGGAATAAATGACGAGGATTTCACCAATATTCTATATAATTATGCTTGATATAAGTTTTCCAGAACGAAATAGTTTGTGCCCATTAAGCTCGTTATTGCTTTACTGCTGAACAATAATTGAAATGCCTTAATCTTGCGACGTTTCTGAAAATATATCACTGAAGGTGAAACATTTCTCTCGAATAGTCGTTATTGTCTAAATTTAGCGAAAAACGCACGCATAAATTGCTTATGAATCTCGTCACATTATAAAAATTGCTTGGAACAACCTGCCTACTTTTTATGTATTTTTTCCTCAAAGTATCTTTTTATTGTCCATGTGAATAATAGGAATACTTTAAAAATTAGATTATGATTGGTCTAAAATCTCGATTAACGGAAATTCCTCATTTTATTAACATCAGTTTGCTAATCCTTACAGTGGTAACCCTTGAAATACATGGACTTGAATTGAGCAGTTTCGCTTATACATAGTTTATCGTTAATAAATACGATGGAATTTTTTGGAAATTAGAAAACATAGATATGTAATTTACAATTACCGCACATGCCGGTATTATAACGCGCACATGCCGGTATTAATACGCGAATTTACGGGTGCGTGTTATACGCTGGATATAAAAATTACATTTCAAAATAAGGAAAAAATGAGCATACAAAAATTAGATTTGTACATGTAACTTAATGCTGTTTATTTAAAAGAAATGACATACCTTATAAACATAAAATTTTTTTATTATCGTATAATATGAAAAGCTTGTCATATTTGTCATCTGTTATATCTTCAAGCACATCATCGAATTCTGTTTCATCTTCACCGTCACGGTTACTCTGATCCATAAATAATCATTTTCTATTCCGTCTAGATGGTTAGATATAATATATTTTTAAATGACTTTCGAATTCTGCCTTGTTTAATATTATTCCATGCTGTTATTATCCACTCACAAACTATTTCTAGACTGGCATGACATATTTGGCCTCCTTTTGTAAATATTTTCACTCTCTAACATTCACGTATTCCAATGTTTCAAGTTTTCTTTGAATTTTTTATTGATATACACATCTAAAGGCTGAATTAATGACGTTAATACGTCTGGAATAACAGCCATGTCTGTATTAAACTTTCA
Organism: Stegodyphus dumicola; assembly: GCF_044657685.1. Classification (NCBI taxonomy): domain Eukaryota; kingdom Metazoa; phylum Arthropoda; class Arachnida; order Araneae; family Eresidae; genus Stegodyphus; species Stegodyphus dumicola. The sequence goes on from NC_140775.1 coordinate 107,156,416, forward strand.
ACAATTTCTTCGCATTATCCGTTACACGGGATCTGAACATGCCCAAAACTAAGATTTTCTGGATTCTTTAAGGCAACAGGATGCGTTTGCCGAATATTTCTTACCCGCAGTTCCACACAGTTTTCGTCCATCTCTCTTTCTAGTGAACATGAATGAAACGCCATTTGGGAAATTACATTTCAGTATGGTTTTTTCCTTTTAAACCCTCCCCCTCCTAAGTCCTGCTATGCTGCCTCAACATGGAGAGGAGTGTCATTGGGCAGAATGGGCGAAGTACGTCGGGAGCAAAGCTCATGGTAGGGCCACCCTAAGTGTGAAGACAGTTCCCATATGCCTACCTAAAGCATAGCAGGTAAAGATCCTTCACGGGATTACTATCTTGATAATCGGGTGTGACAATCCCGAGGCTCCAATGATCTAGCCTTTCTCAGTCTCCTCGCCTCTTAACTGCAACTTTCCTTTTCCTTCTCTCTTGCGGTTTTCCTCTTCTGAGGTTGGGGCTTGTCACGAGAAACTGGAACAGCCCTTCTCTCTAGTTTTCGAATGTCGAGAAAACTCTCTACGTGCTTGCAAGCCCGTGTCCCTGGAAGGAGGCTTCTGGTAGTTCAGGGGGGAAAGTTACTGTCCGGAACACTCTGCTTCAGCTAACCGGGAGGCACTTTGTCGTCTTCGCGGGTGTCAATCGGCTGGTCACTAGTCTTTTTGTCAGTGGCTTGGGGATAAGCTCTCGAAAGTACTTGCTTTCGGGAAAGCCGACTGTGGGGCTCCAGGTTGCATATAGACCCGGTAATCCATGGAGCAGGAATCTTCGTCCTCTTGTTAGACTTCCTATTGGGTGGGGACGCCGGGTTCGAATTTTTATTTTCTTCAAATAGGGCTTCACAAATTTTTATTACACCTCATGAAACTGCCAAGGAATCATCTAGTAAAAGACCTCGAACTACAGACAGTAGAGGAAACGTTAAAGTTGTTTCCCTAATTTTGGTTATAACAGGACCTGCGGAATTGCATAAAATGTCACCTTTCCTTTTTCAAAATATATAAAAGTCTTTTCTGAAGAACCAAAATAAATTAAACTGAGCTTACGGTCTGGTGACTTATCAATAGAAGCTTTCTCTGCTAATCAATCAAAGAGCTTCCTTACTAGAGTCAAAAATGGGAATAGTTGCTGTTACAGTTTCTGCATACAAAACTCTGAATTCCAGTCGTGACGTGATATCAGAAGTCGACATATTAACAGTGTCAAACGAAGAATTCATTGCAGAATTTGTTGAGCAGAAAATATGCAATGCACGTCGTATTAAAATAAGAAAGGATGGCCAGTTAATTGTTATTAAGCATGTTATTTTGACCTCTAACATTCCTCAACTTCCAAATCCCATTAAATCAGGCTATTTTCATTATCCGGTGCGACCCTGTGCGTTGTTTTGAATGACAGTGGTTCGGGCACTCAAATGCTGCACGTCGCGGTAGCCTTGCATGCGCTCGCTGCTCGTCTGTGGATCATGAAAGTGAGGATTACTCTGTCGAGCCTCTTTGTGTTAAATGGTCCCATTATCACCCATCCTTCTCTCGCTTTTGGCCCAAATGGAAATCCAAACTATAAGAGCAACCAAAAAGATATCTAATACAGAAGCTAAGAGGTTGGTGGAAAACGCTCAACCTCGTCCAAATTTGAGCTTTGCAGAAGCAACAAAATCTGTTCACTCAATAGCCATTCAGACGTCACATAGCATTCGAAGACTAAAAATGAAGTACACAAAAAATGGCAAATGGCCGTTTATCTGCCAGTACCAAATATGCACCAACTCTTAAAAAACCTGAAGTAATTAATATTGAAAAACAAACGAAGTCCCCTTCAAATAACATGAGCTCAAACATTGTAAATTCTGATCATACCTCTTTAGAGAGTATGTTATTAGATACACTTGAATCTGAAATGGAATTAGAAGAAAGATTAGCCCCGCCGAAAAGTCTCGTACGTCTAACAAAGAAACAGCACAAGCAAAATAAACTTTCATGATGGCTACTTAAATCTTTTGGAAATGTCGCGGATTTCATCAAGGTCTATTGAACATCAAAAGCCTGATTCATATTTATCACCTTGCCTGTTTTGAAGAGCAGGAGACATTTCTCAAGAAAGAAGCACAGCTAAGTTGCGGAGATATTCAACTGTTGGGAAAGACTTTTTGTCTGGTGAGCGCGTAAGTGGAGGCGTTGCTATCCTCACCTCCCTTGTCTACCCTTCGACTGTCTTTCCTTTGAACACATGTCTCTAAGATGTTGCGGTGCAGATCAATATCGGAATGCTTGTCACTGTCTGTACCATCTACTTGCCTCCTAATGAAGTGATAGATAAAAAGGAATTAGATGATTTGGTAGAACAGTTGCCTATTCCTTTCATTGTAATTGAAGACTTCAATAGCCATAATCATCTCTGGGGGGAGTGGTGACACATTTTCTGGGAAAAGAAATAGAAAACCTATTAGTGATCATTGTTTATGCCTCCTGAATAGCTGAGAACAAACGTATTTCCACCAGCCCACGAGGACATTTCACAATATTGATGTGGCAATTTGTTCACTATCACTTTCCCTTTTTGTTTATTTAGCATTGGGAACAACACTTTTAATAGTAATCATTTCCCTATCTTCATGATTTTTAATCGAATTACAGCATGGCCCAATTCCAGATCACCACGTTTTATTTGCGAACAAGCAGACCGGGAAATGTTTTCTCATTTGACTATGCTCACTAATAAAATGACAAGGAATGTGCCAGTTGCTGAAGCTGTAAAAGCTATCACTGATACTCTTGTTCAGGCAGCTAAAATCTCTTAGTCCCGTATTATTAGGCAGGCTTCTTAAATATCCCAAACCATGGTGGAATGGTGACTGTAAAATAGCTCATAGACAGCAAAGAAAAGCCTGGAGAATCTTTTGCAGGTATCACACGCTTAGCAATCTTTATCTCTTATAAAAAGGCAACAGCAAATTCTCGTAGAGTAAGGTGCCAAAGACAGAAAGGTACTTGGATCAATTATGTCTGATCCATTACCTCTTCCATTCCAAACAAGTGTGTTTAGGGGAAAATTAAAAAAATCTCGGGTAATTATAAGAATCATCGATTTCCCATCTTAGAAAAAGATGGCGTAACGTATAGCAGCAGAGAAGATATTGCTAAAATCATATGCTAGACGACTAGTGCTGTGTCAAATAGTACTAATTATACGCCAACATTTCTCTCAGCTAAACTTCGTTGTGAGAATAGCTCCATCAATTTTAACTCTCCCAATACAGAAGCATACAACAGTGATTTCACTATGCTGGAGATGATCAGAACTTTGTCCTTAACGCTTGTGACGAGCCCTGGCTATGATGGCATTTCCTCTATCATGCTGAAGCATTTGCTCAATGAATCTTTAAAATATCTTCTCTTTGTGCATAACAGAATATGGAAAGAGTCTTTTTTCCCAATGCTTGGCTAAATGCTATAGTGATCCCCATTGCAAAACCTGGAAAGGACCCAAAGAATCCATCAAATTATCGTCCTATCGCTCTCACTAGCTGCCTATGCAAACTTCTGGAGAAAATGGCAAATAGTCGCCTCGTTCAATTTTTGGAAGAAAATGGGTGCTTATCCCAAGCCAAAGCAGTTTCCGGAAAGGTCGATCAACTACTGATAATGTGCTTATGCTGGAGACCGCAGTGTGTAATGCCTTTCTGAAGAGGAACCATTCAGTAACAGTTTTTTTAGACATGGAAAAAGCATATGAGGAGATACATGGAGGTATGGAATCCTCCAAGATCTTTATCATTATAGCTTACGAGGAAAACTTCCAATTTTCATTCAGAATTTCATGAAAAACAGGCTGTTTCAAGTAAAAGTTGGTTCTGGTGCTGTCTAAATCCTTTTACCAAGAAGAGGGAGTGCCCCAGGGTTACGTACTGAGTGTAACCCTTTTTAATATTAAAATAAATGCAATTCTGAAGGCACTTCCTCCAACCGTATCTGGTACGTTAAATGTCAATGACTTGCAGATAAGCTGGCAAGGGGCAGACATGCGGTGTATCGAGAGACAACTGCAGATTGCCATTAATAGAATAGTTATGTGGAAAAATAAAAACGGATTCAAATTCTCTAATCAAAAGACAGTTTGGATCCATTTCTGAAAAGAAAAGAAATCTTCATCTGGATCCAGAAATCTTCCTAGGAGGCTCACCAGTTCCAGAAGTGGCAGAAGTTAAATTTCTAGGAGTAATATTTGATAAGAAACTGACCTTTTTTCCCTATGTCTCATACCTAAAGAAAAAAGGGTTAAAAGTATTAAACATTTTGAAAGTATTATCAAATACCTCCTGGGGAGCGTCTGAGAATTTGTTCAAGAGCTTTCATAACATCTGTGCAGAGTTTGTATGTATAATGTTTCGAGCTCTCCTCCAGCTGAGACGCAAGCAATTGTCTCTTCAATATTACTTCAAAACTGTTTCATATCCTGAATGATCATCCAGCCGACCACTTAGTACTTGATAGCCACTTTCATTTGCTCTAACTAGTGCATACTTCTTGTATTCTCATTTTGGATTACGCACTCGACAGTGAATGCAAGAACATTACTTCGAAGAGGTGAAAGTTCAAGCAGTAAAGTGTTTGGAAATTTTTTAAGTGTAATTGGAAAGATGCTCACATTGAGCTGCTCAACATATTTTCCAACTTAGCTAAAGATAACACAAGTGATACCGGGTACAAGCCAGAGCTTGAATATGGAAGACTGTCAGGAAAGAACAAAAATAAGTAAATAAATATCAAAATTAAATAATCAATGATTGGAATAATTAAAAAATTAATATTCAGTTGTAATAAAATGTAAGTATTAATATAATATAAATATATGTTATAAAAATAAAAATATAATAAGTTATTAAACAAAGAGTAAATAATTAAATATTGAAATAAAGTACTGGACCCTGACTTATTTGGAGGGTTTCAGCTAGAATTAGAAATTTCACTCAAAAAGTAAGAAATAGTCCTGTCTCCGGTTTAATTTAAGCTCTAACCTACTACTTCAAAGGATGAAGAGAAATAAAGGCCATTCTTTTTCCAGCTCATCAATTAAAAAATGTTAAAATGGCTAAAGCATCACTAATGAAAATATAGAGAATGCTATAAACAGTAAAAGAATATGCAGAAAATTTTAACGGATGACCTATAGGTGTGGGAGAAAAAAAAAAAAAAAAAAAAAAAAAAAAAAACACAAACACAGAGTCCAACATTTAATTCTAGCTGTCAAGCAGAATATGACAAGGGAACAAATTTTCGTCGAATCCGAGAGTTAGCTGAAAAAGAAGTTAATAAGTTACGATTTTCTCAGTTTTTGATTGCATAGTTCCAAAAAGTCTGCAGGTGCTCTTTTCTGCGGAAAGATATTAGCGTTGGACGAAAATTTTACTCGCTGTCATAAATTCATTGTTCTTTCTGGAGAATAAGCCTTTAAAATGTGGGTGAGGGCTTCCCTTTCCTTAAGAATCTCGACATCTAATCAGAAGGATTGTTTCCCAAGGAAAGAGAAGCATGCATTCAGAAATTAGAATCGATTTTTAATATAATTTTATTCTTAAATAAAATTTTCGAAATCAAATTTCCCCTGAAATTATAGTTCAGTTACATTAAAGAACTGCCAGAGAATTATGATTTGCTAGAATTATTATTTATCCCCAAAACTAAGAAGCACCGGAGTAATTTAAGCTCTGGCACAAGCAGATTTTTCTGTGAGTAGAGACAGCCTTTCAATGACTATGTTGCAGTATACACAGTACGTAGGCTCTGTCTTCGTGTGCGAGAATAGTATTGAGAGAAGAAAAGTTCATCTCACTTGTATTACCTCTACTGCAGAGATCGTTGCTTTGCTATTAGCTCTCTTTTCCATAGGTAAACAACATAGGAAAAATTTCCTTATTTACACAGACTCAGTGCGCTAAAAGCTATCGAATCGTATATGAATAACACAAATCCGTTAATATTAGAAATGCTGAAGCTCACGCTTCAAGGCCAAAGGTTACCGGATCCTTTATTGCTAGATACCAAGTCATCCTGGTATAAAAGCAAACGAACTGGCGGATATCGCTGCAAAATACACCTATCGGACATCCAGCCGAGTCGTCCCCTATTCAGATATTAACACTCTGATTGGGAGGAAAATTCTGATGAAATGGCAGAAGTTTTGGTATGCGCAGTTATCCAATACATTACGAAATATAAAACCTAAAATAGAACATTGGAAGTATAGTCTAAACAGAAAGAGCAGGTTCTTTTGACGCGACTAAGAATCGGTCACACAAGATAATACACAGATACTTATTGATAGGCAAAACTGAACCAGTATGTTCTGAATGTAGTACTATTTTAACCATTAAACACATTTTAAATGATTGTCCAAATTTTAATCCCCTTTCGAAATTTTTATTTTAATACTTGTGAGATTTCAGCAAAAGATTTAGTTGGAGAACCACATTTTAACATTTTAAAGAACTACACAGTTTTGCCACATTATTTGAATGCCCTGAATTCAGTTTGGGTTTCAGAAGATCTATCCGGGATCTAGTTTTATTCATATCAAAATTTATTGCTTTGGCTATAGAGTTTTCTATGTGTATTTCATATCCTAGTTCTTACTAAAAGAATTTTATGTGTTTGATTTTATTGCAGGTTTTATTATACACTTGCTATTTTATACCTATATGTAACGTTGTCTTAAATTTCCATTGGTGAGTATGCACGGAATGGTGCGTGTGTTCTTATTTTTAAGGTTTGGAAATATGCAACCTTTTGTTTGGCGCAACATAATCCCCATGGGTTCTGAGCCAAAAAATTCTAACCAACTTTCTTTTTAAAAGTAACCATTGGTTTTTATGTGATCCTTTTTTGTTCCTTTTGCATCAACTGTTTTATTTCTTATCATATCTTACTACTGCAGTTTCGTTCATATTTCCAATTTGGGACAGCAAATTTTTTGGTCTTCGTAGGTCAATTACATAGCTCTAGAAATTTATCAATTTGTTCAAATCTTTCGGAAGCTTTTTGAGAATTTTTTTCTCTTAATACTAAATTATTCCGTTTCATAAATCAATTTCGTTTTCATTTGCATTTTTTTTCTCATTGAAAGACAAATAAACGTGCGCTGCTTCTAGTTACAATCCATTCTGGCGATCTTCTACGACCAGTTAGTAACACATGCTCATAGGATAGGCCATTTCGTTACTTCATTATGTAAAGCACATTTATTCTTTGGCATATTAATTATCGAGATTTCATTTTTCTTCAACTCACGTATGGATCTTTCGCCAAAACCAAACACCTTGCTGAAGCACGATTTCCATTTTCTTTCGCAAATTGAATGACTTTGCATTTGAGATCAGCACTGTACTTGTTTCATTCGACAAAAGCCATATTTACTACTAAAAGCAACACTATGTCTACTGTATTTCAACTAAAGCAAATGCAGGTAATGCCTTCGATGTTCACTTCAACATCACAGCTTCAAATGATTACATAAAGAGGAAACCTCAGACTCCTAATTTTGTGAATTCATTAGGGTCGGAAGTGTATTCTTACCCAAATTATGTCTCCCTTTTCTCGAAATTCTAGAATAACATTCTTTTGCATGTTTGCATTGAATACAATCCACCCTTTTTGCAGAATTATTTAATATTTCAAGCAACCCCCCTTCCACACACATATCGTTCCTCTTACGGCTTGTCACTTTCGTATACCATTGTTCACAAACCTGGGGAAAATCTTCGAATGAATGACGTCAAAAGATAAGAGCATCGTCCATGTACATTCCAAGTTTCTTCGTAAAGAAAAATGTGCGCGTTATCGGGCAAATACACTAAAAATTTTTTTAAATGTAGTTTGAAATTATAGGTGCCCGTTATACGCCAGAATGTGGGGTATATAGGAAACCTAAGTCACAGAAAATTAATAAATAAATTGCATAAAATTGTGTAACTATTAATCTATTATTTATTGCCACAAATTAAACACATTTGTTATAAAAAGTTTAAATTTATGTACATGCTAGTATATAACTACTGGTGGAGTTCACGACTTCATTGACAGTAAGTGAAATGAATACAGACGTAAACCATAAAAGTAACTGCAGTACATCTTCTGTCAATAAAAGAATTTTGAAGGCATCACTTGTTTCTAGTACACGGATGAGGTCAGATATTGACTATCGCTTAAATCATTATATCCTCGGCGACCTAGAAAATTTCTCAACGCAGTATATTAAGCATTGCGATCAAATATGATTCTGCAAAATTCCTGTATATTTTTCATTATGCTTATAGTATTTGAAACTTTGATAATTCTGAAATCTTGAAAAACGTATGAAGTGCCCGTAGTTAAGCTGGCACTACTTATGCAAGGCAGATTCTTTAAATTTCATTTCTAATGTGTAGTGTTAGTTAAATGTGGAACATCTTCAGTTCTGTGTGATTCATCAGACTGTATTACTGTAAAGTATTAATCTCGTAAACGTAAAATTTTGATTTGATGTCAGTGAATACAGAGCTGTGCTATATAGATGTATTTTCTCTTAGAAACTTATTACTAAACTGGCTTACTTTATTGCAGGAATACAGGAGATAATACATAGAGTATATATAATATGCACCGCTTATGCTATCATAAAATCATAAACATGCTGTGTATTACATACCCCTTATCTTATCACTAAAACGCTTCTATTCAGTAGCAGGTTCTTAAATGCATTTCTATAATATACTTATTACGTGCTCCGCCCTTAAGCACTGCACGAAAAGCAAAGGATGCTCCATGGAAGTCTTTAAGGGAAACTGGCACGTATCCACGTTACACAGGGGGAAACGACGAAAACGCCCATGCAGCGAGTTTGTTCGCCGGGCTCCAACCCCGGGCTGAACTACCAGTGTTCAGCAGCTTTTACCGCTCGGCCGCTGGTGGGCCTTGAATATATTTGGGGATAAAATAAGTATTCGAGGAGTAAAAGTTGATATGCACATTTAAACTGCAGAGGATATTAATGCTCTAAACTCCTGTATGCTTCAAAAGTCGATTATATTTCTAGACATGCATAGTAAGCATAACTTTAAACTACTACAAAAGATTACTGAAAAATGTCATATAATGTAAATGTATTATTTTTTTTAGATCCTTCAAAGTTTAAAAAAGAACTGTTTAAAGTTGATACTATGCTGGATATGTCTTGAATATAACTGGCACAATATCCTTGTCAAGATCCTGAGTGAAGCATTAGAAAAACATTTGACTTCAATGCAACTTATCACACAGAATTATTCTTTTGAAGGATTTTTCATGTCGGACATTCCAGCTGTTATAACCAGTTCAACTTCCTTAGTATTAGCCAGTTTCTTACTAGCAAGTGAAAAACGTTATTTGAGTGTGAAAAGATTACATTATAACTTTTTTCGAAACGCTTACGTTGCCTCAGATTTTGAAGATCATGTGCCAGATTTAGATGAACCTTTCAACATGATCCAGTTTCGAAATGCTGACTTTGATCCACATCATGGGCAAGTTATTCCAAATGGAGATGTGAGATCCCTGTAATTATTATTCACGGGTTCTATGAATTTAAATTCAGCTTCCTTTTAAAACTTTATTTTATTACTATATATGTAATGCATGATTTACAGCTTCCAGCATTATACATTTTTATTCAATGTTCAAATGATTTTTAGGACTAATTTTTATATTTTATTTTTAACAATAAAAAAGCTTTTTTCCAAATTCATTTTACTAAGAATTTATTTGTTGTATGTCTAAAGAAACATTTCCACTTCTCAATAGAAGGAAAATATTGGTACCAGTCAAACTACATACTGCTTAGAACTTGGAACAGAGCTATATCAACTTATACACTAAACATGATTTTTATCTCGAATTGAGACTCTGAATATTAACCATATTCATCAAATAACGTATACGGCGTTTATTTTTAATTATGGGTGATAGAATTCATGTTCTATAAAATAGTGGCCCGCTTCATCGAATTATTAAGCAGAAACAAGTATTATACAAAACAGTATTGAAATGTGAATGCATTAATGATAAGACTACTATCCAGGTCAAAATGATTTGACTCCATGTGTAAGTCCTGATTCCATGTGTATTCCTGATAAACAAGTTTAAATAAATACTATATACATTTATTAACTGATAAGCAATAATAAAAGGAACATATAAGCCATGTACTTTTGAATAACATTATTCTTTTAATTGACACAAGTATATAGATACTGAATTCAATTATTGAGTTTTAGGTCACTTCTACAAATAGTTCCTTGAAAATTCAATGAAAACTTTCAATTTTTATCTCATGTCAAGCATCTGGCTTAAAAATCATTATTTTGTAAAGCGAACGTCAACTCGTCACGTTATATGTAAATTAAAAATGAAAAATGTTTCTAGTCTAATGAATTTTATGATTTTAAAGCAATAAAACTGCATGAAAATATTAAGTATTTTTAATTTTATGAAAACTTAAAAATTACTTGAGTAAAACTTCATTTCAGTTTTCAGCCCATTCCTTAATTTATAATTTTATATATAGCAATTATAAATTAAGGAATTCCACACTTATAAATAACAAGAGAATATCACTGAATGCCATTTAAAGGAGGAAAAAAAGCTTTAAATTATTCCAATTTGTATTTTAACTGGTCTCTTAACGTACGCTGAAAAAAATAGCAAAAATCCCAAATTTCGGAACTGAGTAACTCAGAATTTGTACAATAAAAACTGACCAACTTTTTATTTTGAGTAGCATATAACTACAGAAGTCAGAGAACTATACAAAAAATTGGATTTCGTAATTTTTCAAAACTCATTTTTTAATTTAAAAATGCCAAAACATGAATATTTGCATCATTTAAATTATTTTTTTGTAAATGGAAACCTATATCTTCTATGGACGGTTTAGGAAGTAACTTTTTTTGGCATGCGATAATCAGCAGCTTCTTCAGTATGCTAAACATACCTATCTCTTTACTTATAAAACAGTTTGTCTGCGTGTATGCATTGTATAACTCAAAGGTCGGTAGAGCCAAAGCTACAAAACTTGGTACATAGAGTCGCCCAGATGATTAGGATATGCACATCGAATAAGTTTTTATTTGACTAAAAAATATTAATTTTCTACATTTTCCTAAACATGTAGTATTTCAATTTTAAACCGAAGGAAAGTTCGTTTCTTTATAATGCTGCCGAGAACCACGTTGGAAATTGTGCGTGGCCTGCGTGCCCTCGTGGTGTAGTGGTTCTGCACGCTGGGCCAGTGTTCGGTGTCTGAAAGAGTATTGCTTGGCAGCATTATTTTACGCCAAGCAGAGTTTGGCTTTAGTGTAACACTAAAGTTATTTCGTTTTTGCCTTATTAGTTTGTATGATTTTTGACTTGATGCAAGAGCATATGGTTGCTCGCCTTTAGGTAAGTTGCATAGGTAACTATAAGCACATGCGTGTGCTAGTATTCAATAATGTTGTTTTTGTTAAAATAAATTTGTTATTGTTAATATTACAGTCCACTTACTGAAGTTAATTTTCATTAAATAAGTTCGAACTATCTTCTGCAGGAACAGCCAGTATTCCAGAGTTCCGTGGTTCGATTCCCGACGAAGGCGATTGCTCATTTTTCATCTCTTTTGCTTCCTCAAAAAATCCTAATATCTTTACAGTGGCACCCGAACTAAAAGGGTTGCGGATGATGACTTTCCACACCCAGGATTCGGCGATTGGGTCCCCTAAAAACCCCAGTTGCCCATTAAAAGGGGGAGTATGCAAGCTATTTCTCCCGCCTTTCTAGCGTGCCTTCGTGGTGTAGTGGTGAGCACACTGAGCCGGTATTTCAGAGGTCCGTGGTTCGATTCCCGACGAAGGCGTTGCTAATTTTTTATTTCTCCGGCTTTCCAAAAAAAAAAAAAATCTAATGTATCTACAAGGTCACATGAGTATTATGTTATACCATTGTGGAGCTACAACAGCCTGTAAAATCTGCTGCTTATATGTGAGATACTACGTGAAATCCCACTGTCAGGACATGCACATCTTTCCATCTGCCGAAAACAGTTGGGAATACAACTAGCAAACCAGGTTGTTCGTTTCCAGTCATCAAATGTCCAGACTGCTTTGCTCAGGTGAGCTTCTGTGTCATGCGATCATCAGGAGAGCTCTCGTTGCGTGTCGGTTCCTAAAACCTACGTGTCGGAGGGATCATTCCCCAGTCCTCATGCTGATATTTACTAAAGCCTTCACACTGAATTCTGACATTATTTAAGGCAGTGCTCTATTCCTAGTGTATTAACTGATTTTTTCCAGTTGTAGCTGGTTATGCTCATTCCAAGTCTTTTTATATCTGTCATAAGTTCACAGCTTTGCCTGAATTCTTGTATTTACTGTATCTTTAAATAGCTCTAAGTTAAAATCCACTTCTGGAAATGCTGTGACCTATCTCGTGAGTTTCAACTACCAGATCATTTAAAAAATAGTGCTAATTGTAAAAACTTCCCATTCTGAGGATGGAAATAGCTCTAGAAATTTCCACAGATATCTATCGCTTTGTACAAGCACTGGTGAACCTAAGCATCATCATGCATTCTACACTATAACACCAGGAAGGAATCATCTGACGAACGTCAAAATCCCATGAAAGGAAGAAGAGGTTGGATTTGCAAATGATTAGTATTTCAGCACATTTAGACAATGCAGGAGGGAGAAACGACATCTGAAGCGCTGCATAAAAGAAAAGTTGTATAGTGGATTTCTCATTCAGAAAGCACTTTGTAAGGTTGGGGTTTACTCAGAATATCGTGTTAAGCCTCGAATAAGACAAAGAAATGCTTACCACCAAGTGCTGGAATTCGATAGAGGCAGAACTATTGCCTATCGAGTGTGTGGATTATCATTCTGTGATACCGCCCATCACACTGATCGACATCCAACCAGTCATATGAATATGGAACCAATGGGCTGCTGAGGATCATACTGAACGGCATACAGGTTCTCAACGCCCTCCCATGAATAATGCCTGAGAGGACAGACATATTGTGAGGTCAGTCCTGCTAAACCGTACAACCACATCATGGACCATTAATCAGGAAATGGACATGTTTGCAGCACTTCCGGTATCCGCTCGTATGATGAGTCGACGTTTGCAGCAGCGTGGACTATCAGCATGACGACCATTACTTCGCCTTCTGTTGACAATGCAGCATAGGGAGAAAAGGAGACTCTGATGCGCCGAACAACAAAGCTGGGTATAGGAGTGGCACAATGTCATCTTTTCAGACGAGTCCCAGTTCCGCGTGCAGTATTCTGATGTAATGGTTTGGGCAACCTTTGGGTACACGATACGCATATCTTTGGTTCGGATCGAAGGTAATTTGAACACAGATTGGTACATTTTTGACGTTTTACGTCAGAGGTTGTGCCCTATCTTCGAGGCCCTCCGAGACATAGGACAAATCATGAAAACAACTATACAACTTGCTCATTTGCTGGGTTTTGAATCTGAATTGAAGTACTAGGGTTCACTCAGCCGCTAGTAAGCCACATGTGTTCAGAAGTAAAGCATTCTTATTATTTTTTAACGTGCTATGAAAAAGTCATATTAGTCTGAATTTCAACACAGGAAAAGGTACAGTGATGTAAATGCAGTTTTGATGATGTCATAAATTAATTCAAGAGGTAATAAAATGTCTTGTAACATTATTGTGAAAATTCTGAATTGCATATCCAGGCAATGACTTTCCTTTCAGTAAAAATTTAGAAATTAAGTTTTTAAGAATTAATGTACATCAAAAATAAGCAGTAAAGCAATTGATAACATAAGAAGTTACGGCTTACTTTTATTTGCTATATTATTTTATTAGCATTGAAAAGAAATGTCTTTTTCTAAAATTGAAAAATCAAATACTTATGAGAAAATTATAAAATATATAAAGGAATTTCATCTTTAAGAGAGTTGTGATTATATTATTGAACTATTAAAATTCAATACAGTTGCTTTTGATGATAAAGCTTTGACTTGAAATCTTTCTTTTTAAGTCTGCATTCAAAATAGTCCCTTCTTATTTAAATGTCTTTATATATTGTATATGAAGCATTATCATATTTGGTAAAAAAAACATAATTTACATTGAATGCACTATCGGAAAGCAAAAATATCGCTTACTAATTCAATGAAAAATGAAGAGTTAAATTACTTGTTCTGTTAGTGGCAGCAAAGCACATTTTCTATACACTTTCTTTCAAATTTTTCATATATCCATGTACTTAAACAGTACCATCCTTGTTTTTCTGATCTCATTACATACGTTATAAAAATACTGCATTCAAAAATATTCTGTTTTAATGTTTATTGGTGAAAACTATTCTAAATTTAAAATACAGAGTTATTGTTAAAAATATGTTGAATATGCAATAAAAACTCTATTCAGTAAATTGACACCCATTTAACCATAACATCACTTTTGAAAGCCTGAATTTAAATTTGAAATTTAGGCCTAAGAGATAAAAAAAAAAAAAAAAAAAAAAAAGATTGCAATGCACTAACAGTTTGAAGACTTTAAAAGTAGAAAACATTTGTATAGTTATTTTATGCCCGACATAATGTCTTATCAAACTAGTGAACCAAGGAATCTAAAAATGAATTACTAATCTCTTTTTATATGTCAATATGGAAACTCTAAATGTAGTGTCCATGATTTTTAGAAAGATCATACACTGCTGGCCATTAAAATTGCAACATGAGGAAAGAATGATCTGACGAACATTAAAATCAAATGAAAGGAAGAGGTTGGGATATGTAAATGATTAGTATTTCAGCACATTTAGACAACGCAGCAGGGAGAAATAACATTTGAAGCACTGCATAAAAGAAAAGTTGTGTAGTGGATTTCTCATTCGGAAAGGGCTTTGTAAGGTTGGAGTTTCCTCAGAATATCGTGTTATGCCTCGAATAAGAAGAGGAAATGCTTATTAGGAAGTTTCAAAATTCGATAGAGGCAGTATCGTTGCTTATTGAAATTGTAGATTATCGTTCTGTGATATTGACGGTCTCAGTAGTTGACATCCAACCACTGTCATGCGAATATGGAATCAATGGCTTGCAGGATCTCAATGCCTACCCATGAATAACTCCAGAGAGGACAGACGTATTGTGGAGCCATGCCTACAAAACAGTATGACCACATCACAGACCATTAGTCAGGAAATGGGCATGTTTGCAGCATGCCCAGTACCAGCTGGTAAGGTGGGTCGACATTTGCAGCAGGGTGAACATTACTTTGTCTTTCCTTGACAATGCAGTAGAGAGAGAGACGGAATCTCTGATGCGCCAAACGACAAAGCTAGTTACAGGAGTGGCACAATGTCGCCTTTTCAAACGAGTCACAGTTCTACGTGCAATATTCTGGTGACCGTATATGTGTCTGGAATGTCCGAGGAGACAGCACATCTCCTCTTTGCATTCAATATCGGCATAGGGGCCCTGCACCTGGTGTGACGTTTTGGGCAGCCATTGAGTACACAACACGTATTCGATTGCTGCCCTGGCCTGCACAGTCTCCAGATTTGTCACCCATTGAAAACATCTGGTCACGGGTTGCTGAGAGACTGACCCACCACCCCTCTCCAGCTCATATGGTTGATGAATTGTGGCATAGACTTGAAGCAGCATGGAATGAGTTGCCCGTTTCTTTCATCCAAGCCCAATTCGACTGCATGCCTAATCGAATAACGGCCGTTTTAGCTGCCAGGGGTGGCAACTGTTTTTACTAATTTTGCCTTCTGTAAACCCCCCGAAACTGCTTACAAATTTAATCATTTTGTCTTCATGCCATACTGTTTTCGTACAATAAATATCTTTTTTGTATTTGCTTTCCTTCATGTTGTTGCAATTTTAATAGCCAGCAGGGTATATTGGCTTACCTGTGTCAATTTTGGCACTTCAGTATTTCTCTGATGAAATTATCTTATACAGCAAATTTCATATTTTAATATGTTATCATAAAACTTCCCACATGCTCTAACGCTTAATACTGATTAATATTTCATAGTACTCTCGATTAGTGTTTCAGAAAGGATAACCCTATACCGTGTACTCTCGATTATCTGGGATAATGATGCCAAGGAAACAGGTCATGTATACTCTAAACTATTAATTTTTATGCCTATTGTATATGCTTATTTGTTAAAGTTGGTCATATTTTTGTTATTGAGAACTTAAATATTTGACAAATTTCACTCTGCGTATTTTTCGAACAGCTACTTTATTGTATTCGAATCCCTTTTGATGTTCCGAAGTCCAACAGAGTTTCAACAGAAGTCACTGATGTCTTGGGGCTAATGTATTTGTCAGTATCACACTGCCTCTTCTGTTATCTTATATGCCATGAATAGTTTGTGCGCTAATTTCATATTAATCAGCAAGCTTTATTTTTGATTTGTGTAAGTATTTGTCTTCATGTTAAAATTAATTGCTTGTGCTTAGTACTTGTACCATGTTCTTTAATCAATTTTTAGTTCCAAAATATTTCAGTGATCAATCCAATGATTCCTTTGACTATGCACATTCAGAAAAAATTGTACAAGGTAATTATTGAACCGAAGCCTAAAGACGCAGCTTAGCAATTTTTTAGAGCATGCTTGGACTTTCGTATGTTTATTTTTTACACACAATGCTGAGTGCGTGTACGGACATCACCATGCATGGATAATCCGCACTGAGATATTTGAGAGTGCAATGTGTACTGCATAATATTATCCGTATCTTTCCTCTCCAATAGATTTAATATTAAATTTTTATTCCTTTTTATCAATATTTTAAACTTTTGATTTAATGTGCTCATCGGTAAAATGCAAATAGAAAAAACATAAATATATTTTATGAATTAACAACAAAATTAAAAATTTTCTTTTACCCTTTTAGCATATAAGCTCATTAAGTCTCAATGAAAAAATAAGACTAGAAACAATTACTATAGATTCAATAAACTAACTATAATAGCACTAAAATTTTCATTTCATTTTCTATCAATATGAATGCCAAAAGCAGGAATTTTCAGTACTTCCAGGTGTATAGGTTGAAGTGCATTTCAAAAAGAATCTTTCTAGCATGTAATGTATGACATGCACTCTTTTGCAAAAAAACCGAAGCACCATGAAGTAGATGGTAGATTTTGATGAAATTGAATATGTGTATAGCTCATACACAGATAATAAAATGATTCAAAAATCAAGGTCATAGTACCTGTTCACGGCTCACAATCATCCAATGAGTGTTCAAATTAGTATTTGGTCGAACCGGCCCTGACAGCAATGCATGCTTGAATTCGTTGAGACAAGGAGTAGTAGAGATTCTTAATGTCCTCCTGCGACACATTCTACCAGATCAGTCGTCGCTCCAGATCTGCGATATTTTGTGGTGCCCGAATCTGGCGGCCTACTATGCCCCAGACATGCTCGATCGGTGGAAGGTCTGGTGAATTTGCTGGCCAAGGAAGAGTATCAACCGCACGGATACAGTCCAGAGATATGCGAGCGGTATGTAGCCTGGCATAATCTTGTTGGAAAATGGCCCCACGATGACGTGCCATGAAAGGTAATGCAACCGGCCGCAGGATGGTATCAACATATCGTTGAGCTGTTAAAGATGTACGGGGGATGACTAAAGATGACCTGCTGTCATAAGAAATAGCGCCCCACACCATCACACGAGGGGTTATGGCTGTAAGCCTTTGTAAAACGAAGGTTAATTGGGACCGCTAGCCCCGTCCTCTCCAGACACGAACACGGTGGTCATCTGCATCAAGAGTGAAGTGGGATTCATCGCTGAACACTATACGATGCTAGTTTCATGGTAGCCATGGTGATAGGCTGCAACACCACTCTAGACTACTCCGCCGATGTTGTGGGGCCAAAGGCAAACGCCTTAAAGGCCTCTGTGAGCGTAACCCCGCCTCAGATAAGCGCCGTGAGATGGTGGATGATACCACGGGAAGTATAGACGTGGCTGTAGTGCGTTGAATAGTCGACAATGATACCGTTGGAGCTGTTCGGGCCTGGCGAACAATCATCCTATCTTGCCTCGCATTTGTGCTCCTTGGCCTTCCAGAGCCTTCATTTCATCGGCAATTTCCTTGTAGCAATCATTGCTGCCTTCATCTTTGCACAGCAGCGTCTGTAAGCTGCAGATGGCGGCCTATTGCTCGGTATGACCACCCAGTTTCACGCACCCCTACAATGGGACCACTTTCAAAGTCGTTTAGTTGTCTGTAAGGTCTTCGATATCGTCGTAATGGCATCTTTAGTTGCTTCATTACGGAATTGCAATCTCTGTTACTGGTTTTATACTTTGCGAATTGCGCACTAGAAATGCGGGCTATGATCGCAATTCCTGTTCATTTGCTTTGAAACTTGGATCATTTCTATGTTCGATCAAGATGTTTTTGCATACCTAATTTCATCACGATCGCAAAAGTTCTTCTTGGTGCTTCTATGTTTTTGCAAAAGAGTGTATTTCATCTGTTTCAGTAAAATTTTTTTTACCTTGGTAAATCAGTGAACTTTTTCAATATTTTATTTTCCATAGATATATACTCTAAATGTTGCTTATAAGGCATTTGAATTACCTTTGAGCCTATATTTCTGTGAACCACTCATAAATCGTGTGACTTGTAAGTGAGCAAGTTCTCAAGAAATTGGAAATTTTTCCAAAGTAAAGCGATGATACTTATTACTGGAGGTGTTAAATCTATCCCTATTGAAGCTATGGCACTACTAATATACAAATTGCCCATAAGAACTACTACTGAAGATAGACCTTATATGAAAAGTTGCTTCACATTGGAGATCCTTTCTGGACTAATTATCGGAACACAACTATAAATTTCAAGATGCAGTGTGGCTTTCTATAAAAAGTTCGTAAAATTAGGAATGTGGTCTAATCGATTAAATACAAGAAATTATCCACCAACAAACACCTTTAAAAAGTTCCAAGAATATCTAAGTTCTTAAGAATGGAGCTCTTGAAAAGCCTTGCCCTGGAAACTATTAATATTAAATACCCAAATCACAGCTGGGTGCATGTTTAAACAGATGGATCATATAGTGATGATCTAACGTCTGTAGGTTTGGGGGTTTATTCTGGCCTTTTTACTTCCTTGTACGAATTAAAAAGGAAGTAAAGAAAATATCCATTTTGACCGCTATCGAATGCAATTTAACGATGTTTTTGCATGATATCTGTACGTAAGGACAGAATAAAATACTCTTTTCCTTCAAAAAAATTATAAAACTGCTTTAAAATTAATTCTGAAGAGAATTTTTCGTGGCGTCTGTACGAACGTATCTCGCATAACTCAAAAAAGAGTAGCCTCAGAACGTTGAAATTTTGTATATAGGGACTGCTATAACATGTAGATGTGCACCTCGTATTTTGGTTGCAATCGGCCGCATCAAACGTATATAAATATATTTATATATATATATCCACTCTATTACGCGTCTCAGTGATCTGTTTCTTTACTCTTATATGTTTGTAAATTGTACATTTTTTGCTTTAAAAATGATTGAATTATGTTGTTTTTATCTTCCGGTTAAGGATTTTATGCCTTTAGTAAATCTGTGTGCAATATTTTTAGAATTATCAGCAATTTTAAAGTTGTTTAATTGCCGCTAAGCCTGTTTTTAATGGCGGCCATTGATGTTAACATTTGAAACAGGAGACTAGTGGATTTGTTGCCAATCTAGAGAAACTTAGCTTCACAACAACAAAGATAACGCATTCATTTATTATTTCCAATTATATCATGCTTAATTCTTTATGGAATTTTTTCGAGGAAATAAGCGTTTGAGATTTACTTCGTAAATTTTAATATAGATATTTTTAGTTTTTATGCTTCTCGCGAAGTGAGAAGTGAATTAATTAAATGAGAAATACTCAATCGTCTGTGGAAAACTGTTTCTTTTTTGTTTTGTTTGCTTAATTTCTTTTATACATCGTTCTAGCTTTATTATAGTATTTGAATAGAACATGTGGCAACGATTAGATAATTCTTTAAATGATATACATTTTGTGCATTCTGAGTTATAATATGAATGAAATATAATACTGTTAAGTAAACCTAGCGCCAGAGTGTCGCTATGGTAAACAAAGTAAATTTTAAAGAATGCATTTATTCTATTGTGGTTTATGCGCTGTCAGCGAAGTGGGTTTAATTCAATCTAATAAGTTAAATGAGATGCAAGAAAAAATGCGTATAATTTAATATTCCGTACAAGGAAGTCATGTGGTGTACACATCGGATTTTTTCCTTCTATGCCTGTGTTGGGGGAAAACTGAAATACATTTGATGGTGAAGTGGAGGCTATTGAAATTGCCACGAAACAATGACTGTCATTACATAATAAATTCGAGAATGCTGTCCTGTTATCAGATTCAAGAGCAGCAACTCAAGGCATTGGTTCTTTAGAAATCCCTATATCAACAGAAATTCTTCAGGGTCCAGAATTAGAATACAATGAATCCCTGGAGATAGCAGCATTTATGGTAATGAACAAGCAGATTTCCTCGCACGAAAATGAGCATCACTGCTACAATCAACAAACTCAAATATGTCATAACAGTCAATAAAGTTAAACATAAAATAGTCTATGAAACAAAGATATCAGGTGAAACTATTGGACAGCATTAAGACAAAACAATGGAAGGCTAAGATCTTGCTTGTCTGCCAGAATATCCATGACGTAATGCTGTGGATCTTCTTGGCTACTTACAGGCCATGATTGCCTGGGTGAACATTTTTACTGGATTGGTATATTTGCTCATTCATTTTTCCCACTATGTGATCATATGAAATCCATAAATAGAGTCCACTTTCATCGCTGTGGCTCACTTCTTGGCAATGACTCCAACACCACCTGATACTGGTGTGCCAGAGACTGTCTTAGGCAATGCCTTTCGGTCACTTGGTGTTATGTTCTGTCTTTAAACTTCTTGTTGTGTTTTGCCATTAGAAATTTAAAAAAAAAAAAAAAAAAAAAAAAACTTAGAAATGGCCTTTTTTACCTGCCTTCACATGAACGGATATACTGCTGACAAAGGATTGCAAGTTTTGAATACACTATTTGTGCATAATACACTTTGTCATATAAAAATTATATTTTGGAATATATGTGACAAAAGTATAAATCCTAAGACTGGCAATAAAGAGATTAAATTCACATGTTAAAAATTGTCAGCAGGAAACATTTTCATAATCAAAGAAAACCAAAGTGAATTACAAACTTTTTAATGCTTCACTAATTTTTCTAATATGGAAATCTAATTCACTGCTTCAAGAAATGCAATTTAGTTATTTGGAGGAACAAATTTTTCTTCAGTTTACTAAATATTAATTCTACGATAAAGGCATTTCATACAAGCAAATTGATTTTAAAAGTAATTCATTCAACACTTTTTAACTTAATGGATCTTTATTCAACAAATAAAATTTTCACATGCCATATAAAAGTAAATTTGAATAGCAAACATGCCCATAATAAAGCTGCATATCTGTTTTAGGAAATAAAACTTAATTTACCTGATACATACAAGTTTATAATTCCATCATATAATAGATTTTTGTATATTAGCAATCAAAAAAGAGATAATAGGGTATACAGCGCTAAGATAGTAATAAAAAAATTAATATCAAGGTAATGCAGGTAACAAGTGAATAAACAATATAAGCGATAAATTTGTAAATTAAAATTCTCATTAGAGAAAAAATAAAAGATCTTGCAAATATATACTGAATAAAGTAGTAATATGTTGAAAGTGATATGACAGCAAGATGAGCATAAACTGTATGTATAACAGAAAGATTAGATGAATACATTTAGTAGCATGCAAGTCAGAAATTTTTGCACCATTAAGGATTCAAAGACATGCACCAGTGAAATGGTTTGCTAGGACACTTTCTTAATTGACATTCGTGAACTTCTTTCTTGAAGGCCACCATGATATTTAAAAAACTGACAAACTATTATCTAGGATTTTAACAACACTTCAATTTGATTCTGAGCTAATGCATGCAAACATGCTCAGTCTTGAGAGCGAAATAGTTGATAGTTATGCTGAAAACTTATAAACTTAATTTGCCATGTATTTTCGTATAAGCTTTGTTTCCATTTGCTATAGATTACATTTTTTTAATTATAATTATTTCTGTCACTTTTTGCAGTATAAACAAATTTAAGAAATCCATGTATTTATGTAACAAAATACTGGATAACCAAAGTTGAAAAATAATTTTCTAATTCCAATAAATATCAATTTTTTTCCCAGTTCCAGATTAAAAAATTTTTCTTTAATTAAATATAAATATGTAGCATCTTATAGTTCCTTATAAATACCTTACCAGAATTTGAATTTTTTTCCTTATATAGTGATTAATACAGGATACGTACTAAACTGTAGATTTAGGGTAATGTCATATTAAATTTAGCAAATTTTAATAGTAAGAAGGATAAATATTTTGAAATAAAATTTTCAATGCTGCTGTGCTTAAAATTAATATTTGAACTGAAATTAATTTTGTTAAGATGGAATTATCTTTTCTTAACTCTCAATTACAAAACTTTTTATAATCTTCATGGAAAACTTTAATTTTTTTTTAATACTCACTTATAATAAACACAGTACAACTGTTATCTGAACTCCAAATATCCAAATAGCTGGTTATGTGAACCGCTTTCAGAATCAACTGAAAAAAAGAAGGAAAAGGAGAAAAAGAAGCTCAAGAAAAGGAAAGGAAAGAGACAGGAGAAGATGAGGATGACATGTCACTTGAAGAATTAAACATTCTTCTGAAAATTCCTGGATGTTCAGAAGTTAGTGTTGAGGATACAGCAGAATGGAAGGTATGTGATTCGTCAAGCCCTGGGTTTCAAATTCTAAACGATGATGAATTTATTGAAAGTGTGAGAGAAGAAAGTGTCGAAGAAGAAGATGACCTTAATGTCAAGTTGAAGCAGACACAGGACCAGCTTTGAAACTGCATTGAAGTGGATGAAGTGTCAGCCTGAGTGTGACCACAGGCAAATCACATTATCAAGTGAATGCGGGACTTGGCTAGCCCAAAACGGATGAAGACAGTCAAACAGTTTACTTTGACCTAGATGTTCAGCAAGCAATGACTTCAGCAATTGTAAGTACTGTACATCACGCTATACGAGATGTATGCAAAAGTGTTACCTTTTCTTAAAAATAGTTTTTTTCTCCCATTTTCAGCATACAGTAATTAAAGCGTATGCAGATCTTTTCTTTGGAAAAAGTCCAATTATCTGAATAAATGGAGTTCTACTGTAGCTTTTAATTCTTTTTGAAAAGCAATCAAGTTTTCATAAGATAATTCTGAAAACATGAATATAGAAATAACATTAAAATTTAGAGATTGCTAGCAACATACACTACCTGGCCAAAAAACAAATGGATTAATTTGAAGAAAACTTATATATGTGGAAAGTATACAAGAGGAAAATTTACATGGTTTTATGTGAAATGTAATCTTCAAATCATAACTCAGCCTGCAGCTCGTCTCAAAGGACTACTGGTTGAAGATGTTATATATAGTCCTAAAAAGATGTTAAAAATTAAAAAATGATTAACCCTCTGAGCGGCACAAGATTTTAAATCCGTCATGAAGATCAAGATGATCCGTCAAGGAGATTGACAAAACTGCTGGCATGGACTTCTTCAGTTTTTAAAGTCTTGAAGATATGGCAGTATTTTTACAAAAAATACATGGTTGGAAATTGTTTCCATATGGTTGTAACTGATGATGTTTTCACAAAAAGAAAGGCACTTATTAGTGAAACTTGCAATGGCAGGAAAATAACCATATTGCCAAGTACTATAAAGATTGCACTTCAGAGATAAGAAAAGATTATGTAATCCAATATATCCAGATTTGCTCTTCGAACAATTTAATGCTGAAAAGAAATTCCACAAAAGAGCTGGACTCGCTGTACAAACATCTGGAGGAAGCATTATGATCTAGGGCCATTTTTGTTTGGCTAGCCAATAATGCGCATAAATAAAATGAAGTCAGCATAGTATCTCAATTTATAGAATAATCATCTTATTCCATCTAAAGATTTCATCCCTTAAAGACAATGATGTATTTCAACACAATAAATCATAGAGCTTGAATCATAAAAGAGGAGTTCAGTGAGAACAAAACATTCACACAAGGGATAGTCGTTACCAAGTTTTAACTTCAGTCCCATTGAGACTATGTCAGATGAACTACAGAAGGATGTAAGTAGTGTTTCAATTCTTGCTTCAGTCATAAAAAATCTGACTTCTTAATATAGCTCTGGTAAAATAATGAAGACTGAATTTATTAAAATCATGCCATGATTATACAAGTATGTTGTGGTTTGTACTCAATATGGTACAAATAAGTGTTAAGATGAGCCTATCTCCAGGCCAGGCAGTATTATAAACTCCAAATATTCACACTAAATGGAAACATTATTTCAATTTTAGACATCCAGAATTCCAGATAATGGGTTGTCTTCTCTCCCCCTCTTTTACAAGCCAAATATGTATTTATTAAAAAAAATTTTGAATTGGGGGAATTTTATACTTATTGCATTATATTTAATAGATTTACATAATTTTTATTTAAGTAAAACCTGGGAAAAACAAATAATACAATTATTTGCCTAAAATACATAATGTATTTAGAGTATAAAAAATGAAATTAGCTTTGATATTTAACTTTTTACGTTTACTCTTCAAAATTAAACATAAAATTATTAGTAAACAAATACTGCACTTATATACAATAATAGCTTTTCTGCAAATGCTTGGCCTATATATTTGCTGAACATTATACAGATCATGCACCTTCATTTATATTAAATGAACAGCTTTAAAAAATGTGCAGTGTAATGTTCTCTCTATACTATTTTAATTTTTTGAATGACAGTTACTTTCATCTGGTCCTGAGATTCTTTGTCACTTTGAATATGATAGTTACTTTGAATATGATAGTTACTTTCATCTGGTTTTGAGATTCTTTGTCACCTTAAATACATTGCTTGTTTTAAAATTATCTAAATATTGTTCTAATAAATTGAAGGTTATAAAAGGAAAATAAGCAACAATACAAATATAGCTACAAAAATGCTATTTAAATATAACACTTTTCATAAGGTAAAGAAGGCCATACTATTCCTAGGGTCCAATCTTAAATTAAAAGGTTTAATTTTAAAGAATAAAGAATGAACAAGCAGTATGGATAGCTGGAGTTTTGGATACATACAGTTCTACCGTACGCACATTCAGAAGTAAAATATCCAATTTAGAAATCCAAATGAGTGGAATACAACCATATTCTAAAACTCTGTAGCAAATATTACACATAAATTATTTTATATCCCGGCTTCTTTTTCTAACATTTCCTTTTAGGAAATTTAATATGCAAAATTTATAGAAATAAATTTTTGTATCTTTTTGATAACATATTATGCCATGTACAACATGCTACATACACAAGGTATTCTATATATATTGCTTGGATTTAATTTTTGGAATATTTCATAATAATGTGCAAAATTTTAAAACGGAAGTACACACATATATATATATATGTAACTTTTTTATTTTTAAAAATAGTACAACTTTCATGTTAAGACTCGTAAAAGAATTCATTTGGATAAGAAATTTGTTGATTATATGGCAAGAAGCTAGCTTTTGGTTCTTAGCATTTAAAACTCTTTATTGATGCATCCATGATCATTAAAATGAAATATTTAAATTAGTAAAATTGTTAGTTCAAATGATTTGACACAATGTTGCATACATGCACATTTCATAAACCACTCTTTTTCTTCTCCTTTACTTGAACTACAAACAATAAGTGAAATTCAAGTTGACTTGTTGAACCTTTCACTTTTCTTTTCGCTATCACCAGATTTTGGTTTGGTAAGAGAAGACTTACTACATGCAGGCTGATCAAAGCATAAGAACTTTCTTGCACTATAACACAGGAAAATAAATAAATAAATAAAATAAAATTTTCATAAGAAAAGTGGATAATGGAAAAATTTTGATACTGATGAATTTTCTATGTAACTTTATATATATGTCAGGAAAAAATTTTTTAGGAATTTTATAATTCAAAATATTGATAAGGATATCTCAAAGAAATAATTATAAAAAATGGTAACATGGTTATGAATAAGCTAAAATAGTTGATAAATGTATACAAAACAAAGGGGTTTAAAATATTTTTAAGTGAAACTTGCATAAAAATATCATTTTTGGTATCTACATAATTATATGAAATAATTTCTATGGGAAAAATCCATCACTGAGATAAATTGATATTTTATAGTTTTAAAAATGAATTAAAATTTGTAGAACATCTTGTACTTATATACTTAATTATAGGCAAGCATGCTTTCAATAAAAAATAATTTCAACTACAAATCATGATTGATCTACACTCAAGAGCCAAAACATTATGACCAGCCCTACATTTTGCAATGAATGCGCCTGGATGATGTGGAAGGCACATTATCAGGTGGAAGTGGTATTTAACTGCCGCTGGAGAGTCTGAAGAATCATTCTTTCACTTATTTCTCTGTGTGATGGGAAAGGCTGAGGATCTAAGCGACTTTGATAGAGATTGTAATGGCTCGAAGGCTCGGAACAAGTATTTCTGAAACTGCTCAACTCGTGGGTTGTTTGCAATCTACAGTTGTTAGTACGTATGAAAAGTGGATGAATGACAGAGAAACCAGCAGAAGACGGCATGGTGTTGGACGTCCACATGCTATCGGAGAAAAAGGTTGTCGGAGACTGTCTCGCGTGGTGAAGCAAAACCAGAGCCAGACAGTGGCTCAGCTGACAGCCGAATACAGTGCAGGGCCAAGTAGAAAAGTATCAGAGCACACTGTTCAGCGGACACTGTTGAATATGGGGCTGCGCAGCTAACGTCCCACTCGTGTGTCTTTGCTGACCAAGTGTCACCGCCAACTGCGCCTGCGCTGGGCCCGGGAACATTGCGACTGGTCCATGGATCAGAGGGAGAGAATTGCCTGGTTAGATGAATCAGAGTTTATCATTCATCACACCGACGCCGTGTCAGAATACGCCATCTTCCAGACGAACAGTTGCTCCCTCAATGCACAGTAGGTCATACACAGGCCGGTGGTGGCGGTATTATGCTCTGGGGGACATTCTCTTGGGCGTCTCTGGGACCCATGGTTGTGGTAGAGCATACCATGAATGCTACAGGGTATCTGAACATCATTGCGGACCAGTTGCACCCTTACATGGCCTCTGTTTTTACAGCTGGAAATGGAATGTTCCAACAGGACAACGCCCCGTGTCACAAGGCTACAATTGTGTTGGAGTGGTTCCAGGAACATGATGCTGATTTCCAGTTAATGTCCTGGCCGCCTGACTCACCGGATCTCGATCCGATAGAACACATCTGGGATGCCATCTCAGAGATCAAAGACCACCAATTCGCAATATCTCGGATTTGCATGACCGTTGCTACAACATCTGGTACAATCTGTCTCTGGCCATCTATCAAGGACTTGTGGCATCTATGCAAAGACGGGGTGAAGCTGTGTTGCGCGCCAAAGGTGGCCCAACTCGTCACTGACAGGTGGTCATAATGTTTTGGCTCTTGAGTGTATGTGTGAAATCATCTATTTATAGTAAGATGTGGTTATATTAAATATTCAGAAAGTATTTGTGAGATGATATAAATATTTAATTCATAAAAAAGGTGCATAAATACAGCAGCACTTTATTAATAATTATGACTAGCATCAGAAGTAAAAAAAAGACATTTTAAGGATCAATTATGAAATAGAGTTATGCATTATAACAGAACAGCTTGATTTAGTTTTAGTAGATCATAATGACAAAACAATATAGCAGATTTTAAAAACTGAAAAGCAGAACGATTAGAAAAGTCTACAATTTCTCATTTTATCTAATCTGTATCTAATCCTATGGAGTAGACTGTGAATACAATAAACGGGAAGGAGCTATAATTTGCTTAGGTATATACTCAAAGTAATGTTTTAAATCTATACATTAAAAACATTTAGATATTTTTTATTTCCTTACTCTATTATTAAACTATTTACAAAGTATTTTTCAAATCCACAATAAAATGCTTCTTTATAAATTTATATCACTACAAAAGTGTTTAAACTTCTATATTCATATGGCATTAGTGAATTGCAAATTACAGTTCTGTAAAACAAAGTATTCTGAATTTTTATGCAGTGAGTCAAATAAATAAAAGGCACAAGCTTTCTAACAGTTTTTTTTAGAGAATCATTAAATCCTTAACTTGAACAAAATACTTTTCTTTCATGTTATATCTGAGAGTTAAGCAAAATTGAAAAATCTAAAAATAATGTTAAATAATTTTTAAATGGCCTAAAAAAGTGGCGAGACACACAAACACAAATTTTTAAAAACTTGTAAGGTTTAATTTACGTAACCAGTTATATTATGTTGGCAAATCTGTCCTATCATTTCTTGCCTTCCAGTTCCTGCCAGAATGCAGCTCATGTGTATTTAAGTTTGATATTTTAAGTGAGAGTTCGAGATTGCTTAGACAGAGTATGTTCTGCCTGCTGATGTCCATGCAACTTTGTCCATGGTTTGCTGCTCTAAAATAAGAAGTCCTGTCTTCAGCTTTGCTTTATTCTTGCTGATAGTGTTTTCATGGTGATGCAAGCTTAAGAGCCAACTTTCATGTTTGATTTACTCCACATAGCTCTTGGCTATTTATACTTATATTTAATTTAAATTTAAAATTCTATTTTGGTTCTCACCATGAATGCCAGGCGATTTGTCAGCAATAAGTGTACCTTCTGTTCATCTTACTTAGTTTAAATAAAAGGGTCTTTTACACGCTTCCCAAGTCTCTGTAGTGCTTCTCAAGACATAATGATAAGTGGCTTACAGTCTAATTAAAAGGATTAGCCACAAGTTACAAGTAGTAAAAGTTTTAAATATGCTCAACAGGACTGAAGTTGAGATTTTGAACAGACATTTTGATTGCCTCAGGACAATTATACCAAGTTCACAGTTTGAAAGTATAAGCATTATACCTGGGATCATTGTCTTGATAAATTTTTTAATGTGACAAGATGCCTATTTTGGACAGCTTCCTTTCAAGCTTTGTTTTAAAATATTTAAATATATAAATTTAATTCATTTTGTCACAATAAAATGTTAATTTCCAATACTGCAGTACCCGTACATCCCAAGACTATCTGAATACATACCATGTTTTACTGAACAAGTAAGAATTTTAATATATAGTTTTGTAATGTTGCATGCTTCCAACCTGCACGCAACAATAGTGGTGACTGCTAAGAACTGGAAAGTAGACAAAGTCTTGAAGGGTTTAAATCCCTTTTTATTCAACTTAGAAATTATAAATGCGTGCTCTTGACGCTCACAAACTACGCCGACACGACGGTAAAATAAAAATAAGAAACTAAGAAAAAGAATAGTAACAAGTGACTAACTACGAGGCTCTCTAAACGTAACTAACCTCACCACGTTCTAAAATACCGCTGATAATTCAGCAAACTTCTGAATAGTACGTTGAAAGATTAACAATCTGCCGAGGCAAGCACACAGGCCGAAACGCGTGGTTCTTCAATTTCTAACTAGCCACCTCCACGCTCGTGAAGCAAGAAAGCACACTTTTGAAATCGTTTCCCTTCTATTTAACTCGGATTACTTCCACTGACAATTTGAATCTTTGCGCGTTCTACTAAAATTTACATACTCTGGCATTGGCAATTCCAGGGAAAGTAAGGCTTGACAGGAAAGATAGTTTAAACTTAAAATAAATGTTAGTTAAAATAAATATAAACCCTACAGTCTAACATATATTTTTCCAACATACAGCACTGGAGATTTCCAGTGCTTTAAGCATTCATAGAGCCTCAGATTACCTGGTAACATCCATCACGTTTTACTGATCGAGTAAGGC
Organism: Stegodyphus dumicola; assembly: GCF_044657685.1. Taxonomy (NCBI): domain Eukaryota; kingdom Metazoa; phylum Arthropoda; class Arachnida; order Araneae; family Eresidae; genus Stegodyphus; species Stegodyphus dumicola. Next base: position 107,186,513 of record NC_140775.1, read on the forward strand.
TTAATTTATTGTCCAGCATTGAGTTTTTGCAGCATCATTTGCTCCCATCACTCACAAAAATATTAAATTTACATAGATCTACATGTATAATCAAATTAAAAAAATCTTCAGGCTTTCTCATATATTTCTTAGTGAACTGTAATTATGCTTTTCAATTTACTTTACATAGAAATGACTTTCTTCTAGCTGTCTTTAAAATTAGATGAAAACTTAAGCTGTAAAAGTTTCTTCATTAGCAGACCTGCCATACATTCATTAAGCTTCTAAAGTTAATTTGAATGCATTGATAGTTAGGATTACTATTTCTAATGATCTGCCAATGCATTCACTTTACATTTATGTTGAATTGTACATAAAATTATGAGCTGATCTGATGACAGACAATATATATAAATTAAAAAAAAAAAAAAAAAAAAAAAAAAAAAAAAAACTACTGATTTTGAAACTTTGTAGTTATGTAATTAAATCTGTGTGTCTGGGGGGGGGACCAGCATACATAAATACAACACTAATTTATAAAAATGCCACATATTTTAAAATCCAAGAATTAGAAATGTAAGAAAAATACATTAAAAAAAATAATGTGTGCTTAACAGCATGATATTTATCTTAACATTCTTCAAGTAGATATATTTCACACTGAAATAATACTTTTGGTTAGCACAATGAACAAATAATTTTACAAGATAATGAGTGTTACAATTATAATCATACATCTTATTTTTTCTAGTTATGTTCAAATTTTGACTACTGTACAATACCATAACAAATACTTGTACATATAACTATTTCATATACAAACATTTAGAAAATAATTTAAGACTATTTCATCTAAATCAAACTCGGAGACTAAAAAAATTCAGGATTTAAGACCTGATATCAGCAAAAGTAAATATTCAGAATATAAATTATAGTGCATTGTTATATGCTTTTATATAAATGATTTCCTATATTTAAAACTACATTATTCAGTACTTGCATATTATCCCATCGACTATGAAACTCTTGCTAAACAGTGTGATTAAGCATTAGTTATGGATAGGTGTTATATAATATCACACTCATAACATCTAGGCTTTTAATTTATGCAACATCAATTGATTCTCAATAAGTCATGTTTTGTTTTCAAGAACACAAGGATATAAATTTTTAGTTATATCTTTCATGTATTTTGGAAAAATAGAGGAGGCAGGACCTGCTTGCTACAGAACAATAAGGATTGGATTTTTCTCAAATGGATCCTCTATCAAAAAAGTGTGTAGTGGACATGATATGGTCGGCTGAGTAAGGCCGACAAAAGATTGGAACAATTAACTTGCAGGAAGTTTGCACTCGGTGATACAAACAGAGCTTCTGGTACAATCAGATGGCCTAATAAAATAGCAGAAATTAATTTAAGCATGGTTACAAAATGCAAAAACGAAGCAAGTCAAATTTTAATTGTTTATTTAATAATAAAAGTGTCAATTTCTTAAAAATTCTGCAGAATTGATTGGTGCAGCTTTGATGGGATCTTCGCCAACTTTGATGGTTCGATGGCAGCCAATTTTGACTCCTGACGAGATAATACTACTAGTACCTATTATTCTCACATGTGTAGACAACAAGAATATTTAACAGTTGCAATTTGGCTTTGACAGCCTATATGGGAATATGTTTAATGTAGTGCCTGGATAAAATTTAATTCCTATCTCAAAATATACCTGCTCCATTGATGATACGAATGGGAAGAGAACTAAGACAAAGAAAAGTATATTATAGCCCTGATAACAGGCAATACAGTCAAATACCGAAAATCCGCCAACTCCTGAAATTCGTGTTGCCTCTGAAAATATAAACGTTCAGCTTATAGGTTCCGGAAACCGCAACATTAAGTACAAAATATCGAAGAAAAATTACTTACCGAATAATGACGTCATAATTACCAAATAATAATCAGTCATAACGGAAATACCCAATTATTGACATCATGATAAAAGTTTTTTCCCCTCTAATCTGCATCCAGGTAAGAAAGCAGACAATTCACTCAACTCTTCTTTCAAGTTCACGATTCACGTTGTATTTTCTGAGCTTTGTTATTTCATGAGATTATTTAGTGTTGCCTTTTTTTTTATCGGGATATTTTGTGGATAAATTAAGAATATTTTAAATTTCAGCCCTTTTTAATACAATTGCAGATAAGAAACGCGCTCCATGATTTTACTGCTTGCAATGTTGAAAAACGTAAACACGTTGCATTGATGGTAATGCAAAAAAGTGCAAATTCTGCAAAAGATGGAGACAGGTGCATTTTATAGCAGAATTGTATGGAATTGTGATACGATTGTGTATAATATACGGAATAATAATGAAAAGTTTTTGAAATTTTACTGTAACAGTGATTCTAACACTGGAATCCGAAACCAGAAATCTTTGCATGAGGCGAAATCGGCAAACCTCGATGCTGTTTATGTATAATACAATGAATAATATAATCAATTTATATATGTAATAATAATTTAATACATATAAGTTATTGCAATAATGTATATAATAATCTAATTAAATGTATCTAATATGCCTTATTTATTTTGCACTTTTAGTCTGAATATTATGATTTATCTTTCCTGTCCTAAAATCCGCACAGCCTCTTGTCTCAAGCTTTGCAGATTTCTGGACTTCTGTATATATTCTATTAATGTATTATTATTTCTTATATTGTTAACATGATTTCATTTTCCGAATGAAAACACTAAGGTTAGCACGTGAAATCAAGAAAAATACCTACAAGCAATTGGAGCTAAGGACTGTACTATATTCTTTATTACATTTATTTATTGTAAAATTCTTGTTAACATCATTTCATTTTGTGAATGAAAGCATTATGTTTAGCAATTAAAAATCAGTATATGTAATTTTATGTAGACCAATCAGGAACAGAATTTAGAACAATTTAAAACAAACTTATTTACTCTTTTGATAAATTATTTATTGATAATAAAAACTCATTAAATTGAAATAGCATACAACGTTATTTAAAAGTGATATTCCGATCAATTTTGACAAAGTGTCAAAGTATTTTATTCCTATGCCTTAAGTACTCAGAATTTATAAATGGATGGGGTGGAACTAAGTTTCTTCTTTCTTCTTCTTCTTCTTTTTTTTTTTTTTTTTGTTTTGCAAACACTCATAAAATCATTTAAAAAATGTTGCTAATATTAGCTTTTATTTGCATACATCGCATAAAAAAACAATTCCCCCCCACAAATGTTTATTTGGAATTTTTTTTTTTCTTTTCTCCTTTCACAACAGGTTGATAAGTAAGAAATAATAAAGGTAAAAATGTTGCATAAAAGGGCACAATATGTTATATATTTAATCACCTATTTATACAGTACCAAGTCCCAAATCCGAACCTCAAAGACACCACCAACTTTAAAAAAAGTTTTTTTTTTTTTTGGTGTGTGTGTGTGCATTTGATTCTCAACCCGCGCATAATAAAACGTGGAGGGTCTCATTTCTTAATTTTACATCAGCAGTAAATAAAATACCTTGTTATTGAAAAAACAATCATTTTAGCATAAATTTGTATGATGAATAATTTGGCTCCATAGCTGCGTATCTGCTTGGCATACATCTCAAACCGAAACATTCTACATAGATACTTCGTTGACTTTACACCTACTAATATTTTATAACCCTGATGACAACCTGGTGAATCGTTACTTATTATATTTTGCTTTTATTATCTCATGTCTCATGTAGCGAAACTTACATTTTTTAATACTAGAAATTTAATAATAAAGAGTATGGTAACCTTTTATGTTGACATTAATGCTTGACGATGATTACATATTTAAGTTAAATGCGCTAAGAAATGCTGATGAGGAAAAATTTATGAAAATTTCTTTCCATATGCTAAAAACACATTTTGCTAATGATACGTATAAATCAAAAGATTACATTTAGTGCTATTTGAATAAACAATAACTGATTTGTTATTCACATAAACCCAGAATGGGCGCCAGAGCTTGTGTGGCCGCACCGAGCGGCAGAATTTAGGGAAGACAAAGGGAGGTGCTTAGGAGCAGAAGTTAGGACCCGCAGAGACGGCGTCAGGCGACAAGATTTCTAGTGCCAGCCTTCAATAAGCCTATATGTGTGGGACTTTATTTATTCAGGACTCAGATAAGTCTTAAGCATGTGCAAGGAATGGATGTAAGTATAATAAATAACTAAACTAGTACAATTCAAGCTTAAATTGGTCTCAGTACACGATATAAGAAAGAAAATTTAGCGGAACAAATTGTTTTTAGTCGCCAGTCTCATGATAAATAGCCAAATATGTATAGTGAATGATAGCTAAATTTTATGATGATAACTGCGAATCTGAAGGTTTTCGGATATCGCTAACCAAAGGTGAAATTTTCCAATTAACGGATTTTGTAAAGAAATGTGAAGAGGCGGTAATAAATGAAGATGACATAAAATAAGTTTTTCATTGTGATGACAATGCTCCTTAATCATCAACCAATTAACAGATGGCAAAATCTGTAGTATGGTTCTAAATTAAGGAATACCACTACCCACAGTGGTTACTGAAAATGAAAAAAATTTTGGTTGGCAAGTTATTCAAAAATATAGACACAGCAATTACATGACTTCAGCAATGGAATTTTATAACTGAAAAAGAAATTATGTCCATCAATAGAATTAAAGAGAAAGTATTAGCACAAAAAAAAAAAACGAAGCAACTTAAACGACTTGAAACAAATGTTTAATAAAGTAAACAAATAAATATTAAACTTTTTTATTTTCCTAAATTTTGATACCCTTTAGATCAAAAATGCTTCATTATTTCATAAATTGCATATTGTAATTGTGTATTGGTACACTGTAAAAAACAATCTTGAGCACCATCGTCATTCAATTTTTAATTCACAACTCCAGCATTTTCTTAAAACATAGAAATCTGTTCTACAAGTTTCAAGATGTGCATACATTGCCCTGTAGTGACAGATTCAAGAACTTTAGTTTGTCAAATATGCCACCCTAATATGCTAGTGTTAGCAAAACATCTGGTTCTGCGAAATTCTAAGCAATCGCATGACTTCCTCTTGCAGAAAGGTGTGAAATTCTTGATGCCATCAGAAGGCCCAAAACTGGACGACGTCAAGCGAAAGTAATCGTGAACTGCAATAGTATAGCATAGCTGTGTGTTCAGCTTTCATATCCTTGCATAGGTTTTTGAAAAAATTGCTTTCAGCGGTCTAGTTTTTATGTAGTTTCCTATGTCTATAACACATTCTAATGCCATACTCAACTAAGGACTAAGCGACTTCCATACAAAAGGCTCTCAGTAAATAATGTAGTAGGTCCATAACAGTATGCGGTGTTTCGCTGCAATTAAATGCTTATAGTCCTGCATAGTCACAGTACATTGATTGAGCACAATCAGTACATACACAGATGCACTTTTCCCATTCTAAATCATTTTCCATTATAAATTTGTCAAGCACTTTGAAGAAGTCTTAAGTCTTTCCACTTCCGATGATGTTCTTTCAGAACAGAAGATCTTCAACATTATCATACAGGAAGCATACATAATTTATGAGGATTTGCATCTTTATTACTGTCAGTACTGTCTAATTGTGGACCGAGTTTTCTCTACCAACTGATCATTGAGATTCTAAGTGACACCTTGAATTCTTCGTACATACGAGCTATATGTTGAATTCTAATAGTGCTGTTGTGTACAAGTACCTTAGAAATAAGTTTACGTATTGTAATATTAACTATGACGATAGCAGCTCTTCTGTGATAATGTGCGGTTTTTTGCAGTTCATCAGTCTGTGAACTATCTTGAAAGACATTATTGAGTTACTCAGAATTGACACTTGTTTCGTGAATACACTGCTTTGCTTTTGTAAATCTTACAAGTTCCTACTAAACAAAATGCCAGATTTGTCGACCAAGTAAGGGCGAATGGTCTCAAGATATCTCTTTAGCTTTATACATCTCTAGCTTAGCTTTATACATCTGTCATCATTGTATTTCATCGTTGTTTACATCTACTGAAGAAATAGCAAAATCAAGTTAATTTCCTTGTAGTTGCAACATTTTCGCCTCTTTTATTCTATGTCAGTTTCTTAATAAAAACTTTTCATTTTGTGAAATATCAGTACGGATTCGTCAATCTATTGCAATATTTCAACGAGATCATGACTTTTCATACACGTATAAGATTGTACAACATTCCCCATCCGTTCTTGAGTTTGATACTGACAGTCGCAAGCGTAAAAACAAAGCACCAACAGATGCCACTGCTGAGAAGCCAAATACTACAGTCTCATGAGAGGAAGTAATAGGTGTAAAAATATATGAGAATAACCGAGTTCAATTTGATGAAACAACATAAAATTATTGCAAATTGAAAGAACTAAGTAATAGAATAAATAGCTCTTTTAAAAACGTGTGGTGTTACACGAGTAAGTCGACAGTAAGAATTACTTTAGATTAAAAGGAGAAATAAAAATGTTAAAAACATAATTTTATATTTTAAATGTAATATTAATGAAAGTATAATTAATAAAAATATGGCCAAGCTTTCAATGCAAGTCTTGTTTCCTTGTGTTCATGATGCCCCCGGCCTAACATCACAGCACCCCGGGGCACCGCGACGCACACTTTGGGAACCCGTGGTTTAGAGTATTGAATAAAATATCTAAAAGCTTTGTAGCAGGTCAAAATATATACTGCACAAAACCTGTAAATTTTTGAGTGAAATGCCTTTGACTCAATGTCATGGAATTCATGATACAAAATATAAATTATGTAAATTTTTTAATTGTTGGTTGTAAATTCAGCAACAACAATTACATACTATACTAATTTTGTCTGTAAAATTAAAATAAATTATCTTTATTAAAATGCAGAGGTTCCTTGGAGTGAGTTGATTTTTCTCAACTTAATAACAATTCTTCATTTTATAAGACATTGCTTAGCCTTAGTTTACTAGCAGTTTAATCTCTTTTAATCTAATACTTATTTGCTAATTTCTCTAGGATTATTCTTCCAAATCTTTTGCTTAAGAAGTCAAATATTTTTATATTATTAGCAAATCAAATTGTTACAAGTATAAGAATTTATACAATAAAAAATATGTACTAAAGAGATTATTTTACAGATTAGAAATATAGAATATTTAGCTACCAAACCAAAATTTAAAAGCATATAAAGATTGTTTAATATCAAATAACTAAAAAGATTAACTTGAAAAAGAATTATGCAACTAATACGAACAAATAGAAAAAGAAGAGACTATTCAATGAATTAAAAAAACATTGTTACGGTATTTATAAAGGCAGATGATAAATTATGACTCAAAGTATCAAACAATCTTTTAAAGATAAGTTTCTATGTGTAAAAAAATCAAAAAGGTAAAAATCCACTAGATGTAATTCATAATCTAGCCAAGAGATAGTCCTATGAGCTTGTTGACCAAAAATTGAGATTATTTTAACATTACTTATTCTATGCATTTAAATGTGTTAATGTTTTATGCCATCTTTTTTGTGCAATTGATATGGCTAAAAAACTAATTAGAAACACTGAGAATCAGTTGCCATGGTCATGAGATGATGTTTGCTTTCGCTCTCTTGCCATATAGCTTTTTTGTTGGAAAGGATACAAGAAAGTGATGTAGACCCATACTTGGTATATTTAACCATTATTCTTTTTGCCATGACAATTATTAAGACCAAGTATGATGTTCTGAAGATATGGGAACAGAAAAAATAAAATATAAAGTGGTGGCCTTTTTTTATATTTAAATTAGATTACATTTGATTTTTGTTATTTCATTTAGATTCTGTTTTCTGATCAAGTTGTTAAGAATGTTTCCGTATAATGTTATATATATAAATAGTCATATCTTAGAATCTGCATATACCTGGTAGGTGTTATTATTAGAACCATTCTTTAGGTATGGAAGTGATAAACATATTTTGAGCCAAGTTTCTATATTTAGTGTAGGAAATTTCAGTTATCATGTAGATTAGGTTAGCTATGCTTTCTTATGCTATGTATTCAGAATTTTATACAGTCTAACCAATAAAATGATAAATACCTATTGACAGCAACTTTCCTGTTCAACTCCTCTGCTGCACCAAAGTGCAGTCGCTTCTTGCCTTTGCTTCCATTCACATTTTTTGCAGCTGGTTGCAGAACATTTAGGGAATCATTTATATTCTGCAACATTTTTGGAGACTGAAACATATAAAGTTTGTCAAATAAAGTCTGAATTATGATATATCATTATATATGCTTACTAATAAAAGAAACACAACTTCATACTTAATTAAAAATATGAATATGTAATGATACACTACTTGAAATAGAAAATGGAATGTCATGAAGATTTGGTTTCATTATCATCCAAACTGCAAGGAATACACAGCTGAATTATTTATGCAAGTAATCTGAAATGCAATTTTGATACATGAAAAGTTAGTGAGATAAAAGGGAAGGAAATACAAGCTGTTTATTGTCTCGGAAGACGGATAGTCGAAGAGGCGCCTTGGCAAGCATCACTGAAATCAATTTTGGTAATTAAAACATTTTTGACAAGAGGTTTCATTTTGCAGTTGAAGCATATTTAACATCCTGCCACTGTGCAAAAGATTTACAAAGGTTGGATTGAAGAAGAGAATGTAAATACTGACAAAGGTGCTGGTTCATCTAGACAGACATCATGCTTGAATCAATGCATCTGAATGCATGCAAGGATGGCCCAATCAAACATGATTACTAAAATTATGTGTAATGTGCAGGGAAGTTTCAATATTCCAATGTCAACAAGAAAATGGTTTTCAGATCTTAAAGTGGTTTCTATGAACCCTCAGAGGACCCTATGACTTTTGAGGAGATTTGTGGCAAATTTAATTTAGGGGTGAGTGGACAATGTCAGGGGATCCAAAAATTGTTTAATATCAAATAAAATTATTGTGACCCATTTTCAATATTATGAAAGTTAAAATAAATAGCAATAAATAAAGTGGAAACAATTTTTATGTCTTCAGGAAAATAAAACTTGTTCGCTTCTTATAATATTTCTTTATTGTTTGTAAAGTTGGAAAGCTGCATGCCATTGGTGAAGAACTTATTCTACCAGCTGCAAATGAAGTAATATATAAACCAGCTTTAAATATTATAAAAAAATTAATTCATAATACAGTACAAAAAAGATCTGGTAAAATTACTCAGTGCATAGAAAAATCTTTATGTGAGTACTTAACATTTGAATTCCATGCTGTATAGGGAATACAGCATGACAAGTCAACTTTGCCAGAAAACAAAGCTATGTTTATGCGAGATATGTAAATGAAAAATTTACCAAAAATTGTTATTGTCAAATATTCAGAAACTGATAAGAAAGGTGAAACAATACGTAATGAATTAAAAAGCTTTGTAGATGCAAAAGCTATACCTTTAAGGAATATCCTTTCCGGTGCTACCAATGGTGCTCCGGAAATGGCAAGAGAACACCAAGGCTTTCTAGCATATTTAAAACAAGCTTATACCCAATGCATAATATGCACACTGTGCAAAAAAAAGGGACAGTTCTATATATCCTGTTCTACTGGGTCGATAGACGGATTTCAAATTGCGTTTTCCACGTCTCTAAAGCGCGACTTAGGCTATATACTAGATTTATATATAGCTTTGCTCTAACATAGGTATTTAAACACAAAATTGGACTTTTTCTAAAATAACATACCAATTTTTTTCCAGATTTCGATTCTAGAACTCAAATTATGCCTAGATATTAAATTTTGTAAGTTTTGGTGAGAAATTTATGGAGGAATTTAAAAATTTATCTTAGCAAATTTTTTTCAGTTTGAGCCAAGAATAAGAAGAGTAACTTGGTGAACATAATTTATAGCAACCTATTTTTCTTTGCACACCAGGGGGTGAGAGTCATCGCTCATACTTTCAAATAATTTTAACAAAGTGCGTAAACCACATTTTCTTTATTATCGATTATAATAAATACACCAAATTTCAAAATGTGCCAAAATGTAAATTTACGTATATCTTGGACAATTTTGAATAAAAAAACTCTAATTTTTTGCAGTTATGCTTAGAAATACATCTACTTCAAGATGATGGCAAAAATTTTATAGGTCACAATTCAGAATTTTTGAAAAATTTATAAAAATTATTTAAAAATACAAATTTTAAAAATAAATCATGAAAAATGGGCGAATTTTATTTGAATTGAACCTAAATTGCGAAATATGAAAGGAAGAATCAGAAAAGTTTTATAAAAAAGAAATATTAATAAATATATATCAAATTCAATTAACACCGAGGAGCTAAAATTTTGAGAGCTAATTTTTTGAAAACTACTTGTGCGATTTTTTCAAAACTTAGCAGTTTGGCATAATTTGTGTCGTAAAATCGAAATATGGAAAAAAATTGGCATGTTATTTCAGAAAAAGGTCCGATTTTGTGTCAAAATACCTATATTAGATATATATAAAGCTAATATATATCCTAAGTTGCACTTTCAAGACATGAAAAACGCAAATTGAATTTCATCAATCAGCCCAGCAGAATGGGAGATATAGAACTGTGTCCCCCCTCGCAGTGTACATTCATTAACAACATTCAGTCGTCAAAAATCTTAGTAAATGTTTGTATGGCAGTTATGTCATTAGAGCAGTTAATAAAATCAAATGGAATGGAAGTTAGTTATCTAAAAGTGCATGTTTGGATTGATTTTATGTATTCTTCCTAGCAATTAAAGATAATGACTTGTGGCTCAATTTTAATTAAATTACAAACATGACATGACTTATATGACTGATTCATTTTTCGAATTCAGAAAAACCAATTTGAAGCTGTAAGGTGATCAATTTAGTAAAATACCTGCATTTAGTGTAAAACTTTTTCTATACAAATAAAATGTGGAAAGCGAAGAATGCTCTCAGTTCCCAAATTTTTCAAAACTGAAAAAACAAGTTGAAGATTTGCTTGTTTAATATTGTAATTACTTAACGACTCTTCATTCCGACCTCAACAAAAGATTTGAAGACATTTTTCATTTGGCTATTCTCGATTGGGTGTTGGTTCCTTTTGCAAGCAGACACACAAATTGAGATGTATTAATGCTAAAACAGGATCACTTTACCGAATTGCTTACAAATGACAAGCTGAAGCCAATGTCTGCGCATGCGTCAACGCGACGCATGCGCAGAAAGTTTAGCTTTGAGGTCCAGATTATGGGTGTCCGAATTAATGACTTTTGACTGTATAATGGTATTCAGACAAAGCCTCTTGGATAACAAAATGGCACAGGATTGTGTACAGCAATGGATCTCGCTTATGTTTCATTAATGACAGCTGCCAAATAAGAGTTTGGAGGTGATATAAAGACATGTTTAATCCTGCTGTAACTGCTAAATACCATACTGCTAAACAATGCAACATCCTGACTTCAGGTGAGATTTGAAACCAGTTGCATATGGCTTATATTCAGAGACCCAGTTAGTGCATGATATCTGGGTGTAGTACTGCAGCTACTTTCAATGGGTACAAAATATTCCTATACAGCAAGAGAGCACCAAGTCACAGTGACTGAACAAATGCCCATAGGAAAAATGCTCGCAGGTATAAAAGCTCACAGGAAAAAAGCCCACATGGAAATATGCCCACATAGAAAAAAAGCTCACTTAGAAATATGCTCTCATAGTCCACATTGACACATGCTCACATTAACCTTTTCAGGGGCGGTATATAAAAGAATGAAAATTGTAAAATTTTGCATGCACTGTAAATATTTTATACTACTGCCCCTGTACGACATTTCCCCCCCTCTAACTGCCAATAGTTAAATTTCTTTTCTTTTCTTTTCTTTTTTTTTTAACTCTATTTTTGCATACTTTTGATGTGTATCTATAAAAATTGATGTTTGAATGTAGTTATTTAAGTTTAATTATAAGTTTACAATTATAATTATTAATATTAATTTATATATATTATTAGTTACAAAATTAACATTTTTAGGCACCTTTATGATGCTCAGTTGAACACATTTATGCAAAATATGTGAAAAATGTTTTTGAAAGTGATTTAAATTCAGTAGCTTTATTTTATCAAAAATTTAACAAATATAACACTGCACACATAAACTGCATAATACTATAATTGAACCAGCATTATGCAGTTAAAATTATGTTACAAGGAAATGTGATTCAGCCTCAAAAATGAAAATCTACATTTTTGAAGTCATTGTATTTTATGCTTTAAATAATTTATAAAAAGAACATACTTAGGCATTTTCTTATAACCAGTCATATAAAACTCAAACATTTGCTTCTTCATTTTTCCTCCCCAAAGATAAATGTTTTGCGTTTGAAATTGGCCTTACCCCATGTGATGCTCTGTGGTAAACAGGGAATTGGTTGTGTTTTCAATTGAAAAACTAGCCTTAGAAATAATCTTCCCCTTTCGTCAAGTGTGAAGATCCGTTGTGATAACAGCCTATTCATATTCTTACCCGAGAAAATTTATTTTATGTTGCTTAGTCTCTTACCTGAAAGCTAACAAAGACAATCCCTTAAAAGCATGCTTTTAAATTAGCAGTAGTTCCATTCTGATAGACTGTGAAAGTGGATCTGAAGCACATTCCTATTTTTTGCGACTTGTAAGTGAGCTTTCCTTTGTGGTCTTATTACAATACTGGTGAAGATTGGATTGGATTATTCAATTATGGCAAAGCACACGAGGGTTATCTGCCTGAAGGGAGGGATGCCTTCATGGAGTTTCTAAGAAATACTGGTGAAGAAAGCATGACCAAATTAGCCATCAATCAACTTTCATGACAATTACAGAAAAACCATCCTCCACTTACAATACCCGTAATTTTATATCCTGATTTGATGCATTTGTAAAATTTTCGTCAGTGGCTGAGTATCGTTTAAACTAATAAGTATAATGACAATATTCTATAAAGTTGTCTGAAGTATTTGTGCTTTATCATCAGCGTTGAGAGGTTGAAGAACGAAATAAATACGTTTTAGTATCTACTAAACCTTTTTTAGAAATATACAATTCACAACCACCCAAAAAAAGGTAAATATATATTAATATATCTGGGTTTCAATTACTTACATTTTTGAGTTACTATCAGTATCATTTCTTAGAGATGTCGACAAAGCTGATCAATAAAATGCAAGTCAGTGAAAACTCAAGGAGAAGAAATAATGCATGAACCAACAAATCATTGCCATGATTCTTGATGATTATTGCGTACAGACGATAAAGGCCAATATTGAGAAAAATGAAATGAAGAAAGCAATCAAAGCTATAAGCACTACACCTCGAAATGTCATGGACGATGTGATGAGTGAAATCAGTACTGAAGCACTGTCATATTTGCCAAAAAATTCTTCTCTCACTCGAAGTCTTCAAAATAACACACACACACACACACAAATATACATTTTAATGTACCTGATCAATATATTCAATTAATTCTATTTGATAGAGGTGTTGATGATCCAGACAGAATTTTGGTACTTAGTGATAAAGAATTGTTATTGGAATTAACAAAAGATACTATTTATGGAGATGGCACTTTTGATAAATTTCCCAGTTTGTTTTATCAACTACACTTGCCATGCAAAGGTTGGTAATTCTTATCCACCTTGTATATACATATTATTAACAAAGAAGATAGAAGGTATCTATGCAAAAATGTTTAATATAATTAAAAATTTACTTCCGGATTTGTCTCCCGACAAAGTTTTAGACGATTCTGAAAAGGCATGTATGAACACTTCTGCCATTGTTTTTCCACATGCTGAGATAAAAGGATGTTACTTTCACTTATGCCTATGCACTGTAAGAAAAATGTCATATGTTGGTCTAAAGAATGAATTTGAAACAAACATCGACTACAAAATAAAGATAAAATTACTTGCGGCCTTATCGTTTGTTCCCCCGCATGAAGTACAAAGAGTTTACGATCAACTTGCTAATACATATCCCGACGAAGATAGGTACAATGAAATTCTTACATATTTTTTTTTTTTTTTTTTTTAGATACAACCAGGGGCCCTAGAGGTAGAAGACCACAGTTTCCAATTGACGTGTGGATCATTACAAAGCAGCCTTAAAAAAAATCTCCTAAACCACAAATTGTTGCGAAAGCTTTCAAGACGCACTAAATTCATTATTTAATTATATAACCATCCTAGTATGTGGTTTTTATTGACAGTAAAAAAAGGAAAATATGAAAACTTACATTTGGTAATCATGAATTGTGCAAGAAACTATGATGAAATGGATGACAAAATTAGTTATTTATGTATATTAGCTAATATTCAGTAAGTTTATGCATTTATAACTTTTAGAAATATATATTTATGATTTATATATAATAAGGTATTTTACATAATTTAAATAAAATAATTATTTCTATTTGCTTATTCTTCTAAATGCTTAGATTATAAAATGTGTACATATATTTACTATTATTTTTTTAACAATTAAAATTGTAATAATTTTTCACTGTACATTCTGTTTCATTTTTACTTCCTTCCTCTTCTCCTTTTCTTAATTCAAAATGGCCCATTTGTTAATCTTATATAGCAGCTGAATTTACACATAAGTCATAGTTTTTGAAATATATACTATAGATGTTTTGCCAAGTTAAATAATTTTTCTTTAAAAAAATCAAGTACAGTCAAAAGTCGTTAATCGGGACTTCGGCGATTCCGGATTATAGATCATCAGTTTAAATCTGGTAAGATGGCATGCAGAAATTACAAAATTAAAAATATGAAACCATAATTTATGAAATAAAGAACAATTATGATCTAAAGGGTATCAAAATTTACAAAAAGAAAAAGCTTAATATTTATTTGTTTACTTTATTAAGCATTTCTTTCAATGTAAGTTGCTTCGTTTCATGTGATAATACTTTCTCTTTAACCCCTTAACTGCCGCGGGCGTATATATACGCCTTGCTCAGCTGATGCGTTAACTGCCCCGGCGTATATATACGCCCTTACAAAATACTATCAGTTGCTTTGCGCTGCTACCCGTTAAACTATTCGCAAACTTTTGGAATGCAACACCAGAATGACCTTGACGAAGTATGTGAAGGAGGATATTATTTCAGAGAAGTGTGGGGAGAAATTGGAGAGAGGGACGTGTCTAAAGTGCTGAAAGTAATGACTGCGTGGTATTGGCTAGTGTTGTTTGAGTAAAACTTTTTTTTTTTTTTTTTTTTATTCTGTGTCCTCTGTTTTCGTTTACTTTTTGTAGTAGGTTCCAGGAATAAAGAAAGACATAACGGATGTTTCAAACCCATTTATCTTTCTTGAATTATTTTTTGATGAACTGCTCGTGCTTTATATTACTACTGAAACTAATTGTTTTGTAAACGAGTATATGAACCAACAACACCTTGCAAACGAAAAATCAAGAACAATATCGTGGCATTCAACCAATTCAGAACAAATATATGTTTTTATAGGCATACTGATTTCACAAGGTATATAACACTGAAACATGATATTACACTTTACTGGTCTAAAAATGAATTGATCGAAACCCCATTATAGGGACCTTTTTTATTATAAAAACATCATTTTTATTATACTTACATCTTTTTATTATATTTTTACTCAAAATATTAAATTTTGTGCATGCATTTTTTTTTTTTTTTTTACTGTTTATTTTGTGAAACTAAACAATTTTTAGAAAGTAAAATTTGCTCTTATTTTCCCCCTAATAAATCACATAACTACGTGCGGATATGTGAAAAACCGTGGCACTGGGGAATGAATCTTGTACGTTAGGGGTTAATTCTATTAAACAGACATAATTTCTTGTTTAGTTACAAAGTTCCGCTGTTCAAGTCCTATAATTGCTGTGTTGAGAATACCGACTAATTTGTCAATCGAAATGTTTTCGTTTTCAATAACCTCTGGGTCACTTTCTTCACTATCGGAAGCGAATTATAATGACGAGGAACTTGATTTAAATCATATCAAAGACGGAGTACATCGAGATGAAATACTACACTTAGTAAGGAATTATAAGCCAAATAAAATATAAACCATCTGCCCTGAAGATAAGGATAGTGCTGACAGATCAACTTTCAATCCGCCGCGTGAAATTGATAAACAGATTTCGGATTTCAAAACATACTTTCGCTTTGTAGATACAAATTACATATTAGTAAATATTTATTGGAAATTCTATTTGACATAATCGAAAGTTCAAGCTTACTTTTATGAAATTGCTCTAACAGTCTGCAAAAAATAATAAGCCGGATCGAATTCGAAGATTAAGGAACAACGCAATCTGCAACATTAACTGAATTTTTAGCTTAGCTTAGACCTCCGTTACACATTAAACGCGCATGCGCACAAACATATTCGCAGATGTAAAGGTCTTACGCGCACTCTTAAACGCCTGTTTGCATCCATGAACGCGACGCATGCGCAGAAAGTTTGTAGCTTTGAGGTCCGGATTATAGATCATTCCGGATTATGGGTGTCCGAATTAATGACTTTTGACTGTAGTTGTACGATGTTCAAATCGATTAATTAATGATTGATCAATGTAAGGATATTTCTATGTTAATTATTTATCAGTGGGCTTACTTCCATGACAACATTATTCTGAGTGCGCATATTTCTAAGCGAGCTTCCATGTGAGCTTTTTTCTATGAGAGCATATTTCTGGGTGGACTTTTTTCCCCCATGAGCATTATTCCTGTAGGCTTTTTTCCTAGAACCCTAAGCCACACATGACATTCAGCAAAATAAAGCCCCGTAAGGTACCCAGCTGCACTCTTAGTCAATGAGGTTTTGAGATTTCACACATCAAACACTAAAGAGACATCACACTGGCGGAGAAACATGATTCTTTGATCTGCCCCCAATTTCAGTTGGAGGATGAACCATGAAGGATAGTCGAAAGTATATGATCATCCATCCCTTAAACACGCTATTCACATGCTGATTACACCAGTCCCTCAAAGGCTCTGTGAGAAGTGGCCTTATCTTATTCTAAAAATTTTGCACATATGCTACCTAATGTAACTATAAATATTTATAGTTAAAGTATTTTGTACCTTCATTAATGTATGAAATTCAGTAGCTGTCAAGATAAATAGTATCATAATGCTAATGACAACTGGAGATCATTTCCTATAATTTAGCAACTGAATAATTTATCAATGTGTGAAAAAAAAAACTGCTAACTGCATACTGTGTTTTAATGTTAATACAGCAATGCACACTTACCAGTAATAACCAGATGTTTGTCAATATAAATATAGTAAAAATCGTTAACACTGTCATGTGCCTTTGTGCATTTTTACAACTCAATAAGTAAGCAATCATAGTCAAATTTAATGTTTTGACCTTGCAGAAGTGACACTAAAAAAAATGTCAAAACAAAGAAGAGTGTTCAACTGAAAACTAAGCATTATTCCACTCAAATCTTTCAAAAGCGCTAACAATGACAGCCATCAAGAGACATACTACCATGTTGTGCAGCATACATAAACCTATGAACAGGACATAAATAAGCTGATAAGTGCTTTACCAGTACTCCAACCCTGCTGATATCAAAGTGAAATGGAATTAAGAAAACTGTTATTAAATAAATCAGATAATAAATAAAAAATAATGAAAAATAATATAGATTAAATTTAAAAGAGATGATATATTTATTTAACATTTTAAATATCTCATTATTTTATTATCATAAATATAAGCATCAGTTTACAATACAAAATTTTGATTTTACTTGAGTAAGAGAACCAAAAGAATATGACGGCAATCTTTGATAAATGATTTCCTTTGCATTTTTAAAAGAGGTTTTCTGCATTGGAGTCACAAATATATTCTTCTTGCCAAGAATGCTGAAAATATATATATTCAACAAATATGTTATATATATGCATCTCATATGCCTAGTAACATCTTTGCTAAACTAATAAAGAGTAATCAAGTTTATAAAAGAAGTTTTTCACTTTTGAATGGCAATAAAATAAAACTGATATTCAAAAAAGCACATAAACTGATACATGCTGCAAAAAATTTATAACCAAGGGAGTTGTTAAAAACTTCAACAATTAAAGATTTCTACAAATGAATTGACTATTTATTTACTCTAACACCACTGCAGCTAAATATATAAATATAATTTTAGGTGACGAACACTGGGTTCATCATTCACGATGGAGGAAGCAAGATTCAGCAGTGTTTTTTATTTTTTACTTTGTACTAAGGGGTATGCTAAAAAAGAAAAGTAAAAAATTTTCTCCCTGCCTTAATTGAAGAGTGTCGCTACTGATGTGTGAAAGTATTCTATTTGAGGAAGAATACAGATTATTGTGCTAGCAACACTTGTGAGGATAGGTGTTTTCTATTTTTAGTGTGCTAAAAGTATGATTAAACTGACCTTCCGTGGCTTCTGTTGAAAAGATTCAAGTGTGTAAGGCTGACAGTACTATTTTATCTCAGTAAAATGGATGAGTAGTTTGCTATATTTTATGAGTTCAAAGGCAGTGTAGCTTGCTTAGATGTTTTGTTTTGATTTTCATTGGTTTAAAAAAAATAATTTTTAAAAGATATCATCCAGAGTATTTTCTTGCAAGTTTTATGTATTGCAAAATATTATAGGATATTTTTGCTATATTATACATAGGTTGGGGCAAAAGTCATGGCAACTCTTTTTTTTCTTGAAGATACCAGTCCGGTTGGAAAATGTGACATATACAGATGACAGGACAAGGTCTTAACTACATGTGTGGACAAAGAATAGCACTGAAATATCATAACACACGGATTTATTACGGTAGTATACAGGGCAATATGGCCTTCACCGTGCAAAAGAATGATAACACAATACACATAAAGTTGACATGAGTCCCTGTAGTTCTGTGCAGTCACTTTTCTGCCACGAGGAACAAAGTGGCAAACAATGACACCCCTGACGTCATACGCGACGATCATCATCAATTTGACTAGGAAAGGATTCTGACGGACCTTCTGCTACCTTGGTGATCCAGGATGTCGCCACTCCGCAGACTGTCATTTCAGTTCTGGTTTGTATGCCCTGGCCCAAAATTCATCGCTGCCGATTATTCGTGAAAAGAATTGATCACTGTCCTGTTGCCAGCGTGCAAAGTGGTCGGAGCATATTACATAGCACACCCACCTTTGAACTTCCGTCGGTGCATGCGGTACCCACCGCGAAGCGATTTTGCATAGCTGTAGCTCATTACGCAATATCCTGTGGATGGTGCGTTTCTCGATGCCACTTGCCCTCTCTAACTCCAGTAACGTCCATAGTCTGTCTTCATCCACAAGGTGCTCAACGACGGCACACTCATCGGTCGTTCCGAACGTTGCTCATTACTGGTTGACACACGTCCTTGCTGAAACTTTCTTACCCAACGTGCTACTGTATGATATGGTAGGGCATTATTCACAAGGGCTTCTACTAATTCACTGTGACATTCCATCACATTTCTCCCTCGAAGAACGGCTAGTTTGATGTAAGCACGCTGCTCAACACTGGTTATTTCCATCTCGCACAACACTCACCAACTGACTGATTGTAGAGCCCTCACTACCACACAGCCAGCTATCACAGAGCTGTCTATTGTTCTGCATATACACTATGCCTGCAGAACTTCCACATGACACATATATGCTTTGTGATCCATTCACATATCTACAAGAAAAAAATAGTTGCCATGACTTTTGCCCCAACCCTCGTATTTTGCTACATTTTTAGTTTGTGCTAAATATATTTACCATTACAGTTTATTTTGTATATCTGAAGGTTAATTTAAAATTTGTTTTGGTGTTTTTGTATATCACGCTCTGAAAATGTCTTTTCCAGAAAAACGCCAAAAGCACAATTTAAAACTTCTTGTAGAACAGCTGGATTTAAGAATTGAACTGTAAGTGAAAAACTGCAAAATTTCAATCAAGTACTAAAAGTAGTAGAGATTATGAGGAAGAATTTGAGGAGACTATGTTTGAGACTATTATGTTAGAAAGAATCGAATGGGAACAAATAAAAAAATTAATGCTAGAATTAGAAAGAGATTCATTAGAAAAAGGGAGCAAAGAGAATGTGAGGTAAAGCAAAGGAAAATGCATATTAATTTTGAAGTAAAAAGATCAAAATCAGAGGCTATTTAGCCTCTGATTTTGATTAGCTAAGGAACTAGAGAATTCCCCCAATCTGAAAATGTTCAATGAAATGACAAACTTGGATTTAAGATGATCAATTCCAGAGTTAAATTTTAATCAATTGAATATTAGTTTATATCTTATTACTTTCAAACATTGGATGAAAAGAGTGCACATTGAGAAATGGTAACTCTTCTATTAAGCCTGTTACCTCTAGAAATAGTGCAGCTTATGGCAAAAGAGCTAGATCATCTGGCTGAAAATTTGGACCTTATAACAGAAGTTCAAATTGAACCTCGTGGTTCAAATTCTCCAAAAGTTCAAATTGAACCACGAGGCATTCAGGCAAAAATTTTTTCAACATCAGTAGAAAGCTGAGATTCACCTTACTTTAAATAAATAAGAATTTACTTATAAGAATGGCTTGCAGGCTTAGATGTTAAAACATCCAAACAGGGAAAGATTTAATGGTAACTGACCAATTAAAGAAATAAGTAAAACCAGAGATAAAAGAACATTTCTTAGATGAGTCGGCATGAAATTATCCAAACTCTACAATAACTACTAAGATGTTACGAAGATAGCATCAAAACCTTTGATAAAATTGTCAAAAGTGAGAAAACTGTTCTATCGACATCCGAAGTAAAAAAGAAAGAATCCAAGTTAGAAAATAGGCCGAAATGTAACCTTTCCCTAACATGGGATGGGTGAATCAAAATGAATTTGAAAAGAAAATATTCCCAAAGTGCTACTACTGAATGAGCTTGGGCATGTGAGGCCAACATATCCAAAATTAGAGAAAAATCAACAATCTGAGCCATTTAATGATATCAAAGAGAACATTCAGAATAGTTTCCTTAACTCTTATATGAGAAACAGGGAGATGAATGAAAAGTTATAAAAGAAGACTAATACAATGTTATAAAAGCTTATAAAAGAAGTTCCACATTTCTGAATGACAATGATATTTTGGGGGGGAGGGGAAACTGCTATTCAAAAAAACACGTAAATTGACATGCTGTAAAAAGTTTGCTACCAAGAATGTTGTTCTAAAAATTTTTTAATAATTAAAAATTTCCATAAATGTACTGAGTGTTTAATCTAACAACAGTGCAATATATATAAGGTGTCCTGAAAGTAAGTATCTACTTTTGTGTAATCAGACATTTCTTAAAAAATCCTGTATCAAAATATATAATATCCCATATCAAAAGAGTAAAAATGAATGAAGTAAGAGAAAAATTTCAATTTTCAGTCTTTATTTCTATGCATATAAAATCATCTCCATAGATGTTTACCCAATCATAATGAAATCCAATAAATTGCTATTTACACTGATTCTTAAAATTAAGAAGCAGGAACTTTTGACAGGGAAGGAAAGCGAGGAGATATTAGCAAGATGGAAGCCAGGAAAAAAGTGAAGCAGTTTATATAAATTTATACAAGTACATGATTCTTAAAATTAAGAAGCAGGCACTTTTGACAGGGAAGGAAAGACTAGAACTTGACTAGGCCTTATTTTGGGGGAAACCAATGCCAACCATCTGCCATATTTTTCTGCCAACTGCTTTTGTCACAAACTAACCATACTTCTAAATTTAATGCTTTTACTTTATGTTTTCAAGGCATTCTTAATTTTAAAGTTATTCGTTTAAGATTTGAAAAATACTTACAGTTTATGCGTTTGCAACACATTACATATTTAAAATATATACTGTGTTACAATCAAGCCTAGATAAATTACATTGTGCTGAGATAAAAATAAAAGTTATATTTCAAAAATATATAATAACCGTTTTCCTTAAAAATAACTTTTCTGTTGGAGATATGTTTCTTAATTTTTGAAATAAATGAAATATTTTAGATTGATAGTGAAATTAGGACATTTTAGTTGCCATGAATACATCAATTTATGGTAGAAATCCTGGCCACCTTTAGAGGTGGTCGTCAGCATAAGGATATTTATAAAAAACAAATAGGAAATTTTAGAAAAGTATTCAACAACCATCTATATATTTTTAATGCAATGTAATGAAATGCATTATATTAATCTGACAAAAAATAAATTTTACTTACTAACCTGTATGCTGGAGATAAGGCAAAGGGTGATTGTTCAGTGTTTAAAGTAGATGATTCAGTCTGAAAATGTGAATTTTTTTGTTTAGAAACATATATGAACAAACAAAAAACAAGGAAGATTTTGTTAAAATTGTCTCATATGAATTAGAACATCGTGAAACTACTATTTCATTGCTGCCCATAGTTCAAAGACTTAGAGAAAAGCACAATTCTTATTGCAGAAAAGAAAGGCATGTGATCCAGGTTTTCTCTTTCCTATACACATAAAAACCAACATAGCTACATAAAAACCCCTCCTTAGAAATATTCCCTCTTTGCATGGAGGATGGACAGATAAAACTGTATATTTAAGAAGTAAATATTCATATGGGAAAAAAAAATCAGTAAAAATATTTAATAAAAATCTGTTAAATTTGAACACAATAGTAGTTTTTTTAAAGATAATATAACAAAAATTTATTGATTTAAAAATAAAGTATATGACATTAGAAGTAACGTATATTATTAAGCATAAAAATTGATGCAGTTTGTATTCTTTGGCTCTTTTTAATGTTTTAGAAGATTCATTCAATGACAGTATGATAAGCCTCTTAGGCAGGATATTACACTTATCAGAGTAGTTATTTGGCTTTAAAGAGCCCCTAATACTGTGAAATCACAAATATTTTCCAATGCAAAATGGAATACTGTAATAGATCACTTGGAATAATTCATAAGAAACTGCCCCTTTTATTTACAGATACTTGAAAATGATGCTGATGAAAAAGGAATGTTTAAATATAATAATAAATAAAAATAATATGGTTTTTAAATAAATAAAACTCTTATAGCTGTTAAAACCTATTATTGAAGCCCTGGACAGGATGCAAAAACTGTTGTAATATGTTAATGGAATTTCATCATACTAATGGTGATCATAATTTTATAGAAACTTCTGAAATGCAGTTAAAATTGGTTTTAAACAGACAGTAACTTAAGACTGTTTTAGCTTCTACGTTTCATCTAAAGAACATGAGATCCAAAATATCAACTGCATAAGAAGAAAGTGCTAGGAAACAACTTCATGATATAAATCCCAATTTTCTGCCTTGTAATTTTTAGTTTGTTGAGAATTTCTTTATGTATGGCACAGAGAAGCATATTTTCACTTAACATATTTTGTTTCACAATATCATCATATAAAAAAGCACAGAAACTGAAGATTTGATGAACACCACACATGCATACTTTAGCCTAACGGTGCATGTTTTCTCCTCTTTGTCTTGTGACACAGAGTCGTCTAGACTATAGAGGAGAATCTCACGATAATAGATGTTATGCACTGTATGCCAGCAGAATATTATGTTTCTAATTTTGTGTGTAAACTATATTTACTTTTGTTCATCCTATTCATATGTATACTATATGAAAATGCTCACACCATGTCATGCTCATGTAAAATATATCTAGAACCCACCTTATGACGAATATATGACAAGAACAAAAATAATTCTTACATAACAGAGAAAGCACAAGAATATTAACCACTCCTGACATTCACTTAAAAATACTACTGTTGCCCATTCACTTTGTAATACTGTATACAAAAACATTCTTTTAAAAAATTTTACAATAAAAATAGTTCCAGCAACAAAACTAGAATTTAATGGGCTTCATTATTGTCAATATAATAATGGAATTCCAAATTTTAAAAAATTTTTGTTGAAGGATATAAAGTTAGTTGAAAAAGTTAAAGTTAAGTTGAAAACCCAAAAAATACAACAAAATTTTAATTATATGACTTTTCTTTCAAGGTTTATTTAACACAATAAAGGACTACACAGCTATCTTCCTAAGAACAGATGCTTTGTGTAGAGTCTTTTGAAACTCATACTTTATGTTACACATGGGCGAAACAGTGGAAACCCTACAACAGCTGACTTATGCAATCATCAGGAACTGAATCTAGGATGAACTATCAGAATTTGACAGTTATATTCGCTTGGCCATTATCTCTTTTAAAGTTTATTAAATTAAACACAGAAATAAGAATGCTTATACATCTTAACACTAACATGAATTACAAAAAGTGAAACGGAAAGAATGAATGATAGAGAAAACAGACCTTGCTTTTATTCCAGAAATGACTAATAATGTAATCCTTCATTTCTGAATTAAACTCTTTATTATAAAATACTGTGATAAACTTCTTTTCTCCTTCACTTAAAACTTGTTTATATACCTGAAAATATAAATGTGAAATATTTTAACATAAGGAATAAAAATACTTTGAGAATGGTTCCATTATTTATATAAATTTATCTTAGAAGATGCTTTTCAGAACAATTTCATTTATGATCAGAAAGAAAAATAATATGGAAAAATGTCATTTTACTTAATCATTCTCAAACAAATCTTGTTTATATTACATAATATCTATTGGTTATGCACAGATATTTCATCACTTTACACCCATGCGAATTTCTGATGCCTTAAGTACAACCAATATTACAGTTCTGATACTTAAGTTACAGAATTTTCTTTGCTAATCTAAATGTATTTAAAAAATAGTACAGTAGAAGCCACTTAATGTCATTATTATCAAACTACCAAAGTCCAGTCAATTCATATACGAAAACATGAAAAACATATCATTGTCATAAAAAAATTCCATTAATGTTATCAAAATGTTTGGTAACATTAACAGAAAAATGAATTTTTCAAACTGAAATAAATTCTCCAAAAACAAGGTTAAAATAAATTTCTAAAATTCCCAAATGACTGAAAAATATCACCAATTGAAGGATGAGGTCAGCATACTGCTTAATTTTTATTTTAGTCAACCATTTAAATTTAGGCAAAAAAGTAACCTTTCGTTTAGTTCGTGAGGATTTTTAATATGCAAGGGGCTTTCTGAAATAAATTCAAGCATATCCTGTAATAAACTTTTTGAAGACTGTAGAGATAAAATCAGTGAATTCCCCATAAATGCTGATATAAGGAACACTAATCTGAGTATTAATATTAGGGGTGCAGCATTGATCAGATAATTTCCAGAAACATTAGACACAGTTCATAAATGAACTTTTGCATAATGCTTGTAAAACAATCCACTAGTAAGGACCTTTTTCTTACTTAAAATGAAGTGAAAGTGAAGTTCTAAGTATTTATATATTTCATTAAATTAGTGAATTCTATTGCTGATTTGAAAGATATTTTTTTCTCGTCGTTTATCTGACCATTAAATTAATGTTATCAAAATAGCCATGAGCAAACATGATATATTAAGCAGTGCCTACTGTATATCAAAATAAAACTGAAAATACATTTTTTCAAAAGCAGTAGTTACATGATTTTAATTTTCTTTGGCATAATGTATTTTATACCTATAAGGTGTTGAATTTTTGCTCATTACACTTATATAATAGATAATTTTAAATTCATGAATAACGTACATAACCTTTTTTTAAAAAAATAATGAATATAAAATTGATTCCATAGGCTTTTAATCTTTAGCTGGAAAATATTAATTCAAAGTTGGAAATCATGAAATAAAAGTAAATACAAATTCTGCATACTTTAAGTTATAATGATATACATCAATACTATATGGTTGCTCTACTCATGCAGAAATATAAAGCAACTATAAATTACATCCTAATACAACCTTAAAAATGAATATAAAATATACATTGAGATTACATCATAATACGTGAATATCTGTATTACTTGTGAGTACTCTGTGAACAAAAATACATAATTATATTACAAAATGGTTCCAGATGGCAGAATTCAAGTAAAATTTACAATATTTTAGTCATATCTTAATCATATTCAGACTTATACATATCTTAGTGAAAATAATAAAACATGTACAACCAAGAAATGCAAAAACTGAATATATTGTGCATAGGAACGCAAATCTTGGGTCATAAATCGGCAACAGTATCGCAAATATCTCTTAGTGCATTAAATTAACTACCGTAATTTCCGGAAGAAACGCCGCGGTGTTTACGTGTTTAAAATTTAAATTTTCAGCGGGTGCGGCGTTTAGGTGCACTAAAAATAAAATATTTCCTATGATGGTCATTGTACATAGTTTGGATGGCCTTATCATTGTGCATAGACTGGTGCTCTTCCCACGCAAAAGACCACTCAGTTGCCTTTTGCGAACGTTATTTTGTTTACATTCTTTCCATTGAACGGACCTACATGCCTTATTCACCCTAAATGAGATCTTAGAACAATAACATTCTTCCCCTTTCAAATCATCGTAACATCAGTTTGGCGCCCCTTGGATTCTGCGCCCGGGGACGCCCTTGCCCCCCTCTAGCTACGCCGCTGCCTGCAAACAGAGCTGTTGATGAAACTGGTGCAAAAGCTGTATCTGTGTTTATAACGGGGCATGAAAGAACATCATTTACATGTGTGTTAGCTTGTGCCGCAAACGGTGACAAGCTAAAGCCAATGATCATGTTTAAACGAAAGACTATTGTGAAGGGAGATTTTCCTAATGACGTAACTATTTGTGCAAACGAGAACGGCTAGACGTGCGAAATAATCATGCATGAGTGGCTACAAAAAGTTTGGCAGTGTCGTATGGGATCTTTTTTCCAACCAAAGGGGTTATTGATAATGGATTCCATGCGTGCTCATTTCTTTGAGTCAGTGAAAACCAGATGTCAAAAATTGTCTATGACCGAAGCAATAATTCCTGGTGGTTTGACAAAAATCTTACAACCGTTAGATTTGTCAGGTAACAAATCCTTCAAAGCTGAAGTCCGAAAGCGGTGGGAATGTTGGATGAGTGAAGGATTGCATACGTAAACCAAAAGCGGTAAACTGCGTAGAGCATCTTATGAAGAAATAGCAAAGTGGGCAGGAAGTGCGTGGAAATCGGTAGAAACATTGTCAATAATAGCAGGGTTCAAAGAAGCTGAAATTATATCCTTAGATAAAGAGACTGTAAACCAAGAGGATGAATGCGACGATCTGGAAGACTTAGATCAGGATTTACTAAATCTTTTTAATTCAGATAGTGAAGAATCAGATTTTGATGGCTTCATATGATGTATAGTTTGCTGTAATTCGTAAGTAAAATTTAAAATTTCCTTTTGTCATCCAAATTTAATATTTCGTTGTTGCAACATTTTTTATAATATAGTCTGAGTATTACAAATATGGACTTCTTTAGTGGGTAAATATAAGTATATATGTGAAGGTAAATATATTTTCCACATTTCTTACCTTTTTATTTACTTTTGAGTTATGGTTTCATTCATGCATTTTTCTTAACTGGTATGTCATATATCAGGACTTAGGTTGAGTTTTTGCATCTATACGGCCCACGACGATGTCATGCGCAATTTAATGTATTGCGGCGTTTCTGTGTAATTTAAATTTTTTTCCTGCCATTTTTCTCGAGTGCTGCGTTTACACTGATGTGGCCTTTCTTCTGGAAATTACGGTAATTAAATACGTACAACCAATGAATGCATAAACTGGATCTTCAGTGAATGGAAATGCATCTTAAGTAACACATGCAACTTTTATAGAAGCAGAATTTACATTAGAAAACGTCTGAAGATGGCAGTACAATCAAATGAGCAAGTTTGACAGGGTTGCATCATTTGTCTAATAGAAGCGGGTTGGTGAAGTTAAAAACTATCTGGCTTATGAAACAATGTCATATCAAAGTCAGATAAAAATACTATCAGTAGTTCTAACAGGATATACATATAAATTATAAGGATGGCTGAAGGCTTAAGATAACAACTGCTAGAGGTAATCATACAATAAAAAGAACAGCCAGAAGAATATGAACAACTTCCCTATCTTGCCATTAAAAACCACACATCCACATCTCCTTGACATGTAACATGATAGCACATTATTATAAAAGGGATGACAAAGGCTGAATTTCAAAGTTGCCAATGTTACGCAAGGTAATTACTCAAATCTACTGCAGTTTTTGGTAAATTATTTTGTAAACTTTATAGTTGGCGAGAAAAATAAAAATGGGAGTAGCAGTTTGAAGCATTATAACTGTACTGGCGAATCTACATCATTTTCTGAATACACACACACACAAATAAATAAATAACTAAAATTTTGAATTGTGAGCAGTAATTACTATTTAACATTGGTAAAACAATAATGACATACAAAATTACTCACAGAAACAGACGAATGAGAAAGCTGGCCATAACAACTGACTATAGTTTTGAAACGAACTTCTTGTTCCATTACTTTGCAAATAGCAAAAATGCAGCACATAATTATCTTTAATAAACAATAAAACAATATTAATTATAATCATTATTATATAATAATAATATTAAGAGAAAAACTTCTAGAAATGTAAATATTTTATATATTAATATAATATTTATAAACAAATTTTGCTCCATAATTACATTTTCAACTTATTTCCTAAGAACTTCCAGAATTTATACATTTTCATTTAAATAAGAACAAATATTAGCATTCCTACAAGCATAGAGGATATAGCTCTTTTAAAATTAGAATGTTTATTTATTAAGAGGTAAAATAAAACAAATTCGGTACAATTTATGTGTATGTAAGAAAGGACTGGCATAACTTTGTCCATTTACAGTTTACCAAAGGTATTTATAGATGTTTATATGAAATCTATATTACCTTAAAATTAATTTACATTCCATGTAAAAAACCCTAAAGTTATATTTTATTCTTAAAACAATCAGATGATGTTATTGTTAAAAACAATAATAAAAAGCATACCAAGATTTCAAGGATTCCTATACAGTAGAAAAATTCCCCATAGCAAACTTACACAGTAATGAAAAGCTAATATTTGAATTTTAAGAGCTATAAAATGAAAATAGGAATACATGGTACTAGCCAAGTGATGTAATAAATGGATGCTTATATAACTGGATTATAAATAAAGTTATGGTAGATGTTAATAAATTGTATATTTATTTATATTGTTAATTGATTCATTAGGCAAAATGTTTTTCAACATTTAAAATATTCATAATTATCTAAATCATTAGTCGTTATTTATATTACTATGACTTTCTTTAATTTTACTTGCACTTTGATTAATTAAATTCCCATTTTGTAGAAAATTTCAAATTCATAAAATGTTACATACTAGGTATGGACTGTGAGCCAGATGCAGCATTTTGGCTTACATATAACATACAGCAGTTTTATTAAAATATAGATAGAAATTGTTGTATGGTATGCTATTTTTAACAATTTAGTTGTTTAAATTACATTATATGTATCTGAAAACTGCACTATAATCATTCAGATTAATAAACAAAAGGAAAGCACTTCTGTTCTTGAGACTGATTTAGCAATAGTACTTTTAGAACTGGCAATTCCTAATTGCACAAATAAAGACAAATATACTTATCTAAATGCTGCATTAATGATGTGCATCAAATCTTACTTGCTTAGCATAGCGAGTATACAAGTGTTAAATAAATAGTAGCAGCAATATGTCAATAGTTATGAAAAGATTTTAATACCATAGATACCAACACTAATAATTCCTCAATATAAGCAGTGATTATGTCATGTTTTGACAAATTACTGGAAGACATTGTACACCACACCATCAGAATGTCCACTTCTGTTGATGCTTTATAGCTGTCACCTTAAAGTGCATAAAAAATCTAAAGCAATTTCCACAATTCATTGCCAGATGACATCATTGCTATTCGAAAGAAAAATGTAAGCAAAGTAAGATTGAAATGCAATCATGAGCGAGAGGCAATATTAGCCACTTATGAGCTTTTTAAAATTGAATTGAATGAAATATTTTGTTGTTCAGTTGTTGAATTTCATTGACTTGCAATTTAAAAAGAAACCAAATTTCAGAAGTAGGATGTTGATGTCAACTTCCATACCTGAACACCATTGAAGGTCTGTTGTGAAAACAAAAGAGGCAAATGTTTATTTTTTTAAAAGCTTTTAAATGTATCAATGAAAGTTATTAAATGCATGTAAAGATATCTTAAAGTATTGTATCAAAAAAAGGTCTTAAAGTATCTGTAATGACTTTTCTCAACAAATGATACAAGAGCGATCTGATTAAACTTGCAAAAGAAATTGGTAAAATGCTCCCACCATATGCCATCGTGGTTACAATTAAAAATATCATCACCAATAATAGCAAAAAATTATGATGAACCATTGTAAAACAAGTTTTTGAAAGGATTATTGAAGAGAGACTCAAGAAAGATGGAAATAAAGAATTAGAAAAAGAAAGGTAACAACTAATTGCAGAACGGGAAAAACAAATATGGTTAGAGTTTCAAGAATGCAAAAAACAAACACAGTTAGAAATTGCAGATTGATAACAAAGGAATTTTAAATTGCAAAAGCTAAAACTTTTAAACTAGAAAAAAAAAAAAAAAAAAAAAAAAAAAAAAAATGTTCCAAACATCACCGGAAAGTAATATAACTACAAGGATACAAGAAATGTATCGATTTGAAAAGTCTTATGCAAAAATTCGATTTAAAGGATAGAGACATAGCTTCATTTTGAATTATATTTGAATGTCAAGCCAAACCAAATATTTCTTCTCGCAGAAAGGTCTTATTTGGTTCTGGAAATCAAACTATTCAACAAAAAAGTCTTAGTGTGACAGTTGTGGATTAAAAATTGGTAATGTAATGGTAAAATATATTTCGGTATTAACTGTTCCAGATTCGGTTCTGTTAGTTAATTTATTGGTTGGATAAACATTCTTAGGTTTACCACATACTGGGCATGCTAGGGTCGGTGATAACTTGGGCTTTGCAAAAGATTATCCATTTACTGGGTTAGATTGCACTGAAAAAAATTCATGTATTAAATTACAAGCGGATGAAACAACAAAAATAATAAATAATAGCGTAAATTTTGTAAAGGTGAAAACTGAATAGCAAGTATTCTATCCTGCAACAAATGTTAATTATACTAATAAAATTACGCTCGACACAAATGTAACAAAAACAAAGGTTTATACTTTTTTTGTTATTGGCAAGATGTTCAATTGGCACGTGGAATATGATCACTTTCATGTTAGAAGCAAAGCAGATTCTCCAGAACACTTGCATAGAAAAATACCAGATCTAGCAAATAGCACTGGTTGAGAATTTGGCTCTGGTGTTTAATTTGACCAAGTTGAAGGTAATGTGCCATATACGCCTGAAAGAAATTTTGTAACAAGAGGCTACCATTTCTATGGAGTGTGCAGAAATGATTCAAATAAGAAAGGACAGTATGAAAAGAGATTTGCTGATGAGGCCCATTTAAACTCTAGGGATTAAAGAAGATATTCATTACCAGAAAGGATACCTGAGGAATTTGCAAGAGAGAAAGGTTCAGAAGGCTGGAAGAATTTGTATATTCAGCCACATGATGAGTGAAGATAAACCCCGGCAAATGTCATCTTATTTGGAACCCAAGCAGCAAGAAATACATGAAATGCCAAAGAAAGGCCAAATTACTCAAGCTGAGAGTAAAGAAGAAGTACTTAAAAAGTGTTGCCTCCTCTTACATTCATGTTGAAAGAAGTAAAAGAGTGAATGGCAAATAAGATGTATCAAATTATCGATGATGAAACCACAGTTAACGAACACATATAAAAAAAGTATCACCTTATCCCAAGTTGAGAAAAATAATATACAGAATGGGAAATAAAATAGATCAAATTATAAAACAGGAGCAGAAAAACTCTTTTGGATTAAGTGATGAGAAGATAGAAAAGCAAGATATTAGCAAAGAAGCTTTAGTCAAGAAAATAGCACTGCATATTACAGCCAAAATGAAAGAAACAAGCAAAAAAAGTAACAAAAGAGGTGGATCAAGTTATGCTGAAAGAAATAATAAAACTTAAATTGCAAATGCACCAAATGGTGAAAAAATACAGAGAAAGTGCAAAAGCACACCACCATATATTCAATCAAGGCTGAGAAGGATATGAGAACAAATGACTAAGAAAATGAATCAAAAGATAAAGGATGACCTCATATATCCCACTGGACAACTTAATGAAAAATTGAAGTAGATGCGGAAGATGCTATTTATTGACTGGATGAGCATGAAAAACATCCTAAAGTCAAATACATGCTGATAGATAAGAAAACTATTTTAACAAAAATATGGAAGTGAAATATGGGTGAAGATAGAAGAAAAATTTTCTGAGAATTTTACTTCTGATAGAACTTTAAAATTTTGAGTAGTAAAGTGTAATATAAAGTAAAAGTAAAGGTGTTTTTATGGTAATGCCAATGATATGTATTAAAAAAATTGAGAAAAAAATTGTAAGTTAAGATCCCTGAATATTGACAATTTCCACAATTCTCTGCCAGATGATGTCATCATCATTCAAAAGTAAAATGTAACTACGAGCAAGACGCAATGCTAGCCATTCGTGAGCTTTTTTGAAAATTAATTGAATACAGTATTTGCTGTTTGGTTGCTGAATTTATTATTTAATAAAAAATACCAACAGTGTAGAAGGAGTACAAGGGTTAAATAAAAAGTTGTGGCAATATCTCAATAGCTATGAAAGGACTTTATTACCACAGATATCAACACTTGGAATCCCTCAACATAAGCAGCGATAATGTCAACTTCTAAAAAATTACTGGAAGACATTGTACACCACACCATTAGAACCTGTTGATGCTTCACAGCTACCATCTTAAAGTGCATATAGCACCACTCTGCTGCAATGTTGTAACAGATCCCATGGAGTGGTTCTATCATTTTTGTGAAGAGTTCATAGTCATCGGATTCATATTGAGTAAATATGGAAGGAATTCCATTTATGTCCCATCACCAACATCTCAGAAGATTCCTGATAATGTTTGCATTAAGACAGTATGCTTTTTTATGGAAGATGGTGGGATCCATCACCTGAGACATCTGCATCCAGCACTCAAGAGAAAATGACAATACTTGTTGGTGACAAATCACATCCTTTTCCAATGATGGCAATGCAATGTACAGGAACAAATGACACAGAGGCCAGATATGAGTCTATGTGACTATGATCTTTTTGTCAAAATGAAAGAACCACTGAGAGGGATCCATGATAATACCAGAAAGTAAATTATCCAAGTTTTAGAATAATCACTATAAAGCATTTATACAAGTGGGCATACTGATGGTGTATGATGCCTTCTAGTAACCTTGGCAAAAGGTGATAGACATGGCAGGTGGTTATGTTGAAGGATTTAGAGTTTATACCTATTTTTTCAGAGCTACTGACGTATTAAAACTACTATTATTTTACTCTTATATATGTTTGTAACTTGCAACATAGGAAGCAAAATGCAATGATGATCCAATCTATATATAATAAATGAATTAAACAATTTAAGGTTAAGTTTGATAGTTATTAGCTGTGTGGAAAAAATTGAACTATTTACCATTTTATAAATTGGCAACTCATGTTAAGATTAGGAAGACTGGATTCTTTTCCCTGATGTCTAAAGCCATCATTTGACAGACTGAATTAAAACCAAGAATACACAGTTGTTGCCACTCCTGTTAAGTTTAGAATTTATTGTTTTGGTATTGTTTAATTATTTGGTTTCCAATAAGTTTGATCTATGCATTTGGTAACCCAGTTTTTATTTGGAATGTTGTGATCAGGGAATTACTGTTCTAAGCTACACAGTATTTAATTTAGGCTAAGAGAATACTAAATATTATTCATCATTAAGATGTACTCATTTGATTATTATGTTAAACCATACACATAAATATCTTCATTAATCTTTGTCTGTTTGTAAAGTAAAAATAAATCGAATATGAAACGATGCTGGAATTTTGAGTTAAAACAACAGTAGAATTTCTTTTAACTGGTACTAATGGGACCTCACTGATGCCAGATAAGAGATTTTTCTAGATAATTAAATATATATTTCCAGAACTCACTTGTTCAACTTTGATGCCATCTGCAGAAATTGCAACATGCTAAGTCCATTGGTCATGTTTTTTTAAGCTGTCAGAAAATTGAAACTCACATAGGTTATTTAAGATTAAAATCCATACAGATGATTTTTATATTTCAGAAACTAAACAACACTTTAAAATTACCATATAGTATATCAGAACATGAAACTTGCAAACTTCTTAGTGTGATAATGTGAAACTTTGAATGTCTGTCTGCTTACAAAATTATTGCTCTAATTTTAAAAACTTGTTGCTTCACAGCATCATGAACAGACATAGATGAAAATTTTTTAGCCAAATCCAAATACAAAGACTGAAATCCTTAGTCAGCTTCCTTCCATGTAGCTTTCTTGTTTAGTGCGCCATCTTCATCTCCATCCTTCCCCTTCTCCTCATTACCTTTTTCCTTTCCCACTGCATGTCAGATTATTCCGCTTCATTTTGAGAATGTTTGATAGAAAAAAACTGACTACAATACTAATCTTTTCCAAACATGAAACTAAATCCAAGATATGAGTCACGAACATCCTACATATTTTAAAATCCAGGGAACCTTTGTTACTGAATTCATCCTCTACAAACATTATCATAGACCACAATTTAAGCCAAGCACCATATAATGTAATGCTTTTTATATCCTTCTAGACAAGAGACAAAATAAATTCAGCATCTTTCAATATACACTGCTGGCCTTTAAAACCATGAATGAAAGCAAATACAATGATATTTATTGCACGTAAACAGTATGGCATGAAGACAAAATGATTAAATTTATAAGCGGTTTGGGGGTTTACAGAGGGCAAAATTAGTAGAAACAGATGCCAACCCAAGCAGCTAAAACGGCCCTTATCCGGTTAGGCATCGAGTCGAACTGGGCTTGGATGAAAGAAACAGGCAACTCATTCCATGCTGCTCCACAAGTATGCCACACTTCATCAACCATATTAGCTGGAGAGCGGTGGTGGGCCAGTCTCTCAGCAACCCATGACCAGATGTTTTCAATGAGTGACAGATCTGGATACCGTGCAGGCCAGGGCAGCAATCAAATACGTTTTGTGTACCCAGTGGCTGCCCAAAACATCACACCAGGTGCAGGGCCCCTATGCCGATATTGAATGCAAACAGGCGATGTGCGGTCTCCTCGGACATTCCAGACACATATACGGTCACCAGAATATTGCACGCAGAACTGTGACTCGTTTGAAAAGGCGACATTGTGCCACACCTGTACCTCTTTGTCGTTTGGTGCATCAGACATTCCGTCTCTCTCTCTGCTACATTGTCAAGGAAAGACGAAGTAATGTTCACCCTGCTGCATGTTATGGTTAAATGGGTGTCAATTTACTGCATAATTTTTATTGCATATTCAACATATTTTTAACAATAACTCTGTATTTTAAATTGGGTTTTAACCAATAAACATTAAAACAGAATATTTTTGGTGTTTGTATTTAATTATGGCAAAGCACACGAGGGCTATCTGCCTAAAGGGAGGGATGCCTTTCGTGGAGGATTTTCTAAGGAAAACTGGCTCGTATACACCTTACACATGGGGAAAACCACGAAAACGCCCATGCAGCCAGCCCGTTCGCGGGATTCGAACCTCAGACCGAACTACCAGTGTTCAGCGTCTTTACCGCTCGGCTGCTGGTGGGCGAATATTTTTGGATGCAGTATTTTTATGACGTATGTAATGAGATCAGAAAGACAAGGATGGTACTGTTTAAATACATGGAAATATGAAAAATTTGAAAGAAAGTGTATAGAAAATGTGCTTTGCTGCCACTAACAGAACAAGTAATTTAACTCTTCATTTTTCATTGAATCAGTAAGCGATATTTTTGCTTTCCGATAGTGCATTCAATGTAAATTATGTTTTTTTTTACCAAATATGATCATGCTTCATATACAATATATAAAGAAATTTAAATAAGAAGGGACTATTTTGAATGCAGACTTAAAAAGAAAGATTTCAAGTCAAAGCTTTATCATCAAAAGCAACTGTATTGAATTTTAATAGTTCAATAACATAATCACAACTCTCTTAAAGATGAAATTCCTTTATATATTTTATAATTTTCTCATAAGTATTTGATTTTTCAATTTTAGAAAAAGACATTTCTTTTCAATGCTAATAAAATAATATAGCAAATAAAAGTAAGCCGTAACTTCTTATGTTATCAATTGCTTTACTGCTTATTTTTGATGTACATTAATTCTTAAAAACTTAATTTCTAAATTTTTACTGAAAGGAAAGTCATTGCCTGGATATGCAATTCAGAATTTTCACAATAATGTTACAAGACATTTTATTACCTCTTGAATTAATTTATGACATCATCAAAACTGCATTTACATCACTGTTACCTTTTCCTGTGTTGAAACTCAGACTAATATGACTTTTCATAGCACATTAAAAAATAATTATGAATGCTTTACTTCTGAAAACGTGGCTTACTAGCAGCTGAGTGAACGCTAGTAGTTCAATTCAGATTCAAAGCCCAGCAAATGAGCAAGTTGTATAGTTGTTTTCATGATTTTTCCTATGTCTAACATAGATACAATGAAATTTACCTTATAAATTCCTCCACGAAGGTATTCCTATACTTAGGCAGATAGGCCTCATGTGCTTTGTCATAATCAAACAAATCAAACCAAACTTCCGAGTGCTTACTCAAAAATATATTTTCCTATTTTTGTAAACTAATGCAGCTAACCTGAGACTTAAGATTAGATTCTTAGAATTTTAAGCAATAGCTAATCTACCCAAATTAATTTCATTTGAAATTTATTTGATTTTTTGCTTTTTATACTGGAATAAATAAATTCTAATGCTATATGTTTAAAATTAAGCTTATATGATATCAGTCACATTTACAAACAGATGTGAAATAATGAGACAAGTGGAATTAGTTGCATATTGTGAAATGCCTAGCTTTTCCATATGCACTCTATAACAAAAAAAAAAAAAAAAAAAAAAAAAAAAAAAAAAAAAAAATGATGCACCAAAGAAGAAATCATCTGATTATTTTGAAATTTTGTATGCATAAATATTTTGACCAAATATGCAAATGATTAAAATTTGGTGTCCAGTGAATGAATAGTGCAATCTCCAGAGGATCGTAACTGTGCATCCAGCAGATGTGTATACGGAGCTGTTCTTAAACTGTTGTTAAAAATTTCTGTTGCATTGCGATTTAGGATACTTTTCAATGACTGAAAAAGTGCTTCAACGCAGGATTCTAGCTCATTGCGAGCAACAGTCAGAGTTTGAAAGAGGCCGTATCATTGGATTGAAAGAGGCAGGTTGGGCAAATCGGAGAATCGCTCATCATATGAGTCGAAGTGACGTCGCGATTAGAAGATGCTGGTAAGAATGGGTGCACAATGGCAGATTTCAGCGTCATGATGGTAGCAGTCGACTTAGGGCCAGAACAGATTGGGAGGACAGAGTGATTGCCAGATCAGCTGTCACAGAGCCCGATTCATTGCTATCAACCATTAGACGTGCGACCTGCACATCATGAACATTCACAGACAACTGATAAGAGTGAAATCTATGCTCATACTGACCATTACGTCACCTGCCACTCACACCTGCACACTATCAAGCCAGATTACAGTGATGCTTGGCTTGATCAGGTTGGAATGATGCTGACTGGGGACATATAGTCTTTAGCAATGAATCCCGCTTCCAACTGTGTCCTGACGATCATTGACGACATGTTTGGAGAGGCCCAGAGCATCGTCATTAGAGGCACACTTATAGCACAGTGATACGTCGAAGACATTCTGAGACCTGTTTTGCTACCGTTCCTTTTGTAGTACCCTGGCCTTATTTTTCAGCAAGGTAATGACAGACCACACATGGCATTTGTTGCTATGAACTGTCTTACAGATTGTCAAACACTTTCTTGGCCAGCCAGATCGCCAGATCTCTCTCCCCTCCAGCATGTCTGGATAATATATGATGGGAAGGCAACTGCATCTACCAAGGAATGCTGATAACCTACCCCGACAATTGGATCAAATTTGGCAAGCAATACTGCAAAAGACCACCCGGGAGCTTTATCAGCCCATGGCACGTCGTGTGGCAGCTTGCACACACGCTAGAGGTGCGTCAACACCTTATTGGGCTCATTATTTTGTAATTATGTAACTCTGAAATGAATCAATCAATTGTTCTGAAATTTTAATCATTTTCTATGTACATAACCTTTTTATCCACCAATTTTTGTCTCCATCGGGCAACTCCTTCTTGGTGCGTCGATTTTTTTTGTTATAGAGTGTATTTCCCAAGGTATATAGACATTAGCAAAAAGATAATTTATAAAAGTAACTTACTTGATCTATATGCCTACCCCTCAGCAAATGACTTTTCTTATATATCACATGTTCTATGCAAGTCCAGATATTTGCTTTCTAAAAATTAAGTATAGTTTATTTTTTTATAATATTAGTTTTGTAATAATATATTGATAATAGTGCCACTAAATTCTAAATTGCACAATTTACATATGTTAATTTTAAATATTTATTTAAAAAATGCAGGTGTTCAGCAAATTGGTTACAAACTTTCAAGAGAGATAGAGTACACCTAGATGATAAAATCACATAGCAAAGCATGGTCAGATATGATTTCTTGGCACGTTAGTAACAACACAAAAAATCTGATGTGTACACCACATGACTTCCTTGTACGGAATATTAAATTATACGCAATTTTTCCTGCATTACATTTAAACTTATTTCCTCAAATTTCATTAGAGATATATTTCTCATTCAATAAATTCAGTTCTCACTTTTCAGAAAGGAAAAATACATAAAAACTCAAAATATTTTCATTAAAAATTGAAAGATATAGAAAAATATAAAACACCAAATATGGTTAGAACAATTAAAAAACAATTTTTACAATTAAAATTACAGTTTCTATGCAAAAACAAGCAATTCGGCCAGCAGGCAAGAAGGCACATGTTTTAGTGCATGAAACTGAAAGTTTCCTTTTGGTTCCACTCGACAAAAAGACACTGAAGGTGCAAAAAGATTTCATTCACTTTCTGCTGTTTCAAATGTAAACAAATATGGCTGCTATGGTAAAAATAAGCTTAATTGCACTTAACTTTTAAATTGTTGATAATTCTACAACTATCGCACACATATTAACTAAAGGCATAAAAACCTTAACCAGAAGATAAGAACAACATAATTCAATCATTTTTAAAGCAAAAAATGCACAATTTACCAACATATAAGAATAAAAAAAAAACTGAGCTCACTGAGCTAAGTGACAGAATGGGCATATAAGAATATGCATGGGCATATGTTACTGTAAAAGCCTGAAGTCTGGTATATCCTAGTTTGCACTGGTAAAACCTAGCTTTTACCAACGAGGCTTAGTAAAAGTCCAAAGTATCTTTTAATATGATTCCATTTTGGACTTTTACCCAGCCTTTGCATTAAAACCTAAAAATTACCAACGCCTTCTGGTAAATCGACTCTGGATAAACCTGCGCACACAAATTCCATTGTGACACTTTTCTGTTCCTGCTCCTTTTTATTTGCACCATTTGCACTCTAGCTTTGAGCGAATTCAAACAAGTGTAAGAGGCTACAATCTAAAAAAAAAAAGCAGTTTGTTTCCATTTCAACATATTTTACATTTCTTATTTTGCTGAAAGGAAATGAGTTAGGTTATGCGGAAAAAATTTTACGACATTTTGTCTGAATCTGTTAAAAAATAAGCACAATAACAGCTTTTATTTAACAAATGAGAAATACACTTCTTTAATAAATGAAGTGAAAGAAGCAAAATGTGTGAAGCAAAAAGAATCAGTTCATCACAGAAGATTTAAATGCTATAATAGTCTAAATATTGAAGGAGAGGGCAAACTTATAGCCCCACTATCTGCAGAAAAAGTAGAAATCCTGTATTATGTTACAACTGATGAACTCTTCAACATCATACATAATGCTCATATCTCAGTTGGCCATGGTGGAAGAACTGTTTGATTAAGGAACTGAATCCAGAGTACAAGAATGCAATAGTAGAATCTGTCATCATGTATTTGAGACTATGAGAACCATGTCAGAAGAAAAAAAAAAAAAAAAAAAAAATTGTGAAAAAGGGGATTGTAATCAAACTAGTTGTGCAAAGCGAAATGAATTCTCGATGTCAAGTCGACCTAATAAATATGCAGTTCAATCCTGTACGTGATATGAAATTCATTTTAGTGTATCAATATCATCTTACAAAATTCGTCCTACTCCGAAGTCTGAGCAGTAAAAGAGCTGATGAAGTAACATATTACCTTCTAGATATTTTCACAACTTTTGAAGCCCCGAAATTCTCCATTCCGACATAGGTAGGTAATTTTGCAACCAAATCATGAACAGTGTATGTGATATGTGGAGTGATATAAAAATAATTCACGATAAGCCAATACAAAGTCAATTGCAAGGTTCTGGCGAACGGGTAAAGCACGATACTGAGAACATGTTGACAACACGGATGGAAACAAATGAGACAGAAAAGTTGTCGCAAGGATTAAAATTTGTTCAAGCAATGATATACAAAGCATATTATGAGGGAATCAAATGTTCACCTTATGAAGCTATGTTTGGTTGTCCAATGAAGCTGGGACTTGCTAACTCAGTTTATCAACGTAATTTGTTTAGTAACATGGACACTGAAGGAAGAGGACTGAAGAGAACTTATATTAATAATGAATGCATGGTTAAAACCAAAGATGAAGGCACTAATCTCGAATGAACAGTTGATTTAGAATCAAAAGATAATAATAATAATAATACATGTGAAAATGAATCATGCATAATGATGGAAGTAGATACTGAAGTTCCAATCGAAAAAAAAAAAAAAAAAAAAAAAAAAAAAAAAAAAAAAGAACCAGATGTATACTCTGATGCAATGAGTGGCAAAATCAGTAATAGTCGTTATTACAGATATTAAAGATGATGAGTTTTACGTTCTTGGTACTACGTTTGGTAAATTAAAATCATTGTACACAAAAAACCAGGTTACTTTTTGCAAAGAAAATTTTTTAAACATCGAAGAAGTTGGTACAGGAGACATAAGTGTATGTGAAGTAGAAAAAACTTTCTTTAATTGAGGGACAAGGACTCAGAAAATGCAATTGTTTAAAGAAGTGTACTACGAAGATGTGTTCATGCAAATCAGCTGACTTATTTTATAATTCAAAATGCCATTACAATCAGACTTGTTGTAATAGGTAGTAACAATCATTAGATGTACTGAAGAAAAATATATTACATTCTTCTTATTTTTTAAATTTCATAATTTTTATTAATTTTTTCCTGATCTATCAATTTAATTTTTTTAACTATTGCCAAAATTATTAAAAAAATATTGAAATCTCTTCAGAAGTTATCGAGAGAATTCTGTATTAGTTCAGCTGTTTCACATGAGATCTTGTTTGTGAAATGGCAAAAGTATTGCATTTTTTTCTTTTTATTTCTTGAAACTCTTTGAAAATAATTGTAAGACGGTTTCATCAACATAATCTTAAATGATATCTTATTTTGAACACATTTACAATTTATATTATCAGTTTAAAAGTGTGTTTTAATTTTTTTTGGGGACACACTGTGTACGATATATCTGTGAATGGAAAATCCTATCATAAATAATCTCGTTTTGAGCTTTTACTGGAAGGCATTGGCAACTCCTAGGTTTTACCGCAGAAGCTTGGTAAAAGTTCGAAATGGAATTATATTAAAGTATACTTAGGACTTTTACAAAGCCCCTATGGTAAAAACTAGGTTTTAATGGTTATATATTTATATACTTTTAGTGCGGCCGATTGCAACCAAAAAGAGAAGTGCACATCTACATGTTATAGCAGTCATATACACAAAATTTTAATGTTCTGAGGCTACTTGTTTTTGAGTTATGCGAAATATGTACATACAGACGTAATAAAGAAATATCTCCTAAATCCATTTTAAATCAATTTTATATAACCCTTTTGGTGAAAAACAGTCCTTTATTCTGCCCTTATATACTGATATTTTATAGTAATAAAAATCAGATATTTTCGTTGAAATACGAAATCTGGAATTTTTTGTT
Source organism: Stegodyphus dumicola (assembly GCF_044657685.1). NCBI lineage: Eukaryota > Metazoa > Arthropoda > Arachnida > Araneae > Eresidae > Stegodyphus > Stegodyphus dumicola. Next base: position 107,228,841 of record NC_140775.1, read on the forward strand.
ATTACAATTCTTCCTTTACTTCATATAAGGAAGTAAAAAGGAAGGATATGAATAGTGTTATAAAATATGTTTTACCATGTTTAGTACAGCAGAAACCAACAAATAAGAACAAAAACAGACAACAATCGTCATTAAAGGAAGGTGTTCAAAATTACGCCTACAGACCATGATGCAGGCCTCACATCTACGGCGCATGGAAGATGCATGATGCATGGTTTCTGTATCACAGTCCGGGTCATAATTTTGAACATCATCTTTGATGTTTTTGTTCTTATTTCTTGGTTTCTGCTGCATGAAGCTTAATAAACATAATTCTCACCCTGTTCCTGTCCTTTTCCTTTCCTGTGTTTTGTGTCATCACTAACGCACCAGGGAAGCATTTTTGACCATGTATTGCTATGTGTTTGTCTATTGTCTAGGCGTACTCTTCTGAAAGTCTGTAATCAATTTGCTGAAACACCCTGTATATATAAGCACAAAACCAAACATGCTACAAAGAGATAAGCTTTAAAATTTAATTTCTGTATTTGACAAAATCATTAGAAAATTACTGAAAGAGTAGTTAAAAGACTTAACTGTTTCCTTTAAAATTTGTAGCATTTCACATAGATTTTCAAATCGTTGATATGCTAAACGGCTTACTGTGTAAAAAGAAACAAACATACATCACAAAATTTACAAAGATTTCATATTAAAAATGGTGTTTCATTAAACAGAAACATATAACTTAATTCAATTATTTATTAATGTTTAAATCATAACATATGTAAATTAATTTTAATTTGAAAAATATTAACAAAACATATAGTGAAAAAAAAAGTTTTATTAGAAATACTTAATTCATCAAGTTATTCATTAGCTAAAATAAATGCACCTCATAAATTATTGTAAAAATAGTAATTAGATTTTAAGAAGAAAAATTTTTGAAGAGCAGAAAAGAAAAACTGTTCATGTGCATTGCAGTTATACATACCCAATTTTTATTTTAAATTTAAATAAATGTATAGGAAATATGTTAATTATACAACTTTACAATACTTGAAATCATATTTAATAAAAGTTGTTCTCCATAGAAAAATTTAACACCCTTAGATCAATTAAAAAAAACTAATGCATTTTAAAAATTATGAATTAGCAAAATTATTAAATTTATTAAAATCATTACAAAATGGAATTTTTTAAATTAAAACTATATCTCATAGAAAATATTGGGCTTTAAAAAAAAGCACAGAATATTAATTTTAAACTATATCTTCTATAAAACTATCACCAAATATTGTTCTGTACAAATGATTTTAATCTCTTTTTTGTTTATATTTACCTTTATAATATAACTTTTATCTAATTGAAGCCTAAATGACTTAATTATGTGAAGTTAGATAATACTATAAAAACCTTTATTTAGAAATATATTAACTGCATGGCATGTATGAGGAGTAGTAGAAAAATTCTGAGATGGATCCTTGTTTGGGGACCAAAAACTAAAAAAGAAAAAAATATATATATTAAGTTATACAATCATATCAGTTTTTTTTCAATATATTTAATGAAATACAATACATGATTTTTACCTAGAAGTTTGCCCTGGGGATGCATATTTTGCTCTACATGATGGAGAGCACCCAGTTCCTGATAAACCTCCAAATACAGAAGAACCCTAACATTAAAAATAAAGAATATGAATTATAATAATTTACTTTATTAATCACATATTTTTAAATACACTGGGTAGTCATAAATATATTTCACTGTATATTTATGATATATTTTGCAGTTTTATATAGTATAACAATTTCTTCAACTGAACTGATTAAAATATTAAGATATCAAGAAAAGATTTATGAAGAACCAAGTTTCAATGATTACCAATAAATAGATCTGCTTAAGTGACAAATAACAGATTTCCATAACATACCAAGTTATTTGAGACATATAAAAGGGCAAGTTAAAATCTCCAGACATTTCGATAACAGCGTTAGGAAGCACTTTGCCTTATGAGATTGAATACTAGCAAAATGGGGCAATGTGGCAGTTACATTTCATCAATTTAGATGCTATAAGAACTTGCAGAAAGCTCATATATCATAGCTGTCATCCATGAACCATGAAAAACCGGAATTTTCTCATGCCAAAAGTGGAGTTTCGGGGAGGGGGTATTCTTTATGGGTAGTACCATTTTACATAAACTCTAAATTGACTTAAACTCGCTTTATATCATGCGATTCAGGCTATTCCAACTTTTATAGTATAATTCAGCCATAAAAATGCATTAAAATTTAATTACATATTCTAAATCACATATTGTTTGGTTAATTTCATTTTATATTTTTCTTACATTTTTATGCTGGCTTATTAAAGAATTTTCAAACACCATAAAAATACATCATGTATGTACTATTGTGTGACTAAACTTAGTAATCTGACATATACTGATATAATACAAAATTAAATACAAATATTTACTGAATAAATATTGGTTGAATCTTAATATAAAATTCTACACATATCTATTGTAGATTAAGGACACTAAGATTAAAAAAAAGTAACAAGAAAAATTAAGAACATCATGTCTGGGAGAGACAATGAAATCTGAACAATTTAAGTTTCCTTAATTCAATCAATTTCATTTATTGCTGAAAAACACTCTCAGTGGTAAAGACTAAAAACCGGGAATTTCAATGATCTGCTAGGAGACTAGGAGATGTGATGAAAAACTAAGAGTGTCTCAATAAAACCAGAAAAGTTGATAACTATGCTATATCAACTCTTGCAATTAGAAAGAATATTCTCTATTTAAAAAAAAAATAAGCATAACTGAAAATTAGAACTGGCGAGGATATAAAAAGTAGTCATAATGATAGCAGAAGCTGCAACTGTCACCACCAACAGATGACTGGACTGCTAACCACTAATACTAGGTTTAGCAACATATGTGCAGAAATAAAGATATGCAAATATGCTATATTTGAGAATATAAAAATTTTTGCAAAATAATATGTTATCATACAATATCAGTTATCAATAACTGTTACAACAAAGAAATTCAGAGAAAAATTATGATAGTTATTCTTATATTAAGACACAATAACACGCCGAATAAATACTAATTCAGAAGTCAAACAACAAAAATCTGCGTTATATTTACAAAATTTTCACAGGACTAGTTTCGATGGTTTTACCAAACTATCATCTTCAGCTGCAAAACCGCAAATGAACAAGATAGGAAATAATGATTAGATAAGATAAGAAAGCCTGGACAAAAATAAGCAAGTGGCGCTATCTGTTGGCGAAACCAGAACTAAAACATAATTTCTCTAAAAGCCGAAGGCAAATTTGGATTGGAATTAGGATCGTTAACTAGAACACAAAGATTTTTATGAATGTGAAATGCCTCTAGAAAATCCAGTTCTCCAATGGAAGATGTTTTTTGAATAATTTTGGCAGCAGAAAAATTGAAAGTGTGATTTTCGGACCAACAATGTTGAGCAACAGAAGACTTCTGTGTTTCCTTTTTTCTAACATATGCCTCATGTTCTTTGACGCGAAATTTTAAGGCTCTCTTAGTTTGGCCAATGTAAATTAAACCACACTGGCAAGGAATCCTATAAATACCCCAGGAATTCATATCCGGAATGGGATCCTTGAGTATAGAAGTTGGAATTTTATTGATGGGAGAATAAACAACCCGAAAGTTAAATTTCTGCAAAATATGTGCAACTTTATAGCTAATTGATGGAAAGAAGGGAATGACAACAGAATTTTTATAATCTCCTAAAATAAGAGTGTGGCTTTTAGTGTGTTGAGATGAAAATTTTTTAACTGCTTGATTAATAATGTTGGGTGAAAAGCCCCTGTCAATAGCTATTGCTTTTAAATAATTTAGTTCTTCATCAAGGGCTAGTTTGGAGGAGCAAACTTGAAGAGCACGGAAAACATAGGAATAAAATGAAGCTAACTTTTGTTTAGTCGGATGACATGATTTAAAGTGTGGTGGAAGGCAAACCGATGAAGGTTTACGGTAAACTGTAGTACTGAAGTTGGATGTGTTACGTGTGACCAGAATGTCGAGAAACGGAAGAGAATTGCAAGTCTCAAGTTCAAAAGTGAACTGAATAGCAGGATCAATAGAATTCATTGTTGAAAGAACTTTAGTTAAATCATCTTTATTACCTTCAAACAGGGTAAAAGTATCGTCTACGTAGCGGAACCATGCCGGGAAGTTTAAAGTTTCAAACAATTTTGATTCATAATAATGCATGTAGATATCAGCCAGGATGGGACTGAGGGGGCTTCCCATGGCTAATCCCTCAGTTTGCTTGTAATATTTATTTTGGAAAACAAAATGTGTTTGTTTCAAACAGAGTTGAGTGAGAGAAATTAGCTCATCAATTTCGATGCAAGAGAAATGAAATTTGCGAAGTCTGGTTTCTAGACATCTTAATGCACCCTCCACTGGGACATTGGTGAATAATGATTTTACATCAAAAGAAACCATGAGTAAATTACTAGGAGAAATGTTTTTAACCTTTTTTACAAACTCTATTGAATTTTTTATGGTGTAAATGTTATTGTCTAATAGAGTGGAAAATCTAGAAACTAAATATTTAGCTAATGGATACGAGGCAGTACCTAAATTTGATACAATAGGGCGGAAAGGAATACCACTTTTATGAATTTTGGGAAGAGCATATAATCTGGCACAATTCGCAACAGATGGGATAAGCGAATGTTTTAAGTTGCTTGAAATGATTTGCGAAGATTTGATCGCAGTTTTTATTTTGGATAAGTCCGAAGGTGAAGGATCTTTAGGGATCGGATTATATGGTCCTTCGTTTAAGAGTTTAGTGACACCATCGATGTAAGTGTTCTTATCCATGACGACTATCTGGCCACCTTTGTCGGCCTTTGAAATGATAATATCTGGGTTAGAATGAATTTCACGCATTGTAGCTCTTTCTCTTGCAGTTAGATTTGGTTTCAAAGGTTTATTATTGAATTTCACATTATGAGCGATAAGATGCCTAATCATTTCTTTCTGTGAATCTGAAACTTTACTGAACTTGAAAGCTTTTTCGATAGGAGCCAAAATCTTTGGAAGAGGGTTTACAGGTTTGTGAGAAGTTAAAATTATATTTTAGAATTCTTTCTTGTTCTTCTGAAAGACTAACATTAGAAATATTAACTATTAGCTTGATGTTTACAATGGGAAGATTTTTTGAACTACTTGAACTGGAAGACTGTAAAAGAAGTTTTTCGAATTTAACTGCAAGGGTGTTTTTATGACGGTTAACTGCATTCTCCGTTCTAGACCAAGACTTTTGTTCAAGGGCAGTGAATTTTGGATATGATTTAGCGAGTTCCAGATGAAGCTTATAGAGTTCATGTTCAATTTTGGACAATTGTTGACGTGTATCCCTTATCACTAAATTACGCCTGAAACGGCAAAAATTCCTGAATAATTTTGACTTTTTACTTAAATGTAAATGTAAAAAATTGATCCCCAATTTTATTCAAATTAAATCTAATCAAAAACCTTCGAGTCGCGTTTCAAGAATTCTGCTAAATTGCAAGCTTGCCTTACTTCGGTCCGTGATAAGGGATACACGTCAACAATTGTCCAAAATTGAACATGAACTCTATAAGCTTCATCTGGAACTCGCTAAATCATATCCAAAATTCACTGCCCTTGAACAAAAGTCTTGGTCTAGAACGGAGAATGCAGTTAACCGTCATAAAAACACCCTTGCAGTTAAATTCGAAAAACTTCTTTTACAGTCTTCCAGTTCAAGTAGTTCAAAAAATCTTCCCATTGTAAACACCAAGCCAATAGTTAATATTTCTAATGTTAGTCTTTCAGAAGAACAAGAGAGAATTCTAAAATATAATTTTAACTTCTCACAAACCTGTAAACCCTCTATTCCAAAGATTTTGGCTCCTATCGAAAAAGCTTTCAAGTTCAGTAAAGTTTCAGATTCACAGAAAGAAATGATTAGGCATCTTATTGCTCATAATGTGAAATTCAATAATAAACCTTTGAAACCAAATCTAACTGCGAGAGAAAGAGCTACAATGCGTGAAATTCATTCTAACCCGGATATTATCATTTCAAAGGCCGACAAAGGTGGCCAGATAGTCGTCATGGATAAGAACACTTACATCGATGGTGTCACTAAACTCTTAAACGAAGGACCATATAATCCGATCCCTAAAGATCCTTCACCTTCGGACTTATCCAAAATAAAAACTGCGATCAAATCTTCGCAAATCATTTCAAGCAACTTAAAACATTCGCTTATCCCATCTGTTGTGAATTGTGCCAGATTATATGCTCTTCCCAAAATTCATAAAAGTGGTATTCCTTTCCGCCCTATTGTATCAAATTTAGGTACTGCCTCGTATCCATTAGCTAAATATTTAGTTTCTAGATTTTCCACTCTATTAGACAATAACATTTACACCATAAAAAATTCAATAGAGTTTGTAAAAAAGGTTAAAAACATTTCTCCTAGTAATTTACTCATGGTTTCTTTTGATGTAAAATCATTATTCACCAATGTCCCAGTGGAGGGTGCATTAAGATGTCTAGAAACCAGACTTCGCAAATTTCATTTCTCTTGCATCGAAATTGATGAGCTAATTTCTCTCACTCAACTCTGTTTGAAACAAACACATTTTGTTTTCCAAAATAAATATTACAAGCAAACTGAGGGATTAGCCATGGGAAGCCCCCTCAGTCCCATCCTGGCTGATATCTACATGCATTATTATGAATCAAAATTGTTTGAAACTTTAAACTTCCCGGCATGGTTCCGCTACGTAGACGATACTTTTACCCTGTTTGAAGGTAATAAAGATGATTTAAATAGAGTTCTTTCAACAATGAATTCTATTGATCCTGCTATTCAGTTCACTTTTGAACTTGAGACTTGCAATTCTCTTCCGTTTCTCGACATTCTGGTCACACGTAACACATCCAACTTCAGTACTACAGTTTACCGTAAACCTTCATCGGTTTGCCTTCCACCACACTTTAAATCATGTCATCCGACTAAACAAAAGTTAGCTTCATTTTATTCCTATGTTTTCCGTGCTCTTCAAGTTTGCTCCTCCAAACTAGCCCTTGATGAAGAACTAAATTATTTAAAAGCAATAGCTATTGACAGGGGCTTTTCACCCAACATTATTAATCAAGCAGTTAAAAAATTTTCATCTCAACACACTAAAAGCCACACTCTTATTTTAGGAGATTATAAAAATTCTGTTGTCATTCCCTTCTTTCCATCAATTAGCTATAAAGTTGCACATATTTTGCAGAAATTTAACTTTCGGGTTTTTTATTCTCCCATCAATAAAATTCCAACTTCTATACTCAAGGACCCCATTCCGGATATGAATTCCTGGGGTATTTATAGGATTCCTTGCCAGTGTGGTTTAATTTACATTGGCCAAACTAAGAGAGCCTTAAAATTTCGCGTCAAAGAACATGAGGCATATGTTAGAAAAAAAGAAACACAGAAGTCTTCTGTTGCTCAACATTGTTGGTCCGAAAATCACACTTTCAATTTTTCTGCTGCCAAAATTATTCAAAAAACATCTTCCATTGGAGAACTGGATTTTCTAGAGGCATTTCACATTCATAAAAATCTTTCTGTTCTAGTTAACGATCCTAATTCCAATCCAAATTTGCCTTCGGCTTTTAGAGAAATTATGTTTTAGTTCTGGTTTCGCCAACAGATGGCGCCACTTGCTTATTCTTGTCCAGGCTTTCTTATCTTATCTAATCATTATTTCCTATCTTGTTCATTTGCGGTTTTGCAGCTGAAGATGATGGTTCGGTAAAACCATCGAAACTAGTCCTGTGAAAATTTTGTAAATATAACGCAGATTTTTGTTGTTTGACTTCTGAATTAGTTATTCTTATACTTCAGTCAAGAAAAAGAGTTTGTGATTCTTTAGTCTAAATATCATGTGGGCAAACACACCATATTTTTATCTGAACAAGACAGTTAACATTTCAAATTGCAAAACTTGAATTTCATACTTATCACAAGGGATTCACAAAAGAGAGGAGGGGAAAAACCCTCTAATGCACTTACTTCATATCACCTGTGTGTTTTATTTCTAACTTTTACAATAGACTTTGCTTTTGAAGAAATTCAGTCAAAGGTACAAAACAGCACTACTATTATAAGTTAGTCAGTTTGTAGAGACATTAGTTTTTTTTTTTTTTTTTGAATCCGGAGAGATGAAAAATATGCAACCGCCTTTGCCGGGAATCGAACCACGGACCTCTGGAATACCGGCCCAGTGTGCAGAACCACTACACCACAAAGGACGCTAGGAAAGTGGGAGAAATACCTTATATACTCCCCTTTTTAAATGGCAACCAGAGTTTTAGGGGACCTAGTCACCAAATCTTGGGTGCGGAGAGTCAGCATCCACAACCTTTTAGCTCGGGCACCACTGTAGAGACATTAGGTAATTTTTTTTGGAAGCCGGAGAGATGAAAAATATGCAACCGCCTTCACCGGGAATTGAACCACGGACCTCTGGAATACTGGCCCAGCGTGCAGAACTACTACACCACGAAGGACGCTAGGAAAGTGGGAGAAATACCTTATAAGTTTCATCACTGCACAGTTCCAGAAATGAAAAAAGTGATTTTCTGCAAGACAGAGCACCTCTTCATATTGCATGGTAAATAGCTATTATTGTAATATTTCTTTCAGTTTATAGCTTAGTTGGTTACCTCACTCTTTTGAAATTACACCATATGATTACTTTTCAGCAAAAAGGTTACTTGGAAAAAACAGGCGGTTGTGACAACTCTAATATGGCATCATTAAAGAACAGCTTTAAATCAGCATGCAAGAAATATTCTTCCAGATAAATTATTTTCTATCTTTGAACTAAACATGGTTTAAAGATAGTTTCCGAAGCATAGATATGATTTTTACATTGAGTAATATTTATATTTAATCCATAACAGATTATTAGCAATTTTTCGAAGCTTTGAAAATGAGTTGTGTATATACTGAGTACAATTTTTACACTTGTGTTTTATACTGTTATGCAATCAAAAGCTTATTTTCTAACCACACTTCAATTAACATAATCAGGTTATAATTACATATAAACATAACGTGATTTGCAGTTATACCATTTGCCTCCTGGCTTTTTAAACAATTAAAACAATTGAATTCACAGCATGAGTCAAATGAGTAGTGCTCATTAGTTGTCTTGACGTTTGATTAAAGATATATAATTATTTTAAAAACCTGCATTTAAAATTTAACAGAGTGATCGGTTAAAATAATTATGCATTTTTGGAGAATATGAGTGCTTTTTCTTGCTTACATAATCTGTCTTCTCATTTCTTTCCAAGCCATAATGAGCAGAAATCCACTGAACAGGAATACAATCACACACAGAGCTCACAACAATCATACACTCAGGGCCCAATTTTACTATAGGCTAACTAGACTTCAGCCTAGGGCCTCAAGATCAAGAGGGGCCTATGTTCAAATTGTTAGCAAAATTAAAATTATACTATTCTAAAAACAGTGAACATTAAAACACTGAACCGAAAATAAGGAAAAATTCTATGCGGGGACTAATAAACAAACATAAAAATGTATTGGTTGAGATCAATATGTTCGGCTCATTGGGTCTGTTCGTTTGTATATACTACTAGATTGCTCTGGTTTGTTCTTGCATAAATAAAGTGCAGATTGGAACAGACAAACAAACAGACCTATTGCTATCCCAATGTTAGGTTATATTCGTGTTACTTCGATAATATGAAACACGTGTTAATGTTATAAGAAAAGATTTTTATTTTAGGATTGCGAACATGATTATTTAGTTCTTACCTTTTGAGTTCAGTAGGTACAGTACTTTAGTGAAGTTTTTATAGACTATTGAAAATATTTTTTGTGACAATATCTTTATTTCGCAGAATAGGTTATGTTATTATTATACGTTTTAATTTGTATATTTTAAAATGTATAATATGTGTTTTATTTTATATTTTCATGATTATATATATATATATACAGTACTAAGTCCGAAATCTGGATGTCCATTATCCGAAATGGTCTAAAATCCAGACCTCAAAACCGCCAACATAGTTTTTCTCATAGGCTTTATGCATGCGCACTTGACTCCCCCCTCCACACATAATATAACATCTGGAGAGTCCCAATTCTTAATTTTACTTCGATATTAAATAAAATTCCTTTTTATTGAAGAAACGATCATCCCATCAACTGTACCCATCAGTAATTTGGCTCCATTGCTGCATATGTGCTTTCCTTTCATCACTCCATGCTTCTCAAAACATGACAACTTGAGTAATGACTCATGTAGCAATGCCTAAACAATTTTTTATGTTAGTGATTGAATAATAAAGGAGTATGGTAATTTTTTATGTTGACGATGAGCGTTTTTATCGCTTTGCGATGAATACAGATTTAAGTTAAATGCACTAAAAAATATTGACGAGGAAAAATTTACCAAAAATTTCTTTCCATATGCTAAAAATAGATTTGAGGATACTCATAGACCCAAAAATTACATTTAGGGTTATCTGAATTAAGAATAACTGATTTGTTATTCACATAAACCCAGAACCAGTGCCAGGGTTCGTATGGCCACACTGAGTCGCAGAATTTAGGAATGACAAGGACTGCATCAGGTGGTAAGATATCCAGCACCGGCCCTCAATAAGGCTTAAGTACATGTGGGACTTTATTTATTCAGAACTCTGATAAGCCTTAAGCATGTGCTAGAAATAGACATAAGTATAATAAATAACTAAACTAATACAATTCAGGTTTAATTGTCTCAGTACGCGTAAGAAGCAAGATAAAATGTAATGGAACAACTTGTCGTTAGTCACCCAGCTCATGATGCATAGCCATGTATGTATAGCGAACGAAAGCTAAATTTGATGATAATAGCCGTGAATTTTAAAGGTTTTCGGATATAGCAAAACAAAAGTGAAATTTTCCATTTAACGGATTTTGTAAAGAAAGGGAGAGAGGCAGTAATAAACGAAGATGATATAAAAGAAGTTTTTCATTGTGATGACAATGCTTTTCATTCATCAGTCAATTAATGAATAGCGAAATCTATACTATGGTTCTAGATCCAGAAAATACGGCTACCAATAGTGAAGAAAGTGCCAGAAACGTTACTGAATTTTTTTGAAATTACCAAGAAAATTTCGATTGACAAGTTAGCCAGAATTCTCGAAACAGCAGTTACAGAACTTCCAACAATGTAACTAAAAAAGAGATTATGTCTGTCTACAGAATTAAACAGAAAGTATTAGCACAAAAAACGAATCAACCTAAACAACTTACACTGAAAGAAATGTTTAATAAGGTAAACAAATAAATATTAATCTTGTAAATTTCTTGTAAATTTTGATACCCTTTAGGTCATAGATAATTCATTATTTCATAAATCACGATTTCATATTTTTAATTTTATAATTTCTACATGCCATCTTACTAGATTTAAACTGATGATCTAATATCCGAAAAAAATCCCAAATCCGGAGTCGCTGAAGTCCCGAGTCCGTATTTCAGACTTTCTACTGTATATATACTAAAATTCATTATTGCTATTTTTTTCAATGAGACAAAATAACAGTTCCATACAATCTTGATTGAAAAATAATTTAATTTCGTTATTGAATTAAAAATATTTTGGAAATATTTTTAAAATTCATTAGCGTTCAAAATTCAGAAATTATGAAATTAACATTTATTATTTTATTTTATAAACAATGACTATTATAAGAGACATGCTATTCAGGTAAATAAATCTTTGTTTTACTTTTATTTATTATTTGAAAATTAATTTTTATTGAAAAGTTTGATTGTAACAAAAGAAAACTTACCACAGTTCAAATATGTAAAATGTTATTTTTTGTATTAGTACAGTACAAAGTCCAAAATCTGGACTTTAGTGATTCCAGATTTGGGATTTTTCTGGATATTAGATCATCAGTTTAAATCTAGTAAGATGGCATGCAGAAATTATAAAATTAAAAATATGAGATCATGATTTATGAAATAATGAAGTATTTATGATCTAAAGCAGGAGCTCTCAACCAGGGGTACGTGTACCCCTGGTTGTATGCAAGAGAAAAATAGGTGGTACTGAAAGAAACAAAGTATTTTTAACTATTAAATTAAAAAATCTCGTGAAGAAAAAGAACAATTGATAGAAATTTCCTGTGATAGAACTCTAACTCAAGGTTGTACAAATAACACATTTGTTAACTTTTGGTTAAACCCAAAAAAGGAATTTAAAGGCGTTTCAAATAAAGCTGTTAAATTTTTATTGCCTTTTTGCACAACCTATTTGTATGAACAAGTATTTTCTTCCCGTTTTATTTGAAAAAGAAATACAGAACAAATTTAAGATTGGATCTTAATTTATGATTAAAGTTAAGTAAAATAAGTAGACGTAAAAATTGATCTCTCTTAAACAAGCCCAAATTCCACACTAAATTTTAGAATTAAAGTATAAATTTTGATAATTCAAATGGTAACCAATTTTTAATCTAATATTTTTTTATGTGTGCAAATTTAATGCAGCCAATAAATTGTGCAAATGGCAAAATATATGTTTTTTAATATTATATTGCCACACTGAAAAATAATCGTTGTAAAATGTAGTGGTAATACTAAAGTTTTTCAATTTTTGTTTAGATGGTACACGTTACTCAAAAGGATGAGAAACACTGATCTAAAAGGTATCAAAATTCACACACACACAAAAAAAAAAGCTTAATATTTATTTGTTTAAACATTTCTTTAAATTTAAGTTGTTTAAGTTGCTTTGTTTTTTTTTTTGTGCTAATATTTTCTCTTTAATTCTATACATAGACATAACTGCTGTGTCTAGAATTCCGAGTAACTTGCCAATTAAAATGTTTTCGTTTTCAGTAACTTCTCTGTCACTTTCTTCACTATTGATATTTTCTGGATCTAGAACCATACTACAGATTTCGCTATTCATTCATTGATTGATGATTGAGAAGCATTGTCATCACAATGAAAAACTTCTTCGATATCATCTTCATTTATTACCGCTTCTCCCAATTTCTTTACAAAATCCGTCAATTGGAAAATTTCACCTTTGTTTCGCAATATCCGAAAACCTTTCAAATTCACGGCTATTATCATCAAATTTAGCTATCGTTTACTATACATATTTGGTTATGCATCATGTACTTGGTGACTAACGCCAAGTTTTTCCATTAAATTTTATCTTGCTTCTATCGCACACTGGGGACAATTAAGCTTGCATTGTATTACTTTAGTTATTTATTATACTTATGCCTATTTCTTGCACATGCTTAAGGCTCATAAGAGTTCTGAGTAAAAAAATTCCCACATATATTTTTAAGTCTTATTGAGGGCTGGTGCTAGATATCTTACTGCCTGATGCAGTCTCTGTGGGTCCTAAATTCTGCGACACGGCCTGTAACTGTAACTGCTGTGTCGAGTGCTAGGGCCTTACGAGCCCTCGTGTTGGTTCTGGGTTCATGTGAACAACAAATCAGTTATTCTTAATTCAAATAGTCCTAAATGAAATTTTTGGGCCTATGAGTATCATCAACACAATCCATATGGAAAGAAAGTTTTGCTAAATTTTTCCTAGTGAATATTTTTTAGCACATTTAACTTAAATCTGTAATCATCGCCAAGTGTAACGTCAACATAAAAGGTTACCATACTCCTTTGTCATTCAAACTAACATAAAAAAATTGTTTAGGCATCGCTACATGAATCATTACTCAAGTTTCATGTGTTGACAAACATGCGATGATGAAAGGAATGCATAATAAATAATGATTTGCCAGGTTGAGGTCAGATCAACGATGCATCTATGTGGAATGTTTTGATTTCAGATGTATGCCAAGCAGATATGCAGCAACGGAGCCATATTACTGATTTTCAAATTTATGCTAAAATGATTGTTTCTTCAATAACAAGGTATTTTATTTAGTGTTGAAGTGAAATTAAGAAACGGGGCTCTCCAGATATTTTATTATGCACAGAGGGAGAATCAAATGCGCATGCATAAAGCCTACAAGAAAAGCATTGCTGTTGGTTTTGAGGTCCAGATTTTAGATCATTCTGGATAATGGACATCCGGATTTCAGACTTTGTGCTGTAATAAATAATTAACTTTTATTTATGCACAATAATTAATAACTCAAATATTTTGTTCTAGATTCTAATCTAGGAATGAGTAAAAGATTTGAAAGTGGCACTTGCAAACGCAAGAAAAGAAGCTCCAAGAGTATGAGGCAAAGGAGCTAACACCGATTACTGTTTACATGCATGTACCAACTAGTACTACTCAACTGGAAACAATGCAGCACGTTTTATATGAGGACATGGCCATTGCACCAACTCAAAGTGAAAATATGGAAGTAATTCAAGAGCAACTTGCTGAACATGAATATGCAAACAAGCCACAAGAAAATAATAAGGATATTCAGAACTTTTTCAGGCACCTAATGAGAAACACCATGTTCAAGATGTTGCAAATTTAGATAGAGATGTCAAATATATGTCAACTGTAACAGATGTTGGCTTGTGGTCAAATTTATCGCAAAATGACGTATCATACTGGGTAGAGAACGGCCCTTCTCAAGTTCAGTATCACTGTGGACTGTGTACTCTCCCTCAAAGGCCGCATTTTTTGCTTTGTTGGTAAATTCTTTCCAAATATTGCAACTTCTACAACAGCATTAACTTCTGAAGGGTTTAATGACTGAAAAAAACCCTGCTATCATTCAAAGTCATGAAAATTCAGAAAAATCATAGGAATGCTAAGGTAATGTATTTAACAAGAGCAAAAGGAAAAACTTTAACTTCAAAGCTAGAGGAAGAAATAAGAAAAGAGCAGCATTACAGGCATTACATTATAGAAAGAGTTTTTGCTGTAATTTGCACTCTTGCAGAGCGAGGCTTACCATTCAGAAGAGACAATTACAAGTTTGGAAATCCAAATAATAGCAATTACTTTGGTCTTCTCGAACTAGTAGCAAACTTCGATCCATTTTTAAGAGATCGTATCGATCGATATGGAAATACTGGCTCAGGAAAACCTTCATATCTGTCTAAAACTATATGTGAGGAAACTATTCAACTTATGGTAAATAAAGTGAAAGACGCAATTGAAGCGGAGGTGGAAAAAGCTGACTATGATAGCTTTTCAATAGATTCTGCTCCTGACATTTCTCATACTGATCAGTTGACCTTAATTATTAGATATGTGTCACCTGAAGACGGTTTGTCAACTGAGGGATTTTTAACTTTCCTTGAGCTAAAAGATCACTCAGGGAAAAGCATAGCTGATTTAGTATTTAACTATATCACTACTGAGCATGAAATTGATTTCAGAGAATGCAGAAGACAGTCTTATGATAATGCAGCCAATATCTCTAGTAGATACAATGGTATGCAGCAAAAAATTATCGAAAAAAACTAGCTCGCAAGATTTGTTCCATGTGCCGGTCAATCTTTAACACGTTGAGCGCCATATCAGCCATCTGTGGCTGACACTAGACTTTCTGTTTAGGTCGCGTCAGCCATCTGTGGCTGACGCTAGACTTTCCGTTTAGACCGCGTCAGCCATCTGTGGCTGACACTAGACTTTCCGTTTAGGCTATGTCAGCCATCTGTGGCTGACACCAGACTTTCCGTTTAGGCCGCGTCAGCCATCTGTGGTTGACACTAGACTGTGGTTGACACTAGACTTTCCGTTTAGGCCGCGTTGACCACTACTGGCTGACAGCGTGTAACATGATATATAACTATATAATTTACCCTGTTTTATGGAATTACAGAAAAATTATTTAAAATTTACTTAATTTTGATTCATTACAGGACTAATGGATTTCAATGAAACACAGTAAGCTTAAAAATGGTTCTCCATTACAGCTATTACAAATTGTGACAACTGTCTTAGTCTTTTTTCTGGCCATTACTCTGCCAGCTTCAGTTGCATTTTTATCATACCATAATTTACAATATTTCTGTACTTCAGAGGCTTTTCCCGGTTTTCTTTGGAGTTTATGCTGTTGTTTTTTAGATATTCTTGCATTTCTGTTCGATGGAATATCTTCTTTTTCACAACTTGTAAGGGATAGAGCTAATTCTTTCCGGACTTCAGTAATGCTAATTTTCTGCTTCGTAATATCTTTCTATAGAATGTAACTATATACAAAACAGACTTTGCGCGTAACGTGTTGAATGAATGCCTATAGAAATCATGTTCCAAACGTAAACTATCTTCTACTGCGATAAGAATCGCTGGCCCTACAATACCAGCACTTTTAAGTGGCATGCATGGCCAGAGCGGGATTGCCTAAGAAATACGCTTGGCGCTCAATGTGTTAAATTTAGTAGGTCATTCAGCTGTTGACTGTTGCCTTGATGCTGTTAATTTTTTCCATGTTGTGAATGAAGTTTATATCTTTTTCGTCTTTCACAAAAAGATGGGCAGTTTTGAAATCACATTTGAAACCTCATTCTAAAAGTGCCTAAATATTTATCACACACTAGGTGGGAGGCACTCGCAAAAGCTACAGTAGCTATTTTAGAAAATTATAATGATATCACTGTTGCACTCAATTATTTACATTCAGATAATAATACAAAAGGTGATACTAGATTGAGGGCCAACAATCTTTTAGAGAAGATGGAAGAATTTGAATTTGTGTTTATGCTCCATTTCTGGAACCAAATACTCAGACATTTTTCAAAAGTAAATAAAATTCTTCAAAGCCCTAATATTTTACTTAGTAGTTCTGCATATTTGTACAGGCCACTTTTGAATATTTTACGTGGAATTAGGGAAGATTTTGGTGCACTTGAGCAACAAGCAAAAAACACATTGCCAAATACTGAATATAGAGCTGCCAGAAGGATAGTAAGAAGTAAAAGGCAAGGGAATTAAAAATATTCGTCTGACCTTGATGCCTTAGACAAACACTCTTCAAGAGATAAATTTAGGATTAAATCATTTATTCCTATATTAGATGCACTAGAATCAAATTTAGGAAGTAGAGCTTTTGTTTATGATGATGTAGTAAAAATATTTTCCTTTCTTGTTGATCTTATATTATCAAAAGTAGAACTTCAAAGAAGTCTTGAGCTGTTAATGCAAGAATACCCAGAAGATGTCAACCAAAATCTTATTGAAGAACTATTTCATTTCCACACATATGTGATACAAATGCATAAGCCTTCAAAAAATTCCACATTGTTGCATTGAGACTTGTATCAAATAATATTCAAAGAAAATATTCAAGTGACGTTTGCCAATGTGGAATCAATCTTACGGCTGTTTCTCAGTTTAATAGTCAATAATTGTACTGGAGAAAGGTCATTTTCAAGACTTAAAAATATTAAAAATCAATTAAGAAGCACAATGACCCAGACAAGGTTGTCTTCCTTGAGTATTTTATGCACTGAAAATGAGACCTTCGGAAAAACAGATTTTGATGAACTTATAGAAGAATTGTGTGTGAAAAAGTTTAACAAGAAATTCTTCTAATCTACTATTTTGTTTTAATAGATACTTGGATTGAATTAGTTCATTAATAAAATAACTATTAACATAAAATTTAATATGATATACAATTTGATATTTTCTTTTTTTTGTGATCTGGATTTTGTTTGAATAAAGTTCCATTTTTGATTTAGTTTAAAACTTGAAATTTATACTTAAACTTTAAATGCGAATTATTATGAAATAAATTTATCTGAATAGAATTTGTTTTAATCTTCAACGTATTGAATATATTTAATTTAATTTGATAGAAAATATGATAGTTTTTATTGCGTATTTTATTTTCATAGTCAAAGATTTTCATTATTTGAATTTTGTTTCATTGTAAATGTTGTGTGTTATGCTTGATGAGTTATTGTTACAAGTACTATATATGATGCTGAGAATAAATGTCCAAATAAGTGTTCTAAACTTTTTTCTAAACCAATCACAACATGTTTCATTTAACATATTGATATATATCACATTAATGATGGATTTTATTATTTTGCATGCAATTTACAAACTTAAAGATGGGAGGTGAAAGGGCCTCATAAGTGGAATAGCCTAAGGCCTCTTTTTCATCTGTTTTTGCAAATAGCTAACTGCCAAAAAGCTATGAACATGGTTTCCTGTTACACATCGAAGTTTTTTATATACATTAAAAGCAAAATTGAATGAAAAAAGGCTGCTGTAGGCTCTAGCCCCAGTATTTATCATAAAACTATCAGTATGACAAATACCCACTCAATCACTGGAATACCTCTCTTTAGTGAACAAAAGTTGAAAGTTGTTAATTTTCTGCTTATCTGCACTAGTAATTAAATAAAGATTTACTTGGTACCACAACGCTGAGACGATATCATTGCCCAGCTAGCAAGTCAGCTTCTTAGATAAGATTATGTATGTTGGATGGTAGTTAATTTGATTAAAACCTAATTGTGTTTTAGGATTTCTAATTGTTTATGATCATAAGTATTTGTTATTATCATCTGTAATAAAGTCAGGGCAATTTTTTAGTGTCAAACTTAACAGAAACTATGTCTTTGAGCAAAGGTCTGGCACAAATAGGTGATGTTTTAACTGTAGCAATAGTCAGCCTCAATTTGGGTTTGTAAAATTTCTAGTTTGTTAATGACCCTCTATAGAAGCAGGAACGGCATTTCATTACAATATCTGAAAACCGGTTTAATCTAAATCCTAGATATGGTCAAAAGAGTTTCTCTTTCTGCAATCCCATTCTGCTCGGGCTCACCTTTTCAAACCTGCAAGTGGGTTTTTTTTTTTTTTTTTTTAATGTTTACTTTAACTAAAGTAACATGACTGTTCCAATCTAATTGGGATCCCAGAACACAGTCTAAGTAAACTACGGCATTCTTAATGCTCTCATCATAGACTTGATAGTATAATTCAGAAATAAATAGTTGTTGAAAATATCACGTTTTCAATGTTAGATTTTTCTAAATAAATATGAAGTGCATCTAAGACAACTCTTGTTTTTAAGATATTCATATTATTTGAATATACAATTTAGACGATTTTCAATAATTAGCCTTCATACAGAATTGCAATTCTTGCCTTCTAGCAGAAGTGTACAAAAGGTTGCCAAGTTCTAAATAAAAGGTTCTTAACATGTTTTTAAAATTTTAACTGAATCTATCCAAATATATTACATACATATTATATGTATTTTCTTGTTAGAAATTAGAAACAATTTCTAATTAGTGAATAAGAAATATAATGTCTATCTAATTACTGAATAAGAATTTATAATTAAATTTTTTAGCAAACTAACTGCATTTATCTTTGACTATACCTGATTAAACTTATAATCAATACTGAACCTTAACTCAGATGATAGTTATTTCATTCACCATTAGTATATATATCTACATCTGAAAATACAATCCAAAACTGTACAAAGCTGGATACAGGTTTTTAATATCCTATTGTTTCCGAAGAAAAACAGCAGTACATATTATTTAAGTCTAATCTAACAAAATAATAATAATAATAATAAAAAAAGCTGATGACCTGGATTTGAATTATGGGTGTTCAATATCAGATCAATATTCTCCATTAAAAAATTGAACACTGAAGAAGTTAAGATTTTTATTAACATTTAATAAGACATCTCTTACTTCAAAATTAGACTAACACATTGCAAATCTGGCCAATCAGCAGACTAAAAAGGTAAACTTTGTAGAGACATTAGGTAATTTTTGGAAGCAGAAGAGAGGAAAAATTAGGAATCGTCTTTGCCTGGAATCAAACCATGGACCTCTGGATACCGGCCCAGTGTGCAGAACCACTACACCATGAAACCAAGAATGTGGGAGAAATACCTTATAACTTTAAAAAACTTTCCCTTTCAAATTCTTTTTTGGTTAAATGTGACAAGATCATTTTCAGTATTTCTATTGTTTAAAACATGATTCTGATAAACGTGCCTTATGGTTTTAAAAATTAAATTAATATAGATAAATATAATATTAAAAATGTTTTACAAAAATTGCATAAATATGCCAGAAAAATATCTGAAATGCAATCAGTTATTTTAATTGCCAGTATGAGAGCTTTAAAATATCAATAGCTGACCAATATACCGTTCAGGTAATTTTTATAAATATATTACTCACATTTGCACATGTAATACTTTTGAGTGTATAGCATTTTGAAAATTAACGAATCTTTTATAGTAGCTCTGTACCCAGTTAATTACAATGAATACAAAATGAGTCTGACTATAACAAGTAAGAAGACGAATACATTAAATTTAGTATTACAGCAGTGAAGAGAAAATCTTGGCTCTGCCTTGAATACATGATATATATATATATATATATATATATTTTTCAAAAAAGCAAGCATGAATATGGATATTGTAATATACAGAACTGTTAAAATACTATTATACTAAGAGTATCATCTGAAATTTAAAAGCTGAATGAAAGCTAATGCAAATGAAATCAAAATTTTTCATCAGCAAAAGAAAAATTATTTTACTAGTTCTATAACAAATTATATGAAAATGTAGAAGCTATTGGGTTATTTTCACAAATACTAAAATAGATATAAGGTACTCTTCTGTTATCGGGGGATCAGATTCAGAACTGTATGCATGTATACATGGATGTATCTGTTTATGTACGCAAGCATACATGTACTTATGTACGTAAGCATACATGTATACTGTATACACACACAGATATATGCATATACATATACACATGCATGCATACATACATTTCCACATCCAGCACTAATAACAGAAGAGTACCAGATATACTTACAGTTTGCCAAGCAAGAGATTCAAGAATTTTGTCTTCAGTTTCTTTTAAATGCTAAAAATGTCAAAAAGTTTGAAAAAGATTAAAGGATAATATTTTCATTCATATAACATTAACAACTAAGATAAAATAAAAATTTTTGCTTCTTTAGATAAATAAGATAAAATACCACAAATATCTTTTAACATGTAAGTCAATAACCACTGGTAATGCTTTCTGGAACCATTTTGTAAATCCCTGCAATCACATGTAATTTATTACTTTGATTTGCACAAAACAATTATTTAATGTTTATTTTGATATTTCAAAGATCATGAAAATGATTCTAGATTTATATAAAAAAAATGTTAAAGGACAAGGAAATAAAAATAAGATGGCCTGCCCTCCAGAGGATTTATCAACATAGTAAATTTATATTAATATTGGAAAGAACAAAGTTACGGAATAAAATGTACATAATATAATTTTCAGATTCAGTCTTGAAAATTAAAGTATTATTTCAGATTAAGGACATTCTTAAAATGAAATCTACCATAGAAACAATCAAATTGAAGTAGAGGTAAGATAAGTTTTCTTTTTATTTATTTATTTATTTTATTATTATTATTATTATTATTATTTTTAAATGAAACGAATGTGCTACTGTAACAAATGCTGTCTATACTTGATAATTTTCAGAAGCAGCAGCCTTCAAAACAGGATAGCATAAGAGAATTTATTCACTTGAAGAACATATTTTTAAATCATAAATTTTTCTCTGAAATAATTCATAATAATGGTACATACATACTGATTTGTTTTATGCTATACAGATAGAAAACAAAAAAATTAACATAAACAGCTTTATTCATTCAAAGAGTCATTAACTAATCAGGCAAATTGTGATAATGATACCAAGGAATAATGATGCGGGGAAACAAGGAATCATATTATTAAGCCTAGACTGTCTATTTTTTAAAGTTGCCAGCTAAATTGTTTAGGCACATAGTAAATAAATAAAGGTACATTTGCTTTGAATTATTATTGTGCTTAATTTATATCAGGTCCCAACACAATTGATCGTTAAGGTTCCAAAATTGCTGGAGCTGTTTCTAATTACAAAATACTGAAAAATGATAAAATTAATGACATTTATTTATAGTTTTTGCAAACAAAGATTCAGCATCATTTGTGCAAGCATAAAATTTAAAATTTCTTAAATACAAGTTAAAGTTCGACAAGTCTTCTAAAGCTTTAACTCTAGGATGCCCTGCTACAATTATTAAAACATTGACCACTGTCTAATACACTAACATGGATAAATGATTATGCAAACATTGTCTGAACTAACCTTGTGATGCATGTGCATGAACTGCTGTAGTTAGGCAATTGCATTAATGTCTGACAGTTTAATTTTTTTTTTTTTTTTTTTAATTTCAAGAAGAATTCTATTCAACTAAAAAATTCACAAGATACAGTGGCTATGAAATTTGTTGCATACTTAGCATACATACGAAACCATTTACTGATGTAGAGTTGTGAAAGAATATTTCATCAATGTGCCCAGTGTAATATTTAATACACTTAGCAATAAAATCATATACTGCATAAATTCATGCAAATCTCAAATTCTACCTGCCTTAGGCACACAGAGTATGTTGCAAGCCACATTTCCAGTTACATTAAGGAAGATTTAAAAGTAGATATTTTAACTTCTTATTCTAGCACTGACATTTCAATAAATTATTATCCTTCATTTTTATTAGACACTACAATGAAAAAACTTTAACTCATGAAGATTTTTCAAAATTTCTTCTTGAAAAGAATGAAACCAGAGGCAAAGATTATATTGACATTAATAGCACATTTCTGGAAAAGAATTACATATTGATATAAACTGATTTAAATGTGCACAGAAAGGATGTCCATCAATGATGGGATCTGAAGACTGAATTATTTCCTTATTAAAACAAAAATATTATTTAACAGATCTTTAATCATTTCACTGAGTTATTCATCAGTAAAAACTGCCATCACTATTGTGAACTAGATGTCTCGATAAATCTAGAATCATTTTCATGAAATTTTAGCAGAATAAATTTCATCTATCCACAAAAACTAAATCACAAAAAATTTAAAAATTTGTTGTCAGAAATCATAATGACACTCTTCTGCATTCCTTGACAATATGATGGTTAAGCAAAGAAGTGTTCTAGAACATCTCCCCCTTTACACTGAGAAATTAATTTATTTTTACAAGAATACAAAAAAGTCTATTAAATTAAAAACTGATAGACGACAGTGTCTTTTAGTCTTTCTATGCAATATTAAAATAAACTAATCTCTCATGGTTTACAGGGTGAAAATAAAACAAACAAAGTATTTGGTTTTGAAAAAACTAAGTATTTATTGCAAGAAACTATGAAAGCAAATGCTACATTATTTTTCAATTTAATGGAAGTTAAACAAAATGGTATTTAAATATCTCCTGAAAAATATATAATAATTTCAAATGATTTAATTTATCTGTTTTATTCAAAAGAGAACAAGTTAAGAGCAGATTTCAAGATTTAAAAAATATTAAGAAAGAATTATAGTTTACACGAGATTCACAGAATGTAAAAACTAGCAGCAATAAATACAATTATGCAATGCTCTTTGAACAGTTCATCAAACTTAAAAATAATATGAATTTGGAGAGTATTTTTAAAGAAATGAAGAAAGAGGATTATGCTGAATTTTTAAAATTAAGGCCTTAAAAAGACAAGATCATACAGAAATGGACACAAAAACTACTCATATTTTGTTCAGCAACACACCTTTGTGAATCGTCCTACTCTAAAATGAAATATACAAACGGCATGTATGAAATTTGACTTACTGATTCTCACCTTGATGTTGCATTAAGAATATTATGTAGCAGTTATAGACTTGATTTGTCAAAAATAGTAAAATTTCTGTCCCATACACAAAAGCATGTTAATTTTTATACAAACACTTGGATACATCAGTTTATATTTTTTATTTGTATATTATTAAAATAAAATGTATTTTATATGTTTTATACAAAGCATCCTAAATATATGCATGTGGCTTGAAACAAAAAAAAAAAAAGGCTGAGTATGGAATAGAGAATAATATCAATATTTATTCATGCTGTCAGAAATACTGGTCATTTTTAGCAGTAGTCATCTTAAATAGATACTAGTCATAAGAAAGTTCATACTTCTAATAAAATACATTTGTGAATACCAATCCATAAATGTTTATATAATAAAAGGTTTAGTGAAATTGAAGATCGATTTAGGAATTTGAGAAAGCTTCAATGTTTGAATCACTATATAAAAATATTTGCATTTGATAATTAAATTAAAAACTAGAATAAACTATAAAATATATCTATGATAATGATTCTTTAAAAATGAATTTCATTTTTAAGCTTTTCTTTTTTTTAAAATAACATAATTTTTAATCAGTTTTAATTTTGATCATTCGAAAATACTACAGATTTACATAATGCAGTGTTAATTAGGTCTATAGCATAACAAGTTTTAATTATAAATTAATACAATCAGTTCTTTATTAAAAAAAGTTTAAGGGTACACTCAGTTTAACTCACAGAAATCATCATTCTGTAGTTCAAATTACAAAAAATGTAGTTTGTCTCTTATAATGCAGTCCTTTATATAGTTAACCACACATTACTTCTCAGGTTATATAGTTAAAAATATTTTCAGATTGGCATAAGGTAATGTTCACTAACATCTTCAGATTACACTGCTTGTTTTTATGACCATCAAGCAACGCTATCCTTTCAAAAACCATGAATTTACATAAACTAAACACAGAGGTGAGCTTACCAATTTTATAAATATTATATGTGCTACAGAACATGGCTTAAATGTAATGAAACTATTGTTGTAATCACTATTAAAAGATTTGCTGAAGTCACTACTATTATTCAGCTGTGATAAGCAATATTTGCACTCATTAACTGAAACTAGTATATTCTTAGTTACATTTAAAAGAGGAATAAGAGAGATGACATCTCTTTTTCTGAAAGACACATTCAAAAAGCCCTTAAGATTTATCTATCAAGAAACTGAAATCTTACATTTTCATACATATTCATTACTTCTATTTCAGCATAGGTTAAAAGCGGATTTTTTGGACAAGTTTTACAATCTAGCACTTAAGCCTACACTAAAATGTCAGTATTTCCACTTGATAAAGTTGGTTCTCCATCTAAGCTTTTAGGCGCACTAACGGCTGAGCGGTGAAGTCGCTTTACTTAAACGAATGGAAAGAGAGTGACAGCGTGCTTTTACTCTGCATCAGATAAAAGAATGTCTGGAACAACAAAAGGATGATAAGAAGAATCGAGATGGTAGAATGGGATATTTCACTTAGCCGCCATCAGTCAGCGAAGAAAGATGTAATGAATGAAAATAGACAAGCAATGTGAAAAAAAGTTGGATCAGTAAGGTAGTAAGTACTTCAAATAATTAACAAAAGAAGGTAAGAATATCCAAAGGATATTTGTGTTTTTTTCTAGGAAAAGGTGAGAATCGCAAAGAACAGATACAGCTGTTTGGATGTAATAGTACAGAAAGGAAAAAATTTGTTGCAAGGTTTTTAATATAATTTTGTAGAGTATCAATTTGAAGATCTCTGCGAATATATGAATTTAGGATGAACCAGGTTGTATTAATAATTTCATGAAGGGTTCTATTTTGAATAACTTGGATCTTTTTTATGAGGGTTTTAGTAGCGTGTTCCCATACCGGACTGGCATAAAGTAACACTAGCAGTTTGTTCCAAGGTTCGAATTCCGCAAACGGGTTTGGGGAGGGGGCAAACAGAATGCATGGGCGTTTTTGTGGTTTTTCTCATGTGTAATGTATATCCGAGTCAGTTTCCCTTACAAAGTCCTTCATGAAGGCATCCTTCCCTTTTAGCAAATAGCCCTTGAATGCTTTGCCATAATAAAATAAACCAAACAAAACCATCTAGGCTTTCTAACAGTCAAAAGAATTTTACTTTACTTACAGTGAAACTTCGTTTAAGTCCAAACTTTTTTTCAGCTTTTAAGACTTCCAGGTAATAAAATCTCATGTTTGTTTCATCAAAGAATTTAATCTGATCGTTATTTTTCTGTGAGCAAAGTAAATTGTGATATTACATGCTTGCAGTTCTCTATGAAGTTCTTCTAATCTTTAAAGAATGTCACATATCAAGACAAGATCTAAAATGTAACCAATATTAGAATTATTTTTCATTCTAGTTCTTCATATAAGATTCACACATTTCTATTTCTAGTTTCATTTATTTTGAAGTGGACAACTAAAGCCTAAAAATTTACCAAATAGCAGAAATGCATACAAAACTGAAAGAAAAGCTCTTATTATCTAAAATCCTTAATATTCTAATTGCTGCAGCCTAATCAGTTACAACTGCCAAGAGATTTTCTTCCAGAAATTTATTATGAAATCCGAATTCCCTTTGATGGGTCCATTAGTGATTTGAATATTCCTTTGGCAGTAACAACTTTAAGTTCTGTTCAAGAAATAGATTGGTAGGTTCATTCATGGTCAGAAATATGGTCTTTATATAGTAAATGATAACAACTGAGTTATTATAGTGCTTGGAGTAGAAAGGGGATGGTTTTGTTATTTGATTTGTTATTTGAGTGTATTTTGTTCTTAATGACGATGCGTTTCACTTCCACTGTAATACACAGTACCAATACATGAGTCAGCCAAGTGTAAAATGCAGCCAATCAACTCTTGGACATAAATTTTTGCCCCAATATCATTAAAAAACTCAACTGTCTTTAGCTGATTTGTATGCTGTTATATATATATTTGTGGTTATTCCCTTTTAATTTTTGAAAGCTTTGGTGCGTATAGTTTCCAGAATTTTAGTTTTTGCTATTTTCCAGTATTAAAAGGGCTGCTTGATAATTTAACTTTTCTACACACTTGATTTTTATTTATTTATTTATTCTGAAAGAATAAATAAATAAATAAAAATCAATTGGTTTGATTAATAAATTGGTTTGATTTATCCTCACTCATTGCATTGATGGCTAAATCCAATGCTGAGAAATGTTCATGCTTTGCATTTTATGGTATATTTCAAAATCACTAACTTATTTGCAAGAACTGCAATCAAGTTTTTTTTTTATTATTATCCAGTAATCAGTCATATTTATTGCAGAATTTTGATAGCTGTAATGATGTAAAATAATTGGTAATTTTTGTAATCATACTGAAATACTCAATGAAGTTGTAGATCAAAATTCTATGAGTAAAACAGTACAGATTAAACACCCACTATCCAAAACTCAGAAAACAGCATGGAAAAAAAAATAAATGTCAATGATCAAAATTATGAGTACGATTATTGCCAGTACTTCCCTTCTGTTATAAGACATGTGTATTCTCAAGAGTTTCACTACATACAAACTCTCTAAATTTTTTGGGTTAAACATAAACAGATTCATTGTCATGGACATAGCAACAAGACTAAGAGACCCCCAGGGCTAGATTCCAACTACCAGCTATCCACGTGACTTAAAAAAGATTTGTTTGTATTTGTCTGCAACTCGATAATCAATTTTATAAATGATTTCGGTGGCATGTTTAATGCTAAAAGATATTCCATTTTTTGTAGAACAAAAACAGAACTTCTGGTTAGTTTAAATATATTTATATATTATTAATATATGTTACATAAAGTTTAACAAATCCCATAGTTATTTCATAATATGTTTGGAACTAGTTTACCAGAAATTCTAAAATTAAAATTTTTTCTCCTGTTAGATTTACAAAATGTTTAGGAGCATGCATTCCCCTGCATTACAAGCACAAAAAAATCACTGAATGTAACTGTGCTACTTAGTACAAATTTAAGTTTAAACTTTCACAAAATAAATTTATGTATATATGAGGGTTGGAACTTTAAAAGTGGCAACACAGCTGAAAAAATGCTACGCAACAAAACCAAAGAATATCGCGTATACCACACCTGAACTACATACCTACCTTACCTCTCAGCAAAAAGACTCGTCCTGCCTATGTCACGCGCATGCGGAGTGATGCGAAGAACGGATCCTTGTATTAGCTCGAGGTCTAAAGTAAGTGTTGTCAGGATGTTTTCAAAACAAGAACAACAATGTGGGAAAAAAATTGCATGTGCCAGAGGTCGTACAGCACGACAGTGTCATCAAGGGCTTCAAGAGGCTTGCAGGGAATCTGCATTGCCTTACAGAACCGTAGCAAGATGGGTGAAAGCATTCAATGAAGGACGCCAAAACGTGGCAGACATGCTGCGGCCAGGTTGTCCGAGTGTCAGCGATGCAGACGTGCAAGCTGTTGCCGCACTAATGGACAGTGATCGCTGTCAAACGATTCATCAGCTTGCCGGACAAACAGGATTAGCGCATACGACTGTGCTGCACATTCTGAAGGAACGCCTGTCCATGAGAAAAAATGCTTCAGGATGGGTTCCACATCAATTGACGGAAATGCAGAAATGGCTACGATACGATGCTGTCCGAACCCACCTGGAGCGCTATGAGAGCGAAGGAGATGCTATTTTATGCCGTATCATTACGCTGGATGAGACTTGGGCCCGATCGTACCAGCCAGAACTGAAACGCCAATCAAACGAATGGCGTCATCACGGGTCACCATGACGTTCGAAATTTCGTCAGAAACGCAGCAATATGAAAGTTATGGTGATTCTCGTATATGACTGTGATAGTGTCATCCTAACGCATACCGTTCCCCTACAGCAGACCATCACAGCACAGTATTACTGCTCATTTTTGGAGCACAATCTCTGACCAGCTTTGAGGAAAAAACAGCGATACTTTCTGCAGAACGCTCCTCTCATTTTGCATGACAATGCTCGGCCGCATGCAGCGCAATCTGTGACTGATTTGTTCAAGAGATGGTGCTGGGAAGTGCTTTACCATCCACCATACTCCCCAGATCTAAGCCCTTGTGACTATGACTTAATTCCTAAGATGAAGGAACCACTTCGTGGCACTCGCTTCCAAACTGTTCCTGAGATTCTTGTGGCAGTAGACCGGTCCTTTCAAACTATCAACAAAACGGGCTGCTACAGGTATTCTGCGACTTCCACATCGTTGCAAACGGGTTGTACACAATGCTGGTGACTATACTGAAGGACTGTAAAACATGGTGACATGAATCACTTTTGTATTCCTTGTAAATAAATAGTTGCCACTATTAAAGTTCCAACCCTTGTATATAATAACAATAAAAAAAAGCTTTTAATTTTTTGGAAAGGAAAGTCATTTTTATATAACCTAATTTAAAAGAACCAATCTTTTATACATACATATATATATATATATAATGTATCTCCTTTTTCATCTTCATTCTCCTTATTTTTTATCGTTTCATCAAATCATAAAATTTATGACAATAATTTGACTTGTTCTGTTGCTAGGAATGCATGTCTGAAACTGTGTTATTTACATACAGCTTAAAAAACATTCTTGTAACATCTGAACCTACAGCATATTTAGCAATTTAGCTGAAGAATACTTGATGAGTTCATAAAGCATATTAAATGGATGAGCTACAATACACATAAGTATTCATACATAAGAAAGATTTTTTAAAACTTGTGTAAGGGATCATAATATTTAAAGACTTAAACAGAATTTCAAAACATCACACAGTTCAACTACTTTATGCAATTACCTTAACAATCTCAGGTGTGATAGTTGGAGCACCTCTTATAAAACTTTCAATAATTTTGAAAAAATGAAAAGCTTCTAAATTAAAAACTTGTAAGATCCAAGGGAAAACAATTCCTTGAACTTGTGAATCACCTCCATGAACAGGAGTAAAGTTTACAGACCCTAGAAAAATAAAAGAATAATCCCATTTTCATAGACAATTAAGTGTCACATCTTAGAAAATGAAATAAGTTACAGATTTAAATAAATGAAAATTAAAGATATAGACTAAAACCTTGTATTAATATAATATTTATATCTTGAGCTAGCTAAGTTAAGAAGCTTTTTAAATGAAATAAAAAAATATGGAAAGATAAATACTAGAAATAAAGAATAAAAATAAAATTTTCATTGCTATAATTTCTTGCAAAAATTTTGATTACCTTGATTTGATAGCCATATTTTATTTTAAAGCTGATTTTACTTTCTTTATTAGATCCTTTTCTTTCACATAATTATAAAATTAAGCATGACTTATTTTAATATTATAATGACAAATCAAAATTGCTTCAATTGTCTCTACTGACAACATGTTTCTTTTGTCAGACCATTAAGCTGACATTAGGGTAAATATTCTCTCTCATTGTGGGCTGGGATGGCAAATACATATTCACATTGCTTTGTAAGACATGATTTCAGATCAATCTTATCTGCTAGAAATTTCAGACATTTCTCTTCTCTACTCAATTTTACAGTTGCTTTGCTGATATGGCTGGTATAATTGTTCTCTAAATAACCTTTTAAATATGTTTCTTATTTGTAAATAGTACATTCGCATTCTTCTCATCCAGGATCTTAGTTGACAGTCATCCAGTGAACACACTGGATTTTTTGAAAAACTGTAACCCTTTTTTAACATATTTGACAGCAGTATTAAAGAAATCAACAGCCTACTTTTTTGAAAGTTTCCATTTTAGTGCTCTTTCTGAAATTACTTAAGAGATTCAAGATTTTTTTTTATTGCTATTCCAATAAAACTAGACTTTTTTTCTTTCAGTCATATTTTGTTGTATCTCTAGCAATACAGACTTTACTTCCAGGGCTGTGATGCTTGATTTTTCCATTATTTTTTTAATTTGAGATCCAGAAATATTGAGCTATGAATGCAAGTACTCATTGGACCATCCCCTCCCCACAAAAAAAGTTTAATAGCTTTTGTAGGTCTCTTTGTTACTGAAAAATTCTTTTTAATGTCTGCCACAGTTTCAGTATCTTTTCAACTGCAGGTAAAAGCAAATATACGCAAAACTCTCAGATTTTCAATCCTTGAAGTGTAAATGCTAAAGTACTTCAATATCTTGACAACCACTGATTAACACTGAGAGTCGAAACATCAGTGGCTATTGATAGAGTGTTATGCAAAGTGTGTGCCAGACATTATATGCCTTCAGTATTTCTTTCCAACTCAGAGTTCAGGCTAAAATACACAATTTTTTCTTCTAGCTTGATTTAAGCCACTGAAGTTAGTGTTTGTATTATCTCCACAAAAAGCAATAAGCTTATCTATGGGACTATTTAGATTTTTGAGAGATATCTGCAATACTCAACGACTGCCTGAGAACACTCATTACACACAGACGCCAATTTTGGTAATTTGAATTGCTCTCTAACTTTTTCATTATTACTGATTATTAAAGGAATCATCTTTTTCAGCATTATGGTTATTAGCATCTATAGCTATTCCAAAAAAACGATGCCTCTTTAAAATCTTTTAATCCATTTTTGCACACTGTAAAGGGTAAGTATATTTTTCACAATTGTTGTGGACTTATTTATGGCAGTAGTTTGTTTAGTGGTTACTTTAGCGTCAGCATACATCATTGCATTTAGTTTAGTAGTATAAATAAGTTAAATGGTACACATTTTTATTGAATCTGTACTGATATTTGATTTATGGGTACTATAGCAATATGTTGTTGAGAAAGGATTTCCCTCTATAGTTAAAAGCAATATGACAATTATAAACAGAATCAAGTGCTTCAATTTCAACTTGTAGATTTTTTAAATGCCTAATTTTCAGTACAATCACTTTAAAATGACACTTCCTATTTGGCACAAATTTACTGATTTAAAAATGGGATTACCTAAAAAAGATTGATGTGAAGGAATGAGCAATTATTTACTTTATTACAAACACGCTAAGCAAATAAGCGCTCAGTGACAGTTGCGACTGATTGAGAGATCCATACTGTCACTGCATCTCTGGAAACCCTTAGCTCCTGGACAGGGTTTGTACACATTTTTGCACATGGAATTTAAGGATTTTAAAGGATCTTTAAGGGCCATTAATAAAAAAAAATAAATAAATAAGGAACTGTTAGAGGGAGTTTAATAAATAAAAGCAATTATTGATCTCTGAACTTAACTTTTGTAATATCATTCTAAGAGTAAAATAAATCTGAAAATAGGATACATTATTATTATACAGAATCTACTACACAACATAATTACACATGTAATTTATGATACTGATTCTAAAATTATATTATTACACATAAAAAAACTACAAAATATATATGTTTCATAGCAACAACTCCCAACCAAGTATTAATGTATCTTTTTAATTTGAAAACTTTCCAAACATTTTAGCTAATTTACATCATTCTTCTCTTTAGCATCTTTTTTAAGTTTATTTTTATCAATAAACAAATAAGTGCTCCAACTAGTTTCTGCTTCATCCCCTAATCTGTTAATGCTTTAACAACATACCTGTGAAGACTAATTTTCTTTTAATCAAATTATCAAATTCTTTCTTATTTATTATTTTTACTTTCTTAAGTCTCATCTTTATTTTAGGATTTCAAAATTAACGGAAGATTTCTGCTATTCTAAAGTATGTGTAGTTAGAATGCATAAAAGAAATTCCTAATTTTATTTCTTTAATAATATGAGTAATGAGAATAAATGTTAAATGATATGAGATCAAGGCTGGTGCCAGAGCCATTGTAGGAAGAATTTTAGAAGTTAGTGAAGCAATGAGCAAAAACAAAATAAAGATTAGAAAATGGGGATTAGGAAAATTTTAGAATTCAGGATAGATACTTGGCACCACACCTAGAGGAGTAATTCAGGACATATAAAAATTGCACCAGGTGGAAAATGCCTACTTCTGTGTACAGGTGCAGGGATACATGCAAGATGGATCTTTTAAATTTTGAGTTTTTAATTACTTTATTAACCCCTTAACTGCCGCGGGAATATATATATATACGCCCTACTCAGCTGATGCGTTAACTGCCCCGGACATATATATATATATACACACCCTTCCAAAATACTATCATTTGCTTTGCGCTGCTACCCATAAAATTATTCGTAAAGCTTTGGAATGCAGCACTACAATGACCTTCACAAAGAATGCGAAGGAAGATACTATTTCAGAGAAGTGTGGGGAGAAATTGGAGAGAGGGATGTGTCTAAAGCCATGAAAGTAATGACTGCACGGTATTGGCTGGTGTTGTTTGAGTAAAACGTATTTTTTTTTAATTCTGTGTCCTCCGTTTTCGTTTACTTTTTGTAGTAGGTTCCAAGAATAAAGAAAGATATAACAGATGTTTCAAACCCACTTATCTTTTTTTATATTATTTTTTGATGAACTGCTCGTGCTTCATATTGTTACTGAAACTAACTGTTTTGTAGACGAATATATGAACCAACACCTTGCAAACAAAAAATCAAGAACAAAATCATGGCATTCAACCAGTTCAGAAAAAATATATGTTTTTTTTAGGCATACCGATTTCACAAGGTATAACACTGAAACCTGATATTACACTTTACTGGTCTAAAAATGAATTGATCGAAACTCCATTTAAGGGATCTTTTTTATTATAAAAACATCATTTTTATTATACTTACATCTTTTTATTATGCTTTTACTCAAAACATTAAATTTTGAATATTCATTTTTTTTTTCTTTTATTCTTTATTTTGTGAAAGTAAACAGTTTTTAGAAAGTAAAACTTGCACTTATTTTCCTTCCAATACATCGCATAACTACGCATGCCTGTGTGAAAATCCATGGCACTGGAAAATGAATCTTGCACATTTTCCGTGGCAGTTAAGGGGTTAATAGAAAAATTCCTTTCTACCTATGACTATCCATGGAACAAGATTAGAACCACATTTGCAATTCTCCACCTTCTGTCTGGTGAAAACATGAGAAAATAAAGTGAAGACAAACACGTTAAGAAAAAGACTTTTTAGGATCAAAAGTAAAAAAATTCAAATAACTTTGTTTTCACAATTCTCAGTAAAATTCTCCAAAAAATAAGAAATTCATTACAAATTTCCAATAAAATCTATTCATCATCTGTTAATGGCATGGAAATGTTTTTCATTCTTTTAATTTTTTTGTCAAATTTTTCTAAAAGTCTACCTTTCAAATCCTTTAAAGCCTTCCAAGATACCAGGTCTAAAAAGTATTCAAGCATGCTGTAAAAGCAAAAGACCAGAAGATTTTTTAATAAAAAATTCAGAAAAGAAAAATGTAAACTGAATTTTTTAGAGAAAATTGAAATGCATTTGAATATTATGAAACAACTATATGAGATAAAACAGTCTTATAAAACTTGTAAAATACAGATGAAATAAATTTTTAAACAATTAAATAGCTTTTTTGCTTTTGCTATTAAATACTTTGGAAACTGTGGTTTACAGCATCTATTATCCTATTAAATTTTCAGAATCAAATTTTAAGATGCCAAAATGGAAAGTAATGTCATTTTAAAATCTGACATGGGAAAATAAGAATGTTTTATTTTAATGCTATTTTTTTAATTACAGTTATCATTATTTTAATAATATTTATAAATTTTATTATGTTTGTAAAAAAATTCGAAAAATTCATAAATCTCTGGATGTGAAATTTTGTTTACAAATTGGTCCTGAAATCACCAAAATGATAAGTTGCTAAATTTAGAACTGTAAAATAAAGAAATCATACTTTAAACAGGAAAAGTTGTTTTGATTCAATATTTTATGAGCTCTTCGCTTTCAAAAAAGAAATAATTTTGAAATGCTAATGTTTCAAACAGAGACGAAGCCTCTTGCCCGGAAATTCGGGAATCGCACCATTTAATTAAGAAGTACATAAGACTTCAAATGATAATCCATTAAATATATATTTGTCAATGAGTCACCAAAAATATCCCTCTAAAATGTTAATTAAAACTCTAAATGTCAGTCATAAAAATACATAAAGAAATATCAGCTGAGTAAAATTAAGTAAAATAAAAGTTAAATAAAACTTTTCCCGATTTTGGCCCAATTAAGGATTTTTAAGGTTCAAATATTGTTTCCAAAATACCTATGAATTTTCAATTATACTTTTAAAGACTCTGTGAACCCTATTGGAATAAGGGCAAAATGGTTTTGCAAATTGTTGTCTGTTTCAATAGTCATGGCGTGACCATGTGCAGGCTGTCTTACACAGGTTTAGGAAGAAAACAGGACTGAATAGTGAAAAATGGTGACACTTGTTAATCCTGTATATATGAGATGTAAGGCAATCCTAGATAGAGGTGTGAAAAAAAAATTTTTTTTTAAAGACAAAAGCATACTTAAAACAAATATGAACCACATGATACATGTAACTTGAAAAAATATATATATATATGTAAATATATTTAGAAATAATTACCACCGGATGAAAAAATGGAAATAGCATTTTAAGATAATAATAAAAAATCTCCAACTTAACTAAAACTATCATAAATAATCTACCGTGTTATTCAACGAATCAATATAACATATTTTATATTTGCTGCAGGGATGTGTGAAAGAGTTCTAATTTACAAACATGTCAACATAGCTTAATGTTTTATGTGCAGATATTTTTGCATAACAAAATTTGATAAGAGACTTAAGTCACAAAT
Source organism: Stegodyphus dumicola (assembly GCF_044657685.1). Taxonomy (NCBI): domain Eukaryota; kingdom Metazoa; phylum Arthropoda; class Arachnida; order Araneae; family Eresidae; genus Stegodyphus; species Stegodyphus dumicola. The sequence continues at coordinate 107,264,348 of NC_140775.1, forward strand.
AAGCTAGAAATTAACAACAAATACTTTACAGATTACAAAAACCTAAGAAAAATTGAAAATAAGCTTGTTTCCTTAATTTAAAGGATTATTTCCTATATTTAAATCTGGGTATTTAGGACACTTTACTTTTAAATGATGTCCTCTATCTGCAGAAAATTAATTCACATATTAAAACAATTCCAAATGCTTTTCTTTGGTAATAAGATTACAGATAAAACTATAATATATCAATACAGCAACCGAAATTCTAAAACAATAGTAGATGCTGAAGAATCTAATAAAATAACAATTTTGAATCTTTATATATCAGTGTTTCTTAATACACATCACACAGTCACAAAATTACATAAAACAAACATAATGAATCAGCTAAATTAAAAACACAACAAATATCCATAATAAAAAAAAACTCTCTATTTTCCTGGTCATCTGTCCATGTACACAGTAATTTGTTTTAGCTTGAAAAAAATTGGAGAGCTACAGAATTTCCAACACTGCTCTCCATGTACACATCAACTTGTTTTAACTTGAAAAAAAGGAGAGTTTCAGACATTAACTTGATGGATTGCATATTCCTGAACTCTCTACTAGTACGCAAAACACCATATTTCTGAAAAAATAAAATACATTCTTTTCAGTAGTAGGCCCACAGTGGCATTACAATTCATTACAAGAGGGGGAGGAACACTCCACACACTAATTACAAACATACAAAAACCACAAACACGACCATCGAATTTCAAAACCATGCAAATTACTACCACACTATAGAGATGGGAGGCAGCAGCATTATGCAGAAACATTAGTGGGTTGCCCAGATGAATACATTTTCATAAAAACCTGTGCTGTCTCTTTGGTGACATAGCGCTTTGTCTAGTGATTCTTGTCAAGGTTGGACAGGTAATTACTCGCATATGATTCAATTACTTATGGCATCAGAAATTAATGTTTTCTGTGTTTCGCAAATCAAAATTTTTTTCAAATAAGCACAACACAATAATTGAGTAGAATTATTACATGGCAGAGGTTGTGACGATTCCTTGTCATAATGTTAAACGTTAAAAACTGACGGATGCAACAAAACTGTGAAATTGGTGAAAACTTAGTCACAGAAAGAAAATTAACGTAAACCCTATCCCCCCCTACAGTTGAAATTTGGAAGATTTAAGTTGCAGAGTTAAAGAATCTATCTTTGTTGCTGTTTCCAACTCTGTCATTTTATCTAGTGTTGAGCTAAAAGCGTGGAAGGAGGAAATGAACCAAAATGCACCAATATGGTGCCAAAATATAGTGCAGGTTTTAATAGAAGAGTACATGTAATAATAATAACAATTAAAAAAATCATTGTATGGTGAGATCACAAGAATCATCTCATAAATTTAAATTTGACATCTAAGAAATCCAAAATATTTTACCTACAGATCCACATGACATAAGTGTTACTTCTAAGCAGCAAGCTAACAGTGTTTTATGAAAAACATCATTCTGTAGAAATGAAGAAAATTCTGATGGTTCCAGACTCTCAGATTCCTGCAAATATTACATAAATATAGATACTTAAAGCAATCTAAAACTAAAAAATTATAAATCACATACCTATGCATAAAATAGTTTTGAAATAATGAAACTTGCTTTTTTAATAAATTCATTAAATTAAATAAATCTTACCTTTTTTAGTAATGCATCAAGCATGATATAATAATACCGAGAAGCCAGTTTATATCTTCTTTCAGCCAAGGTTTTATCACTGCCCTCATGTGATTTTAAAAAGGCTCCAATAAATATTTTTTCAGATTCGGATACAAATTTCTTTACATTAGCAGAGGCATCTACTGTACATTTCTAGGAAAAGGAATTTTTAAGATGAACACAATCTTTTAAAATTTGTATTCATACTTCATTAACTATTAACTGAGTACAACAATCACTTAAATTCTGAAATAACTTAAATAAAATTTTAAAAAATGAACACAGAATAATGCACATCATTAGTTATAGAATTTTCACCTGCAGTTTTACAGCCATTATTGCCAATTATAGCATGTTAATTAATAATACTAAAATTCAAATTTAGAAAAACTGTACCACTCAGATCTATCAGCAATAACGGTTATACAGAATAAAATATAACAAAGGCATCATTTAATTTATTTTATTGCATGAGAAGTTGAAATGCTTTTGAAATAAAATCAATAATCCAACAAGATAAATATGATGAACGTTTTTATGCTGACTACCTCTAAAAACACCCAGAGATGTCTTCCATCATAGCACAAGGGACACCAAACAATTTTTTCAAGGAAGATATATAAGCTAACTTGATACTTCCAGTGGGAAAAATATATTCATCATTAGCTCATTTCTACTGTGCTAAATGTTTTCTAAACATAAGAAATATGTCTTCAATTATTCCAATAAACAAATAGCAAAACAGAATGGCAAGATTTAAACTTTTTAAAGTTCAATGCAATTTCATCTGCTTGAATTTAAAAAATATACAAGATTTAAAAATAATCTGGCCTCTATTACATGGAAACTGTAACTAGATACTACATTATCTAAAATAGAATAGAGTGTAGAACCATCTTAAATAGATAAGACCTAAAAATAACTGGCCTCTATAATATGATTTACATGAAAACCAAATTGATAAAGTGGTAAGGGACATATATGCTTGATGACAAAAACACTGCAAATCATCAGATAGGTAATAATCACTACAAACAGATCGAATTTAAATGTGCTTATATTTTATAAATTTAAATGTACTTTTATATAAAAGTTTTCCTAACTATGTGATATACTTGCATATAGCTGCAATTCATTATTACATACATACAGACTTTTTCTGAAAAAAAAAAAAAAAAAAAAAAAAAAAAAAAAAAATGATGAATTAAAAATACATAATACATACAACAATAAGAGTTTCTTGGTGATGATACAGCTAAATAATTTATATGTATTGACCATTCTCAAATGAATGCATTAAGTTGCATGTGTGCAGCCATTTGAAACAACTATTATAATTATAAATTAACTTTAAAAAATAAATGTATACAATTATACCATAAAAATATTACTTCCACACATTTCATTAGCCTCCAAAAATTCTCTTCCAACCCACTTGCAAGGTACAACCCATATTTTGGGAATCACTGTCATATATTATTTAGAAAATACAATGAATAAAGCAGAAAACAAGGTTATACTGAAATGGCATGCAACAGTATTTTCTTCCAAAAAGCAGAGAAGAAAAGGGAACAAAGATAAATAAATAAAAAAAAGGATAAAACTATAGTACAGTTTTAAAATTTCTATAAATACAACAAATGAATATAATAAATAAATTTCCATGTTACAATATTAACATGTGATGCAGCTGTTACATATCAGTATCCTCCCTATACATATATTTAATGAACACATCACTGATATAGAATGTGCGATTAAAAATAATGTAGAGCAGAATTAGCTATGTTATTATAGTATGCTAAAAATATAGTTATGCACTTTTTTATTTCTTTTAATATTGCCTTTAAACCTGAATTTTCAATTACAAAGTTTCTCAAAATAATGCATGTAATTTTTTTAAGAGGAAGTAGATCAGCAAGGAAGTAGAATAATTTCATTAACTTTTTTTAGGTGGTCAAAAAATGTTCAGATAGTGAAATATTCATTATTAACATAATGTATAATTTTTTATTGATGGTGATGTTCATTTACTGCAAATCATCTCTTCATGTTCTTAATTGTCAGACATGAATAGCCCAGATCTCTTAGCATTTCCCTAAGAATGCTCTAAATTCAAATGACATATTACTGTATAAGGATGGCTCTAATTACACCTAACTTATCCAACCATAAATTGCCGGAGCAAATGCTCACTGTCACACTGATTCAGGATTTCAGATGTGAATAAAATACAATTTTATAGATACGACACTACCAAATTTTAAGTAACAAAAGTTATTGATTGGTACTTACACCACTTATAATTTCAAATTAAATATAATGCAAACTCTTAACTCATAAAAGGAAAGCTCTTATCAGCTTAACACTAACTCTTAATACGATACTAAATCACTCACCAAATCTACAACAGCAGACTCGTATGCAAGGGCTGAAGTCTGATTAGATTGTTAGACAAACACAGTTTCAATGCAAGCTACTGACAGATACGCAAAAAAGGCTAATATGCTTAATCAAACATTACCTAATTTTCATAAAGGCCAATAAACAGAAAAGAATAAGATAAAAAAGAACTAACGAAAAATAACTTGTTAGTTAAATAAAATTTTGCTCTTATATTTGACATAGAACAAAATACATATGCATCCAAATTTGCCATATAAGCAATCCAGTTTGAATTATTAGAAAAATGTGACCTTTTATAAAATATGTAGTTTGTGTTATATAACATCACTAGCAGATTCGCTGCCAGCCTTCGTCTGGCTTTTAAATGTACCGGAAAAATGGCTGAAGGGAATACCAAACGCTAAATTTAAAAACTGCATAGAATTTTACTCTTCAGAAAAACTTCATAAAAAAGAAGTTATTACGTATAACAAAATTACAATGAAATAAGCAATATCCCTTAATACAAATATTAAATAAATTAATAAATAAAATAAATAAATTAACCAACTTCCCTATGCAAAATCTTAGAACTCAAATGGTATAAAAGAGGTTAAGAACTTTGTTTCCTAAAAAAAAAAATCACTCAAACTTTTCAATATCTCAAAAACAGTGAAATGAGCAATAAATAACATAAAAGAATACAATATATATATATATATATATATATATATATATATTGTATTCTGAAAAGCAAAGTATAATTAATGATATTTTATGTTATATTTTCAAGAGAAAAAAATTAGGTGCTACTTTGGTAGATGGTTGCACGGATTTTTGGCGATTTACATTGGCGCAATTGTTGACGCAGATTTTACATTATTTTGCGCATATTAAAGTATTAGAAACCTTAAAAAAATAAATATCGTTAAAAATAATGGATTAATTTTTTGTTGAAAACATTGTTTTTTAAGATGGCAGGCAAATGTAAAAAATACATTTATTGCGAGTATAAAATACTAAAGAAAGGTTAAATTATTACTTTCATATAGCAGAGAAATAGAATAAAAACACCGCTATAAAAACATTGCACCAACATTTAATTGGATTAAAATATTACTTAAATTGAATATCGAATTAAAAACATCATACCAAGGTTTAAAAGAATTAAAATATTACTTAAATACATTAAAATAAGTTTTATAGGAATTAATTATTTAACATTAAAACATATGTGGCAATAAATATCTCAGGAATTTTTGAAAACATTGTATTAATTTTTAATAAAAGTTGAAGTATACAATAATAAAGTGAAAGAAAATTATGTATTTACATTTTTTAAAGTATTTTACCTGTCGTATATTGATAAGTACCACAAAAACAAAAAACGACAAAAAAAAAGGGGGGGTCTTCTAACGATCTTCATTTGTGATCCACATCTCTCACACTTCATTGAAGAAGCAATTAGCGAGGTTTTCTCCAAAAATTTAAAATAAATTTCCTCTGACGCTATTAACAATTTATAAATAAATCTGTGATTAGAAAAGCCAGGTTGGCTAAAATAAGGTCTCAAAGGTCAATTTTTTTATTCCAATACCACTAATTCTTGGTAATTACCAATAACAACATTCATCTTCAAAACGGACATATCCATTCTATTTGAAATCTGAGGAATTCGAAGAGAAAAATAATAAAATTTTAAAATGGCACAGTAATGCACAAATATTCAGTAACCAATCAGGGAGCTGATTACATCCCGCATAGAATTAAAATTATTTAAATAATCCTTCATAATAAAATCATTTTTTAAATAAATGCAAAATTAAATTGTATTTTAATACTTAACAGCCATAAATAATATTTAAAACATTAGATAAAATTTATAGATATTAATAAAACCAATTCCTTTTTAAGTAAGGTGATGTCATTGATTACATCATCCACAACATAAAATTATATAGAATATTATAAACAGTATTAGTATTGAGATTATTAAGGACAATTACCTAGCCACTGCACACTTTTCCATATAAAAATTAGTGGCATTGTTTTTTCTTGCAATTAAATTTTCAATCTTTTTTCATTCTTTCCTAATAATCAGTTTTAATTTGGTGACAAATTTCAAATATCAAACAAAATTTTGATTGAATATTAGGTTGTCCGGAAAATAATGCAGGTTTTTAACCTATATCTTTAAAGTATCATAACTCAACTCAGAAACAATTTCATTAATCAAAATAAGCAGCAGCCGAATCAATGCATTTTTGCCAATGAGATATAAGTTTATTTATGCCGGTAGAATAAAATTCTGGAATTCTGGACGCGATAAAGTTGTCAAAGGCGTTTTTGACTTCGTCTTGGTTTTTGAAGCATTTCTTCTGCAGAATGTTATCCGGATGTTTGAAAAAGTGGTAATCGGTCGCCAAGAAGTCAGGTGAATATGGGGGAAGAGGCAGAATCTCGTTTCTCAATTTTCCCAATTTCTGTAGGGTCAGTTGCACGACATGCGGCCGAGCATCGTCATGGAGAAGAACTGGCCGCTTTCTGTTTCTCAATGCTGAGCACATGCGTTGCAATTTTTGGTGCATTTTGCTGATTTGCTGAAAGTACTTATCTGCCGTAATTGTTTCGCCCACATTTAGGAAGCTGCAGTGGATGAGACCGGCCTCAGACCACCAAACAGTCACCATAATTTTCTTTTGATGCAAATTTGGCTTTGTAAAGTGTTTTGGTGTCTGACCGCGGTCCAAGCACTGAGCTGGGTGTTGCCGGTTGTTGAAGAAAATCCTCTTTTCATCGCATGTAATAATTTGATCAAGAAAAAGGTCATTTTTGTTGCGGAGAAGAAGAGCAGACGACACTTCAAAACAGTGATTTTTTTAATTTTTGCTCAATTTGTGAGGCGCCCACTTATCGAGCTTCTTTGACTTTCCTATACGATTCAAGTGATCAGAAATTGTTGTTTTGCAAGCTCTCGAACAGTTATACACGGGTTAGTTTCAACTAAAATCTTCAAATCATCGTCATCAACAGCTGAAGAGCATCCCCGATGCTCTTGATCTTTCAGGTTAAATTCTCCATGACGAAACTTTGGGTATCACAGTTAAACTGTAGATTCATTAAAACTTTTCTCACCCCATACTTCGTTGACATTTCGAGCTGTTTGTGCTGCGCTGTGGCCTAGCTTGCACTCATAAAAGTAAATTTGCAGAAAATCCCATTTTGACATCTACACAAAAACACCTGGTAAATATTTTAAAAATAATTTTGGAACAAAATGATTATTATAGAAATATAGAGTGGAAATAGAGCTTCAAAATGATATATAAACCAATGTAATTCAAAATATTTGTGTTGCTAAAAATGTACAGGAAAGATAAACAATTGCAAAAACCTGCATTAGTTTCTAGACAACCTGATATTAATTAAATATAATTAATGCATCAAATAAGAAACAGAAGGTGGCTTAAAATAAACTGAACTAGACATGGTAGAAGACAAATCAAAAAGAGTTAAATATATTCAATGGCAGGATGTTGTGACAGCAAATGCCTCCTAAGAAACACTGCACTCAGTTTTCACACCTCATAGGACTGTCTCAAAGGAACTAATATGGCATCTATAGTCATAGGTTTACTAGAATAATCCACGGAATCTAGATGCACTGAACAGAATATAAACAATGCTATCACCAACCTTCAATAAGACGAGTTACAGCATGTTGCACTGAACATGATTCAACAGACCAAACTGTGCCTGAATCATGACAGTCAACATTTCCAGCAGTATCTGTAGAGATGAAGGAACCCATGTATGTACGGCCTTGTCTTTCATCTACATGTATAATATTGCCTTACAGTTCATATGTTCTTCATTTGCTTTGAGTTTGCTTTATCTTAGATCACTATGTATTATATAAATAGTAAAATATGTTTTTGACGTTTAATATTGTATTGTCAGACATGAGTAAAAATATCATTTAATGCTAAATGTCAATACAATAGATCAGCCAGTCATTTAATGCTTTAAACTCATCTAGAATTTCCAAAAGGAACATTTTTGGCATCCCATGATCATTTTACATACATTTAATACATTACTACTAATGACAAAAATATTTCATGCAAATGAATAGAATGAGTTATCATTTTATAAAAGAGATGCTGAGTTTGAAGGTAAATTTCACTCGAAAGCTTATAAAATTAAGTAAATTCAAGCTTGGATTGATATCAATTTCAAAAAAATACTTAAAAGTATTTTAAAAGTAACCTCTATCAAATATTTTTAGAATGCGCTCAACATATCTCTAAAAGTAGGCATAAAGATAAGTTTTATCTTATTCTATAGTTAGCATGGTTCTCTTTTATTTAAGATATGTATTAATAAATTTAATTAGACTTACTTGGAAGCAATATTTGAGATTTTCAGATACATCATCAGAAGCAGATAACAAAATAGTATTTAAAGCATCTGCAGTGTCAAGTATCCTTCTGACAGACACAGACTGATATTTACAAGAAGTACTGCAAACAAGGATCAACATTATATTAAACCCCGAAACATTCAACTGCTAAAAAATATGCACTTCAATAATTATCATTATTTTAACAAAAAATTACATAACATTCATACCTAAACACAACAGAAAATTAACATCATCAAAAAATTCTTCACTTATTTAATGACTTATGATAAATATTTGTATTATCTGTGATAAATTTTGAATAAAAAAATAAGCTAATCGGTCATCAAACTGAAAACTTTTAATGCAATATCTGTCAGTGTTTCAATAAGGCAGAAATTGGTTATTAATGAAGTAAGTGGCAAAAGAACATTGAGCCCAAAATAAAGACGATATTAGACTTATGCTTCTGCTATGGACTGCTTATGCTTTGATATAACCATTCATACTATATAACTGAAGCAAATAAAGGTGACTTTTATTTATTCATTACAACCTACTAATATATACAAATATGCAAAGGCCCTGTAAAGAAAATAAGACAAAGTCACAAAAATATCATTCTTTAATCTAGACAGTTACAACCTTATCATATTTATTCAGTTTTGTCATATCTGTATCACTATTTACTTTTTTAATTTGATGAAATTATTAACTAATAGTACATTGAAAGAAGTTATGTTTATTAGATTAACAAGTTATGTTGAATGATTTGTGACATCAAAATACATCTTAAACTGGCCCTTATGTGCATAGATGTTGGTTTCTATCATCGTACAGTAAAACTGCGAAATCTAGAAATCAGTATTGTTATGAATTTTATACATATACAAAGTTAGATTGGATCGCATTATTTAATTATGGCAAAGCATACAAGGGCTATTTGCCTAAAAGGAGGGATGCCTTCGTGGAGGACTTTCTACGAGAAACTGGCATGTATACAAGTTACACATGGGGAAAACCACGAAAACGGCCATGAAGACAGCCCATTTGCGGGATTCGAACCTCGGACCGAACTACCAGTGTTCAGCATCTTTACTGCTCGGGCGCTGGTGGGCCCATACATATATGAAGAATTTTAGTGAATTTATATGTGAAATTGTTGCATTTTTCTGCATAATGTAACATGAAAATAGTTTTGGCAATTATTTTTTCTCGCCAAACTTCATGAAATCGCCAAAAGTCGCCAAACTCGGCGACCATTTGGCAACATTTGGGTTCAGTCTCTGTATCTCCATAATAGGTATTGTAACTGAATAAATAAAATTGGTAACTATACAGTCAAAAGTCTTTAATCTGGACTCGTCGGGACTTCGGCAATTTCGGATTATTGGTTTTTCCGGATTATATATCATCAGTTTAAATCTGGTAAGATGGCATGCAGAAATTATAAAATTAAAAATATGAAACTGTAATTTATGAAATAAAGAGCAATTATGATCTAAAGGGTATCAAAATTTACAAAAAAAAAGCTTAATATTTATTTGTTTACTTTATTAAACATTTCTTTCAACACACGCATGCATAAAATATACATTACACATAGTCGAAATTAGAAAATTGCAACCAGAAAACTATTTGATGTGTACTCGTAATATTTATAATAACGAGGAATTTGATTTAAATCATATCAAAGACGGAATACATCGAGATGAAATACTACATTTAGTACAGAATTATAAGCTGAATAAAATAAAAACATCTGCCCTGAAGATAAGGATAGTGCCGACAGATCAATTTCCAGTTCATTGCGTGCTGTGACGTCCCCCCCCCATGCAGAGCAGCGTGATATTCATAAACAGATTTTGGAATACAATCTTCGGATTTGGTTAGAGAAACAAAGGATATGCCTTTATCCATTTTTTGCAGCAATTCCACTTTTTTTTTATGGACATCGAAACATGCTTTTACTTTGTAGATCCTTTGGCAGTTCCAGAATCGGAAATTCTTTTTGACATAATCGAAAGTTCAAGCTTACTTTTGTAAAATTGCTCTAACAGTCTACAAAAAATAATAAGCTGAATCCAATTAGAAGATTAAGGAACAACGCAACCTGCAACATTAACTGAAACAGATAATTAGATAATTTTAGCTTAGTTTATACCGTCCGTTATACATTAAACTCGCATGCGTAAACATATTATGCACATGCGTAAATGCATATGCGAATGCATAAACGCATTATGCATTTACAAATGCACAGAAAGTTTGAAACTTTGAGGTCCGGATTATAGATCATTCTGGATTAAAGACTTTTGACTGTATTAGCTGTAACCATATCTGGCCCGCATATACCTTCCAGTAATTTCGAGAAGCAGAAAGTACCAGATATATCTCGGCAGATGGGTGAAAACTACATAAGGCAGAAGAGAGCATTTGTCCTAAGTTGTTGTTGAGAGTTCTTAGTTAAGAGTGACTTTGAAGTATTGAGAGCTTTGCCTTTTAGATGTGCTTCGTATAGCATTGTGTTTAATATTCTTAGAAGGTGAAGCGTATCTACTGATTGTACCCGACTATACTGTGAACACCTGTACAAGTATTTCTGTGGAAAGTTCCCAAACTCTGAAGTGCTTCTTTTGATAAAAAAAAAAATATATCAACCTATTATTGGACATGTATGCATTCAATCTATTACAAACCTGTATGCACATAACAAATTTTGGAGTCAGAACTGGAATTGAATGCTGCTGACAAGAGTGACGGAGAAGCTAAGACAGCTCTGACTGCCTTTGCTACATTCCAAGAAGAGATGAAAGGAGCCATCAACTCCATTAAAGAAAAAGATGAAAGCTGGCCAAGATCCTGTTAAAGAATAGACGAAAGATATTCAAGGAAAGATTGAAGTAAGTGACAAGGAAATGAAAAGAGAAATTACTTGAATAATAGAAAACAAATTTGAAGATTAGAATAGATGAGGAAGGTAGAGTAGACATGGTTGAAAATAAAGCTGGAGAAATTAAAGAAAGAGTTCCTTCTGTGAAACAACAAATAGAAGAGAGAGTTTATGCTATGAACGACATATCAACTACAGAGTTTCTGCTATCACCAAAAAAGTTGAAACCATAAAGAAATTCATAGCAACAAATGGAAGCAATTATGATGGTTTAAAATTTATACCCATGCCTTCTCTTCCCTCTCTAAAGTCATCCATGTATAAGAAGATCTTCTGGCAAGTATATAAGACACAATTTTCTATAATAGCATTCTTAATGGATGGGATTCCCAAGCCTGCCATCTCACTACATCTCTGACAGCAGATATTCTTCAAACTCTGCAAGGAGAACCAGAGGTTAGATTTTGAAGCACTATCTGGCATGTTTGAGCTACGCTTTGGTAAGAAGTATTTAAAAGACTACAGTTGGCTTCAGTTAAAAATCTTGCTTACAGATGTTAACAGAAGCACTCTAGGAGCTCGCCACGGATGTCTCATCTTGTCTTTCCAGATTACCAATAAGAAACAAAGGAACTGCAGTATTTCATCGATGGCATCCAGGATCCTGAGACACAAAAGCCCTGCAAATGGTGAATGTCAAGGATTTAGAAAGTTCTCTAGTGTATGCCATGAAATTAGAGGCAGCCCAGCAAACAACTCATAGAAGAAGCCACCCAATCAGAACTGCTCAAGTCCAAGAGCCAGTGGATCAAGTGATTTCTCTTCTAGATGATTTAACAAGAGAAGTCAGTGCCTTAATATGGAATAGGAGTGACAACTCTAAAGTGCTGGAACTTCAGTGCTGAAGGCCATGCATGAAGGAATGGCAGAACACCTCAGGGCACGGAAGATAAGACTGCAAGAAGGAGAAGTAGGAAGGAGGGAAACTAATTAGTGGCCATCTTGTAATGCAGAGGTTGCCAGATAATGAGAAGCCCCATTTTAAAGGGCTTCAGATTGCTGAGATGAGTGATGGCAGTACCGGACTCTTTATCATTGGACATCAATGGAGTTCCTTGCTATATGACCATCGATACAGATGCCAACTTTACCATCATCTGAAAAGATCTGGCTTTACCACTAGAAGGTAAACTCATCTGCACTGCGCTTCAGACTGTGTTCGAGGAATCAAATCGAAATTGATGGAAAATTAAACGTTAACTTCATGTCTGGAAGTGCTGCCTACCATCACACAGCATATGTATACAGATCCTTGAATACTCAGATTAGACTTTCTATGTAAACAAAATTTTTTCTTCGAATTTAAGAATAACGAATTGCATTCGACCTCTGACATAAAACTATTTTGAATTAACGATTAAGAAGTTAAATCTCTCCACCTAATTATAGCTGAAGACAATATCACAGTTCCAGCAGGATCAGAATTTTGATTACCTGTTGTGTTGAAGAATCTGCCCAGAAAGCTGCCGATATCATTCTAGGGTCGAAGTGAAATTCGAGCTGCTTAATATGGTCATACAACAACTTACAGCTTCAACATTTACTGACCAATACCCAAAGAATTACAAAGAAGTCAGGAAAGACGAGTTGAAAGACAGAGACATTAAACATATAATTGAATTAATGGAGTCTTAAAACAGTAAATATACCTGGCTCGACATTTCGAATTACAGTCTTATGGCAAAACAATACTGGGCTCTCTGGAAATCACTCCATATTCAAAATGATGTCTTCTACCAGAAGTTCAAATCAGATGATGGAAATGCATTCTGATAGCACTGATACTTAAACAATACTGAATGCCCTTAAATAATTACATAGCAGTCCAACGGGAGGTCACTTTGGAATAATGAAGATTTTGCATAGAGTTAGAGAGCACTTGTATTGGAGTAATGCAATGGCTGACGTGCAAAATTGGCACTAACCATGCAATGCTTGTGCGAGTCAGAACGGACCAAAGAAACCCAGCCAAGGGAATCTGCAAAATTACAATACAGGATCACCTTTGAAAGGTACTGCAATTTACATCCTGAGACATCTGCCACAAACTGCTGATGACAAAAAATACATCATCATTGTCATTGATTACTTCACTAAATGGTCTGAAGCATATCCTATTCGTGATCAAGAGGCTGTCACATTAGCAGTGGTAATGGTACAGAATTAGATTTTCACATTTAGAGTGCCTCTTCAGTTACATTCCGATCAAGGAAGAAATTTTTTGTCAGTTGTAATTAAAGAACTCTGCAAGCTACTTTGCATGAACAGAATCCAAATGACAAATTTACATCTTCAGTCTGAGAGCATGGTCGAGAGCTTTAATTGAACCATCCTTAATAACTTCTCACCAGTGATTTCCAGAAACCAACAGGACTCGGACAAGAAGTTATCTCTGTTTTTACTGGCCTGTTGCAGTGTTGTCCATTAGACTACCAGCTGAGATGAAATGCCTATAGAGGGTGCTGTACCTCGCCTGTTTCTTCAGTATAGGATTGGATTTTGTACTAATGAGATGTGCTTAACTATGAATAAGAATGTTTGCAAGGGAGAATGTTCGTAAGGCCTTAATAATTAGCGGCAAAAATAATACTATGCTCTATTTCAGTAATCTTGCAAATAAATTATTTGTTGTTGTGTGAGCTTTTCATTGCCTGTTATATACAAACCTGAACCACCGAAAAAATACGAAAGTGGCAATGTTGATAGTTACAAGTTTGGATTAGCATAAATTTCACACTGGCCATTACCCATCCCAGACGGTCTTCGGTTGTGAATCACTGTTTAGTCGTCCTTCGGATGCGCTTTCATTGCATGAGAAATACATTCGAGATCTCCAGGCACAATTTGAAGTGACATGTAATTCTGCATAAGAGCGAGTCAACTCGGTGACAGAGAAAATAAAGACCCGATATGATACAGAAGCTACAATACCTCAATTCGATGAAGGTGACAAGGTGCAGTTATGGAATCCAATTCGATGGACAAACTCTCTCCTTAACTACAGTCACCTTGGGACGGTCCTTACATAGTCCTAAACAGGGTGAATTATGCTGTAGTTCGAATCCGTAAGTCATCAAATTCTAAACCTAAATAAGTTCATTATGACAAGCTAGCCCCTTACTGTGACTATACTACATAGTCCCCATAGTGTATATAATGTAAACAGAATACTAAGACCATGGTCATATTAGTATATAAATTTGTAAATTTAGGCATTTATTTGTTGGTTTAGAATTTAATTTGTTTTATGTCATTTATTGTGATTATTGTTTAAGCACTGCATTGACTTGCCTTAGCTGTAAGTATGGCTTCCTGTCTATGGATTTACTGCCTGGGACATACAGTCTTTGGGAAGGGGTCAAAGTTAAGAATTTTGTGCATATACGGATAATTTTAGTGAAATTATAAGTGAAATTGTTGTATTTTTCTGTATAATGTAACATGGAAATCTAGAAGGAAGATGCTCTGCCAAAAAAATAAGAATACAGGACAGGCATATTTAATATTGAGTAAATGGCTATCTCACTAAATTGTCAAGATATCGCCAAACTCACAACGGTTTTGGCTACTATTTTTATCGCCAAACTTGGAGACATTTTTGTCTGGTCCCTGTATCTCCATAATAGGTATTGTAATTGAATAAATTAATTAGTCACTATATTAGCTGTAATTGTATCTGGTTCTTATATGCCTAACAGTAATTTTGAGAAGCAGAAAGTACTCGAAATATCTCGGCAAGCAGGTGAAAACTGTATATGGTCAAAGAGAGCATCTGCCCTCAGTTGTTGTTCAGAGTTGCTAGTTCAGAGCATGTTTGAAGTATTGAGAGCTTTGTGTTTTAGATGCACTTTGCATTGCATTGCGTTTTAAAGTTTTTAATAGCTCGAAGTTTTACCTGCTGATTATACTTTGTGCTTAAACATATTCTTGTGGAAAGTTACAGAACTCTGAAGTGTTTCCTTTGATGAAATAAATTTTATCAACCTATCATCAGACCTGTGCACATTAATTCCCAAGTCCTGTGTGTTCAATCTATTATGAATCCATACACATGCAATAGTATTTATTATAAATGGCAATAAAATTCAACTCACTTTTGTTCAGTATTTGAAGGTAATAAATGCCAATCTCTATTTAGAAACTGGTATTCATTTATATCTCCATTTTGAGCATACAACTGAGCATATAATTCCTGCAGTTTCTGCATCTGAAACAGAAATCATTTATTAGACATCCTTAAGAAATATAGCCCACATTTCAAAATTCTAATCCTTTCAAAATAATATAAAAAGAATACAAAGCATTTCATAATAGCAGCCCCCTTTTCTTTGATATTTGTGCAAAAGTTTTCACTCAGATTAAGACTATGAAACATTAATTCAGAAAATCAAATGACTTCATAAACTTATCTTGCTACTCAAAAATAACACTTGATAAGAAGTTATTTATATTTAGTCCCGGCAAAATACAAGAAAATATTGTTCTCCACATTTTCTAACATATTTTAGCAATTTGTTTCATTAGATATTCCTAATTTTTTATACATCAGAGACCCTGATTTAAATCATTGCTTTCTAGACATTAAAAAATTCAAAAGCATCAAAAAAAAAAAAAAAAAAAAAAAGTACTGGTTAATAAATAAATATTTATATCATTTTGCTTAAAGATATTTTTTGGTAGGATGGTGTGATGGAACACATGGACAGTGGTATATAAAAATATCGCTAATAATACAATGCATCTACATCACTTTGTAACTGTAGTTAATGGTTATTTTTTACCAAGACCAAGGCATACAGATTACAGAGTATCTTTGCAAAAAAATTACAATAACCTCCATATCATAAAAATGAAATAAATAAGACACAAGCATGAGCTAAAGGACAAGAAAAACACCATTAGGAGTTAAAGAAAGAAAGAGTTTTAAATCCTTAAATACAGTGCGTCAAGTAAATAAACTCCATTTTTGACATCGCTTCCTGAACATCTTTAAAAAGAGATCCAAGTCAACATACTTGGCAAATGTGTGACAAAGAGGCATCACTTTTCACTTTGTGTAACAATACATACCAGAATATCATTTATGCTGCTCAGAACATTTATACTAATGGAAAAAAAATTACACACAAAAATGTGCCAATTATAGTTATGCATAGTAAGACTATCCAGCATCCAAAATCTGTTTCTGAATCTTTCCGACAAGCTGAGGGTATTGCACAACTGAAATCTGATTACTGTTTATTTTCTTTAACAATTTTCATGTAATCTAATAAAGATAAGTACAATAGATCAAAATCAGACCAGGGAGAGTCGCTGATGTTAAAATTTCAATCTTGAAACTGGTCAAGCCATTTTTAATCTGTTCTCACAGCGATTTGTACATATTCTATCTCATAAATGATAATTTTTTCTAGAAGCTTCTGCAGCTGAGGTTCTTTTGTGCAGGAGAAAATGTGGCAATGGGACTTCTTGGCTTCTTGATACTACATGCTTGAAAAATGAAATGCCCCTAATCACAACTGCACAGTTCAATATGATTTTAATGCTACTAACTACATTTTGATAGACATCTGTACATTTGCACTACCATTCCAATCCTGCCAAAGGGGTTGGGGTGGAGTATCAAAATGGAATTGCATGAAATTATTAATCACTTGGTATTTCAGTACAATATTTTTATTCAAAGATAATCTAAAACCAGCAACAGTATTTTATCTTACTTTAGCACTATTTTTATATGTGAAGGACGTATCTTTAAAGTTACGCATTATAAACAGTTACAATAAGAATCTCCTCCATGCACGTTTAAAAAATAATAAATCTGCTTTAATTGAGTTAGAGCAGTAGAAACAAAAGAAAGAAATTGAATGTATGCATAGTGCAAAGACAGACCCTAGGTTTCAATGGGAGATATGTGCATCTCAAATCATCCTTGCTTTAAAAAAAAAAAAAAAAAAAAAAAAAAAAAAAAGATCTTAAGCTTTTTATTTAATTTTTTAAAGTTTAAACATACCTATCTTCAGATGATAATGGAAATAATTATCATAGAATTTCAATCTTTGAACTATTCAACAAACTGTAAACTAACATTTTAATCTAGCTGATCTGCAATATTTGAAATTCTGTAATGATTATTTAAAGAGATTGGAAAACAATGTATCATTCTATTTAATACTGTAGAGACAAAGTTTATTAATATTTTCTACAGTATTTGTCTTATTCCTATAATTATTTTAAATTTCCTCTTTTTCAATATGGCAAAATTTCATCTTTTTATACTTTGCTCGAGCATCATGAAATTTTATACGAAGTATTTTTCTTTATTTTATTATTACAGGTAACATTATTTATTTACTCACCTAAAAAATGCATTTCTCATTTAATATAGATTACCATTTCATGCTTCTTTTGCAGAATGATAATCTGATTTTCTTCACAGCATTTTATTTGATAATTTATTTCAAATATCTCCTTTTTCTCGCATTTTCATTTTTTAATTTTAAATCATTCCTGTATCCCCCTACAGAAAAGCAATGTCTTTATGCTTGGTGAAGAATTAACAAGATCCATTTGGTATATTAATGAGAAGTATGATACATGAATAAATTTTCAGTTTAAAATGTGTTAAGACATGTAGTTAACATCAACACAATATCATTCACTTCTTTCTGGACATCTACGGAACTTTTTTTTTCTTCTCTAGGGAGGGGGAAATATTTTGGAGATCTACTGCAAGAATTTTTTATTTTTAATTATTGACCTCCTTTTCCACTTACAAACTTTCTCAATACTTCATATGTGTTCTAGAAAAAATTCTTCCTTGTGGTAAAAATTAGCATGCTAAGAATAAGAAATTAACAACAATGATAGTTTCCAAATAAAGTATTACAGTACAAAGTCTTTAGTCCGGACTTGTCGGGACTTCGGCGATGCCGGAATAGGGGTTTTTCCGGATTATAGATCATCAATTTAAATCTGGTAAGATGGCATGCAGAAATTATACAATTAAAAATATGAAACCGTAATTCATGAAATAAAGAGCAATGATGATCTAAAGGGTATCAAAATTTAAAAAAAAAAAAAAAAAAAGCTTAATATTTATTTGTTTACTTTGTTAATAACGCAGGCATTTCTTTCAACACGCGCATGCGTAAAGCATACATTACGCATAGTCGAAATTAGAAAATTGCAACCAGAAAACTATTTGATGTGTATTTGTAATATTTATAATGATGAGGAATTTTATTTAAATCATATCAAAGACGGAGTACATCAAGATGAAATACTACATTTAGTAAGGAATTGTAAGCCAAATAAAATAAAAACATCTGTCCTGAAGATGAGGATAGTGCTGACAGATCAACTTCCAGTTCATTGCGTGCCGCGACGTCCCCCCCCCCCCACAGAGCAGAGTGAAATTGATAAACAGATTTCGGAATGGTTAGAGAAACAAAAGATATGCCTTTATCCATTTTTTGCAGCAAGTGCACTTTTTGTTTGATGGACAACGAAACATGCTTTCGTTTTGTAGATCCTTTGCCAGCTCCGGAATCGGAAATTCTTTTTGACATAATCGAAAGTTCAAGCTTACTTTTTATAAAATTGCTCTAACAGTCTGCAAAAATTAATAAGCCAGATCCAATTAGAAGATTAAGGAACAACGCAATCTGCAACATTAACTCAAGTAGGTAATTAGATAATTTTAGTCTAGCTTATACTGTCCGTTATACATTAAACGCACATGCGTAAAATGATGCTAAAGCAAAGTTTAAAAATTAAACATTTAGCAGTAGTAGCAATAAAAGCTCCCTGAGACAATATGTTGTGCAGACATTGAAGACAATAAAGAGGTTTCAAACTTAATCAATTTATTAACAATATAAAAAAGGAATAAAAACACAAAAAATAAATTTAAACAATATCAGAGTCTTAGGAAAAAATATAATATAACCATCATTCATCAAATAATATTTTTACCTGGTCTCCAAAAATACTGGCATTCAATACAAACAAAATGTCCTAAACAGTAATTATGCAGTCCCAAATGAAATTGGCTACACATTCAATAAGTCCATGATCAATAGTCAAGAAAGCACCTGAAATTTAAATCAAGTTCTTGAAAGCACTTAAATCCGGCCTAACTCCGCTTACATTAGTTGAACACGAGGAATCGCCGTTAACTTATTTTAAATGCCGCCTTCATGAAGAACATGGATGCCGCCCACGGCAGTCACTCACATTGTAGCTTCTGGAACCAAGGAACTTATTCAGGAAAGGTCATCTTGTATACAGGAACCAAGGAACTTATTCAGGAACAGTCATCTTGTGGACAGGAACCAAGGAACTTATTCACCGGACTGCACACATCCTTCATAAGGGGCTGGAAATGTGCCCAAGTGCCACGAAAGCAGGAACTAGAAGGGCTGAGCCAGAGTGACGCGAGATACTTATACCAAAAGTAGGCATGATGTCATCTCACGGCAACCAATCAGCTATCGGCACGATTCGGCTTTCCAGATGACGTTACATCACATTTCGTTTTTGCATCTTAATTAGGTTGAAACAGTCCGTTCTCAACACAAACAGTGGCAGTAAGAAAAAGAAGTAGAAGTAACTACTATATTACATTAAAATAAGAACTAAACCTAATAAACATTTCAAGGAGGAGAGATGATGCAGTAAAAGGGTTACAATAAGTCATATTTTCCAACATAAAGGTATTATGCGCATACGTAAAGGTATTATGCGCATACGTAAAGGTATTATGCGCATGCTTAACTTTCTGAAGCCGGCTGGTACAGCAGTTGTACCAGGAGAATGACTTTCTCTGACGCCGGCATTGGTACAACTGTCATACCATCCATGCCCTCCCTATTTTAGGGAATCACCTATCTGTAGATCTCTGGGTGGTCCATTGTCGCTGCTGAGAGTAGCCGCTGGCTACACATTATTTCCCTCTTGTTATCAGTTTGGCTACATTTTGGCAAAAACCGCATGTTTCGTCTCTCACCAATATACTTGAAAATCAAATACAGGCCATCTCTCTCTCAATCTGTCTCATAATTTTAATGCTAATTTTTTTAGTACTGACTTTTGCTATGATTAAAACGTCAGCGATTTTGCACGCTCTTTAAGCTTACCATATTTAATGTTTTTAAATCATAGCAAATAAGAATAGATTAATATTTTAGATTTAATGCCCTTCTAGAAAATAGGTAAAACCGCTTTTATCGTTTACTTCCTTTTCATACTTATGAATAATAAGATTTTATTTTGACATTTTTTTGTGGAGTGCATAAAACCTTTAAGAACTGTTAACTCTTTCAAAGTGCTTCTATTATGTAGGCAATTTTCTCTGATTTATCAGGAGATAAATAAGAGACAATTGTATGCATAATAGTTTTTGTGATTTTCATTCATTCAGTGATTGCTTTCAATGATTTTCATTGATTGTGAATTAAATAAAATCAATTTATCTTTAGACCCTCTTTTAGGATGAGATCTGCCAAAAAGTATTTAAATATCAGTAAAGCTCACGTTACTTCTAAATTGAATCAAAACATCAGTTACATTATATAAAATTTCATTCAGTTTTATTTGCTGAAATTCTTATACTCCTCATGAGAGAAAGGGAATTCAGACAAGTTAATAAAAAAATATCTTTAAAAAAGGTTGTTATTTTGTCTTTTATAAGGTGTATATCAACTTACTATTAAATGTATGAAAATTAGGATTGGATTACGGAAAAGCCCGCGAATGCTATCTGCTTAAGTGGATGGATGCTTTCGTGTAAACCTTTTTAAGAGAAAATTGTTCGCATTTACGTTCCTGGTGGAAAACTCCACATGTAATCAACCCGTTCTTCGGGTTTGATTGGATTAATTTTGTTCATTTACTGAATTACATCAAAGCACACAACAATTACCTGTATAAGGGGAGTTATGCCTTCACGGAGGACTTTCTAAGAGAAGCTGGCTTGCATTTACATTACAAAAAAACCATGAACCCAACTATTTAGCTGGGATTCAAACCCAAATGAGCTACAAGTGTTCAGCCACCTTTACCGCTCTACTGAGGAGCTCTTAAAAATATTGATAAAGGAAAAGTATTGAAATAACCGGTTTAATTTACTAACCTATATTTCTCAATCGACAGTACATAAATTACGCATATGAGCGGATTATTTGTGAATAAATAAACTGTATTGCACTTTTCTCCACTATTTCATATTACGATGGAATTATTGCATTTCAAAGTTATTTTTCATGAATTCATTTTGCTTCGTTCATGATTTTTTATATTTTCAAAGAGAAAATTTCACACTTTAAATAAAAAATACACGAGAAGATACTTTATGCAAAATTTGGCGTAAACGGTTTTCTTAATTTTGCTTTGAAAATATTCCAGGGTAATTGTTTTCATTATTGGAAGAAATATGAAAAACAGATTTACTACATTGTGTCAACACCCAGTATGTCCTTATTCTTTTGAAAACGTGAAAGATTACTCTTTCTAAAATAAATTAGAAAATATATTATGTGCAAATAGAATATTCGTTGAAAATGAAATGGATATAACGATGATTTTAGACGAAATTTCTACCTATGAAAAGAAATTGACGTATAATCAATTCTTCATGAACATTTAAAACTGTTCTAAAAAATTCTTTTGATGATTGCATGTATAGGTCATGGATTTTTTTTTCTCTGCTAACATAAACAAAAGCCAATTTTACAAAGAAAAATTCTCGTTAAAAATATACCTCCTTTGCCTGATAGTCCAATGTAATATTTGTTAAAGCTAAATGATGAAACACAACCAATATATCTCGGATTTTGATTTTTATATTATAAAAACAAAATTATCGAAAAAAGCAGATTTAAATCTGTTAT
This sequence comes from Stegodyphus dumicola, assembly GCF_044657685.1. Taxonomy (NCBI): domain Eukaryota; kingdom Metazoa; phylum Arthropoda; class Arachnida; order Araneae; family Eresidae; genus Stegodyphus; species Stegodyphus dumicola. Next base: position 107,286,669 of record NC_140775.1, read on the forward strand.
TGTTATGTAAAGCTTTATTATTGCTGTAAGTTCATCTCAAAATCTAATTTTTTTGAATCTCATTCTAATCATCTAATGGTAATAAATATTATTATTATTATTTCATTAAATTAGTCATTGCCATTATTTTGTTAATGAAAATATGTTATTAAAAATTGCATTCCAGCCTGCAGACTTACAAAGCTAGTCCGTATTTACTATATTTTGTTAAATTTTGTTCTCTTTTTCTAATTTCTAATACGAAAATACGCGAATATAAATGAAGAGTGAAAACAAAGTTAAAAAATTCACAAATTATTTACGAGATTGATCAGAAATAGTGAGTGAAATATAAACATTGCATACATTTTGTTCTAAATAAATTGTGCACTGGTTATGCATCCAGTACTGCATATTTATTTATGCACTATTTATTTAGAACTTCAATTAAATGAAAGCAAAATAATCATCGAAAAAATTGCAAATCTAGCAACCCCTCTACTGTGGGACGTAAGCATCCGACAAACATGTAAATTTTACTTCATCCATGGAGGGCTAACGACTTTTTTCATTAAGAAAATGTCAAAGAGCGGGCAAAACTGTTTCGGATTGCGCCGGTCTGAAGGCTATATTATGAGAATTTCGGCCCGGTTTTAGAAGGTTAAAGGCATTATGCGTTTACACATTAGTAAGGAACGCATTAAGCGTTTACGCATGCGCAGAAAGTTTGTAGCTTTGAGGTCCGGATTATGGACGTCCAGATTAAAGACTTTGTACTGCATTAACATGCTTTAATTATATAATTTGGCTACATTAAGTTTGATCCAGGACACACAGAAATCTATTCCCATTAACAGATAATTCATTCATTGCATAATCATTTACCCTCAAATAATTTTTTTTTTAAAGAATAATTGAGTGGTCTCAAGAATAGATACCCTAGTTGATAACTTGTACAAAATATATACTTGACACAAGAACACTGATACCCTCTATATGTGAATTAATTACTATTGAAATTTGAGGTTACAGTATACAACATATCTTAAAATGTACAAGTAGTTTCAGCATACTATACAATATATTTTTGAGCAGTTAGAAAAAACCATTCCTAAGTATTTTGTCATCTGAAACAGAAAAATATGCACTTATTTATATAAGGAAATGTAAAGAACAAATAGATAAACTCTGTAGTTCAGTATACTCCTATTTGTTCACTGGAGATGAACAAGGCACTTACTTTGTCTTATACTCCAATCCTAATCAGGGCAACTGTTAAAAATATTAATAATGTGCTATTATATAAGCACATATATATTTTATAAATATAATAATGTGCTATTATATATGCATTTAACACTTCTAAAGAGCAATAGTTACAACATATTATTAAAAACAAAGTTCTACACATGAAAAAAAATTATGAAACAAAAACAAACCTCTGGTAGCTTAGATCCAACTTTCAACTCACTTGCCACATGTAACCAACCATTATACACAGCTTTGACCTATTACATTCAAACAAATGGGCAGAATAAAATGTAACAAAAATTGAAACAGAAAAATATTTACTCAAACTAATAGCTACACAAATATAATTTTTGCAGCTAATAAGTTGATCATTACTGTACTTCCATAAAAGAAACTTTCATTAAAAAGAAAAATAATACTACATATATAATTCTGGGGTAGGGGGAAAAAACTCCTGAACTTACTTCAAGTACTATACTTTTTAATACCATGCATAATTTGTATTATTTTTATTTTTATTGCTGTATTTAATAATTTTTAATGAATAATTTTGCATCTTCTAGCTTAGGAAATCTACACTAGTAAGATTTTATTCACATGTGTTCTTCACTGTGTAATGCTTTATATTTACACATGCACACTGGGTGGAGTGAAAAAAACTTTTTTTGAAAGTAATATTGCCCGAGTAATGATATGATTCCTAATTGGTTAGAACAAATTGTGTTCAAATTTCAGCTCAAAATATTGACACGTTGAAGTTCCACGCGTCAAGTGAATATCTGTACTGACGTTTTTAATCGTTTTATGTTTTTTGCATGAATTACTTTGTCAAAAACACCATTCTTAGCACAAGAAATTGCTTCCCACACTAAAATATCAAATTTAATGCCAAAATATGCTACTAGAGGCAAAAATGGGTTCTAATCTGACTATTTGTTCTAGCTTGGGGTAAATAATAAATAATCATGTGGGTTTCAAGATCTTTCTACAACTTTTTATTGTTAATTAGTTGACTCTTCGGCACGTTTTGTCAATCTTGCTTTATCAGTCATGTTGGACAAGATGACATCAACTAGAAGTGCATCTTTTTGTAATGTTTTTAGAATTCCAGTACAATTTGAACAGACAGTTTTGACCACATATCTTGATGTAATGAAGCATTTCCTTTGGGTCAGAAATGAGTTATCGAGGAAAGGGAAAAAGAAAGACCTGTCAGTGAAAAAAATTACAGAAATTGTTTCCCGTGACATTTCAAGAATTTGGAAGAAAAGCTACATACCTTTGTTATACCTCAGGTAAGTTGCAGTGGGAATTGTATCTAAAGATACTCCAGCTAAAGTTTTTGACAGGAGTAAGTTGTAGAGAGAACGTCGTAAGTTTTGGTCCCAACTTCAGGCAACTGCTACACCAATAATACAGTCTTTGTATGGCATCTACTTTGATGCGAGGAAGGGCAAAACTATAGTGTATGAGAAAAAGGGAAATTCTTTTAACAGGACTACAGTCAAGGCAAAGCATATTGCTCTCTTATCAGAAGCTGGTTCTGTTTATATAGGACATGTAACTCTGAATTCTGGATTCAGTGCAGATATTACACAGAACCATCACCAATACTGCTACACAGAAAGAGACTGAACTTTCCAACTGTTTGCTGTTGGATGTGATAAAGCGAGTGTCAACACTGGGAAGAAAAATTGCATAATTAGACATCTTAAGATCTTTGTTGGGCCATAAATTGTATCAGTTTGAGTGCTTGTAGCACACTGATGGATTGTCTCTTTGTCAACTTTTTCAGAAGATTAATGAAAATGCATCTGGGACACAGCAGCTTTCAGGAACAATAGTAAAGTTCTTGAAAATATGTAAAATTCTTCCCGTGACAGGTTATTTCCCTATTCTAGTTGATCTATCTGAAATTAAGAAAAAAGATCTCAGTACTGACCAAAAATACCTTCTTGATATTTCTAAAGCAGTATCCTCGGAGAAGTGCCCTTCAGGCCTAGCAAACAGGAGTCCTGGGAAGATGGCTCACTACAGCCAACAGAATTCTTTGCCTTTATATATCAATCGCCGAACCAACAGATGACTTGAAGCTACTAGCTGAATAATGCTGCAAAAGTTGATGTACAATCCTGGTTTGAAATACAGAAAATCCCGACAGCAACACATACGGCAAACCATGTTAACCCTTTGACGCACAGCAGTCGCGCTCTGAAACCACCAAATTTCGAATTTTTTTCTCCTCTTCTTTCCGAACTTTTTGAGTGAAAATCAATTGATTACTGATCTTTTACATCTAAATAACACAAAATGACTGCAGAATCATACATGTTTTAGGTCTTAGTACTCCAAATTGGATGCCTTTTAAAATTCGTTTTCAATGAGACAAAATAACTTCCTTTTATTAATATAAACAACTTTAAATTTTAAAAGTTATTCATCGCATATCATGATTTCTATCATAAACAATAAAAAATAAGAATAATTAAACAGCATATATAAAAAAATATGTATGGCATTTGCTTTGTGGTTTCAGGGCGCAACCACTGCACCACTAGAGCATTGTGTCACATGCTCTACAGGCTCGGTGGTCGCGCCTTGAAACCACTGCTTTTCACAGTGGCGTTTGCTTGCTTCTCAAATAGGAATGTTTATTTTTACCCAGATATAGATAAAGGGTTTTGAAATCACAGAGTTATTTTATTACTAAACAATACATGCACCTGCCCAGTAAAAAGGTCTTTCTTTTCCAGACACTTTTCTCTGGCTTGACTTGATCCTCAAGCTAGTACTGTGATTTTATAAGTTATTTCCTGTGGTTTAAATTTAACGTAAATATACTTTGCTATAATAAAAATAGAAATCTCGTAAGTTTTATTTAAATTAAAAATATTTTCTGAATATTTTGGGACGAAATACGAATAAAATAAGTATGAATGGAAAATGAACAATCCGTACCAAAGCCAAAAAGACGAAGCCTACCCCATTAACATACAAAAACGCAAATTTCATATGCCAGATGAAAAGAAACTAAATAACGCTGGACATATACGAGTGAAATTTAGATCCAGGCAGTGTACATTTTGTAGCACAAGGAAGAAACCTCATAGGAGATACATGTGCGAAATGTGCAATGTGAGTCTATGCATGTACCATAAAGACAAAGCATGCTTTGAATAGTGTCACAAAAACATTTGTTCTTTGAAATTAAAAAACACTGAGCCTTTTTTTTATCGTTATTTTACTGAGTTTTTTTAATCCATTTAGCCAAACGTCCTTATTATGTAGGTAGTTATATTTTCACTGCTATAGAAAAATTACATAAATGCTTATTTTTTATTTTTTTCTGACGATTGTAAAATAATGTAAAAAAGTTATATATAATGCAATTCTTAAACACATTTTTTTTTAATTCGTAAATTTTGTCATTTATTGGAAATGCGCACGGAGAAAGGTAAGTTTGTTTTTTCCTACTACCTCAGTAAGTTTCAAAGTCCTAGATGCATGTGGTTTCACAGTGCGACCACCACCCACAGAACAATGGGCAAGAGTAGATTTTTTTAATCCATATATTATTTGTCTCTAGGATCATAATATTCAATTTCTAGAGTTTTTAGTTAAAAAAAATATAAAAATAATATCGCACACAAAAGGGTTAACAGAATGATCGAGAAGTTCATTCTTGCCAGAAAATTTTAAGGCAATCATTCAGAGGAACTGTTATTTTGTTCACTCTGAAAACATCATGTTGGCGATGTTGGAAGATGAATGAGCACATATTCGTGAACTTGGCCTGAAAAGAATACTGAAAGCAAGAAAACTGACTGGAAGGGGAAAATACAACAATTTGTGCATCCTAAACTGAATTTCAAACCAAAGGAGTATTTTGAGATTATTTGCTGGAACAATCCTTTGGAACCACTGGCTACCTTGAACCTCAGCAATGAAGACATAAGATTAATTAGAGATGGTTCTCAGTTTGAATAAGGAAAGCTTCTTTGACATTCTCGCATAATTTTGAGACAGATAGGCCTTTATTCATTTTTTGCAGCATTCTCAGTTTCACTGTTCTTGTTCTCAGTTTGAATAAGGAATTCTTTCTTGCCAAGTAGTAGAGAGGCATGTGAGACTGGTGACAGAAGTGTCATTGGCAACATGTGGTGCAGAGGCCAGAGGTGGATTCATATGCAGTTGAATCAAGTCCCAGAATGAAATTATGAAGTTCGACACACCAAAATGAATTTCTTCAGTTCTCTTGTGGAACCCGAAGATGACAAGTGATAAAGCTGAAACTTTTTAATGGCATTTTTTACCAATTACAATCATATGTTGAGTCAGGAAGGAAAACTGTTGTAAAAAAATCATTAAAAAATACTGTTAAAAATAGATTGTCGTTTTTAATAATATTAACATAGATTTTTTTTATTTACCTCATGTGGAACCTGAAGGTGATGAGGGACTGAGCTGCAATTTTTTTCATCGAACGCAACCATTTGTTCGGTCAGAAAATAATATAATTTGAAAAAAAAATGTTCCCTTTTTCTTTCTATCCTAATGTACACTCTACACACACACACACAAATGGAACAGTTCTATATCTCCAGTTCTACTGGGATGATTTATAAAACTTAATTTGCCTTTTTAATGTCTTAAAAGTGCAAATTAGGATATATACAGTACAAAGTCTGTAATCCAGACTCGTCGGGACTTTGGCGATTCCGGATTATAGATCATCAGTTTAAATCTGGTAAGATGGCATGCAGAAATTATACAATTAAAAATATGAAATCATAATTTATGAAATAAAGAACAATTATGATCTAAAGGGTATCAAAAATTTACAAAAAAAAAGCTTAATATTTATTTGTTTACTTTATTAAACATTTCTTTCAATGTAAGTTGTTTAAGATGCTTCCACAAAAAATTCAAAAAGTTCCTTTTTCTTGTGTCATATATAGTGGACTTTACAATGCCATACTTCTCGCATAATTTTGAGACGGATAGGCCTTTATTCATTTTTTGCAGCAATTCCACTTTTTGTTTAATGGACATCGACAATGCTTTTGTTTTAGATCCTTTGGCAGCTCCAGAATTGGAAACTCTTTTTGACATAATCGAAAGTTCAAGCCTAATTTTTATAAAATTGTTCTAACAGTCTGCAAAAAATAATGAGCCAGATCCAATTAGAAGATTAAGGAACAGTGCAATCTGCAACATTAACTGAAATAGATAATTAGATAATTTTAGCCTAGCTTATACCGTCTGTTATACATTAAACGCACATGCGTAAACACAGTATGCGTTTAAGCATGCACATAAAGTTTGTAGCTTTGAGGTCCGAATTATAGATCATTCTGGATTACAAACTTTGTATTGTATAAGATTTATATAAAGCATTGTTCTGACATACATATTTAGAAAAAAAAATCTAACATTTTCAGAAATGACATACCGACTTTTTTTAATATTTTTATTCTACAACTCAAATTATACCTAGATATTAAATTTTGTAAAATTTGGTGAGAAATTAAAAAAATTATCTTGGTACACTTTTTTCAGTTTGCGCCGAGAATAATTCACTCAGCAAAATTTTTAATTCATGACAACCTATATTCCTTTCCCTTTCATTGTCCATGAGTAGAAAAAAGGTTGCATCATTCATTCTTTTAAATAATTTTAACAAAGTGTGTAAACCACATTTGGTGTTATTATGATTTATAACAAATATGCCAAAGTGCAAAATGCACCAATATATAAATTCATGTATATCTTAAGGAATTTTGAATAAAAACTTTAATTTTTTGCAGTTATGCCTAAAAATACATCTAGTTTAAGGTGATGGTATAAATTTTATAGGATATATCTCAAAATGTTTTTAAAAAAAATTATAAAAATTACTAAAACCACAAATTTGGAAAAAAAAAAATCAGAAAATATCTGCAAATTTTATTTAGAGTGAACTTAAAATAAATATATACCAAAGTATATTAAAATTGAAGAGCTAAGATTTCGAGAGCTTATTTTTTTAACTACTCGCACAATTTTATAAACCTTTGCATTTTGGTATAACTTGAGTCATAGAATTAAAATATGTAAAAAAAGAATTTGGTATGTCATTCCAGAAAAAGGCCAGTTTTGTGTTACCATATCTAATCTATAGTGGATCACAAAAGTGTTTGTACAATTCCGAATTTCAGTGAAATATTGCTTTATTCATTAACAAAAATCAATATTTTAGAATTAAAATTTTTTAATAATATTTATAAATTTCGGTTAGCAAACTACAATAAAATTATTTTAACAACATATAAAACCTTTTTTTTTTTTGAAAATCAATAATAAAAAAGTAACAGAAAAGTTACCTCACAAAAGTCTTCGTACACAGAAAGAAATCTACACATATTAGTAAATATTGTAGTATTTCTGTCAGTTAGTATTTTGTAGCATATACTGCAGTATTTATGACAGCATTCAAATGTCTGCACATAGAGTTCACCAGTTTTTTTTTTTTTTTGTAATAACTGCACCAATGTTCCTTCATTCTTCCATCATTACTGCTTTTAGTTTGGTTTCTGTTTTAATGTTGTGTCTTAACCTCTAATTTTCTCCAGATGTGTTCTGGTCTCTTTAAATCTGGTGACTGAAGTGGTGTTTTCTGAACTTGTGGAAAATTATAGACACCCAAAAGGCGAACGTTGAGGGCAGTGTGCTTAAAATCGTTATCCTGATAAAAAATAAAGTTGTTTCCAGTATCCAAATTTTGAAAGGATAATTTTAAATTACCTTTTTAAAATATTTAAATAAAGAGCATGGTACATTGTGCTATCAATAAACATTAAATTATTTAATACTGATGCTGACATGCACCCTCACACAAGAACACGTCCACCGACATGCTTCACTGTACCAACCAAAATCTTGGGATTAAGCTTGTCAATTTTTTTCCCATTCAATTATACGCCCATCAAAATAAAAATGTTAAATTTGCTTTCATCTGCAAATAAGACATGAATCTAATAAGCTTCAGGTTTATTTACCATTGATTTTGAGAAGAAAAGCCTAGGCTTTCTATTTTTTGCACTTCCAAAAGTTTTCTTTGAGCAGAGTGCGGAGTAATCCAGCTGATCTGAGTACTCATTAAACAGTTTTAAGTGAAATAGAAGTATAAAATTTTCTGATTTCTGATCACATTAAATTACGTCAAGTCCTCTTTGCCGGACAATCTCTTCTTTCTTTATTTTGACTCCAATTTTCTTCTTTAAAGCATTTTATTACATACTGCACCATAGAATGGGATAAATTACTAATTCCAAATCGAATTTCCACATTTATGATAAAAAATTATGAATTTTCGAAAGCTGTTCATTACTTTCTTACGACTAGAGCCATCTTTAAACATTAAATAAAATATATGAAAGTAAGCAAGCAAAAAATAAAGCCAAACAATTTTTTAAACATCACCAAAATGCAAAAATAAAAAAAAAAAGGAGTAGACAATAATTTTATTTATGAAATTTTATGAAAATGTTTCGGTGTACGTTCACTTTTTTTGGCTTGTTTTATCTCGGCCTCCTTACATTTTCATTCTTAGAAAAAGAAAATAAGTCAGTATTAAAACTTAAATAGTTTGCTTTTATTCAAATACACATGAATATGATATGAAAGGCTTTGCATTCGAATTCAGTTCCTGGTTAAAGCACTTTCTTCAATTCTTAAAGGTGTCTGAAAACTTTTGTGAAACACTGTATATCCTAAGCTGTGCTCTTGAGAAACGAAAAATGCAAATTAAATTTTGTCAATTGGTCCAGTAGAATGGAAGATACAGAACTGTCCCAATTTTTTGAGTGTGTGTTTGTGTGTACAGTGTACATATTATTATTTGCATTTTTTAACAAAAACTTTAAAAAAAATATTTCACAGTGATAATATATCATAATATAATAACTGATATTAAAAATTATACCAAACTTAGTGAATTTGTTTATACAGATATTGATGAATATATTAGGAAAATTTATTTAGGGAAAAAATTTAAAAGATGATGGTCTAAGCAATATTTATAAACTCAGTAATAATTAAGCATAAAAAATTTCTATATTTAGAAATAGATTCAAACAAATACAAAATTTACCAGTATTAATGATTACATGCAAAATATTATTTATGAACTTTTTGAAGGAAAACTAATGAAAAATTAATATTTAAAAGTAATCTATTTTGAAATGTTAGGCTCACTGTTTCACTTTAAAATATACTGACAGCTTATCTTTTTTTTGTCTATACCTGTTTACATGCCGTGCATCTTTTATTTCACTTAGCCAATTCAGTCATGTCACAAGGTATGGAATAAGCTTGCATTTCTTTTGTCTCTTTTTTTAAACATATAATTTAGTTTAATGCATGGAATATTGTAATGTTTGTTTAGAAGGAAAGAAAAAGGATGCTTAAATGAAATAGATGACTAGGTTAGGCATTTAAAGAAGAAAAACATGCACATCCCAAACTCAAAGAGGATTAAGTAGCAGACTAAAATTGTTCGTAGTTTTAAGTGCAAAAATGTGCCAAAATAGGAGAAAAAAAAAAAAAAAAAAAGAATTTGTTGAAGATAGAGTGAAAGTGTGAGTAAAAGTTAATATTTTACTGCATACATTAGATCACACAGCTGTGTGTGATTACTTAATAAAATATGCACTTGGTTTAGGTAATCATCCTTATGGAGATAACATTGAGACATATATATGTACAACTCTGCCCATATTCTGAGACAGAAGCAATAAAAGAATAACTAAAAGATATGTCCATATTTGTAGTAGCTAAAAAACATTTTACAAACAAGAAAGGTGTGTATTTGTCTTATAAAAACTACTGATTCAAAATCATATCAGTTGTGTTTTTCAATAAATAAAAATTAATATTTAAAACACTGTTTTTCTAATTGCTCTCTAGCAACAGTTGATATCTTGAAGGAATATGAAACAGAATACTCCCAAGTGAAAAATCTTCTATCAGACTCTGCATGCTACATGACTACCTATTTGGACTTACTGAAACATGTTTTTCACTACCAATGATAGGGGTGCATAAAATTAACTTTACTAGTGACATATTCAAAAAATTGAAAACTACCGCAGCCAAGAGAATGAAAAAAGGCATACAGAAGAGAATGCTCTCACTACAATGATTGTGTGTAGTTTATTAGGCTTCTTAAAGCAGGAAACAGGAAAAGTCAGCTATGCCCTTCCCAGGATATGAACTCTAGATCTTCTGATTGCTTGCTGGACAAGCTACCAATTACATCTAAAAGGCATACAGTGAGACAGGCGAAAATTTCTTACATGCTCCCTCACTTATTTGAGTAGAGAGAAGACTCATTTAGACCAAATTTAGGTGGTGACAAATTATTTGTCAACCACATTTTTAGATGGGTGTCACTGGCATTATAATCTGTTATGTTATTCAAGGTAAGAAATACAAAAAAGTAAACTATGCCTTCACTTCTGGATCTAGATATACAAAATCTGGCTCTTCTGATTGCTAGCCAGATATGCTACCAATTACACTATGAAGACACATTGTAAAGGAGGTAAAAATTCCTTGTTAGCTTTCAATTACTTTTTTCTTCATATTACTGTAGTAATTTACTTGATTACAGTAGGTTAGAAAAACAATTATTTGTTTTCCTTATTCATTTATTTTTTCTATAAATAAGAAATTTTCAGTGCAGAAATTACATATCCCTGGAAACAGCCAAATCTAATCTAATCTTACCTATGATGCTTTTTTTTAGTTTTATGAAATAAAAATTTGAGGGGATATATTAATAATTTTCAGTAAGTTTTAAATATACTAATGGAGGGAAGGAGTAAATACTCAGTAACACTTTAAACATTAAATATTAAAATCTTGAAAAGCACAAAAAATTGATATTCATAAATAAATCTCTAGAATTATTGAAGTACATTTATTTTAAGGAGAATGTATAAAAGCTGGCAGATTTACAGTTTAAGGCATACATGTTGAAATATAAAAATTATATATATATTACATACCAGATATTGTTAATGCAGCGAATTCAAAAATAACACATGATAGGCTTTCTTATTCATTTTCTTAATCTGAGTATGCAATTTTCTGCAACAAATGAGGCATTATCAAATATACCAGATATCATACCTTAGGGTTTTTTTTTAGGAGGGGGTTGTTTGTTCACATGTGCGTGCGTGCGTTTGTGAGCATGTGATTTCCAAGCTATGATTATGATACACTGAATCAATGTCACAGCCATTTTTAAATTAAAGTAATTATTTGTTTAAACTGAAAAGATTCAGGCAGGATAAGACTTTTTTCCTCGGTATTTCTTGGAATTAAGATGAATACTATTGACTGTTAACATCCAAATTATTGTGGCTATTTATTAATTTCATTTTATAAAGGGTTTGCCGCATATGATAAGTTTTTTTAAAAATTACTTGATGAAAGATCAGATAAGACTCAACACAAAGACCTTTGCCTCCACTTGCTATAAATGTTACATGTGTTGTGTTAAACTGATCTAATGGGAAAATATGAATCAAGAGAAAGACACCAACTATGATTAAGGAACATTTCTGAAGCTTTTTGAAAAATATGTTTTTCACTCAATTGCCAACACAGTTTTCCTTTCGTAATACAAAGATTTATCATTTACAATGTATAAGTGGTCATGATTCTCTCTGTCACAATCTTGATCATTAGAGCCATTTCAGACCAAAAAGCTTATAAGATCTTAACTGTGAAATATTAACTTTAATATCATTGAACCCCTATTAAACTGACAAGAGACATACCGTTCTGTCTCAAAATGTAGGACAAAGTCTTTGATGGTTTTTAATAAAACTTTTTATCAAAGCTTAAATTGATCAGGAGAACAACGTGTATGTATAATCAAATCTTGTCCACATGTGGGTATAAAATAACATATTAAATTTAAAGAAGCCCAAGACTAGGCAAATCTTGCCTAACTAAGCTAGTTCAAACTTTAATGGCATGATTTAACTTCGGTTAACAAATGGATGTTGTTATAACATTAACTGACAGAGTTGGGCGAGAGTGAAGCATCACTGCTAAAAGCTGCATATCTAAAACATTCACCTGAAATACTCTTAACTTATTTGCCTCCTGGTAAAGGCTAACAAAAGCAGAAGTAATAGTACAGATATAAATCATAAATATTGGTTAGTCAGTTTTTTTACCATTTATTATCTTAAGCTGCATACTTCAGCAACTGAGTTAAAAATGCTAAGTCTATAAAACTAAACTGGAAGTATCTTTCCTGCTACTGAAATATAAGAATATGAGATGAATTTAAGAACATTTGGCAGCTTATGTCATTCTGTTGTTACAAATTTTGCACACAGATAAATTATTTTAGCGCAATAATATGTGAAATTGTTGTATTTGTCTGTATAATATAACATGAAAAGCTGAAAAGAATGATGCTCTAGCAGGAAAATAAAAATACAGAGGCAAACTTATTTAACCCCTTAACTGCAGCGGGCATATATATACGCCTTGCTCAGCCAATGCGTTAACTGCTCCGGGCATATATATACGTCCTTCCAAAATACTATCATTTGCTTTGTGCTGCTACCTGTAAAATTATTTGCAAAGCTTTAGAATGCAACACCACAATGACCTTGACAAAGTATGCGAAGGACAATATTATTTCAGAGAAGTGTGGGGAGGAATTGGAGAGAGGGGTGTGTCTAAAGTGGTGAAAGTAATGACTGCACGGTATTGACTGGTGTTGTTTGAGTAAAACATATTTTTTCTTATTCTGTGTCCTCCGTTTTCATTTACTTTTTGTAGTAGGTTCCAGGAATAAAGAAAGATAAAACGGATATTTCGAAACCATTTATCGTTTTTGAATTATTTTTTGATGAACTGCTCGAGTTTCATATTGTTACTGAAACTAACCATTTTGTGGACGAGTATATGAACTAACACCTTGCTAAGGATTGGATTGGATTATTTAATTATGGCAAAGCACACAAGGGCTATCTGCTGAAAGGGAGGGATGCCTTCGTGGAGGACTTTCTAAGGGAAATTGGCTCGTATACATGTTACACATGGGGAATATCACGAAAACGCCCATGCAGCCAGGCTGTTCATGGGATTCGAACCACGGACCGAACTACCAGTGTTCAGCATCTTTACCGCTCGGCCGCTGGTGGGCCCACCTTGTTAAGGAAAAATCAAGAAGAAAATTGTGGCATTCAACCAGTTCAGAAGAAATATATATACTTTTTAGGCATACTGATTTCACAAGGTATAACACTGAAACCTGATATTACAGTTTACTGGTCTAAAAATAAATTGATTGAAACTCCATTTTAGTGATCTTTTTTATTTATTAATATTTTACTCTTACTTTACATTTATTTATTAATATATTATATACTTTACATTTATTTATTAATATTTATTATTATAATATTTACTTTACATTTATTTATTAATATTTATTAATATTTTTATTTATTGACATTTAACGAGAAATCGCCAAACGTCACCAAACTTGGCAGCCATTTGACAGCATTTTGCTCTTGTCCCTCCATTACATTTATTCAATTACTCCAGCTCCATTACATTTATTCAATTACATTACCTCTGTAATAGGTAATGTAATTGAATAAATATAATTGATTAATAGTGTAATTGATTAATTGATTAATAGTATATTAGCTTTAACCATAATTCAGCTCTCATATGCCTTGCAGTAATTTTGAGAAGCAGAAAGTACTAGGCAGCCAGGTGAAAACTACATAAGACCGGAGAGAGCATCTGCTATCAGTTGTTGTTGTTAGCTATTAGTTCAGCATGATTTCAGAGTATTGAGATATCTTTGCTCTTTAGATGCACTTTCCATCACACTGTGTTTAACATTCTTAGTCAGGGTTCATAGCCACATTTTAGTTAAAAAAATAAGCACCTATAAGCACTTTTCAAGCACATTTTAAGAAAAAAAATAAGCACCTGCCTAATTACATCATACACAACTGCATAACCTTAAAAAGTAGACTTGTAATTTAAAATATGAGAAATGAAGTACTTATTAAGAGAGAATAAGCATTACCTCAACCATGGAAAATAATTACTTTTTTTGTTTTTAATTTTAAATAATAGTTCAATTTACAGAATTAGTTTACAATGAGAGGAAAAAAAAAAAAAAAAAAAAAAAAAAAAAACTATGAAGAACTAAACTATATTACAAGATTTAATGATGAAATTTCAGTTCAAAATAGAGAAAATAAATAATAATAAGGCATATTTATTGTATTCGCTTGGAACCTAATAATAAATACAATTTATTTTTCCACTCATATTGATATTTAAATAATTTAAATATAAATTCTGAACATTTTCTAATGTTTCATTGTATATTAGTTTTCTCTTAACAGATATTGCAAGCAAAGTAATTTAAGTAAAAAAAAGGAACATTTCTGAAATCAGAAGATAGAAATTTGCTTCATGCAGTCATCTTTAACTAAAAGCTTAACTAACCCGCATACTTGGAAACTGGCGAATATTCGGGCAGTCGAGCGTAACTTTAAGAAGCGAAGGGGGTAGACTGTAGCCACTCTTTAGATTTTTCCGCTAAATAAATGCTTTTGACATTTCAATATGTGCATCATATAAAAACAAACCAACCGAACTAAAAAATACTCCGCTTAGCAAGCACAGTAAAACTCTTTTAAGTGCTCATAAACAAATCTCAGACTGAACATCCAAATTAATTATCTCTGCAAAATATCGCAAACGTTAGTGCGCAATACGTGCGCCGTAATTCTTCCCTACGTGATATTACGCAATCGGAATCAACAACTGCTGGTATTGGGAGAAAAAAGAACTAAATAACTGGAGTGTTTTTCATTCTAATTTTCAACAGACGGCGTTAAATTTCCAGAATAGAATCATTCTTTGCTTGGGTTGGTAGACCACAGAACTTTTAATCCTATTCAATCCAAATTGGAAAGTGACCCCCCCCCCAAAAAAAAAGGTCCGTTGCTTGTTTTGCAGCGAACTGTAACAGTTTCAATATTCAAGATTTTGCGGAGAAAGAGGAGACATCCCAACCTTCATACTGTATAATGTATTGGCCAAAAAAATGAAACTATTTTGACTTTCCCTTTATTTAAGCCATTCCGAAAATTATTCCTTAGAAAGCTAATCTGTGTTAAAACATAACCAATTTTGGAAGTTTACTATACTTCAGAAGTTACTGCAACTATGTTATTATAAACATTCATACATATGCTCATAATATAAGCATAACGATCATAATAAACACGAATATGAACTGACCAAGCAGAACGAGAATGCAAATATTTTTAAGATCTTGATAGAAATTCAAACGTGTGTAGTATTTGGGTGGGAGGAAAAGAATGCCGAATGTAGCGGGATTTTCTACTGCTTTCGCAATTCTTTGACCAACAGAACGACGGGCACCTGCCTACTCTTCGTGCACACCAAAGGTTATGTTAATGCAGAGAAAGGGAGAAAAGCTATTTCCGGGAGTATGACTCACCATCTGACATTCCATATTAGGAAAAAAAGTTGTTTATTTAGTTTCGGCTTTGGTACGAGGAAAAATAGCGTGTTCATTAAAAAAAAAAAGCACTAAAAGCAAAAAATAAGCACCAAAAACAAAAAAATAAGGGCTTTAAAGAAAAAGTAAGCACCTATAAGGGCCTTTATATTTTATTTTCAAATATAAAGACTTATAAGCACTTATAAGGACAGCTACGAACCCTGTTAGTAGTCTGAAGTTTAAATACTGATTGCACTCAGTGATACTGTAAATGTCTGTACAAGTATTTCCGTGGAAAATTCCAGAACTCTAAAATGTTTCTTTTGATAAAATAAATTTTATTAACCTATCATCAGACCTGTGTGCATTCAATGTATTACAAAGCCACATGCATGCAACGATTTTGGTGGATCAAGTGGCTGCTCATCAAAATAATTTAGTCAGATAAATCAATGCCTTGAAAAAGAACAGAACTGACAAGAAACCTACCCTAAAGTGCTGGAACTGCAATGCTGAAGGCCACATATGAAGGAACTACAGAAATCCCAGGGCATGGATGCTAAGACTGCTTGTAGCAAGGAGGAGGGAAATAATTAGTGGCCATCTCGTGAGGCGGAGGTTGCCAGATAAAGAGAAGCCGAATTTTAAAGCACTTCGGATTTCTGTAATGAGTAGTGGCAGTAACTGACTCTTCAGTGGGACATATCAAAGGAGTTCATTGCATGCTTCGACTTTAAAAATAACGAACTGCATTCTGCCTCTGACATAATGCTATTTGGAATCAATGCTGAACGAGTTAAATCGGCCCACCAAATCATAGCTCAAGATGATATCACAGTACCAATAAGAACATAATTTTTACTTCCTGGATCCATAGATGAAAACAGAAAATTGTGGTATGGTATAATGAAATATCCCAAGAACTGTAACCCCTCGTGAGGAGTACTAGTAGCCTTGGAACTCATCAACCTATCAAGGACCATTATCCCAGTGAGAGTTGCCAATTTAATTGAAAGGGCAAAAGTCATTAGGAAATATGAAGTGGTTGCAGCATGTACACCAGCGACCTGCATTAAACAAAACAGTAACCCATCCTAATCTGTGTCTTCAGAGACCATAATATTGGAGTTATTGAAGAATGTGCAACTAAACAATGAAGAAAGGAGTGCTGCCGAATGTATCACACAAGAATTTCAAGATGCTTTCTCCTGCTCATCTTCTGACATGAATTGAACTAGTTTGACAAAGTATAGAATTGATAGCGGGGATCATCCACCAATCAAGCAACATGCAAGACATCTAACGATTTCTAAACAGGAAGAGATAGGAAAACTTCTGAAGGATATGCAAGAAAGTGACTTTCTTGCATGTCCATATAGATGACTAAAAATTTACTTCTATCGAGCCTTCAATAGTCCATGGCCTCTCCCATCATCCTGGCCACTACACCAAAAATTGTGCATATAGATTTGTAAATAGATTGAATGCACGTAGGTCCGATGATAAAGCATTCTCTTCGATGATAAGCTGAAAGCAGACATTCTCTCCGGTCTTATGTAGCTTTCGCCCAGCTGAGATATTTCTAGTACTTTCCTTCTCGAAATTTCTGGAAGCATAAGACGGCCAAATTATGGTTACAGTTAATGCAGTAAATCAATTACATTTATTCAACTACAATACCTACCACAGTCATACAGGGACCAGACCAAAATGTCACCAAATGGCTGCCAAGTTTGGAGATATTTTTTTTTTTTGGCCAAATTTGACAGCAAAAATTAGTCACCAAAACCCTTGTCAGCTTGTTGATATCTTACCAATTTAGCAAAATAGTCATTTACTCAATGTTTAATAGGCTTCCTCCTGTATTCTTATTTTCCCAGTAAAGTAGCATCACACCACTCAACTTTCTACATTATATTATACAGAAAAATGCAACAGTTTCACATGTGATTGCACTAACTCCCAAAGAAATAACACATAATCTATTTACATACAAAATTTGCAACAGTGTGATGCAGATATTACCCACTATTGCAAAAAGGCTATTTCCAAAAGCATTAATTTTTTTCTCGATGTAGTAGCCACAAAAGCAATTATGTCACCAATTTATCATGTTTCTTATTTATCATCTAGACTACAAGTTTGTTGCACACTACATACTTAAGCCAATACCTGCAAACCTATAAAGCTTGAGGCTAAATTGAGAATAGCTTTTAGTCATCTATATGAGCATACAATGATAAGTCTCGATGAGACCTATAGAGACATTAGGTATTTTTTGGAAGCAGGAGACTTGCAAAATGAGCAATGCCTTTGCCGGGAATCGAACCATGGACCTCTAGAATACACGCCTAGCATGCTGACCACCACACCACAAAGCCACGCTAAGAAGGTGGGAGAAATACCTTATATACTCCCCCTTTTAAAGAGCAACTAGGTTTTTTTTAGAGGACCCAATCGCCAAATCCTGGGTGTGGAGAATCGTCATCCAACACCCTTTTAGTTTGGGCGCGACTGTAGAGACATTAGGTATTTTTTGGAAGCAGGAGACTTGAAAAATGAGCAACGGCTTTGCCGGGAATAGAACCATGGACCTCTGGAATACACGCCCAGCGTGCAGACCACCACACCACGAAGGCATGCTAAGAAGGCGGGAAAAATACCTTATAGACCAAGGCTTTCAAAAGTCTTCAGTTCTTAAACTGTTTGATGCAAGAAATGAATGTATTTTAATAATGCAGAGTACAAGATGATTGTATTGTTTTATTCCATATGTTTTATTCAAATAGTTTTTATTCCATAAAACTTTTTTTTTTTTTTTTTTTTTTTTTTTTTTTTTTTTAGATTTTGCTATGCTGTACAAATGATACTGGAAAACAAAATATGTACAAGAAGAAAGAAAAACATATTCATCCTATTAAGCCTTCAAGCGTTATGGCTTTAGCCCTGAAATTTCAGAGTTCCTCAAAATGTCATGAATAAATAATATTTTCTTGATTATAATTAAAAAAATGATTCTCTCTCTTTGTACCTTATATAATTGGATTATATAATGGGATTGGATCCAAAATCGAATATTACATTTAAAGCTTGCAGAAATTTTCATGTGTAATGAATACGAAAGCCATCGTTCTATAAAGAATTTTCTGTCTGTAACACTGAGAGGGTTAAGAAATATATCTAAAATACTGGAAAATTCCAGAAGTAATGAGTAACCTCAAGAACTATGCTATTATTTTCAAGTGTGAAAATAAAAAATTCAAAATTATTCCTTAAGGTGTTTCTTACAGAAATGTGCACCATTAGTATTTGATACAGTCTAACTTAGAAGATAAATCTGCCTATTTGATTGTCAAGGGCATACTAAATTAGATTAGAATCAAAAATATTTCTCAAGTAAACTATGGGTCTTATAATTTTCTAAAAGTTTTGCAGGACTAATCAAAGATTTCAGATAACTCAGCTGGTAAAGCATTTATTCACAAGTAGGAAAGACTAAGTTCCAGTCACAGTTTAGTTGTTACACTAGCATTCAAAGTGAGAGAATCTTGGTTATTACTATATTTGGTTAGGCTGAATGTACAGAAAGAACGATAATGACGCATTTGCCCAGTTAGACAGTAGTTGAATGAACTAGCCAAGCTCAAATCAAATTTCATGGTTTCGTAGAAATTCAGAGACTCATCAACAGCTCTGTATAGCTTAGCTAGTACAGCACTTGTCCAGAAAACATGACTTGAATTCAAATTCTAGTTAAAGTGCAGATCATTGCATGATTTGTCACAAGCTATTGCTTTCAAAGAATCTATCAACTATGAATTATAAAGTTTAACTGTTGTAAACCAAATTTTTATGAGAATGAATATAACCCACAAACACAACAAAACTTTTTTTTTTCCATTTTTATTTTTGCATTACATTATTTCTTCAGGTTTTAAACAAATTCTCCTAAATTAAAATACATTTAATCAATCAGATTTTCTTACAATGTATTTCTCCCACAAAAATCTTTCATCTATATGAATTTTATGAAACATGTGTTAAAAATTATAATTTGGATAAGTTTATCACACAAATTAAGTTTCATAAGAGTATTTTGAGACATTTGTTATACAGCCAATAAAACATTATAGCAAACTTTACCAAGCAGAATGAAATTTATTTAGAAATACAGACACCAGTTTGTTTAAATAGCTATCTGTTTTCAAATAATTTTAAAACTTACTTCTTCAAATTTTGTTTTGACATGACTACTAAGAACTCCCAAAACTGTTAATGAACTTTCACTCTTAGCAACTACACTATCTGAAAAATACAAAGCAAAAATGTATTATATACAATAACTAGGTTATATAAAAAAAGTCTAAAATTAAGCTGATTGACAAATGCCATGCACTAAACACAAAAGCAATAATTCTACACATATTCTAAACTCAACCTCTCATTGCACAGAAAGAGGGGTTACTGGTTATCATGTATTGTCATCAAAGATACACATGTCCTTATGTTTGAAGTCTTTACAACTATGAGAAGTATTACAATTTGTTGTCCAAAGGTTTGACAAAATAAAATAAATTAAATATAAAGTTAAAAAAACTTTTAAAATCAGCACATTTTATATACAAAGCATTTTATAAACATTCTGCTAACAGGATATTGCTTCATCAAGCATCATTGCATTTCATGCTTCATTAAGAATAAATCACTCTTAACTAGCACTGACATGCCAAGATAGTTGCAAAGAGAATCTATATATGCCTAATGTGATTAAGATAAGATTTTATTTGTTCACAATCTATCAGAAAGTAGCCTAGCAAAGCAAGTGTAATATATGAATCAAAATTTCATTAGTGTGTCTTATTTCTTAGAAATAATAATGAAGTAAAAGTAGAAATGATTTATTTTTATATTTTTTTATGCCACCTTGACCAGTATAGTGATTAAAGATGTTGGCTGCCAAATCAATGGGATTGAGTTCAAACTGCAGAGATGGCTTGTATGTATATAAGTGGCTAGTGTCTTTGCAGCATGGGGCTTTTAAATACTGGCAAGTCAAAAAGTCCTTTTGAGAGGCTTAGTGGTAGGGAAAGAGGGTAGAAGACTCATGAATCCATTCCCTGGGGTGTTTTTGAACAAAACCTGTTGCCAATGAGTTTAAAACTTTTCAATTGCAGTGTGGATAATCAGAAAATACCAGTTAGTATTCAATGCATACAGTACAGTATATGCAGAGCAGATTAAAGAGAGATTTGATTAGTTAATGACAAAATTATAAAACATGTTCATTTTTTTAATTTAATGACTAGAAATCAAAAGCTCATTTAAAAAAAGTCATTCATTTTTCATGTTCCCCCTTTTTTACCCTGCTCTACTGAAAACAATTACAGTAGAACTCCAATTATCGAAATCAATTGGGACCGAACCTCATTTGGTTAATTGGATTTTTCCAAAGAAAGGCTCTAGGTACACTTTAATTAATTACTGTATGTTGAAAATGGGGGAAAAACTATTTTTAAAGAAACAGAGGTTTTAATTAATTAAAATGAAAAGACAAAACTCTTACATACATGCTATATAGCGCACTGTACAGTCATTGCTTGCTGAACATCTCGGTCAAAGTAAGCTGTTTGACTGTCTTCATCCGTTTTCGGGCAGCCAAGTCATGCATCTGCTTGACAAGAAGTTGCATGTGGTCACACTTAAGCTGACACTCCATCCACTTCAACTCAGTTGCATGGCCTGCAAACACTTCACTAGCTGATGATCCCATGTCTGCTTCAACTTTGACATTAAGGTCATCTTCTTCCTCAACACTTTCTCCTCTTACACTTTCAATAAGTTTATTATCATTTAGAATCTGAAAGCTAGGGTTTGACGAATCACAAACCATTTGCTCCTTTTAATGTCTGAAATCGTTGATTGTCCGACATCATACATCTCTGCCAACTGTTTACCCAGAATTCCTTTATCTGATTGCTCTATAATTTTTAGTTTATACGCTAACAATAACATGACCCATTTTCCTTTAGAAGTCATGGTGAAAGACGAAACATTTTCGTCTTAATTTCTTTCTTAAATTCTGAAAGTAAATCAGATAGTCGGAGTTTGGATAATTAGAGTTTTACCGTACAATTATACTGACAGAAAAAATAATATTATTAAAATGTCACAAATAAATTACAAAATTTGTGAACATTATTAAATAAAGAATTTTAGAAGGTACAAAAGCTTAATTTAAGTTTTAATAAACAGTGTGCTAAAAACCAGTATTTTGTTACAAATAATCTGTTAAAATATTTCTTCAGATATTAAACCCTAAAACTTTTTTTATATAAAAACAATAATTCAAAGAGAAGAATCTTACTGTTTCTTTTTATAACTTTGGGACACAAACTGACTTTTGAGTCAAAGAATTTTGATCTGGATGTTCTGTTTGAAAAAATATGATGAGTATTCAAATAAAAAAATTGATTCAAGAATTTTTCTTTTGAAGGACTTTTAGTTTAATAGTTCTTAGGAAAACGACTTTGATTTTTTTCCTTTAATACAAATTACCTTACTTTTTTTTTTAAATTTCAGTTATTACTATGCCTGAACACAAGAAAAAATGCAAGCTGTCAATAAATCTCCTTTAAATAATATGTTACCAATATGTCTAATATATCAAAATGTTTTTTCAAAAGAAGAAAGCTTTCAATCTCCAAGAAAATATGCAAAAGTCTGTCCTAATAAGAAAATAAAAATTATATTATTTTCAAGGACTTTAATGATTAAGCTGAAAACATTGAAAAACTCTCTTTGTAACTTTTCAAAAACACCTCATTTTTCAACATTAACTTGATGAGTCAACTTTGCTGGGGCATGAAGCCTTACCTTTTGCTTATGCGCATTTCATAAGTGATTCAAAAATGTGCCAAGAGTTATTTTTTTTAAAATCGCTATTTCATGTTAAAGATTTTTTTGAACAGAAAACAATATCCCTGAATGAAATAATGTCAAATGTTACTGATGAAAGTCAAACAACAGTTTAACACTACAATGTTTTATGGCAGATTTGAAAGCAGAGGTACCAAATCTATTATTAGCCATGCACAATGTTATTCCCCTAATAACATCTAGTAGTAACATGTATGAGTAAACACTAACACAGCTCACTTAATCTTGTCATCAGAGAAGTAAATAAAATCAGAAATAATTCTTTGAATGATAAGTTGTTTTGAAAATTCTGTACTGAAAATAAAAGTGATCAAAGGGAGCCTGAACGAGAAGTTTTTCAAACTTTTCAACTCAGTGCTAGAGTTTAAAGATATGCAAAGATGCTACTTTAAAAGCAAACCTGATAAATTTAAAACTAGATAAAAATTATCTGACAGATTTGTTTAATAAATCGAACATCTATCATGAGCTGAATCTAACAAAATCTAAACGGCAATTTCTGCATTTGTGACAAAGTTTTAAAAGCATAAAAGGAATTTAAAATGAGGAGAATTGAGTCACTTTCTAAATTTGTCAATTATAGGAGAAAATGATACAGATATACATAAATATTGGCAACATATAAAAGGTCAGGAATTGAATTTCAAGTATTTTCTAAAAAAGAAGTTGAGAACATATTTTTAAAAAATAGAGCTGAAAGCAAATGAAGAGATAAAATTTAAACTTGGATACCAGTAAATTTTGCTGCAGGAGTAGATATTTGAACTTCATCTTAGTTTATGGAATATTGTAAAGAAATTTTCAAATCATTTCATTCATCTTATTTAGGACAATGGGAGTTCAGTGCAGTAATGAATCTAACAATAAAAATTTTCTTAAAAAATCAATTGCAGAGATTTTGAGAACATTATTAATAAAAATGGAGTTGAATATTAAAGTAAGTATCAATTAATTAAATTAGAAAATCAGTAGAAGCTCATCCATCTCGTTAAATTTATTTTGTACAGGTTTAATTTGTATTTCCATCTTTAGTTAAATGTGATTGATCTGTTAATTTCATAAATATAAAAATAACTCAATCTTATTGTTTTTCTTCTAAAATATTTTTATACAAAATGTAAATTTCAGTTTTCTGGGAGGCATCATTTATTCAGTTTTTTTTTTTTTTTTTTTTTTTTTTTTCTAAAAGTGGACGGTAAAAGGATCATTTAAATTTGTTAACTGATCATGGCAAAACATCCAAAGGCTATCAGGCTAAAAGAAGCAATGATTTAATTAGGACTTTTTTTAGTGAAAACTGGATCATATAGATTCAGATTATATATGGTGAAGAACATGAAAACACTATTCAACCAGCGCATTCACCAAAAAGGTAGGTTAAGAGTTTCTTCAAATTTCACCAGCATTTAGAAATTATCCTGTTCTTTTCTAGTTTTTGCAAAACGTAATGTAAACTCTTGTTTCCTAATATAATTTTTTATCTATTCACTTGAACTGAATAAGAATAGATTGCTTCTATAGTCTTTAATAAAATTCCATAGACTTTTTTTAACAAAAATAAAAAAAAAAAAAAAAGTAAACACTTGCAAAATAATCCTTGCCATTAAAATATGTTTACACATACAAATGTTTAAAACAAAACACAACTTTTCAAAAATCAGCTATATTTAAAATACTTACTAATTTTTACTTCATACCTAATGCATTATTCCTAACAGTTTCCTATGTCCACTTAGCTATAAAGGATGCTGATGTAGTATGACCATGCTTTCTAACTGAATATACCATTTTGCAAGAAGCTAGGTATTGTTATTTCCTACTGAATGCCACTTTAATATTTCTTTCTTCCTTTTTTTTTTTTTTTTTTTTTTTTTTTTTTTTTTTTTTAGCATACAACTCTCCGCAGAAGAAGAATGATATTTAAAAAAATTACAGAAATGTGCTATACTATAAAAATCATAATAATTTTTAATTAAAAAAATGCCCTTCAAAGACTGAAATACTGAGCCTTTAAATTGATACGGCAGAAAGAAATGAGTTAAAATTGTAGATCGTAAATCAGGCTTTTGCCATTTGGCCTCAACTACAGAGAGTTTTCAAGAATAGATTTTATTTGCCATTGACCATTTGTGGCAGTTAAAAATTTAGATGCATGTTTGTACAGTGCGGGGGAAAAAAAAAAAAAAAAAAAGAGGACAGTTCTATATCTCTAGTTCTACTGGGCCGATTGACGAAATTCAAATTGTGTTCTTCATGTCTCGAAAGCGCAACTTAGGATATATGTTAGATTTATATATAACTCTATTCTAACATAGATATTCTGACACAAAATTGGACTTTTTCTGAAATAACATATCAATTTTTTTCCATATTTCAATTCTACGACTCAAATTATGCCTAAATATTAAATTTTGTAAAATTTGGTGTGAAATTTACGGAGAAATTCACAAATTTATATTGCCGATTTTTTTTTTAGTTTGCACCAAGAATAGTTCACTTGCGGAACTTCTTAATATATGGCAACCTACTTTCCTTTTCCGTGAGAGGGAAAAAAATGACAACATTCTTTCTTCCGAATAATATTCTTTATATTATATTTTTATGTTATTATTTTAAATATTTTTCTTTCTTTTTCCACTTTTATTTTAATTGTTTAAGCTGCATGGTTTCTTTCAAATAACTATTTTAAAAATTTCTATTTACCCATTAGAACTGCATAAGTTTAAATATAAGGTTTATTTTTTTCAAATAGTTTTCTCTATAATTTTATTTATTTATTTATTTATTTTTATCACAGTTATTATTTTAGGTAATTTTTAAATTTTTAGACTTTAATTTTAATTGTTTGTGTTCCATTGTCTCTTCAAATTTACTATTTTTTCATTTGAACTGAGCATTTTAAATACAGGGTGTTTATAAAGTCCTGGACCCATTTTGATGTTTAATAACTCATAAAATAATAAAGATAGATTAAAATTAATAACATAAATGGTTAGATAGACTCAAAAAGTTTCATGACTCTTGTCAATGAACTTTCACGTGTGCCCCCTTCGTCGCACGGAGAATATCAAGTCGATAGTCAATTTCACGCCAGGTACTGGCAAGCATGTTGGCATCCACAGAGGCTATTGCGGTTGTATTTCTCGCTTTTAGGTCATCAATGTTCGACAATCTCCTCCTGTAAACATTGTCCTTTACAAATCCCCAAAGGAAAAAGTCCAGCTCCGTTATATCAGGTGATCTGGGTGGCTAAGGAATTGGACCTCTTCACCCAATCCCTCTTCCTGTAAAATGGTCATTCAAAGAACTATGAATGATGGTACTCCAATGAGGTGGTGCAACATCTTGTTGCAAAAAGACATGTGGCTGAAGCTGCTCTTCTAGTTGTGGAATGTCTTTTTGCAACAAGATAGTCATTATTCGGTAGGTATTTTTTCTTCAATATTTCGTACTCAATGTTGCGGTTTCCGGAACACATAAACTGAATGTTTATATTTTGAGAGGCAACGCGGATCTCAGGAGTTGGCAGATTTTTGGTGTTTGACTGTATTGCTTTAAATAGCTTTAACAATGTGCTCATTGCTTTACACAATTTTATCATCCTACATTTAGTTTCTTAAAATGTTATTCGTATTTTAGTCAAAAATTTTATTTTGGAAATCACAAGAATCAAATATCATAAGATTAAAAAGTTTTTAATTAAAAAAAATATTAAATTTATTTTTTTCCTTGTTATTGGCTTGTCTTTTTTTTTTTTTTTTTTTTTTCAAGCATTTTACAAGTATATTAAAAAGCATCCAACTTTTCGAAAGATCTTGATATTTCTGACATTCATTTTAAATAAATTTATCGCCTTCCATTCCATAAAGCCAGCAACAGCCGAGCAGTCGTTGAACACTGGTAGTTCGCTCTGGGGTTCGAAAACGGGCTGGTTGCATGGGCATTTTCGTGGTTTTTATCACTTTAACGTGTATGCCAGTTTGTTTCCCTTAGAAAGTTCTTCATGAAGGACTTTTAGGGCAGGTAGCCCTGCTTTGTCGTAACTTAATAATCCAGTTCAATCCATTTCATCAGTACTTGGTCTGAGCTTTTATCAGTCTTTAGAGGCTAAGTATGTTAAGGCATGAGATGAAAGGAAAGACTGGTTTCATCAAGAGGGGAAACGTCTTTAGGTGACATCCACATACATCACTGGATAAATTCATGAATATTTAAATAATTCGACTAAGAAATCATGGGATTTTCCGTTTATGGTTATATGATGTTCTATAATATAATTTAAATTTATACAAACATATAGTCGAAAACCGGTCTCTCATCACTTTAATCTGCAATGATATCGTTTTTGTCTTTTCTGTTAGCATAAGCTCAATTGCTGGTATTTGCTAGTGTACACATCCAAGTGTTTTCTCTTTGAACACCCAAATTCCTTGAAGTATTCTGAAAGTATATTCAAAAGCATCCAACTTTTCGAAACACCTTGGTATTTCTAACAGCCTAAATCCCCTTCAAATTTGTTTTAATTTTTTTTCCTAATTTTCTTCTTTCCTTCTACATTTATTTTCAGTGCTCACCACAAGAAAATTAAGATTTTACGATTGTTACACTTCCATAAATTTTGTAATCTTGTAAATTTTTTAAAATATCAATTCCATCAACTGTGTTTCAATTGAAGACAGCTTTTCATTTTCTAGGCATTTTAACTACAAATAAAGTTTAAAGCAAAGTACAAAGGATAAATATTTTAATTAAAAGATTTTTTCCTAAATGACAAAGAAATAAAACAGTCCAGCAGTGTTTATTCTTTACCACCGAGTGACCTGATTCATATATCGGCTGAAACAATCTAAATCATATTAAAGATCATGTTTTTTTTTTTAATACAATCTATAAAGTGAGAGAAAAATTAGCTTCTTAAAATATTCTTTCTAAGAGGATTAATATAAAAATTTATACTTATAAATATATTTTTTAAGCTGGGACTTGAACCAAACTGTCAAACTTTTAAAGCTTAGTTTACATGGTCGTTATAATCAAAGTTCTACTTAATATTGAAAATAATTCTACTGAAAATAATAAACTACTGGTCATAAAAGGAAAACTACCGGACCAAATGTTATCAAACTTGGTAATCGTGTAAAGGAGGTTATGGGAATTTATTTTCTGTGGAAAAAAAAAAAAAAAGAGTTCAAAAACACACCACCAGGGGGTAAATGGAGCGGTATGCAATATTGTTAAATGAAATAAGACATGAAGACTTTGGTTTAACACGTGTTTAATTGTTTCCGAAACGTGTTACAAAGCATGTTCAATGTAGCGTCCAGCATTTTCCGAAAGCAAGTTAAATCCTGTTACTGCATTCTCAACAGCTGCTCTTAGCACATCAGGAGGAATGTTACAGACATGTCCCTGTAGCACATTTTTCATTTCTGCAAAATTGTTTAGATTATCACCATAAACAGTGCTTTTGAGATAACCCCATAGCCAAAAGTCACAGGGGTTGAGGTCTGGTGACTGAGGTGGCCAAGAAGTGGGGAAGTGTCCGCCTATAAGATGCTCATTCAAGAAATGTTGCCTAAGTAACTGTGCGACACATGCGAGGTGGGGCCCAGCCCTGCATAAAACCATGTTACTGCAGTTCATATGTCACGAAACATTTTAACATTGACTCTAAGCGAGCTGCAGTCACAGTGGTCCAGCTGTCGACTGCTCTTCAAAGAAAAATGGTTCAGTTATGAAACTAGCTGTTATTCCACACCAAACGATGTGGAATGACTGCTATACAATGGAATGCAGTAGGAGAATGCAATGGAACTAGGTAGATAACATGAGGGATTTCTTTGGCCCAAATCGATTAATAGCATTTTGAATCAGTATCTTCATGTTTTAGGGCCGAATTCAGGCTTAAAACATTACAAATTA
Source organism: Stegodyphus dumicola (assembly GCF_044657685.1). Taxonomy (NCBI): domain Eukaryota; kingdom Metazoa; phylum Arthropoda; class Arachnida; order Araneae; family Eresidae; genus Stegodyphus; species Stegodyphus dumicola. Next base: position 107,315,326 of record NC_140775.1, read on the forward strand.
GAGATCTCTAAGAAAACAATTTCCAGATTGTATGCACTTTTGCGATTGATTTGCGAGCTCATATTTTCTAATCGCTAATTCGTGGTTTTCACGGACGAATTTCTCCCTTACACAGATGGCGCACTTAACTTTTATCGACTTTAGCATCTTTAAATGGTAATTTACTTAGTTCAAAGTTTCTTAACGCCTTCGAGTCGGGTATCGAAAACGCGTGCTTATCGCGGAGGCCGAGCATTGTCTTCCGCGAGCGTCTCTCCAGGGACGGGGGCTTTTTTGCTACTAAGCCTAAATCCATGAAATTTCCGAAGTATCAATGCATTGTTTAATAATGCTCTTAAGAGTATTTAAACGGCTTATGCTTTATAGATATTTTTATATATATACTTTAATTACCTTATTTCTTGTTTAAATGCATATTTTACACATTTTATTTTAATTACTCACCATTTTATGACTTTTAACATTATAAATCTGAAAACTAAATATATTACTTAAAATTCTCTTTTCGTATGAAAAATTTGGAAACAGGGATCTACACACAGTCCTACGTTACATTCCTTGAACTCATAATAACTCATTTGTCGTTTTGGAGGATTTTTCCGGGAATGTGAACAAATGAAGCATCGTCGTCTCATTTTCTTATCAGTCTCTTCTGAACAAAGTTTTGGAAAATGTCTTTCAGTTAATCTTTCAGAATCAATATCAGAATATCAGAATTTCAGAATCAATATCTGAAATATTTTGCATCATTTCTGCTATTTTATGCTCTGTTAAACATTTTCGACGCTTTGACACTGCAACGGTAAAAACAGAAAGAATTCACGTCTAACAAGATCTAATTATTTTCTAAAAACTGAACTGCAAACGGAAATACTCAACGCTTTAGCACATATAAAACTTCTACTTACAATAAACAACTACCAAGTGCGATTTAAAGAGACGTCATAAATCATGCCATTCGGAAACATTTAGTTCCCCGTTTGTTTATATAATCAAAAACACGTGTATGTGAGTCATGCTTCTCTCATTTCGAGTAGAAGGTCTAACGTACATGTATCTGAAACCATATGGACATACAGTGCCATCTTGTGGCAGAAATTATAGTTTCTAAAACGTTCCAGGGTACTGGCACAAATACGTGACAGTCAGTAGTAAACGGGAAAATGCTCTGGCACGCCTGCGTGTCGGCCGGTAGGTGAGTGTGTTCGTTGCTGGCACGTAGACGTGACAGTCGGCGCGAAAGGGTTAAGGGTATACAACATGTTAAACCCGTGTAACAAAATATTAAGTAAGATTTTGACCCTTATTTTGTTTGACAATATTGCATACAGCGCCATTTCCCCCTGCTGGTGAGGTTTTGAACTTTTGTTTTTTCGCGGAAAATCAATTCCCATGACCTACTTTATATGGTTACCAAGTTTGATAACATTTGATCCAGTAGTTTTCCTTTTATGACCGTTTCAAAGTGGAACTTTAATTATGACCACCCTGTATATTATTAAATTTTAATTTGAAGCTATGTGTTATATGTATACCATGCATAAGATTTTCACTTTTATGGAAAAAATAAAGAATCGAAGCAAATATACTTAGGATAATGGACCAAAACTGAAAAAATTTCCCCTCCCTCCGAAAATAAAATATTAAAACTTCGACCTTGAATTTATTGGATATATCAAAATATTCAATTTGACTTATCTTCCAAGTCCTAGTTCTGACAACAATTCCGTCAAAAATTCTGAATTACTGAAGCTGAAGTAAAAGGTTTAGTATTTATCTACTGTATATTAATAAAAATAGATTATAGAATTTACGCTGATGCAACTTTCTGTCTGAATGCACAACATGTAATATAAGAGAAGGCTTGTAGAGATCTGTTTTTGACATGCCTCTAAAAGTAGATGTCATACTCCTTTGAGAGGCAACTTTAGTTTTTGGGAAAGAAAAAAAATCACAAGACAAATTTGAAGAACATGCAGAACCATTAAGTACAAATACTTATTTTCGGAACAGAAGCAGTTCTCCGATTGGTTACTGAATAATGAAAAGATGCATTGTCATGCAATACAAAACATTTGGAATACGTTTTCTGACTGAATAACGTAAGATTAAAAATCATCTGCTTAATTCTCAGCCATTTACCAGTCAACTACTCGGGCAATTGCAGAAACATTTCGATAACTGAGCTTGTAAGACAAACCTAATATCACTGGATTTAAACACTTTTTTAATCTTCTGAGAACATTCCTTCTTTAGCACATATTCCAAGAGTATTAAGTGAATACAATTATTGCAAAAGAAATTGAATATTCATTTGCACTATGGCTTGGTAGTTTACTAAGGAGTTAACAAAACTTTTGGGTCTAAGAATACAAGAATATTTTAAATATTTACAAATAAAATATTAAATTGGAGATTTAATTGGAGCCTCACCAGTGGCCTAGCATCTGAAGATTGTTAAATACTAATTGTTTGTTGCGACCAAATAGCTCCCATGTTCTTTCTATGTTCAAATAACCTAGTTTAAGCGCGATTTCCATGTGAAGTTACTAGAAAAAGCCGAACACTCATTAAAAATCATGTAGCTTGCTAATCGGGAGAAACCTGAAAGATACGGCGCCAATAATTGAATTGCTATTACGGCACCAATACGCTGGTTCTAAACTTAGTTGGTCATGCCTTAATTAAACATAATTGATTTGTAACTTCTACTAGAGCTGACGGTAAGAATTGAAGTGCAAATAAATAATATCCTGTGCAATCTTGATTAATATAAAATTAGAAATATTTGCATAGTAAAGGACAACTTTTGAAATATTTGCAATTACTTTATAAGAAGGATTTATTTAAAATCGTAATAATCACTTATTATATTATTGATGATTGGAATTCAGTTCTTGACAATTACATTCTAAATCAGAATTTTAAGGATATAATGAAAATAGGATTTGCAGAAAAATACATTTTAGGACAAAAAATGAGTTGTTATTTTATGTTTAAAAACTTTTTTAATTCATTTAATAAACATCATACCCTTGTTGGTAATTGAATACAGAATGTTGAGTGTCATTTATACAATTATTCTTACTTGTCCACATAACCTGCTGACCTACCCAGCTATTAAGGAGCTGCAGTTCATTTCTACATAATCATTGAAATTCTATTAATTCGATCTCTAGAGGGTTTATATTTTTATATCATAATTTGACTTTTATAAAAATGATTATTCTAAATATTATGTTTCTATAAAAATATATTGTGCTTTAAAAATATGGATGATAGTATCAGCCACTCTTTCAGCAGCAACTTCATAAGCAACGGCTTGTTTAGAAATAAATTATGCAGTAATGTAACAAAATATTTTCATAAAATTCAAATAAACATCAAACGAAAGTTCTCAGTTTTAGACAATTTGATTTAAATGAAGCTAAAGTAAAGTAGCAAACGATAACACGCTGAAGATAAAAATTTACTCTTACAAATATTTTAAAAAAAGTTAAAAATTTGAATAATATCTATAATTGAAAAAAATAGCTTTTCACATAGTATTAATAAATATTTATTTTGCATCACTAACGAAAACAATTTCATATAATTAATTCCCCCTAAAAATTTATTTGAAATCTAAGGTTAAAAATAGCTTAGGCAATTAATTCACTGTAGCAAAATCCATAAACCGCATTTGAAATTATTATCGTTAGAAAAAAAGATTTTGAATAAAAAACTCTAATTTTTTGCAGGTATGCTTAAATATACGTCTACTTTAAGGTGATGGTAAAAATTTTATAGGTTATAATCCAAAATTTTTTGAAAAATTTATAAAAATTTTTTTAAATGGAAATTTTAAAAATAAAACACAAAAAAATGGCTGAATTTTATTCGGAATGAACCTTAATTTCGAAGTGTGGAAGGAAAAATCAAAAAAGGTTTAATAAAAAAAGAGATATTAATAAATATTTGCCAAAATCAATTAATATTGAGGGGCTAAAATTTTGAGAGCTAATATTTTAAAAACTACTCGTACGATTTTTACAAAACTGGCATAATTTGAGTCGTAGAATCGAAATATGTAAAAAAATTGGTATGTTATTTCAGAAAAAGTCCGATTTTGTGTTAGAATAGTGCTATATATAAATCTAATATATATCCTAAATCGCGCTTTCGAGACATGAAAAACGCAATTTGAATTTTGTCAATCGGCCAGTATTTATAGAACTGTCCCCCCTTTTTTTTGTGCACTGAACATCTTTCACTCAGAGGTCTGAATTCCGGAGGTGGCAAAGCCACATATTTTGAGATTAAAGGTCATGCCTAGCAAGTGTAGTAATTATAAAGCATATCTTTAAAGTTGTGTCCAGTTGTCTATAACATTTAAAACAGTTCAGCCTTAGATTTAAGTTACATTCTTTTCTAAGTTCAAAGTTTATAAAAGTTTGAGAGCACTTTGGGTCACGTGATACATGAATATTTAAATTAATATACTTTTCTTCTAACTTTTGTGGTAAATTTCACTTAACAACATTTCTTGTTTCTCCTAGCTAAGGTAAAAGACACAAAGTTCAGCAAAGTAAAGAAAATTTGCATTTAAAATCTTGAATTTCTTTTAGATAAACTGAATTTTTTTAGTTGAGATTTTCAGAACATATGATGCATTGGAACGAATCAGAAGCCTTTCTGATAAATTATGTTAATTCAAGTTTAAATTTTCAGATATTAACATAGTTTTGATTAATTTTGTTTGCAATATTTTCTTGTACATAGTTAAAAATGCAGTTGAGTAAAATAAGTAAAAATAGAAAATAATATGAAAGCAAAATCCTTATCCTTGCTTTGCCAGGAACCCAAAGTCTATAAACCTGCTTTGTTTGGTAAAATATGAAAAACACTAAAAACACAATTCTTGAATTATTTACATATATACATCACCAAGAAGCATTGTGGCGAATAGATTTTGGGCACTTAACCACATTTTCTATTGATGGGTCATAGTTTACGAGATTCTGTATTGCATTGCAGGGAGAGTTTTGCATACTTTCGAAAAAGTTATGCGAAATAATTAATATTTGCTCATGAATAGACTTGATTTGAAGGTCATTTTGAATCTATGAGTTCCTTACACACCAAGGTGCACTTACGATGCTATGCAGAATCTTGTTTTGGAGAATTAACTTGGCTCTGTTTTTATTAGCTGCTGCCCATGCTGGTATGGCGTTTAAGATAACTGGACGAATTAAAGTGAGTTACATGGTTCTTTTAATTTTTATGTTTTGATATTCTTCCTAGATGCAGTAGAAGGTCATAAATGCTGCATTAGCTTTGTTAAGGAATTCTTTAATGCAATACTTGAATGAGTCTTTCATTTACTGTCACACTCAACAATTTATATGAATTTGCAGTGGGGATTATGTCACTTCTGATTTTAATGTCTGTTTGTACATTTGCATATCTTCTGTATCTGCATTACAATACAGCATTTGTTAAAATTAAGCTTTATCTTCCAGTCTTCACACCATTTGGTGACTATATTGACATTGCAGGTTATTAATGGCAATTTGCAGAGTGAAAGAATCTGTTAAAATAACCATGTCATCAACATATTTTAATAGCTTAGCTTCAAGTGGATTTGGGAGATCTACTTGAATAAGATATTGAAAAGACTCAGTGCCAAGACCAAGCCTTGATGCCATTGTATATAATTTTCTTGGCTGAGAAGGAATTGCCCCACCAGAATTGAAACATCCTTCATTTCAAGTATGAAATCATTAAGCAGATGAAACTGGTAAGTTAAAATTGTTAATGAAAAAAGTCTCAATTATAAAACATGAGATATTAAACAACTTACCAAAAGGAGGAAGTAATAGGAATGTTGGAGTAATTTTGACAACTTCTCCTATGCAGCAAAGCAGTAAATGGAAAGTAGCAAGCAATTCTTGCCTATGCCATAATACTTTCGCTTTAGCAACTATGAAGAGCATCCAACAAAGAGTTCTTTGATGTTGCATAAGTTGGTTAGAATCATTACCTTGATCACATGTGATATTTTGATTTCTATGGTTAGGAAGAGCAGGATCAATGCTAAAAATTTCTGCAACCATGCTAAAATTGACATAAAATATACCTTTCAGTTAAAGAAGAAAAAGATTGCATATGGATTTATACAACTGAATGAATATTCTCAGCAAAATATTTAAATAATATTTAAAAAAAAAAGTTTTATATAACTATTCTTAATAACATTTAATTAACATAAATGCAGTATGGTTCATCTAAGGGTATTTTATGTAGTGATAAGTCATTTTTATAATAACAACATTTATTTTTACCCAAACATAATTATAACATAAATACATATTCTTACAGAAGAAAACTTGTTATTGAAGCATGTCACTCTTAATAAAGTCAACTCACAGGCGATTAAAATCAAACCAACTGATACATCTTTAGAATTCCATCACATGATTTTCTTTTTGAATGTTGCCAACAAATTCAGAAAAAATATGATAGCTAATGTTTAATCTCTATAGACCTCAATGATCTCAAGGGCATAAGATTAATATTTATAAGATTTTCTTGGTTTTCATCCCATATTATTATATATAACTATAAATTCAATAATTAAAATCAAGCAAATGGACCAAAAAAAAAAAAAAAAAAAGAAACATTTTGAAAAACATGAATTTAAAATAGCTCACAGAAAAAGGTAATATCAGTCTTCTGAAAAATATTGCATCATGCCATTCTAACACTAGTTAAAAGTTCACTTTGTACTTTAATTCCTTTGACTGTTGAGATTGTTTATTATTTTAATTGTTGAGAATTCTCTGCAGCCTGTTAGTTGCACTAACATCTGGATGATATTCATATTTAGGATGTACTTTAACTAGTCTTCCTGCAAAAATAAATCCTCCAAATGGATATTTCTGTTGAAATATGACACCAAACATTTTTTGCTATTACAATACTTCTTTTTTGTACAAGGAAGTAAACATCAAAGAATTACAAAAATTTTGCATCATGTGTGTTGTTGTTTTCATACACAGCAGACTGTTTTCCCTTTAAAAAAATATTAAAAAAATATAAAAAAATCAGGCAACTGCAGAAATATCGCATTGATGCACATTCAGAAAAAAAAAAATTTTTTTTTAAATCCATAAAATTCGATCACTTACAAAAGACAACTTCACGGTACGTAAATTTTTGCATTCTCTACTTTTGAATAAAATACCATATTGCTTAAGAAATGCATGCTAATTCTAAAGAATATTTATATGGCATTATAACGCTTTCTTTTTTTGTTAACCAGCAAATTCTACAGTCCCAGTACAGTTACTTATGAGGAAAAAAAATGCACTCAATGCAAAAAAAAAAAAAAAAAAAAAAAAAAAAAAAAAAAAAAAAAAAAACACTAATGACTGATGCTTGTTTACTGCACACATACATAACTAGGTTGCCACGTAAATATATTTTAGCAACAAAGTGCATAGTCTGGTGAATTCATTTTAGACATGTGTAGATTATCAGAAAGTACTCTAATATGTTTAATAAATAATGCATAATAAAAGATCATACACACCTTTCGAACTTATCATAAAGTGCAGAAACAATTAGATATTTTCTTTCTAAAGCAATAAGGTTCTGCCTACTATTGTCACTCAGATTATGATTAGACTTTAGGACACATGTAACAGAAAAGAAATCCATAATACTGAAAGAAAAATTTACATTAAACTAATATAATGAAGACATTTTTCATATATTAAAATACACTGTTGGCCATTAAAATTGCTACACCATGAAGGAAAGCAGTTATCAGAATCATGTTTATTTTACAAGCCCATTAAAGTGAATAAAATTTTAAGATAATTCTGAGGTAATCACGCAAAAATCAGAAACCTGAGCATCTACTTCTAGTAATAAAAGCAGCTGTTATATAGCAAAACATGAAGTTGAACAGACTTTAAATGTTAGTTAAAAAAAAAAAAAAAATTAGAAATTTAATTCAAATTACTAAAATAACTAGATCATTGGAACATTACAGCATCGCAAACCGTAAGCAAGAGAGTTAACTCTGAATGACAAATAAAACACTGTTCCTGAAACCTACAAATGAAATTACATACTTATTTTTTAACATAATATACTTTAATAATTATGGGTATTAGAGTGCCCAGAGCTTTAAGTGTATGCTTAAGTTCAACTGCCATACTGGTTTGGTGTTATACCACATTTTCAATTGGTAAGAAATCTGAATAAAGTGTTGATCCAGGAAGCAAACACACTGCATTTAAGAAAACATAAAACAATTTGGTCAGCCTGTATTCTCCCAAAATGCGGGTGAAGGCTCTGTAGGTATAGCACAACCAGTGACATTATATCCTCAACAAACATTGTAACCTTATTGAATAAAGCACCAAATAGTACACTAGAGTTGAGCAAGATGAGTACCCAATGGCACACCCTAAATACTGGACTAGAATACCGATGAATGCAAACTTCCAACATTTTATTCCCTTAGTCTATCCACACATGGATACAACAATCCTGATGCTATAGGCAAATGTGGGATTTATCAAAGGAGATAACATCACTATGTCTATCATTGAAGGAGTTATAGAAGATAAAGAGTTTTGTGCTGTAGCAATAGAAGCCAAAACAATAGTTGTCTTGCTGATTATCAATCGCACTACAGATATTATTACATTGGATGTGTGTTGGGTAACACATCAAAATTTTCCTATTCAGGATACATGATGTGGCTGTATAGTCCCTAATAGCAATGTCAGTGAGATATCTGTTATTTTTGACATTGGTGATGAAGGCTGTTAAGATGACGCATATCACTCTGCATGGCCCTCATGGATTTATCAACTGCAAGTCTCATAACAATCAATCTTCTACCAATACAAGATTTAATTGCACAGTACCATAATCCCCAATTTTCTCCCTTACAGTTCTCTAGCAATCAAATTCTGAGATATGCTGACATTAGTTCCTTCTTCTTACATAACTCCACATAAGTTTTTACATAACTTTGCATAACATAACTTCTTGCATACACACACACACAAAGAGAGAACATAATTTTCAAATGAAAAGTTGCCATTTCAATCTGACCATTCTGAGGAGTTATTCCTGTCCTAAAGTGCACATGTCCTGAAATGCTAATCATTTGCATATTCCAGCAAGCTGTACTTTTCATGCAAATTCCATGCTTGTTGTGTGCTTGTTCTGTAATGTAACAATTTTTAACATCCAGCTGTTTATAAACTGAACGCAAGTATCTTTCAAAATAAGCTCATTTTTATACAATTATTCCAACATATGATTAATCCTTTCAGTATTTATCTATAACTTTTGCTTCAGAATTTTATTCATTAGAAATAAAAACTTGGTATTAAATATATTCAAAACTACAAATTTCTTACTACCCACAAATTCTACTCACTGTAATGTTTCGGCATAAATTAAAAAAAAATAAAATTAAAATTAAAAAATCTAAAATAACAGAAATTAAAAAAAAAAAAAAAAAAGAAAAAAAGAATTCCTTATGAGCCAAAAGTATCACATGAGGCTTACAGAAGTAAGTATGAAACACAATACAAAATAATAAACAGTAAAAAAAAATTTAAAACAAAATTATGAAGGATTAAAAAAATTTACAATGCATTGACAAATATGATACTCTTTTGGAAATAAATAATACAAAAATAATACTTCTCTCGGAAATAAACTGATAAAAGTCTGGAGGCTAGTTAATATTTTTCAGTGTCAGTTTCAAGATCTTTCTTTTATTGTCATATTTGGAACATAGAAGAAGCACATGTTCAACATTTTCCTTGCCATCAACTCTGTAATCACAATAGGTCTCTAGACCCCACTTAAATCTGATTAGATAGCTTTTAAAGTTTCCATGGCCAGTAAGAAATTGGGCCATTTTATAATTTGCAAAAAAATGATGACATGACAATCTCTTTTTCATGGAAGGGAAAAACCTCTTAGTTAATTTCCCTTTATTTGAATTAGTGTATTCTTGATTCCATGACTACACAATACTAGCATTCATGACCTTCTTATAAAAGAGATTAACACGAATGTCAGTTTTGCAAGAAAATTGGCCTGTTCATTCCCAACAACACCTGTATGCTCTCAAACAAATGCAAATGCAACCGAAATGTTTTTATCCTTTAGATTTTTCAGTTTTCTTTGAATCTTGGTGATTATGTTATTAGAAGTAGAAACACATTTTAGGGTCTCCAAAGATGAAAGAGAAGTTCTTTCATTATTTTTAAATCATGCATCAATATAATACTAAATGTGCTTTTAAATTTCTTTTCCCTAGCCTGTTTTAATAAACTAGTATCTTGCATACTTTTCTTTAATCTTCAAAAATGTCTAGTTAAAAGTGGAAAGTAAAGAATATCCTGCGATATTTCTTAGCTTCCACTTTTAACTAGTACACTTTACTATTATGCTGATGAATGATTTAAAAATAATGAAATTTGTAATTATAATTACTATAAAACAGTTTACATTTTTAAAGCAGCCAAACACTTCAGAAAGTTGGAATATAAAATATCCTGCAATATTTCTTAGTTTAAATATAAGCACTTTATTAATTCAGCATATAATTATGCAGAAAAACTAATAACTAATTGCATTAACAAGTTCTTAAAAAGTTATACTTATCTGCACACACATAAAAAAAGTTTGATTTTGACTTGATACTTGTTTTTAATCAACACTGTTTTCACCAACATGTTTACTGATACTCAGATTTACAGCTTTCAATTTTTAACTAGACATTTTTTAAGATTAAAGAAAAAATATTCAAGTTACTAGCATATTAAAACAGACAAAGGAAAAGAAATTTAAAAGTATTTTAGTATAGCAATAAATATAAAAGTATCGGGTTAGTCCATAAGTTCGTGCGCATTAAGAGTATGCATGGAATTCACTATGACGCATTTACTAAAACAATTCAATTTTGAACCTGTTGAAACTTGTCATTGTTTGACTAACATATTATTCAGCTCATCACCAACTTTCATAAATATCGTATGTATTTTAGTACCCATAGAAGATGAATATAGATAATCAGTACAAATGTGCTGTGGTGAATCTGCCAGGTTTGCAGCGATAAAAATTAATAGTGTACATGGTGAACACACTATTAGTGTACGGACTGCTCAGAAATGATTTAAAAAATTTAAAGTTTGAAAAAGCAGCATTTGTGATGAATACCATTCAGGACGTTTTGAACTGTAGAACCAAATCAAACGTTTAATTCAGAAGTTTATAGTGAACAACTTTGTAGTCTAAACTCAGAATTGACCAAAAAATGCCCACGATTGGTGAATATCAAGAAAGTGTTGTTTCATCATGATAACGCTAGAAAGCATACGGCTCGAACAACACTGCAAAAAATTAGTGAATTTAATTGGGAGCTTTTGCACACATCTTGCTTACTCCCCAGATATTGCCCAAAGTGATTTTCACTTATTTCGTGCCTTACAATTTTTTTTACTGGCAAAAAAATTAAATTCTAAACAGGATGTACACAATGAACTTTCAAGCTTTTTTGCATCAAAACCAGAGTCTTTCTACAGCAATGGCATAAAACAGCTGCCTGTAAGATGGCGAGACATTGTAGATAATGGAGGAAAATATATAATTGATTAAAATGTTAAATTGTGTTTTTTTATATTATTTAAAAATTTATCAAAAAATGTGCACAAATTTATGGACTGACCCAATATTAGTATAGTTATAAAAGCATTTTATAACAATAGTATAATAGTAAATACTAATATAATGCTAATTCAGAAGTCAAACAACAGAAATCAGCTTTATATTTACAAAATTTTCACAGGACTAGTTTCGATGGTTTTACCGAACCACCATCTTCAGCTGCAAAACCGCAAATGAACCAGATAGGAAACAATGATTAGATAAGATAAGAAAGCCTGGATAAGCAAGTGGCGCCATCTGTTGGTGAAACCAGAACTAAAACATAATTTCTTTAAAGGCCGAAGGCAAATTTGGATTGGAATTAGGATCGTTAACTAGAACAGAAAGATTTTTATGAATGTGAAATGCCTCTAGAAAATCCAGTTCTCCAATGGAAGATGTTTTTTGAATAATTTTGGCAGCAGAAAAACTGAAAGTGTGGTTTTCGGACCAACAATGTTGAGCAACAGAAGACTTATGTGTTTCCTTTTTTATAACATATGCCTCATGTTCCTTGACGCGAAATTTTAAGGCTCTCTTAGTTTGGCCAATGTAAATTAAACCACACTGGCAAGGAATCCTATAAATACCCCAGGAATTCATATCCGGAATGGGATCCTTGAGTATGGAACTCGGAATTTTATTGATGGGAGAATAAACAACCCGAAAGTTAAATTTCTGCAAAATATGTGCAACTTTATAGCTAATTGATTCCTTGCCAGTGTGGTTTAATTTACATTGGCCAAACTAAGAGAGCCTTAAAATTTCGCGTCAAGGAACATGAGGCATATGTTAGAAAAAAGGAAACACAGAAGTCTTCTGTTGCTCAACATTGTTGGTCCGAAAGCCACACTTTCAGTTTTTCTGCTGCCAAAATTATTCAAAAAACATCTTCCATTAGAGAACTGGATTTTCTAGAGGCATTTCACATTCATAAAAATCTTTCTGTTCTAGTTAACGATCCTAATTCCAATCCAAATTTGCCTTCGGCCTTTAAAGAAATTATGTTTTAGTTCTGGTTTCACCAACAGATGGCGCCACTTGCTTATCCAGGCTTCTTATCTTATCTAATCATCATTTTCTATCTGGTTCATTTGTGGTTTTGCAGCTGAAGATGGTGGTTCGGTAAAACCATCGAAAATAGTCCTGTGAAAATTTTGTAAATATAACGCTGATTTTTGTTGTTTGACTTCTGAATTAGTATTTATTCGGCGTGTTATTGTGTCTTAACTAATATAATAGTAAATACTACTATAATAGTAATACTATTATACTAATAGTAAATGCTATTAAATAGCACACTTTACTATCATGCTGATGATTTATGATTATAATAACATTATGTCATTTATTATAGCATATACTTTTATACTAATGCATGACTTAAAAAAAGTGAAATCTGTAATTAAATTACTATAAAACAGTTTACATTTTTAAAGTAGACGAACACTTAAGAAAACTGGAATATAAAATTAATGAAACTTTTTAACCACAGTCAGTGAAAAGATTTTCTCTCTATTTAGTAAATAACTGTTAAACTTTATAAACTATTTTATGTGAATTAGTTTTTATCATCTGGACCTATACTAATAGTTCTACTTTTTGTTAGCCCTCAGTCAGGATGCAAAATGAGTTAACATCATTTATAGCAAAGGTTTGGAAAGTTTTAGATACAGAGCTTTCAGCAGCAACGCTTGCAGCTTTACTCTCGCTCAGCTCTGCTAGTTAATGTTCTAGTACTAGCCATTTACTAGCAAAAGTTAAATCATGCTATTAAAGTGCCAGCTAGTTTAATAAGAGCAAATTTAGATAGACTTGGGCTATGACTGCTTTCATAATTGCAAATTACACTTTATATTTTTATAACAATATATAAATTATATTGCTATAATATTTTATAAAAATATGATATAAAAATATGATTTTATAAAAATTTTATAAAAATATTATTTATATATTCCTCACAAATAGCAGTGCTTTGATTGTATGCACTAGTTGTGCTTCTGTTCAATTTAAGCTTCATAAGACTTTGTCGTATATTTTCAGACAAAGTAAGAGCTTGTTTGCCAGACTATCAGGGTCTGAGAGGCTTTGAATTCATATTTTACAATTAGAACACAATAACATTATGTAATTTTTTATAGTGAAAGAATGATTTAGTTCATAAATTTGCTAGCATTAACAGCTCATTAATTTTTTACACTGGAAAATTTGTGAACAAACTTGTACATTTACCTGAATTAGAATATACCAAATGTTGGATGCTTTTATATAATGCAATAATATTAATCAAGTGTTAAGTATTTGAAAAATTAGGTACATTTAATTTAGATATTCATAACTTATAAGATCAAATAATGAATGGGATATTTTTACTTTTACTGAGATGCATATGATTAAAAAATAGAATCAAATTTAGACATTTTATAAATACATTGAAAGAGCAAAACACATTATTTGGCTCTCATTTTGATAGTGAAGAATAGTTACTAACTAAATCAAACAGAGTGATTGATTGAAATAATTTAATTGATAAAATATAACTGAGATATTTATTCTGCAATATTTCTTAGTTTACATATAAGGACTATTTTATTCAGCACATAATTATGCAGAAAAACTAATGACTAAAAGTATAAACAACTTCCTAAAAAATTATGATACTTTAAATTGTCTGCACAACCAAAAAAAATCATGAAAAATTATTGATGAAGCAATGTGCTATGTTGCCAAAAAGCATTTATGTGGCAAACCATGTCGTTGTTAAAAAGTATTTATGTGTATTTACATGTAGGTATGCATGCAGAACATGTTCATTTGAGTGCACATGGGTCTGCAATTTTGAAATTCAATAGTAATGTTTCTTATTAATATTTTTTTTTCTTTGAGTACATCTGTTTTTGTTGTAGTAAATATTAATGGGAGAGTTTACCAGCTGATGAAAGAGAAAACATTGCTGGGTAGAGTAGATTTTAAGGTACACCTTGTATTATGGCAAAGTTGTTGTTTCATTTATGGTAGCCTGAGTAGTTGAATGTTATGGAAACTCTCTTGTGACGTAATCGGGTGCATGATTCTGAGAAATTTTGAATCAAGAGATGTTTTGTAAGCATTTTTGTGGTGTGTGTTGGTTTGATTCTTTAGACTATAGAATGGACAAATGTAGTAAGATTAATTTGAATTTTCTGTACGATTTGGAGTGAAAGGGGAAAAGAGCTTTAATTGACTGGTGTGTAAATGAAGGTTTACTTTGTAGCCGTTATAAGTGTCCTGTATGTAGGAAGGATATGCGTCTAGCCGAACGTAAAAACCGTTTAGATTGATTTGAATGAGTTTTTAGGAAGAAAGGTTTAGATGGTCACTATGTGAGGCGTTCGATCAGAAAGAGTACTTGGTTTGAAAAAAAGTCATTTGAGTATGATTGATATTTTGATTTTTACATGGCTCTGGGTGTACGAAGCAAACTCGAAATTCATGGTTAGTGAATATTTGCTTTTGGTATTGCTTAAATGTATAACATATATTTCTCTTTTATATTATTTTATTGTTTGGTTTAAAATTTATTTTATTGAGATTATGTATTTTTTGTTTGCCTATATTTTAGAATCTGGTGCTCCTTTGACTACATGGCTAAAGTTAAAAGAGTGTGCAATGCCATTTTTGTGCAATTCGGAGATTTTTTTTAAGTGAAACTAGGTTAACGTGCACATGGATAAAGTCAAAGGAGTGCGCAATGTCCTTTTTGTGCAATTCGGGGATTTTTTTTTCTTTTTAAGTGAAAATAAGTTGACGTGTACATGGGTACCGAGTTTGTGCAATTGTTTGTCTTGTTATTTTGGCTTAGTGTGGCGGCGATGTTTGGCACAAAAATCGCCACTTCGCAAACCAAAATAACAAGTCAAAGAATTGCACAAAATCGGTATCCATGTACCGCCAAAAATCACCAAGTTTCGCCAAGGGGTACCCTAAACTATACTTTTACCAACATTGCTTCGTTTTTGAAAATATGGCATTTGCTGAATAATAGAGAATGCAAACATTCGCATTCTATAAAACTGTATTTCTCAAATAACCAAATTTTAGGGAAATGCAATGTGAAAAATTCCAATTAAAGTGTTAGCATATCAACCAGAAACTGGTTTGAAGATAAGTATAACCTGCTTACAAGAGTTTGCCTTATTTGCTATTGGACAAAGGAATATACTTCAGTGAAATTCTGTGAAGAATTGGGATAATCTTCAAACACAATTATCAATTGGCGAAATTAACTCCAAGAAGTGTGAATTCTCTACTAGAAAATAATAATAATAATAACAAGTAACGCTGGATGTATTGTTGAAATAAACATAATGATACGCAAATAAATGTTCCTCTTCAGAATCATCTATGAGCTCACAACGAGTGGGAGTGCCAATAATCAGAATGTAGCAAAATTATAATCAGTTGGAAAATGAACCCTCACATTTCAATTAAACAAAGACTTTTATGAGCAAAAATTTACAGTTACCTATTTCTATTCAACAATTGCTTTTTCTTGAAAAATAAATTTAAAGAATTTTTCAACACAAATTATTATGGTTAGTTATTACTATGTACATTTGTGTCTTGCAAACAAATAACTGAGATTAGAAAATTTTCAGATGATGTATTAGATAGATTTTAGATAAAGCAGCAGTCAGTCACAAATTGGCATGATATATTTAAAAATAGCAATGAGTGATTTTTCATGTATGTCAATACGTGGCAGAACCTTCCTAGTTCATGATACTCATTTTGTTTACTAAGTACCAGTTGCACATGCGTGGTTCAGTTTATGCGTGGAACTTGACAACTGTACAAGAGAGGAGCAGCATGATATAACCCACTTTTGGGGAAGAGGGTAAAAGGAGTATTTTCTGTTTATAAAAATAAGTATTTGTCATGCAAAGCCAAGTCTAAGTAGGTGGAGAAACTTTTCAAAACCGCTCCAAAGTTTACGATGAAAATTGAGGCAAACTGAACAGAGCACAGGAACTAATTTAAGAAATGTACTATAGACCTTTAACAATAAAAGTGTCAGTAATTGTTTGGTCCATTAAAAAATCAATTTTGGAAGTAGTTGCTCAGCAGACAATAATGATGTGGCTGAAACAGAAAACCAAAGAATTTTATGTTATTGTTTCAGCATTGATAAAATGATGGGATAAAAGTATAAACGACTATGCAGATTCTGTTGACAAATAAAAATTCCCAAGTTAATATCTCATTATGTTACTTTGTAACTGACTTTTTTTGCTTAATTATTCACTTCCCTTCGTAAACATGAGATATACATTCCACAAAATGTCTATCTTAATTTTATTTTTTAATAAACAATTTTAAGGACATAAATTAAAAAAAAAAAAGAAAGAAAAAAAAAGAAAGAAAGAAAGAAAGCTTTCAAATTTTTCATTACGCCCAAAAGTTTTTTTTTTTTTTTAATGTTTTGTGCGTTATCATTATTTATTAAATATGTTTTTTGAACTTTAACCACATAAAATTCAATTCAATAGCAATATCATAAAATATTTAAAAACAGCAAAACAACATATCTTTGGAATTTCCAATACACAGTCTGGCACACTGGAGATAAAAATGTTTTTTTCACAACATAAGCAAACTTGTCATATTTTTTAGTATGCATACAACAACAGCCAACCCACGCAAGTGCATACCAACATGCTTGAATACATGTGGATTTACTCACTGAATTTAGGGAATTAAAAAATTATGTGAGTAAGCATATAATTTTTCTGAACAATTAATACCAGCTATAGAAATATAAATATTCACCACATAGATATTTTTTGTTCATAAAATTTCTTATTTCTTATAAAATATTTTTTAAATTATCATTTATTTACATAACATTAGGGTATGAGACATAAAAATAACCAATCAAAAGGTATGTCACCAATGAATTGGCTCAGAAGTGTGAATAATAGAAAGTTCCCTAAATATTAACTTTTCTCAAAATGTCAAATTGATTTTGATTATTATTACTATTTTGGCTGGTTCTTTTAATTTTAATTACTTGGTTCTAATTTCAGTTTTGGCTGGACTTTCTAATTTTAATTGTAAGTAATATCCATCAAACATGACTCATAAAATCTCATTATATCTGCTATCTTATCCTAATTAATATCTTAATCCTGATGCTGTAAAACAGGTTCTCCTTTATGATAACTGGGGAAAAGATTTTAAGGTACCTTTAAAATATATATCTGCTTTTATATAATGTGAAATATGTATGCAAGATACCACGTAAAACATACTTCAGTGCATTTTTATATACATAAAACAACAGTGAAATTTCTTCATAAAAAACTACAGCATTAAGAATTAATATTCTTGTTTTTATTATGTCTAATTTACTTTATATTGGCCTTTTCCAGCAGATCAGAAACTGTCACTTCTGGACATATGCCTTTCCCATCAAACCTGGACTCAGGTGAACTATAAATAACAAAAATTTATCTAAATTGTTATAAATATATATTATGAACAATAATTAAAGGGCATATTAAAAAATTCCTGCACACTTACTTTAAATGAACAAAATGTAAAATAAGGAATATACTACATATATTGCTTAAAAAAATACAATAAATGGACAAAACTTCTGAATACCCGGTTGCATTTTATTTATTTTATTTTATTTTATTTTATTTTTTTTTGCATTTTTTATACAAATTAATGTTACAGGAAAAATACTTTTAAAAATAACATTCAAACAAATTTGACCTTAATTTTATACAGATAAGATTTATGACATAAAGCAAGTCTTATTTCGGATTTCAGCTAGAAATGGATTTATAATGACAAGTCCACCCTGCATTCCAAGAGACCACAAATTTTTTTTTTTTTAAATAGTTAACATTTAAGATGAAAGAATTTCAAAAGTTTAGGCAAGATGCCCTATTTTATAAATATGCTCGATTTCTATTTAAAGTTAAATGAAAATTTTTCATAGTGACCTCTGCAGAAAAATTAAAGACTAATAATTACACTTAATTAGAAAATAAAATATACAAAATCCATGGTTCAGTTCTGTTGTTGTTGTTGCTTATGCTCACTTGTCTGATGTAGTCAGCCCAAGCCCACAAAATTTCTCATTGCAAGGAGCACTAGAGTACGCCTGCCATTGGCAACAGCCTTGAGCACCATACAGGTGACAGTGCGATTTTGCTTAGTTCCGCAACCAATTTTGATAGACAGCACCCCGGGAAGACAGGTCTGAGGGTCTCCCACCCCTCTCCCCTTCCATCAAACCACATGAGAGGACTTATTTAAAGTGCTGCCATGCCGCACTGACACTATTACATAACTGCTGTGCCGAAGGGCCCGGGATTTGCACAGCAATTAGTGACGCTAATCACTATACTGGTTGGGCAGCCTGATTTAGTGCTTAAATTTGTCCCAAATCTAGCGGGGAGCAAGCCGGGGTTCTTGCCCTGGGCGGCAACTTTTGTGGGCAGCAAATTCAAATATAACGCTGGATCGTATTTGGTATGTTGTTCGCTAAAACAGCTCTCTAATTTTAGTACAATGCTAATATACTGAAGTGCCACTGAATTAGGGATAGACATGGCTATGCAAATTTTATAGCTCTCCGTGGCATCTGTGCTCACGTGAGGACGTTGTGGTAAATGGACATACAGCTAGTACTATGGTCATTGTTAATCAATTGTTTCAATTACCAGGATGGGTAAAACTTCTGATTTAGACAGCTTCAATCTCGTACAGATAGTAGGCACGCGACACATGGGCCATTCAATTTCCAAATTCCTCAGCGAGCTAGGATTTTCAAGGTCGACAGTGTCAAGAGTATACCGAGAATATAAGGATGGTCGGAAAAAGAACTAGCGATCGGGCAAATTGCAAAGGACAATTAACCTAGAACAAGCATGGATTGAGACGGCTCGGCCGCATTGTACGTAGTCAACGATGCCAAACATTAGCTCAAATTACCACTCCGCTGAATCAGGGCAACAGTCGTGCAGTCAGTAAGAGGATCGTGCAATGCTCGTTTCACCATATAGGCTTTGGAAGCCGTAGACCCGCGAGAGTACCTTTGCGGAATGCATGCCATCAAGCTGCACTTCTTGCCTGGGCAAGAGAATACAGAGAATAGACTCTAGTGGACTTGAAATGAGTAGCAAGGAATCATGAGTCTCGATTCTGACTAATTAATATCGATGGTAGGCTGAGAATATGGCGTCAGACTCATGAAGCCATGAATCCTGTATGGCAGATTGGAACTGTACAAGGCCATGGTGGCTTAATCGTGGTCTGGGATGTTTTCTCTTGGCAGTGTTTGGGATCTTTGGTACTAGAACCAACCTCTCTCAATATGATTCGGTACGTAGAGTTGCTGGGCGATCATCTCCATCCATTTATGTTGTCCTGTCATTCACATGGGTATGGAGTATCCGAGCAAGATAACTGCACCTCTCCTGGGTATTGGTTGGCTATTGCCTGGTTTTTTTTTCTGACTTCTCTGTCACAAATTGGCCACTTAAAAGCCCTGACTCAAGTTCTACTGAGTATCTTTCGGATGTTTTGAAGAAAAGTTTGAAACCTCATCACGCAACTCTAGCGACTCTCCCTAAATTATAGACTGCTCTATCTGAAGTTTGGCAAGCCATTCCCGTAGAATGCTTCCGGAAACTTATTGAATCTATGCTTCGTCATTTGGCAGCCATTATAAAGGCCAGAGGAGGCCCACCTCGTTATTGACTACCTATATTACTAATTCAGTGGCACTTCAGTGTAGTTTTAAAGCCAAGTTTAAAATCCTCTTTTAAGAAGATTTCCAATTAAATACTAAAAACCCTTTTAAAGGAACATGAGTTAAAATAAAGTACAATTGATTACAAATATAAATATAAGATCAGAAAGAAGCCAATAGAGGGACTCCAGACGTCACTGATAGAATCAGACTGATCTTATCAGTAACGTCTGGAGTCCCTCTATCGTTTCCTGTCTGGGCGGGATATCATTAAAATGAGAAATATAACGACAGCTTGTTGAAGAATTCGCCTCGTTTCCATAGCAACGTCTGCTGGGAAATCAAGAAGTATTGCAACTATTTTCTAACAGCTAATTCAAAAAATTAACCTTGGGCATCCTGGACAAATGAAATAATTCGAATTAATATTTGTTGAGTATATACAAGACATCGTCATTATGTCTTCAAGATGAAGCAAGGCATTTAGATTTTTTTGCTGCCAGTCAGCAACTTAGGCTCATCTTTGGTTTGACTCGGAATAGTGGAGTACATTTTGGATTTTAAAGCTAGATTTATTTTTTTTTATGGTTTTTTTTTAAAGTTTTTAGGTTTCTTCTGTACTCTTTTCTTCGGTTCTTTTTCTTAGATATGCTTGCTTTCAATAGTCAGCAAGCGAGGTGCGACCATTTATTTAGGACTGTTCAGTGTAATTACGTCAACTCTTAGTTATTTTTATTAAGGTAATTCATAGTGAATTTCATTTAGATTAAAAGAAACCATCTGCGCGCTGAGGGGGAAAAAAGCAGAATATAGAAAACGAGCCAAAGATAAAGCCAAACAGAGAAAACAAATTTCAGCTAAGATGAAAAAATAACTTTACGGAAGAAGTAAACCGTCAGACCCTGACGCAATTCCGATTATGCTGAGATTCTAGAGGGTATTAATATTTTTTGCAATTTGCACGACCGAACATGACTGCCTATATCATCCCCAAACAATCGACAAGTTAGCATTTGAAAGAACAACCTTCTTCATCGACATCAAACGAATAGCTGGAGGACATGAAACCATGATATAAAGATCTCTTCATTTAGATGGGGGCAGGCAGCAGAAAGACGAAAAACTAAAACTTTTGATTTATTGGACCCATGCAGTTGGCTGGCCATAGAAAAAAATAAAAGATCACCAACAATCTTTCTTAAGCAGTCAATCAGTATTATTAGCCAGTAAACATAAACCAGTAAACATAGAAAACGTAAACCTCAGTCTCATTGAATGTGATGGCAGACATCTGACATGTAATACAGAACATTAGTAAATAATGAAAAGCTTAGGAGATCTTGGTTTACATATTCTAAAAACAAGAATGCAATTTTTTGTACACTCTGCAAGATTTATCAGAAATATGGTGCTGCCGCTACACCATACTAGAGGATTCAATAATTGGAAAAAGTTTTATGAAAATTAACTGAGCACGAACTGTCTCGAATCCATAGAGGTGCATCATTAAGTAGAAAATTCGAGTACAAGGAATGAAATCATACCAAGGCATCGACCACTACATTGAGAGACTCATTCACACAGAGAAAGAAAAATGGAGAGAAATTCTATATAATTATGGATGCAGTACTGTATCTTTCAACAAACTGTCATTCTTTTCTTGGGTCTGATGAAATCCCAAGTAGCCTGTTCACAAAGTGTCCTCGACCTAGCGAAGGAAATTTTCTGAATTTAATCTCTCTGCTTGCCAAACATAATTCAACTCTTAAGTACAAGCACCTAACAAGTCAAAGCACCTAACAAAGGGAAAGGAGTCATATTTACCCTATATGTGTCTCATACAGAAAAAAATGAACCAGGTGACTCAATACGTAAAAACGTGTGGTGATTGTGTGAGATAAAGGAAAATTTATTTGATTTCATAGAAGTTGGTGGAAAGATGGGAGAATGCATTTCTGAACGCACTGTAGAAAATTAGTGTCTTAATTGACACTTGATGGTTTAGATATTGGACAATGTCTGGTGTCAGTCTTACGACAACGGGTGTAATATGGCTGGCATTTCTAAAACAGTACAAGCTAGGATTACAGAAATGAATAAGCTAGAGGAATTTGTGCCATGTTTGGCTCACTCCTCGTATCTTGTCGGTGTGCATTCTGCTCTTTCGTGCCCAGAAGCAGTTAATCTGTTTGGAATTACTCAGAAAATACTTCCCTTTTTTGTCAGATGCTCTACTTGATGGTATATTATGAAAAATGTACAAAATACAACTCAAAAGGAAGCAGCCAGACGAGATGGTCGGCAAAATATGTGGCTGTGAAAGTCGTTCTAATAAATTTACCAGAAGTTTAAAATATTTAAAAGAAATTAAAGATATTTCTCTCAATGCAGAATGAAAGAACAAACTAGAACATCTAATATATACTGTGAAAAATTTTTAATTTACTATCAAGCTGAAAATTCGAGCTAATATTTTTCCAGAATTCAATCGAGAAAATATTGAAATTCAAAAGGAATTTTTCTTCCGCGTTCTGTGTAGTTAATGAAAGAACTGACCAAAACTAAGGAATTATAAAAAATGAGAGAAAAATCCTATGGAATATTGGATACAAGAGTCTAAAACAGTAACTGAAAAATTACAGTTGAGTCTATTCTGACAAAGAAAGAATTCCAAAGCACAAAAAGCAATCTGATGAACTGATTGAGGACAAACCACAAGCACTTCCACTTGTTCAGATCGAAGTTTCAGCAAATTAAAAGATATTAAAAAATATCTACGATCATTGGTGAGCCAGGAGCGTTTATTAAGTCTCGTGATTCTGACAACCGAAAATCAAACCGCAGATCAAATTATGAGGATTCAATGCATTTAGTTGCAGGAGAAAAGAGAGTGAAATTTTAATTTTCATTACTAATTCCATGATATTTTAAAAGCATTAAGAACTTAAAATTACTTATGAAATAGGAAGTATGAAAAACAAGACAGGAAACACGAATACTCTCAGTAATAGCCCATATTTTGTATGCAACGGCCCCATTAGTGGCTAAGCAATAAAAGCCGCTGAGCACCAGCAGTTCGGTTAGAGAGTCAAGTATATGTGAATTTGCTGATTGTATGAGCATTTCCGTGATTTTCCCAGTGTGTAACATAGATACGAGCTAGTTTCCCTTACAAATGTTTTTGGCAAAACGCATAGTAAATAATCAGACAAATGCGCTGAATACTGATAGTTCAACCTTGCCTGGGTTCAAACCAGGCAAAAAAGCTGGCTGCATGGCTTGTTTTTGAGCATTTCCTCATGTGTAACGTGAATACGAGCCAGTTTCCTTTAAAAAGTTCCTATATGAAAGGCACCTTCCTCTAAAAGATAAGAGCCTTAAAAAATTTTTCCACAAGGCATTTCTCCCTTTGCATGCAAAGCCTAAAGGCAAAACACATAGTAAATAATAAAACAAATGTCCTCAGCAGTGGCCGAGTGATTACGACTGATGGATACTGGTAGTTCGACCTTGCCTGGGTTCAAACCTAGGAGTACGGGCTAGCTGAATGGTTTGTTTTCGTGGATTTCCTCATGTGCAGTGTGAATATGAGCCAGTTCCTTTTAAAAAAAAGTTCTTACATGAAAGCAGCTCTCCTCTAAGTGGATAGCCATCCTGTTTTTGCCATATTCATATAACCTAACCTAACCTAATTTAACCAGTATGCAATAACATGGAATAGTGAGAAGCTTAGGAGATGCCCGTTCCCCCTGGAGCGGAGAAACTAATGGTAGTGAGGACTGGAGGATTAGTTAGGATTAGGATTGAATCCAAAAGTAAGCTCACCAGAAAGGCGATTCTCCTAGAAGGGGATGATTTTCTAATTATGTAACTTTGGTATGTATTTTTCCTTTATTTAAAAAAAAAAAAAAAAAAGGTACGTAAAGATTTTAGTATAAAATGGAATTTAGGTTTTTTTTTTACCTCAAACTCTATCTATTTCTGTATTTATTAAACAAATTAAAATTTGTTAGAGAAACTTAAAGGTTGATGGGCGGGGGCAGCAATTTTTAGCTTTTGCCCCATATCAGAAAAATTAAAGATCCGGCACTGGTTTAAAGATATTATTTCTGACTTTGAATAATATTAATCATTCTTGGGAAATGATATCTGAATGATATTAATCATTCTTAGTGAATTTATGGCCTATCTTGTCAGTCTGTTTCCAGATATATCGGCCAAACAAAAAGAGCATTAAGGTTTTGCTTTAAGAAGCATGAAACTTACGTCCACAAAGGTGAAATTTACAAGTCTTTGAGTGATAATCATAGTTGGAAATTTAATCACAATTTCGGCTTTGGATCTGCAAAAATTATCCAGAAAACTTCTTCCACTGGAGAATTAGATTTTCTTGAAACTTTTTGCAAAAATTTAGCATCTTTAGTTAACGGTTTTAATCCAACCCTAGGTAACACTTTTAAATCTCTATTAGCCAAATTTTTCAATTTTCATTATTATTTCTACTAACAGATGGTACTACTGTCTCAACTTCCTTAAGATATAAATATGTTCGTAACTTGGTTTTTCAGTTGTAGATTTCCTTGCTCCTGATGACGGTTTAATCCAACCCTAGGTAACACTTTTAAATCTCTATTAGCCAAATTTTTCAATTTTCATTATTATTTCTACTAACAGATGGTACTACTGTCTCAACTTCCTTAAGATATAAATATGTTCGTAACTTGGTTTTTCAGTTGTAGATTTCCTTGCTCCTGATGAAGACTGACTTTGTTCCTTCTCGAATTCAATAGAGTTTCGATGCTAAAAATCTATGCCTAACACAGGTTGTAACACAGGTTCTCTTTTATGAATTTTGCAAATATCTTTTTATATGCTCAGAGTATGTTTTCCTGAGTTGCTCAGAACTTCCGCACCAAGCGGTATTATTATGAAAAGCTTATATTAACTGTCAATATAAACATATATGTTTTAGCATAATAATCAACAATACTAAACTTTAAATTAAGTAAGTTTGAAGTATAGCTCCAATCATAATAAAATATGAAAGAGTAATTTTAAGATAGATTAATCAAAGAGAGAAGAGCAAAGTGTACAAGAAAATTATTGCTAAATGAAGAAGTTTTAAGGAAAGTGGAAATAAAGGTAAATTTCTTTCCAGTTTTTCAGTTCAATTAAATTCAAGAATAAAATTATGGCAGATAAATAATATTACAATAGATAAGCATTATTACAATAAATAATGAATTAGAATAAATGTAATTTACCACTGATAAATTTATAAAGCAAGTTAAAACGAACAGATTGCTAATGAAAAATAAGACATCTGAAAACTGCAAAATTTAATAAAAATGTAATAACATATTAGAAAAAAAAGAATTTACTGTTGATAAATTCATAAAAGAAGTAAAAATTAGCATACGCACAAAAACAAAAATACTTCTAAAAATTGAAAATTTAATAAAATGCAATGATAAAAATAAACAATCAAAAATTTAATTTAATAAAAAGGAAAAAATTACAAAGAAAATAAATGTCAGGAAAATGCAAAGGGAGTTGTGATTTCTTTTCCCAGTTAAAACAAATTCTGATAAATGGCCAATGCTTCTGGAGCAAGTGATATATAGCAAAATGAAGGACTGATTTAAATGTTGCTATACTGTACACAGATATATATAGATATTACATGAAAACCTAGGGGAAATTAAAAATTTAAAAGATGAAACATTTCTTTTTAATAGCTTTCATTCTTTCTGCATTTATTTTAACAGATAAATAACTTGCAATCATCCAAACAAAGCAAACCAATTGTTTCCTGATGTCATGTGGTCTCTCTCTTATGATTACTACCTGCTCCAATAAAATTCTTGACAGCTGGAGTCCTGTTATAGCTGCATGGCATTCCCTTTTCTACTTATTGTTATCTACTCACTACATTCTTTACACTTAAATGTCACTCGTCCACAATGATGACCTTTAATGAGCTGGAAATATTACACTCTGTGCAATATACATTGAAAAAATTTATTCCCATCAGTCCTATTAGCTAAATAAATGTATATTGTTTAAGAAAGAATATTTGAACTGGGAAAAAAACAGTGATCCTAAATTACAGATTTATTATTACTCTCTTTTCCTTTGCTCAATAAATAGAAATTTGCTTATTAAGGTTGGAAAAATCCATTGTCATTTAGCTGTCTCATCACTAAGAATGTTGTGGAGGGTGCATCTCAAGGTGGCAAAAAATACTATACCTGCAAAAAGAAGGAAAGAAAGATAACACTACAGCCAAGGATTACCCTAAAGTTGAACCCATACCCTTGAAAACAGACTAGCAGTCAGCTTCTGCTAACCACTCAGCCATTCAGGGCAGCAAATTCATTATTTGTTAAAAACATTTCAGAAATTCAACTCACCAGATGTCTTGCACAGCAATATATATTATACAAGCATACCAAGCCTTCCTGGGGATCTAAAAAAATAAAGTTAAATATTACTTTCTGGAAAAGAAGATACTTTTCAATGAACAAACATTTTACAATTTTTAATTACACTTTTTGTTTCACAGTTTTACCAATTAAGAAACACGCCATGCTACTTAAAAAATGAAAAATTAATTCTGTAAATAGTAAAACATTTATCATAAATAAAAATTATTAACATGCAGCGTAATTCTTTTATATTAAATAAAATTAAACAAAGCAGCAACAAATTACACATACAAAGAGGACAATTGTAGACACATTTATATCTAAACTTATGATTTACATGCCTTATTTTCATACTGTGTCAATATGTTAGCGA
This sequence comes from Stegodyphus dumicola, assembly GCF_044657685.1. Classification (NCBI taxonomy): domain Eukaryota; kingdom Metazoa; phylum Arthropoda; class Arachnida; order Araneae; family Eresidae; genus Stegodyphus; species Stegodyphus dumicola. The sequence continues at coordinate 107,342,603 of NC_140775.1, forward strand.
TATCTTGAAGAATGCATCTAGCCAATTCCAGGACAGAGCAAGACAACTGCAGTTCAGTAGCAAAAAAGCTGAATTCCTCAATGAGATCCTCCATATTTTCTATGCTAAATAAAACAATGTATAATATAGAAATATCTGAATATTACAGTTGCATAACAAATACCCCAATTTTTAATAAAATAAAGACTGATAAAAAGTGAATAAATTAATGTAATAGTTAAACTAGCATTCCTTAAAAGTCGATTTAGATCATAACAGTTCATTTTATTTATTAGATAAAACTGTCATTTGTATAACACAGTTTCTAACAAATAGATTATTATTACATGCTGCGTAATATTAAAATAAAATAATGGCTAAATACAGTAAATTAATGTGTTTAAATCAATTTAGGAGTTTAAATGTCATATAGAATACATTACCTTAATAATATAAAATAACATTCAAAGTTTGTTTTAAGTTACCTTTGAAAAGTTTGCATAATCTTTTAGAGTAGACTTTAAGGTACCCCTTGTATTATGGCAAAGTTGTTTCATTTATAGTAGCCTGAGTAGTTGAATGTTAAGGGAACCCTATTTTGATGTAATCGGATGCATCGTTCTGGGAAATTTTGAATCATGGGATGTTTTGTAAGTGCTTTTGTGATGTGTGTTGGTTTTATTGTTTTGACGGTAGAATGGCTGAATGTAGCAAGATTAATTTAAAGTTTCTGTACGATTTGGAACGGAAGGGGAAAAGAGCGTTAACTGACTGGTGTGTAAATGAAGGTTTACTTAGTAGCCATTATAAGTGTCCTGAATGTAAAAAGGATACGAGTCTAATTCAATGTAAAAACCATTTAGATGGATTTGAATGGGTTTATAGGAAGAAAGGTTCAGATGTGGCAATGCCAATATACGGATTCGAGTTTAGATAATTTTAGGAAGTTTTTGGATGCTGTTAAGGAATTTTATGTGCCACAGACTAAAGACGAAGGAACTTCTAAATAGGATAAGTGGATATTTGCTTTTTGTAGTGCTTAAATGTATAACAGGTTTTTCCTTCTTTATGTTATTTTATTGTTTGGTTTAAAATGTAGTTTATTGAGATTATGTATTTTTTGTTTGCCTGTATTGCAGAATTGGTTGCTCCTTTGACTTTCTAAGTAAAAATATATCGATGTGTACATGGACAAAGTGAAGGGAGTGCACAATGCAAGTTCATGCAATTCTTGGATTTTTTTAAGTGAAAATAGGTTGATGTGTACATGGATAAAGTCAAGGGAGTGCACGATGCCATTTTTGTACAATCCGGAGATATTTTTTTTAAGTGAAAATAGGTCAATGTGTACATGGATACAGAGTTTGTGCAATTCTTTGTCTTGTTATTTTGGCTTTGTGTAGCGGCGATTTTTGGCACAAAAATATCTGAGTTATGCGTTATGCAAGCTAAAATAATAAGTCAAAGAATTGCACAAACTTGATATCCATGTACCGCTAAAAATCGCCAAGGGGTACCCAAAATATACTTTTACCCTTTTAAGATATTTGTCTACAGTTCTAAAGAAGAAGAATAAATTTATATCTTTCTTACCATTTACCAGCATATTTTTTTTATTATTATTATTCTAAATACATCACTTTCCCCATAAAATTTATTATCAATAATTACATCATGAAATTTTTGTAAGAGTTGATACTGCAAATGTTTAAATGTTTTAGCAGAATGTACTTGAATAATGAAATAATTTATAATATCAGAGATTATACAAAACAGTTTTAAATAAAAAGGAAAGAAGTAAAATGCTGATCCCAGATCATCCAATAATTTATCAAGATATTTAAAAAAATTTTCAGATCACCCACGAACTCAAGATATTTTAAAAAAATTAAAAGCTACAACATCTCTGAATTCTCATCTTTCTGGCCACACTGAAATGAAAATTATAATGGTATATTTAGAGGAAACACAGCTGTAAAAAGATAACTTGACTTAAAAAAAAAAAAAAAAAGATGGTAGTTAACTGTCATTATTAATTCAATATATCACCGCAAAAGACTATAAAAGCACTTGAGGAATTTGTGTTTAAATATTAATTTAAATGTAATGAAAGACCTATATAATAACACAAAATCATTTATTTGTCAAGATTTACAGATATACCAAATTAGAAATTTACAGAACCACAGAAGTCAGAATGTAAATCAAACATTAGAAAAAGACATTTACAAATCCCTCAATAAAATTTATTTCAGCAACTTTAAATAAAAACATTATATTATAAATAAGCATATTATTCTTAAATTGCAACACCGTATTAATGAATTTAATTAAATGAATTTTTAACACGTCTGTAATTATATTAAAATTTTATGTATTTAAAAATAATAAATTTAGAATTCTTATTAGCTAGGGAAAAAGTATACAAGTTAATAAGGCATTAATAATTATATTTAAAATGTTGTATGTTAAAAAATAATTAATTTTAGGCTGTATATTAGATAGAAAAAAAATACACAATTTTTTTAGAAGTATAGACATTGATTCCTTCACTATATTATTTCAGTTTTTCTATATTTCTTCAATTTACTTCACCTTTAGTACTTCACTGCTTGATGACAAACTTGTATGAATGACAACAGCATTAACATACTAGAAATCCATAGCTAGTTACACAACAATTAAAGAATAATGTATTGTTGAAACATTAGTCACAGATAGGGCAATAAATTTCAAAAACAATTCCCCCCTCCCATTTAGTTTCCTTACTGCTAATTTTTTAATGATTTTCAGTTTGTCACACAGAGTCTCAGTATTTGTTTAATCAAGTATTAATTATGCTTAATGGCATAAAAATTTAAATAATTAATTAAGGCTTTTTCATAAAATTTATTATTTATATTAATTAGTTTTACATTAATTAATACTGACTTAATACATTTCTGTGAAAAAATTATTTTAGGAGCAGAAAGCCGATTTATATTTAAAAAAAAGCATATTCACTGTTTTAAAATATATTTAATTTCTTCAATTTTTTGAAAACCTGATTAAAAATAACGGGAAAATTAATGATATAACTAATTATATTATGCACAAACGAATTCTTCTTCACCAAGAAGGCTGATTTTTAAATTTTAATAGTACTATGTAATGGAAATTATAATCCATGAAATAATGAAAAATATATTAACTATTTCATACAATATTGTATATACATTTAAATCAATAGATCTATCAATATATTTTAAGTTTCATAACCCTGACGCACTTTCTTTCGCTGGTAACATATGCGATAGTAGAAATTAAAACTAGAAATCAGCTTAAATGAATTACTAAAAATTGTCGGAAATAAGCATGACAAACACGACGGAACACTAGCAACAAAATTCGACGAATCACGTCAGCGAAACATAGCCCAGCCTACTGAAAAAGCCCGCGAAACCTATTTCAGGGTTGATTTTAGGAAATTTGTTTTAGAGCTATAAAATGAGCCTTCTAGTTTCGTTCTAAATACAATGATAAAAATAAAAACTGAATGGAAATATTAACATAACATTAATTAAAAAACATAATCCTTTTTTTAATCATTTTATTTTTAATGAAACTAAAAATTAAATTTGTATTAATTTATAATTGGGATGAAAGGTCTAAATTTAATGGAGCACATTAAACCGCAACTGTAAAGAGCATTTTGTAAACAATTGTCTCGGGATGTGATTTTGAACTCGTATAAAACAATACGAAGTTCTTTTTAGTCTTCTCTGGAAACCTAAATTGCCCCCCCCCTTTCTATATACCTTTAAGCTTGATTTTTCGCCCGTCGGTGTAGAAAGACTTAGCGGGTGCAAAACAAGACATCTGTCTATTTTGTCGTCTGTGTGTGTCGGGATGTATAGTATCAGATGTCCAACGAGAATTTCTGTTTTAAAGTTAGGACTTTTTCTTAAATTGATTTACTTTCAAAATATACTTGACTTTTAAGTTTCGAAATATATAAATGACTGTAAAATATCTTAAAACCGTATTTCTTATAGTGGTTTTATTTTTAGGTCGAGCTAATGGAGATTTTGGAATTGTTTAAATACAGAGAGAAGTTAAGATTATGAATTTAAAATAATACAGCATCTCACATTTCTTTTGAAAATTATTGTATGCTCATAATCAATACTAAAATGCTTTTTCTTTTTTAAAGATACTTTGTTTAAATCTAATGTTAACGTATATACAGTGAGTCCCAAAATTGAGGGTACACTTAATGCTAACTTAATTTGTAGGCTATTGAGAATAGAAATTATTATGCAAGTTTTCTTAGTTTTGTCTGATTAAAAAATATACATTTTTCTTCTTAACTACACAAAAAATAAGTTATAAAACTCCGTTTAAAAAAATATTGTATTACTTAAACGAAAATCTTTAACTTCTGAAAGTCACAAAATTGAGAGTACACTTCTTAAATGACTGTGTAAAACTACCAGTAAAATTTTAAAAATAATTTGTACCTAAGATTTGTACAAAAATACAAACTTTTAGTATCCAAATATTACAAATTTGAGCTTACTACCTTTCTGTGTGACAAATATGGAGAATAGGAAAGAAATGACGATTGAGGAAAGAAAACTGGCCGTTAATCTGTCTAATCAAGGCAAATCTTTGAGAAAAATAGGAGAAATACTTGGAAGAAGTGTAAATTGTATTAGAAGAATCATTCAAAAATTTAGAAAGGATGGTATGCTGGAAAACCAAGCAGAGAGAGGCAGGAAGAAAATTCTCAGTTCAGCAGCAGAGAGGAAAATTGTACACAAGGTAAGGATTGATCCTACAATAAGTGCTCCAAAAATTGCTGCAAGTACTTCGGAAACTGTGGGTAAATCTGTTTCTGCAGAAACAGTGCGCAGAATCCTCAGAAGGGCTGGTTATAATGGCAGAAAAGCTCTCAAAAAGTTCTTCATTAGTAAAATAAATAGAGCTAAGAGATTAAAATTTGCTAAAGAGCACATTCTAAAGCCTAAAGAGTTCTGGAATGAAGTTTTTTCAGCGATGAGAGTAAATTTAATGTTTTTGGCAGTGACGGTTATCGTATGGTGTGGTGCAAGAAAAATTCAGCTTTAGATCCAAGAAACACAATTCCAACTGTGAAGCATGGAGGTGGGTTAGTAATGGTTTGGGACTGTACGGCATCATCGGGAGTTGGAAAGCTACTGTTTATTGATGGAATAATGGATAAAATGGGTTATCTTAATATATTGAAAAATAATTTGAAGGACAGTGCTACTCAATTGGGATTAGGATCAAAATTCACATTTCAACAGGATAATGATCTAAAGCATACAGCAAATACTGTTAAAGAATGGCTACTGTATCACTGCCGAAATCAGCTGAACACACCCCCTCAACCTCCTGATTTGAACGTGATCGAAAATTTGTGGTCCCACCTTGAAAAAGAGGTCCGAAAACATCAGATCACAAGTAAAGAACATTTGAAGCATGTACTAAAAGTGAAGCGGGAAAACATTTCAGCTGAAATTACAAAAAATCTTGTCGATTCGATGTCCCGGCGGCTGGAAGCTGTCATCAAAGCCAGTGGATATGCTACAAAATAGTAATGTGTTGTCTTTTTATAATTTATGTAATAAAACAATTACATGTACCCTAAATTTTGTGAGTTCAGATTTTTGATGATTTCTGTTGTGCATTTTGTTTCTGTATTTCATGCATTTTTTTATGTCTATTTATGAATAAATGTTAAGATTAGGTATCTTTCTACATCCTCGTCTAAAGGTTTTGGTGACTATCTTTATCTGACAGTTTTTTGTTTTCATTCTAAACATGAATTCTGTTGTAGAATGGAATGTACCTTCAATTTTGGGACTCGCTGTATATACTGAGTACTTACTGATCATTAAATTGCAGTTTCAGTTACTTACAAGACCAGTTGCCCTTTCAACACCTTCCATAATAGCCCTAAACATAGCATAAAAACCATCCAATGTGACCTGAACATTCTTTGCCTCGATCCACATCTGGCCAGGTGGATAAATCCATGGAACACCAATACATCGACTGTTATTTGCATAGCGGCTAAATAGCCGACGTTTACCTTCTCTTTTCCATAAAGCGGGCGACTTTTCCTTATAAAGGTCTCTATAAAAATATGACCTCTGTGCTACAGCAATCGTCTTTTTTTTTTACTGTGAAATTTTAAAGTATTGTACGTTCCCAATCATTAACACCATAAAGGTCTGAGATAGATCAACTGAATGTATTCTAATATGTGCAGAAAGCTGCTCCCATTTAATTCTTTCAGTTATAAAAAAAATTCTGAATATATTTTGATAGTGAATTAAAGTATACTATTTAGCATACAAGATGAATTATGAGACATATATTGTTGGCATTTTGGGATCATTGTGTTATCATTTTGGCCTGGGATTGAATGCTTTTACTGAGGGAGGAGAGAAAAGCATTACTACTTGAGCTAACAGAATATAATGAAATGCTTAAAGGCATTGTTGGCTGATGTTCTGTTGCAGAATGAATGAATGAAGATGATGAAATAATTGATGAGAACTAGATTGGTAATCATTACTTATGATCAAAAGAACTGAGAAAAAAAGAAATCTCAGCAAATCAAACTTTTTTACATAAAATAATGATAGAGTTATTTGAAAGAGCTGGAGAAGCAAACATTTTGTGATATATTATTGATTCATAGTAATGTATTAATGAAAGAATATTATTAACAATTATTGATTGTATAAACATTTATATTAAAACTACTTTTATGGGGCTTCATAAACTGTAGCAAATGGATACATGCTCATTTACACTATGAACAGTTGTCTGATTTAAAAGGAAGCTAGTTATAGTTCTTAGGCACAGGTGTATTAATTGCCATCATCTATCTGCTAGCCATTTACTAATAAGATGTTGCTCAAAATTACACTACATGATTTTCTCAGGAGTATCTTCAAGGTTTTAATATCTTTCCATCACCATCCTAGTACTATAAAAACCACTTGTGATACATGCTTTGAGAAGGCATTTGCGACCTGAGTGTTACTGAATTTTTTAACCAGTTGTAAATTATTCAGCACAATATTTAACAGACAAGGACAAGTGAATTATTTGATTGTGAACTCTACCAAATTTGGCTTCTGTAGCTTATAGGGGAGAATTTACTTATTACTAATATTTAATCTTTTTATTGTCATCATTTCTTTATAAAGATTTTTTCATTTTTTATCTAAAATTCTAATCATTTTATGATTGTAACTTAAATATATATGTGCACTTACACATAGTATGTTTGGAGAAATAAAAGTTAATAAGATTATATTCATACTTCTTTTTTTTTTTTAATAAAGTGCTCTTTTGAAAATAATCAGAATTTTCAGAAAATTTTTAGCCAAATTCAAAGTGATTGTGTTTTTGATAAAATGCACAAACTATCATTATTTTAAAACATTTTAGAGATTTCAAATCAATAAAAGTATTTTTAAAATAGTTAGCTCCTATTTTATGGAAGTAGTGATGTAAAGTCCTTAAAGAATATTTATCTTACTTTAATTTCTCATTGTAATTTCCACCCACCAGCGGCCGAGCGGGTAAAGTCGCTGAACACTGGTAGTTCGGTCCGAGGTTCGAATCCCGCAAACGGGCTGGCTGCAAGGGTGTTTTCGTGGTTTTCCCCATGTGTAACATGTATGTGAGCCAGTTTCCCTTAGAAAGTCCTCCACGGAGGCATTCCTCCCCTTAGGCAGATAGCCCTGGTGTGCTTTGCCATAATTAAATACACCACAACACCACCATTGTAATTTCCTGTTATTATGTTATTCCTTAATATTTTACAGTACTTTAACATCCATAACCTATGTATATAATTTCCAAGATTGGTCATATGAAAAATTCAAATTTTATGTATGAATTTATTGTATTCTTTTTTGTGGATGAATAACTATATTTTGTACTTTTATTTTCAGAAAATGCTGTTCTTATGCAACTTGCAGTAAGCATTTGATTTATATATGGCTTATTTTCATTGCATAATTAAGTTCCATTTTATTAAAAGTTTACATGAGTTAAAATATATTTTAAAGTTTTAGATCTGAATTAAGTCTGAATTAATTTTTTTTATTAGTAATCTTTTAAAAGGAAATAATAAAGATATAATTGAAAAACATATTTTCTTTACAAATGTATTTTCTCAGTTGATTGCATTTTCAAATCTTATTCCTAAATATGCACTTTTAGTTGTATATTATTGCAGCAAATAAAGAGTTATGCATAGGTATAATCCATAAGTATAATTGTTATGTTTGTAGTATAATTTTGCTTTTAAAAAGGAAATGAAAGGGCTAAAAAAATTCTAAAAATGTAATTTTCTGATGTTTATTGTATGTGTAGCTAAAGATAAAATTGTTATTTTTTTAATGCTGCATATTTACATATGAATAAAAGTGTAAATCAATTGGCTTTGTTAGAAGCAGTGTCATTTAGTAAACAGTCGGTACAAGTGACTTCCTGCCTCCCACATCCAAGCTCTTATCTATATTCGTAACATCTTTATAAGATAGTAATTTTAATTATTTTAGATAATATAGATTAAAATTCTTTTTTGGTTTTGTATAACATTTAAAAATTTAACAGTGATAAATTTTAAAGCCTGAATAATACAAAATTTAATTTCTGTTTAAAATAATGATAAAAAATTGTGTAATCTTGATTAAAATAAATACAACATATTTTAAATCTTAATTAAATATTTTAAAAAACTGGAAAAAGTACTACAATGAAGTTTTTTTTAAGTAGTTTATTATGTTGGTTTATTTGGATTTTCTGATTTGCTGAATTGGTTTATTTAAAATTATCTTTGTAAATTTTATTGTTCTAAATGGATATATATTTTTTTAAACTTTCTTTTAAATTGAGACATATTTGTTCTTAAAATCTGTTTTATCTTTTAAGGATAAATTCTTTTATTTGAGCTTTGTTATTTTATGTTGATACGTATGCCTGTTCTATTATTTTATTCATTATGCATCAGAAAAAGCTCTTATATTTATTTATTACTTTAAAATTGCATATTAGACACAGTTTTCTGTTGAAAATGCTGCAAAAAAAGTTTTTCTCAGAGAAAGCTGAGGTATATGCAGAGCAGTATTAACCATTATACAAAATAAGCATTAGGTCATCAAGGTAAAGGGGCACCACAAAAATTTCCATATATTTCATGTTAAAAACTCAGTAGGCTTTACCATGGAATGTATAGTGCCACTAAGCTAAAGGAATGGAGAAAAAAACATTGTAAATATATATAGGGCACCAAAATGCCTAAGGCTTTTAAGTCTTAATCCATCCCTGGGCACATGACTGGATTAAAAATCAATTTCTAAATTCCAATAAATTCCAATTGACTTTGCTTAAATCAGCTGAGCATAGATCAGTATGGATACTGTGGGCTTTAAATTATGCTTTGAAGAACCCTGGAGTTTCTTGTGTAGAGACATTAGGTAATTTTTTGGAAGCAGGCAAGATAAAAAAATTAGCAATGCCTTTGCCGGGAATTGAACCATGGACCTCTGGAATACACGGCCAGCATGCAGACCACCACACCACAAAGGCATACCAATCCTGGGTATGGAGAATCATCATCCAACGCCCTTTTAGTTTGGGTGCCACTTATAGGGTCTTTCTCTCTTGTTCCACATAAACTAGATTAGATCCTAAAATGACCTGGTGAATTCTCGCACAGAAAAAGGGTAAAAAAATAACCCTTTATTAAATCAAATAGTTAACAGAAAGGCACAGTCTTCGTTCATTAGAAAGGCACCGTTTTCGTGTGTTACAAAAGCACCGTAAAAATTGCAATGAAAACTAAAATTTGGAATATAATTTAAGTCAAACCTAAAATTAATAGTGCTAGATAGCACTTAAGTTACGCCTAACTGTGGCGTAACTTAAGTGCTATCTAGCACTATTAATTTTGGGGACTCACAAACACCTAACCGGCGTGATGATAATCCGATATGGCCAAGAAACTTACTAGCGTAACAACAACGAAACGTGTGCTTGCCTAGCGAAACACGCTCTGAAAAAACTCAGATATATACCCGTTTAAATATTCACTTAACTTTAAATTTACATCCTGGCGAGAGAATGTGGGGAAATTTAGAAGTTTAGATAAAGGTATCAACGTAAAGTAAATTTGTTATGCAAAATAAAGAAAATCCTACACTTGTAACTCAACTAAATACTCTGCAATTCAAGGTAAATTCAAAAGAATCTTTTAAAACCTCATGGATAATAAAGCTATGTATAAAAAACATTTAATTAAATAACCAGGATTGGTTTTTCTTCAGGAAAAACATTGTTTCGTCCAGGATTGTGGAAGAAATTACAAAACCTGCAGAACATGAAAGAAACTGGATGAATTGAAAAAGAATATGCTTGTGAAGGGAAATAATAATAAAAAGATATAAAATTAAATGTTTTATTATTTCTACAATAAAATGCAAAGTAATTAAATCACTTGTTTTCCCCCAAAAAATCCAGTGAAAATTGGAATAAAACTTATTTTTTTATTGATGTGATCTTTCATTGAATTTTTTCCTTACAAACATACCATTTTTCCTTTCAAACTACTAAAAAAAAATAACAGTTACAATTTAAAACTCATAAACTAATATTTTATTTAATTTTAAAATTTAAATAATAGCTTTTAGGAATATTTGAATTTTTTAATGGTAGGTCTTAGCAAAAGACACTCCACCTGATGTGAAAGGATATTTCTTTGCAAGTGCAAAACAATACATTTTACCAGGACTGTCCAACTGGTGGCCCTGGTACGTCCCGCCAAATTATTTTTACGGCTCGCAAGTACATTTTACTATGAATAAATTTGTTACTAAATTATTATTATTAATATTAAAATTATTTTACTATGGGAAAATTTAAATCTAATTTGAATTTAAAGTAGGTACTATTTAGTTTGCATGACTTCACTTAACCTGGCTGAATATAGCAGCTATCCGTTTAACGTCTGATGATGGTTGGCTCAACGTTGGCGCCACATATTATATTTGTGGTTGGTTGTTGTTTATCTATGGTTGGTGCATGTGATGCGTACACTACCATGCACTATTTGGTTGGTTTATGCAATCCTGCGAGTACAGTCTTATCTAGAATTTGTTGAGGGGTGACTGTGTTATAATATTATTAACTTAATTTCATATTTATTTATTAATTAAAAAATTATTGAATATGACTGCTACTAATAAAAAAAATAGACCTCGAAAACCAAGAATTTCAATTTACGGAATAAAGAGCAATTATGATATAAAAGATATCAAAGTTTACAAAAAAAAAAAAAAAAAAAAAAGCTTAATATTTATTTGTTTACTTTATTTAACATTTCTTTCAATGTAAGTTGTTTAAGTTGCTTTGTTTTATGTGCTAATACTTTCTCTTTAATTCTCTAAACAGACATAATTTCTTGTTCAGTTACAAAGTTCCGCTGTTCAAGTCCTGTAATTGCTGTGTCGAGAAAACCGATTAATTTGTCAGTCGAAATGTTTTCGTTTTCAATAACATCTCTGTCACTTTCTTCACTATTGGAAGCAATATTTTCAGAATCTAGAACCATACTACAGATTTCGCTGTCCGTTAATTGATTGATGATTGGGGCATTGTCGTCGCAATGAAAAACTTCCATTATATCATCTTCATTCATTAACGCTTCTCCACATTTCTTTACAAAATCCAATAACTGGAAAATTTCACCTTTAGTTTGTGATGTCCGAAAACCTTGAAATTCGCGGCTAATCATCTTCATCCTCACCATGAAATATGGTAGCTGGCCATAAATTATGCCAAGCATTTTTTAACGTATCTGGAGACACATCCTCTCACGATCTTGCGATGCTCCACACAGCATATTTTATGCTAAAAAATTTCAAAAAGTCTTGAATAGTCTTGCCATTAATCAAGAAATTTAACATAGATTTTTAAAATGCTACTTTATATTTTCATTTCAGTGCGTGCACTATTCCCATACCTATAGGCTGAATGATAGACGTACAATTTGGAGGGAAGAATAATATGGATACATTCTCTTTCACTAAAACTTTAAGTGAAGTATATGCTGAACAGTTGTCAACAATCAGGAGTATTTTTGAGTCATCGGGTAAACCAACCGAATTCAAATGTCGCCAAGCTTTGGGTATAAAATGATTTTCAAACCAATCATTCATCAATGCTTGTGTCATCCATGCTGTTTTATTTGCGTGATATATAACGGGGAAAATCATTATTCCTTTAAATGCTCGAGGTCATGCATGTTTTCCAATTACGAAAAGTTTGCACTTGTGCATTCCTGCAGCATTTGCGCACACTAAAATTGTTAGTCTTGCTTTGGAATGTTTGAGACCAGTTGGAGCCTTTTCTGTAGAGGTTGCCAAGGTATTTTGTGGTATATATTGCCAGAAAAGAGCAGTTTCATCAGCGTTGTAAATTTGTTCTGGAGATAATTGTTCACTAGTAATGAGTTCAATGAATTCATCTGCAAATTGTTCAGCAGCTTCAGTATCAGCTGAAGCTTTTTCACCTGAAATTTTTAATTCTCTTATACCATGGCGATTTTTAAATTTAGTTAACCAAACCGTTGAATATGTGCACTCAGTGTTTATGTTCATTTCTTCATGAAATATTTTGGCTTTAACCATTAGCATTGGACCCGTCAATGGCATGCCCTCGCTGCGACGCTGTCGGACCCATTCAATCATCACTTTGTCATGATCGTTACTTTTAGCATAACGAACCCTTTTTCTGTTATTCATTGCAAGTGGGGTGTCGGAATCCACAAAAAATTCAAAAAGTTCCTTTTTCTTTTTGCTTATGTCATATATAGTTGACTTTCTAATGTCATACTCTTGGCATAATTTTGAGACGGATATGTCTTTATCCATATTTTGCAGCAATTCCACTTTTTGTTTGATGGACATTGAAACATGCTTTCGCTTTGTAGATCCTTTGGCAGCTCCAGAATTCGCAACTCTTTTTGACATAATCAAAAGTTCAAGCTTAATTTTTATAAAATTGCTCTAACAGTCTACAAAAAATAATAAGCCAGATACAATTAGAAGATTAAGGAACAGGGCAGTCTGCAACATTAACTGAAATGCCTTAGAATCAGTAAAGATAATTTTAGCCTAGCTTATACCGTCCGTTATACATTAAACGTGCATGCAGAAAGCATTAAAAAAAAAAAAAAAAAAGTTTGTGACTTTGAGGTCCGGATTATAGATCATTCCGGATAATGGATGTCCAGATTACGAACTGTGTACTGTATAAAAAAATTACTATACATCCATTTTTTCCTGTAGCATCTATTACTTCTTTTATATTAAAAAAATAAGCTGTAACCCATGTGTATATGTTTACATATATATGAGGGAGTCGAAGTCTTTAAAATTCCAGGAGGTAGAGTCGGAGTCACTCATTTTCCCTACCGACTCCACAGCCCTGTAAAAAAACCTGCAATATCTAATAAGATATTTCATATCTCACCTGCTGCTAGTGTCATCTGTTGCTCTTCCTTCCTCAAGTCATTTTATGTTGCTAGAATTGCTGTCTGTGTCATCTGCTACAGCTTTCAAATCTTTGTTTTTATCACTAATATGATCGTTTTTGTTACCACTCACTCTTGCTTCTCATGGGCTATGATTTTTAGAACTATCATGAGCATCAGATAGCCCCATTTTCATGAAGCTCTTCACTATTAAAACTTTAGAAATTCACTATTATTGCTCTACCCAAGTACCTAAAAATCCTTGAGCAAATCAACTAGCAAGATGAAAACAATTACTACACAGACAAATGTATTTTAAAATTTACAGAAGTTGTTTACTAAATATTTTGCGGAAGGAAAAAATTATGTGAATATTTAAAAAATTTTCAGAAAAATTTTTCAATATCATATTTTTTTCTATTCTCATTAACACCTGTTCTTGAAGAATTGAATTTGTAACATACAAAATTTTATTTCATATGCAAAGAAAAAAGCAGTAGCAAGTTTACAGTAGCAAAGCATGAGCCCAAATGCAATGCATGTAAGATGAAATCTTGGAATTAGTTTCAGTGTAGATGTATTTTGATTGGTTACTTTTAAAAAATTTAAATTATTATTGGCTGAAACCTAATATAAGTTATCTGTGTAATAGGATTCTATTCAAATTATATGACATGGATTAATTTTGAAGGATGCAGTTTTAATGAGGTTTACTATAATCAATTACAAATTTTAGAATAGATTTTTATGTATATATTTACAAAAGATATTATAAGCTTGAAAAAGAGGCTAATCAAATTATTTCAATATTATGGAATATTTAAATTGATAATATAACATTGCTAAATCTGAGTAAAATATAAATATAACAATAAAAGTTCAAAAAGTACTTTTTTCATTTCATCCACTTTAGTAAAAGAAACCTATTTCTTCCAGCTGAATTTTTTCTCTGTGGAAGAAACTTGCCAGCCCTGTAAATAATATATATATATATATATGTATGTATGCTTAAATTTCTGTTGCTTTCATTATTTTATATAATACAGAGCAGTTTCTTCCCCCTGAATATAACTCTTCTTGATAATAAGAGGATAAAGCAACTTAGGGTATAATATAGACGTATTCATCTGGCTATTTGCACCAGAGTCCCTAAAAAAAAATAAACTTTATTATGATACTTATGAATAATCACAATACCTCACATATTAAAAATTCTCATTGCTGCTTTTAATTGCATGCTTGTTATAAAATGAATGCATTAAATGAGGTTTTGGTCATCTTATTTAATGAATGCATTAAATAAGATGGTGCTGTATCCGGGAAATGAAATTTGAAGGTATTTTACTTGTTATATAAAGAATTATGTAGCAGCCATAAAATCTTGCTTTTCTGTTCAGAAATATGATGATTGTCTTAAGGGAAAATCTCTGAGACCAGTTTTATGATTTCAAAGCTGATGCCCCTTCCCAAATGAACATAAACATGTTTATGCTCCAACTTTATATGAAGGAATGCACTTGCGAATTATGACCTTTTGAGCAAAAATATTTATCATTTTAAATGAAGGTAATATATACTGGGCTGAAGATGTGTGTTACTGAAATGAGCTAAAAAAAAAAGTCTGAAAGCTTTCATATTTTATAATACACCCAAAGGGTTTTTTTTTAATGTTTTGTGTGTTACTTTTATTTATTAAATATCATGTTTTTTGCCCTTACACCATAAAATTCAATTCAACAGTAATAATATCACAAAATAATTTAAAAAGAGCATATCTTTAGAATTTCCGATACACAGTCTCGCAAGGAGATATATTTTTTTTTTCATACAGTGTTTCCATTGCTTGCTTTGAAATCAGTGAATATGTTAATCAAAAATTCATTGCAGTTTTAAAAAATGTGAAATAGATAATAAAACAGATTCCAAATCTGGGCTTCCAAATGCCCATATTCGAGTGGAGGACTACATTATTCAAAATTTGAAGTCCCTAGGTAATTTTGTTTTTTACAGTGCAGGAAACATACATACATTCATCCAGATTCTTCATTATTTAATTTCTTTAAATATAATGCTGGTCTCTTATATTTTGTGGCAACAATTTGAAAAGTGAAATGCTGTTTGTAGTGAACAAACGTAAAATGCCAAATTAAAATTAATAGCCTTTCTGGGCAAATTGCCGCTTTGGGCTAATAAATGCATTATTTTTAAAATCAGGTATTTAATTTCATGTTATTTATATACATTGTCATGAAAATGATTTATACACATTAGGGTGGAGCAAAAAAATAAAAGATGTGTAATTGAAATGCACTACCTCTCAAAAGTTGTGTATTAACTAATATATCACTTACGAATTTTTTCAAAGTTGTTCTACTTCATCTTCATTCCCCATAAGAACCTTCAAATTTTGTTTAAGAAACATGAAATTTTCGAAAATTACCAGATAAAAACGAATTACTCCCAAAAAGTTGTTGGATAATAATACATCACTTGTTGGATAATAATACATCACATTTTTTCAAAATTTTTCTACTTCGTTTCCCATAACAGCCTCGAAATTTGCAATTTTATACATTGAATTTTTGTATTATAGCAGATTATTTCAGCATGTTATTTTTCACAGCAACACTTTAGAAGTACAAGAATAAGATAGCCGTGTGTTATGCAAAATACTGTTAATATTTTGCTTAAAAATATAAAAGAAACTATAAAAAACTTATTATATAAGTTTATAAACTTATTATTTATATTATATATTAAACTTATTATATATTATAAAAGAACTATAAAATATTTCTGCATGTGTTCAAAAAAGTTAATTTTTAATTTCAAAAATTATTCATAATTAAATTAATCATCGGGTTTTAATGAAAGTTTCCTGCCACTGCAAATATCATCTGCGCAAATAGTTCACATTGGCATGTTTAATCATATTTTTCAAACAGTTTTTGGCATTTGAAGGAGAGAGACCAGCTTTTGTAAAAAATTGTCATTAAGTACAAGGTGTTTGAAATGGAACTGTCGTGTTACCAAATTGCAACCATCATTTACTTCCAGTTCTGTTGCAGAAAGTCAGCTATGGAATGTCACCAAATCATGTGTATAGCTTTAGGTACTAAAGTTGTATTGTATGACATTGTGATGGTTTAGTACCGAAAATTCAGAAACAAAGAATATGACATTCAAGATTCAGAGTGCTGTGGCTCACGTACTGATGTTGATGAAGCCCCAACATGCAACCCTTGAGAGCTTGCTAAGGAGATAGACATTAGTGCCATGTTCATTAGTCGTGCTATGCATAATATAAACTTGATGTACAAGTTCAATTGCTGGGTGCCACATGTGGCAACTCAAGCCGATAAGGACAGACATGTTCAGGCCTGCACTAATCTGTTTGAATGTCAACACTAGGAAAAAACTGGATCAGATCGTCACTTGTTATGAAAAGTGGATTTACTTCAACAACACAGGCAGAAAAGGGGCTTGGTCTGTGCCCGGTGAGCTCATTAGCAGCATTACAAAGCATAATTTGACTAACAAAAAGATCATACTTTGTATGTATTGGGATTGCAGTGGTATTATCCACAAAGAGTATCTGGAAAATGGTAAAACCCTCGACAGTAAGGTGTACAGTGAGATGCTAATCCATGTTGTTGCTGCTATCAGGGAAAAATGTCGAACTGATTTCCAGCACAGAAAGTTAATGTTCCATCGAGATAATGCAAGATCACATTTGTCTGCATTCATCGACTGGACTCTGTGCAGACTCGAATGGGATCTTTTGCCACACCCACCACATAGCCCGACATTGAACCTTTGGACCTTTTTTTACACCTTTAGCAACATCTTGCTGGTGCTATCTTCCATTCTTCACAAGATGAACAAAATGAGTTTGATCTATTTTTGTACTCGTGGCCACCAAGTTTCTGGGCCAAAAGCATTGAAAAACTTACAAAACATTGGCAAAAAATCATAGATTTGGGTGGTGATTAATACACGCACTAAAGGTGCTGCTTTCATGTTTTGTCCCCCCCCCGTAACTTTATTAAGAACGTTTTTGGCGTAAAAATTCTATAGCAACAAGATATAATCCACTTAGATTTTATTATAAAACTGAAGCTGGTTTATAGGAACCAAGCTCACAATCCACCGATAGATTCCATCAGCACATGCAGAAACTGCATCATCTGGTTTCCTATTTGTGTTGAAAGATGCTTGTCAGTCCTGTTGATCTGCTTAGTAGCTCGGCTCATTGTCTGCCTTCTTACATAAAGCACATCATTTCAAATAGCAATACAGTCAAAAGTCGTTAATCCGGACTCGTCTGGACTTCAGCGATTCCGGATTATCGATTTTTCCGGATTATAGATCATCAGTTTAAATCTGGTAAGATGGCATGCAGAAATTATAAAATTAAAAATATGAAGCCGTAATTTATAAAATAATGAGCAATTATGATATAAAGGGTATCAAAATTTACAAAAAAAAAGCTTAATATTTATTTGTTTACTTTATTAAACATTTATTTCAACGCGCGCATGCGTAAAGCATACATTATGCATAGCCGAAATTAGAAAATTGCAACCAGAAAACCATTTGATTTGTATTCATGATATTTATAATGACGAGGAATTTGATTTAAATCATATCAAAGACGAAGTACATCGAGATGAAATACTACATTTAATTAGGAATTATAAGCCGAATAAAATAAAAACATCTCCCCTGAAGATAACGATAGTGTTGACAGATCAACTTCCAGTTCATTGCGCGCCGCCACGTCCCCCCCCCCCGCGCAGAGCAGCGTGAAATTGATAAACAGATTTCGGAACGGTTAGATAAACAAAGGATATGCTTTTATCCATTTTTTGGAGCAATTCCACTTTTTGTTTGATGGACATCGAAACATATTTTCGTTTTCGTAGATCCTTTGGGAGCTCCAGCATCGGAAATTCTATTTGACATAATCGAAAGTTCAAGCTTACTTTTATAAAACTGCTCTTACAGTCTGCAAAAAATAATAAGCCGGATCCAATTCGAAGATTAAGGAACAACGCAATCATCAACATTAACTGAAATAGACAATTAGATAATTTTAGCTTATACCGTCCGTTATACATTAAACGGGCAGCGAAAACGTATTCTGCGCTTGTGCACACGCAAATGCGCAGTCGTAAAGGTCTTACGCGCACACTTAAACGCCTATGCGCATGCGTCAAAGCGGCGCATGCGCAGAAAGTTTTTATCTTTGAGGTCCGGATTATAGATCATTCCGTATTATGGGTGTCCGAATTAACGACTTTTGACTGTATATTCTTCAACTAGAGGACAAAGTGAAATATCTCATTACTGATAATCCAAGAGACATTAATTATAACGTACTGTGAGAAGTTATGTTACAGTATTACAATTGGATTAGACTAGAAAAGGATAGCTCTGGACAATACAAAGCAAAAGCTGGTAAGTTTATAAAGAGGTTGCTGTAAAAATTGAGGAAATTTGTGATAAGTCTTCAGTCTGAATCCTGCATCAGGTAAGAAAGAGTAATTGCCTTTATAAAGAGAGAGCACAAGAAGAAATATAATCTTTTAAAATCATACAACAGCAGAAAAGAAACAACTAATTTTAAAGCTAAAATTCATGCTTTCAGGGTAAAAGTCCTTCCCCCCCCCCAAAAAAAAGAAACTGACATTCCTGCATACAAATCCACTGACTACAAATATTGTAGTCATGAGAAAGTGCAAGAAGTGCCTGCAAAGAGAGTGAAGCTTTTCTATCTGACTTGTAAACTACAGTCAAAAGTCGTTAATCCGGACTAGTTGGGACTTCGGCGATTCCGGATTATAGATCATCAGTTTAAATCTGGTAAAATGGCATGCAGAAATTATAAAATTAAAAATATGAAACCGTAATTTACGAAATAAAGGACAATTATGATCTAAAGGGTATCAAAATTTACAAAAAAAAAAAAAAAAAAGCTTAATATTTATTTGTTTACTTTATTAAACATTTCTTTCAATGTAAGTTGTTTAAGTTGCTTCGTTTTTTATGTTATAATACATTCTCTTTAATTCTATAAGCAGACATAATTTCTTGTTCAGTTACAAAGTTCCGCTGTTCAAGTCCTATAATTGCTGTGTCGAGAATACCGACTAATTTGTCAATCGAAATTTTTTCGTTTTCAATAACCTCTGTCACTTTCTTCGCTACCGGAAGCGGAGTATAATGACGAGGCGTTTGATTTAAATCATATCAAAGACGAGATGAAATACTACATTGAGTAAGCAACATTGAGTAAGTCAAATAAAATAAAAACATCTGCTCTTAAGATAAGGATAGTGCCGACAGATCAACTTCCAATTCAATGCACGCCGCCGCGGCGTTAAAGATGAACAAAGTTTAGATAAACAAACGTTAAAGTTTAGATAAACTTTATCCATTTTTTGCAGCAATTCCACTTTTTGTTTAATGGACTCCGAAAGATACTTTCGCTTTGTATATCCTTTACATATTAGTAAATATATATCGGAAATTCTATTTGACATAATCGAAAGTTCAAGCTTACTTTTATAAAATTGCTCTAACAGTCTGCAAAAAATAATAATCCGGATCCAATTCGAAGATTAAGGAACAACGCAATTTGCAACATTAACTGAAATAGATAATTAGATAATTTTAGCTTAGCTTATCCCGTCCATTATACATTAAACGCGCATTCGTAAACGTATTTTGCGCACACGCAAATTAGCAGCGGTAAAGGTCCTACGCGCATGCGTCAACGCGAAGCATGCGCAGAAAATTTGTAGCTTTGAGGTCCGGATTATGGGTGTCCGAATTAACGACTTTTGACTGTATAAGACAAATGGCCATTCCTTCTGTTGATCTGTGAATTACTCAGCAGCTAAATAAAACAATGAAAAAAACAACAAAGGAATAACTTTGGAAGCAGCGTGAATTGTCAGATTTCAAGAAATCAAGCAAGGTAGATGTATTTTTGTTGAAGAAGAAAGCAAAGTCACAGAAGAGGATTTTGAAAATACCAAATCTCATGCCAGAAAAGGAGAAGTAGATGTCTTGAACTTTCTGCCATCAACTTTCGTTGTATTTTGAAACAGAATCAAACTCTGCGACAAATATGGCATTTCTGAGAGAATGTTGCTGCTCCTGCATCAGCATTGTCAGCATTGTTATGAATTTTGTAAAATGAGAGCACTGAGAAAATAGCGGAAGTGAAGAAGTTAAGAAATGTATAGATTATTTGTTGTCATACACAGATGTAAAGTTCGAAGGGAGTGAAAAAAATTGCAGTCAGATCTGAAGAACTGAGTAGACAAAGAAGAAATCAAGCTTCGAGGTTAACTTCTTCGCTTCCGCTATTTTCTTAGTGCTCTCTCTTTACAAAATTCATAGCAGTGCTGATGCAGGAGCAGCAACATTCTCTCAGAAATGCCATATCTGTCGCAGAGTTTGATTCTGGTTCAAAATACGACTAAAGTTGATGGCAGTTGATGGTTTAGAGGTGTGTACTTTGAAGTGCGAAAGGAGAGGACATTGGTCATGAAGGAGGCGAAAGATGGCAGTTTCCATTGTAGATCTAAAGTGAAAAACATACATTGATGATTCTAGAAGCAGGTAGTGGGTAATTTGAGTATGTTTCTTTATTAAGTTCTTTAGCATTTAGTGTCAAGGAACAAGGAAGCTTTGTTGACTTTTCTGAATAATGAAAACCTTGATTTATCCCAACTTATAGAGTTAGATGTAATGGAATCGCCATGAATACAAGAAATTCAAGTGGTGTTATTTGTTTATGAGAGAAAGAGTTTGGAGGATCTTTGCAGTGTATGATATGCCAACTTCACTCTAATGCACCTTTAAGGCATATGATGAATCATCTGGACAGACCAACGATGGGTTCTCATGTATTTTATAGACTTATAGCAGGGTTCGTACTGTCCTTAAGAGTCCTTAAAAGTCCTTAGATTTTTTGGAATCAATTTTTGGTCCTTAAAAGTCCTTAATTTGGGTCAAAATCAGCAGAAGGTCCTTAATTTTAATCATCTGAAATTTCTGTCTGTTTTTACGACTGAAACATAAGCATTTTGAAACTCATTTTTTCTAATAAAGAGCTTTTAAACAATTTTTCGCTTTTGAGGATGTGAATTCTTTTATTAAATGGTTCTAAATTTGGCGACTTATCAACATTTTAAGATCAGTTTGTATAGAAAATTTTTAATTCCGAGATCTGAGAATTTTGGACGATTGTTTTTTAAAACATTGTAACATTGATAAATTTCCTTAAAATAATGGTAATATATTGAAATTATGTTTAAAAAATAACATTAAAATAAAACATTTTTATTTTTCGCTGTCATATTATAAAGTTTCGTTTTGGCCACTTATACAATATTTTGAATTTGAAAAATAAACAAGGTATAATGCTATAAAGCATGATTTACAGCAAACAGCACTTAGCAAAATTAGCTGTGCAATAAATTAAAAATGTCCTCTTCTTAATTTTTTCATAGTAAGCGTTTTTCTCATGTAATTGTCTCAGAATATTCAAAATTCTCAGAATATGCATCAGTTTTCTCTATAAAATTAATTTTACAGTTTTTCCGTTTTTTTTTTTTTTTCTCCCAAAATATTTCTGTCTTTTTGCTGTTACAGAATTGGTAGGGATAATTTTTCTTTAGTATTTTAGACATTGCAGCTTGGAAAGTTTAGAAGGATTTGAAGGCAAGATTTATAGACCTACGATTCTAGAAGATTCAAGAAATATGGGACAAAATAAAAGATGTCTACGTGGTATCAACACGTAATGGATGTATTTAACAGAAATCTAGCGATGAATTTCTTACTTTTTGAAGAATGTCTGGAAGAACTATGAAAACATAATATTTGAATGTTTTACTCCTGATACTAGAATCTTTTTCTTAACATGTTTATCTTTCCTTTATTTTCTCTACTTCTCACTTGGCACAAACATGGAAAACATCAAAAATGCTTCTAATCTTATCACATGGGCAGGCATTATAGAAAGAGATTTTTTTTATTAATAAAGAAATTGAAAAACTTACAATTTAAAAGATTCATCTAATATGTCTTAATACATCATACACAGAGCTGGCACTAGGCATTTTCCCACCTGATGCAATCTCTGTGGATCCTAAACTCTGCTGCCTAGTGTCTTTCTAAATTATGTTTCCAGTGTGTGCTCTAAATTCTAAAAGTTTTGCCATTTCTAAATTTTGTTGTTCGGTATGTCACTAAATTCTAAAAATTCTTAGCACCAGCTCTGTAACCTTCCTTTACCATATATATTTCAAATTTCTTCAGCATGTTCATATTACTAAAGAAATAAAATTAGCCACTTTTTTTTTACATTCTAAATGCATTTATGTTTTTTTAGAATAACACAAATCCGTAATTAAATCTTAAAATGAAAAGGAAACTTTGTAGAAAGAAACTGAATACATAAAGAAAATTATTCTTCAAAAATATATGCAGTTATTATGTAAATTACCCAAATGTTTATGATTTCAGCCTTTACTATAATGTCCCTTTTCTATTTCTTCATATGATAGAGTTACTGAGGCAGATTAAATTAAAATTAAATTGTATAATCTTTGACCACTAGTCCACATTTTTACTTTGAATTTGACTGTTCTTGTTTAATTACGTCACCGTGAGCTGTAGTTGATTTTGTTAGCATTAGAACATGCCTTTATGTTCTAAGTTCTTTTAAAAAAGAGGCTTATTTAAGCCTTTGTCTGATATTGTAGTTACTTTCAGACATAGCGATAATTTGCTTCATGTCTGTGTGGGGTTTCGGATTATTTAACTTTTATCAGATCAAGTAAACCCTCATAGGTACGTACATTGTGGAGAGGTTGGCAAGTTAGGAGATAAAGCACGCAGAAACTAGCGAGAGTGTATGTGACAAAATGAGACATAAAAAAATCAACATAAAGCTAGTAAAACGTAAATGTCACTTATCTTCTTTCAAATATGTTCAACTGTTATAACTGTAAAATATTTAATGCTACTTGATGAATTGCATAAAGTTTATTTTATTCTCTAACTTATTAATAATTATGTTAATTAATTCATGTTTAGTAATAATGCACACTACTTGCGGATCTATTTTATTTTTAGGATGGTATTACAAAAGTGAAATTCAGGCATTGATAATATTTTTAATTGAATTTATTCAGTTCCCATTTGCTCATAGGTCCTTAATTTTTTTCATTAATGGTCCTTAAAAGTACTTAATTTCCATGTGCAGAAATATGTACGAACCCTGTTATAGGCAAGAACTTGGTCAACTGAAAGCACCTGCCAGTAGTTTAATTTAAACATTTTTAGCAATATTTGCTAGCTATATAAGAGAATGTAAATCTCAGTATATAGGAAAAGTGTCTGTAAGGTATATGCAAAGTTGCTGCATCAAATAAATGCTAAAAAAATCTGGCATCGTGAAGTATTTGGGAATTTTTTTATGCAAGATGGTTCATGATAACCAAGAGAGACCTTTGAGTTTATATAAGCAGCAATAATGGCTTCTTTCGCCATGGGAGTGTATTTTCTAACGTGGTTTTACATTCAATGCAATTCAATCATTTAGGGTGCTTCCATTAATTAATAGAGTACTTTTTTGTTCTCTTGGTACCTCAGTGATAATCTGAAGGCTATCATGAATGGTTCTATTCAGTGAAATGGTTACGTTGCACATTCGGAGAATCTACTGTAGCTGTGATCACAAATGAAAAGAAACACAAATTTGAGAGTAAGGTGTGCAAAGAATTCTCTCTGTAGGGTCATGGTCAAAGGAGTGCCCATGCAAATTCAAGATTTCAGTAGTAACATCAATGTGCAACACTAAATTGATCTCGCTGACTGGCAGCATTGTGAAATAACTAAGCCACTCCTTACTCCTTATATCCCATGTGTTAAATTCAGATTTGAAACAATGTATCAGGAAGGCTGTCCACTTCTTATATACTTTCTACTTCATGCATCACACCCAGGCAGTTTAGAGGTGTGTTAAAGTTATTGCAGAGATTTCCAAACAAGTATGCTGGGCTTGATCTTGAGATGGAATAATCAGAATAAAAACTTTGAACAGGTTAGTTATGTCCACTTTCAAAACTCTGATTTCAGGACTATTAAGTAACGACCAGGGGTACAGTGAACATTAATCATATTTTAATAGTTTTTTAGTGAAAAATGGATTAAACTTTAGTGATGCTATTAAAAATTGCATATCGGACACATTTATCAATTGAAAAAAACTGCAAGACCAGTTTTGAAAAGGAGACCGATATGTAAAATTGGATTAAAAACCCATTCCAAAATTACTGTAAATCATTTAACTTGCCAATGAAGAACAGAAAATAATTAATGATGTATCAATAAGCTTGACATTAAAAATTAGATACCAGTTAAAACAGCAATGTTGTGATTTAAAATAATTATGCTCTTCAGAATAATTTATTTGAGTGAAAAGTTATTTTCAACATAAGTGATGAAATGTATGCAGCAAAAGTGAAGTGCAGAAATAGACTGAATATTAAATACAATGTATGCTTATAAATAAAATCAGTAGACATTTATATGGTATTTTATGTAAAAGAAGTGATTAAAAATAAGTTATTACATCCAAGTGATTGAAATTACTGCATAGAAGTAATTAGCACTAATTAATAACTACACTTCTGAAACTTTCAAAACATTCTGTAGAAAACTATAAGGACATTATTGTTTATTTTTTCCCCATTTTTAAGTATGTATAGCATTGATATATTTTTTAATGTTTTTTAAGGTTTATTTTAATACAGTCAAAAGTCGTTAATCCGGACTCGTCGGGACTTCGGCGATTCCGTATTATAGATCATCAGTTTAAATCTCGTAAGATGGCATGCAGAAATTCTAAAATTAAAAATATGAAACCGTAATTTATGAAATAAAGAACAATTATGATCTAAAGGGTATCAAAATTTGCTAAAAGAAAAAGCTTAATATTTATTTGTTTACTTTATTAAACATTTCTTTCAATGTAAGTTGTTTAAGTTTTGCTTCGTTGCATGTGATAATACTTTCTCTTTAATTCTATTAAACAGACATAATTTCTTGTTCAGTTACAAAGTTCCGCCGTTCAAGTCCTATAATTGCTGTGTCGAGAACACCGACTAATTTGTCAATCGAAATTTTTTCGTTTTCACTAACCTCTGTCACTTTCTTCGCTATCGGAAGCGAATTATAATTCCGAGGAACTTGTTTTAAATCATATCAAAGATGGAGCACATCGAGATGAAATACTAATTTGGTAAGGAATTATAAACCAAATAAAATAAAAACATCTGCCCTGAAGATAAGGATAGTGCTGACAGATCAACTTCCAATTCATTACGCGCCCGCTGCGGCGTTCCCCCCGCCGAGCAGCGTGAAATTGATAAACAGATTTCGGATTTCAAAACATACTTTCGCTTTAGATCCTTTACATATTAACAAATATATATCGGAAATTTTATTTGATATAATCGAAAGTTTAAGCTTACTTTTATAAAATTGCTCTTACAGTCTGCAAAAAATAATAAGCCGGATCCAATTCGAAAATTAAGGAACAACGCAATCATCAACATTAACTGAAATAGATAATTAGATAATTTTAGCTTATACGTCCATTATACATAAAACGCGAACGCGAAAACGTATTCTGCACTCGCGCACACTCATATGCGCAGTCCTAAAAGGTCTTACGCGCACGCGTCAACGCGGCGCATGCGCAGAAAGTTTTTAGTTTTGAGGTCCGGATTATAGATCATTCCGAATTATGAGTGTCCGAATTAACGACTTTTGACTGTATTATTTCTTTATTAAGGATGGTGGGAAAATATGAGCTAAGATTGATAACAATGAACGTCTGTCAAATTCTGTAATTTTCACTTATTTTGTCATTTTGAGTAGTCAAAATCATCCCACTGGCATTTTTAACCAGTTGAAAGATGAATGATATATACAACACGTGGCACCAAAAGCCTTTATGTAACAAATTATCCCTGTTCTTGACATGTTTAAAGTGAAGCGACACAGTTTTCCATAAACAAAGCATCTAATCTTAAGATAAAAGATTTTTTTTTTCCATGTTTATAAAGTGTATGTGCAATTTGAATTTTCAATTTATTTCATGTGTATAAAAGCATATGTGTAAATTGAATGTTTGCACAGTGTATAACTGAAATTATGTAGCATATTTTCATGTCGTGTGTTTTAGAGAGTTATATGTTAATTATGAAAACCATATATTGAAAAGAGTATGCGATGTTTTTACTGTATAATGTTTTTTTCCACTTCCTCTGAGCACACTTGTTAGAGCTGAGATAGTAAACATAATTAGTTAGTAATAACTTAAATGTTTTGTAAATTTACAATAAATGTGAAAGAAAAGATCATGTGGAATTATAAAGTTATACATTTGGTGTCATGCAAAACAAAACTTGGTTTACTTTATTTCAACAGAAAAATAATAAATTAACATGCATTCATTGAGACTTTTTGGGTACTTGTCTTCTGTAGCAGCTTCGACAAGAATGTTGATTTGGTGCATTTCAGCATTGGTGAGAAACAGTTGCCAATCTGCACATGTGTGAGAAACAAATGTAATTATATTCTGTCAGTGTAATGGTTTTTCATTGCAAAATGCTTGTTTTGCTTATTATTTTCGAATAAAATCATAAATTTTAAAGTTTTGTATAGTTTGTTACAAGTTTACTACAAAAATAACATACATGCTGGAAATGTCATTTTTTACAAACTCTTTCTGGTGGCCTGAGTTCAGCCATTGCTGTTAATTATGCTTTAAACACAATATTATGGCTGGCATGCTGCTTGAATAGGAACTCTGCTAAATAGGGTTTTAGGTGATGCTGAGCCATAGCTCTATGCTTTTTATTTTGCCATTTAGTTGATCCTCTTTGTGTCATGAGAAAAGATATTTGGGATCCAATAAACCAGTTGTGTTGCTGAAGGGTTTCTTTTCCAACATATAAATGCATATTATGCCCATTTTCACAAATTTTTTCTTTTGGAAAAATACTGTTTTCTTGTAAAAAAACTATAGCTTCTTTCAGTTGATCCTAGAGGGAAAATAGTAAACATAATAAATATTTGCACTGAAAAACTGCTATAATTAATAAGTGAAAATTTTGATTAGCTGAAAAAACGTGAGCTATTAGCACACAGAAAAAATTGCTATATTTTAAAATTGAAGCTAGAAGAAATCCATATACAAAGATTGGTAACTGTTGAAAAATAGCCATATTTTAAAAGCAAAAATTTGTGTTAGCCAAAGAAACATGACCTGTGAGCATGAACAAAAAAATCATTGTATTTTAAAAGTGACTCTAGAAGAAATGCATATGCTTAGATAGGTAAACGTAAGCATTTATTTCTCACCAGTGCAGAAAGGTGCCAAATCAACATTCTCACCGAGGCTGCTGCAGAAGACAAGTACCCATTTTTTAATGTTATAAAGTAAAATAATTAAGGTTTTTATTTGGGGAGAGGTGTCAAATTATCACATATATAAATTAAAAACTTATTAGCAATTTTTTAATGTATGATGTGTTTTTATAAAATATATGCTATCTAAAAAGATTCAGAATGATGTATTCTAAAGTTTCTAAATGCAGTAAAAATTAGAATAAATGCTAAAAGGATTCTACAAGAAGTTTAATTGCAGAAAAAAAGATCTTATTGACTTCAAAATTTCATCAAATCATATCTTTTATAATTTGTAACTGTTTTTGGTAACTTTTGATTATGTTTCTGCCACACATTTTGGCATCTGAGAATGAGAATCCAAACACATGCCGAGATCCATTAACATCACCATCATTGGTTGTGCATATGTTTTTAATTATAAACACGTGCATACTACAAATTGTTTACAGCTAAAAAAAAAACCACTAAAATGTGTGGCAGGTGTGTAACGGAAAAGTATCTATCTTTTTTATACTAGATTACTGTGATTTAATAATGAAATTGTGTATTCAAATATAGTAATAGGTATTAAAGTTTTTAAATAAGCATAATTAATTTAAATATCACAATAAGTGCATTTATTGCATAAAATAAATCTTCAAACTTTTGTTGTGTATGATTAATTTTTACTGGCTATTTCCAAATTATGTAGCTTAAAATACATTATTAAATTCCGTTTTTCAAAATGTATGCTGTTTTTTTCCCACCTACCTTAGGTTCTCTCAGCCCAATAAAGAAATTACTTATAGCTAATCGTGGGGAGATTACATGTCGTATTATAAGAACTTCTAAAAAACTAGGTTTGCAGACTGTAGCTGTATACAGTGAAGCTGACAAAAATGCATTGCATGTTGCTATGGTAAGCATGAATTTCTCCATATTGCATGTATAAGTTCATGTTACGTTGATAAATAACAAGCAAAAATTTCCTTTTATATCCTGGATCCCATTGTAGTTTAAAAATTCTGTATTTTAAAACCAGTCATTTATTTTTTAAAAAAAATGCAATTTAAGAAATAAAAGTTGTTGTAAAATTTATATTCTATCGTATTATAGCTGTAGAAAATAAATTAATCAATTAGAAACTAATTTTAAATAACGTTTTTAAATAACGTTACCTAACAACAACATACAGGAAAATGATCAAACAGAAAAAGGAATCGCATCAAAATAGTTTTAAAGTTTAGAGCATGAGTTCAAACAATTACAGCTCACGTGCTTTGAACTGAGTATTTTCTCTATATTGTCGGTAGAAGGCGTTGTTGATGATATTCATTTGTTACTGTTTCCTTCCCTGGCTACGAAGACATCTTGGTAAGTAGTCAGAGGAAGAATTGTCGTATTGGTTCCTTTGCGCAGCATTCTTAGAAATATTCTTTCTTGGTTTCCATTTCCAAGTGGAGTGCTTCTTTGTGAGATTACTCAATGGACCCCAAAATTTAGCTTTAGAAAAAGTTCTGAAAATTCTCCTCACTTTATAGTGTATGCTTTTTTACCTACAGAATGTTCATGTTTATCTTGTTAGAGCTGTGTTGATTTTTTTACCCATACTAAATCCTGAAAAGCACTGAAAGACTGCAATTTTTTACAAAAACGTAAATATATACAGTACTTGCAACTTATTAAACTCATTTCCATTACAAACATATTTGAGTTTATTAAGTGGTTGAGTTTTGCAGTTTTGAATGAAGTTTTGCCAAGTTTTATTAAATGGCTAAGTTTTAGCAATTTTTGTATTGCAAATCATGTCATCAGTTTTAAAATTGTCAGGTAAAATAATAGCTAACAATTAAAAATAAAAATTATTTAATTCAGTGGATAATCCTAAAATGATGATTAAAAATTAATACTAAAGTTAAACTATTTTTGCAATTTTGAATTTTTTAAATTTTTTATAAAAATATTTTTGAAATTACTCTCTTAATGAAATATAATCTCTTACAAACAATTAACCTATCTATGTTTTTATATTGTTCAATAGCAGTTTCTCAGTTGTAGTCTCAATTTTTTAAAACTTCTAGTAACTTTTCTGATTAGCACCTTTCAGTTCAAGAGTGCTTCTGAGAGTTTGCAGTGCTTTTTGATATTCAGTTGATGTTGGTATTTCATCACTTTCTGTCAGTTTCTGCACTTCCTTTAATACTGTATAGTCAGTTTTTACACATGTTGTCTCAATACTTTTCCAATCAGCATGTCATGAAAAAAAATTTCCTCACTGATGTCTTGATCATTAGCTATAGCTTGCGATTTCTCTTAGGCTTTTCCAATCAGCATGTCATGAAAACAAATTCCCTCACTGATGTCTTGATCATTAGCTATAGCTTGCAATTTCTCTTAGGCTTTTCTACATAAAACCACATTTTTGAAAATAGTTTTTAACTAACTTTAAGAGATTAACACTCTGTGTTGACTATAAAATGCATGGTCGTACAGAACTATCGACTTATTTATCTCTTCTGAATTCCTTGCATTTTCATAAAATTCAATTCTGTTCATTATTTTCTGAACATCATTTCTATAATGAGATCTGAAATTTTTATAATACCCTGGTCTGAAGGTTGAATGTTAGAAACTATATTTGGGGAAAACGATGAGAATGTTTTTCTGAAAGAGATCTCAGGTGTGTATGCTGCATCGTTATCTAATTAGTTATTTTTTAATTTTTGCAGTTTGCTATCTCATTGCAAAAGAAAATCAGTAAAAACATAACTTTACATTCATGAATTTGTGTTGCTATCATAAAATTAGAGGTACAACCTAAATTGCCATAAATCTAAATTTTGCTAGCTTCTTAAATATTTTATTCTTCTCCTTTGAAATTAACATTACAAGAAGGTATGTGTGTTGGTATTATAATAGAAAACTTCATTGCTAAAATGCATTAACGTTATAAAAAGAAAGAATTATGAGTCACCTAAAATCCTAAACACAGAAGACAAAAAATCCACAGAACTCCTGTTACATTGACATTTATTCTTCAATGTCTGACCTCTTCAACATCTTTAAATGTTCTGCATCCTCATATATTTTGTCAGTTATTGTTATTTTGAAAAATCTTTTCCTTTTAAACTTTTTCTTACTGTTATCAGTTACCTTTTTCTGATCTATGTCTTGCTGCGAACATGCACTTGAAAGCCATTGGATTACAGACAGTCTGCTTCGTTTACAGAAAGTATTACAGTCCCACTGTCTCTTGAAATACACAGTTCATAAACACATAAGGCTGACTTGTGGTAAGTCCCAAAGACTTTGTCTGGCTTAGCTAGGTTAGCAATGTGATACATAATGGGTTAATAATTGGTGATCACTGAATTCGGTGCCTCATGTTTGGGCATGAATTTTTTACTTTTTTTTATATATATTTGCGATCTGGTTAAGATGTAGCATCACCCATACATTGTCAGCTGTTTGTAGAAAGCTTTTTGCCATTGACAGTTATAATATGTTTTGCTTCCGTTTGGCGTGGACTTCTGAATTCTCTGATAAAAAGGATGATCTGTGATGTTAAAAAAGCATCAAAGTCATTTGAGATATAGGGTTATTTCAGCCACAAAATTATCATTGTTGATTAGTACTATTAGGTCATGGTTAACATTATCTCTTGTTCTTAATTATCTGCCAAACTGCACAAAATCATGATGATTCTATTAAAACAGCACAGAATCGGGATGATTCTTGAAATCTTATGAATTGGGATGATTCATTTAAAACTGCGTATAATCAGGGTGATTCTATTCAAACTTCATTGTATCAAAATGATTGATTTAACTTCACAGAATAAGGGTGATTCACTGAACTGGAATGGTTCATTTAACTGCATAGGGCTGATTCTTCTAAACTTCACAATCGGGATGATTAATTTAAAACTGCAGCGAATTAGGGTGATTCTATTCAAACTTCACTGAATCAGGGTAATCCATTTAATGTAGAATCAGGAAATTCTTCAGAATTTCTTTGAATCTGGATGCTTCATTTAAAACTGCATAGAATCGGCAATTCTATTCAAACTTTACTGTGTTGTAATAATTTATTTAATTGCATAGAATTAGGCTGATTCTATTTCTTCTAAGCATTACTTCGTTTAACTAGTGTTCCATGGGCTTTGTTTCTTCAAGAAAATCATTCGTTCATGGTAAAGGGTACTTGTTTACAATAGTAGCGTCGTTTGTTTTGCAATAGTTGAAACAAAGCCTTATGCTACAATAGGATTGCCACATGGAGATTCATATTTTTCAATTATACCAATAGCCAGGAAAGAATCTAATTCTTTTTTGAGCAATTCTCTTTTTGTAGGACTCATTTTGTATTGGATGTTCTGTAACTGGTGAACTGTTTCTCATATTAATACAATGTTCACTCTATAGGATTGGGTCTCTCCCTGGTTCGAAGCAATACTCAAATCCTTCCAGTAAGGGATTTAGTTGAGTAAATTATTTTGTATTTAGATGTTTATCTTTGTCACTTCAAAGATTCACTATAGAGGATATTTCAAAAACTTTAACAGAACTGAAAGTTTCTGTAGTTCTTTTCTGAGAGTCAGTAATGGATATAAAATTTTTAGTCTTAGACACTGGTTGTTCTCAATTGGATAAATCATTTGGACCCTACATTTGACACCATTTTATAAATGAAATTGCCATAAATCTAAATTTCTTAAATAGTTTATTCTTCTCCTTTAAAACTAATATTACACTGAAGGTATGTGTGTATAATAGAAAATTTTATTGCTAAAATGCATTCGCATTTTATTTTTCACATTATAAAAAAGAAGTACCAGTCTTGTAAAAGGCTATAGGCTGAAGACAAAATATTCACAAAACTCCTGCATATCATTGACACTTATCCTTCACTGTCCGTTTTCTTCAACATTTTAAAAAATATTACTTTTATATTTTGCCAGCTACTGTTATTCTAAAAATCTTTTTTTTTTTTTTTTTTTTTTAACCATTTTTTTAACTCTGTCATGAACGCATGCTTGAAAGCCACTGTGTTACAGAGGTGAATTCTTGATTCCTTTCAAACATTTAAGTTTTCTGCATTTGTCAAAATCTAGTGATAGCTTCTTAATTGTTTGGTCTATGTTGCACACTAATAACACAGTGACATATTCCTTCAGTTTCTTAAACCGACTGCTGTTTCACTTTTAAATATTAATGTGTATTCTGGTAATGTTCTCTAATGCATTTCAATTTCTTCTGTGTTATAAATTTTTCATGGAAGATATTCATATAGCAGCCCAAGTAAAACATCTTTTATCTGGTTATTGGGTACAGGGTGATCTGCTTTTTTCTTAGCGTGCAATTTCTGAAGAGCAATGTTCAATTTCTTTTCACTTCTCTTGAGAACTGCAGTCTTTATGAGGTACACACTATGCAGAGCATGATGTGTGCGGCTCACTTACCATCAGATATTTTTCTGATGTTGTAACATTGTTATTTTGTATTCTCAATGGAATGCAGGTTTCTTCCAAAGAAATGACATTGTGATAGCTACTAGCAGTTTATCCATGATGACTTTTCATTTTTTATATTTTGATTGTAATTATGATCTTCGGAAATTAAATTACTCTTATAATTTTTTCCTCTCTATTTTTTGGATCATAAAATTAGTTAACCTTCCAGCACACGCGCTTGGCAATTTTACATGAGTGCATGCGCATCGTATTTATTACGACATCTGTTATTTTAACATTTTGGGCACGAAAAACGACAGAAATGAGTGAATATTGATAATAAATTTGTTAAGAAATAAAATATTATTATTGCAAAATTAAAAAATAAAATCTTATTATTGCAAAATACAAATGATATTGCATTCAAATATAGGTAAAGGGTCTTATGTTAGTGAGATGGCAATGCAATGCAAAACTAAATTTGTCGTAAATTTTGTGCATATGAGCATGCTGGAAGGTTAAAAAAATTTTATGTGTATGCCGCATGACCTCCTTGTAAGAAATATTAAATTATATGCAATTTTTTCTGCATTTCATTTAAATTTATTTCCTCGGAGTTCATTAGAGATATATTTCTCATTCAGTTACTTCAGTTCTCACTTCACAGCAAGGCAAAAATACATAATACCTCAAAATATCTTGATAAAAAATTGAAAAATATTGAAAAATATAAAACACTATCTAAAAACAATTTTATTTTTTTTTTTTTAAATTTTTATTTTATTTTATTTTATTTTTTACATTTAAAATTACAGTTTCTATGTAAAAACAAGCAATTTGGCCAGCAGGCAAGAAGGCAGATTTTTCAGTGCCCAAAAAGTTTACTTTTGGTCCCATTCGGTCCTTTATTCTGTTCTTATGTACAGATATTGTGCAAAAACATCGTTAAATTGTATTTGATAGTGGTCAAAATGGATATTTTCATTGAAATATGATACCTGAAAATTTTTGCAATTACAATATTCCTTTGTGCAAGGAATAAAAAGGGGGCAATATAGTATTATATATTGTATGTTAAAAATGCATATTTTTATTTATTGAAGGTGTGGAAGATGTCAGAAGTTAATATCAGATCAAATTCATTCCTCTGCTTTTGGGAACAGGTCTAACTTTGGACATTTATTGGTTCATGAAAGAAGGAGCCCACTTGTACACTACAAATATTGTTCTTGATTTTCTGTATTAGATGTTTAGTTTGCATGTAATGGCACATCAGTTTTGTGAATGTCCGTAAGATGGTGAGAGTGTCTCCTGCATAGCCCAGTATTATTCTACGTGATTTCTTTTTATGGGGATTTTCGGAAGCTAGGTATTTACAAAGTATCCTGCAAATGTAGTGCAACTTAAAACTTTTATTATGCAGTTTTTTTTTTTTTTTTTTTTTTTTTTTTTTTTTTTTCACAATTTCAGAAGATGTGGGTCGTAGGTTTGTGACAAATGCAAAGGTTTGCTTACAAGACATTGTGAAGCAAAAAGGTGGAGATATTGAACTATAAACTTTTTTCCCATGCTCAGACAATTAGCTGTGCATTAATTTTATGCATAGCTAACTGTCTGTAGTTAATAGTAACTGTAATTAATATTTTGATGACAATGTATAATAAACAAAAACCAATGGTATGACATTTTGTGCATGATCCTGCACATCTTTATTACCATGAGTCTTCATTTATAATTAAAAAAAATTGTAGTTACTATCTCTTCTTGCAAAATAGATATGTAAAAATTTTGATTTTCCAAATTTGATTTTTCATTCGTGATTTAATTTTTGTTAATTATAAACCAGCCATTCAAAAAGCTTTCTCGAACTGTATACCTGCTGATCTGAGAATCATTTTAAATCATAGGCTATTTGAATATAATTTTCCTTTTTTTTTACCCTGCAGAAAATACTGCAATTCTTTTGTAATGACTTAAATTTTTATTTTCCATCGTAAAATGATTCATCATAATTTAGTTAAGGCTTTAATCACTGTGTACTTTTTTTTATCAAAATAGGTTCAAAAATTGCGTATTCTTTTAATTACATATTTCAAATCTACATATATTTTAGAGTTAAAATATACAAAAATTTTTTGTAAAAGAATTTTTTTTTCAGTATAGAATTAGATCATAGAAAAAGGTTGTCGGAATACTGAAATTGAAGAATAATGATATAAAAGGAAAATTTTGAAAATTAATATTGGTTAAATTATGATTTATTTTATAAAAAATAAAGGTAAAACATATATACTAGTGAAAATATTTGCATAATGTAATATTTTGCATATCAATTTTGCACCACTGTCAAACATTTTCAATAGAAACTGAATTTTCAGATTCATGACTATCTGCAGAGGAATCCGAGAAATTTTCAGCAGTTTCGCTATAACTATCTTCAATATAGTTGAAATCAGAGTCAGAACTACTATCAGTGTCAGAAATATCGTCAGGAATATAGGTTATATCACTCGCGAAACCCTTCCTGCCAGACATCTTTGAGCTCTGAAAAGCACGCGCAAAATGCTACATTACGTATTCTTGTATATTTGGCAGAAATGTGGACAACTAACGCCATCTGTTAGACCACATCTAAATAAATAATTAAACATCGCAGAAAAGCCGAAAGGAAACCTTGAACGGGGAAAGAGCGGGTTTGCACAGTTAAATAGACAGTAAAAATTCATCCCTGCGGAAATCATGGGATGGGCAAATTTTGCTACATTTACGTTGCCCGTGGAAATTGCGGGATGCGCAGCGAGAGGGTTAATTAGGAACATAAATTATTTTTTCATTGATAACATTGCCATAGATGCCAAAAATATCGGCTGTCATATACTTACAGAATTTTCAGAATGAGCCTCATATCATTTGTGGTACTTTAGTAACAGCCATTTTATTTCTTTTATATGTGTTAAATTAATGTTAATATTTTAATCATAAATTTATAGTTTTATTAAAAATTCCATATTCTCTAAGATTGGGATCAAAAAGATACTATAACATCAGATTAAGTCTTTTTTGTTTGATACAGCATTCTTTTTCCATTATTTAAAAATGATGCTTTGATTTATTACTTTGTTGAGCATAAATTGTAGTGTAATCTTCAGTGTTATTTAAATTAATTAGTTTTGCAACAAAGTATTTCAGTGGCAAAATTTATATTATATTAGTTGTAATGCTGATATTTTATCAGACAGTATGTAAGTTTATTTTTCATAAAATGTATATAAAATTTTAAATCAATGAAATATGTTTTGAAGCTTAGTTTTAGGGTAATATTAATGAATGTTTTTTTTTACATGTTTTTTAATGTCATTATAAATTTTTTTAATGTTTTGAAGAATATCTCTTCTATTTTTGTTGCCAGAGAATTCAGTAACATATTCTGTGAAATATTTAAGTGAGATTCCATAACTATATCTTATCTTGTACTATGTCATTAACATCATTGTTATTTTTAGAATCTTCATTGAGTATTATCATCAGAATTTAAGATCTCACCATTATTAGAGTTTTTCAGTAGATTTCAGATTTTGTCCTCAGTTTTCACTTCATTATCTTTGTTGAGTAGGGGGTAAAGTCACTAAACACTGGTAGTTCGATCCGAGGTTCGAATCCCACGAACGGGCTGGCTGCATAGGCATTTTTTGGGTTTTCCCCATGTGTAACGTGTATACGAGCCAGTTTTCCTTAGAAAGTCCTTTACGAAGGCATCCCTCCCCTTAGGCAGATAGCCCAAGTGTGCTTTGCCGTAATCTCAATAAACCAAAACTTTTGACAACAGCCCACTGTATTTCATGTTTAAGGTGCAGTAATGATTCACATTAATCAGTTCAGTATTTCTTTGTCATTGAAGCTTCAAATACAATTATATGTACCATTTTTTCTAAAGAAATGTCAAGTTATTTTGATTTATTTTAAATGAGAATAATACATTTTCAGAACATGGAGATCTATGAATAGGACATAACTCCAAGATAACAAAATATGTAATCACTTCCAAAAATTAACGTTCATATATCAATGTCCTTTCATTTAATTATAGACTAAACAAATTGTTTTCAAGTTTATGTTAGGATGTTTTATTGATTACTTTCTTCCTTATTTTATTCATGTATTGCATTAAAATTTTTAAAAAATTTTTTTGAAGATTAAGAAATGTCTCCATGTGAAAGAAAAAGACATATAAGTATCATATTGCTATGTGTTTGTCAAATTACAGGTAATAAATGTTGAGTGACCAATAAAATTTTAGACTTTTTTTTTTCAGAATTTAATAGGAAACCAATTTACACGTGTTATTGTACCTAATCTAACCCCCTCATTACTTAGGAATACAATATACCCTTGCCAAATGGTAGATGTTACATCGTTAATACATTTCACAGTTGCCAAAATGGTTTTTCGAAAATTTAACTCTTTATGGGTATAATTCAGAATAAGGAAATATGTATTGTTTAAACAAACCTAAATATTGTGGTGTTAAAAAAAGTGTTGATTGAAAGGATTTTTATCATGCATAAATCTGTGATAGAATTACTTTTTTTAAAGCTGGTGATTTTTGCTGTGTGCAATAATTGATGCATCTCTTCGAAAGTTTTGTAAGTAAAGAGCACAGAAATTTTCAGTATCTCACATAAAGTGCTCTTTCTTCATTTGGGGTCAATCTCCACTGCAAATTCAGACAGCTTCTGTGCAGTTTTAACAATTTTTGTAAAGACACCTTTTTCATTTTCATTAGCACTGTTTTCACTGTTTGGTATTATAACATAATGCAGTGTAATTCTTTGACTTCCAGACCTGAAAATCCTTCACTGCCAGTTGCTTTTGCAGTTTGTTTTATTTCTTTGGCTGCATTTTTAGTCAATGGAAATCTTGTAAAATTTTTAATAACTTTAGAGCGGATTTGATTTCGGCAGGCATTCAGTGTAGATGAATAAATGTTAAACTGCATATGAATGAAATTCTAGTGTTGAACAAATTAAATAAAAACAAAAACAATTATGGTAATACATTTATGAAAAATCACATTCCACAAATTCACATTTGGCAAGGGTTTACTATACATTTTTTATTATGTATTTTTAAGTTCAAATTTGTTTTCCAGTTCCTAAGGAAAATTTATGTATTTTCTTTTCTTCTTGATTTATTATTACTATAACTATTATTTAATAGGCAGATGAGGCTTACTGCTTAGGTGCAGCAGCATCCCAAGAAAGTTATTTAAATCATAGAAAAATCATTTTAGTTGCCAAAGAAGTAAAAGCACAAGCTATTCACCCTGGTTATGGTTTTCTTTCTGAAAATGCTGAGTTTGCAGATTTATGTCAACAAGCAAATTTAGTTTTTATTGGTCCACCTGCTTCAGCAATACGAGACATGGGAATCAAAAGGTTGGTAACCTTTCAACAGAATGTTTATAACCATTTGTAGTTATATAGATTTTTATTTATTAATCTATTATTGCAAAATTGTGAGGCAAAATTTTCTTATACTTTCTTCTATAAAAGTTAATGAAATAAAATTACACTAAGCAAAGTAATTATTAAATGTAAAATTTCATCAGGAGTTACAAAAGTTATCTCAGATGCTATTGTGCACTGTTATGCAAAAGAGTAAACAAGACCAAATTAATTTATGACCCAAGTTAAACATAAGCTAATTAGAATTTTCTATATTTGAAAACATGTATCAATATTAGATTTAGAAGGGTTTATTAAATTAATTTAATTATTAACGTAGAGCACAACAATAAAATTTTTTTTTTTAATTATAGGAAAGTAATAAATTTCTACTTCTAGAACTTTTTGAAATTGAAAATGCATTTTTATATTTCATTAAAACATTCTTTTAAAATTTTAATGAAAAGAATTTATTGTGTATTAGTGTTATATAGAATGATTAAAAAATATCTGTTAAAAATGTAAATGAGATAAGACAGAACCGAAATAACTAGATTTTTTAATGTGTGTGTAGAAATGACACCTGAAAGTGGTACAAGATGCTGTTGAGCTGTTGGTAAAAGCATTCTGATATGATATGAGGGATGCAGCCCGACCCTCCTGTCAGGCTTTACATCGCCCTATGGCCTTTTTCCGAGGCTGCCCCAGAGCAAGCTAGAAACAACAACACCTCTAACAAACAGACCTAAAGAACATAACTAAAAAACAAAATTAAAATTAAAATCCCTACTGCAAGCTTATCATGATTAATCTTCTCCATCATTTTCCTGGCAAATTTTTTCAGTCTTTTAAAATCATTTAAAATATCATATATATTAGAAACATCATTATTTTTAAACTCATTCTTGATATCAGTAAAATATTTACATGTTTCCACATAATGCTCCGCAGTGCCCGGTTCGTTAGAGTTATCACAGAGGTCAGACTCTTGTAATTTAAACATCTTAAAATAGAAAGGAAAATGGCCATGACCTGTAATGATTTGGTTAATGTCAATGTCTGAATAATATAAACCTTTTTTAAGTTTTAACAAATTTCATATAACCTTTATTTCGATCAGACCTTTCCCACTCCTCCCTCCCAAAGCATTTTGATTTAGATCACTGTTCCCATTTGGATTTCAAATGGTAGGCATCACAACACAAATCAGAAGCTTGCTGAAATGCTTTGTATGTGTGGGGTTGCACCATAGATAAAATGCATATATAGCACGAGGCATATATACATATATAAAAGCGGGAGAAATACCTTATATACTCCCATTTTTAAAGGGTGACTGGAGTTTTTAGGGGACCCAATCGCCAAATCCTGGGTGTGGAGAATTTTCATCCAACAGCCTTTTAGTTTGGGTGCCACTGTAGAGGCATTAGGTTAATTGAAAAAGCCGGAGAGATGAAAAATGAGCAAACGCCTTCGCCAGAAATCGAATCACGGACTCTGGAATACTGGCCCATCGTACAGAGCCATTGACATGACACCACGAAGGCATGCTAGAAAAGCAGGAGAAATACCTTATACTGTAACACATTTTTCTGTTACTTAGCAGCACACTGTACCATCTCAGCACATGATTTCCATGCAGACATTCCACTGCAAATCTACTCACAATGGTCCTCTCTAAATGGCTTTACATTTTTACCAGATATTTTTTAATCACCCTGTATGTGTGTTTTTGCATATCAAATTGGTATTAAAGTCATGTAAATCTAGCAAAAAACGTATGAGTAAAACAACTTTTTGAAATAGCATTCTATTTTATTGTGAAAAATAACTAGCATATAGAGTCTTATTTTCCTTGGTAACATAAACTAAGACCTAAAAGGCTGGGGGAGGAATTATCCTCAGGTCTTAGTTACAACAAAAGTCAGAAGAAGGGTGTAAAGAACCCTTTATTAAATCAATATAATTTCATAGTTGGCCTCACTTGTGCATACATAAAAGCCAACACTTCCAGCCTAACTGAAAAGGTAATGCTGAACTTAAAATTAAATGTAGTAAGTTTAGCCTAACTGCTCACAGGACAATTTAATGCCCAGGAAGGCTCTGGCTCATAAAATTTGCCATAAACAAACCTAATGGCTAGAAGTGTTCAATGCCTTAAAAAAAAAATTCTAATCACTAGAAATTCATGGTAGCAGTGTGGCCTTCAAGCAGGCATAACACTCTAAATTCAGCTTCCAAACCCTTTCTGTTTTTAGGAAAGCAGATGCTTAATAAATAAATATAAAACAATTCAAATTATCTTAAGATTTAAATCAATTTCTTATTCATATTTTTAGTACTTCAAAATCTATTATGTCTGAAGCTGGTGTGCCTGTTATAAAAGGATATCATGGAGAGGATCAGTCCGATTCTCGTTTGAAGAATGAAGCCAAAAATATTGGATTTCCTGTAATGCTGAAGGCAGTTAGAGGTGGTGGTGGAAAGGTATGAATATGAGAATCAGAATATAGTTATGTAATATGTATTTTTCTCCTAAATACTTTTAAACATTTTATTAGTAACTCTGAATGTATTAAGCCTCAAGTAAAGTATGAATTTTGTAGAAAATAATACAGTCAAAAGTTTTTAATCCGGACCTCAAACCTACAAACTTTCTGTGCATGCGCAAACATATAATGCCTTTACGCATGTAGAGTTGCGCGCCTCCAACCTGCACGCAACCAAGAGGTGACTGTTGAAACTGGAAAATAGACAGAGTCTTGCTAAGGGTTTAAGTCCCTTTTTATTCAACTTAAGAAATTACAATTGCGTGCTCTTGACGCTCACAAACTACGCCGACCCGGCGGTAAAATAAAAATAAGAACCTGAAAAGAAAATAATAACAAGACTCTAACTACGAGGCTCTCTAAAAGTAACTAACCTCACCGCGTTTTACAATACCGCTGCAAATTCAGCAAACTTTGAATATCACGTTGAACGATTAACAGTTCTCCAAGGCAAGCACACAGGCCGAAATGCTGAATTCAATTTCTGGCTAACTACCTCCGCGCTTGTGAAGTAAGAACAGCACACCTC
This sequence comes from Stegodyphus dumicola, assembly GCF_044657685.1. Classification (NCBI taxonomy): domain Eukaryota; kingdom Metazoa; phylum Arthropoda; class Arachnida; order Araneae; family Eresidae; genus Stegodyphus; species Stegodyphus dumicola. Next base: position 107,384,601 of record NC_140775.1, read on the forward strand.
GAACTCGTTTCCATTCTATTTAACTCAGAATACTTCCGCTGATTATTTGAATCCTTGCGCGTTCTACTAAAATTTTCATACTCTGGCATTGGCAGTTCCAGGGGAAAGTAAGGCTTGACAGGAAAGATAGTTTAAACTTAAAATAAATGTTAGTTAAAATAAATATAAATCCTACACACATGCTCACAATACATTTACGCATGCGCATATGCATTTACGCATGCGCATAATACGTTTACGCATACGCATTTAATGTATAATGGACGGTATAAGCTAGACTAAAATTATCTAATTACCTACTTGAGTTAATGTTGCAGATTGCGTTGTTCCTTAATCTTCTAATTGGATCTGTCTTATTATTTTTTGCAGACTGTTAGAGCAATTTTATAAAGGTAAGTTTGAACTTTCGATTATGTCAAAAAGAATTTCCGATTCTGGAGCTGCCAAAGGATCTACAAACCGAAAGCATGTTTCGATGCCCATCAAACAAAAAGTGGAATAGCTGCAAAAAAAATGGATAAAGGCATATCCTTTGTTTCTCTAACCATTCAGAAATCTGTTTATCAATTTCACGCTGCTCTGCGGGGGGGGGGGGAGAGAACGTTGCGGCGCGCAATGAACTGGAAGTTGATCTGTCAGCACTATTCTTATCTTCAGGGCAGATGTTTTTATTTTATTCGGCTTATAATTCCTTACTAAATGTAGTATTTCATCTGGACGTATTCCGAATTTGATATGATTTAAATCAAATTCTTCGTCATTATAAATATCACGAATACACATCAAATAGTTTTCTGCTTGTAATTTTCTAATTTCGACTATGTGTAATGAATGCTTTACGCATGCACACGCTGAAAGAAATGTTTGATAAAGTAAACAAATAAATATTAAGCTCCTTTTTTTTGTAAATTTTGATACCCTTTAGATCATAATTGCTCTTTATTTCATAAATTGCAGTTTCATATTTTTAATTTTATAATTTCTGCATGCCATCTTACCAGATTTAAACTGATGATCTATAATCCGGAATCGCCGAAGTCCCGACGAGTCCGGATTAAAGACTTTTGACTGTATTAAGCAAATTTTTATGGATTTGCAGTTTCTGATTTTATTTAAGCATATTTAATATTCATATGTTTCTGAGTTTTTCATTGATATGTATGCATATACTATTTCTATATTAGTAAAACAAGCTGCATGTATTTTTAACAGAAATTTGTATCATGCCAGTAATTTGCAATAACTGTTTTAGTTTTACATTACCTTTCTGATTGCAAATATATGATGATGATTTTTGCATAACATTATATTTAAACAATTGCATAGTGGTTTTTTAAATTGATATTGACTCCAGTTTTCGTTCAACTTTCTGGGTCAGATGGGTTTAAATGTTGTATGCAAGCCACATCAGTAAAAATAACTAACTTGAAGAAGGAAGTGTTAAATTATAGATAACGTTAAAGGTTGGCAGTAAAATGTGGTAGAAAAGATACCACGACAAATTTAGAACTTAATTGTATAGTTTGCATGCATTTTTCAGTTATAGGCTTGTATTTAATAGCAATTTTTATAGTAATACGTTATAATTCTCTTTTGTGTTTTTTTAACTAGCAGAGTTGCCAACTCTCCCGATTTAGGCGGGAGCCTCCCGATTTTCGACCGCTCTCCCGCCAACCCGTTTTACAATATATTTCTCCCGACTTTTTCTTATTCTTAAAATTTCTCACGATTTTTATGGAACTTGGCTTAATACTTTGTTATATAAACAAAAACCAAAAAAAAAAAAAAAAAAAGTGATATTGGCAGTCTGAAAGCAATTGAATTTTCTCTAAGTTATATCTAAAACAAAACTTTGCGAATTAGATAACTTTTTTGCTTTGTAAGTGAGAGCTTAGCATATACATATCCAGAAACGTCGTTCTCCAGTTCTCCAAAGCGAACATCCTGCTCCACTACGTGTCATCTGGCATATATTAATTAGCCAATGAGGACAAAGCAAGCTGTTATTTGGATGTTCTTTAGTTATTTTGGTCATTTTGTCCTGAGTTGTTTGAGTATACGTGCCTTAGGGAAATAGTTTTAGAAATTATCATCTTTTGTTATGTCTGCCAGAAAGGTGAAATACTTGTGTACGTTTCAAAAATCGTACACAGTTGACTTTCCTTCCATTATTTCCTCAAGGAAATGTAATAAATTTGTGATGTGTACTGCCTGTCGTTGCGATTTTTCGATTTCGCATGGTGGAAGGACGGACGTTCTCAAACATGTGCGTACACAAAAACACAAGGACAACATGAGTTGTGTTGAAAAAAACGAAAAGTAAAATTTTTCTTTGGAAACAGAGGACCAAAAAGTTGCTAATGCAGAATGTCTGCTGATGGAATTTTAAAATATAGTGAGCTGTCTAGAATTATGTTGGCCATCTTGACAGTTCCCCATAATAATGCAGAGTGTGAGAAAATTTTCAGTATTGTTGCGAAAACGAGGACTAAATTTAGATCTAATATTAGTGATGACACATTAGAAAAGCTTTTATTAGCGAAAGCAGGCCTACGTGGCAATTACTACGAACAAAATTATGAAGTTTCTTTCTTAAAGAAAGGAAAATCTGCCACTGTTTATAACATTTGTACAAAAACTGATTAAAGTGGTTTTCTTTTTTCTTAATCGATGCAAGTAATAAAAATGTTTTTTATGTGTAAGGTATTTTTGTGTTGCTTGCATTTAAGAATTAGTTACTATTTAAAGTTAATTCATTATTAAAAACTATATTTTCATCATTTAAAAAGTCTTTTTAACATTGTGAAAAATCTCCCGATTTCTTAAAAAAATCTCCTGATTTTTTAGTGTCATAGGTTGGCAAGTATGAACTAGTAAAGTTGTTTCGTTTCCTTACATTATTTTTGGTATTTTCTTATTCTCTCAACCCCCAAGGATATTTTTGAGCATACAAGTGATGGTACCCAGCCACACATGCATGTAGCACACATGTGTTTGAGTACAAATTGGTTCACTTTTTCTGCTTAACTATCATTTTGATGATGAGTTTTCTTTTCTTTCTTACTTTTTTTTTTTTTGAATCAAAAGATGCCAGTACATTGATAGTTCACAGTGTTATCAATGGATGTCAAGTAACCAACAAATATTATTTTTTTTATTCTTAATAGAATTTTTCTAAGTTGTTTTTTCTCATGAAATCTCTTCTTTCCTACAAGATATTTTTTTTAATCATTATTCATGAACGAAAGGTACCTATGAACCATAAACGTAACCAAAAAAGTGTTTTTTTCAACAAGGTACAAATTTGCCAATCAGTAGACAACTTTTTTTGGAGGTATGGATAGTCAAAACATACCTTCTTTCATCTTTTTTCTTAATGAAATCAGATCTAAAATGTATTTTAATATGATATTGCAATTGGTTGCATTTGGATAAAATACTGTTTCTTTTTCTGGTAAATGTAGTCTTCTAATGGATATAATTTCTGTTTATTTTTCCTTTCTTTTTGAAGTTTAAAATTCAGCCTTTTTTTATATATATATATTAATCAAATGTAGAAATTTTCTACTATGATTTAAATATTTAAATAAAGTTTTAAGTATTTTATAGGGTATGCGAATTGTTTTATCAGAAAATGAATTTGATGCTGCCTTGGAATCTGCAAGAAGGGAAGCTTTGAAATCATTTGGTGATGATACGATGCTCGTGGAGCAATTTGTTCAAAGACCAAGGTGTGTTTGACCTTTTAAATAATGCATTAATGTATGCTAAGTATTATAATTCCATGACTTGCATATTGTAAAAATCAAAAGTATTTCAGTTTGATGTCTTTGATAATATAATATTAAAAAAAAAAAAAATCTGAAAGGTTTAAGATTTTAAATTACGTCTAAAGGGGCATTTTTTTAACATTTTGTGTGTTACCTTTATTTATTAAATATCATGTTCTTTGCATTTAAACCATAAAATTCAGTTCAATAGCAATGTTGCAAAGTAATTTTAAAATGAGCATATCTTTAGAATTTCCGATACACAGTTTCGCGCGCTGGAGAAAAAAAAAGCCCCTCCCTGTAGAGTGTTGCCATTGCTCGCTTTGAAATCCTTCAGTTTGTTAATCAAAAATTCGTTAAAGGTTTACAAAATATGAAATCGATAATAAAACAAATTCCAAATATCAAATTTGGTCTTTCACATGCCCATATTCGTAGGAGGATTACGTCATTCAAAATTCGATGGCTCTATGTACCATTGTTTTATCACAATGCGCGAAATATACATACATTTATGCAGATTTTTCATTATTTAATTTCTTCAAATATAATGCAGGACTCTAACATTTGGTGGCAATTAGTGATTCAGGGCAAAATCACAAAACAAAAACAATAGTCCTTCAGGGACAAAGCCCTTCGGAACCAGAAACTTAAAATATATATATATATATATATATATATATATATATATATTGTAATTTAAAGTACATTAAATAGTGTTAATAATGTTTAATCATTGAGCCCTTGCATATATATTTAATATGTGATGATTAAATTTTGTTTAAAATATTTTTTATTCTATATAAAAATATTCATTTTGAATATGCTCACCACATAAGTTATATATGCTATGTGGTATCTAAGTATTATCTTATTTTAACATAAATCAGATAAAAAAAAATATATAAATTTCATTTTTCTACTTCTATTTCTGTTTGTTTTTATTTGTAATTTATTTTAATATCCTAAAATATATAATTTGAGTGTGTTTTACTGCTCGGCCACTGGTGGGCCTCAATGTTAAGAGTTGGTATACATTTTTCTGTTTTTGTTTTTGATTAGTTCAAAGGGGCTTTGACCCTGAAGGACTATTGTTTTCGTTCTGCGATTTTGCGTTGAATCACTATAAATGTCCATTTCACTTTTCAAACTGTTGCCACCAAATGTTAGAGTCCTGCATTATATTTGAAGAAATTAAATAATGAAAAATCTGCATAAATGTATGCATATTTCTCGTATTGTGATAAAACAACAGTACGTAGAGCCATCTAGTTTTGAATGACGTAATCCTCCTATGAATATGGGCATGTGGAAGACCAAATTTGAAATTTGTTTTATTAACCATTTCATATTTTGTTAAACTTTAACGAATTTTTCGGTAACAAACTCAATGATTTAAAAGCGAGCAATGGCAACACTGTACGGCGGGGAAAAAACACCTTTCTATCTCCAGTGGGCGTGGAACTAAGTATTGGAAATTCTAAAATTCTAAAGATATGCTCATTTTAAAATTATTTTGAAAAATTGCTACTGAACTGAATTTTATGGTTTAAGTGCAAAGAACATATTTAATAAATAAAGATAACACACAAAACTTTAAAAAAAATGCCCCTTTGGACGTAATTAAAAATCTGAAACCTTTCAGATATTTTTAATGCATTCTCTCCCCCCCCCCAGACATGTTGAAGTGCAGATATTTGGTGATACACATGGAAACTATGTATATTTATTTGAAAGAGACTGCAGTGTACAAAGAAGGCATCAAAAAATTATTGAAGAAGCACCTGCTGTAAGTGCTTGCTGGATTATATCTGTTTTGTTTTTAATATTAAATTTATAACTAATAATGAGAATAAAAGTATATATGAAAAACTGTGATTAAGATGTGTAATAATTTTTAATTGTTATCTTTGCTGCATACCTTTTTATATTCTTACATGCATATGTTTCTATTAATAGAGTTTGAATATGTTTACATAAATTTAATTTATATATTTATGTTTTGAACTCTTTCTTTTTGTGAAACATGCTTAATCTGAATTTAGGAGCATATTCCTGCTTCTTATTCATTTTCAACAGTTTTTTTGATTGCATATCTGCCAGCTTATGCAAATCTGAAAATGCCCTATTTGTTTGAAAAATAGGAGATATAAAAAATGAAATAATAATAAACATTTAATGTTACACTTTAGTGCTAAAGCTTCTAGATTTTAGTAATAATAGCATGTATGTTTTGTTTGTTTAACTGCATTTCATCTGAATGTTTCAAATATATTTTTAATGTATATAAGTAATTAATAATATATTGTAAATTTCCATTGTTCTTATATCCTGCAGAGTTTAATTTGGAATTTTATTTATGATTTGTAATTAATAAGTAAAATTAATTTTATAATGAAGTTTTTTATGATCATCATTATGATTTATTTTTACAATAACTTATGTTTGTCAATAAGGAATATATTGGAGTGGATATTCTAACACATTAACTATTACTTGATTTAAAACATTACTTTCTGGCTTGTAATGAAACTATCTGCACTTAAAAAAAGTACTATGCATAAATATCTGCCGCTGCCATCAACAAAGAATCAAAGTTGTAATAATATGATTTTCGGTGTCAGGAGATAATATATACAGTAATTCATAGAAATTAAACATTCAGTACATAAAAAATACACTTTTTTTCATAAATTTTAATAATATTTAAAATTTTAGATTAAATGTGTAAGAAAAATTTTGCATAAAATCTCCATTAATTTGATATTTTTAAATTTTTTTAATTATTTTTTTTATTTTGAATAATATAACTATATTGGGTTTCATCTGGAATTTTCAATTCTCACTTTGCTAATATGCATTTGTACTAAATCAAGCTTGTAAATTATGCCATTTGGTAAAATCAGTCATTCCATCTTCTAAAGCCTGGCTTGGATGAGCAGACAAGACAGTCATTGGGTGAAGCTGCAGTTAGAGCTGCAAGAGCTGTTAAATATGTTGGAGCTGGTATGTAATAATCACATTCTCTCCTAATCCTTTTAACTTCTATAGTAATGCAAGCATTAGCTATCACCAAATTTTGTATAAGTATTTAAGTATTGTTTATGTAATAACCCTTTTAAAAATCATTCAAATTTACAATTATTTCACCTGGACAATGTCAACTTTTGAATATCCCTAGTAAAAAAAAAAAAAAAGTATATATTGCTTTTCTCCTTTTCATGAAAAGTATGTTTTTATTTGGACAATCTTCATTTATTAACACAGTTGTTTGTTTAGGTACTGTTGAATTCATTATGGATGAAAATAAGAAATTTTATTTTATGGAAATGAATACTCGTCTTCAAGTAGAGCATCCAGTAACCGAAATGATAACTGGTACCGATTTAGTTGAATGGCAGTTACGGGTCTGTGTTTTTTTCTTGAAACTATTCTCTTTCTTTAAACTATTTTCTTGATTTTTCTAATTGAATATATTTTTAAATGTACAATTGAACATCATGATTATTAATAATATTTTAGAAAACATAAAATTCTAATGTAAACCTGCAAACAGATCTGCTGCTATTCTTGTGGAGTGAAAAAGAAAAGCATTTTAGAATTAATGGTTGTTTTTTAGTGTTTTAAATTAAATTGGAAATCTATGTTTCACTAAATTATTCACTTCGTTATTTACATAACTCTTGACAAAAAATATAGCACAAATCTGCTATTTTTCATGAACAGATACTATGTGATAATGACTAGCACAAAATTAATATATAAAATACATGCATTAAGATTTAGATTTGTTTGATATAATTTTTTTAAATAATATCTGTTTGAATTTGTATTTTATTTTGTTTTGATAAATTTTATAACTGCATTATATGACACCCAATCTGTACATGGTGTTAAAGAAACGCAATAATTTTATTTTAATTAAATAATTTTTTGAATAAAATAAAATAACTAAAATTTATACCTCTGAGATTTTGTGAGTTTTCTGTTACTCCATCATTTCCTTATTCTACTTTTTGCTACTTAAAAAAAAAAAAAAAATCAATACAGTCAAAAGTCGCTAATGCGGACACCCATAATCCGGACCTCAAAGCTGCAAACTTTCTGCGCATGCGTCAACGCATTATGCATTCACGCGTGTGCGCATGCGCATAATATGTTTACGCATGCGAGTTTAATGTATAACGGACGGTATAAGCTAAGCTAAACTTATCTAATTATCTATTTCAGTTAATGTTGCAGATTGTGTTGTTCCTTAATGTTTGGTTTGGATCCAGCTTATTATTTTTTGCAGCCTGTTAGAGCAATTTTATAAAAGTAAGCTTGAACTTTCGATTCTATCAAATATAATTTCTGATGCTGGAGCTACCAAAGGATCTGCAAAGCGAAAGTATGTTTCGATGTCCATCAAACAAAAAGTGGAATTGCTGCAAAAAAAAATGGATAAAGGCATATCCTTTGTTTCTCTAACCATTCAGAAATCTGTTTATCAATTTCACGCTGCTCTGCCGGGGGGGGGGGACATCGCGGCGCGCAATGAACTGGAAGTTGATCTGTCAGCACTATTCTTATCTTCAGGGCAGATGTTTTTATTTTATTCAGCTTATAATTCCTTACTAAATGTAGTATTTCATCTGGATGTATTCCACCTTTGATATGATTTAAATCAAATTCCTCGTCATTATAAATATCACGAGTACACATCAAATAATTTTCTGGTTGCAATTTTCTAATTTCGACTATGCGTAATGTATGGTTTACGCATGCGCGCGTTAAAAGAAATGTTTAATAAAGTAAACAAATAAATGTTAGGCTTTTTTTTTTTTTTGTAAATTTTGATACCCTTTAGATCATAATTGCTCTTTTGCTCTTTATTTCATAAATTACAGTTTAATATTTTTAATTTTATAATTTCTGCATGCCGTCTTACCAGATTTAAACTGATGATCTATAATCCGGAAAAATCAATAATCCGGAATCGCCGAAGTCCCAACGAGTCCGGATTAAAGACTTTTGACTGTATATCATAAAATTCATATATTTTAGTAACATGAATGTATTATAAAATTCATATATGTTAGGAAAATGAGTATATTAAAAGTAAGCTGTAGTAAAAATTACTAATTTATTTATGCTTAAATTAAAAGTTGGTAACTAGTAATCCTGCAGTCATAGCACATCAGTGCATATGCACCCAATTTTCAGTGCTAGTAGCTGGTATATTCGTGTGTTTCATTAATTGCTCTGTTTAATATTTCAATGATCTGTGATTAGGATTCTAAGTCAAATAACATCTTCTGTATTAAATGTGAATTACGAGTAAGAAAATAAAAATTTATAAGTTGTGTCGAGACAAAGCAAACGGTGCTAAGTAGCATGTTTACAACAAGAGAGCTGAAGCTAAAGTGTGCAGTTATCGAGTATGGACCCTAACCAAGAGAACATTTTGGTTTAGGTTAGAAAGGTTTCAGTTCTCAAATTTTTAATTCAAGTTCCACATTAGCTACTTCCTCAGAATTCCGCAAGCCAGTCCATGATCAAGAATGTGAGATGAACTGATATACGGGTTGTCTCAAAAAAATCTACTGACCCTTTAACTGTCGCTAATATGCTGCCGGTTTTGAATTGCAGGTGTAATTAATTTGCCACAGCATGGCAGGAAATCAACTTAGCTTGGAAGAGAGGAAGTTTGTCCTAAAATGTTATTGGAAGACCAAAAATGGCACTGAAGTGCAAAGACGATACAGAAGGGAATTTGCAAAACTGCCACCAATGCAGCAGACCAGTGCTTGCATTAGAAACAAGTTTGAAGAAGATGGAACTGTCCAGAACTTCAACAAGAAACGTCTGGACGACCACGGACATCCACAAGCTCTGGAAAAGAAGAACAGATGCAGGAAACTCTCCTTTGATCACCACAGAAATCTCTTCAACAAACTGCTCAGGTAACCCACATCTCAAAAGATAGTGTCTGTCGAATTATGAAGCTTCTGCACTGGAAATGTTACATTCCAACACTAATCTATGCTGTCAACGAAGACATTCCTGACCAGAGAGTTCAATTTTGTGAATGTTACCTTGCAAAATGTGCATAAGATGCAGGGTTTCCACACAAAGTTATGTGGAGCAATGAGGCATCCTTTAAATTAAATGGCTCCATTAATTTCCATAATTGTACATACTGGGGCCCTGTAAATCCTTATGTAACGCTTGAACACCATGTTAACTTACTAAGACTAACAGTGTGGTGTGGGATATCCACATTGGACATCATAGAACCATTTTTTTTAACAGAACGGTCACTGGTGAGAGTTACCTGAACTTGCTTCAGGAGTTTGTTGGTTCACAAATTTCAGAGATGTTTGGTGATGACGACGAGATTTACATTCAGCAAGATATAGCACCTCTCCACTATCATCGCGATATATGAGCTCACTTCGATGCAGCTTTTCCAGACACATGGATTTGACGAAGCGGTACCACTCAATACCCTGCGCAGTCCCCAGACCTCATGCGTATGGACTTCTTTTTGTGGGTATATCTCAAAGTTTGTCGCACCAAACCAAGAACAACTGATGCATCGAAATTGGAAGTTGAAAGACAATGTTGCGATATTCCTAATGGCTTGTTTCATGACGTTTGCACCCTTGGTGACCCTGTTTCATGACCCTTGGTGCACGTTATCAGCATTGTCTGGACAATGATGGTCATCAATTTGAACATTCACAAACATGATTCCTCAATTATATTTGTCTTATGTATTCAAAGCCATTCCATTTCACACCATCTTCAGAAATAAAGTTTTTCTCGTCATTTGAAGTGTGAATAAATTTTTTTGAGACACTCTGTAGAAATAATGCAATCCAGAAAACTTTTTATGGTTTTTTAGAATAAAGAGGGAGAATTAAGAATTGTTGCTAATTTAAATTATAATTTTGATTTGCATATTTTTTATTTTACATATGTTATCTTACACTTGCACATTTACTCATATATTTTTCTCTCTTTTTCTACTAATTTTATTATATGAAAACAGAGAAGGGAAAATTATGTGAGTAATTTAATTTGGAAAGAACATAATGAAAAGTATTCATGCATGAACTGCTATTAATTATCAGAATATTGTTGCATGCGTGTGGGTTTGAAATAGATTTAATGCACACAGCTCCAATGATAGGTTGATAAATTTTATTTGATCAAAATAAACACTTCAGTGATCTAGAACTCTCCACAAAATAGTCACACAACTCTTCATCAACTTCAGACGTACAACAATATCACAGAGTACAGTCAGTAGTTACACTTCAAACTACTAAGAATGTTAAACACAATACAAAGCACAACTAAAGTATTGATCTAAAGAGATCCTTGTATTGATCTAAAGAGAGCTGATATCTCAGTACACTGAATTCATGCTGAGCTAGCAACAACTGAGAGCAAATGCTCTCTATGGCCTTTATATAGTTTTCACTCGGCTGCAAAGATATTTCTAGTACTTTCTGCTTCTCGAGATTACTGGAAGGTTACAGCTAATATAGTGATCAATTAGATTTATTCAATTACAATACTTATTGCGGGGTACAGAGATAGGGCCCAAATGGTTGGCAAGTTTGGCAACTTTGGCGATAAAAATAGTTGCCAAAACCATTGCCAGCTTGACAATATCTCGTCAAATTAGTGAGATACCCATTTATTCAATGTTAAATAGACTTGCCCGTGTATTCTTAACTTTTCTGGCATAGATTGTGTCTAGATTTTCATGTTACATTACAAAGAAAATTTTAACAATTTCACATATAACTGCAATAAAATCACCTTTCTAAATACAAAATTCATAATATTGCATTCTTCCCAAGGACTGCACATCCTGGCAGAACAATCCGTGGACAGGAAGCCATAAAACTAAGGCAAATCTATGCAATACTTAAACAATAATTTCAATAAATAATATAAAACCAATCAAATGCTAAATAAATAAGTGAGGGCACAGATTTACAAATTTAGAAAGAAATAAAGTCATGGTCTTAGTGTACTATACACATTATGGAGAATTCCTACTATGGCCATAGTAAGAGGCTAGACTCTTGTAATGAACGACTTTAGGCTTAGAATTTGGTGATTTACAGATCCAAAGTACGATGTCTTTCACCCTGTTTAGGACTGCATAATTACCATCCCAAGGTGCCTATAGCTTAGGAGAGAGTCTTTTCAGTCAAATCGGATTCCACAACCACACCTTTTCACCTTCCTTGTATTGATCTCCTGTAGCTCTCGTATCGGGTCTTCATCTTTTCTGTTGCCAAGTTGATTTGCTTTTGTGTAAAACTGTGCATTGCTTCAAAATGTGCCTGTTAGTTTTGGATATACTCCTGAAGGCCATGAACATGAACATGATAACATCGCTTTCTTGCATGTCCTTTAGAAGTTTCTTTACCTCTTCCTGTTTCGCAATCAATAGACATGTTGGATATTGCTTGATTGGTGGATGATTCTCGGTGTCGATTTTATGCATTTTCAAACTGGTTTGATCTATATCAAAAGGCAAGCAGAAAAAAAAAAAAAAAAAAAAAAAAAAAAAACATCTTAATTCTTGAGTAACATGTTCAGCAGCACTCATCACTTAGTTGTACATTCTCCAAAAACTCCAATATTAAGTTCAACGAAGACACGGATTCTGGATAATTACTGTTTCATTAAACCTTGGTCACTGGAGTACATGCTGCAACCACTTTATTTTTCCTAATTCTTTTTGCTTTATCACTGACATTGGCAACTATCACAAGGATAACTATCTTCAATAAATCAACGAGTTCCAAGGCTACTAGTACTCCTCGCAGCGTGTTACAGTTCTTAGGACATTCCAATACACTGTACCAGAAATTTTTGTTTTGGGCTATAGATCCAGGAAATAAAAATTCTGTTCTTGCTATTGCAGTACCACTGTGATATTGTCTTGAGCTATGATTTGGTGGCAGATTTAACTTCTTCATCTTTAATTCCAAATAGTGTTATGTCAGAGGTAGAAATGCAGTTTGTTCCTTTGAAAGTCCAAGGATGCAAGGGCTGCATTGATATGTCCTGCAATGAAGAGTCCATTAGTGCTGCCATGCATTAACTGCTTGCGCTAAAAAGATGTGCCACGCACAACGAGATGTTTTTGTCTCAAACCGCGAGCGACGTGAACACCACGTCGATAGGCATTTATTGCCAAAATGAAAATAACGTAGTGCACATGTCGCCTAACAACAAGATTGTTTATTTCTCGAGTTACAGCTCTGGATTGCACTCGCAGACGCGAAGCGGCGTAAGTGAGACACTTTACCGCTTGTTATATTGTAGAGCACAGCACCGCAACCGTGTAGTTTAGTCGTAGCACAAGTAGTTAAAGAAATCTGCAGCGCTTTCAAATGGGGCTTCTCTTTATATGGGAACCTCTTCCTTATTTCTCTCTGTCTTGCTGGGTGCAGTTTTAGCTTCCGTTTTCTCAGGTATTCTGCAATTCTTTCAAACGTGGCCTTTAGCACCACAATTCCAGCGCATTAGGGTTGGTTTCTTGTCACTCCTTTTCTACATCAAGGCATTGGCATGTCTAGTCAAATCGTCTAGACGAGCAGCCGTTTGATCCACTGGTTCCTGGACTTGAACAGTTCTGATTGCGTGGTAGTCCGTATGAATTGCTTGCTGGACTGCCTCAAATTTCATTGTGTACACTAGAGCACTTTTTTAATTCTTGATATCTGCCATTCACAGAGCTTTCTGTATTTCAGGATCCCGAATGTCATCGCTGAAGTACTGCAAGTACAGGATTTCCCTTGTTTCTATTAGGCATTTTGAAAAGGGAAGATGAGACAGCCTCTCAAAATCTATGGCAAGCTCCTGGAGTGTTTCTGTGTGCTTCTGTTGAGGGGATTTTAATTGAAGCCTGCTATAATCTTTTAAATACTTCTCCCCAAAGCATAGCTCCAACATGCCGGATAGAGCTTCAAAGTCTAGCCTCTGGTTTTCGGGAAGAGTTTGAAGGTTATCTGCTGTCAAAGAATTGTCAAGAGAACATGCCTTAGTTAGGGAATTCCATCCATTCATGTCTGCCACTATTGAAAATTGTGTCATATATACTTGCCAGGGGGTTTTTCCATCATATATGGATATCTTCAGAGAAGTACAAGAATAAAAATTTAAAACCATCAGAATTGCTTCTTGCTGTCGCTGTGCTTTTCTTTAAGGTGTCAACTTCTTTGGCAACAGCAGAAACTTTCTGTTTGATTTGTTCTGTGACAGAAAAAAATCTTTCTTCAGTTTCTATTTTTGACTGTGTCTATTCTGCCTCCCATAACCTCAGATTTGTTTTCTATTATGCAGGTAATGTCTCTTTTCATTTCTTCTTGACCTCCATTATTCTTTTCTTGAACAGCTTCCATTCTTCTTAAGCAGCTCTAATCTTTTCTTGAACAGCTTCCATCTTTTCTCGGAATGCAGCAAAAGCAGTCACAAGCTGACTTAGTTGCTTCACCATCACTTGTCACCAACATTCAATCCCATGTCTGACACCAAAAAGTTTTGCATGCAGACGGGTTCATAATAGATTGAGTGCACACAGCTCTGATTATAGGTTGCTAAAATTTATTTTATCAAAAGAAACTCTTCAGAAGTCTGGAACTCTCCATGAAAATAGTCGTACAACTCTTCACAATATCACAGAGTACAGTCTTGTCTCTCTAGATTTTCATGTTATATTACACAGAGAAGTACAGCAATTTGACATATAATTGCACTAAAATCATCTGTCTATGTACAAAATTCGTAACAATGTTATTTATTTAAAAGGAATCTACATTCCAATAAAAATGCATGAAACCTACATTCCAATAAAAATACATACTATTATTAATATTACCAATACCTAATAAAATTATCTTTATTTCTACTTTCTGTATTTTGAATCTCACCTTTTGTTATTGTTGTCCACTGCTACTCCATAGTAAATCCTTTAATGCTACTGGAACTACTGTACAAAACTTCTGCAGCTAGTAAAGTCATCACCATTATTACCTGTCTTGCCACATGCAGTGATCTTCAGAACTATCATGAAGATTAGGTATCTCTATTTTCTTGAAGCTCTTATTGCTTTATCATTTGAGCTTCTGCACCTGAAATCCATGAGCAAATCAATTAGTTTAATAAGATAAGAATTATCATTACGTGGACAAATCCATTTTAAAATTTACCTTGAGGAAGGAGAAAATAACATGAATACTTAAAAGTGTTCAGAACCTTATGCTAAAATGCTAAAAATTGGAAAAATTCTGGGATTAATATATAACAAAATCTAAAATACTGGAAGAACCTCTGATACCAAAATGTAAATGCTATTAGAATTAATGACATGAAAGAAATTATTACCAACATTTACTTTGGAATGTATTTCAATATAACAGACCTCAGCTTAACCCTTTAACTGTGGAGTTATTTTGATGATTTGGGTACACAAATTGTCAAATTTTTTTATTGGAAAAATCAAATGTTTAGTACAAAATAAAATATACTTAAGTAGTTAAAAATTGATATTTTGAAGTATATGGGTAAAATTTTTTAAGTTTTGTAGCCACTACGTATTTGCTTGAGGTGGCTGCCACTCAACATGGCAGTTGTAAAGTTCGCTTCTAGTGGAGCATTATTTTCTAAAAATGAAAGAAAATGAATTATTTTCTAAAAAATAAATAAATGAAAAAAATAAATAAAAGTGAATACGTATTAGTAGTTCAGGAATTCAGTCTTGTGTGGTACAACTGGAAACACTTTTCCAAGCACAAACCAACTCCACAATCACTACACCAGAACCGTGCTTCCTTCCTTATCTTTTTCCCATTTTTATCCTTTTTCAAACAACACACTTTGCACTGTCTTGTAGGCTCACGTTTCACAGGAGTAGGAGGAATACAGGAAATAAAATGTCGTTCAGTAAGACGGGCAGGGTTATCTATTGTAGGTGGTCTGCCAACATTCTTTTGTCCAGAAGCTGCATCATCATATTTATGTAAAAGCTCTTCTACAACTTGGATTCGAAATTCTAAAAATGTAATACGTTTCCCAAATACATTTTTATGGAGTAAATATGAGTTCCAAAGTACCTTGTCTAGTAAATGTAAAAATATCTTTTCATAATATTTTTTCTGATGTTTTCGGATTTTTGGATGAAAGGATATTTCCTAATCACAGCGATCTACACCACCCATAGTTAGACTGTAGTCAGAAACAATCTTCGGCTTGAGTATATCTTCATTTTTTTTTTTTTTTTTTTTTTTTTTTTTTTTTTTTTTTTTTTTTTTGAGGCTGACCATGGAAATATCATGAATACTGCACATCAGACACGCATCTTTCATCTTCGGTTGAAGAATCTAAATCATCTATATAACGTTTCAAAGAACTGGACGCCATTTTACAACAAAAAGATCCCTTGCACTTTGAACCAAAGAACTTATAACCTCTGACCTTTGAAATCTTCAGTAAAGTGCTGTCATCTATTGAATTGAGCGCACATTAACTTTTCCCGAGATACTGTCGGGTTTGACAAAGAAATGAAGCCGAAATAAACGTCTCCCGATATATATTCGGGTATAACAATACGATGCACTCAAAAAAAAAAAATTACCCCGAGTGATACTCGGGCGTGACATTTTCGAACACCAGTGCTGTGCCCGAGATTAACTCGGGCATGACAGTTAAAAGGTTAATGCTATTATGCCTCAGCTATTTAAGTGAATCCTGGAATCACAAATTTAATTCATTCTTGAAGGCCATTCATCAATTGAAAAGTTTATAAACCAAAATAATTTTTCCCATAGGAATTAATGTGAAATGGATTAATTTGTTCCTTGACCATAGATAATCGTTTATTTAAACTTTACAAGAGCATATTAAATGGGCATTCATTTGAAGCAAGGATATATGCAGAAGATCCTGAGAATAATTTCATGCCTGGTGTTGGTCCTTTGATACATCTTTCCGTACCTGAGCCTTCAGAGAGTGTTAGAATTGAAACTGGTGTTCGTCAAGGTTATAAATATATTAATTATTTTATTCTTTAGCAATGAATAAACGTACTGTTACTTTAAAATATCAAAATTTTGGGATTTTTACCCACATTCAAAGCCATTAAAGGAAGAATTCTCTAAAGTAGTCTGTCTGTTAATGAAAATATTGGAACTTTTTGAAAAAATTTAATCCTAATATATTTTGCTGCTTGTAAAGTTGTTAGATATATCTGATAAAATTTTTCAAAATGTTTTGATAAGAACTGAAACATTATTCTTCAGGATTTTATCGTTGAATAAATTGAATTTTTTAATTTTTTATGGAAAAGAAAAAAAAAAAAGCTTAAAATTTTCCATTTATTAACCATTTTTACTTTTGTTAATGGTACTACTTTAATGAATAGATAGTATTACCAGAAAGTGGTATAACACTATATTTATTAATATATTATACCTAAATATTTGATAATTCTGTACCAAACATAAAGGAAATCATTAAAATTCATGTACCAAACATTACAAATTCATGTACCAAACATAAAGGAAATCATTAAAATATGAAATGAAAAAGACAGGCACAATGTTAAGCAAATAAAATAAATGAAACTTAATTTTACTTTACCTGTATGAAGAAGAGTGACAACATAAGTGGCAAATAATAAGGATGATGTCATTGTTTTCATGTGAAATTCCCTTTCATAAAAACAGTAATTAACCACTTGTGCTATGACTAAACGTCATGGTCACGGTTACGGCGCCATGCGCTATAATATAACAAGCGGTAAAGAGTCTTATTTACGCTGCTCCGCATCTGTGAATGCAATTCAGAGCTGTAACTCGAGAAATAACAATCTTGTTGTTAGGCGACATGTGTGCCTTTCTTTCTTCCTCTTCTTGTGAAAACATTGCTTCTAAAATTGCTTTTTGTTGCTGCTTCTGAAGTTTTAGTTCTTTCTTGTTAAGTTCATTTTGTATGATCCTCTAGTAACTTCTCTGTATCATAATTGGCAAATTTTTAGCCCGTGGTTTAGCCTAGAGACATAATATCATAGATAATAAAAACAAAATATTAAGTGCTCAAAATCTTTGTCTACAACCCAATCTGGCCATAATTTCTGAATTCATAGTTGTCAGTCACTTGCTGCTAGATTTTATTAATGAGTTTAATTATGAAAAATATTAAACTGATAATTCCAGAAATCCCTGAGTGTTAATTATGGGGCACATATTACCTCAAAATGCCTCTGAAAATCATGTGTTGCCAATTTGTATTTGTAAATTGAAGTGCCGTTTGTCATCAGTGATGTTTTGTATTAAGATAACTGCTTCTATGATTCGAGATTCCACTATATATATTTAATGATCTTTTAAATAATATGCTTATTTAATTTATATTTAAGCCTTTTCTTGAAATATAGATTGTATGAGACTGAATTTCTTTGTTCAGGTGGCATCAGGTGAAAAGCTGCCTTTGTGTCAGAAAGATTTAATATTAAATGGGCATTCATTTGAAGCAAGGATATATGCAGAAGATCCTGAGAATAATTTCATGCCTGGTGCTGGTCCTTTGATACATCTTTCCGTACCTGAGCCTTCAGAGAGTGTTAGAATTGAAACTGGTGTTCGTCAAGGTTATAAATATATTAATTATTTTATTCTTTAGCAATGAATAAACGTACTGTTACTTTAAAATATCAAAATTTTGGGATTTTTACCCACATTCAAAGCCATTAAAGGAAGAATTCTCTAAAGTAGTCTGTCTGTTAATGAAAATATTGGAACTTTTTGAAAAAATTTAATCCTAATATATTTTGCTGCTTGTAAAGTTGTTAGATATATGTGATAAAATTTTTCAAAATGTTTTGATAAGAACTGAAACATTATTCTTCAGGATTTTATCGTTGAATAAATTGAATTTTTTAATTTTTTATGGAAAAGAAAAAAAAAAAAAAGCTTAAAATTTTCCATTTATTAACCATTTTTATTTTTGTTAATGGTACTACTTTAATGAATAGATAGTATTAGCAGAAAGTGGTATAACACTATATTTATTAATATATTATACCTAAATATTTGATAATTCTATAGTAATATAAAAAATAATAAATAAATAAGATTTTTCTTCATTATAATACAGTCAAAAGTCATTAATTTTGACTCGTCGGGATTTCAGCGATTCCGGATTATCGATTTTTCGGGATTATAGATCATCAGTTTAAATCTGGTAAGATGGCATGCAGAAATTATAAAATTAAGACTTTGAAACTGTAATTTATGAATTAAAGAACAATTATGATCTAAAGGGTATCAAAATTTACAAAAAAAAAAAGCTTAATATTTATTTGTTTACTTTATTAAACATTTCTTTCAATGTAAGTTGTTTAAGTTGCTTTATTTTATGCGCTAATACTTTCTCTTTAATTCTATATAAACAGACATAGTTTCTTGTTCAATTACAAAGTTCCGCTGTTTAAGTCCTGTAATTGCTGTGCCGAGAATACCGACTAACTTTTCAATCGAAATTTTTTGTTTTCACTAACCTCTCTGTCACTTTCTTCATGCCTTTATCCATTTTTTGCAGCAATTCCACTTTTTGTTTGATGGACATCGAAACATACTTTCGCTTTGTAGATTCTTTGGAAGCTCCAGCATCGGAAATTCTATTTGACATAATCGAAAATTCAAGCTTACTTTTATAAAATTGCTCTGACAGTCTGCAAAAAATAATAAGCCGGATCCAATTCGAAGATTAAGGAACAACGCAACTTGCAACATTAACCGAAATAGATAATTAGATCATTTTAGCTTATACCGTCCGTTATACATTAAACGCGTATGTGTAAACGTATTATGCACACACGCATATGCGCAGCCGTAAAGGTCTTACGCGCATGTGTCAACGCTAGGCATGCGCAGAAAGTTTGTAGCTTTGAGGTATGGATTATGGGTGTCCTAATTAACAACTTTTGACTGTATGGCAATTTTTTAAAAGATTGATATACATGTATGAGATAACTGTTGGCATTATTTATGACTGCAAACATGAATAAAAAGTAGATCATTTTAATACCCTTATTTATTCTATAATATAGTTTCAAAAATATGTATATTATAATAATATTTATCCATTAATTTAAAACTCAGTATCTCTAGTTCTAGTTATATTTAAATAGAAAAATTATTATATGGTAGACACAATGTTGTCTCACCATTTGCACTACCCACATTGAAAATGCAACACGAAGAAAGATTGGCCAGAAAGTGATGAAACTCAGCAAACAGAGACAGCAATGAACAATAAGGGATCTTTATTTTGAAATGATATGCATAATACAGAGCGAGAACAGCATTGGCTCAGTATCACCATTTGTGTATCACCATTCAAGGTTGTAGGACCACCTTGAATGGTGATACACAAAGCTACATGTACAGAGTCAATGAAACTATGGATGGTGTCTTGAGAAAGGGCTCTTCATTCCCTGTCAATCATTTGCCACAGTTTGTCTTCTGAACACGGCAATGACAGGGTCTGCAAATGGCGTGCAATCAGATCCCAATTATGTTTGACTGGTGAGAGATCAGGAGAGAACGGTGGCCAGGGAAGCATCTGTACACCTTGCAGAGCACTGGCTGATGCGAGCAGTGTGTGGTTGGGTGTTTTTCTGCTGATAAAGAGCATGGGGCACTCTCTTAAGGTAGAGGAGTGTCACCAGCCACAGCACATCATCCACGTATTGTTGGGCCATCATAGTGGCCTGAATATGAGCTAGAGGTGACCTGGAATCGTATGCAATTGCGTGACCATGATGTTGCATTGTTGCATGGTGGGGCATTCCACAACTGCTGCCGGACTGGACCTGTCTCCATATTGGTGCCAGTATACACGGCAAACCTAGCATTGGAGAAACAGAAGCATGATTCATCTGAGAACATGTCCCTTTGTCATTCTGCTGGCCACATCTCTCAAGCCCGGCACCATTGCAGTCTTTGTTTCTATGATGTGGAGTCTAGGGTAGTCTTCTTAACCCCTTAACTGCTGTGGGCATATATATACGCCTTGCTCAGCCGATGCGTTAACTGCCCCCCCCCAGATGCGCCCAGATGCACAGCCAATGCGTTAACTTTGCGAATAATTTTAGGTGTAGCAGCGCAAAGCAAATGATAGCAGTTTGGAAGGACGTATATATACGCCTGGGGCAGTTAACGCATTGGCTGAGCAAGGCGTATATATACGCCCGCGGCAGTTAAGGAGTTAATGGATGCCAGGAGTGCAGGCCACTAGCCACCAATCGACGGCAAATGGTTCTGGTTGATATAAGAACTTTCGGGGTGTCTTGAACATGTTGCAAAATAAGGTAGAAGTGGCTTACGGAGGCTTCTGTCCACGCATACTGACATCACTCTGGCTGCACCACCATCCCTCATACTTGCCACATTTCTTTGTTTCAACCATCATCGCTATAGCTAGTGCACTGTGAATGTGTCCATGTGTGTGTCAGCTGAGATTTGCCATATGGACCAACCTGTCCTTCTCAGTCCGATCACCATGCCCCTCGTAAAGTCATATATCTGCTGGGACTACCTCCGTTGACAACGGTCTGACATTCTTTGCTATTACACACATCCTCAGAGACAAGAACAAACTTTCTATGATGATTTGCCTAGCAGAAAAAAGGGCATGAAAATTGTCTGCAGGTTCATTCCCTTGCACATTTCACATCATTCGTATAGCTTGGTAACGCGTGTATATTCTAAAATTTGCATAATTTCTGGGGTACTCGTTCTTGGTGTTACATTTTCAATGTTGGGTATCATAATAAATGTGTAAAAAGGAAAAATTTTTATTTTATTGTAATAAACATTGAAATTTTATATATTAGGGGTATTCAAATGAAAGGGTACAAAATGACACTATGTGTATATTGAAGTCTTTATTGGCAAGTAATCACCAGAAGCCTGTACACAACTGTCCCTCTGTTTCGCAAGGCGAAGGATTCCCTTTTCCCAGAATTCCTGTAGCTGTGACAGGAGTCATTCTTCCAGTGTGTCCTTCAGTTCATTGTTCAAGCACTTCTCTTTGAGGTGTCACTTCTCGCTAGGTTGTTCACCTTGTCAATTACTTCGGCCCTGATTACAGTGTTTGCCTGGCCTTGTCTCAGTTCATCACTAAAACACTCTAGGCCTTCACGAAACCTGGCACTTCAGGTTCTCACTGATTTGTTGGATGCACAGTCTCTCCCGTATACAGGCACCATCTTGCGATGAATATCAGCTGATTCAACCCCTTTCACAGTCAAAAATCAGATAACACCTTGCTGCTCCTCAATCATTAAGTTTTGCAAAGTGAACACCATGGTGCCCTCACAAGCACTGCTGCAATAATTGAATGGAACACACAACTGCCTGCTTCTCTCCTGCGTCGTATGCAGGCACCTAGCACGTGCGCACAACCACACCAGATATTATATTGGTGTCCTTAGATATATCACTGCATTATGCCAAAGCAGCATATTAAAATTTCAACTGGTTTATTTGTAACAAAGCATAAATTTATTCATGTTTCATAGTAAAAAATATAACCATTAACTTTTATATCTTTAAGATATGCAAATGAAAGACTGTATAAAGTAGTTAATAAATGTGATAAAAAATATTTCATACAAAAATATACCTAAATCTAATAACCAAAAAAATCTCCCCATATTCATATCTAAAATGAAATAATAACCTAACAAACAACATACATGACAGCACTATTTAAGAAAATGTCAATCGGTCAAACAACAGTTCAGTGTAACTTTTCAGTGATTTATACTAAATGGCATAGAAGAATTATTTCAACTGAATAGAATTACAAACAATGTTCACAACATTATATTTACAAAAAAATATTTATCGGGCTCGCTAAAACATTTGTAATTTCAATGTCGCCCAATCCTGAGTGTACCGTATACTAGGATTAAACCAAGTATTTTTAAATGCGTGGAGATGGACGACAAAAACGTAAAAACATAACAAACAGTTCATCAAAATTTTTATAGGTAATGAATTTTGTATTTTTGTTCACAATTTCTCTAATTTTGATGTTAACATTCATTAGTAATTTATCAAAGCCATTAATTTTGTCATTTTCCATGAAAAGTGTTAACATTTCTTTCTCCTTTTTCATTAATTTTTTTCGTTCTGCTTCTCCTGACTGTCGGTGAGTTTTCCTGTCGCATATATTAGACAATCGTTAAATATGCATGGGTATGCATCGTCTTTTAACATTGGATGTTTTCTCGGAATTCTTAAAATCGCCCCATTTTTATCCATGAATACATCTTCACAAAAATTGTACTTTTTGCTCTGTATGTGGTAAAATGTTTTGTATTTTATCAGCATATTAATTCAAATAAATTCATCCTTACTTCAAAAATAATAAATAAAGTCATATTTCAGCAGTGAAATAATTGCTAACATGTGATTTGCATTGATTTCAGAAATATTATTTTTTTAAATATATAAAATGCATAACTTAATATCTTACTTTATAGATTAGTTTCATTTTTAAATATTTTGCTATATATTTATAAAAAATGTTTTAAGTATTAATTAATTTAACAAAATTTTAAACAAGAATTTAGCATGTGCTTTAGTACTAATTAAATTTAATAATTCAAATATTTATATTAAATTTATATTTCATTAGATGAATCTACCTTAGATTAATATATTTAGATGAAATAAAGTAATGAAACATTGCAAAGTAAATCTTATGTGGACTTCAGATTCTTGAAAGGGCAGAATTATTCTCTTTTCATTCTAAAAGTAACGCTGATGAACTATGAAAAAATACTAGAACGACCACATCTAAAAGTGGTCATATCATGACGTTTCAGCGATGGCGACAAATTGCTAAGATGCAATGGCAAATATTTTGCTTCTTTGCAACGTTGTAAAGACATCGTAAAAGTTACCACAACCACTTTACAACCTCTCAAACCAGTTTGCAACATCGTGTGCTACTTGGGTACTTTCAAATAATTTTAACACAGTGCACAAACCACATTTGGTGTGATTATCGCTTATAACAAATATGGCAAATTTCAAACTGCTCCAATATGTAAATTCACATATACCTTAGAAAATTTTGAATAAAAAACTCTAATTTTTTGCTGGTGCACCTACAAATACATCTACTTTAAGATGATGTTAAAAATATTGTAGGTTAAAATTCAAAATTTTTTTCGAAAAATATATAAAAATTATTTAAAAATAAATGACAAAAAAAATGGATAAATTTTATTTGGAATGAACCTAAATTTTGAAACGTTAACCTCGTATTTTGGTTGCAATCGGCCATACCAAACGTATATAAATATATTTATATATATATTCACTCTGTTACTCGGCTCAGTGATCTCAGTTTCTTTACTCTTATATGTTTGTAAATTGTACATTTTTTGCTTTAAAAATGATTGAATTATGTTGTTCTTATCTTCCGGTTAAGGTTTTTGTGCCTTTAGTAAATCTGCAAGCAATATTTGTACAATTATCAACAATTTAAAAGCTGTTTAAGTATGGTTAAGTTTTAAATAACATGGCAGACATATTTGTTTACATTTGAAATAGCAGAATTGCAGATTTGTTGCCAATCTAGAGAGACTAAGCTTCGCAACACAAAAATAATGCCTTCATTTATTGTTGCGAATTAAATCATGCTTAATTCTTTCTGGAATTTTTTCTAGGAAATAAGTATTTAAAATTTACTTCGTAATTTTTAATACAGATATTTTGAATTTTTATATATTTTTGCCTTGTCACAAAGTGAGAACTGAATTAATTGAATGAGAAATACTCAATCGTCTGTGGAAAACTGTTTTCTTTTTTGTTTTGTTTGCTTAATTTCTTTTATACATCGTTCTAGCTTTATTATAGTATTTGAATAGAACATGTGGCAATGATTAGATAATTATTTAAATGATATAAATTTTGTGCCTTCTGAGTTATAATATGAACAAAATATAATACTGTTAAGTGAATCTAGCACCAGAGTGTTGCTATGGTAAACAAATAGAGTGAATTTTAAAGAATTCGTTTATTCTGTTGTGGTTTATGCGCTGTTGGCGAAGTAGATTTAATTCAATCCAATAAGTTTAAATGAAATGCAAGAAAAAACGCATATAATTTAATATTCCGTAGAAGGAAGTCATGTGGTGTACACATCAGATTTTTTTTTAATAAAACCTTCAATTTTATCATTTGAAGTAAATATATTGCTATTGTTTCCTTGAAGAGACAAAGTTAATGAAGGAATTGCAAGTAATGTTTCTTTAAATTCATGTATCTTATTTAAATTTTATACCACTCCATGTGGGGCAAGAACCCACAGATAAGAAATACTGATTTAGGTCATTGCAGAATTTGTTGGTTGGTAAAAACGTCCTATGTAAAGAAGAGATAAAAAATGTAATAAGTGAATGTTTTGGGGGAGATTTTTCAAAAAGAAATAAAAATATTGCTTGAAAGATGAGCAGAAATCATAAGGTGATGGATACAATATTAATAATTTATTTATATAGCACTTTTACATGCATTGGAAATTGTATGTCTCTGATCTGTATTATTTCATAATCAGCTTGATACTTTTATTGTTTACTGAATGAAAAACCAATGTATCATGAAAGTTCATAAAATGATCTGATAATTATTGGCATTTTAACAGAGATACCATCAAATTAATCAGTTTAAATTTAATTCATTGTCTGTTTGAAAAAACTCTGGACAATATATCAGGGTTTTTACGGTCCTTAAGTGTTTTGGAATTGATTTTTGGTCCTTAAAAGTCCTTAATTTGGACCAAAATCGACAGAAGGTCCTTAATTTTAATCATCTGAAATGTCTGTCTGTTTTTGCGACTGCCATTTTGAGTGAGAATTATTATTTTGGAGCTTTTATTAAACAGTTCTGAATTTGGCGACTTATATACATTTTGGTGATTTTAAGATCAGTTTCTATAGAAAGTTTTTAATCTGGGAATTTTTTGACAGTTGTTTTTAAAACATTGTAACGTTGATAAATTTCATTAAAACAAAGGTTAATATATTGAAATTATATTTAAAAAAGAAAATTAGAATAAAACATTTTAATTTTTCACCATCATATTAGAAAGTTTGATTTTGGCAACTTATTATACAATATTTTGAGTCTGAAAATAAACAAGGTATAATGTATAGAAAATGTATGTATGAAGCACAATTTATGAAACAGTTCTTATCAAAAGCAAAATTAGCAATGTAATTAATTAAACATGTCTTCTTTTTTATTTTTTCATAGTAAGAGTTCTTCCCAAGTAATTAATTGTATCAGAATATTCAGAATTCTCAGAATATGCATCAGTTTTCTCTATAAAATTATTTTTATAGACCTATGATTCTAGAAGATTCCAGAGATATGTGACAAAGTTAAAATTGTCTCCGTGGTATTAACACGTAATGGATGTGTTTTACAGAAAGTTTGAGATGAATTTCTTACTTTTTGGAGAATGTCTGGAAGAACAATGAAAACATAATATTTGAATATTTTACTTCTGATACTAGAATCTTTTTCATAACATTTTTATCTTCCCTTTATTTTCTCTACTTTTCACCAGACACAAGTTTGGAAAAGATCAAAAATGCTTGTAATCTTATCACATGGGCAAGCGTTATAGAAAGGAATATTTTTATTAATAAAAAAATTGAAAGCTGACAGTTTAAAAGATTCATCTAATATGTCTTAATGCATCATACACCCGGCTGGCACCAGGCACTTTTCCTCCTGATGCAATCTCTGTGCATCTTTTCTGCTGCTTAGTGCCTTTCTAAATTCTGCTTCCAATGTCTGCTCTAAATTCTAAACGTTTTGCCATTTCTAGATTTTGTTGCTCAGTGTGTCACTAATTTCTAAAAATTCTGCCACACCAGCTCTGTAACTGGCCCTTACTGGAAATATTTTATATTTCTTCTGAATGTTCATATTACTAAAGAAATAAAATTAGCCACTTTTTCTGTACATTCTAAATGCACTTTTTTAAAAATTTTATTTTAGAATAACAGAAATCCTTAATTACATTCTAAAATAAAAAGGAAACCTGTTGAAGAAAGATACTGAATACATGAAGAAAATTATTCTTCAAAGATATGTACAGTTGTTATGTAAATTACCCAGTTGTTTCTGATTTCAGTCTTTACTATAATTTCCCATTTCTACAAGGGCCAGTCAAAATTTAGTTGAACTGCTTTAGAAAACAAAACAGGAGAGAAATTTTACAATAAATTTATTTGTATCTTAAAGTTCCATTCAAAATCTATTTTTCAACGTAATTACCTCCGTTACTTAAGCATTTGTCGAGGTGTGGTCCAAGTTTGTCGATGCCGTTTGCAAAGAAAAATCCTGTGCAATGCCCAATAACCATTCTTGGGTTGCCGTTTTCACCTCGTCATCCCAGTGATATAATCGCTTTGAAAGTTCTGCTACTATGGGACCAAAAACAAATCATGCTGCAAGGTGTAGGCTATAATGAGGGTGATTCTAGACTTCCCACCTAAACGTTTTCAGAAGGTTGCACGTTTGTTTTGCTGCATGCGATCTTGCATTGTCATGCAGGAGCACAATGCCTTTCAACAGTTTACCTGGGTGTCAATTTTTTAATGATTGTCATAATCGTTTTAGTGTTTCACAATAAGAAGATGCATTAATTGTGGCCCCCTTCGGCATGAACTCTGTATGCAGCAAACCTTCTCTGCCGAAAACGCCTTCAGCTTCACGTTTCCTGCTGATGGAACAGTTTGACACTTTTTTTGTGTTTGGGAAGTGAAATGTTTCCATTTGAGGGATCTGCGTTTCATTTCAGGTGAGAAGTGGAGAATCCAAGACTCATCTCCGATCACAATTTTGTCCAAAAACTGATTTCCTTCCTTTTGGTAACATTGCAGAAATTTCAACGCAATTTCAAAACGCTTCCCTTTATGTTCCTCCATCATCATCGAGGCACTCATCAAGCACAAAGTTTATGAAATTGAAGCTGATCGGCAGTAATTTTATGCGCATTTCCATGAGAAATATCCAGTTCATTAGAAATGTTAGCTATTGTTATGCGTCTGTTTGCAAGAATGCATTCATTCACGCCAGCAGACATTTCAGAATTTGTGGCAGTTGATGATCTTCCATCGCGCTCAATGTTGTCAATATCTATACGCCCTTCTTAAACATGTCGCACCACTTCACAATAGCTTGACGTTACATTGCATTTTCACCATAAATTTCATACAACTGTCGATAAATTTCACAGCCTTTATACGTTTTCGCCTATAAAAAGCAAATTACTGCACGCATTTCCAATTTGGACGCCACTTGCAGCTGTCCAGACATGCTCACGACTGACTATCAGACAAACTAAAGTTGCCTTGTAAAAGCTGCTATGCCACACGATACAGCTAAATGTCTGAAGTGTCGCCAGATAGTTTCATCGAAATAGCCTTTAAAAGAAAGTTTTTACAAAGAGGTGCAACTAACTTTCTGACTGACCTACATATTTCCTCATATGATAGAGTTACTGAGCCAGCTTAAATTTAAATTAAATTGTATAATCTTTGACCATTAGTATACATTTTTAGTTTGAATTTGACTGTTCTTATTTAATAACGCCACCATGAGCTGTAATTGATTTTGTTAGCATCAGAACATGTCTTAATGTTCTAAATGTTCTAAGTTCTTTTTTAAATAAGAGGCCTTTTTTTAAACCTCTGTCTGATATTACACTTACTTTCAGACATAGTAATAATTTGCTTCGTGTCTGTCGGGGGGTGGAACTATTTAAGTTTTACCAGATCACGTAAACCCTCATAGGTATATTGTGGAGAGGTTGACAAGTTATTAGATAAAGCATGCAGAAACTAGTCGGAACATTGGTTTGTGTATTGAGACAAATTTCTGATTGTTAGAAAAAGATGCTTAAAGAGAAGGAAATCAATAAAAATAAGCCAAAATGTCTGGGAAGGCTTCAAATTAAAATGACACATAAGTGTTTTGTTGAGGGTTGTTATTACAAGCCATAAATGTTTTGTAGCTTTTAATGTGTAATTATCTTAATATCACTTAAAAACCAATGTCATAATTTAGATATATCTTAAACTGTGAAATTTTATTAGATTTTGATTTTAATATAAAAAGAAATAAAATTTAATAGTGATCATGTAAATCCATAATGATGAAGGTTATCTATCTAACTACCTAATTTAATCATTTAATCCAACTGCTTACCCTTAAAAATTTTCTCTGCATACTAAAGCTAGTTATTGCCTTTCATTAATCCTCACCGTGGTCACAAAAAATTCAAGTAAAACTTATTCTTTGCATCTAGTGAGACTTAAAATAATACAAAAGAACTTATCACCTCTGGTGCTTTAGTGGCTTATTGAAACCTTAAAGTATATTAACTGGGTTACAACTCCTGGAACTCTACACGAAGCTATGGCATTAACTGCATCAAACAAAGCCCAACTAACTTTTAAAACTTGCCAACTGTGCTTACATCTATTTAATCTCTCAGTGATAAATAATGAGTTTTTTTTTTTTTTTTTGCAGGAGACAATGTATCTGTGCATTATGATCCAATGATTGCTAAGCTTGTGGTATGGGGAAAAGACAGAAAATCTGCTCTGAATAAAATTCAGTCATGTTTGTCTGAATATAATGTAAGTTAATGTGATATTCCTTACTTTCTTGTTATTACAAATTTCAAAATTTTGAAGGTAAAACTTAGCAGAAGGGTTATTTTCATCTTTAAAATATAGTTCTTATATTGTTAGAGGAATTTGATATACATTTTTTAATAAAAGATGAAATTTTTAGTTTTAAAAATAAAGGACATTATGTGTATAATTTTGTTTATGACTTTGTATACTCCAGTTTTTATGCATAGCAATAGTTCTATGTATATTTTGCATACAAGTACATAAAATTCATGTTTCAATTAGCACTATTATTTTCGTTAATATCTCTTTATGCATGCTTGTAAAATATTTTTAGCATGAACAATAATGAAAAAATTAATTAATGCTGAATTTATATAAAAGTAATTTATTTAAATCCAGCATTAGTAAGTATTAATCAATTTATATTAATAAAGTGATTCACAACATGTATAAATTTCGATCTCATATTTTAGAAGCAAAGTGCTTGGCAGTTTAAAAAATGTGTTATTTAATTTTATGAATTTAATGCAGTGGTGATGTAATGTAAATATTATCATGTTTCCTATGAATATCCATAAACACTGCCAAGTGAAAATACATCAATTTATAAGACATCACAAACAGTGTGATATGATATTGTTCAGGCTAGCTACTAATTAAGTCTGGATTTATAAAGAGGAGATGTTAAAACCATTAATCTTCAAGCATTAAAACTGACAAGAAAAAAACGTCATTATATGGTATCTGCAGATATATTACTTTTATAATAAATGTATTCTCAGAAAATAGCAGAATGGTGTCTGTTCAGCAGGTTTGAAGTGCTTCTCTTTGCATTCATATGAAATGTTTGCAAATGGTAATCTAATTTGACAATCAGTTTACCAATAGTAAGTAATAAAACATATGACTCGTCCTTGTCTTTATTATCTATTACTTTTTTAATGTAAGAATAGAATCCAATTAGAAAAAGCATTCATTTACATCAGAAGCAACATAATAAATAAAAACTACCAAAATATGTTTTAGTTTACCAAATATACATAATTTCATTACCACATAGTTTCATTTTACCAAATACCATCTCATCTCAACTTTTTTTTCTGCTACTTACTAAGAATTAATGATAAACTACTTTAATATACTTCTATTGCCTTAACATTAGAGAACATTAAAATGCTATTCAAATTATTCAAGTTCATTTACTCCTGGAATTCAGCAGTTCTTTATACAGACCACTGATCCTGTGTAAAATTTCAAATAGATATACACCTATCCCTTGATTTACATAGAAGATAGGTTCTGCACAAAACTGTGTAAATCGAAACCTTGGATTTTGCTATGTAAAACCGTGTAAAACGAAAAACACACTAAATGTGCGTAATTTAGTTATTTATTTACATAAAAGAAAAGTAAGACATCTTAAAAAAAAATAAAGTTAAATTTCGTTTATAAAGTAACAAATATATGTAGGTAATAGAAGTACATATTTAATTTATTTTACGTTAGGAAAATATAAGATCATTCAAATAAATTATAAGTTTAATCATTGTCATCACTTTCATGCACTATTAGTCTTTTCTTGATTGATATGATGTCACTTTCTTCACTTAAGCCTTCTTGATAAGATTCTACTTCAATTCTGACGAATTAGGGAAGATCTCAGATTGACCAGACTTTGCAGCGAAATCCGTAATTAAGAATTGCCTAGTTGTTTTTTCCAAAATTTTTGTAAACCTCCTTATATTGATTTAAACACTTACTAAGCTGAAGTTGAAATTGGAGAACTCGTTGAACATTCATGTCATATTGTAAAGAATGATTACCTAATTTTCTTCCCAATTCAAACCCTACTCTGATGATTCTTGCTATGAATGTAACTGGTTCAGATTGCTCTTCATTAGAATCATTGTCTTCATCATGTTTATTTGCTTCATGAATCATGTTAACTAACTCATCCTCATTTAGCTCTTCATCAGCCATTATTTCTTCAATATCTGCCTGAGCTAAATCCTCAAAATCTTCTACTCCTATAGTTTGGGCCAATTTAGTGATCTGAGAATATTCATGCTCTAATGGTAATCTATCATTATCATCTTTAGCAGCATTTGACCATATTGCTTTCCAGCATGCGTTGATTGTTTAACTTGACTATATGACAGTTTAACATGCTTAACACAATCTAAGATTGTAAATTTCTTCTGAGCATCCATAACAGTAAGAAATCCATCATTTCCCATACGATGACTTATGACCTTATGATACCTTAATGACCACTAGCTGATTTGCAAACTTTAGCTAAATAGGTTCTTTCAGGCATTTTTTTTTTTTTTTTTTTCCAGAACAACCCTAACTTGTCAATTTTGAAGATCTGATTAGAAGTGTAGGAGTTAGTGGCAGTGATTTCAGCAAATTTTGCTGGATACTGTTGTGGTACATTTGAATCAGCAGATGCACTTTCTTCTTTCAATCTTAGATTATATAAAGAATGTCTTTGTTTAAATCTCTCAAACCAACCACCACTTGTGGAAAAAGATACCTTTTTTTTTTTTTCATCTGGCAAAGTCAATGGTAACTGATTCTTAAGTGCTTTATAAATCTTTAAAGCCTTATTTGTAATAGCATTAGTATCAGTTAGAATCCATTTTTGATTTTAGTCTCCTATCCATATCACTAATGCCTTTTCCATATTTTCCATTGTTTCATCTCTTACATGTGAAATTGTGCTCTTATTGCTGCAAGTTCCAGCTGCTACACTTTTCCTAATAGTTTCTTTTCTTCATTCGTGGAGTAAAATTTAGCAACATATGTTACTCTTTCTCTATTACATACACAATCTAATATTTTAATTTTTCTTTGTAAAGAAATAACATTTCTTTTTATTTGATTTTTTTTCCAAATCTTTTGGCATGATAAAACCTTAAAAAATTTATGTTAATTATTAAAGTGCCACAAAAAATATAAATGTTGAAAACTATTAGTAAAAATTCAAATATGTAGATAAAAATGATGTAATCTTTGGTGCTAAAATACTGATACTGCACTAGTTCATATGAACCAACTAGCTTTACTGTTGTGAAATACATGTACATACTACGAGGATTCCCCTTTTTACAACACGGGGAATCCCCATCCCTGTTGTTGCCACCAGTCTTACCAAAGGAATGAGATTCAAAAATGACTTCATAAATATGTATTTATGGGGGGGGAACGTCGCAGCGCAAAATGAATTGGAAGTTGATCTGTCAGCACTATCCTTATCTTCAAGGCAGATGTTTTTATTTTATTTGACTTATAATTGCTTACTAAATGTAGTATTTCATCTCGATGTACTCCATCTTTGATATGATTTAAATCAAATTCTTCGTCATTATAATTCGCTTCCAATAGTGAAGAAAGTGACACAGAGGTTATTGAAAACGAAAAAATTTCGATTGACAAATTAGTCGGTATTCTCGACACAGCAATTATAGGATTTTGAACAGTGGAACTTTGTAATTGAATAAGAAATTATGTCTGTTTATAGAATTAAAGAGAAAGTATTATAAAACGAAACAACTTACATTGAAAGAAATGTTTAATAAAATAAACAAATAAATATAAAGTTTTTTTTTTTTTTTTTTTTTTTTTTTGTAAATTTTGATATCCTTTAGATCATAATTGTTTTTTATTTCATAAGTTACGGTTTCATATTTTTAATTTTATAATTTCTGCATGCCATCTTACCAGATTTAAACTGGTCTATAATCCGGAAAAATCGATAATCCAGAATCACCGAAGTCCCGACGAGTCCGGATTAACGACTTTTGACTGTATTTAAATTAAATTAACATAATTTGTTACTTATTATTTTTATGTTGAAGAAAAATAATTCTTTTGTTTCATTTTAAAGAATTTTGCATGATTTTATCATTTTCTTTGTTGAATATCTTTAAACATAATGAATTCATCTGTGTAAAGTCTTAATACGAGTCCTTTCGTTTTTTCCATATAAAATATATTTGAAAATGCAAACTAATCATAGATTTGAGATTCTTTTATATTTTGGATAACATGGCATGTTGATTTAATTTACTCATTATTCAACAATCTTAGAAATTATATATATGTATATAAATATGTAAGATAAAAAATATGTGAATCAGCATTATAATTTGAACTAACAGTAAACTCTTTTAATTCTCCCTCTCGGTTCTAAAAATCGTAATAACTTCCCTGGATTGTGTCATTTCTAGATCATTTGATTTTGTTTGGCCTGCACAGCACTGATGAAGTGATAATTGGGAACTGAAAGTTTAAACTCAAACCAAAACCTTGCTCTTCATGTCCCTCCATCTTGCATAACTGTGCACTTCAGCTTCACTCACTACCCTGCTAGGATGTAACTTTGCTGTCTTGCTTGCTATTGCAATAATATCAAAAATGCAAATTTTCTGTAAAAAGGCAGTACTAGAGTGCCAATTGGTTGTGGCTGCAAACATCAACTAGAAAATAAAAATGAAATTAAAACTGCCTGGACTGCCAAGTTCTCTTAGATATTACCAAATCAACATATAAGCATACTACGCAATCAGAATTCTTCCTCTTCAATATGGATCTAATAGGTATTATGCATCATCACTGCTCCATCTTTTCCTTGCTAATTATTTCATTCATATATATATGTATATATCTTTGCAGATTGTTGGAGTTAAAACCAATGTAAAATTTCTTATGGAACTTGCAAATCATTCAGAATTTACCCTTGGAAATGTTCATACAGATTTTATACGTCAATATGAAGGGGATTTATTATCCACTAAACAACCACTACATCAAGATGTCTGTGCAGCTCTTTTAAGTGTTATTTTTCATGAAAGAAAACAAGCAATTTCTGATATTTCATATGGTAAGCATAAAATTAGTTTTCAAATTTATAGCTGTTCAAATATATTTTACTGTAGCTTGAATTTTTGTATGCTTTAATTTTTTATGATTTAACTTGCTAAAAAAATAAAATAGATCTAAATTGATGCAAGTGGCAGAAGTAATATTCCACTTAGGCTCATTATATATGTTACCACTGAAGTGCAAAAGTCAATAATGTGCACATTACCTAGCTAATCCGCAGATTGATTGATTTGCTCTGATTGATTGAAGTGCAGAATCAAGAGTTTTCTACATTTTATGTAACTATCACAAATGTGCACATTAATGGCTTCCATATCGTTAAAGTACAAAAGTGTGTTTCTCTCATTTCCTTTCTCTCTCCCTCTACTTTGCACATTACCTACTAGGCACCTGTTAAACCGAAAATACGATCTTTGCTGGAACAACAGCAACGTTTCTGTACACTTAAATTCACGTAATGTTATTTAAGTTTCAATATCTAAAAATCGAGTTAATACAATAAAAAATCCAACAAATTAGTTGATAGAATCAATCATCAGTCAATTAAAAGAGACTAATACAAATAATAAAATGGCTTAAAATATTATTACAATTAAAGAAAGAAATTTGCAAAACATATGATAAAATTGTGCTCACTTATTAGTGCAATGTAAAGATTGATGACACTTTAAATTGCATAGCAGTGTGATTTGACGACAAGCACAAGTATTTGTGGTATATTTAGATTTGCAATAACATTTTCTGAAACCCTGCTTGATCAACAATTTAAAAGTAGGGGTGATTTTATGCGTACAGAAACATTGTTGTTCTGGCAGATTTTATTTTCACTTTAACGACTCCCTAGTAGGTAATATAGTACAAAGTGGGACATCAGCGATTCTGTATTAGGGGTTTTCCGGATTATAGATCATCAATATAAATCTGGTAAGATGGCATGCAGAAATTATAAAATTAAAAATATTAAACCATAATTTATGAAATAAAGAGCAATTATGATCTAAAGGGTATCAAATTTTACAAAAAAAAAATAGCTTAATATTTATTTGTTTACTTTATTAAACATTTCTTTTAATGTAAGTTGTTTAAGTTGCTTCGTTTTTTGTGCTAATACTTTCTCTTTAATTCTATAAACAGACATAATTTCTTGTCCAGTTCCACTGTTTAAGTCCTGTGTCGAGAATACTGACTAACTTGTTAGTCAGTATTCTCGTTTAATTGCTGTGTCGAGAATACTGACTAACTTGTCAATCGAAATGTTTTCATTTTCAATAACCTCTCTGTCACTTTCTTTGCTATCAGAAGCGGTACATCGAAACATGCTTTCGCTTTGTAGATCCTTTGGCAGCTCCAGAATCGGAAACTCTTTTTGACATAATCAAAAGTTCAAGCTTACTTTTTATAAAACTGCTCTAACAGTCTGCAATAAATAATAAGCCGGATCCAATTAGAAGATTAAAGAACAACGCAATCTGCAACATTAACTGAAACAGATAATTAGATCATTTTAGCCTAGCTTATACCGTCCATTATACATTAAATGTGCATGCATAAAGGTATTATGCACATGCGTAAAGGTATTATGTGCAGAAAGTTTGTAGCTTTGAGGTCCGGATTATAGATCATTATGAATTATGGATGTCCGGATTAAAGACTTTGTACTGTATACAGATTATCTAGGCAATTTGCAGATTATCCAGGTAATTTGAGAAAGGAAACAATTTTCCACACTTTAAAAAAAATCACCCTAGTTAATTGCAGATTAGTTAGATATCTGCAGAATAACTGATTTTTGTACTTTAGCTGTAACATATATATTTTTCCCTCATATAATTTTCATTATATAGCTTGCATCAGAAGATATTAATAATTGCATAAAAAATGCCATGTTGTTATTATAAAATTTATATTAAAAATTCCATGTGTGACCAGTATCATTGTTGTGTTAACATACAATGACCTTGAGCTACCAATAGAAGCACACCTACAATATGCACAGGAAATGCAAGATACATTTCAGTAGGATGACAGTATCCTTGCAACAATGCATTGACCAGTTTGTTTAGTAAAAGAATTACATGTTCATCATTGGATAA
Organism: Stegodyphus dumicola; assembly: GCF_044657685.1. Classification (NCBI taxonomy): domain Eukaryota; kingdom Metazoa; phylum Arthropoda; class Arachnida; order Araneae; family Eresidae; genus Stegodyphus; species Stegodyphus dumicola. The sequence continues at coordinate 107,421,101 of NC_140775.1, forward strand.
AATTTCACTATAGTTACAAGTTTATGAAACTTAAAAAAATGTATGAGTAGATTGAAACATTGAAGACCAGTATCACTTGCTGTGAACGATTATTTTCTCCTATTCCCAGTAACCATAGCTATTGAATTCAGAATGTGAGAAGACCAGCAAGCCCCAATCAAGAAGGTGATATAATTATTGTATTTTAATATTGAATTAGGATATCACCTCTTTCATGACAAGCTGGAGAGGGGAAATGAGTGCGTAAGCACAATAGCATAGCTTAAGTTTCTGCTACCCAGAGTAGATGCCAAATTTTCCACCCCTTACAAAATATAATATTATTACAGAGATAAAATATTCTAGAATAAAGAAAATATGAAGCTGTAAAGAGATTTTCTTTTCTATAATTTTTTTAATTCTTACATACTAGCAAACAAAATTTAATTTCAAAATATATTTTGAGTTCAAATATTAATAAATTATTATCTAAATACAGTATTATTACTTTCAGAAATGTATTGCTTCTTGAAAATTATGATAATTATTATTTAAAAATACTGATTATTGTAGTGTGATAAACATTTCTTTTTTCGTTGGAGAAAATCCTCTTTGGGGGCTTACTCTTTGTGAGTATGGGTGTGCCAACCCTCATGTACCTTAGCCCTTCAAGGGATCCCTCTCTTGGTGAGATGGGCATCACGATTCTAGAGCTCTTAGTGATTTATTCTCCTCTCTTTTTTTCTTCCTTTTCTATATCTTCCTCTCATGTGGTTTTCCATATCAGAAGTTGGAGCTCAAAATGAGATGTTGTTAGATGCCTTTGTTTCTAATTTTTCATGGAGAGAAAACTGCCTGCATATTTTTCATGCATTGTGACTCATAAGGCTGGAAAGGAGAGTCCTGGTAGTTGAGGGGCGAGGTACGGTCCCTAGCACACTGCTTTGGCCTGTGCTCCATTAAATTGCTTTCATGGCATTATTTCCCTGATCAACCTCTAATTCGTATCTGAAGAGGAAATAATCTGAGTTGTCTGACTGGAATGTCTGTGCTGCAAGGTGGATCAAGATGCGTAAAGAAGGTCAGTTGATAAATACATAACACATAATTCTGACCTTCTGTTTGCCTGGTCTGCCAAAAAGTATTAAGGCTGGGTATTTACACTGCTCCATAAAACCTTATGAACAAAACTTTTTAAGATGCTTTCAATGCCAGCATTTTGGCCATTTAAAAATGTCATGTTGTAGCAAACTCGCATGTGTACGTTGATCAATTAAAACATAAAACATTTCAAAATTATTTCTTTTTTGCAAATAAGCAGTTCATAAAATATTACATTGAAAACAACTTTTCCCTTTTTGAAACATGAGTTCTTATATTATGTGTTGCTAAATTTGGCGACTTACCAACATTTTGGTCATTTTAAAATCAGTTTGTTAACAAAAATTTTTATTTAAAGATTTGCGAATTTTATATTGATTTTTTTACAGACATAGTAACATTGATAAATGTTATAAAAATCATAATATATTAAAATTTTATTTAAGAAAGAACATTAAAATAAAATATTTTTATTTTCTCCTCCCATATTTTAAGGTGACATTACTTATCATATTTGTGACTTGTGAATATTTTGATTCTGAAAATTAAATAAAATAATAAATCCTATAAAGCACAGTTCGCAAAACATTTCTTAGAAAAAATAAAAAAGCTACAGTAATGATTGTGAAATTAATTTCATTTGTCTTCACTCATATTTTTTTCCATGTAATTGTTTCAGAATATTTAAATGTGTACCAGTTTTCTCTTGAAAATTCACTTTACATATTTATTTTTGGATTTCACCCCCTCCCCAAAAACAACTCTTATGGCTTTTGGCTGGTATGCAGTTGGTAGGAATAATTTTTCTTCTGGAATTTTTACCTTGAACCTTGGATTTAGTATTTGGAAGTTTAGAAGGATGTGAAAGCAAAATTTATGGGCCTCAATTCGAGAAACTTGTAACAAAATGAAAAGTGTCTTCATGATATTAACACATACTGGAAGTGAATAACATGTTTAATTAAAATTTTGTGATAAATTTCTTATCTTTTAAGAATTTTTAGAAGAACAATTAAAATAAAATTATTTAAATTCTCTTCCCTTTATTTTATCATTTTTCCACTAGAAGCAAACAAAGGAAGTAAGCAAAGGAATTGAAAATTGACAGTTTATAAAAAATTCATCTTATGTCATAGCACATATACATACCTCAGTGCCTCCCTTAAATTGTGTTGCTTCACTTAATTCTAAATATCGGGCACACTGGCCCTGACGTTATATCATTTTATATTTATTCTCAATACTCATATAAGTAATCATTAAAGGTATTAGTTTTTAAAGACTCATATTATTAACTAAAGTGTATTATTATTATAAAGACTCATATTATTAAAGAAATAAAATTAGTAGTTTCTTCTATACTTTCTAATTACAAGCAGTTCTGTAGAATAAGAGAAATCTTTAATTAAATCTGAAAATTCTAAAATGGAGAGGAAACTCATTGAAGAAAAAAATGTATTTTTTGAGAAAATTATTCTTTAAAGGTTCATTGTTCAAACATTAACAAATTATTAGATAAGCAAAGACATTCATTGGTTCAATGTTGGAGGGAACATTGGTTTGTTTATTGAAACAAAGTAACTTCAGAAAAAAGCTAAAAGAGAAGGAAATTCTTGTAAAGCATCTAAAATATTTGCAAAATTTTCAAATATATGTTGTTAGAGCTGAAGCAAATCGCATGTATTTGTTACTGAGTAACAGGTACGTCGATAGACTCAAAGAACCAACTCGGTACTCCCAAATTAATTTCATTACTCGCATTTGTTGTACAATGCGCTTTATTCAAATACAAATGATGTGGTTGTTTATTTGAATATGAATGATGTGTTTGCTGTTCGAATATGAATAATGCAGTTGCTAACAATACCTGCACGTCATAATGCAGTGCGCTTATTTATTTATTGGTAATTACAAATTTTTGGGGTTAATTCATCGGGCAAACTCTTGTTTACATCATGTGTTTTGATTGAAATATTATTTAGTTATTGATATCTAAGAAGATGAGTAATTTTGACAGCATAAAACATTATTTTGTATTTGCTTTGGTTTACATTAAGATTTATATTGCATATTATGTTTGTAAATTGAAAATTTGGGATAATTTAGATGATTATTGATTTTTTCTTCAGCATGCCACAGTGAGATTTAATTGATTTGAAATATTTATATACTTCACTTAGATATTGTTTATATAAGAATATGTAGGTCAATATAGGTTCTTTACTTAATTGTACCAAGTAAAAAGGAAGTAAGTATCGTAATCATGAAAAATATTGGGTATATGCAACAAAAATATCCATTTTGGACCATTACCAAATCCATGTGGATTATTTTTTGGGTGATGTCTGTACGTATGACTGAGCTGAGCATTAGCTAAATTTAGGCCCTGGATGAGCAGTTAATGTACTCTTTTACCAGAGTATGGATAGAAATTTGGGTATGTAGTCCATTCTTCTAAAATGACGTTTTTTCTCCCCTCGCCTGTCACCTGCAGAAGAATGCTTTTACCCACTGACCTAATCTTAGAGGCTTAGTACTGTTTCATCCCCAACTCAAAATAAAGTGCTGTTTCCTTGCTTCCTACCCCAACCAATACCCTCTTTTTTATTTTGGTTTATTTGGTTATAGCAAACCACATTAGGGCTATTAGCCTAAAAGGAGGGATGCCTTCGTGGAGAACTTTTTAAGGGAAACTAGCTCATGTGCACGCTACACTTGGGGAACGCCCATGCAGCCAGCCCATTTGCCGTGATTCGAACCCCAGACTGAACTACCAGTGTTCAGCGACTTTACCGCTCGGCCTTTGATTCACCTACACACATACAAGAAAAAAGTGGATGATATATGCTGAAAAAGTATTTTGAAAAAAGATTAATTTTATTGTGTACATATGAATTATTATTATAACAAAGTATGAAATGATATAAGTTGAGAAAAGGTAACAAGAACATTTTCATTTTTAATTTTTTTCAAAAAAAGACATCATATTCATTTCCAGAATAGTTTAAATCTGCTATGCTAAAATAAAAATGTAATAGAGAATATTCTTTGTATTTTTTGTTTTACATACAGGGTTATCCAAATTAAACTTCCCCAACTCAGAAGCCTGTGCAGAGTGTGGTATGGGTCGTAAGGTGACGAAATTTTTAAAACAGACACTTCAGATCATGCGCTCGAGATTTATTAAAAAAAAAAAAAAAAAAAAAAAAAAATAGTGCAAGAAGTTGCTGATAGGTGAAGCTGCAGATCAACAAGACATTCTACAGATGTTCTATATGTGTGCCGTGGTTCTCCACAACTCTTTCCATTCGCAAAGCAGTGTGTTCCACAGTGGAACGCAGTAAATACACATTAATTCCATGAACATGTGAAATAATTGTGTCTTTCAGATGTGCCAAGGTTGCTGGGTGTTCTCGGTAGACCCGATCCTTTAAGAATCCCCATAACCAAAAGTCGCATGGCATGAGATCAGGCGAGCGGGGAGGCCAAGCTGTAGGGAAACAGCGGCTGATCACACATGCATCGGTAAAAGTTGCCCGTAACACCTGTTGAACGCCACGAAGAATATGGGGAGGTGCACCATCCTGCATAAATATCGTGCCCTGGAGGGGGCCACGTTGTTGCAGTTCAGGGATCACAAACATTGTCAACATGTCCTGATACCGTTTTCCTGTGACAGAGCAGGTTTTGAACCCTGTTGGAGTCACCTCTTCAAAAAAATAAGGCCAAATGATGAATGTTGCAGGGAAACCGCACCATACAGTAACCTTTGGAGGGTTCAAGAGCATTTGATGGATTGCGTGCGGGTTTTCACTTGCCCAAATACGGCAGTTGTGCGTATTCACTTGACCATTCAGGTGTAAATGGGCCTCATCCGTCCAAAGGATGTTCCACTTCTATTCTGGCAAGGAACTGCAACACAAATGTTTCCCGAACTACAGGATCCCCGTCGGACAGCTGATGACGACTATGGATTTTGTAAGGAAAATAACCGAGGATTCAACGCATCACACGCCAGATGGTCGTATAGGGCATATCAACAGCACGAGAAACAGTTGGCACACTGACAACACCATATGGCGATTGGCTAGTAGGGTCCACGACCGCCAAAGCAACGTCTTCTACACGTGCAGATTCCACAACCTGTCGTCCTCTACCTGGTAAAATTCCCAGCTGTCCCGTTCTTTCAAACTTCTTCGTCATGTCTCGTAGAGCGCGTGGTGTCATTGGTCCTCGGTGTAAGATCTTCAGCCGACGGAATGCTCTTATCACAGCACAGAAGTTCTCATCATTCTGGTAGAAAAGTTTCACTAACAGAGCTTTGTCTTTCAAAGTCGCCATTGTGCATCAGCGAGCTAGAAACAACTGCCTGTGCAAGGCCTGTCTTCCACTTTTGTAGGGCTCGTCTTTTGGATACGTTGCGCAGAAGCTTTATTTCTGAAAATCACATTGCTGCAATATGCACATTACTAGTGTTACAGCGCCACCTATCGGCAACTTCTTGTACTAATTTTTTTTGTGTAATAAATCTCGAGCGCATGATCTGAAGTGTCTGTTTTTAAAATTTCATCACATTATGACCCATACAACACTCTGCACAGGCCTCTGAGTTGGGGAAGTTTAATTTGGATAACCCTGTATATATATATATATATATATATATATATATATATATAGGATTTACTATTATTACGTGTGTGTGCCTGTCTCATAGTAAATATTTCAGTTATTTACAATAAAAAGTGTAAGAAAACGATTAAGCTTGCATAACAGCTAATTGTAATTGAAAAATTAGAATCATAAATCTCTCTTAATATAAAGAGCCATTTTTTAAATAGACATTAATTTTCATTAATTCTGTTATCTATTAGAAAATAATTACAGTGAATCATGTACTGACGACATCTCAAAGAGGTCACTTCCTAAAAGAAACATGTATTTTTGAAAACATGAACAAGTATTAGTAGTGAACATCACCTTTTTAAGACCACCACATGTAAAATCCTGCAGAGTTCAGCCTCTCATGTGATTCAATGCAATGCGACGCTTCATACTAGTACTCGATTCTACCGATAGTAACAAGGACTGGTTCATTGAGTAACAAATGCATACGGGTGCACAATTTCTTATTACCTTTACATCACTATTTGTCGTTGCTACAAAATGTAAATGTTTTGCAGCTTTTAATGTACATACATAGCTTGAGATCTGGACCCATCGGGATGTTGGCGATTCCGGATTTGGGATTTTCCGGATATTACATCATCAGTTTAAATCTAGTAAGACGGCATGTAGAAATTATAAAGTTAAAAATATGAAATCATGATTTATGAAATAATAAGGAATTTATTATCTAAAGTGTGTCAAAATTTACAAAAAAAAAAAGGCTTAATATTTATTTGTTTACTTTATTAAGCATTTCTTTCAATGTAAGTTGTTTAAGTTGCTTCAATTTTTAAGCTAATACTTTCTCTTTAATTCTATAGACAGACGTAATTTCTTGTTCAGTTACAAAGTTCCATTTTGTTCATGTTCTGTAATTGCTGTGGCGAGAAGTCTAACTAACTTATCAATTGAGATCTTTTCAATAACCTCTGTGTCACTTTCTTTACTATTGGTAGCTGCATTTTCTGGATCTAAAACCATACCACAGATTTCGTTGTCCGTTAATTGATTTGTGATTGGGGCATTGTCATTGCAATGAAAAACTTCTGTTATATCATCTTCATTTATTACCACTTCTCCACATTTCTTTAAAAAATCCATTAATTGGAAAATTTCACCTTTGGTTTATGATATCTGAAAACCTTCAAATTCGTCTTCATCATCCTCACCATAAAATATGGTAGCTGGTCATAAATTATGCCAAGTACTTTTTAAAGTATCTGGAGACACATCCTCCCACGATCTTGCGATGCTCTCACAGAAGATTTTATGCTAAAATATTTTGAAAATTCTTGAACAGTCTTGCCATTATTCAAGAAATTTATTATGGATTTTAAAAATGTTACTTTATATCTGCATTTCAGCATATGCACTATTATGATATCCATAGGCTGAATGATGGACATCCAATTTGGAGGAAAGAATAATATGGATAAATTATCTTTCACTAAAACTTTTAAGTGAAGTATGAGCCGAACAGTTGTCTACAATTAGGACAATTTTTTAGTCATCAGGGAAACGAACCGACTTTGAATGTCAACGAGCCTTGAGTATGAAATAATTTTCAAACCAATCATGCATTAACGCTTGCATCATCCATGCCATTTTATTTGAAAAATACATAACAGGGGAAATCTTTACTTCTCTAACTGCTTGAGGTTGTGTATTTTTTCCGATTACAAAAAGTTTACACTTGTGCATTCCTGCAACATTTGCACATGCTAAAATTGTTAGTCTCACTTTGGAATCTCTGACACTAGTTAGAGCCTTTTCTGTAAAGGTCACCGAGGTATTTCATGGTCCATATTCCACAAAAGACCAGCTTCATCAGCTTCGTAAATTGGTCCTGGAGATAACTTTTCCCTATTAATGAGTTCAATGAATTTATCTGCAAATATAGCTCAGCAGCTTTTTCACCTGAAATTTTTAATTGCCTTACACCATGACAATTTTTAAATTTGGTTACCTAACCTGTCAAATATGTGCACTCAGTTTTGAAGTTCCTTTCTTCATAAAATATTTTGGCTTGGGCCATGAGCACTGTATCCGTCGGTGGCATGCCCTCACTGCAATGCTGTCTGACCCATTCAATCATTACTTTGTCATGATCGTCACTTCTTGCATAAAGAATAATTTTTCTGTTATTCATTGCGAATGGAATGTGGGAATCACAAAAAAAAAAAAAATCAAAAAATTCCTTTTTCTGTTTTCTAATGTCATATGCAGAGTACTTTCCAATGCCATACTCCTCGCATAATTTTGGGATCTTTATCCACTTTTTGTAGCAATTCCATTTTCTGTTTCATGGACATAGAAACATGCTTTCGCTTTGTAGATCCTATTGCAGTTCCAGAATGAGAAACTCTTTTCGACATAATCGAAAATTCAATCTTTAATTTTCATAAAATTTCTGTAATATTAACAGCCTGCAAAAAATAATAAGCTGGATAAAGTTAAGGAACAGAGCAATCTGCTATATTAACTGAAATTTCTTGGAATTAGTTAAGTATAATTTTAAGCCTAGCTTAATAACATCTGCTATACATTATTGGCTATGTATCTTGAGATTTGCGACCCAAAAAAGTTATTCTGTTAAATTTTGTCTTGCTTCTATCACTCACTGAAGCAATTAAGCCTAAATTGTATTAATTTAGTTATTTATTATACTTGCATCTATTTTTGCACATCCTTAAGGCTTAATAAATAAATTAGCACATATACTTAAGGCTTATCGAGGCTGGTGCTAGGTATCTTACAGCCTGATGCAGTCTCTGGCGGTCACAAATTCTGCAACCAAGTACTACCTGAGTTCTAAATTTTCGCCACCCCAAAATTTTGGATCCCAGTGCTTTCTCTAAATTCTAAAAATTTTGTCATTGCTTAATTTTGGTGCTCAGTGCTTCTCTAAATTACAAGAATTTTGTCTTTTCTAAATTCTGTCAACCGATAAGGCCATACTGCCCCTGGTTCTGGATTTAAGTGAATAACATATCTTTTATTCTTAATTCAGATAGCACTAAATGTAATCTTTTGGTCTATGTGAATCATTAACAAAAATCTCCTTATAGCATATGGAATGAAATTTTTGTTAAATTTTTCCTCATCAGCATTTCTTAGCGCATTTAATCTGTAATCATTGACAAGCGTAATGTCAACATAAAAGATTACCATGCATTTTGCTATTCAAATGCTAATATATAAAAAAAAAAAAATATTTAGGCACTGCTGTATGAGTCATTCTCAAGTTATCATGTGTTGATAAACATGCATAGATGAAAGCAAAATATAATAATGATTCGCCAGGTTGGCGTCAGAGGTATAAAATATTAGTAGTGTAAAATCAACGATGTTTACTATTCTCATCGATAGATGGATCCTATTCTTCAAGGAGCATCTGTTTCAGCTGTCTGGTGTTCTCCAGACAGTAAGATCATGCTGCCAGGGCATATCCCTAAAATATCCCAAGTATGTTCAGTGGGATTTAAATCAGGGCAGCATGCTGGGAAATCCATTCTGTGAATATCTTCACTTTCCAGGAGCTCCATAACAGCATGATTCCTGTGTGGTCATACATTATCATCCATAAAAAAAAGTCGGGATCATTCGCACTATGGAAAAGATGCACGTGGGATGTATAACTTCATCATAGTAACATTCTCTGGTAAGAAAATCTCTGCTGAAAATGTGGAGCTCCGTTCGCTCATTCATCATAATGCCTCCTCATACAAGCATGCCAGAACGACCTTAATTGTATCTTTCATTGATATTAGTGAGATGAAAGTGTGTCCCAACCTCTCTCCCTATTGACTGACATCGAGAATCTAAAATGACTTTTGTAGAGACATTTGGTTATTTTGAAACAGAGACATGAAAAAAGAGCAATGCCCTCGCTGGTACTCAAACCTGGACCTCTCGAATACGCACCGAGTGTGCTACTGTTACACCACAAAGGCATGCAAAAAGAAGGGTGAAAATACCTTATATACTCCCCCTTTTAAAGGCTGACAGGGGATTAGGGGACCCAATCACCAAATTCTGGTGGTGAGGAATCATCATCCACTACCTTTTAGCTTGGGCACCACTGTAGAGACGTTAGGTTATTTTCGATGTCAGGAAGCTAAAAAATGAGCAATGCCCTCACTGGGATTCGAATCTGGACTTCTCGAATACGGGCCATGTGTGCTGTCATTACACCACGAAGGCACACAGAAAGGAGGGCGAAAATATGTGTTACTTTCATTGGTAAAGAGGACGAGACTCCTTTGATGAAATTTCCAGTCTTTGTGTTCTCTACACCAAAATGGTGCCGCTAATGGGCTGCTATGAATGGTATGCAATGTTCAGAACTGTGGGCTAATAGGCCACCTCAAGTCATCTGGCCACACTAAACTGGAACACCTGGCATCCAGTTGTCATGTGTAACTGCTGTGCAATGTTTCCTGCTGTCTGGCTTTGATGTCTTTTCGCCTGCAGGGTGATGCATCAATCATCAGACACAGTTGTTTTTTCTTGACAGACCACATCAACCTTTCTTACAGTTGTACCTGTCGTTTAGAAGGTTCTCCAAGTTTGTGAAGCAACACTTTTATCAGTTTCAAACTCTTTTGTGAGAGATATAAAACTACACCCCTCTTCACCTTACCAGTTGTTATGCCATGTGTAAAGGCACCTGGGAAAAGAATGTCTGAAAATACATCTGCCTTTCTTCTTTTTATGTTGCCTTGTGCCTGCATATGCTGACTTCTCGCATTTTGCAAGGCATGACATACCCTCTGATGTCATGGTGCTGATATCTGCATATACATCACCTATCTACTGAGTTAACTTTTCATTGTACTGATTGGAAAAAGCTGTTTCCAACATTTTCATAGTTGTATGTTGAGAAATGAAATTGATGCTTAGTTTTTACATGCTAGTTATATTTGAACATGCTGATACAGATTCCAACTTATTAGATATTGTTGGAATTTGATCTGGTGCAATCTTCCCATCTACAACAGGAGAAACACATGAAGTTGACAAATTTAAAGAGCTAAGTACAGGTAATAGAACATCTGTGTCACGTTATTGCCCTACAGCACTTTAGTTTTCAGTAGCAATAATATCTAAAGAATTTACATCCCACGTGGAGGCTGGTGTTTTGGAAATAAGAGCTTTCACATATTTTAAGAGAACCCCTTCTTTTTTAATTATTATTATTATTTTCTTTCGTCTTTTATTTTGAAACGAAGCCCTACTTTGTTTTGACCTTTTCATTTTTATATGCTGTAATAAGAAAAATTAATTCATAATTATTATAACCTGATTATTGTTATTATTATTATTCAGTATTAATGTTAATATTTTATAGCTGTCAACCTTGAAATTTGAAAACTGTGAGATTTTTGTGAGAAAAACCAAGAGAAACTGGGAAGGTTTTATGTTTTACAGTGATGGTATTCCAAAGGTGTTCCATACTGATTTAAGTTCATTTTGTAATGCATGATTCAGTTTATTGAACAATTTGTAATATGGTTCTGGTGTAAAATATATTAATATTTAATTAGGTATTCTAAATTTCATGCTCTTTGCATAATTTTATTTTTAAATTTCATATACTTTTATGCTAAGAAAATCTCAAATAGGGAAAAAAAGGTTTTATTTTTCAAAGTACTTTCAAGTACAATAAAAATTTAATTAATAAATAGGGTACATAATATTTATATGCATAAACTTACTAATGTGCCATATGATGAAGTAGAATAAATACAAATATTAACTGATTAAACATTGTTTTAATCTTCATATAAGAGTCTACAAACGTATCTTCATTTTATATCAGCATGATTTATTCTCCGTAAGCTTGTAGAGTCATTAGGATTTTTTGAAGTAGGAAGGATGAAACATGAGCAAAGCGTTTGCCAGGACTTGAACCACGGACCTCTTGAATACACACCGAGTGTGCTAACCACTACACCATGAAGACATACTAAGAAGGCAGGAGAAATACCTAATATACTCTCTCTTTTAAAGGGCAACTGTATATTAAGGGACACAGTCGCCAAAAATCCTGGTGGTGGAGAATCATCATCCATCACCTTTTTTTAGTTCAGGTGCCACTGTAGAGACATTAGGTTATTTCAAAGCAGGAGATATGAAAAATGAGCAATGTCCTTGCCAGGACTTGATCCTCAGACCTCTCGAATATGTGCCGAGTGTGCTGACCACTATACCATGAAGGCATGCTAAGAAAGCTAGAGGAATACTTTATAAGCTAGTTTAGTTTTTTGGAAAGAAGAATGTAGGTTAAGTGTTATTTATTTGTTTTTTCCTGTCATGTTGAAAAATTGATTAAAATCTGGGTCTGGAATAGCATGTATTAGAGTATTTTCAAAGTTATGGGATTCTGGCATTGTGGGATAATGGACACGATACATAATTTTATTAGAAAATGAATAAACAGTGATGCAGTGTGAAGAATTATGAAACTGATTTAAGCTGTTTATGCTATATCCATAACTCATACCTTTTAACTAACTAATCGAATGAAGAAAAATATGCTCCTTTAAGCTTTGGTTGAAATGATTGTTGCAAGTTTGAAGACATCACAGCCGACTATCATGAACAATGGAATTTCATAATAAGATAACATGCTTTACTTTCATATGCTTAAGACCTATGGAATACATCAGCTTTTATGTTTGAATAGCGTATTTCTTTTTAAAATCTTCCATAATTTAAAATATAGGCTTTTGATACCCAAGTTGATTACAAATAGGATTACTTTTATAATTTTAGATTGTAAATTTCTCACATTTATTTGGATTTTCTACCATGAATTGCATTCATTATATGCTCATTTATCCAGAATTTTCATCCATCTGGTACTGGACTGAATGGTCAAGCTGTTGCTATAATTATTGCATTAAATTTTAACAGCCTTTCCGAAATAAAATGCTTACATTTGTTATTAACTCTAGAAGTTAATAACAAATAAAATTATTTGTTAATTAACTCTAGAAGGGTTAATTACCCTTTATTGTTCAAAATTAAAGTTTAAGAGAAAGCCCCTTTCTCAGGGCATACAGCAAAGCCTCCATTTGGGCTTGAATTCAAAATAATAAGAAATAAGACTTAACTAAAGACATATAGCCAAAGCTATCAAAATTCTAAGTAGTTGGCCCCTAAATATCGAATAAACTATCAAAGCTATCAAAGTCCTGTAAGGCCCATATCACACAGGCATTTGTTTCACATGAACAACTGTTTCGGACAATTTTTCTGCCTGGTTTACTATTGAAAGAAAGACATGCGACTTTCTCCTTCCTTTAAAAAAAAATTGCAAGTAGTTCATTTTCAACCAATCACCTTTGAATGCTATCAGCTTGTTTGTAATGGGAAACCAGTTTGCCCTATTTTAACCCCCAAAGCCATCTATGGTGATTGGCTGTTGTAACAAAGCAGAATTGTTCCAAACAGTTGTTCTTCCGAAACAAACCGATGTGTGATAGCAGCCTAATGTGGCTGAGCGTAGTAACAGCTTAGAGAGACTTAGCCAAAAGGTAAATGCACACTAGTCAGAAACTTTGAGGCTCTCTCTCGAAGTCAGTGGAACTTCAACTTAAATACTACTCTTACTCCTTTGCATTAAACGCGATTCTAAAAACACATTCTGGCAGAAAATTGTAAGCTGAAATTAGGAAGGACAGGAAAGTAGCTTTAACTAAAATTAACTGTTAGAAACTTAGGATAAACCTTACAAGCAAAATCAAAATTATGAAATTTAATCTGAAACAAAAGCATTAAGCAAAAATAAAAACTTCATTGTACTTTCATTAATTATTTATTAATGATAAGAAGCATAATTAAGTCTTTTGAGGACACCTGTTAAATCATAAATTAAAACATGGAAATACGAGGTGGATGGATTATATGTTAACAGCTAAACATATGGTATTACTTTAAAACTTGAAAGCACTGATATAGAGTGGGTCTACACTTTTTTAGAATGACTTTGGGGTCATTTAATATAATTTCTAAAATATAAAAAAGAGTATATTTTATAAATATTCAGTCGGATAGCCTTTACTCTGGACTTTAAGTCTGCATCATGATTTCCATGATAGAAAGCTTTTCATAAAATTTCCAGGGATATTGATTTCCATTCCTCTACTTTCCAGAATGCATTAATCTTGGTCAGTGTGCACTCAGTAAGAGCTCATTTCAAGAGACCAAAGGCACAATAGTCCATAGTTGCAATATCAGGAAACTTTGCAGGCATGTGCTGAAAAGGTCCTGTATTAATTTTCATTTTTGTAAGGTATACAGTAGTACTTTTCGAATTATGACTTGTTTCTTTTGCGTGATTTCTCTTTGAAAGAAAGAACACTGAGAAGAAATTCCATTTCTTCTATAAGTATCAGGCATAAAACTGTCTTGATTACCTTTAGTAGATTTTAACATTTTTTCCCAATCTTCATATTTGTAATTTTCCCTTGTAAAAGAATCAATATCAGAGGAAATATTTTTAATAAGATTATTCAATTACTGGCTTAAGCAGATGATATTTGCATTGTTGCCTGTACTGTTCTTGATCTTGAAAAGGCATTTATGGCATTGAAAAAAAAGTGCCAAAAAAATTCATCTTTCTATTAAACTAAATATATGCCTTGTTTAAAATCTGACTTACCACTTAGTTAGATTTGAAAATGTCCACAGTTTCACTTATCTGAAAGCAGAGATGAATTGTAAAAATGAGATAACTTCTGAAATATTTAAAAGAATCTCTGTTGCAGGTTTTCATGGCCTGAAGAGCTATTCAAAATCCATCTTCCTCAAGCTAAGAACAAAATTACTTCTTTACAAGAATCTTTTAAGATCTGTTCTAAATGTATGTGTTGGAAGCTTGTCTGCAGCGTGATGAGGAAGATTTGGGGATTTTTATGAGAAGGGTTTTGTGTTGTATATTTGCTAACGTCTGTGTGAATGGATCATGGAGAAGAAGATCTAATTTAGAGCTATAGAAAATCTATTGACACATAATGTAGTAAAATTCTTCAAACTACAAAGACTACTACAAACAGGCTGGTCATGTGGCCAGAATGCATAAAGATCGGTGTTTTACAAAAATTTGGCATAGCCCATGCGACCTCGTAGTAGACACTGGTGAGATGAATCAGTTGTGTTGAAAATGACCGAAACATTCTAAAGGTCAGAAACTGGAAAATAGTTGTCTAAAGCAGAGATGCCTGGAGATGACTTTGGAGATGGATAGGTCCCACCCTGGGCTGTCGAGCCAGTGAACAATAAAAAATAGCTTTCATAGAGGGTTCTACAAATTATTTTGCATTGTGTCGCATGCCTCTGCAAAATCTAATTAACATTTTGTTTTTTAGCTTTTTTAAGATATAAATCTTGGTTTGTTATTGTATGCATTGTTGCTACAGATTATTTAAAGACTGCAAATGATTTCTGCATCAAAGGGTATTCTTTTATTACCAACAACTTTAGGAACATTAGAAACGATAAGTACCTTTTTCAAATATTGGTGTCTTCTTTCCATATAAAAGCAATGTTTAATGGTTTGTCCTTTTCCACTTAATAATGTTGCTTATTTTGCACTTCGAAATTTTAATCCATGCATTTCACGTTCTTGAATAATGGAATAAGAAATGTGTCTCTTCAGAAATTGCAAAAACATATCCTTCAAATCACAACTTGCTTACAAATCACATTTTGAAGGAATAAATTTAAAAGTAATGAATGATATTCCTTATTTCAAATAATAAACTATTGTAAGAAATTTTTATTTCAAAACATATGCTTTTTTTTAATTCTTTATTGAAATTGTTCAAAAAATGTATGAACACCCTCTGTACTTTGTATTTTTAAGCACTTGCTAAATTTTCGATGATGATGATGCCTCAGCCCCCCTACATTTAGATATTGGAAATCAAATTTGTTATGCTATTGAAGAAATGGCTGAAAATTTTGAAGTTACTAGCTACTGTGTTGCATTGAAAACACATTTACATTATTACTGTACATGAATCTGTTCTTATATTAAATCCTGTCATTCATACTTAGATATATATCTATACTGATTTGAATAAGAAATTAAAATTTTTATGTATAGTTGTATAAATCGAGGAATCGAAAGAATGTTTAAAACAATATTTTAAAAGACTTTAAGATTCTGTATTTATAGAAGTTTATGAATTTCCATTAGAAATAATAAACTGCAAAAAGAATAAAGTAGATGCAAAAGAGTAACATGAAAGAATAAAATTTCATTCATTTTTTTTTCTGTGACTGAATTTTAATAAGTGTTAAAGAAATGATTTACTTTTCACAGGTAGACTAAAAATTTTATGTTGAATGACTTCTACTGATGCCCATATAATTTGATTATTGTTTCTTTGAAATTCTTATATTGAAAAAAAGTAGAAATTTATTTTGTAGAAATTTTTATTGCAATATATAACACTTATTTAATTGATTAATAATTTAATAAATAAATTTCAATAATATTTCAATATTTTCTTTTTAACTTCCATTTCATTTCAGATATGAATTCACCCTTTGCTTTGCTCGATGGTATGATCCCTAATCTCTCATATAAAAAGAAAATGAAGATTTTGTACAATGAGAAAGGTGAATGAATCATTATCAATTAAAACTTAAAAACTCTTATATTTAAATATTAATACATTACCAGCAGAATAACAGCTAATGATTAGCTTAATAGATAATTTTTAAAAAATTTAAAAAGTATATAATAGGCAGTCTTTCATAAAAATTTAACTACTTTTTAGAAAACATTAACTTTTGAATTATAATTTTAACTTCTGAAATTTTAAGTTTTTACTTCCTCCAATTAGTCTTTCTACCTTTCCATTATTATTTACCTCTGTGTATAAACTGATTTCTTTTTCGAAGAATTGAAATATAAAATTGTGAGGTTAGGCTTAACTCTAGTATCTAAACATATGAAGCAAAGGTAATAAAATTTTTTAACATCTTTAGAAAACATGACTATACAGTCTCGCAGCATACAATTTTTTGTATAAAATTTAGAAATAATGTATGTATATACTATACGTAAGAAAAAGAATATGTAAAGATTAAATTAGCAGTGTAAATTAATTTCCCTTCTCTATTCTAAAAATAGTAATCCCTCTCTGCACTGCGTGGTCTTGAGAAAAATCTATGTCATATGACTCTTAGATAATTCTGATGATGTAAACTGAACTAAAACTCAAGCAGCCAATAATAATTTTACAGCAATATTAACTATCCAATCAAAATGCTTTGAGAACCAAAACTAACTCAGTCTGACTTCAGATTTCAGTTGTCAGAAGAAATACAAAATCAGAAGTAATTGAAGAGCAGAAGGAGGAATTTTGATTGCTTGATCCATAATGACAAGGAAATTGGAGATGAAGGCAAATTAACTCTTCAGTTTTATTTTCGGCAACATGTTGCGTCTACACAGAAGTCAGCACATTAAATGTGCCTTTTCTAAAAGACTTACATTTTTGATAATTTTGTAGCAAGAAATTAGAGCAGACAGACAGCAGCATAGCTAGGCCAAAGTGTGGAAAACAAGTGCGGTACGTTCAGGATGAAAAATGTAAACTGAACTAAAACTCAAGCAGCCAATTATAATTTTACAGAAATATTAACTATCCAATCAAAATGCTTTGAGAACCAAAACTAACTCAGTCTGAATTCAGATTTCATCCTGAACGTACCGCACTTGCTTTACATGCTTTGGCCTAGCTACGCTGCTGTCTGTTTGCTCTGCTTTCTTGATACAAAATTATCAAAAATGTAAGCCTTTTAGAACAGGCACATTCAATGTGCCGACTTGTGTGTAGCCGCAACATGTTGCTGAAAATAAAACTGAAGAGTTAATCTGCCTTCACCTCCAATTTCCTTATCATTATGGATCAAGACTACTAAGCCATCAAAATTCCTCCTACTACTCTTCAATTACTTCTGACTTTGTTTTTATTACGTATATATAGTTGGCTATTACTGTAAATAAAAGTTTTTGAATTTACCAGAAAATTAACTTCATTTTAATAAATAGGACATTTAATTTCCTAGACTATATTACATAAAAACAAACAATATTTTATTATATAAATGAAAAAAATGAATTATCAAAACATTTCTCATATGTTTGTTTTACCTTCAGATACAAATATAACTAGGCATTGATACATTCTGACTATCAGAATGATATACCTGAATTCCGTAAAAGACGAAAAAATGTTGCTGTTTTAAGAGTCAGCAAAAAGATAGGTTTCGTTTTTTTCAGATAGGATACAGCTATCTTTTAAAACAGTTGTTCAATTGATAAACTATGTGAAAGATGACAGTCCAATAAAAATTTATTGTTTACTGCATTGAAAAAAGAAAGACAGAAAAATCTGATGCAGTATACCTTTCATCATTTCTGAGATTTTTTTAGTTGACTAAACTTAAAAAAAAAATATGTATTGGGAGATATGGACTCAAAATAATAAAATCTCCTACTTAATTATTCTAATGTATACTATTTTGATAGCATGAGGAAGCACATTGTACTAGCCTTGCACATCTCCCCCCCCCAAAAAAAAAGAATAACTTTATTGTATTCTTATTTTAATGCATTTGGTAGCAATGATGCACTGCACTGATAGCATCATTTATCACATATGTGGTACACACATATCTTTTGGTTAGGTTGTTATCCATGTTTTTCCATAATTGTAAAAATGTGTATCTTTGAACCAGAAAGAAATTTTGCAGTCTAATGGCAGGATACTCTTCTTAGCATTTTATTTTGGATTTTCTTCAAGTAAATTCCAAGTTCCGATGAATATGCTGCGAATAGCATGCATGCTGCATGCTTTGTTCTGGCTATGCTTCAAAGAGCGCATCAGGTAAACGAATGTTGAACATAGGTCAGTTGGCACAGACTAGTTGGTGAAAGGGGGCGTGACCAATAGTCGTGTAGCAGCGAGCGCCATCGGATTAGTGGATACACCACAGTAGTAAAACTGAAAAAAGTGTTTTCATATCGAAAAATAAAAGATAAAATATGAAAATCATCTTCTTAAAGTACTAAAATGAGGTCTGCATTGAAAAGTTCTTGGTCTCATCAAGTTGTATAATTCAAAATGTATCAAAGTACTTGGTAATCAAAAGTTCATAGTCAAGTTACACTCTCTCCCGTCGCAATAGTGAATCCAGATTTTATTTATTATTATTCCGCCTTCTTCACCCCTCAATGGGCACTACAGGTCAGTCATGTTATTCTGATCGTTGCTACAGCAACCAGTGAATCCAGATGTAATATGTACATAAATCAAACGGAATAGAATAAAATAGTAAAGTAAATGAAATTTTTAGTGATAGTTACATATGTACATAGACAGCATAAAAGTTACTGCTGGATGATTAATTATGAGAAGCTACCAAGAACACAGAAAAGCTGCTAGTATAATCATGGTGACATAATTTGATCATCCTATCAGCAGAAGCACAGGAATTAGCACTCATAAGTTCATGATTGTAGTAAAATAGTAATTAGTAGAGATTAAGTTGGAAAATTTAAATTTCCATGCTCTTGGATCATAAAGGCAGCAAAAGGTCGAAGATACTTATCCTCGTTGATGATATCGTAATGGAAAATTCTAAAATGCTGCAGATGAGTACAGTCTCTTGCACTTTCAAAGAATTTCACGTTAGTCTTATGCAGGTAATCCTTAATTGATTCCAGTTTCAGGTCCCTGAGAAGGAGATCATTTCGAACAAAATAATATGCGTTTGTTATTATCCGTAAGTATTTATTTTGCATGATCTGGAGTTTTTGAACGTCTTTATCGGTTGCCACAGCCCAGGTGGGTGATGCATAGGTTATTATCAGATGTATAATGGAAGTGTAAACAAGTTTCTTTCTTGCTAAGTCCAACTTAGAGTATTTTCCGATCCTGGGGTATAAGCACTTCTTGACTTTGAGGGCTTTGTTACATTCATGACTTATGTGTGAAGTCCATGTAAACTTATGGTTCAGTATGACATCCAAGTATTTGGCTTCTTGTACCCTGGGGACTTCTTCATTGAAGAGTCAGTTGACTTCTTAAGGGAGCATTCCTTTTCCTTCGGCGTATGAGCAGTAGTTGAGATTTTTGGGCATTTATACTGACTTTCCATTTCATACACCAGTTCTCAATAAGAGGGACGACTTTCTGAAATTGCTTGATTGCATAATTAACGTTTGCAGACTTCGCTAGAGCAATGTCGTCTGCATAGAGGCCAGTAAAGCATTATTGTGAATTTCCATATTTGGGAAGTCATGCACATAAAATAGGAAGAGTAAGGGCCCAAGGACCGAGCCCTGCGCAACTCCAGCATCGATGTTTTTAGTAGCAGAAAGTGCATCTCCCACAGCAACACGGAAGGTGCGATTTCTAAGAAACGAGAGAATCACTAGAATGAGTTTTCTTGGCATACGGAGATCAACCAGTTTAACTATGAGTCCGTCATGCCAGACGTGGTCGAAAACTTTTGCCACGTCCAGCATGAAGAGATCGATATTGAGCTTGGAGTGAAGAGCAGCTCCTGTAAATTCCGTGATTCTTAATAATTGCTTTGGGGTGGAAAGACTTGCACGAAAGCCAAACTGCTCAGGGGGAGAAGGCTAAGATAGGGTTTTAATCTATTGAGTAGGATTCGTTCATACACTTTTCCTAATCCTGGTAGCAAACTGATGAGTCTGTAACCATCAGGTTGAGTATGATCTTTTTCAGGTTTAGGTATGAGGATGATCTTGGCCATTTTCCAATTAGTCGGGAAATAAGAAGTAGATAAGCAGGCGTTGATAATGCTGGTGACTTTGTAAATGGTATTTTTTGGTAATGCACAAATGGCTCTCTTTGAAATACCATTAATACTTGGTGCTTTTTTCTTATTTAGTTTTTTGATGATGTTCATCACTTCAGTGGGAGTAGTTAAAAGGATGAGATTTCTGACTGATGGAGCATTTAACCAGTCTCTCACTTTCATTAAAGTGGTCAATTCGAATTTAGGGTCCGCTGCCAATCGTTTGGTTGGAACTGCTTGAAGAGGTAGGCAGCAAATATATTAGCTTTGTCGCTATTGGCTACCGCGATTTGATTGCCATACTGAAGTGGGCGGTTACTAGCAAAATCGGACTTAGAATTTTTTACGAGTTTCCAAAATGAGCCATCAGTAATGTTCAAATTTAGTATTTTCTCATGCCACAATTCCTCTCTGAACTCTTTGATAAGACGTTTAATGTCTTTATTGAAGCGATTTACAGTCAAAAGTTTTGAATCCGGACTCGTCGGGACCTTCGCGAATCCGGATTATCGGTTTTTCCAGATTATAGATCATCAATTTAAATCTGGTAAGATGGCATGCAGAAATTATAAAATTAAAAATATAAAAATTATAATTTATGAAATAAAGAGCAATTATGATCTAAAGGGTATCAAAATTTACAAAAAAAAAAAAAAAAAAAAAAAAAAGGTTAATATTTATTTGTTTACTTTATTAAACATTTCTTTCAACGCGCGCATGCGTAAAGCATATATTACGCATAGTCGAAATTAGAAAATTGCAACCAGAAAACTATTTGATGTGTATTCGTGATATTTATAATGACGTGGAATTTGATTTAAATCATATCAAAGACGGAGTACATTGAGATGAAATACTACATTTAGTAAGGAATTATAAGCTGAATAAAATAAAAACATCTGCCCTGAAGATAAGGATAGTGCTGACAGATCAACTTCCAGTTCATTGCACATCGTGACTTTCTCCCTCCCCCCCCCCCCATTGATGGACATCGAAACATGCTTTCGCTTTGTACCTTTGGCAGCTCCAGAATCGGAAATTCTTTTTGACATAATCGAAAGTTCAAGCTTACTTTTATAAAATTACTCTAACAGTCTGCAAAAAATAATAAGCCGGATCCAATTTGAAGATTAAGGAACAATACAATCTGCAACATTAAATGAAATAGATAATTTTAGCTTAGCTTATACCATCCGTTATACATTAAACGGGCATGCGTAAATGCATGATAATTTTAGCTTAGCTTATACCGTCCGTTATACATTAAACGCGCATGTGTAAACGTATTATGTGCATGCGTAAATGCATTATGCGTTTACGCATGCGCAGAAAGTTTGTATCTTTGAGGTCCGGATTATAGATCATTCTGGATTATGGACGTCCAGATTAAAGAGTTTTGACTGTATAAGTTTTTTAAGTGCAGAATACCATGTAAGATGAAATCGTTTACGGAGATGGTTTCTTTGCTTCATGAACTGCCGGATATTAGTAGGCAATCGATACATTTTATTGTTACTATCAATAATTTCATTAGCATCTTTGATTGCATTTTGGATGAAATTGGTAAGCTTTTGCACCGGCAGTATCAATACCGGTAGCAGTTCTGAGGTTGTTAAAGTTCAAACTACTAATTGTTAACACATTTTCAAACACAATCCAGTCCGTATTTAATTTCTGGGATGGTTTTGGTTCATGTTAAAGATGCCTGGTGTCACAATCACAGGGAGGTGATCGGAGGAAAGTTCGTGAATTACATCCAAAGCCACGGGCACAGTCATGTTGGTAAGAATAATGTCCAGTATATCGGAGAGTTCAACTCTGCTGGGTCTATAAGTATAATCCGAAGGCAGGTGAAGCAGCACTATGGGTTGACTACTAATAAAGCAATGCAAGGTATCTCCATTGGGATTTCCTCTTCTGCAGTTCCAAGCCAAGTGCTTGGCATTAAAGTCACCTGCCACAATGGTAGGTGAATCAGTAGGAAAAAGTGAGTCTAGAAAATTTTCATTCAGTCTATTTTGTGGCGAGTTGTATGAAGCACTAAAATACACATTTTTAAATGATGGAAGAATAACAGCAATTGTGACTATTTCACAGCTCTGAGTCCTATTTACACTTATGAAGCATGAAGGTATGTTCTTTTTTACGTAGATCATTACACCACCTCCATGGTGGCTGAGTCGATCACATTTATATGATCGATAGTTTGGAATATGTAGACCATAACATGCTTGTGCGTGAGTTTCCGTAATGAGACCAAGATCTAAATCATGTTCGATAAGAAAGTACTGCAGTTCGTGCAGCTTGGAGGAAATACCCACAGGCATTCCAGACTGTGAAACAGAGAGTACTTTGCAGGACGTATTTATCCATGTAGAGCCGTATTTGCAGAGTTTTCAGGTTGTGATGGTTTGGTCATTGATTGATTAAGAATTAGTTGATTGGTTAAGAAGGAGGGCTAGACCCGATTCTTTGATAGCAGCAACAAGCATTCTTAGGTCTGTCAGTACTTGTTTAGCTTCACGTACAGCTTCGTGGGCTAGGCCTGGGAGTAAGTTTTGTTAGTGATTTCACTATACATTTTCGCCTGCTGATGGGCTTTGGGAACTTCTCACATCCACGAAAATTGGCTGTGTGACCTTTCTGAGAACAGTAGGGAGTGTAGACTTATCTTTTTTGCATTGAAGGACTGATGAGATTCACCGCAGCGTACACATTTGGGTTCGTGAAAACAATTCATCTGAGAGTGATGGAACCCCTGGCAGTGGTAGCACTGCAGGGGCCCAGCACGTCCTTTGTATTGCTCGATTTGCACTTTCATTCCAAGAATGAATTTTTCGTGAGAGAATGACTTATTCTTTTCAGTTCTATCCAGAGTAACAAGGAAGAGGGGGAGTTTTGTAATATCCCATTCCTACGTCGTGTTAATTGATTTACACGAACGAGTGATGATTTCCTCGGAAATGTCCTCAGTTTTTATGTAAGCAGGAAGGTGTTGGATAACACGCTTCAGATGTTTGGACTCAAGTAATTCGTAGCAGTGGTAGAATACACCCTTGCCTTTAAGTACTTTCACATTTTGTCAATAAATGGTGGAGATTTTGGCCTGTATTTCACTCCGTCTTGAATAGTTTGACCGTAGTAGTTATGCAAAGAGAAGTTATTTCGGCTTAGTAGTTTTCAGATGTCCATCCAGTTGTATTTGCTATCTTTAATAATTATTGGTGGAGGCTTTCTTCCACTCATGCTGTTATTGGCTGCCGGTTGTGGAGGTACAGAATTATCATCATTAGCAAGGGCCATATCTATATTGATACTTTGATACAAAAGTAGTTATACCAGGAGTTCTACTGCTTTTGCAGTACTTCCCTGTAAACCTGAAAGTAATCCACAATGGGCATGGTGATGAAAGTACATGAATGAATCCCATGGAGGGAGCAGGGAGAGAAGGGGAGATAAAAATTCTTCAGTAAGCCCTTTGCAACTAATCAGGGAGTAGAAAATAAAGTTCAGAAGCGGTTAAGCAGGTGGTGCCATCTGGTGTCGAAATTGGAGAATTTCAGCCAAGGCTAATCTAGAAATCACGTGTGTCTTGTTGACGAATCAGGGGCAGGATTGTGGAGCAAATATTTTGGACCTGGGAGTGGTGCTATAATTCTGCGGAGTCCACCATTTTGAACATGTTTAGCATTTGAAGTACCAATTACTGAGAAGGAAAATACTGTCTAGATGTGCATGATGCTGTAAAGAAAAATAATTTCCAAAATTTGATCCGCTGCATTTAATGCGCATAATTCTTGTGGCCGGAGGGATGCAACAGTGATACATTTCAGTAGATCTTTAAAAATTTATAAAAATAGTATGAGTGGCAGGAAAAATTAATGTCTCATAAATTCAGGGAAAATTGTAAAAATGTTTGCAAAAAGATTTAAATTCCTTTAATATGTCCTTGCTGGCACGGCTGGGTTCCAAACCAATGATCTTCATGTCAGTAGCGTGAAACAATACCGCTGAGCCATTACAGTTGTACTCAAATCAGGGAGAAGTTGAAGTAAACGAAGGTGTAAATTCGGATCTTCTGCAGTTTAGGCTTCATTTTGTCCAAAACATGTGGAAAGGTAACTAGGAGTTTAATTCCAACATATTGATGGTGTGAGCAGTGAAAGGCCTATTGTAATAGTCATCTTCTATGATTTCGTAATTTACGAGTAAAATATTTAAAAAGTCCACTATGCGATTTTGGTTAGCTTTTCTGTAAAAATTTTCATTGAGCTTGTTGATGTAGGGTTTCACATATTCAAATTTTAAATCGCGGTGCAAGTTTTTATTTCTGATGTAATACGGAGCTCCAGTGATAGTCCTGAGGAACTTGTTTTGGATAGCTTGAAGCTTTTTAATGTTATTCGGTTTGGCATTTGCCCAGACTGGAGATCGTATCCATATTTTCTGAGCTTTCGCTAGCCGGATGCGTTGGTAGCTGTAATGCTGACGAATCAGTGTCGTCAGATGGATTTGGTTTTCAGATAGGCTTCTTTATTCTTATGGTAACATCTCCTTTTGGTCCAGTATCCGAATCACCAGAATCTTCATCCAGAGCCTTGTACTTCTTTTTGTTTTCATCATAGGAGCACACAGGACTGCTTGCCTTAGTTGATTTTCGGCTGTCCAATTTGCGGGAAGTTGTTATCGTAAGTTTAAGCACTTGCCGGGATGTTCGGTCTAGGAATTTTGGAGGATCTTTCCTTGACGATCTTGTTTTCAATAAACAGTTTTAGTTTCCTAAAAAATTGCAGATCCTTTGAATCCTTATCATTGAGTGGACCATCAGCTTCTTCAATACACTGAAGATTGGTGATCTCCGTGCTGATAAAATTGAGCATACGCTCCATGATAAAACACAGAGTAAAGAAAATTGTCTAAATCAGAATTACCGTACTGGCTGCCTACTTTTCCTGAGCCAGGCTTATCTGATTAGTCATAGTAAAAGTCAGCAACTCAAAATCAATACGCAAGTCATAAGAGTAGCAAGAGATAATGAGCGAGGGGACTGACCACTTTCACGCTTCAAGTCTCAAGGCGAACTCTCAAGTAAATTAACGTACACATTCTCTTTTATATGTCAGCTGATTACCTAGGCTTATAAAAAATGATTTAACATTCTTCTGTTCAGAAATTTCTGAGGCAATAATAAATCTTGATTAGTGCTATGAAATACACTTTTTCTCATTTGGTGTGTCATGATAGGCCATTGTATCTTGTAAAACAAGTACATGGAAAATAGGAAAACTGTAAGGAAAAGATCATCTATAATAGATAATAACAATGAACAAGATTTTAAGGGAAAAAAAATGGTACATAGCTTTTTGAATTAAAGACACTATTTTTCTCACATTTTAGACCAATTATGTCAAAATATTTTTATTGTTTAACAAACATTGCATTTGTTACAAAGTGTATTTATCTTACCAATTTGTATGAATTCACTTGCTGTCTATGATATTTTAGTCACATATGATGATTCCAGTTTTGATGTTACATTATACATAAATTGAATTTTTTCAATGTATAATCTTCTATTCATCTTAGATCTTGTCATTCTGCTAAAAATGATTAATATCATGGCCTTCTCCCCAACAGTGCATTTTTGTTATATATATATTGATTTCTAACTCATGAGTGGAGCATTTACGTGCTGTAGCAGCATAGAAGTTTTTTCATATTTTATTATTGATTAAAATGTTTAAAAAATTGCACTTAGTCATATAAAATGTGTATTTTGCCCAATAATGACTAAGTACTTTAGCAGTGTTCCAGGGTTTAACTTAGTCATATTACAACTAAATTATAACTTAGTCATGTTATTATCGTAGGTCATATTATGGAATACAGTCAAAAGTCGTTAATCCGGACTCGTCGGGACTTCGGCGACTCCGGATTATAGATCATCAGTTTAAATCTGGTAAGATGGCATGCAGAAATTATAAAATTAAAAATATGAAACCGTAATTTATGAAATAAAGAACAATTATGATCTAAAGGGTATCAAAATTTACAAAAAAAAGGTTAATATTTATTTGTTTACTTTATTAAACATTTCTTTCAATGTAAGTTGTTCAAGTTGCTTCGTTTTATGTGATAATACTTTCTCTTTAATTCTATAAACAGACATAATTTCTTCTTCAGTTACAAAGTTCTGCTGTTCAAGTCCTATAATTGCTGTGTCGAGAATACCGACTAATTTGTCAATCGAAATTTTTTCATTTTCAATAACCTCTGTGTCACTTTCTTCACTATCGGAAGCGAATTATAATGACGAGGAATTTGATTTAAATCATATCAAAGATGGAGTACATCAAGATGAAATACTACATTTAATAAGGAATTATAAGCCAAATAAAATAAAAACATCTGCCCTGAAGATAAGGATAGTGCTGACAGATCAACTTCCATTTCATTGCGTGGCGCCGCGGCGTTAAAGATAAACAAAGTTTAGATAAACAAAGGATATGCCTTTATCCATTTTTTGTAGCAATTCCACTTTTTGTTTAATGAACTTCAAAACATACTTTTGCTTTGTAGATCATTTACATATTTAAATATATATCAGAAATTCTATTTGACATAATCCAAAGTTCAAGCTTACTTTTATAAAATTGCTCTAATAACGCGACGCATGCGCAGAAAGTTTGAAGCTTTGATGTCCGGATTATAGATCATTCCGGATTATGGGTGTCCGAATCAACGACTTTTGACTGTATATATTTTGCCCAATAATGACTAAGTAGTCAAACCCTAGAACAGTGTTAGGTTTGATTGAATTTACTTTACAATGAAGAAATAAACTGCTATATTTTAGAACTTTTGAATATTTTTCATAGTTTCCCCCCCCCAGTTTCCCTTTAGAAGTTCTTCACAGGAGCAACTTTTTTGAGACCTTAAGTAATTGCCATAAATCATATTATAAAATATGTATTTTGCCTAATAATGACTGATTAGTTAAGCCCTGGAACACTGTTAGTCCAACTGAACCTGGTTTAAAACAAACAGACTGCTATGTTTTAGGGCTATTGAATATTTTTCATAGTTTTTTTAATGTATGACGTAAACTAGTTTCTCTTTAGAAGTCCTCCATGAGGCATCTGTTCTGAGACCTTAAGTAATTGTCATAATGAAACAAATTGGTATAATATTTTTCTATTAACCCTCTAAGCATTACAGGTTAGCCCTGAAATTTCTAAGTTCCTCAAAATGTTATGAATAAATGGTATTTTCTTAATTATAATTAAAAAATGACTCTCTCATTTTGTACCTTGATTCCTTTGCTTACAATATACATCTAACCTGAAATCGGATACATTAAAAGCTGGCGGAGATTTTCATGTATAACAAATAAAAAAGCCACCCTTTTACATAGAATTTCGTGTCCATAATGCTAGTAAAGTTAAGGTGACCATAATAAATTATTAGCTTCTTCTTCCCTTTTAACTAGGAATACAATTCTATATTTTTTGTAAATTTTAGTTTTCTTACACTCCCTTGCATATTACATGATTTGACTCTTAAATATTTTATTTCAGACCTAAATTCTTAATGAATTTAAAACATATTTTGTAAACATTGATTAATACAACAGACAAAGCTTGAATAAACACAATGTAATATCCTATTAAATATAATATTAAATGTACGTATGGGAAATTTTAATTCTCATACATTATTTCCCATTTTTTAAATTATTATTGCTTATTTTCCTTGAGCACAACCTAAACAATTATTATTTCTTTGAAGGTTTCTATATTTCCTAAAGACTTTTTTTTTAACTCTTAAATGATGACTTTCTGATGGTCATAAAAACAGAAACAGGCAGTTGCATATGTTAGTATCAAATGCTTAGTTATCTAATTAATTTTTTTTTTTTCCAAATAAAAACATATCCGATTAGTTGCCTGGTGATAAAATTAATGAATAGTTGCTTTTTATCTAACAAATATTGTTAGATAAAATATTGAAACAAGTGATTCGGTATAACTTTGCTTTTGTGAAGAAAATGACTTACATCGTTATATTAGTTTTAGGACGAGAAAAGCTTATATTAACAAAATTAATTAATATTTGAATTAAAAGATCTTTGAAAAAGTAATTTATATGATATCAAAAAAGGAAAAAATATTTTCATTTCACTTTGTAATTAATATTTTTACTTGAAATAATTTTCATTTCAGAATTTAGAGTGGATGTACAGTATAAAGAAAATGGCAGTTACATTTTTTATATTGAAGGAAAACAATATTCAGTGTGTGGTTCAATCTCAGATCATAATCCAACTTTGCTGTTTTGTTCTGTAAATGATCGAAGTTTTCCTGTGAGAGCTGTTATTAATGGCAATGAAATACATCTATTTAAGAAGGTATAATTTTATGAAACATTTTAGTTATTTTGAAATAGGTTTATTAATTCCAATTGAATGCTTTTCTGTCATTTATTAATATGTAATGCATTCACTAAATATTATTTAATTCAGGAAAGAAATTTTCAGAATTAAGTTATGATTTGTGTTAATGAAATAATGTAAATGAAATAGGATAAATGAAGTTATTACAGGGTAGAGCAGAGCAGTTTGCTTATTTTGAAATTTAATAAAAGAAGAAGTAATGCATGTATATATTTAATTCTTTGAAAAGCATCAAGTACAACATGTAACGTTTATGTTCACACTGTTTTAAAGATAATATCAGGCAGTTTTAAAGATAATATCAGGCAGTTCGTTATTGTCAACACACTGCATTAATTGAACTCGAAAGTTTCTTCAACTCTTTTCAGCACATCAATGGGTATGTTGGCAAATGTTACATTTGCTTATTTATATTTGGTGTTTTGAAAAAGGTGGAGGTAAGCACAGTTGAGAAACCAGGCCATAAAATTTTTGCCCATTTGATTTATTTAGCAACTGGAGTGGTCGAAGGAGGAGCGGGCGTTTGCTCTCGAGGCATAATTTTGTAACGGTCACTCAATCACTGCTATGTAACATTCATTCTGTGCCCATTTCAATGTTGTACCCTATGGTTGTGTTCCTGGTCAGCAGTTTTTTCTGTTTTGCAATCTTCTAAGCGCCCTGCTCGGAAACATACTGCTGCTGTTGGGTTGTCCTCTCGATCTGTGAGGCTATTCCTTCATGAAGAACTGAAATTTCATCCCTACAAATTGGCTATAGTGCAGGAACTTAATCCACGTGATTTAATTGCTAAAAAAAAATTATGTGAAGTGCTTCTTGCAATGCCTCACGACATGCTTGTTTTCTTCAGTGATGAGGCACACTTCCATCTTTCAGTTAATAAGCAGAACATGCACTATTGGAGTCTTCATAACCCTAGACAACTCCATCACCATCCCCTACATTGAGAATGTGTAACTGTTTGGTGTGCAGTATTGCAAATTGGAATAATTGGATCATGGTTTTTTGAAGAAAACAAATGGGCTGTTTCACTGACTTCTGATCATTATGTACACATAATTGAGGAGTTCTTACCAAAACTCAACGAGATGAATATGGGAGATGTATGGTTCCAGCAGGCCGTTGCCATTCCACATATGGCTTGTATGTCAATGACTGGTTTGCGGCAATACTTCCCAGGACGTCTCATCTCTTTGAGAGGCAATTTGCACTGGCCAGCATGATTGCCTGATTTAGCCCCCTGTTATTGTTTTCTTTCAGGCTTTCTAAAATCATTTGTTTACAGTTAATGTCTTAACGCACTGGATCACCTGAAAATCAACATTTGTCAAGCTATAGCCAACATACCCGTCAATGTGCTGGAAAGAATTCAACTAAACTTCTTAGTTCGATTAACGCAATGTGTTGACAATAATGGACGCCATCTCACCAATATTATCTTCAAACAGTGTGAACATAAACTTTACATGTTGTACTTGATGCTGTTTAAAGAATTAAATATATATATGCACTACTTTTTCTTTTATTGAATTTCAAAATTCCTCTGCCCCACCCTGTTCTATATATACTGTTAACTCCTGATAACTGGGCCTTATTAAAAAAGAAGGATGGGGTTAAGTTCGTTTAATGCATAATGATGGAGAAATTATTATCATAAACCAGTCAGATTAAATCAAAATTTTATATGGGAAAAGCAAATGTTTAGCAAGACAGTATTGATAACAGATTGAAGGAACAGTATTTAAGAATTTTTTTTACACACAACTGTACATAATTTGGAATACATAAACATTTTTAAAATTATACATCCAAAAATAAATTGCTGAATCATAAAAATAAATGTTACAGTAGACAGATTAATCTTGTGTTTCTCATCGACTCCTATCAAAACACAAAACTAATACAAACAAAAGCAATTTTTTTTTCTGTTTTGAATGGCATTCTTCTTGTTTGGAGTGCTAATTTACCTTTCTAACCAAATTATGAGTTTATTCTCCAAATTAAACTGCTTAAAAATAAACGGGTAAGTTGTAAATAATGTTTTCTGTGAATTGTAATATGAATTATACCTCTTTCCGATGTTTATTTTACTGCTGTCAAATTAACCAAGATTTTGAGTTAATAGTGGAGCTCATCTCTAGTAACTATAATATACAACAGGTAAAGTGTTAATTTCTTAAAATATATTCTAATGTTTACAGCTGCAATGCTGTAAAAAAAATGCAGTACAGTATGTTAAGTGAACAGCATTTACAGGCACCATAATTTGAATTTGTATAAATAATTTTATACTTAGATAGGTAATTTTAGTAGAGTTAGAAGTAAAATTGTTCTATTTTTCTGTGCAATGTAGCAGAGACATATTTAAGAGAAAACTGTGCTGGAAAAGTAAGAATACAGGGTGAAGTGTATCTCAGTAATTTGGTGACATTTTGGTCCGGTTCCTGTATCAACATACTATGTATTGAAATTCAATAAATGTAATTGACCACTATGGTTAGCTATAACCGTAATTCCACACTCTTATTGCTATCCAGTAATTTCAAGAAGCAGAAAGTACTAGAAATATCTCATGTCCGGTTGAAAACTAAGGCTGAAGAGAGAGAGCATCTGCTTTCATTCGAGGGGTGTCTTTCATGCGTGAAGGTTATCTGTTTCTGACGCTGCTATCTGGTTTTAACCACATGATTACTTAGACGTACGTCCCTTGCCTCGTGCATTTTCGCTGTGCCTAATGAACATTGCTCGGTCCTTGTGGACCAATCTTATGCTATTCTTCTGAAGTTTGGACATGATATTGATCATCCTGAAAATTGAAGTCAGCGTTATGGAAAGCTGAGAAGATTTTTCTATGCCCTTATGGAGAAGGAATGCTATGGGTCAAAGCAATTCTACGATAAAGCCTTCCTTAGGAACTTTTCTAAAAAGGATCCAATAGTGATCGAATTTCATAGAAGACAAGCTGAAAGGAAGAGAAAGCAGTTTCTCAAATCTGATAAGTCTACAGAGGATGAGTGGAAAACCTCGACCAAGACTGCAAAAATTTTCACTGCTCCTGTTACGGAACCGTTGAAATCCCCTGTGATGAAGACTCCCGCTGCTACTGAGGTCTCCGACGTAGTAATAACGACGAATAGTTTTGAAGCTCTTACTGCAGTTCCTGATCCTGTGGCCATGGACTGTGCTGAAAATTTGGATAAAACTGTTAATGATCTTACTCATGAATTAGCGGCTAAGAGTGATCCTAAAAGTGAACGATTTCCTCCGATTTTCTGCCCAAGACCAGATGTGAAATGGAGTGATTTACGAGGACTCTTCAGCAAATATGGTGTTAAGGATTATGTTGATGTTTTAACTAAAGATAAAATTACTCTGATATTCAACTCGATTGATCATTGAGATAGAGCACTAGCTGTGCTAATGAAAGATGAAGAATGCACTAGAAGATTATAATATTAGGCCCTTCGTCTTTTTTAATCATATTAATATTTATTGATCTATAATTAAGTTCATTACAACACTCTCACATAGCACATTGTTTATTCCAGACCAACATTAACTGACAATTACTTCACTTCAGTTTGACCAGCAACTGGTGTGTTGCCACATATATGTAACATCTCCCCTCTTTTGGGAAACTCATAGGAATCAATGCATTACATAATTATCATATTTGGATGGTCGATATACATTAGGACCACTTCTTGTTTTATATACACAATCACGATTAATATTATTGCTATTATTTTGATGGTGAGGATCATTATGTATTTTTGGATGTTCTCTACTTATATTTTCCTCATTCTCATTACATAGATCATAATAGTCTAATCTCACTAAATTCTGATTTTTAGTTTTTCTTAAATGGAATTTATTCCATTTAATTACCCTATTATCTTTTGTTCTAATCCAGTATGATCTAGGAGTTGAATGCTTTCCCATCTCAACATTACCTTTTCCCCAGGAATAAATTCAGGTCTTTCCCTTGCGTGCTTATCATAATAGATTTTAGCCTGTTTCTGCTTACTCCTCACCTTTTCTCTATATTGATCTTTTACAGTTGGTTTCAATTCTGTTTGTGTAATTGGTAATCATGTTCTTAAATTCCTACTTAATAGCATTTGACTTGGTGATAAATTTATACCTGAAATTGGAGTATTTCTATATTCCAGTAAAGCCTCATTTAATTTCTCTAATCCTGCTTTTCTAAATAAATTCTTAGCTATACCTGCCAACTTTTCTGCAAATCCATTAGATTTAGGATATCGAGGACTGCTAGTGATTATTTCAAATCCCCAATCCCTTGCGAAACTCTTCATTTTCCAACTATTAAATGGTACGTTATCACAAATTAAAGTTTTGGGTATTCCATGTGTTGCAAATATCGATTTCAATTTACTAGTAACTTCCATTGCATTTTTATTTTTTAGAGGAATTATGTCTACCCATTTAGTTAAGTAACAGCCTATTACTAGATAACTTTTCCCCGCATACTCACAGATATCAGCACCAACCTTTTCATAAGGTAAACTGGGAATTTCATGAGAAACAAGAGGTTCTTTTACTGTTTGAGGCCTGAACCTATCACAAATTAGGCATTTAGAAATCATATTCTCAATGTCACTGTTGATTCCTGGCCAAAATAGTACTTGTCGAGCCCTAGCTTTTGATTTTTCAATCCCACTGTGAGCTTCATGCAATAATGTTAACATACACTTTCTTAATGCAACTTTCTTAATACAATTCGATTATAAAAAAAAAAAAATAAATAAAAAAAAAAACTAAATCTTGTTCAACACTCAACTCATTTTTAAATTTAAAATAAGATCTTGCATCTTTAGGAAGTTTATCAACACTCAAAGGCCATCCATTTTGCCAATATTCTTTCACTAACATTAACCCTTCATCTTCTAATGTAGCTTTCTGAAATTCCCTTTTCTTACTCTCGGACATTTGCAGTTGTTTTGTTAGTATATGAACAATCTCTGTCATATCCATGTTTTGATTTGTGTGTGCATCAATAAAGGAATGTGACAATATACATATATTTCCCAGGCAAATATTTAAGTTTTAAGTTATATTTTAAGAGCTTAATTTTTATCCTCTGCAATCTATTTGACAACACATTAGCAATATTTTTGTTCATAATTGAAACTAATGGTTTATGATCAGTAAGCACTTCTACCTCTCTACCATAAATGTAATAGTGAAATTTATTAGCAGCAAATAAAATACTAAGAAATTCTTTGTCAATCTGAGCATAGTTTTTTCTGCATTATTTAAACTCCAAGACAAAAAAAGCAATTGGTTGCCCATTCTGCAATAAGCAGCAGCCTAACCCATCTTTAGAACTATCTGCCTGTATAATTATAGGTTTACTGCTATCAAATATTCCTAACACAGGTGCACTGGAAATTAATTTTTTTTTAATTTCCTGAATGCTTTATAATGTAGCTGTAACCAAAAAGTTCAGTTCCCTTAATATGGCTGTTTTCTCTGAAAAATGTGGTACAAATTTCCTCAAATAATTACACATTCCCAAAACACACTGTAATTCATGCTTATTCTGAGGTTCCTGTAACTCAGTAATGGCTTTAATTCGATCAGGATCAGGTCGCATGCCTGATGCATTAAATAAATGACCTAAATATTTAACCTCACTAACCCTATATTGAAGTTTTTGCTTGTTGAATTTAATATTGAGTTTTTAAGCTCTGTTGATGACCTCTGTTAAAATTTTATCATGTTCTTGTATAGTGCTGCAGCAATGAGGATGTCATCAAAATAGACCAATACTCCTGGTATATCACCAAAGTTTTCAAGATTGCATTTCTGAAAAATTTCAGGTGCACATGAAATACCCATTGGAAGCCTTAAGAATTTATAGCATCCAAATGTTGTGCTAAAAGTACAAAGATCACTACTATTTCCATCTAACGCTATTTGAAAAAACCCATCCTTTAAGTCCAAAACAGAGTAAATTGATTTATTACATAGATTTGGTAAAATCTCCTCAATTGTTGGAATCAACACATGTTCTCTTTTTATAGCTTTCTTAAGATCTTGAGGATCAAGGCATATTCTTAAGGATCCATTAGCTTTTTCAATTATTACTAGATTGCTAACCCAGTTCAAAGGTTGATCAGCTTTTGCAATAATGCCCTGTCTCTCTAATTTGCTTAATTTTAATTCAAGTTTAGGTTTTAAACTAAGTGGTACTCTACGTGGTGGTCTCACTACAGGAGCTATCTGATCATCAACCATGATTTTACACAATCCACTAAATTTCCCCACACCTTCAAACACTTCTGAATTATTAATAATAAATTGATCGTTAGATGGAGGTAAAACAATTGTATACTGATCCAACTTACCTTTAATTGATATTCCAATTAACAATTCATATGATGAATTTAAATCTAGATGTTCTTTACTTAATTCTTGCAATAATAATTTCTCAAGTTTATTTAGAAGTGTAGTAACTTTACTACATACAATAGCACGTTTCTTTTTTTCTTTTGCTAAATCATCCATTATGTTTCGTTTTCAAAGATCGATACCAAGAACAAATAAATCAAAATTCTTAGATTTCAAAAGGTAATTCCCCTTTTCCCGGGTTTTGGCACCAAAAGAATGATGGTGTCCCATGAGTCATAATTTCCAAGTTGTTTCGTTTTTATCTTAACAATCAAAACTTCAGAAATTCACAGAAATAACATTTATTAACGATAGAACTTAAAGACATATTATTTTACTTCTGCCTATAGCGGCCATGAAAACAAAATCAAGCATAAAAAAAGTATGGCATGCGTCATTCTTTCTGTTCAAGCGGCAAGTGAAAAATTTTTCATCGGTGCGCAGCAAGAGCGCCACCTATCTGCCGAAAGACGGAAAAGCTATCTAGCTCCATATCGAGAAATTTACATTGGCCCAGTAAGAACTAGTAAGCAAATAAAATTACAGATTTTTTAAAGAGGAAAAAAAGCCAGAAATTTAAATGAAGTAAAATCGATCTCATTCCACCGAAAAAGCATTCTGGGTTGATTATACTGAGCAGTGACAACAAAGAAATTTATTAAAGTAGCGTTAAATTAAAATACATAATATTTTTTGTTTTGTGTTGTACATACATATATATTTTTAAAAAAATTAAGTTGTTTATATAGAATTTTTTTTTAATTTGTTTTTCATAAGTTTTCGGAACGTAACCCTCCCTTTTTATACTAGCTCTGGGTCTCATACAACACGGTTTCACACAGCATTTCCTTGGAACCTATCTACCGTGTTATACAAGAGTCACCTGTACTTCAATAAATAAAACTTTTCTTCCCTATTTGAGTTTTTCTCAGTATAAAAGTGTAAGAAATTTACAAAATAAAATTAGCCAAAGAGCATAAAATTTAGAATCGGTTTGGAGCTTCTTTGAAATGGCATTGCCAAAACAATATAAAAACCCTCACAATTTCTCCTAGTTTTTCAGGTTTCAAAGTTGGCAACTATGTAATGCATTTTTAGGGAAGTGGTTATTAATATTCTAGTTTTAAATTAATTTTATATAAAAAATTTAGGAGAGGAAACTATTTATAATTCTAACTTTAGGTTAATTTTAACTAAAGAAATACTGAAAACTATTAGACAAAGTTTAAAAATAATGTAACTTTACTTCCTTTACCTATAAATACTGAAGGTTGTTTCTTTTTCTAGTAATTTACTGTATCATTCTGTTTTTATAAAAATAGATTAATTTGATCTAAAAAAAAAATTTAGATAATTTATTATAAATTTTACTTATAAATATTAAAGACAGTTTCTAGCAAAACTTCTGCTATTGAGAAATCGGTACTTTTCCGTTTTGCTGGCGCAGGCTATAAAGCCGCCAATAACGGTACAACAGAAGCCAAACAGAATATCTTTGCTGGTAAACTTTTACACCTCATTTTCAAAACAAGTCGCAGCCATTTCTTATAAGATTGATTGTTTCTTTCAATACTGGCATACAATTAATAGAATTTTTACCAGATACCTCAATTTTATGCCCTAACGTAACTCACGGTAATTAAATCAATTAAGATGTCATCACACCGCTCATCCGAAAATATAGAAAAGGCAAAGTCAAGGGTAAAATTCATCAATTCTAATGAGAATGCACTACGGTTTTACATAAGCTATTCGTACAAATTGAAGTAATTCTTGCATTTAAACTTGTATTCTAAATTAAGATTTAACTTGAAATTAATGTAGTTAATTACTGAAAAAATTAGATTTTTGTAGC
This sequence comes from Stegodyphus dumicola, assembly GCF_044657685.1. Lineage (NCBI taxonomy): Eukaryota > Metazoa > Arthropoda > Arachnida > Araneae > Eresidae > Stegodyphus > Stegodyphus dumicola. The sequence continues at coordinate 107,458,423 of NC_140775.1, forward strand.
ATAGTTTACATGAGATGAGATCACTTGGGGTCACGTGATACGAACCGAAGAATCAGGATGTTGAACTATGAAAGCATAGTAAATTCTTAAACTAATGTTATTTTACAAATTTATTCTCTTTATTTATTGGCTTTTTACAAAATTTTAAGCGATATTAAAATGTTTATGCCTTCAAAATTAAAAATTCTTAGAACTAACATTTGTTAACATAAAAAGCCAATAAAGCCTGCTTGGCGAGATTCGCGCCGGTGAAACGGAAAAGTACCGAGAAATCTAATTATAATCCAACGGTAGATAAATTCTATATAGATAAGTACTGAAGTTTTAATAATAGACAGTTTTAGTGGATAAAAATATTTCAAAATTTTAAGCTCTATCAATAAACAGTTTAGCTTTATGAAGTCACTCTTTATGTATTATGCATATAAAATACAATAGGTTTATAACAGATTTAGCTTGGCCAAGCACCTAATTTACAGAAGTCATCTTTAGTCATTTTAGTGAACAACTACTGACACAATTTGAATATAGAAATGAAACTGAGAAAAGAAACTTACATTTTTAATAACTGCAAATTTTCATATTTTTTATATTTTAATTTTTATGCTGAACTTTAAGTATTTCACCGAATAATTGTTTTAACATGCACATAATCATATTACTGTGAAAATTTTGAAAGCAAATATTGAAACAGGAAAAGTTATTACTTTGGAAATGTTTGCTGTGCAGTGTAAAAATAAATTATAAATGATAGATTAAGCATATTTTGTAACCTATTATTTATTATATGTAAGAAATAAGAACATGTAAGAAAACAGAATTTTTTATACCTTTGGAGAGAATGTAAAAATTAAAGATTTGAAGAAATATGAGTAATGCAGTGGAATGCTCACTTATAAAACTAAAAATTATGTTAATATAAAAAGTGTTTCTTGTCATAACACTAAAAAATCTCATAGACTGGAATTTAACAGTTTTATTTTAAACAATTAATTTTTTCCTTCCCAGCACAGGGATAAGGAAGTTACTATGTAAGTCTGTGGCCTAGGATTAACATGGGCCGAAGTACTTTATACTATTAAGCCTAAAACACAAACACAAATTCCTATAAAATTTGCATAATTAAAATAAAACAAAATGCAGTATTACTCGTAATGATTGTTTGTACATTAAAATTTAAATATGTATCTTAATGAAACAAAAATTTCAAATACATATTATATTTAAATGCAGATGCATTGCATATTATATTCTATCGTCATACTTACATACAAAAGTGTATTTCATTATGTGAAGCATTTGTAAGTACTGCACAATATATTGATCCATGTTGCACTTTCTAATTCATGAAGTAATAAATAATTCTTATAGCAACAAGATTTACACTTAAACATTCCATTCAACTAAATATACTTTTTATTCTTTCTTACCTCAGTCAGATTACACCAACATGGTTGTGTTAATACGAAGTACCTATACTTTTAGTACTTTAATTCTGCTGGTAAAATGTCATCAAAATAACATGATGGTTAGAAAAGGATATTGAGTTCTATATAATAACTTACTAAATTGATTTCTTGAGTTCCGTATTATTTGTTTTGTTGAACCCACCAGCGGCCGAGCGGTAAAGTCGCTGAACACTGGTAGTTCGGTTCGAGGTTCGAATATTGCGAACGGGCTGGCTGCATGGGTGTTTTCATGGTTTTCCCCATGTGTAACATGTATACGAGCCAGTTTCCCTTAAAAAGTCCTCCACGAAGGCATCCCTCCCCTTAGACAGATAGCCCTCGTGTGCTTTGCCATAATTAAATACACTAAAAAATTTGTTTTGTTGATTATGTTATCTTAACACAATTTATGTTTCACATCAATAAATGAAATTTTTTGAATTAATGAACTTAAATTGTGCAATGATTGTATTATAAAATTTTATTTCAACTGAATTATCTTAATCTACTGTAGACATTTGTAGAACTTACGCCATACGTGATGGTTCAACCAACATTTAATAAGATAATATTTGTATTTTTTGCTTTACATGAATACTTAGTGCATTAAATTAGGCAAAGCAGCAACTTCCTCCTGTCTGGCCTATGATTTAACCAGGACTCTATCGCTTTCAGGGACAACAGGTGCATGTTCCTCATCATTAGGAGATCATTTGCAAAAAAGACACCTGTATTCATACCAAAAGTTATAAAAAAAAAAAAAAAAAAAAAAAAAGAGGGAGAAGGTAGCACCATCTGCCCTTAGCAATAGTAAGGAAACATGAAAATTAAGTTTAGCATTTTAAAAGAATTAGGAATAATTGTACTGGAATTAAAGTCATTAAAAAGGTCTTTGAGAATGTGAAAAGCTTCAAGGAAATCTAATTCATCAATTGAAGAAGCTTTTTTGTAATTTTTGCAGAAAGCCAAAACTGTGATTAAATTTCAAACTAAGATTTGTATTGATGATTTCTTTATTTCTTCTTTTGGGATGTAAGATTTTTATTTCTTGATGCACAACAATTTAGTTTTAATTTCACAAATTTTTCTTTTAGTTCAGAGGATATTTCTCGAACTACACTTACATATAAATTAATTCCCCGTGAATTAAAGTGAGAAGTGGAATCTTTAGCAATCAAACACTGAATGTTATTGATGGGTGAGAAAATGATTTGAAAATTGAATTTCTAGAGAATCCCTGCAATTTTGTAACTGTGCGAATTAGAAAAATGACATGGCTATTAATATTGTATCTAACAGCGAAATGTCTTCGTTGATGGCAAGATGGAAACTTTTTAAATGCTTTGTCAATAACCATGGGATAAAATTTTCTGTCAGTGGAAGTGATTGCAAATAATTGAACTCATTAGAAAGCAAAGATTCTGAGGAGCAAATTTTTTCCATTTTTCCATTCCAGCCATTTTTTCCTTAGCCAGGTGACATGATTTAGCATAGGAAGGCAAGCAAACAGAAAAATGCATTTACAGTAAAATGTAATGCTAAAATCAGATTCATTGCAGATAAGAATATATAAAGAAAGAGAATGGTATTCTCAGATTCAGTTTCAAAAGTGAACTGGATGGCATATGGAATTTATAGCACATCTTGTCTGTGTGGTTTGAGATATATCAGCAAAACTAAAAGAGCATTCAAGTTTAGCATCAAGGAATACAGATCTTATCACTAAAAAGTAGAAATAAAGAAATTTGTGAGAGCTAATCATAATTGTGAATTTAATCACAGTTTTGACTTTGTGTCTGCAAAAATTATCCAAAAAGGTTCTTCAGTTAATAAATTGAATTTCCTTGAAACTTTTCACATTCACAAAGATTTATCTTGTTTACTTAGTGACTTTAATTCCAGCTTTTAAAATACTACTATTAATGTAATATTTCACGTTTCATTACTATTTCTGTGGACCACCTTCTATGGCGTTACCTTCTCATTTGTTTTACTCTTGTGCTTTTGATATAAATATAGCTTCACTCTTTGCAGAATTTCTTTTCCCCTCACGATGAGTGACCTACACTTGTTGCCCTCGAAACTGATACAGTCTTCGTTAAAATACACTCACTTCCAAAAGTTAAGCACGAAAATGTAAAATGAAAAACAATCAGCAAATACTGCTTTGATTGGCACAAAATTTGGCAGGAAATAAGCATATATATTTATGCATAAAACAAAATCAATAATTATATACAGAAATGAAAACAATATTAAATTTTTGTAAGTTATCAGATAATGATATACTGGAGACTTAAACAGAATTATGTATAAAGTGAAAATAAACAGCATAAAATGAAAAAAAGGACATTAATAGGGTATGTGATATCCCCCTCATCTGTATACAAAGTTTACACCTTGTGACCATGCTTTCAATTAGGTGGTCAACCACCGCAGAACTAAGCAATCACCATTCTTCTTGTAGAGCAGTTTCCAGCTCAATAAGAGTGGCTGGAGGTGGGAAACGTGAAGATGCAGCACGGCCGAGAGCATCCCAGAGATTTTCAATGGGATTAAGGTTGGGCGAATATGCTGGCCACGTTATACGCGCTATCCCTTCACTCTCCAGGTAGTCATCGACGATGTCAGCTCTATGGGGACATGCCTTATCATCCATTAAAACAAAAGTAGGGTCAACTGCTGCAGCGTACAATCTCACAATGGGTTCTAGGACTTCATCTTGATACCGGACAGCCGTCAAAGAACCCCGTTTAAAGATGTGCAAGTCGGTGCAGTATCCTAATGAAATCCATGCCCACACCATAATGCTTCCGCCTCACAATGCGTGAAGTTTTGGCACTGATTGCGTGTTCGTTGTTCATACCATATCCTTATATGCTTGTCATCTGGCTCCAGAGCAAATCTTGACTCATCAGTAAACATGACATTGCCCCAGTCAGACACATTCCAATTGACATGTTCCCGCCACCACTGTAATTGTGCCCCTCTTGATTGGATGGATAGAGGAACACAAACTCGAGGTACCCGGGCGTACAGTCCACTCATATGTAATTTTCGGCATACTGTAGCTGCAGATATCGCCTTACCAATGGACACTGTAACCATACATGTCACGTATGGAGATCGTTCTGCGATTCCGCTTGGCTACAATAGCAATATATCGATCTTCCGCAGGGGTTGTAACCCTTGGGCGACCGGCTACGGGCCTTCGGACAACTGTCTGTGCAGTGTGGAATTGTTTTCATAAATGTGAAATTACAGAATGATGGACGCCGAAGAAAAGATCAACATCTGTAATCGACTGTCCTGCTTCAATGCGCCGCACAGCACGCCAGCACTCAGAATCTTCCATTCGTCTTCTAGAAGTCATAGAAACACGTGTGTTTTGAAAACGTATGTTTAAACACCTTCTATCAGCACTTACAATCAATTTCCGTAACCCTTCATTTAGCTAGCTTCTTATAAGACTACCTTTTTTGCATATTTCTTGACGTGAAAGCACGATTGGCTGTTACCTAACATATTTGCATACTTCCGTCTACCTCTGCAGCGAATTGCATCCTCTTCAATTCTGATTGGCTTCCAGAAATTAGCATTTTGCTCTCCGTGCTTAACTTTTGGAAGTGAGTGTATAAGCCAAATAGAAGGTTGTTACTTTTCCTAATATTATGTTTTACTTTGGGCATATTTCTGTCCTCACTTGGTATATTATTAAGTTTTATCTACAAAATGATTTAAACATTAATTATTAATTGGTATATTATTGTAATCATATTTAAAAGTTCTTTGATAAATAAAAGCATTTCTTCCCTACTTGGTATAAGAGTATGAGAAAATTACAAAATGAAATTAGGCAAAGAATATAAAAATTTATAATTGCATGACAATCACATTGCAAATAGTCCAATAACCTAAATCATGCATTATATGTTAATTGGGTGATAATCCATTATTATAAAAATGAAAATGCACTAAAAGTCAATCTCGAATTCTTTTGAAAAGACTTTCAAAAGCAAAAAAAAAAAAAAAAAAAAAAAAAACCTGGTTTTTCATATTCCAAGATTAACAGCTGTACCATGTCACTTAGGCATGAATTCATATTTAATAACATTTATTCAAGTCATAATATAAATAGGGGGAGGAATATTTATTTTGGTTTAATTGAATACATTAAAATTACTATATACAGTTAAATGTTAAAATTTAACTGTATTGTTGCAAACTTTGTATGCTTTCAGGATTCTAGTTATCAATTTCTTCTTCACACTCCAAAATTCTTCTCTGCCTCTTTGTCAGAACTCTCTCACAAGGGAGCAGTTGCTCCAATGCCTGGAGTGATTGAAAAGATAAGTGTCAGTGTAGGAGATAGTGTTAAAAAGGGAGATGCCCTAGTTGTCATGATAGCTATGAAAATGGAAGTAAGTGTATTGCATTTCAATATCCAGTGGTGAATGCTTTTGTGAAACTTTTGTTTTATAAATTCACAACAGTGCTAATAAATGTAGTTTTCCTTTTCAAAATCTTAATACAATTGATATTACTTGAATTATGAATTCTTAAAACAAAGTATAAATCTAATGTTGTTTTTAAATTATACTTCCAAAGCAAATTAGACATTTAATTTTACAGCTTTAGCACTGTGTTTGCTGAAAGTTGCTAAATAAACTTAAAATCTATGTTTAGCATATTCAATTATATTGAGACATTTTCTTAAAAATAAATATTGTGTCTTTGAAGAATATTGTAGTGATAGCATAGAGGTCTTAAATAAGTAAGTTTTGTTTATATTTATGATATATAAGTACTCATATTTTGAAATAGCATCATTTAGCACATATCAGTTTTATCTTTAATAATATAGTTTCATGTAGAATACATTAATATCAGTTGTAATTTAAAAAAGGTTTCTTGTGAAAGTTAAAAACTCAAATTTGTAGTCATTTTGGCAAGTACTTAATTTTTATACTTCCAGACTAAATAAGTATTTTTTTTTTTTCCAGTATGTAATAAAAGCCCATTGTAATGGAATTGTTGAAAAAGTATTCTATAAAGTTGGTGAAAATGTCCCAAAGAACTCTCAGCTGGTTCAGATCAAGGGTGATTCATGAATATCAGAAAATTTTAAATAAGAAAATATTAGTATATTGAATATATTTTTATTTTTGTCAAATAAGTATAAATTCCTGTAAAATTTGTTTTTGTGTATAAAATTTTCATATTTTTTATTATGTGTTTATTAATATGGCTCAATCTTTTACAAGAAAACAAAATTAAATCACAAAAATATAAATTCTCAGAGTTACATAGAAGCTTTAGTTTCTTTAAAAATAATCAAAGAAGCTATTAGGCGTGTGTTGCTTTCTTCGCTGTTTCAACAAATTTGAACAAGATTTTTAATGTTGGTATTAAAGTATTTATGAAACCCTGTTATACTCTTATAATTTTCTGAGAGTTATGTTGTTACAAATTTCTATATTAATGAATCTTTAAATTTGGACACATTTTTAAAAGTCATAAAAAATTAAATAAATGACATGCAGTTAGCATCTAAACACATAAAAGCTTATTACAAAGATTTTGGGGAGGGTCATAAGGTACATACATTTCAATTCAAATTTTTCCCAACTGCTGGCACTGAGGAGTCAATGTTGCGAAAATGAGCAAATTTAAATCTTTTTTTTTTAAAATTATGTGCAGCTGAAAGCTCACGACAGGGTTCGTACGGTCCTTAATTTTTTTTGGAATTGATTTTTGGTCCTTAAAAGTCCTTAATTTTGGCCAAAATCAGTAGAAGGTCCTTAATTTTAATCATCTGAAATTTCTGTTTGTTTATACGACTGCCATTTTGAGTGTGAATTAGCATTTTGGAGGAATATTTTTGGCGATTAACTCTCGTGTATGGTTATCTTTTGAATGGGTTGTAATTTGTTTCTATTTCTAATATTTACTGGAGTTTCATGGGATGCTCGAGTTTCTAAGCAAGATGTGAAACATCAGCATTTTGAAATTCAATTTTTGTAATAAAGAGCTCTTAAACAATTTTCGCTTTTGGAGATGTGAATTCGTTTATTAAATGGTTTTAAATTTGGCGATTTTAACGTCAGTTTCTACAGAAAATTTTTAATTCCGAAATCTGAGAATTTTTTGACGATTTTTTTTTTAAACATCGTAACATTGATAAATTTTATTAAAATAATGGTAATATATTGAAATTATATTTAAAAAATAACAATTAAATAAACCTTTTTTATTTTTCGCTTTTATATGATAAAGTTTCATTTTGGCAACTTATTATACATTATTATAAAGCTGAAAAATAAACAAGGTATAATGCTATAAAGCATTTTACAAAACAGCTCTTAGCAAAAGCAAAATTAGCTATGTAATTAATTAAAAAGTCTTCATTTTAATTTTTCATAGTAAGCTTTTTTTCCATGTATTTGTCTCAGAATATTCAAAATCCTCAGAATATGCATGTTTTCTCTATAAAATTAATTTTACACTTTTCCTCTCCCCCCCCCTCCCTTTTTTTTCCCCTCCCAAAATTTTTCTGGCTTTTTGATGTTAGAGAATTGGTTGGGATAATTTTTAGTATTTTTGACATTGCAGCTTGGAAAATTTAGAAGGATTTGAAGGCAAGATTTATAGACCCATGATTATAGATGATCCGAGAAATGTGTGACAAAATGAAAAATGTCTCCATGGTATCAACGCGTAATGGATGTATTTTACAGAAAGTTTGCGATGAATTTCTTACTTTTTGGAGAACATCTGGAAGAACAATGAAGACATAATATTTGAATGTTTTACTCCTGATTCTAGAATCTTTTTCTTAACATGTTTATCTTCCCTTTATTTTCTCTACTTTTCACTAGACACAAGCATGGAAAATATCAAAAAATGCTTCTAATCTTATTTTACGGGAAGAAAGGAAGGATTATAGAAAGGGATATTTTTTATTAATAAAGAAATTAAAAACTTACAATTTAAAAGGTCCATCTAATACACTGACTACCAATAAGTATTTGGACACCTGTGATAGAAAAGAAAAGCTAACTTTATTCAAAATCAATAGTTGGTAGAGCCTCCACGAGAGGTAATTATAGCGTGGACCCTCCGGGGCATACTTTCCATAAGTCTTTGTATGACAGTTAGTGGTATTTTCTTCCACTCGGTTTGGAGAAGACATAGAAGTTCCTTCACCGATTTTGAACGGGTAGTGCACTCCTGAATTCGGCGATGCAACTCGTCCAAGAGGTTCTCGATAGGATTCAGGTCTGGACTCTGGGCAGACCAGTCCATTCGATGAACTCCATTGGCACCATACCAAGCCTTGGTTAACATCAAAACAACTGGCATTGTTGTCCTGAAAGTAACAGGGGTCCAACCCGTAAAGCTGCTACAACGTAGGAAGCCCATTGTCATCCAAAATAGTGCAGTAGGCATCGGAGTTGAGCTTACCATGAATGGAGACCAAGGGTCCCAGCCCATACTAGGAGAAACACCCCCTAGACCATAATTCCACCTCTGCCAACTTGACTGTTGGCACAATGCATTCTGGCAGGAGATGTTCTCCAGGTAGACGCCAGACCCAGACCCTGCCATCCGAACGGTAATAGGTGAACCTTGAGTCGTCACTCCAAAGAACCCGTTTACACTGATCTACGGTCCAATTTCAATGTACTTTGCACCACATTAATCAAGCAGCACGGTTGGACTTTGTGATCAAAGGCTTATGGACAGCAGCACAACCATGAAAACCAAGCAGATGTGCTTCCTTACGTATGGTATTCATTGAAACAATACTCCTAGATGCCTGTTGAAACTCCTTGCAGATGAGGGCCATTGGTTGGGTGCGGTTCATCCGAATTTCTCTGGACAGCACTCGTCAGTCTCTATCTCCCAGTTTCATTGGTCTGCCAACTCAGGGTACATTCCGACAATCACCGCTCACCTTCCACTTCTTAATCACATAGTCCACTGTCGATTTTGGGTACTTCAGATCGCTAGATGTCTCTTAAGGATCGGCCACATTTGTGATACCCAATAATTATACCTTTCTCGAAATCAGAGAGCACCGAACTGCGAGGCATCTTGCATGCGACTAAAGCCGATGTTGTTTCCTACACGACATATACCGGCAGAGTCCGTGACATACCTTAGGACCGCAGATATCGTCATTTGCATAGGTGTCCAAATACTTATTGGTAGTCAGTGTATGTTTTAATGCATCATACACAGAGCTAGCACTAGGCATTTTCCCATCTGATTCAATCTCCTAAATTCAACTGCATAGTACCTTTCTAAATTCTGCTTCCAATGCCTGCTCTAAATTATGAAAGTTTTGCCATTTCTAGATTTTGTTGTTTGGTGTGTCACTAAATTATAAAAATTCTGCCATACCAGCTCTGTAACCGGCCTTTACCATATATATTTCATATTTCTTCTGAATTTCATATTACTAAAGAAATTAAATTAGTCACTTTTTTTATACATTCTAAATGCATTTAGTGTTTTTTAGAAAAACAGAAATCTTTAATTAAATCCAAAAATTCTAAAATAAAATGGAAACATGCTGAAGAAAGAAACTGAATACATAAAGAAAATTATTCTTCAAAGATATGTGCAGTTATTATTATGTAAATTACCCAATTGTTTATGATTTCAACCTTTACTATAATTTTCCATTTCTGTTTCCTCATATGATAGGGTTACTGAGCCAGATTAATTTAAATTGTGTAATCTTTGACCACTAGTCCACATTTTTAGTTTGAATTTGACTGTTCTTGCTTAATTACGTCACCATGATTGACTTTGTTAGCATCAGAACATGCCTTTATGTTTGCTCTAAGTTCTTTTCAAATAAGAGGCTTATTTAAATCTTTGTCTGATATTGTAGTTACTTTCAGACGTAGTGATAATTTGCCTCACATCTATCGGGGGTTTTGGACTATTTAACTTTTACCAGATCAAGTAAACCCTCATAGGTACATTATGGAGTGGTTGACAAGTCAGGAGATAAAGCATGCAGAAACTAGCGAGAGCATTAGTTTGCATATTGAGGCAAATTTCTAATTATTGTTAGAAAAGATGCTTAAAGAGAAGGAAATCAATATAAATTAGCCAAAATGTTTGAGAAGGCTACAAATTAAAATGACGGATAAATATTTTTTGAGTGTTGTTGCAAACATACAAGTTTTGTAGCTTTTAATGTGTAAATTATTCTTATATTGTTTAAGAATCAGTGTCATAAATTACATGTAACTGTGAAATTTTATTAGATTTTGATTTTAATAGGGCTTTTTTTTTAACAAATATTGTTAAAAAAAATAAAATTTAATAGTGGCCATGTAAATCCATAATGACTAAGGTTACCTATTTACCTAATTTAATTATTTATAACTAACTGCTTACCCTTAAAAATTATCTCCACATATTAAAGCAAGTTATTGCCTTTCATTAATACTCACTGTGGTCACAAGATAAAACACAAAAATGTAGAAATTCAAGTAAAACTTATTCTTTGCACCTAGTGAGACTTAAAATAATGCAAAACGACTTATCACCTTTGGTGCTTGAATGGCTTATTGGAACCTGAAAGTACAGTGCTGGCCAAAATTGTGGACACTTTTGGAAATTTTTATGTTTTTGAACTTTGTATGCTTATAGAAAACGTTACGTTTCACAAAATGCAAACTTGTATATATCATTTTAAAGAGAATTTATTACTGAATTCAATACAAAACACAAAATTCAATTATTTGCAATACAAAAAAAGTTAAACGATAATAGTTATCGATATACATTAGATAGTGATGACTGCAGTGAGTTATCAGTACTTAGTAGGGTACCTTTTATTTTTTATTACAGCTTCACATCAACATTTCATTGAGCTGACAAGAGTTTTAAGTTCTTCTTTCGTTATTACATGATGCCAGGAAATAATTATAGCCTCAATTAGTTCCCTTTTATTTGATGGGCACCTCATTCGGACAAGAGTTTTCAAACGGTGCCACAAATTTTCGATAGGATTGAGGTCAGGACTGTTTCCTGGCCATGACAACAATTTAATGCTCTTTGTACGAAACCACTCTTTCGATATTTTGGCCGTGTGGCAAGGAGCAGAATCCTGCTGAAAAATAAACGAAGCATTGTTGGGAAAGAGATCTCTGATGGAAGGTAGAAGTTTTGGTTCTAGAATAGTGTCAATGTATTTTCTGGCATTCAGTGTCCCATCGATGACATGAAGGCGACCAATACCATCTGCTGACATGCATGACCAAATCATAACACTAACTGGGTTCTTCACAATTGCTTGAATGCAGTCAGGATGTAGCTGTTCTCCTATTCTACGTCTTACATATTTTCGCCCATCACTACCGAATAACGATATCTTAAATTCATCACTGCATATAACTTGTGACCACTGATCATCTGTCCAATTAATGTGTTCCTTTGCCCACTGTAGTCTTTTTTTCGTTGCTGAAAATTAAGATAAGGCTTTTTTCATGGAATTCTACCTCTCAATCCAACATCTGTTAATCTTCTCCCGATTGTTCTTGAACTGACAGAAATACCAGCATCATTCAGATCACTTCTGATGGCCGCTGATGACATTTTTCTATCTAGGAGACACATAGTCTTTTTATTCTTCTGTCATCAATAGATGTGGTGCACTTTTTTCGGCCTTTTCCTTCTTTGTTTTTTATTGAATTTGTCTCCTGATATTGTAAACAAAACTTTCGAACTCCAGATGTAGTCACTGAACCACCCACCTGTCTTACAATTTCAGCATAGAAAAGACTACTTTCTCGTAACACAATAATATTACATCTCTTTCTAGGTGTCCAATCTACTCTTTTATTTGATGTCATTGCTTCTTGACTAAATATTAAAAATTTTTTACAAAAATTCCTACTTGTAATTGCAGTGTATAAGAAACAGGTCCTCCTTCTACAGAACAAAGCAAAATAAAGAATTGTTTCAAGTGTAAACATGATGTCAGCTTCTACTGGCAGTTACTAACATTTGATTGGTTCTCAGAACAAGAACAGTGATTGGCCAGGAAAGCTAGACATTACAAACCACTTCATAATTGTGTTTTTTATTTATAATAAAGTACATATAACTTTTTTTATACTGCAAATAATTGAATTTTGTGTTTTGTATTGAATTCAGTAATAAATTCTCTTTAAAATGATATATACAAGTTTGCATTTTGCGAAAGGTAACATTTTCTATAAGCATACAAAGTTCAAAAACATAAAAATTTCCAAAAGTGTCCACAATTTTGGCCACCACTGTATATTAACTGGGTTACAACCTATGGAATTCTGCACAAAGCTATGGCACTAACTGCATCAAACAGAGCCTGACTAACTTTCAGCACTTGCTAACCGTGCCTACATCAGGCCTTTTAAGTTTGTTCTAATCAGCAGGTCTCTCTCTAGACAAGCAGCAGCAGTGATAATATTCAGACTTTTGTTGAGCAGCAGTGATAATATTCAGACTTTTTTGAATCATGCTGTTTATGATCTTACTTCTCATTTTAACCTATGCCGTTTGACATAAAATCTACCTGTTATTTATTAAACCTCTAGACCAGCAGTTCTCAACGTGTACCATCTGAGCAAAAATTGAAAACCTTTTTAGTACCACCACTACAAAGTACTACACCACCAATCTTGAACAAAGCTCAGATCACATAATTTTACGAGTGTTAGAGAAAAAACTCAATCAGGATGTTGGGATTTTAATTTTTGAAATAAATAGTTAAAAATACTTTGCTTCTTTGTGTACCACCTATTTTTTTCTTGCGTACCACCGGTTGAGAACCTCTGCTCTAGACTGATCAAGTATGTGTCAAAATGACAGATAAAAAAAATCAACATAAAGCTAACTATTAGTAAAACGTAAATGTCACTTATCTTCTTTCAAATATGTCCAACCTATTATAAGTGTAAAATATTTAATGCTACTTGATAAACTTGTGATTTTATTCTCAAACTTATTAATTATTATGTTAATTAATTCATGTTTAGTAATAATGCATTACCACTTTGGGATCTATTTTATTTTTAGAATGGTATTACAAAAGTGAAATTCAGGCATATAATAATATTTTTAATTGAATTTATTCAGTTCCCATTTGCTCATAGGTTCTTAATTTTTTTCATTAATGGTCCTTAAAAGTACTTAATTTTCGTGTGCAGAATTAAGTAATATTAGTAATTAATTATTAGTAATATTGAAATATGGTTGCAAATGCAAAAAAAAATTAATAAATCCACTAATTCACCCCCCCCCCCAATACTACATGTTTCTCATTCTATTTTTAATATACACTGGCATCCAAAAGTTAAGCGAGACTCATTAACAGCATAAAGTCACTGAACATTGGTAGTTTGATCTGGGTTCAATTCCAGGTGAACAAAAGTCCACCATAAAAACATTCCTCCTCTTAGGCATACAGTGCTTGCATGCTTTGCAATAATTAAAGAAAACAAACCAAAAGTTGCATGTGATAATAAAATCAACAAAAATGAAATAATAACACTTCTGATTAACACTAAATTGCACAGGAAAGTAACAAATGAGTTCACCTGTGAAAGAAAACAAGCATTATGTAAAAGGTGAAAATAATATTTAATTTTCATAAATGTAAATTATATAATGGCATCACATTTGTGCCATTAACAATTGTGCATAAACATTTGTGCAAATTAATGCTTAAAGCTAAATACAAACAAAACTTACATTAAGAAGGCATGTAACTGCCCTGGATTTTGACATAAACTTTATAATGATTGCCCATGCTTTCAATGAAGTGATCAACTATCGCAGATGCTAGTAATGGCCATTCCTTCAATAGAGCAGTTTCAAGCTAAGACTGGTTATAGGACATAAAACATGTAGAGATAGCATACCCAAAGTATCTCAAAGATTTTCTATGGGATTAAGGTCAGGGGAATATGGTAGCCACTCCATACAAAAAATGCCCTCACTCTCCAGGTACTCATAAATAGCGTTAGCTCAGTGGCAACAGTATTGCGGAGGAAATCGGAACCTGACCGGTTTACCAGACTGGATGTAAAACACTTGATGCTGCCTAATGGTCACAGAACAGTCTTTGCTGGTGTGCAGCTGGGTTGAGATCCCACTGAAACTTCAGGCCATCCATGAACAAGATGTTGCACCAATATGAAACAATCTCACCAAGATGTTGATGATAACACTTTAATCTTGCCCCTATGGACTGAGAGGCTAGTAGAACAAATAAGTTGGGAATCACGGACCCTTTCATGTAAAGCCTTCGATGCAAAATAGTGGCACATATTGTAATTCTGCAATCATGAATGTAACAGTTGTGGAGATCACTTGTCAGTTCTGCTTGGCTACTACAGCAATATATCGATCTCCAATAAGGGTAGTAACTTTGATCAACATGGCACTGGTCTCCAGACAACTGTTTGATATGTTTCAAGAAATTACCAAATGATCAACATCACAGAAAAGAGCAACATCTTTGTTTGACTGCCCTGCTGCATAATCATACAGAAGCAGAAATATTCTCAGTTTCAAAGCTCTCAAAATCTCTGCCTGCAACACAGTCTCACCGTGATTTTATGCAGGCCGAGACTGTGATCCTAAAAAATACAGCCAAGCTTTATTAATGAGACTTAAGCAATAAGAATGACATTTTTAGAAGTCCTTGAGTATTTATTCTGTCAGAGGTTACCTCAATACACTGATGGAAATCGTTTGTTGTGTTTGCTGGGTGCTCATAACTTGAGACACTATTCATCATCCAAGATGGTTTTAGCCAGATTATTTGCTCTAGAGGCGAAGTGTTAGTGATCTGAGACTTCATTGTCCGTAAAAGAAAATTTTTAATTAAAATTTGTAGAATGCCCAAACAGCAAGGAATTTTCAGAGTTAGAAACGTCATGGATTAATTTTCTTTGAATTTTTACACCCTTGAAAACTGATCACTTTTCCTGTAATGCCAGAGGAATTTATTTCTAGCAGGCTTTCACTTACCATTTGAATTACAAAACAACCAGATAGAAAATGCATATTATGTTCTATAAATCATTCACAAATGCTTCTCTAATTTTCTTGGATGATTTTCATATGCATTGAATTTCTTGATGTATGTTTATTTTATTATTATTATTTTGAATTAGCAGTTTTTTTTTCAAATAATAATATACTTGTTATTATTTGAATACATATTTACTTTTCCTGTTTTAAATTTTAAAAAAATTACAGAAAAAATTCTAGTTTTTAAAATTAATTTTTTAATTGTGTTTTAATTTTATTTAACAGAAGAAGTTTAATTTTTTCTGTTGGCAAAAGTATGTATTGTTTTGTATTTAATTTATAGTAAAATCTTTCTGAAGACAAACTACAATCTGGAAATTTTCAAAATGTAAGATTTTTTTTTTTTTTTCTTTTTGAAGTTTTCTCAAAATTAAAACATTCTGATAATTGATAAGTTTTTAAGTTATTACTATAATTTAACAAAAGAAAAAATAACAAAATGGGAGACGGTAACGAAAATTATAGTATTTTTAAATATAATATATTCATTGAAATAATTGAATCTTTCTTGATGATAAAGTTTAAATACCTTGCAAAATTATTCAATCAAATATACCGTATGTACCCGCGTATAAGTCGACCCCCCCCCCCCCACTTCGACATAAAAAATTCGTATAAAATAAGAAACCCACGTATAAGTCGACCCTCCCACTTCCGAAATCGATCGAGAAACTTCGAAAAAAATTTTTTAAGTACTACATTTATTCAAAATCATCTGAGAAAAAAAAGTAAATATACGATAAAAAATACCTTGGTAAATAAAAAAAATCAAAATCCTTCAATGTCCGATTCATGGTCAGATTCGCCAAACATTTCATAGAACTCTTCTGTCGTCATTGGCTCTTCATCATACACATTTTCAGTCACGAACTCTGTATTGTTACAATCACTACTAGAGCCTTCGTCGTCATTTTCACTTTCAAAAACAGCATCATCTTCCGCGCCATCTAGTTCGTTTCTAATACAACATTTTTTAATTAAATGATTTTATAATCATTTCAGAGGGTATTTAATTCCAAGCATCTTTAACCCACTGAGCAATTAATGTAATATCGGGCTTTTTAATGTTGCCTCCCTTTGTAAATGTTGAATCCTATGTCAATCCATGAATGAACAATGACTATTATAAAGACTTATACGTACGTAAAAACTACTTTTCCGAAAATTCTTTGGTTTAATCGAAACTTACTCTATAAGATAAAGTATGAAACTTTGATTAGTTCGTTACATAATTTAAGTCATGAAATTACTTCAAGTAAGTGGCTTATTTGATAAGTCGTCCAATTTGAGTGCAGGAAGAAAACAACTGCATTATATAAAGAAATTTTTGAACTTCCGATTCTTTTAATATTTTATGGCCCCGCGTATAAGTCGACTTTGAAGTTTCTTTTTTGTCCAAAATATCTCGACTTATACGCGGGTATATACGGTATGTAACGAAATATATATACTTGAAGTTGTTAATTTAACTAAAATTCTTTTCTAAAATCTCTAATTTCTAATCATATTCCTGTAAATTTTGAGAAGCAATCAGATATTAAATAAATTAAATACAAACTAAAACTGAACATTTTTTAGCTTATTTTCAAAATAATGCTCAATTAGAATTGACTGCATTTTTTGTTATTCCTAAAGTAATATCAAGTTTATCACTGGTAAAAGAAAATCTTCGCATGAAAAACAATACATATATATATAATAATTTATTTACTAAAGAAATATTAATTACATTATCTCCTAATATAAATTTAGTAGAAGTATCAAAAAAGAGGGAACCCATATGTAGGAAGTTTTAATTCCGAAAATTGTGTTTTAAATTTAAAGTAACTTGAATGTAAATTATTAAAAATGATTTACGGGGACATGAATAACAAAATTTCTAACTTTGAAAAAGAAATTAAATTAAAAGATAGTAATTATCGCTGTTGATCGGAAATTAGCTGACTTTTCAAGGGGAACAAACCAACTCCCAATGAGTTAGCTGATTAATAAATGCGAAAGTGTTTCGTCTTTTACTCAAGTAAGAATGGTGATGCCAAACTGGCAAATTAAGTTAAGCCAAAATTGTAGTTCTGTGAAGTGATGGGATTTAGAACCAAAGTAGAGTACCAAAGAACTCATTCTGAGTTAAGCATTTTCACTCATACAAGATTCTTTATAAATTTCGAGTGAAAAGCAATTTATGTAGTAATATTTATAAAATACTTGAGTAAATGCCCCCCGACACCTTCACTTTTATGCATGTTAATTCAAAACTATTTGTATAAAATTAAACATACTTGAAAACTTGTTTTCAAACTAAACGAATTTAAAATCATTCAACATATATATATATATATATATATTAATCCAGTAAGACTAGTATTAAATCTTTATATTTGTGTAGAAAATATATAATAAAAAATTTTTAATTTAAAACGAGATTTTTAAAATTGAATTTCTTTAGAACAATTAGAACCCCATAATTGGTTGCAATAAATTTTAAAAAGTTTTTAAAAAAATTGTCATTTAAAAAAATTACACATTTGACTGTAAAATGGCATCAATATAACACATATAATCCTACTATTCAAAATAAATTAATGAATATTTAATTATATATATATATATATATATATATATATACATTTTGTTCTATAAACTAAAGGAGGAAAATATTTTTAAGAGAAAGTCTAAAAAAGAGGGGGGGGAACCTGTTATACACCGGTGGACAGTTGCTAAGGGCGGATCACAAATGGCTATATAGCGCATTGTAAAAATGTTTAGATGCCAAAGTGAAATAAAATAATCCCAGCATACTAAGGACATAACAATAATTTACTATGCTGTGAAAAGTGTTCAAGGGCAAATTGGTCATATTGTGGTGAATACATAAAAGTGAAAAAAGTGCAGTTACTGTCTACGGGCATTCTGGCGTAAGATGTCAGTTCGGGATGTGATCATCATGAAGGGCGATGTAAGATTCCACACGTCGTGTCATACTTTGCACAATATTATCTAATAGCTGCTGGGGTAAGTTAGCTGATTCCTTCGTCAGTGCACGGATGAGGGTATCTTTGTTTACTGGAGGGCATTGTTGACCAGAAAGACTCCAACAATTGATCATAGTGTTGGGCCATACCGCATCTCAGATACTAGTCCTTTCCTGGATATTTTCTCGACAATAATCAGTACGACTCTCACACCAGATCAGTTGGAGTCTATAATCCAATAACAGACTGAATGTACTCTCATCTAAGAAAAGTACACAAGCCCATTTCTATTGAGTTCAATGCTCGTGATACCATTGCAAATGAGTGGTAAGTTGGTATCCAGACAATGAAATGCACACAACAAGACAGTACACATATAATCCTCCTGGATGCAAATGTCTGGTTACAATTTTTTGTGAGATTCCCTTGCAAGTAGCAACAAGTAACTGATTTGTTACTCCAATACTTGCGCTGCACCATTTCGTTTTGTCGACATTATTATGTATCTCTCTTCTGGAGGTGTCATACTGCGAACATGACTTTCCCAGTGATATTTGCTACACATTCCATTTATTTGAAATGATCTTCAAAGCTCTCATACAACACTGTGGCTGACATCATAGCCTCTAGCAACATCTGTTACTTTTTGTCTTTCTTCTATCTTGCCAATAATACAACCATCATCTAAGTGATGTCAGGAAGACATATCGAAAATTGCAAGTTCATCTTTCCCATTAAATTTTGCTTTTGAACAAGAAAGATCAATATGTGTCAAATCCTTTCTCTCTTTTGTCAGTGCATCACGTGACAAATAGCTTCAGAACCAAACATTTGCATATGCAAAACATGTCTTACTTTATATCGCATTTGTGCTCCAGTGTAATACTGTATCCATCAGTTTCATCATATAGATAACTGCAGTGAGGCACACACTACAATGAATCCCATTATAGTTATAGAAAGGCAATTCCAATAAATCACAGATAAATTGCTTCAACAGGAATTTAGCTACGGATAGTATCTGTGATCAATCAGTTCACATAAGGATATCTCCTTGATCAATATTGTTGACCTCTTGCTTCTGAAGTTAACCATATACTATCTTTTGTGGATTATTCCAAATGTTCACATGCAGCTCACAGCTTTTGGGTTTTTCATAACCCTGCAATATGATATAAAATTTTTTATCCATTGCCTCTCAAAAACTTTTTAGCTTTCCAATACCAAACATTAAACCTGTTTTCCCTGTTTTTACATATTTTAGTTTTGAAACAGCAGTATCACTCCTTCACAGCTATCAATATTCTTCTT
Source organism: Stegodyphus dumicola (assembly GCF_044657685.1). NCBI lineage: Eukaryota > Metazoa > Arthropoda > Arachnida > Araneae > Eresidae > Stegodyphus > Stegodyphus dumicola. Next base: position 107,478,260 of record NC_140775.1, read on the forward strand.
TATACGTTCACATGCAGCTGTGAGCTACAATTGGAATAATCCACAAAAGATAATATATGGTTAACTTCTGATGAAAGAGGTCAACAATATTGATCAAGGAGATATCCTTACCTGAACTGATTGATCACAGATATGATCCTTAGTTAAATTCCTGTTGAAGCAATTTATCTGTGATTTATTGGAACAATATTATTAAATATTGGAACAATATTAGTTCTTATGTGGCTGAGTCTAATACTTGTGAGACTCCCCCCCCTCCACCTCTTGATTGAACCTAATAAATATCTTATGTGTTCAAAGTTGCACAGTAGAAAACATATATAAAAAATATTTTTCATATTTGCTTTATTAATTAAAATTTATTAAATATTGCAAAAACATTATAAAACAAACTATGTACAAAGGAAATATAGTACAAGAACTTTAGATATAAAGTTAATATATGTAATATTTATACACAAGTAAATTAATATGCTAATTTCCAAAACAATATATTATGAATTCCATTATATTTTACATGGTCCAAACAGTCTCAGTATCAAAAAGGCACAATATTTTAAAATTTCAACTTTCAAAATCACATTAAAAGTTCAAATTCATTATCAGATGTATATACTCTATCCATTTCATTCAGGGAAACATCTGTTAAAGAAAACAAATATCAGAATTTTTTTGAAACATTTAAGTTCATCAACAAAAATATGAATTTATACATTTCAAAATAATCTAAATGTCATATTAACTAATGAAATAATTTAAATGATTCTTCTTTATTACAGGAAATTTTGTGTTATGCAGAAATTGTTTTTCAATGATGTATGCAATTTTTTCCCCTGTTATTGTACACTGAAGGGAAAAAAACAACTATTAAAAAAAATGATAATTCTATTAAATCCCATGAAAGGTAGGAGGTTGATAGCTCAAGTTATCACATAGTCCAATGAGAATCACTCCATGTAGAAATATGCAAATTTTTGTAGATTCCCCCTCCCCCCCCCCCAACACACACACAAGAAAATAAGTCCATATTTTAATTTCAAGGATTATAAGAACAGTGAATATACCGCAAGTTAAAACTTTCGCGTGCGAAGGTGGAGCATGTCATTAAAAAGCAATCTGATGGATTGTTGGAAATGGAAGCAGGACAGGTCTATAAAGACCTAAAAGTAACCCAATGCATTATGTTAAGAATCTGGAAAATGTTAAACATTAGTGATGTATGTAGACAACCAGGCCAAAGTCGAAAAGGTGCCATAAAAGATTCTCAAAACAATTATTTAGCAATGATTGTTAAAGGAAATAAACAATAGACGTCATCACTGATTTCAAGGGAGTACACTGGAATTACAGAAACTTGACTTTCTGAATATACTGCAAGTGGCAGGCTGCACAAAAGAGAATGTAGAGAAACTAGTGATTTGTGTCCCACTAGCTCAGGCTGCGAAAAGCACATAGCTGCAGCAGTGCACAGATCATCATGACTAAAGCACCACTGACTGGAGCCTAATTATCTTTACTGATGAGTCTCAGTTTTGTTTGAAAAGAGATTTCAGTATCCAACCAATGTTTCCCATTCTGGATGGAATAATAATACATACATAATAAGTCTGAAAACATCTGTGAAAGGTTTGTATCAGGATGATGGAATCATGGTATAAGCAGGTATCATTTTGAGTGCCTGCACAGAGCTACATATTTTTACCAGCGCATTTATGAATGCTGAAATGTAAAGGAGTGAGCTCCTTGATTATTATGTCAAGTTCTCTAGAGGTAATCAGTAAGAATTCAATTTATATATCAGATAATTTATACATCAGAAGTCGCCCATATGCAGATTAAAATCTAATAGAACACGTGTGGTTGGTTCTAAACAGATACTGAACTGCATCATTACTGCCTACCCAGCACTTTCTGAGATCTTAAAGGCACTGTTCATTATGAATGCACTTTATTACTGCAAGAATTTCAAGACAATCTAAATACACAGCATGGAAAATTGCTGCAAAGTTTGCATTTCAATCAGGGTCACAGGCCTCATTTCTTTTTTTTAATGCATCTCCAAAAGTTGCAACACTAACTTTTCCTTATTTCACTTTATATTATGTTTCCTATGTTCTTATTTAAATTTATTTTTTCCCTTGAAGTATTCAACTAAGCATTTTGAAGTTATGTTAGGCATGGCAATATAAAGATCTTTTATAAGTCCATATTCTTAATTGCAAAATTATTCATGTTATATCAGTTTTTATAGGTTTGATTATTTAATCTTTCCTGCCAATTTATTTACATGATGATGCATAGAATACTTTTAAATATAATTAACCCAATTAGTTGCATGGCCTTTTTGTATGTGCTCTTTAGTATATATATAGAGAGAGAGCTATATTTGAAAACATTTATCAGCAAGATTTGTAAAATTATTTATTTTATTCTGTTTTCATACCCTTCCAAGCATTATGACATTTAGATAATTAGAGAAAATAAATAAAAAAATATTTTAATTAACAAGATAATATATACCAAGAAACAACAAACCTGAAAACAGAGTTCTGTTGCTTAGAGATTAAATAAAATATTAAAAATATAAAACTTATGATACTGAAGTTCAATGAATGATTTCAAATTAGCTACTTGATTAAATACAGATTATTATTTAACAGCAAAAAGTAATTTCACAAATCTCTTAGTTTGTGTTAAGTGATCTGTAAAGTTCTATGGATTTTCAAATCAAAATGTATTTTCTTATACAGTCAAAAGTCGTTGATCCGAACGCGTCGGGACTTCGGCAATTCCGGATTATCGATTTTTCCGGATTATAGATCATCAGTTTAAATCTCGTAAGATGGCATGCAGAAATTCTAAAATTAAAAATATGAAACTGTAATTTATGAAATAAAAAACAATTATGATCTAAAGGGTATCAAAATTTACAAAAAAAAGCTTAATATTTATTTGTTTACTTTATTAAACATTTCTTTCAATGTAAGTTGTTTAAGTTGCTTCGTTTTATGTGATAATACTTTCTCTTTAATTTTATAAACAGACATAATTTCTTGTTCATTTACAAAGTTCCGCTGTTCAAGTCCCGTTAATTGCTGTGCCAAGAATACTGACTAACTTGTCAATCGAAATTTTTTCATTTTCACTAACCTCTCTGTCACATTCTTCATGTCTTTATCCATTTTTTGCAGCAATTCCAATTTTTGTTTGATGGACATCAAAACATACTTTCGTTTTGTACGATCCACAATCGGGGATCACAATCGGGAGCTCCACAATCGGGAATTCTATTTGACATAATTGAAAGTTCAAGTTTACTTTTATAGTATTAGTCTTACAGTCTGCAAAAAATAATAAGCCGGATCCAATTCGAAAATTAAGGAACAACGCAATCATCAACATTAACTGAAATAGATAATTAGATAATTTTAGCTTATACCATCCGTTATACATAAAACGTGCACACGAAAACGTATTCTGCACTTGTGCACACGCATATGCGCAGACGTAAAAGGTCTTACGCACACGCGTACACGCCTATGCGCATGTGTCAACGCGGCGCATGCGCAGAAAGCTTTTAGCTTTGAGGTCCGGATTATAGATTATTCCGGATTATGGGTGTCCGAATTAACGACTTTTGACCGTATTGATTTTGTTACTAATGATAAAGAATGATCTCAATCAAAACGGACATTTAAATATGATCTTTTCTGCTTCCGTTACATATATGTGACCTGCTTTGTCACATAATTTTTGTTTCAGTGCAGTGGTAAAGAATGGAGAATTCAAAAGTTCATTTTCATCATACTGTGCTCTTTTATTTTAAGAAAGGAAAAAAACACTAATCAGACTGCTGATAAAATTTATGTTACATATGGATAAACTGCTATTTCTGATGATAAAGTTCAAAGGTGGTTTGAGAAGTGCATACAAAGATGATGCACACTCTGGACAGTGATCCTTATGTGATTAAATATAATTTTCTTATGTTTTTCAAATGCTTCATTTGTATTGCATCATAAAAAAACTGCAGAACTTTCCAGATGACCCAGTAAATGCTTCCAATTTCTTAAATTTTATGTACAGTTTTACACCCAAACCAGATGAGTGATAGCAGAAAAATAGTAATTTTAATTCTGTAAAATATATGTAACAAAAGATAGCCAAAACTTACTAAAATCATCATCCACATCTATATCAACATAAGGCAGCATAGGAGGTTTCTCCTCCAGTATTTCAAAGAGAGCGTCTTTCTCTGGTTCTAATAAAACCTATTAAAAACACAATATATGCTTTTTTCCCCATGTATCCATGTATGAGATAATCCAAAAGTAACAGAAAATGTAAAAATTAAAAACTTGGAAAAGTAAAGACAGTAGCATAATGTGGTTTTCACAGAAAGATAGGATTTTTTTTAATAATTAAAAGTTTTATACTGCTGAATTATATGTGGTAATCATTTCAAACAGTGCAATGCTGCAGTTTGGGTATGCTTGTTTTCAGGAAGTCACAGAGACTGATGCAGCATGGCACATGCGAGCAACAGCAGAGGGGGATCTGATTTTCAGTCTTCCAGAGAGCGTGTTTCCGTGTGTGTTGGCATCATATCAGTTTAAGAGCCTCCGAATATCCACTAAAAACTCAAATTAGATGTCTGTTTTTTTTTTTTCAAATTTCTTGAACGATGAGTATGAGTTTATACAACAAAAAGATTGCACTGTTTGTGCTCTGTGTTTTGCAAGTGTGGTAATATGAACGCCAAGGATACACAGACATTTTCAAACCAAACATGAGTTGTTATGTACAAACTCCGTGGAAAAAGATGAGCCATCTACAGAGTTGTTTCCAGATACACTGTGTATCCCTCCCCCAAAAAAAATCACAGTTTTGCATCTCCCATGCTATTGGACCAATTGATGAAATTTAGCTTGTGTTTTTCCTGTCTCAAAACCACAACTTAGGATATAGATAAGTATTTATGTATAGTGTTGTTGTAACATAGGTATTTTGGCACAAAATCAGACTTTTTCTGAAATACCATGCCATTTTTTTTTTCCAGATTTTGATTCTATGACTCCAATTATGCCCAGATATTAAATTTTGTAAAATTTGGTGAGAAACTTACCGAGAAATTTAAAAATTTACCTTGGCTCACTTTTTCCAGTTTGTGAAAAGAATAATTCACTTGGCGAAATTCTTAACTTATAGAAACCTATTTTCCTTTCCCTTTTTTCAATCTGCATGAGTGGGAAAGAGATGCATCATTCATTCTTTCAAATAATTTTAACAAAGTGCATAAAGCACGTCTGGCATTATATCATTTATGACAAATACACAAAATTTCAAAATGTGCCAATATATAAATTTACATATAGCTTTGGATATTTGAATAAAAAACTCTTATTTTTTTACATGCATGCCTAGAAATGCATCTACTTTAAGTTGATGGTAAAATTTTTATAGGTTATAATTTAAAAACTTCTAAAAATTACTAAATACCAATTTTAAAAATAAATCAAAATATCTGTATGTTTTATTTGCATTTTTAGCATCAGTAAAATTTAATTACAAACAGTATTAAAACTCTACTAATTCTGGTTGGGGTTCCTATCAGAAACTAGAAATACACTCTATTGTAAAAAAATCGAAACACCAAGAAAGACTGAATGTGATGAAATTTGATATGCAAAAACATCTTGATAGAACATGCAAATGATCAAAGTTTCAAGGCAAATGAACAGGAATTGCGATCATAGCACACATTTCTAGTGCACAATTTCCAAAGTATAAAACCAGTAACAGGGACGAAAAATTATCTCGCATTATAGGTTTGCGTGAAGCTGGGTGGTCATACCGAGCAATAGGCTGCCACCTGCAGCGTAGAGACCCTGCTATGCAAAGATGTTGGCAGCAATGGTTGCTACAAGGAAATTGCTGACGAAATGAAGGCTCTGGAAGGCCAAGGAGCACAAATGCGAGACATGCTAGGACGATTGTTTGCCAGGCACGAACCGCCCCAACGATATCATTGACGACTATTCAACGAACTGCAGCCACGTCTATACCTTCCGTGGTACTGGTCCACCCTCTCACGGCACTTGTCTGAGGCAGGGTTATGCTCACAGAGGCCTTTAAGATGTATGCCTTTGACCCCACAACATCAGCGGAGTCGTCTGGAGTGGTGTCACAGCCGATCATCTTGGCTGCCATCAGACTGGTATCGTATAGTGTTCAGCGATGAATCCCACTTCACTCTTGAAGCAGATGACCACAGTGTTCGTGTCTGGAGAGAATGGGGCCAGCAGTCCCATACAAAGGCATACAGCCATAACCCCTGGTGTGATGGTGTGGACACTATTTTTTATGACTGCAAGTCATCTTTAGTTATTCTTCATACATCTTTAACAGCTCAATGATATGTTGATACCATCCTGGAGCCGGTTGCATTACCCTTCACGGCACATCATCCTGGGGCCATTTTCAACAAGATAATGGCAGGCCACAGACGCTTACATATCTCTGGACTGTCTCCATGCAGTTGATACTCTTCCTTGGCCAGCAAGGTCACCAGACCTTTCATCAATCGAGCATGTCTGGGGCATAGTAGGCCACCGGACTCGGGCACCACAAAATATTGCAGATCTGGAGCGACAGCTGATGAATGCCTGGCAGAATGTGTCGCAGGATGATATTAGGAACCTCTACCACTCCTTGCCTCAACGAATTCAAGCATGCATTGCTGTCAGGGGCAGTTCAACCAACTACTAATTTGAACACTCATTGGATGATTGTGAGCCGTGAACAGCTACTATGACCTTGATTTTTTATATCTGTGTATGAGCTATACACATAACTACCACTTCCTTAATGGTGCTTCGATTTTTTTGCAAAAGAGTGTATTTAGACATGATATCATCAATAGAAGTTACAAGTATTTCACAAAAACAAAAGCTCACTCAACTACTAAGAACTTTAAAATAGAAGAGCTCTTGCAATATGTAAAAACACTCAAAGTAGAGTTTACAGTATGAGGGCAATACTTCTAAATTTATAGGTCAATGTTTTCTTACCTCAACAAACTGAATGGGTTTTAATTCTGATGAATTTGATCTGTCCATTTTTGAATGAATGGGTACTAATGATTTTGGGATGGAATACACATAATTTAAGGCATCCAAACTGTAGATGACAGAATTTTGACAATTATGCAAATATTTTGACCAGGACCAAATAGTTTTAAGACAATCCTATAGTGCCATGCATCTATGGTCTGAAACTTTCATCGGAAGAAGGTAGCATTTACTTTTCTTTCTGCTGTCAGATCTAGCTACATACGTCATCAAATTGTTTTCACACATGAAATGTCTTAATCCACATAGAAGTAATGCGACAATTTTATATTTAGAAGCATGTGTTAAGCTGAAAGTGTGAAAGTACAGTCTAAGCATACAGCCACTAAACAAGGCTAAGATTCTGATTGAGAAAAGTGAATAACTCAACGTGCCTCTTCCCAAAAGGTTTTCTAATCTTACTGATAAATTTTGATTACTGATAAGTATTGTTTTTCGTAGAAACAATAACTGCTTTTTGACACTGACACATGTAACGATTTTCCAGAACTCTGTAGAAAGTTTTGGCACAGTAAATGTAAAAGATGGCTGCCCCTGACATAGAATAACCCTCAAAATGTATCCTTTCAAAATCCAACATGTACAGAAACTGAAACCAACTGATTTTTAGAGACATCATGAATTTAAGCTGAGCTTTTCAACTTATGGAAAACAATATGGACTAGCTATTAGACATCTTATAAACTAAGGAAGCACACTTTTTACTTAATGAAAGTATAAATGTACAGAACTGCCAGATCTGGGAGAAAGAAAACCTAAACGCGATTGTGTGAAACCCTTTGCATCTGCCGAAGATGACAGCATTGCGCAAGTTCACTGCATCATCATAGGTGTCTTTTCATTTGAGGAAATCCACAGTGGTTCATTTCAAACCTTTCTAATATGAGTGAGCATTATGCAGCACTTTTAAGCGACAGAATCATTGTCTTATTGCATGATGGGCAAGTTCTAATGCAACATTTAAGTAAGATATAGTAACTCTGCCTAGGTATTTGCCAGCACTTGCTATGGTCAACATGTTTTCAGTTTCTCTTTTCCACATAAATGGCCACTAAGTTCTCCAAATCTTATAACTTTCGACTTCTTTTGGTTATGAGGCTATTTAATGTCATAGGTCAACAATCATCACTAGCTGAAAGAAGTTAATTGCCACCATGTGACAAGAATTATACTTGAAACCATCTTAGATGTTGTGCAGAATATTGTGCCACATCTGAAGCCATTATCATTAACAATGGCCATTACATTGATCATTTGTAATTCTAGCTATGTTGGAAACTATGCTGCACCACTGAATGAACTTCTGGCATAACTGAAACACCATCTTTGGGTGAAAAATATAACTATTCTAGCAATGAAACCTTTCATTATTAAAATAAAAAGTTATATGCATTTCTGTGAAAACCCATCATGATACTATGCCAGACTAGATACATTACTAAATTTTCCAAAAGCCACAAGTCCATATTCACATCATGTTAAAAGCAGTAAAACAAGTTTAAAATGGAAAGAAATGTCTGATAACTTGGTACAGGGTTGCCACTCAAACAGGAGAATGAAATTCCCTGACTTTTCCAGGTTTTCCAGGTGTGTTTCAAGAAAATTCCAGTCTATCCGCGTAATGTACGTTGGCTGTGCTAAGAGGTAAATTAATTATGGTATTACTTGTATTGTGTAGCAAACTCACTTAATTATTCAATAAATCCCAGAGGACATTTATTCTTAATTATTCTTGGTATACTTTGTTTGATAATTTTGTTTAGTTTTCCACTTAAGAAACTTAATAAAATTTAAGATATATATATTGGATAACAAATGTATGTTTTATTTAATTATTACTCATGATCATCACCAGTTCAACACGAGGCTAATCCGGTCCTTATAAATCACAACGCAATGCTAAATAGTTAGGTTAGATTTTAGGTAAATTTAATTTGCGTGAGGTATGTTCTTAAAACCTTAACACTTGAAAACACAAATATAATTATAATAGTTGTTGTTTTCTCCACTGAAGATTGAGATTAGAATCTTCCCAATCTGGAATAAAATAAGGCTTTTTTTGCAGACATTCTGCAGCTAAACGAAAGAAAGAAATCTATTTTAATATATTGAGGTATTTTATATTTATTTTGCAGCATACATAAGGAAAAAATATGTGCATTAAATTTCGTGATGGTATGTCATCATACTGCTATAATTAATTTCAGGATTATGCCAGAGAAAATTTCCTGAAATTTGGAAATATTATTTACTAATAATAAATAAATTTAGAGGGAAGAAGCAACATTAAATTATATGAATAACATAAAAATAATTACTTAAAAATTGAATTAGAATAATCATCTATATTTTAGCGAATATAGTTATATTACATGGCTAGCCTAGATGACTGATTACTATTTTTTTTATTTTACTGCAAAATGGCAAGGTATTTATTAAAAAGAAAAAAAAAAGGGTTAAAAAAGATTTTGCGGTAAAATTCTAGTATACGGTAAGGCTTTGGCACGATTTTGAAAATTGTCGCCAAGACCAAAATGACCCGTTTACTGCGCATCAAGATGTCGCCAAATCCCATTATTATTATTCTAACCAAAGAACGTCTATGTAAAGAAGAAAAGGTTCCATACAAGTAAAATGCTATTACGCCGCTAGAATGCGGAGGGAGAATTTGCCCAGGGATTTGGCGACGGAACCTGGCGGTCAGAATTTCCCTCTCCGCGATGTGTACAGGAAATTGAGAAACACGTGTTAAGAAGAAACGCTCTTTGACAAAAAGAAAACTACGAAAATCCGTTTTTAAATTATTGCGAAAAATCCAAGAAGAAACGTTTTATCAAAGGACGTTTCTTCTTGGATTTTTCGCAATAATTTTAAAAACGGATTTTCGTAGTTTTTTTTTTTTTTTTCCTCTGAAAATAACTAATCCATGAATTAATTTACTTGCGCCAAAAAATATTTTCTTTTCCTTTAGAGTTTAACCACTTGTGCTAAGACTAAACTTCACGGTTGCGGTGCCGTGCGCTACAATATAACAAGCGGTAAAGTGTCTCATTTACGCCGCTCCGCATCTGCGAGTGCAATCCAGAGCTGTAACTCGAGAAATAAACAATCTCGTTGTTAGGCGACATGTGCACCACGTTATTTTCATTTTTGCGATAAATGCTTATCGACGTGGTGTTCACGTCGCTCGCGGTTCGAGACAAAAGCATCTTGACGTGCGTGGCACGTCTATTTAGCGCAAGTGGTTAAAGAAATTTTAAACGATATTCATTTTATGAACTCTTGATAACGTGACCTTCGAACTTCGACACCGGTTTCGAGCTTTGGTGACAGATATATCAGACATGCACAGCTGTTTCCCTCTATGATGGAACGGAGCCACAGCCACGTCTGTTGAAGAGAGGTTTTCCTTCTTTACAATACATATTCTTTGATTCTAACCTCCATAGTACCATATACTAGGATTAAACCCATTTTGTTTTATACGAGAACAGGTACTTTCTTTAGTTCATGCACTGCACATGCGATTCTCGAGAATACTGGAAAACAAAAGTTGCGGGAAAGTTGCTTTGCCTTTCTAAAAGACAATCAAATTGGAGCTGCGAAAATTGGCTCTATGCCAGCTACCCGAATGACACTCACGTGATACATAATTCGCCAAAAAAGTTACCTCTTCCGACGTCGGCGCAAAAATCGCTTTTTTGGGCGGGATCGTTGTATGAACTTCCCTGACTTTTCCAGATTTTGACAAAAATACTTAAATTCCCTGACTTTTCCCTGAATATTTTGGTCAATTTTCGAATTCCCTGACTTTTCCCGGTTTTCCAGGTAGCGTGGCAACCCTGTTGGTAAAAAGAAATGAAATAAATAACTACTTTCTTTCAGACACTGAGCAGGTTTAACTTACCACATTTCATAAATATGCTTTATTGCATAACAGCCGCAACTGATTATTGAATTTTTACTTTTTGTTACTTTTTGTATCACCCAATATGCATATACATACAGTAAGAAAGCACTTTATTTACATGTTCATTATAAATTGCAGATGATTATTTGTTACATATATTTTTAACTAAAATATGTTTTATAAGTAAGCTTTACTCAGATATATCTTTATAATATCAAATCAGAGCTTAATAATAAATCAATCTTTATATTTACACTGGATAGCCTAAATATCTATATATTAGGGATTTATTAAATTTGAAATTATAAAAATAATTTCATTAAATAAAAAAACAACAATAAAATTTAAAACACACTGAAGAACTAAAAATATCTAAATCATACTTAAATACACATATAGTAAATTCAAGTATCATTCACAAAATTCCAGAAGATAGTTTTTGATAATAACTTAATAATTAGTTTCTTTTATTCAAACAGGATATATCCTGATTTAGAACTGGTTTAGAATGTTGTCACTAAAAATTCTTGCATTTCTTTAAAATAATCTTTTACTAACTTGATGTTTGTATTTACTTGCACTGTAACGAGTGGTTTTTCTCAATCTAAAACATAAACACAGGCTATTTTACTCTTAGAAAGTACTCCACAAAGGCATATCTCCTATTTAGCAAATAATGCATTGTTTTAAGTTACAATGATAATTCCTGTGCTAAAATATTCACTAAAAATTATATAATTAAAAAAATGAAATAATGCAACCGCTGTTAATATCTAAAGAATCCTCCTTCAGATTCTAAAGCAGTTGTTTTGTTGAGAGGAATTTTATTTTCTACGTGAAGTTTAAACAATATAATTTGTATTTTTCGATCCACTATAATTTACTAAAATTAACTCGTACTCATTCAAGTGACTTACAGTACTGTTAAAGGTAATATAATTGACTGTAACTGTAAAGTAAAAAAATACAGTAGTATATTTAATACAAGTACAGCAGTCTTTCAAATATACTGACTAACTGGTATTTCATCCCATTTGAATAATCATTATTCCCTTCAAAGACCAAAGACACACTTACTGTAATGCATGAGAACTGTTTTTTATTTATTGTATTTTATCAAAAATATATTTATTTCGATATGACCTTACGGGACTACTAATGGTTTATGATTATGGACTTTTGTGGATATGTTTAACTTTGAAGATGACAGATGGTAATATTCAATACCAATGTCTGTTTCTGTTCTCAGAAGCTTGAATATTCCATAAAAGTATTTATGAAACATTAAACCAAGGGTACTTGTGTGATATGAATTTTTGAATGCATTCTTTGCCATAAAGAGCAATGTTCTGCAATAATGTTCATGATATTTTCAGCTAGTTAAAAATAACTATTTTAAAGTCCTTGTCCAATATTGAAAATTCAGCTTACTGTGTCTTCTGCAAAAAGTTGACTGAACTTTAATTATGTAATTTTGTAAATTTTATTGATTTTCTGGTATCTATCATATCAAATTTTTTTCATACTATTTTTTCAAATACTATTTGCATTATTACAAAATAAAAAATTACCTGATGCGCATCTTTACACCACTGTTCAAAACCTGTTTCATTCTCTAAATAAAAACACTGGAAAAGAATACACACTTGTCTTAGTTTCAATTCCACTAAAAGTACTAAAAAATTTTCCGCAGCTATAAAGGAACCTAAAGAAATAATGTTCATAACACTTTTTTTGTCTTATCCGTGTACCACAGCATAAAAATATAACAATTTCAGACTTACAGTGAAGCAGATGGTAAGAAAATAATAATTTACATGAGCCAACAAATAATTATTCATGATGGAAGTACTTGTCAGTTACAGCAACCTTGCCAAAGGGGAAAAAAAGGAACTGGCATATTTTAGCTTAGGCACCAAACTGATGCACCATGGCCAAAAATAATTTTAAAAATAGTGGCCCATTGGCACTTTCTAGGAGGAGAAACAGATCAATAAAACTTCAAATGCAAAACATAGGAATTAAGAATGGAACAAATATAATTTAAAATTTACATTTAATTTGTTTCCTAATCTGCAACGCATGGCTTGCAAATAATTTTAGTGCACTGTCAAATCACACAATAAATTACCTCAGTACTGTTTCCAGATTTCTTGTACTCCATAAATTAGCCATAGCAGGCGTCTAATAAATTTGAAATCTGCCAATGATAATGCTTTATGTTCCACAAATTTGTGTTGTTCATTACCAGCCACGTGGTTTGGATTACATATCGAACTAAAATGTTAATTCATACTCAGAATGGCAGTCACAAGAAAGGAACAGAAATGTCAGATGAGCAAAATTAAGAGCCTTTCACAAATTCTGGCAGGAATTAAGGATTTTAAGAATTAAAAATCATTTAAAAATAAAACCTGAAGACTTACAAACCCTGCAGAATATACACTTGTTTTACAAACATGAAGATGCTTGAACTGTACAAAAATCTCAAACTAAAATTTCATGTGCAAATTATAATTCTGAGAGCAGGAACATCAAAAAATTTTTAATTCAACAGTAAAGAGCACAACTAAAAGATTGCCATAATGATGCAGCATTAAGGATAAATAAAATATAGCCACATTTGCCATTTTGTTGGTTTTTAACTCAAGGGCTATAACTGACAAGAATCATAATTACAGTTATCTCAAGCTCGCAGACTGAATGCAGTTCCTGCAGCAATTATATGCAGCCTATAAAAACACTTCAATAATGGTTTTGTTGTAAATATGATTCTTACAGTTTTAGAGAGATAAAGATAAGATTGAGCTTATGAGTGTAACTGCTATTGAAGGAAAAAAGATAAGAATGAAAAACTTGGGGATTTGTCCATCGCCACTGTATGCTTGTATATCAGGCCACAATGGCAATGTGAGAAAATTTACCACATACAGGGTACAGACAATAATAAATTTAGTTTACCGGCCGATAGATGGTGGGGCTTTGGTATTCTCAAATTTCCAATTTTCTGGTTAAGGTTAAAAGAATTATTTAATTGTTAATTCAACATATTAGAATTACTTGAAATAAATATCACTCTAAAATTTAATGTTTTGCTGTCAGTGCACCTGAATTGCCAAATATAACCAACAGACATTTCTTTAGACTTCAGATAGAAAATAAACATAAATTATTTTTATTTAATTCACCTGTTTTTATTTATTTATTTATTTGTTGTTATCAAAAATATTTTTAAATTTTGTTAACAAAAATTCTGACCCATCAGCTGTTTTCATATCAAGTATTCAGTCTACATGCAATTTACGCATAAGATCACCTTTATAATATATACATATATATTGCATTGCACTTGCAGGTGTGCTGTTCAAGCTTTACTAATTTTTTAATATTCAATTAATTTATTTTAAGATTCTTTGCTCTCATTATCATTAATCATAAATAAATATAAATTTCAATGAAAACATTTCTCACCAGAGCAATCGATGGATCAAGCTGAGAAAATGCCATCCTACTGGGATGCTCACAATGGTAAGTTTTATCTTCTAATGGAGGTTCATTTCTGTGCAGCTGAGTAGTGTGTGGATCCAAGTAGATTAATTCATTGCCTGCAAATTAAAGGCACATACCTAAAAATTTGCATATCTTGGGACGAAGGATTACGCAAAATAGAAAATTTGGCAGATTATGCTTTTTAAATACAATCTTATAAAAGTAATGTCATTCATTACAAGGAGAAAATATAATGCAGAAAAAAGAAGATAAACAAAAGAGAAATATTTTGAGAAAGTAAAGAAAGCTTATGTAAAAATACATCAAAATTATTTTATGTAAAAAACAATAATTTCTGATTATCTGCAACTCATGAAAAATAACCAGTCTATTGCTGGAAAGCATTTGTGTTAAGTTAGAATACACCGCCACCTATTGGATAGAGAGAGAAACTCTCACTTGGCCATCTGGATTCGGCAAAGCAACATGCCAGAGTATGTATTAGATCTGAATAGTTAATTATTGTAAATAAATTAGTTAGTTCTTTTGCTATACAGTCCATTTATTAGTTTAGAATCATAGTACATTGGTCAGCAGAACCGGAGAAATGAACAAAATGCTGGCATTAGATAGAAATAAAACTTCGTTAAAAGCGAAACTAACTAGGTTAGAAAATATAGTGAAGGAATATGATGATAGTTCGAATAAGAATGAAATTCAAATAAAGTATAGATCGCTACAAAGCATTCAAATGGATATTAGAAACTTGAGGATTAGATATTTCGAAAGCATGATGAAAAAGATGTCACAGCTATTGATGAAGAAATCGCCGAAATGGAAGAAAGAACTGAAGTACTCGAGGTAATGAAGGAAAATTTCAATTAGAAAATCAACCATTGATATTCCAAGAAACAGTTTTTGGATATATCGCATCTGGTGCATGCAAGAGTAAATTATTGTGGTTTAGTTCTAAATAGTGAAGAAAGAGTTGAAGAAATTTTGCAAAGATTTTGGGAAGTTGAATCCATTAAAAATATCGAGGATGCTTTGAGTGAAGAAGAAAATACTGTGAAGAACATTTCAAGCGTACTCACTATAGAAAAACTTATGGAAGATATGTAGTTCAGTTACCCATAAGGGAAGGCATAGAATTAGGAGAATCGAAAATGCTGGCTGAGAAAAGATTGCATCAAGTGTGGAATCAACTAGAAAGTGATTCGAATATGAAAACATTATATAAGAATTTTATTAAGGAATATAAGGATCTAAATCACATGGAAGAAGTTCAAGAAATCGAAATATCGACTTGCAATTATCTTAGTCATCATGGAGTTTATCAGCCAGAGAAAGCCTCTACCAAGCTTCGCGTTGTGTTTAATGCATCCGTGGCTACTAGCAATGGAAAATCACTTAATTCAAAATTAATGAAAGGGCGAATACCTCAAGAAGATTTATTTTCTATTATTATTAGATTTCGAAAGTACAACTATGCATTAGGAGCTGATGTTCAAAAGATGTACAGACAAATACTTATTGAACCATCTCAATGAAACCTGCAGTTGATCTTGTGGAAAGAATCAGTTGGTAGTCCTGTGCAGACTTATCGTCTAAGGACTGTAACATACGGAATAGCAAGTGCATCATTCCTTGCAACAAGGGTCTTGAAGCAGTTAGCAATGGATGAAGCAACTGACTTTCCTCATGCCTCAAGAGCCATACTGAAGGACTGCTACGTGGACGACATTATCATTGGAGCTAATACGCTGCAAGAAGCCCAAGGAGTTGCAGACACAGTTAACCTGTCTTCTAGAACGTGGTGGAATGCAGTTACACAAATGGTGTTCAAATAATCCAGAACTATTGAAGAATAAAGAAAGTGCTACTCAGGATTACTCCTTTCAAGTTACAGATAAGCCTCAGATTACAAAGGCCTTAGGAATGTCATGGAATACGTCTACAGACTGTTTTTCTTACAATTTAAAGATACCAGACTTTGAAGAAACAGGAACGAAAAGAAATGTCTTATCAACAATAGGTCGCCTCTTTGATCCATTAGTTTTATTGGACCTGTTACAACAAAAGCTAAAATATTTCTACAAAAACTTTGGCTTCTAAAATTAAATTGGAATACACCTCTTCCTAAAAATTACTTTGAAGAATGGAAGGAATTTCTTCATAGTCTAAAAATAGTCAACGATTTTCGCATCCCTAGATTTGTTCTAACTAATAGATTACAGCAAATAGAAATTATAGGATTCTGTGATGCTAGTCAGAAAACCTATGGTGCTGCAATTTATGTGAAATGTATATCATCTTCATATGAATGTTCATCAAGACTTCTGTGCAGCAAGTCTCATGTGTCACCTCTGAAGTCAATTACCATTTATTACGTATTTCCAGCATCTTTCTGACTAGAGGGCGCTGCGTTCGTCCTAATAGTCAGTGGCAGGCAGGATACTAAAGGTGCAGGACATGGAAGACAGCGATGCCTAATAATATATCTATAATTGATTGAAATTTTCATATATTTTCTTGTAAATAAATGTTGTTATTGTTTACAAAACCTCTGATTATCTCTTGGATGCACCTTTAGTCTCACAGAACCATTAGATGCAAAATTGGTGCATCTTGTCCGTGAATGTGGAATATCGGAAGTAATTAGTCATCATTACTGGATTATAGTTCTGAGAAGTTTGGATACTGTACACGCTTTTGGATACGTAACATTGCATACTGGACTGTGGAGGTAAGATAATATGGATAAGCTTTCGAAAATAATTGAAAAAAGAAGTAACGTCGCGCTAGTGTTACTAAACTAGTTAAAAGAGTGCAGAAGCTCGATGAAGCTGTCGAAGACGTAAGTTCATTATCAGAACTACTGGAACTATTAGAAATGAAAGAGCAGATCTTGAAAAGCCATGATTTAGAGGTGGAAGCACTCATAGACGATCCAGAAAAATTTAAAAGTGAATTAAAAGCTTCAGAAGAATACGATGACAAAATATTGTTCGCTAAGATTAAACTAAAGAGCAAAATTAAAGAATTAGCAGCAGAAAATGTTCAGCGGACTGCTTCAGTTCTTAACACATCTAGTGTTTCGGAAAACACCGTTACAGCTTTAAAATTACCAAAGTTAGAAATTTTGCGATTCTCTGGTGATTCTAGCAAATTTATGGAATTCTTAAATTGTTTTGATAGCGCAATCGGTTCAAACAGTTCACTTACGAAAATTGAAAAATTCCAATATTTAAAATCTCTTCTTTTTGGTCCTGCATATAACGTTGTTGCGGGTTTTGAATTAAATGAGAAAAACTATGACTCATGTCTTGAGCTTTTAAAACAAAGATATGGTAGAACTGATTCTATTATAAATTCTTACATGACTAAATTATTAAGCTTAGAACCCGTGAGAAGTTCGTCTAATGTTAAGGGTTTGCGTAAATTATATGATGAAATAGAAGTTAATATAAGAAATTTGCGTTCATTAAATGTAAGGGAGGGTTCATATGGGCATTTATTGAATCCAATATTATTGAAGCTGCTACCACAAGATTTGGTGTTAGATTTTCACCGAAAACGAAACAGGGAAGTGAATTGTGAGGTTTCGGAAATTATTACGTTTTTTAAGGAATGAAGTTGAATCTAGGGAAATCGCCGAAACAGTGATGAGCCCCCTAAAAAGTTACGAAACGAAACAATCCTTTTCCCAAAATTATCAAAGTGGTCAAACTTATCAGAAAAACTATTCAAAGCCTAAAAATATATCAACCGCTTCAGCATTAAATACACAAATAAAAAATATTTGTTTATTCTGTGACGGTCATCACGATTCCCTAAGTTGTAAAAAATTGGATGTAGAACAAAAAATAAATAAGCTTAGGACTGAAGCTAGATGCTGGTGTTGTTTTCAAAAATATCACATGTCTCGCGTATGTAGGGCAAAAATATCGTGTAAAAATTGTTTAAGCAATTTTCATCATGAGTCTGTGTGTAGAAAAAATAAACCCGTTAATGTTACGATGAGAGGTTCTGAGAAGCAAGTGGAAAGCGAAACTGTTTTGAATGACTCACAATCTAAATCTAATAAAAACACCATGAATATTTCTGTGTCTCATAGTAATATATGTACCAAAAATAAGCCCTTTTTACAAACATGTACAGTTTTAGCCTGTTCAGGTAAAAATTCAGTCTTAACTAATGTTATTTTAGACAATGGTAGTCATCGAAGTTTTATTTCATCTCGATTAGTTAAAGCATTAAAATTAAAGCCAATACGCTATGCAAGAATAGCTATTTTTGCTTTCGGAGACAAAATAGCACGTGAGAAGGAATACGGTATCGTTTCATTGACGTTGCGCAATAGGGATCAAAGTTCGAAATCGTACGAGTTAGAAGCTGTCATAACGGAATATATATATAATTTGTCCTTGAAAATTCCTGATTTATCTATTCGCAATGCATTGAAGGAAAGAGGTTTACCTTTGGCTGATTCACTTTCTGGCGACTGTCAGACGGAAATACTTATCGGATGCGATTCATTTTGGGATGTTGTTTATGACGAGAGAGTAAAGCTAAATGAAAACATTACTGCAGTAAATTCTTGTTTCGGTTGGTTACTAGCGGGAGTGGAAGGAAGTAATAAATTGACTAATAATTATGAAAATGTATGTTTAGTCATGAACTCTTCTTCCATTTTGTGCGATTTGAAAAAATTTTGGGAAATAGAAGAATTTCAGTCAGACAAACAAAATTTGTCTGAATGGGAGAATCAATTGATTGAAAAATTTGAAAATTCTCTGGAATTTAATGGGGAAAGGTACTAATTCAGAAGACAAACAACAAGTGGAAAGGTACGTTTGTAGATTGACGTGGAAGGAAAACTTGGGACCTGCAGTTGGGTTGAATTCTAATTATGAGGTTGCGAAAAAGCGTTTTGATTCGTTAAAGCACAAACTAAATAAAAATCAAGAAATTTATGACTAGTATAAACAAATTATATTGGATCAGTTAGAATGTCAGATTGTGGGAAAATGTGTTAATGAAGATAAAAATTCAGGATATTATATGCCCCACACAGCGGTAATTAGGGATGACAAGGAAACAACTCGAGTTAGAATTGTTTATGACTGTAGCAGTAAGGCTAATGAAAAAAAATAAATCTCTTAATGAGTCTCTAGAATCGGGAGTAAATCTTTATGCAAATTTATTGGACATAATTCTTAAATTTCGAGAATATCAAGTTGCATTTTGCGGAGATTTAAAGAAAGCTTTTCTTATGATAAAGATTGCGGAAGAAGATAGAAAATACCTTAAATTTTTTTGGTTTCCCAAAGAGGTAGGTGTTTCAACCGAAACTCTCCATTTAAATCGTCTCCCATTCGGTTTAACTACTTCGCCATTTTCCTTGGCTTGCGTTTTGAAAATCCTCGTCGAGGATTATGTTCCACTATATATTCTGATAACGCCAAAGCTTTTAAAAAAGCAAATAGTGAATTGAAAAAATAGTGGAATCAGATAGATAATGATCAAGTTAAAAATTTGTTTGCTTCTAAAGGTATAGTTTGGAAATTTATAGTTGAAAAAAGTCCATGGTGGGGAGGTTTCTGGGAGAGACAGATATGAACGGTTAAAACCTGCTTAAAGAAAATTGTTGGACGATCATCTCTCTCTTTGAAGGAATTGGAAACTGTTTTTATGGAAATTGAAGCTCTGGTTAATTCCAGGCCTATCACGTATCTGTACAATGAACCCTCAGAACCCTCTCCACTCACCCCATTTCATTTTCTTATTGGTAAAAGGTTGGTGTCTTTACCTGTAATAAAACATAAAAATGAAAATTTAAATGTTAATAGGAATTCTTTGGTAAAGAATTATAAATATCAGCAAACACTTTTGAATCACTTCTGGAACAGGTGGAGAAAGGAATATTTACTTAATCTAAGATCAGCTTATATTTCTCCACAACCAGGTAAAATAGTTTCATTTAAAGTGAATGATATTGTTTTGATTAATGATGAGCGTTATCCCAGAAATATATGGATGATGGGGAAAATATTAGAGCTATATCCAGGCAGAGATGGAAAAGTTCGTTCTCTTCTTATTCAGACTCCTAAAGGACAAATAAAACGCTCTGTACAACTTGTGTATAATTTGGAAATGAATCCTTAATTGTGTTAGTTTAATTGAATTGTAACCTGTTAATGTTCTATTTGTGTATTAATGATAGTTTAATTGTGCTTTTATTTTAAGGTATAATATTTGAACATTTTTCTTTGGAAGTTAAAAGAGTAATTTGTTTTTGTATGTCAAGTGACTGAATAATTTTGAAGCTTTGTATTTGATATAATATGCTACTTATACTTTTATTCTTGCAATTTTAAATGGTTCCTGAATGTAAATTTAGTTGAAATTCAATGGTAAGTGAACTCAAGTGAGTTCAGATGGGGAGTATTACATATTTCCAGCGTCATTCTGACTAGAGGGTGCTGCGTTCGTCCTAATAGTCAGTGGCAGGCAGGATACTAAAGGTGTAGGACATGGAAGGCAGCGATTCCTAATAATATATCTATAATTGATTGAAATTTTCATATATTTTCTTGTAAATAAATGTTGTTATTGTTTACAAAACCTCTGATTATCTCTTGGATGCACCTTTAGTCTCACACAACCATTAGATGCAAAACCATTCCTCGTTTGGAACTTTGTGGTGCAGTTCTGTTGGTAAAACTAATGAAAAGAATATTAGAGGCCATTCAGCTGCCTATAGTCAAGGTTTATTACTTGACTGATTCGTCAAAAGTGTTAGCATGGATTAAGAAGGAACCTTATCAACTAAAGACATTTGTTGCTAATAGAGCATCTGTTATTCGAAGCATGACTGCTGTTCATGAGTGGTACCATGTTAGCACTCACAATAATCCAGCTGATTTGATATCACGTGGAGCTGAACCTAAAAATCTTCTTCATAATGATTTATGGTGGTATGGACCAACTTTCTTGACTAAGGAGAGGTTTTTGACTAATCCTTGTGAAGTAATGTCATCTGATATGGATAATGTGGAATACGTCAAAGAACTCAAACTTAAGGATAATGACTTAGTTAATCTAAATGTGAACTCTAATTCCCTTGTTTTAGATCATATTCTTAACATTAGTAATAACTATATTCGTATTATTCGTGTCTTAAGTTTTGTTTGTAGATTTATAGCCAATTGTAAGGGAAAAAATTTAATAGGTTCTCTAACTGTTAAAGAATTGGATGACGCTGAGAAAATCATGATCAGGTATGTACAGTTACAACATTTTAGCAAGGATATTCTAACCTTAAAAAATAAGAATTGTGTTTTTTCCAAAAGTAAGTTAAAATTTTTATGTCCATTTTTAGATAATTATCTTTTGAGAGTAGGAGGCAGACTTGCCAATAGTAATCTTAATTACAACCAAAAATTTCCTTATGTAATGCCAAAAGATCATGTATTTACTAAATTAATTTTTCAGTATTACCATGCTAAATATTCACATCTTGGTGCTCAAGCACTATTACATCAGGTTCGTAGTAAATTTTGGGTTATTAATGGTCGAGATATAGCTCATAAGGTTGTACATGAATGTGTAACATGTTTTAAGGTTAAATCAATTGTATGTGAACAACTTATGGGAAATTTACCTAGTGAGAGAGTTAATCCAGGGTTTGTATTTACTACGTGTGGACTCGATTTTTCTGGTCCATTCCTCATTAAGTATAAAAATCAGAGAAAGGGTAATTATGCAAAAGTGCACGTTGCTATATTCATATGTTTAGCTACTAAAGCAATACATTTAGAGGTAGTAACTGATTTAACCACAGATTCATTACTTGCTACTATTAAAAGATTTATTGCTAGACGTGGAAAATGTAATACCATAATGTCAGATAACGGTACTAATATGGTTGGTGCAAAATCAGAATTGAAAAAATTGCATAGTTTAGTCCTTAAATCTAATTCTGACATAGTAGATTTCTTAACATCTGAAGGTATAAATTGGAAACTAATTCCACCTAGAGCACCAAATTTCGGTGGTTTATGGGAAGCAGGTAATAAGTCATTTAAATATCATCTTCAGCGTACAATCGGCAGTTATAAATTAACTTTAGAAGAATTTTGGACTGTTGTCTCACAGATTGAAGGTATTCTCAATTCTCGTCCAATTTTACCTTTATCAACAGATGCAAATGACTTTGAAGCCTTAACGCCGGGTCATTTTTTAATTGGACATTCCATTACTTCATATCCTGAACCAGATTTGTCTCATCTTACAGATAATAGACTTTCTAAATGGCAAGTTATTACCAAGTTCATTCAAGTTATTTGGAAATGTTGGCAAACTGACTATTTAAATCATCTACAACAACGCACCAAATGGTTTATTAATAAAGAAAATTTAAAGGCAGGTATGTTAGTTGTGTTAAAGGAAGATAATCTTCCCCCCCCCCATTTAAATAGTCTTTAACTAGAATTCTAGAAGTTTTACCTGTTAAAGATAATAAGGCCAGAGTTGTTAAAGTGAAAACATCAAATGGTGTGTATATTCGATGTATTAGTAAAATATGTTTATTACCTATCCAGGATAATAATGCTTAGTTTACATTATGTTCTTATTGAAAATTGTGCTTTACATTAAAATGGAACTGTTTAAAGAATAAGTTCGATTGTAGCATAGTGAATGTTAATGTTCTTAAAATGTTACATTATTTTATATTATATTCATGATGAAAGATTATCTATTAGCTTTCATATTGTATTGTAGAATTAGTTATTCTTGGAATGTTAAATTGTATGTTTGTTTGTAATTTACATGTTGAAATTTGTAATTTCAACGGGTGGCGGCATGTTAAGTTAGAATACAGTGCCACCTATTGGATAGAGAGAGAAACTCTCACTTGGCCATCTGGATTAGTTAGTTCTTTTGCTATACAGTCCACTTATTAGTTTTGAATCATAGTACAATTTGTTTCACTAATTTTGCAGCTCAAATGTAAAGTTTTGTTCATAAATAATAATAATAAAAAGTATTTTATAAGAAATCAGAAATTTTGAGGGGGTCAAAACACAAATCTATAAAGTCAATATTTACATTTTTACAGCTGGTGTATACTGTTTAGCGAAATAATCATTAAATAAAAAGCACATAAATTCACATATACTCAAACATGTGTGGGTTATTTATTGCCACATGCATATTTTGAAAATAAATATACCAAAAATAGCCAACTCTAGAGAAAATTGAAAGCAGGGGTGCAAATAATTAGAAATTAGCCCCTCTCCCCACAAAAATATATTTATCAGTGATATTGCCTTCAAGTTTCAGACAAACTGACATAAGCCTGCCTCAAGATTCAGTCATTATTGTTGTTCAATATTTACAATTAATGAGCTTCGAGATTTTCTGATCAATGATTGTCTATTAAAAACCTCTTTTTTATGACAATTTGATCATTTGATACAATGCACCAAAAAACAGTGAACAGAAAGAACCTAAGTATGAAGTTAAACAATACATGAAATCATTAGATCATAGCTGTTGTTCAAATAATATGATTTTAATTCTACATAAAGACATGCTGCCATTTTCTTTTTACCTTAAATACACAAAGTTTATCCTTAATTTAATATCATGTGGTTGAAACATCCCTTAAATTGACAAGTCTACCTACTTGCTTGTATTCTGGACTCTCACCTTGAACAGAATGCATACAGCTCTTATTACAAAGAAAGCAGAATGGAGATTGTCGATTTTGAAAATAAGTTGTCTGTAAAGGGGACAGTAACAGACATGCTCTTATTGTTACTTATGTATCTTATAAGCTTCTCCTAAACTACTGAAATGAAATCCTTATGAATCTCAATGAAAATTATCAATAACTTGGAAAATGGTGATCACCAAAGCAGTTATTCTACTCCTATTTTTGCCAGTTAGTTGCTAACTAACGAAATCTCAGTTGAACACGATACTTGAAAAAGTGCTACAAAAGCTTTGGATTCACATAATAACTATTGGCGAAGCTATAACCTCAAAAAAATCCAGAAACTTAAAGACTCAGCTTAACCAAGCCAGCTGCATCACAGCAGATCTTGGTATTGCTGAAAAGAACATGGTTAGCTAGTGGCCATTATTAGTGTGCTTGATTGTGTGCTGAGAGGTGCACCTATGCGATGGCAAGAGTGTCCATCCAAACAGAAGTTGAAAGAAATAAAGCTACAGTCCATTAAATCTTGGTGTTTGTGTTTCCTGAGTACTTATATGTTTATTCTCGAACACAATTATTGGATTTTGTAAAGAAATGTGGAGAAGCAGTAATAAATGAAGATGATATAACAGAAGATTTTCATTGTGATGGCAATGCCCCAATCATCAAACTATTAAAGGATGGCAAAATCTGTAGTATGGTTCTAAATCCAGAAATTACTGCTTCCGAAAGGTGGAACTTTGTAACTGAACAAGAAATTATGTCTGTTTATAGAACTAAAGAGAAAGTATTAGCACAAAAAACAAAGCAACTTAAACAACTTACATTGAAAGAAATGTTTAATAAAGTAATCATAAATATTAAGCTCTTTTTTTTTTTTTTTTTTTTTTTTTTTTTTGTACATTTTGATACCCTTTAGATCATAATTGCTCTTTATTTCGTAAATTACGGTTTCATATTTTTAATTGTATAATTTCTGCATGCCATCTTACAAGATTTAAATTGATGATCTATAATCTGAAAAAACCCCTAATCCAGTATCGCCGACGTCGCGATGAGTCCGGATTACGGACTTTGTACTGTATATACAATCATACATATTTGCTTTTAAAGAATAAAATAAAGTTAAAGAATGTTTGTTAAATAAAATTATACATACATATTTTCAAACAATTTCATTAGCAAAGCAAAAAAATATAACTCTTTTTTAATACATTAAAAATTCATTTATGTTTCAGCATATTCAATTTTTATTTCAATATGATTAGCAAGATATTTTGATGCAGACAGTTTTCTCTCTTACTGTTATAGATTAAAGATTGAAGTATTTATATCAGCAGGTGTTAGAAATAAGGAACTAAAAAGAGTAGACTAGTTCATGAAATATAAAAAGACAGCTTTCCAAGATTTGAGAAAGACAATGAGTGAACATTTCAGAAATCCTGAAATTCCAGATTTAAGCTTTTCCAGACAGCCATCCCATGCATGCATCCCCTACAAACGTCTCTCACAACCAGGTGTCCCACCTGTGTATCACCGGAGAACGAGCTTAGGGGACAAATGATGTCCCTAAGCTCGTTCTTAGGGGACACAAGATGGTATCCTGTGTGTGTGAACAAAGTTTTAGGATCCTAACCTTCGGTTTGAACACATTATGTCTGACTTTGATGTCAGTTGTTGCAGGGAAGGAGGGAATGTGTAATGTAAACAAATAGATCTCAGCTCCTTAACTCACCATGTGATATAAACATTTGCATTTCTGATATACCTCCAAATCTTTTGTTTTTCTTTTATTTCACTAAAGTCTTTTAGGGCTACTATGTGGGATTCTGTTATGCTTTGCATTGGTTCTGGGTATATATCGTATTTTCCTTTTCATTTTGGAAAACCTTGACTCCAGTTTATTATGGCAAGAAAGTCTTATTTAACATAGGAAGGAGATATTCGAATTGTAACTGAGTCGATAAGTGACATGGATGAGAGTGATAATTCATTTTTTAAAAAGTTAGTGAGCAATATTTCTAGTGATTCTGATATGGACATTTTGTCAGAGACTGAATTCACTGAGTGCCTTCCTTCCATGTCCCATGAAAGACTCCTTCTTTTAAACAATCTTTCTTGTATTTTTTATTAAAGTTGATTAATGTATATTGTCAATTAAAATCTTGGAATAATTAGAATAACGATTCCAAAAATTATTTCTCAAAGTAAGCAATTTTTTTGGTATATTTTCATGTAAAGCAAAGGAAAAAGATTATTAAATGCTAATTTCGAATGTATATGATAGCTTAAGTAACAATCTAAAAAATGGTAGCAAAAATTATGACATTAGGGCTTAAACATCGCCCTTTTTGTGATTTTCCCCCCTAAAGTTAGGCTTTTCAACACAAAGCCCCCAGTTATTAATAATAAAAATATTTTACAAATGAGAGGAAAATTTCAATACAATCAAAATTCATCACATTAATTAGTCAATAAATGCAAGTCAGGTTTCAGGGATGAAGTTTTACCTTGATTCAAAGTAAAGTAATTTAATTAAATGAAAAATTAAATACAATAAGATCATAAGTATTTATAGCTAACTATAAGGAATTAATGCTGCCTTACCTACATATCCAATAAAATATGATGCATGATTCGTTCTTCCTCCAATAATTCCTAAAGATTGTTTTAAAGTGAATACTGCCTGAAATTAAATTTTAATGTTGAAATGCATTAATATAATTTTAACAATAACATATGCAACAAGCAGAATTAAAAAATGAGATTAAAAATGCAGTATTAGTAACATTTATAAATCTAGGATTTTTTGCCCAAAGCAAAAAACTTCCAACTATTCAGGATTTTTTTTTTCCCCCCTTTAGATCCATTTTGAATTTACCGATAAAACATGCCATGTCTATTCAGAGTTGCTAAATTATCAAACATAAAACCTCAAAAATTTATTTTAAGATATCAAGAAAATTTTCAAAATAATAATAAAAATACATAAAAAGAAACTTTTTTTTAGTTATGCATTATGTTTAAATATTACCTAATACCTAACTAAAAGCACAGTCACTAATTCTTAAATTCAAGGAGTACAAAGCTATTCACTTCATATGTACATTTATCATTTGTGCATTTTAATTTCAATTCATAATTATTTTTTATTAAACTGTTTTACAAACACCTATTAAAATAGTATTTAAAAAAATTATGAATTTAAATTCATAATTTTTTTTAAATACTATTTTAATAGGTGTTTGTAAAACAGCTACAAACAGTGACAGATTTTACTTTCTCGAAAAATAAATCATTATGAAATAACGCATAACAGTAGTTGTGTAGGCATGTTTTTTGCTAATAAAAGTTGTATGTTAAGAACATTAGGCCTTTCAACACATAAAAAGTGCAATAACAAACAAAAAATAACACAAATACAACAATAAAGATTTTTTTTTAATGTATATTGATTATTTTACTCTTTCCCCTCTTCAGAATCTCACATCATCTCTCAAAGCTTGTAAAAATAATAATGAACGAGCAGAATGAACAGCCTCAATTTTACTTTTATTGGTTAATATATGCAAAATGGCCAGCGAAGCCACTTGATGCTAATTAAAGAACAGAAGCATGATATTTTTTGAAAAACCTGCTCTTGCATGCATAGCTGTAGCCTGCCATATTTGAGAAAATGCCTTTACATTTAATAATAATCGGTTACCTAAGAAAAGGGCTTTATATGCTAGAAATTAAATTTTGGGGAGTAAATAATAAAATGATTGTGTGCTGCAAATTTGCAACTCGTCAAAATCAAGAATCTCCCCACTAAAACTAAAAGCGGTGGTACTTCTGCTAGTAGATACGTATATACAGAACATCCGATAACCTAATAAAGTAATGTCTGAATGTTTTCAGGGAAGGCAAGCATTCTTGGGGGGTGGGAGGAGAATTATAAACAAATTAACCAACACCAAAATTTTCCTGTATTTTGATATACAGATATTCTCATATTTATTAATTAGCTAATAATATAGCTTTCCAAGAAACATATTTACATTCAATATTAATTCTTAAAATATTTTCGACAGTACACAGCTGTCTGAGGAGCGCACACATTTATAATCACAAAAATTTGAGTTAAGAATCTTCAACATAATTATTTGATTCTTCTAAATAAACTATTTGATTAATAACATAATTCAAGATTGCATACAGTCTGTTACTTCAATTTTAATAAAAAATTATGAACATAATTTGCATAATAATGAAATATTTTTTACCTGCTGATATAATTTAAATTAAATGTTGCATAAAAAATTTTCTATCTTTAAAAATTGTGAAATCTCTGACTTTAGAATGTAGGATGCTTCATTTTTCAAAGAAAAGGTGCAATGTGGTAATTATTTATGCAATATGCCTTTTAAATTAGCATATCCTGGAATTATAATTATTTTGAAAAATTAGCTATTGTGCTTTGAAACCAGCATTTGTGTTCTAATAAATTACAAGCTTACCATATATACATTCAATCTAGGATATATAATTTAAATGTCTTTGCTATGCTAAACATTTGCTATGCACTTTCCAAAGAATAAGTAGCAAAAATTTTTAATAAGACTTGTAAAATGCAAGATATAATGACAAACAGCGATCTAGCATAAACAGAAACTTTAAAATTTTTTAAACTTTAAAACTTTAAAAGAATTTTTTAAAAACTCCAAACAAATTTTAAATACCATGCAAATGCAGCACTTAATATGCATGTAACCTACATCTAAAATAAAAATATGAAATTAAAGATACAATTTACATACGTGATTCATTATATCATTTTGCAATTTACTACAATTTACCACAAGATTAACAAGTCTTGACATCTAATGCATACAGACCAAAAATTTCAGCCAAAGTAAAATATTAGAAATAAGTTAAAAATACATTGAATTACATAAATATTAATATATTTATTTAATCTGAAACTTTGTTAATAGTTACATAAGCAATTTACACAGCATTTTCTTATATTAATTGTGATTAATTTTAATTCATTCTTAATATTAAGATACTCACTTTTAATTTTTCATAATATACAGGTATAATTTCTGAAAGTCCTAATCTCAGTGGTATAGTCAACAGAACTGGAGAGTTAGATTCAGAATATTCTGAAGAATTTTCATTTAAGCAGGTTCCTCCTTGGTCACATGAGGAATCTAAAATATTACTGCTAGCTGGCAGAGTGTCAGCTGACACTATATTTTGGAAGTTTTTATTACTTCTCCTAAAAAGCTTTCCTAGATGAGAAATTTATACATAAATATAAATGAATGAAGTGGAAATTCTACAGAGAGTATTTACACATTTTTGGTATGATTTCAGGGGTTTTTTAATTAATATTTAAAATGTCAAAAGTATTTTTTTAAATGTGCAATATAGTAGTCCTTTTTCTGGAAGTCTGCATCATCATTTCCATGATAGAAGGGCTTTTCGCAAAATTTCCAGGGTGATTTCCATTCCCCTTTCACTACTAAGTCCATTAATCATGTTGGGTTTCGACAAAGAAAAAGCTCTCTTCAAGAGACCAAAGGCACAATACTCCATCAGGGGAATGTGCAGGAATAAGTTGAAAAGGTATGAAACACCTGTATCAATATTCATTTTTCAAGGAATGCTGTGGTACTTTTCAAAGTATGACTTGACTGCTTTGTCATGAAGTTTCTCTTTTTGAACATCATTGTGATACAGAAATGGAATTTCTTCAGTAAATACCGGATGTAATACTTTTGATTGACAGTACGTTGAATTGATTTTAACATTTTACCCAAAATTCTTATTCTTAATTTTTCACAGTAAGAGAATCTTGCAACAATCATAAACCCCATACTAATTTTTTTTTTCATTGATGGAACCAGGTTTTTAATTTTTTTTTTTTTTTTTTTTTTTTTTTTTTTTTCTCTCTTTGCTTTTCAATAATAAACCTAAGTATTTTGTTGCCGTCATTTAGGTAAACCCATGCTTCATCAAAGGTCACAATGTATTTCCATTTATCTCCTAAATGGTTTTTATACAGGATTCTTTAAATTGCTCTGCATTAAGCTACATGTCTTGGCAAAAGCTGGTTAACATTATGTCTCTTAGCTTTCTTAAGTTGTAAATTTTGGTTTTTTTATTCTATTTATTGTTGTTATAGATGTATTCAAAGACTGCAGCTGATTTCTGTATCAGTGGATTTCCTTTTATTATAAACGATTTAACTTTAGAAATGTTAGAAACAGTAAGGTTGGAGTCTTCTTTCCACATTGAAGTAATGACCGATGGTTTATCCCTTTCTGATTAATAATATTGCTTATTTTGCACTTAGAAAATTTAATATTATGCATTTCACAAAATTTTTGAAGCATGGAATAAGAACATTTCTCTTTGAAAAGAGCAAAAACCTATCCTTTAATCCACAGCTTGTTTACATGTAACATTTTAATAGAAAAATTAATTTAAAACTAGCAGATGATATTTCTCATTTCAAATAAGCTATTGCTAGAAATTTGTATTCCAAATCATTTGCTTTTTTTAAGTTCTTTATCAAATTCGTTCTAAAAATGTGTAAATACGTTCTGTATTTTCTTCTGTTTTAATAATTTTATTTTATAAAACATTACAAACCACAAAAGAATTAATTATTATTTAACTCATGCATATTAATTTTTTATAATAATTTATCAGAAATGAATCTAACAATTAAAAGCCAGGCTACTCACTAAGTTCATTCTTAATAACCATATTATCCATAGCAACATGTATTGCAATATCATTTTCAGTATCTTCTTCAGCTAGGCGTCTAAACAAAGCAAAAAATTTCTTTAAGCAAAACACTACAGTCAGATTTTCTTTCATTTATTATATGAATTTATTTAAGTATTTTTTTAAACTGTTATGACTTTGCGAATTCTACACTAATACTAGCATTTACATAACCAAAATTTTTAATGGAATTATGAATATATTTCCATGCTAAATTTCATAAATAAAACGAAAATAAAACTTTATATTAGTATTTTCATAATTTCTTTAAAAAAGTACTCTAGTATGGTACTTTTGGTTCAAAATAATGAGACATTTGAAATGGCCATTTTAAGTCAGGTTGGAAATGACAGCTGAAAGCATGTGATAACAAATAAAACCACTAATACCATGTGGAGGACATCACATACTTAATAGATAAGTGATTGACATGCTATGCTGCATTGGTCATTTGGCAGTGAAATACAGTAGTGTATTGCAACAAATCATCAAAGTTAATCATACAATTTGCACAAATGAGAATGATTTTTTCACAAGTTAAAATCTGGAGCATTCTGCAGTAAATAACACATAACTAGCAGATACATCACAGATAGTAGATATATGTATCATACACAGCTAATGAATATACCATTTACTGCTAACTTTGAAAGGTTTGTGCAGATGACACATCACTAGAAGATGCACTATCTGAACATCTATCACAATCTTAATCAAACAATCTAAGGCAGACTATAGAAGCTGGCCTTCTACAAAGTATATATACACCTAAGGAACTTTATGTAAATCACTTCACAGTGAGTCAGCAACTAACTGCAATAGACAAGGTGAAGAAATTGAATATTTAGGAACCCCATGATATCATTCTTTAAAAAAGGCACAACAAACAGAATTATGTATCTCCCTCGCATTGAAAAATAATAGGGAGGAGATTTTGCATTAAATTATTACCAGTGATGAAAAGTGGGTTTTGGTATGATAATTCTTACAGATCCTGTTTAGTGGCTGCAAATAAGCATTCAAAGCACTATCCAAAGCCACCTCTGCATACCCAAAAGTTGCTCTGCTTCTGTGGTGATGTGCAGCTGGCAGCATTCATTGTGCCTTCCTTAGACTGGGTAAAATAATGAATTCAGATTTCATTATGTGACAATACATGAAATGGACTAGAAGCTTTCCCTTAAGTAGCCAGCACTCAACAGATATGATATCCTCGTGTTGCAAGATCTGCATTATTTTTTTAAACATCATTATTTTTTAACAACATTATTTTTTTAAACAGTTAACATTATACAGGTTAGATTATGTAACCCTTCCTGTAACTCGTCGTATTCAAGAAACCTGACTCAGTTTACCACCTTTTTCATCACTTGGACTATTTTTGTCTGGTTGAAATTAAAGTAATATTTGCCAGGCAGTCAAGGAATTTTTAAAGTCAGAGCCATGAGAATTTTTTAGACATGGGATACATAATTTGACACGACATTGGCAAATTCCAATTTTCAGCATTAAGCCTGGCAAGCATAGAAATTACAGATACAGTAATTCGCCGATTACAAAAGGAAGTTAAGATAATATACAATCTCCATCTTCTCTCTTCTACATTATAGGCTTTGTATCTTCTATCATCGAAAGCTCAATGCAGGACTGTTACTGCAAAAAACATGTTTATGCCTTCCAGTGTATTTCTTTTTTTTTTTTAGTTTGAAGAACTGAAATAATTTGTACAAATGTTGAAGAAGAATTCTGATAATCTGTGACTGCTCAATCCATACATGTCTGTAATCTGCACTCACTTTACTGTAAACAAATAAGGTTTTTATTTTTACAAAATTCAGCATAGTAAATTTAATGATAATTTCATAATCATTAATAATTTTTCTAATACAAATGTGCAAATAAATAATTAACTAAAACACATTATAACAGTTTGATTGAGAAAGTG
The DNA here is from genome assembly GCF_044657685.1 of Stegodyphus dumicola. Taxonomy (NCBI): domain Eukaryota; kingdom Metazoa; phylum Arthropoda; class Arachnida; order Araneae; family Eresidae; genus Stegodyphus; species Stegodyphus dumicola. The sequence goes on from NC_140775.1 coordinate 107,511,241, forward strand.
AATTAATTGCTGAATTTATTTAGTATTTTTTATAGCTATGCCAGCACCCTTTTCATAGTAAACACACATCATGAATCTGTTAAATAAATGTTTTACATAAATCATGTATAACAACTGTTAAATAAATGTTTTATATAAATCATGTAAAGATGTATAAACCATTATCTTTTTTAATGAATTTTGTGTTTTATGTGATTAAAAGGTGTGAAGAATTTATTTCATTTTTCAGTCACTGAATTCTAACTTAAAATACACCTCATAGCTGGTACACACGCCTAGCTAGCTTTATAACAACAGCAAACAGGGACTGATTCTTAAAAATAAATTTTTTAGAGAATTTTCTGCATTAAAAATCATAAACATGGTAATATCTAAAAAGAAGATCTAAAAAAAAAAAACAATTTCTTTTTAATAAATCAAAATTTCAGTTTCAGCACAAGTTCCAGAAGGATTAGTAATCCAAATGCACATACATGGAACATAATAGTAGAATTAGTTCATGGATTCTATTTAGTGAAATAATGCCTTTATGAATAATTTATTTTACCCCTCATTTAAGCATAAAAATTACTTTAAAGTAATTTGAAAGTAAGTACATAATTTTAAAGTATTTCAATGCATTTTAAACAAAAAGTTATTAAATTTTAGGATTTCTCACTTTTCTATTTTTCCTTGAATTGACATTATTTGGTTATTACAAACTCATGAAAACATGATGTATAATATACAACAATCTCCAATTTGCACAGCCTTTGAACCCAAAGTTTGTAGATTATTGGAATTTTAACATATTTATATGGTAAATTATTTAAGATATCGTTATTTCTTTGTTCTTAGGTTTTAAAATATGTTTCATATGATATGATAATTATTTTCTTGATGATCTAGGAACACTCAAAACCATTTCCCATAATGATAATTGCTTCTTTGCTTTACACTGTTTCAGCTTTCTTTATGCTAGAAAGTTTCACAGGAATAGTCTGCTTTTGTTAAACACGGAAAATCTGTATTATATTATTTTACATAAAAATCAGTCATGTAACTGGCATTCAAAATATCCAACAGATCATATTATTACAAAAATTTCATAGAGGAATGCTATTTGTACAAAGGCAGATAAAATTTATTCTGAAATAAATCAATTCATTTTAAATAAATTTGATCAAAAAATATCCAAAATAACAAAACTTTAAAAAAATAATAGTATTCTACTAACACTAAAAATGTTTGCTCTTTATAAATCTACATATAAAATTTTTAAAAAAAATAGCAAATGTTATAACATAGTTGCCAACGTCTAAATATGAAACACGAGATTTTCATGCAAAAACTGACAGAAACAGGGAGGATTTCACAATGTACGGCAAAGTAATTTCAAGAGAACACCAAGCTGAATTAAGTTCACTTTATTATGTATGATTTGGCTGATTACTTTTTTTGGGAGAGCTAATTTCATTTCATTTTGTAATTTTCCTAATATTTCATACTGACAAAATCCTGAATACAGAAGAAAAACTTTTATTTATTAAATTACTTTTAAATAAAATGAAAATGAAATTAATAATTAATGTACACTGTTCAAAAAAAAAGGGGGGACAGTTCTATATTTCCCATTTTATTGGGCCGATTCATGAAATTAAAATTGTGTTTATTAGATTTGTATAAAGCATTGTTCTAATATAGGTATTTCGACAGAAAATCGGACTTTTTCTAAAATGGCATGCCAATTTTTCTCTATATTTTTCGGTTCTACGAATCAAATTATGCCTAAATATTAAATTTTGTAAAATTCAATGCAAAATTTACGGAGAAATTCGAAAATTAATCTTGCCGTATTCCCCCCCCCCCAATTTCCACCAAGAATAATTCACTTGGTGAACTTCTTAATTTATAGCAACCTATTTTCCTTTCCTTTTTTTCATTGCAGAAGAACGGGGGGGGGGGGGTCATTATTCATACTTGCAAATAATTTAAACAGAGTGCGTAAACCGCATTTGGCATTATTATCACTTTTAACCAAGTATGCCCAACTTCAAATGCAAATTCACGTATATCTTATAAAGTTTTGAAGAAAAGACTCCAAATTTTCGTAGGAGTGCCTAGAAATACATCTACTTTAAGATCATGTTAAAAATTTTGTAGGTTAAAATTCAAATTTTTTTTCAAAAAATTTATAAAAAATTATTTAAAAAATAAGTCATAAAAAATGGGCGCATTTTATTTGGAATGAACCTAAATTTTGAAATGTGAAAGGAAGAATCAAATAAGTTTAATAAAAAAAGAGATATTAATAAATATGTATCAAATTCAATTAACACTGAGGAACTAAAATTTTGAGAGCTAATTTTTAAAAACTACTCATTCAATTTTTACAAAACTTGGCAGTTTGTCATAATTTCAGTCGTAGAATCGAAATATGGAAAAAAGTGGCACATCATTTCAGAAAAAGTCCGATTTTGTGTCAAAAAACCTATATTAGAACAATGCTGTATATAAATCTAATACATATACTAGGTTGTGCTTTCGAGACATAAAAAATGCAAGTTGAATTTTGTCAATCGGCCCAGTAGAACAGTAGGTATAGAACTATCCCCATTTATTTAGTCCAGAGGTGCTTTATCATCCCTGAAGGACTATTGTTTTTGTTTTGCAATTTTGCATCGATTCACTACAAATGGACTTTTTCAAACTGTTGCCACATAGTATTATTGCCCTGTGTTATACTTAAAGAAATTAAATAATGAAAAATCTGCACAAATGTATGTATATTTCTCACATTGTGATAAAACAACGGTACGCAGAGCCATCGAATTTTGGATGACGTAATCCTCCTATGAATATGGGCATGTGGAAGGCCCAATTTAAAATTTAGAATTTGTTTTATTATTGATTTCCTATTTTGTAAAACTTGAATGAATTTTTTATTAACAAACTCAAGGTTTTCAAAGTGAGCAATGGCAACGTTGTACAGAAAAAACATTTTTTATCTCCAGTGCGCGAGTCTCTGTATCGGAAATTCTAAAGATATGCTCATTTTAAAACTATTTTGCGATATTGCTGTTGAACTGAATTTTATGGTTTAAGTGCGAAGAACGTGATATTTAATAAATAAATGTAATGCACAAAAAATTTTATATTTAAATACAACTATTAATAAACATTGATTGAATCTTCATAAAAACTTCTAGAAATATCTAATGCAAATTAAAACAATTTTGTTAAAATTAATACAAAAAATTATGTTGAAGATCATCAGGAGTGAAACGTGGAATTTACAATTTAAATTTCATTGTGGAATAACAATATCACTTCTTGAAGTTTCATGATTTGTTTTTATGATTATGTAACATAATTTTCTTCATAACATTTCTTTTTCGTTAACATTTAGGGATTAAGAATTTTTCTGGAGCTGCATTTGAAAAACGATGGTCTACACTTTGTCTTACTTTCCTCACTTGACTAATCTACCTATTTACAATCAGCATTAATGAGACGAATAGTCATGATGGATAGCCCAATACAGTACAAAGTCTCTAATTCGGACGTCCATAATCCGGAATGATCTATAATCCGGACCTCAAAGCAACAAACTTTATGCGCATGCGTAAACATATAGTGCATTTATGCATGCGCGTTTAATGTATAACGGACGGTATAAGCTAGGCTAAAATTATCTAAGGCATTTCAATTAATGTTGCAGATTGCACTGTTCCTTAATCTTCTAATTGGATCCGGCTTATTATTTTTTGCAGACTGTTAAAGCAATGTTATAAAAAGTAAGCTTGAACTTTTGATTATGTCAAAAAAGAGTTTCAAATTCTGGAGCTGCCAAAGGATCTACAAAGGGAAAGCATGTTTCGATGTCCATCAAAGAAAAAGTGGAATTGCTGCAAAAAAAAAAATGGATAAAGTCTCAAAATTATATGCATATCCATCTCAAAATTATGCTAGGAGTATGACATTGGAAAGTCAACTGTATATGACATAAGCAAAAAGAAAAAGGAACTTTTTGAATATTTTGTGGATTCCGACACCCCACTTGCAATGACTAAAAGAAAAAGGGTTCATTATGCTAAAAGTGATGATCATGACAAAGTGATGAATGTTTAATAAAAGAAACAAATAAATATTAAGCTTGTTTTTTTTTTTTTTTTTTTTTTTTTTTTTTTTTTGTAAATATTGATACCCTTTAGATCATAATTGCTCTTTATTTTATAAATTAAGGTTTCATATTTTTAATTGTACAATTTCTGCATGCCATCTTACCAGATTTAAATTGATCTATACTGCGGAAAAACCCCTAATCCGGAATCGAGTCCCGACGAGTCTGGATTACGGACTTTGTACTGTATAAGAAAGGATTGGATACTTTCCCTTGCTACAGCCTTTCACAGTTTTGAGATGAAAATTAACTTTTCTCTATCAATAGAGCAGCTGGTCCACTAGGGGAAGGTGCTTATCAGACTGCTTAAGCCCTGCCATTGGTTCTTATTTAATTCTAATGTACAGAAACATGTCTCCTGGGAAATGTTTTTATAGCAAAGGGCAACTAAAGTACAGTGCAAGGAGTAAAGACATCCATGAGGGTAAAATCCTACTGTTATGATTGTATGACTGTTAAATTGAAAGAGGCAGTGCATGTACTGTTCTCTGGTTTAGAAACAGGGCTATTTTTTTTTTTCAGGATTCTCGAAATATTGTTACAAACATATTCTTGCACTCAATTTAAAAAGATCAATTGCAATAAACTATTACACATATATAAACAAAATAATCTGTACAATATATGATATAATTCATTTGATAAGCACTAAAAATATTGCGCATTTCTGCAACACCCAAGCATTGGTGCACAAGTTAAGTACATACATACGAGGGCCATCCAGGAAGTAGATTACGTTTCCGTCTGTGTCCGCTAGGGGCGGGGCTAGCGCGGCCATCTTGGGGTCAGAGCGTTGCGCAGCTCAGTCTGCATCTAGCCGTGCTAGTGAGAGGTTCGTGCTGTGCTCCGTTCAGATACTGTGACGGTTTGAAATGTCTGCATTAATTGAAAATCCCGCGAGCTGCGAGGTGCGCTCAGTAATAAGGTTTCTGACTGCAAAAAACTGTAAACCGATAGAAATCTATCGGCAGCTTCGTGAAGTGTATGGGGACAACATTATCACTGAAGGTGGAGTGCGTCAGTGGGTCATAAGATTTCAAAATGGCCGAACCAATGTTCACGATGAAGATCGAAGTGGGAGACCCAGCATAGTGACAGCCGAACTTCTCGAAAAAGTCGATGCTAAAGTCCGTGAAAATCGAAATTTCACAATAACGGAACTTTCTTTGAGTTTTCCACAAATTTCGCGAAGTTTGTTGCACGAAATCATCAGCGAAAAGCTTGGTTACCACAAGTTTTGTGCAAGATGGATTCCAAAAATCTTGACAGAGGACCACAAAAATCAGCGAATGGCTGCAGCGTTGAACTTTTTGGATGCTTACCATAAGGATGGTGACTCTTTACTCGATCGCATCGTTACTGGTGACGAAACATGGGTGAAACATGTGAACTGTGAAACGAAATTGCAATCAATGCAGTGGGGGCACACAAGTTCTCCCCAAAAACCCAAGAAATGCATGCAAACAATGTCGGCAAGGAAGATGATGGCGACTGTTTTTTGGGACAGAAAAGGTGTAATTTTGGTGGACTTCCTGGAAAGAGGCACTACAATAAACTCTCAAAGGTATTGCCAAACTCTCCAAAAACTCAGAAGAGCAATTCAAAACAAGCGCAGAGGAATGTTGAGCTCTAAGATCTTGTTGATTCACGACAACGCCCGGCCCCACACGGCAAATGTCACTCGTAAAGTTCTTGAATCTTTTAAGTGGGAGTTGTTTCCTCATCCGCCGTACAGTCCCGACCTGGCACCGAGCGACTTCCACCTATTCCCAGCAATGAAGAAGTGGCTGGCTATGCAGTGTTTTGATGACGACGCACAGCTGCAAGAAGAGGTAACGAAGTGGTTGAAGGCGCAGGCGGCCGAATTTTTCGACGAAGGAATTTCCAAGCTCGTACATCGCTACGATAAATGCCTTAATTTGTATGGTGACTATGTAGAAAAGTAGTATTTGAGTGTGGCTTTCATCTGTATATAATAAAATTTGTTTCCTATACTTTGTTTATTTTTTTATTCCAAAACGTAATCTACTTTCTGGATAGCCCTCGTATAATGACGTAATACAATCATAATATTAATACAATATTATGTTACACTATTATATTGCAATATTAATGCACTTTATAAATCTGTTGTACATACATTAATACTGTTATGCAGAATGTATACCGGAGACAAAAGTTCGAATGGAATTTAAAGAGATGTCTATGTTGATACACCATTGTCTTGAAAAATATGCATATTGTGTATTTTTTAAGTTCATAGCATTTCTTTTCTCCAACAATATGGCAGTTGGTCCAATCACAGTGACAGTTCTGGATTGCCACTGCTCTTAGCTATGGCAAGATGGTGTTACTTAGTTGAAAGGAGATTCTATGTTGAAAGGAGATCTATTTCAGTGCATTCCTGGATATGTCTGAGTACATATCTATTACAGGAAACGTCATTTGCCCTTACATGTTTTGTTCAGCTTATGAAATGTGGAGATGATTAGCACTTGCTTCTAGGCAATCAAAAGTGTAATAGTCTGGGTCTAAAAACTGCATACTGTCCTAAAAATCAAAAGAAATACATGGGCAATGTCTTGTCAGGAACTGTATGGGCCATGTCTTGTCAGGAATTGTGTCTTGTCAGAAGAACCGCTGCATAACTTATCTCTGGCCTTGAGAAGTTAATTATGTACTCTCCTACCAGTACTGCCGTGTGTCCCAGGAACTCTGCCATTATTCCATTTAAAGGGCCCTAGTGGTTGCTTTCATGTGTGACTTCAGGCATGGCATGTACAAAATCTGTGTACATTTGTTTGTGGTTGCCAATACAACAATTTCATCTGCTTTTTTGGGGGTGGGTACTCTGGTGTGTGCATAGACCCATTGGAGCTCTGGTCTGATATTTGCAAGCAAGGAGAATAGCATTCTCTGAATTTTTTGGCATTCCTACTTTTTTAACCCCGTATAAAGTGGGGTGACTCAGTGCTAAGAACATATATAACTAATTTATGACCAACTAGAATGCTGTGCTGAAATGTTGCTCTAAGTGCTGCAAGCTCAACCTACAACATGGTACTCCCAAACTTTAGTCTTCGTGCCCAGGTAAATACACTGCTGATGTCTTCTATCACACGAAAGCCACAGCCTGACATTGGTCCCCCTTTGATCTATTAGTGTATGCTTCATATGACTCAAGAGTTGGTGGAAGTTAGAGTTTCATATCAAGGTCGAATTCTGCCAGGTGGCAAAGCACTGTTGAATTACTGCACTCATAATCAGTGCTGATGAATTCTCTGTCTCACAGAGATGCATTAGTCCAGTCTCACTGTGTAGACTAAGTGTGCAGACTATGACATTTTCCCTTTGTAAATATAGAGATGAGAGAAGGCCAGATAGAACGTTTAATGTATTGGTAGGGTATGATCTATATCTATATGATCTATAGTGGCTCAAGGCAAGCCCCTGTGAGAAGCCCCTATTGATGGAGGTCATAGAAGCCTTAGTCCATTTGTAGCTGGGATATATCTGTTGTTTAATCCCTTCTTGGTCACCCCCCTTTTTTTAATTTCCAATTTTAAAATTGCTTTTTGTATTACTAAAAATTAACTATATTCTATCTTGAATTCAGCAATACAAAACATTTTTGTCAATAAGGTGGTTTTTGCTTGATCTACTGGGTTCATGCAAGTAATATCCCGTTCATAGATCTCCAATTTTCCCCAAAATGCACCCAAATATTAAATTTAAAAAATACTCTCTGATACAATATATATAACAAATCTATTACTTTGAGGTTCTTAAGATAAGTTACTGCATAAAAAGAACTATTAAAAATACATAAAAAAGTGTTTTGGAAAAAAGTTTTATAACATTACGCAGTAAACAGCTCTACAATCTTTTTTGACCATCAGAGCGTAAAAACCACACTGAAATCATTTATTGCAGATTATTTTATTGTTTACTTTGTCAAAAAAAGAAACCTTGAATATGTAATTCATTTTCTTCAAACCCACACTTTTAATCCAATATAAAAGCTATTTTAGTATGCAAGAACAACTAAAGAGAGCGAAATTACAGAAAGTAATGTTCTATACAAGGCAGGAAATCTCACTGTAAAAAATGTGAAAAAAGTAGGACTAGTAATTCCAACTCTTAGCAATATTCAGAAGTACAAAAAATAATCGTGGAATATAACAAGACATGCAAGTAGCAACAAATTCACCTTCAACAATGCAATTTCACTCTTTGCTGCATGACTTGATGTCAGCCGTGATAGGGTTCAGTAGCTCTTCAACAATTTATATAGAGTTTGGGGACAGGCCATGTTTTATACTCTACTTAATATATCAGGTCACCACAATGAATCAAAGGTGCCCCATTATGTCTAAGGAAATAATTAAATGTGTGAATATTGTCACATTTGTTATTTACAATCACAAAGTACAGTTTCTCTTGAGACATGGTAGACTGACATACCATATGGGAAACCAAACTGGTTAAGGTTCAGCAAATGCAGTGATTTTATACAGAACATAAATCATTAGAGTACCATCTTTCCGTGTACCTTGCCCACAGCAGTGATGAGACAGGTGGGAAAATATAAAGCTTCTTCTTTGGGATTTTGCCCATTCTTCAAAAAAAGTGCTATTTCTGCTGTCTTTGTTCCTGTCTGAAAGTGCTTATTTTTCCAGCAAGGTGTTAATACATGCTATTAATACTGGTGGACATGCACAATATATATTTTTACTTATATTATTATCAATCCCATTTGGCTCTGGCAAAACTGTTTTCAATATTCATAATTCATTGTGTTAAAACTTTTTGGTCCAAATGTTTTCCTCAATTTGTAGTGCACTGCAAAATTTCCTTTTCCACTACAGGAATTTTTTAAATGTGTTGAGCATATCAAGAAAAATGCATATCCTTAGTCAACTTCAGGAAAAATTCAAATTCTTTTACATGGGATTCTTTAAAGCTCTGATTATATTTTGGCATACTTAGCTAACTGCTAAATAATAAAAGTAATTATTCAATAGCTAAAACAAATTTAAAACATTTGTTAAAAAAAAAAAAAAAAAAAAAAACTCTTTTTATTTCATATCAGTTATGTTTAAAATCTCTTCACTTCACTTCGATTTGAGGATTGATGCTGATCGACATTTTGGACAGGAATCCTATTTTGGCATTTTTCTTAGCCAAATGTCTCACCTGTGGATACAGGATCATGCAATTCATAATATTGGCTGTTCAAGTTCATTCTGCCAATGGAGAAAGAATAAAATCATGCCAGTAAAGGCAAAATAAAAAGCTAAAATTAAAAACCAGAGGGTAGTTTGCAACTATGTTACATGTTGAAGTTTTAAAAATAATTTAAATTCCTTGGACAGTTGGCAGCTATGTTACATGTTAAAGTTTTAAAAAGTAATTTTAAATTCCTCATACACATACTTCATTACTTGTACAACAGTATTTGGACCAAACCACTGCCCAACTTGTTTTTCTAGCAAATTCCCTTTTATAGCTAGATAATAAGATGAAAAAATATCAGTACATATAAATTCAAAGAAAATTAAAACACATATAAATTAGAGCAACAAATAAAGGGAGAGAGATGGTAAATCCTATAAAAACTGTTAATTTATATTAGTCAATTTCAATTTTGCATGCTTCATAAAATTTCAGAACATTTAAAAACAATATATTACATAAGATTAATTACCTATTTTATGAATAGAATACTGACATTCAATTTTATCATTGAATTGCCAAAGAATCTTCTGATAAATTTCATCATCATGGTTAGGCTTCCATGTCCAGTCTAGGAAAAATAATTCACTTTACAAGAATTTGTACTTAGCAAAATTACAAAAGGATGATAACATTTAACCAACACAAAAATCTGAATTGAAATCATAACGCTATTTTAACTTTTATAAGAATTTATATTTATAGTATTTGTCTGCCTTCTCTCCAATCATCAAGAATGCAATATATTAAGACATAAAAGTACAAACCAAAAAAAAAATTATTATTGCATATAACCCCTGCCGAATGCGAGGGTTACGTCATTAACACATTGTGTGTATAGCAAAAATGCTTTCTCAAAAATTAATTTTCTATGGAAAAAAACCAGTTAGGCAGAGTTCAGCTCAAGAATGTATGCAAATTATCCAAACATAAATATTATTGCAATTAAAAAGGGGAGAATGAAACAAATGTTAAGTGAAAGGGTTTCTGTTACTGCTTAATAACATAGGTTTTTGATACAATATGTTTGGGAGACTATGTCCGCCACAATTCATTAAACATTTCACAGTAAAGAGTGTACAGCTTTTAATCACTCACTAAGCATCCTCTTCTTTGTTTTGGTCAATCATTTCGATTATTTGGGTCTTCATTACATCATTAAAAAAATCAGACAATTTTCCTGCAGTTTTTTTTTTTTTTTTTTTTTTTTGTCATAGAATCATTTAATTCTTTGTTTTATCATTCTTGACTAATTCTCTAATTTCTCCTTCTTCGATATTTGAAAATTCTTTCCTGCCTACTGGCAATTTGCATGATTTCTTTTGGCTTCATTTTCAATCAACAGAAATTCTTTAAAATTTTGACAACTTCTAGGCAGAGCGGATGCATTCATTGATGATGAATTCACTTGTTCCCATGAGGATTTAATCATTTCAATGTAGTGTCTTATGTTGGATTACTTCTCCCAAATCTATCAGTGTATTGTGCTTAATTTGCAGAGCTGTAAACAAGTCTGACATAATAGTGATGTAATTTTTTTATAATTCCTTGATCCATTGGTTGGATTAAGGTAGTGGTAAGATATGCTGTGCTTTATGGAAGGAATAAAAACTCTATATTTGGATGCAATGTTGTAGGAGCTTCAGTACTGCATCCCAGAACCCTATCGAGAATTAGGATACTTTTAAAGCTCAGGTTTTGTTGTTCTAAATAATCTTTGACTTCTTCAATGTATTTATTTTCAAAACAGTCATTAAAGCAGAGTATAGCAATGCGGCCAACGCTCTGCAGTAGGCTGCATATAATTGAAATTTCACATGTCGGACAAATTAAATGGAGACAATTAAGATAATGCATATAGGCAAAATTACATTTATTAAGTTCACATTCCAAAAGCGTTTAATGTACACAAATAATTTATTCAGAATTTTTGAAAAAAATAATTCCTGAATCATCGCTGATAATTGCACTTCTTTGATTTTTAAAATTAAGCTAATTAAAATTAGAAAAAAAGAAAAAAAAAGCTTTCCTGAGAAAAGTTAGCATAAAAGGAAATGAAGCTCATTAATAAAAAGATAAATATTACTACATGTTAAAAATATTATGAATTTTGTGTATATGTAAATAATTTTAGTAAAGCTACACATAAAATTGTAGTATATTTTTTATAATGTAACAAGAAATGCTTGAAAGGGACAAAGTTATGCCAGAAAAATAAGAATACAGGAGCAAGTCTATTTAACACTGAGTAAATGGCTATCTCGCTAAATTGGTGAGGTATCGCTAAGCACAAGATGGTTTTGATCACTAATTTTTGCCGCTAAATTCGCAGGTGAGAAATAGCCAAAAGTTGCCAAAGTTGGCAGCATTTCAGTCCAATCCCTATATAACTAATTGATACTGTAATTGATCTCTATATGCAACTGTAATCATACCCAGCCCTTAGATGCAATTTTAACCACATATGCCTTTCATTAATTTCCAGAAATGAAATTTACTAGAGATTTCTCGGCAGTCAAGCGAAAACTACATAAAACCAGACAGAACACCACTACTGTTCAGTGCTGAATTCGGATTATTGAAATATCCATGACAGCTTCACCTTTTAGATGTGTTTTTGCATTGTGCTGTGTTTAATGTTCTTAGTAGTTTTAAGTGGTAACTAGTAAATGTGATTTGTGCTACTGAGAAAAGCTGTATGAGTACATTGGGGAAAATTCCATAACTGTAAAGTGTTTCTTTTGGTAAAATAAATTTCATCAAGGTATCATCAATTCTATGTGCATTCAGTCCATTACAAACTCGTACACACGTAACAGTATTTTATCCTAGTTACCTATCAGTACACAATCTCTTGATTAAGCTGCATATTCATACTTTTATTTAAATTACACTTTTATACATGTTCTAATATAAACATTTCCCACAGTAAACATTCAAACAAAAAACGTTTCCAGCTGATAGTTAAATATATATATATTATACAAACCCCTTTTCAAATATCGCCAGATAAAAGCTTGTCCCATGAGCATTTGGCCACAGCGGTGCATACAACCCCAACCAGAATCAGATGTTAAACCAGAATCACCTATAAAGTATTTAGAATTTACTTGAAAAGGAGAGAAAACAGGACATATCAAAAGAAATATACTGTATATTTCGGCATATAACACACACCTATAATTTAAAACTACACTTTTTTAATTTTTAGGTATATGCACTGTATAATGCACACCCTTTTGTTAAATGTGTCATGCCAGTCTAAAAATAGTGTGCGAGTGGATAATAAAAGTATTGTATGAAATCAAAAACCTAATTCAAAAGCCATTTAAAAAATATAGTACATCTAACAATCTAAATGGAACGGAAGATAATTATTTATTTATGGATCACAGCAATGAGATGGTCAAGATGATATAGAATTCAATGATATGCCCAAAGAAGTACTGGAAGGCAAATAATATGACTAACTTTTCATGTTACCTGATCATGAAAAATTTTATCTTCATAAGTAAGGTATGTCATTTCTTTTAAATAAACAGCATTTAAGTAGATGTAGAAATCTAATTTTTGTGTGCTCATCTTTTCCATATTTTTAAATCTATAGATTTTATATCTGGTGTATAAAACACCTGTAAATTTCAACCTTATTTTTTTGTATCTAAAGTGCGTGTTATACACTAGAACATATGGTAATGAAAACACAAATGATTATAAAAAGATAACAACAAACTTAATAGCTTGTAAATGAAACAGAAAATCAAATGTTTAAAATACACTACAAGATTTAAAAAAAAAAAAAAAAAAAAATCTTACAAAATAGCATTTATTATTTCAAAAATTATATCATCAACACTATTCTGTCCACAATTTCATTTGCAATAAACAATGTTTTGGCTATCAGGAAGTATGACAACTGAAAACATTTTTCTTTTCCCTGGTTTTTCAGTGCTAACTAAAGTACAGAGAGTGCATCATGCTGAAAATAAATGTATACAAAAAGCAATCTTAGTTATAATGAAAAACGTTTTATTTTGCTAATAAACACCACAAAAAAATTAGACCAGCACTGTTTCTTTTCCTTTCACGTTCTAGCATGACTGAAGTTATGCAACTTTAGGTTAGTCTAACCATTAAACCATTTATTGACCAAAAGGAAAGATCTGCTTTTTAATTATCTGAATAAATTCTGAGATATGATGGTTTTGGGCCAACACAGACTTTTGCTTAATGAAAAACTAAGAAATCTTTTCAGATTTAGCAGATGAATTAGTAGTCAAATTTGATGTGTCTGTCTTTGACAGTTCTGATTGAATTACACAGATATATCATAATTATTTATCTTTACCATAAGCTAATCTATCTAAATCTATCACATGTATATGAATACACTCAATCACAATCTAGATCTAGTTCTTCTCATAGCCAAGTAAGTTTTCCAAACATGCAGAGCTCAAGATGGTTGCTCTTGTTACAAATGATGAAAGGTATCTTCTGTAACTGGCTGCATATGCACACATGGGTGGCTCCACTGTACATGCTCTCCAAGATGCTGCACTAAATACATTCTTGTTGAAAACATCTGCTGTTTCTTTAGCTCTTGAGAAATGTATGTTCCTTACTAGTAGAAAGGTTCCTTACTAGTAGAAAACGTTCCTTACTAGTAGAAAAACTATTAAGGACTATTAAATTATTTCTGATTCTCTTTTGAAAAGGAGACAACATATTTCCTTATAATGGATTTCCAGCCACTATAGCACTATTGGAAATTAACCTAGTAGATGGCAGCCAAGGTCATTCTGATTTATCTCTGCCTTATTCTCTTGCTGATTTTTTCAGTACAGTAAAGAAAATTATTAAGTACAGCATTAATGCACATTGACAAAACCTCTCTAAAGAATGGGCTGGGCAAAAGTTCTGGAATTCCTTACTGAAGTCTCGGGTTGCCCTTAGCATCCTTATAGCCCAGAACATGGTGAATTTTTCTTTCAGGACTGTCCGTCAGAAGAAATCTCCATTGTGTGGGTCTGATAGACTTGCCAAATTGCCCTATGATACCTGGCTAATATAATTAGAAAAAATCTCCACATTTGTCCTGATCTTAAGGATCCTATAGACAGTATTTCTGCACAGAATATTAACTTTTCGTTTATATTAAGACTTTATTGTGCTCCCCAATACAGACTAATGTCTGAAAACTGAAGTCTGGCATAGAATATTTTTTAAAAAAATTCTTTCTTGCTCTTTACTGTTACAATTACTAAAGATTACATGATATTGTTCTGATATAAGTAAAAATAGAAGATGTTAAATTTTCAAAACAATTTCCTTCTTTTTTTAATCAAAGATTTTGATTAACTAAAGATTTCCCCATATAACATTCACATTTTATATGAGGAAAAGGTAAATACCCACTATTTTAGCACAAGAGTACAATAATTGCAGCAAAGATCATTTTCATTTTATAAAAATTATTTACTCTGAATAACTGATGATCTTTTACTAATTATCACTACCTTTGTTCAGAGTAGATTTTTCTTTGGAAAATCTTGACGGATTACATATTTCAACATCTGGTTTCTAATACTCTGACACACATTTTGAAATTATTACCAGCATTATAATCAGTCCAGAGATCAGAAGAAAAATTATAATCATATCTTTATCATGAGAAGCCAAAAAATCACCTAGCTGTGAAAGCTGGAAAAAAAAAAAAAAAAAAAAAAATAGTTCATCTCAAAGTTTGGTTTCTGATGGCTAAACTGACTAACTGCATGAGAAGCCAGTTTTTCTTAGAAACCCCTCCTTCATTTAAGGCAAATGATATTTGCATGCTTTGACATAATTATTTAATTGTGTGCAACAGAATACTGGTTAAATTACTTCAAAAGAAAATGCTGGTAACTTCTTAAAAGTAAAAAGGTAACTGCTAGTAACAAGATCAATTTCTCACAATAATAATCTGCACTACAAAGGATCTGCACAAGTCGGTCATTAGAGGGGAAAAATTGTGTTTATACCGAGTCTAAAGATTAAAAAATATAAAAAAGATGATTTGCACCTGCTGTTCAATAATGACTAAATGAAACAATCTACTCTAATCTTTTAAATGCAGAGCTCAGTTCTTTTTATGTGAATTTTATATGCATATGCACTTTTAAATAATTCAAATTTACAATATTTGCATAGCCTCAATTATTTTACCATGATTATTTTGAAAAAATTCTGCTCTTGCCAGCTCTGCAAATATTATATTCCCATTTTAGCATCTTGTATCCGATGTTTTAAAATACGTCCCATTACAATTCTCAGCCAGCTATTTTATACATATTTCTGACTACATTATCAACATCTGAGATTTAATTGCCTGTTATTAATTTAAATACCCTCAAGGTAGCAGCATAAGGTGTGCCCATTCTGTTCAATTTAGGACTAAATAAAAAAAATTATTTCAACCTTATTCAGGAACAAGTTCCCAATTACAATAGAACACTATATCTGGCACCCAAGCTCATCACAAACCATATCACAAGACAATGTCTCTTTTGGCCAGCCCGGTCGGTCATCCCAGACTCGCATTGAGGCAGGCATAGTGTACATAATAGCGTCCAATGAAAGACTTTACGTTTGACACTATGACTGCCTCAATGAAACCACGCAACAGTTTTGACAGTAGAAATTCGGTGTTGACTTTTTTAGAAAGTGTGGAAATGTATTTTTTACTATACCTGATTGGAGAATTGCAAAAGTTGGCCATAGCTACTGTGCTGCAAGGTCAAGTTAACCTAAATTGGTTAAAAGATATTGGGAAATATTTACTAGGTGAACAACCAACTGAGAATTATAAGTTTGATGCATTTAAAACTGCCCTTTTAAAAGCATTTCATGCTGAAAAGATAGCTCAAAATGAGAAACGGAACTTTATGGCATAAACCAAACTAAAGCAGATAAGTTAACTGATTTTATTTTAAGAAAAGTACTATTGACAAATTTCTTATATGGGAAAAAACTTGATTCAGAATTTATTCAGATAATATTACCCACGCTGCTGAGATATATTCAAGGCATTTTTTAAGCTAAAAAATCCTGGTACACTAGAATAGCTTTCTGAATTAGCAGTGAAATTTGAAAGTCAGTGCGAGTCAGTAAGTATGCTTAGAGAGAAATACAAGGAATGAATTAGTGGAAATTTTCGGAGACTCGCAGCTGCAAGTGATGTTAAATTTGACAGCAGGGGGCAATTTCATAATCGTGAAAATATTTCATCAGCTAATTGCAGACAAAAGTCTCAAAAAAGAAAGTGAAGGATAATAAACAGAAATCTTTTAAGTTAGCTGTCGGTGCTGTGGCTCAGGTCAGTCACCCCAAGATACAATTCTGATAGCTTCAAATTTTTACCTATATCTTCTCACCTCTCTGTAAAGTTATCTATGTATGATGGAAACGTCTCCTGGAAAGTGTACAAGACTCGGTTGTCTATAGTGCCAAATGCAAATGGATAGGCTTCTGAAACTAAGGCTTCCCATCTCTCTGTTTCTCTGACAGCAGATGCAGTAGACATCCTTCAAACTCTGCCTAAAAATCAGAGGCTAGACTTTGCAGCTCTATCCAGTGCACTGGAGCTGTACTTTGGCTAGAAATGTTTAAAAAACTATAGCAGGCTTCAGTTAGATCTCACCAACAGAAGGCCACTGAAACACACCAGGAGCTCGCCATGGATGTTGAAAGGCTGTCTCATCTGAACAAGAGAACTGCCAATCAGAAACAAGAGAAGTCTTGTTCCTACAGTACTTCATTGATGGCATCCGTCTTGAGACACACAAAGCCCTGCAAGTGGCTATTCAAAATTTATTTCTAGGTATCATCGGTTGTGTGTGCATTCAATCCATTATGAGCCTGTACACATGTAACAAAATGAAAATGTTTAGATGAAATTTTGTACAGAATAAATTTATATTTAAAAATTAAGTTAATACTGTTAAGCACTTATGCCCCTAGACATTAAAATTTTAAAATCTAAGCCAAAATTATTAAGACCTTTGTTCCTGATTATTTAAATTTTTGTGGAGGAAAATGCATGGTATTTTACTTCAGTTAACCAATTATTATAATTTAAGCCTTTACTATAAGTTTTTCTTTCTGTATTTCTCATTAAAATGCAAATTAGTTATGCATTTGAATGTTTAAATAACAGCCTTCTGTCAAATATGTCTTGCTGTTGCTTACTCTCACCAGCTCCACCTGAAGTTATATTCCAGCTTTAACATCTTGCTAGCCGGTGTTCCAAAATTGTACTGATAAAACTATGAGCAAGTTTAATTCGCCTGTTTCATGTGTAGCTCCAACTATGTTATGTACATTTAAATTTTAACTCTGTGTAATATTAATTTAAATACATGCAAGGTAAAGAAAGCTGTGATGTTTTTTTCAATTTAAGACTAAATAGAAAGGTTTTTTAACCTTATTCATAATTTGTGACTTGTTTAAGACTAAGCGGCAATTTAAAAAGTTCTGCAGGATTTAAACACAAGTTTCCAGTTACACTAGAACAATACATAGTAAGGCATTTAGTCCTAAATAATATTATATCATAATACAGAAGACAGAAACATAGTAAAATAATTAATAGTGTGGTACATGATTATGAGAATATTATATGAGAGAACACGAGATTATGAAAATATTTGAGATCTTTGTGCATCTCAAACAAGAGATGCATCATAGTTGTTTTGTCACTTTCGTTTTGCACACAATTTAAAAATCATAAAAAATAAGGTAAAAAAAAATATTTTCTTTGCATCATATTTTCTTTCATATATTTTCTTAACGGTGAACAGGTGAACGGTGTTTCTTTCATATATTTCATATATTCAATTTTTATTTTCTTTCATATATTTTCTTTTCATCATTGTGGGAAGTCTTCAGTATAGTAAAATAAAATAAGTACTGAATAAGTACTTTTGCAAGGTTCATACATATTTTAAGAAGTATCAATGAAAAAAAAAATTGTAAGGATCTAGGAGCAAAGAGAAATTAAATAAAATAAAACAAGTATTGGTGCAATCTATTTCACTCTTATAATACTATTAGAAGAGTGAACACATGAAACAGATGTATATGTAAGATGCATTATTATTAAACATTTTAATATTTAACATAACGATAAAACAAAAATTTCAGAATAAATTTAATTAACTAAAAGTTTAAGTAAAAATAACACACCTAAGAGATATTAATTTAGAAGTCAAACAACAAAAATCAGCATTATATTTTCAAATTTTCACAGGACTCGTTTCGATGGTTTTATTGAACCATCATCCTCAGCTGAAGATTTTGGGGTACTTTTTTGTTTTGCCGGCGCAAATCTTGCCAAGCAGACTTTATTGGCGGCAACATACAGTATAAACATAAAAAAATTTTAACAAATGTTAGTTCTTATGAATTTTTTATTTTAAAGGCATAAACTTTTTTAAATTGTTTAAAATTTTGTAAAAAGCCAATATATAAAAACAATAAATTTGTAAAATGACATTAATTTAAGAATTTACTATGCTTTTATAGTTCAACAACCTGATTCGCCAGTTCATATCACGTAACCCCAAGTGATCTCCTCTCACGTAAACTAGTTACAAAAATTTTATTCTCTCAGTAATTATCTGCATTAATTTCAAGTTAAATTTTAATTTGGAATACAAGTTTAATTGAAAGAATTATTTAAATTCATACGAACAGCTTACTCAGAAATTATGTAAAACTGCAGTGCTTTACTTCGCTAGTGCATTTTCATTAGAATTGATGAATTTAATCCTTGACTTTGCCTTTTCTATAATTTCGGCTTCGGGTGAGCAGCGCAATTGCATCCTAACTGACTTAATTGCAGCGAACAGGTTAACGGTGTGATTGCATCCTAATTGACTTAATTACCACGAATGGCCTTAGGGCATAAAATTGAACTATCTGGTAAAAATTCTATGTAATTGTATGCCAGTAGTGAAAGAAACAATCAATCTGATAAGAAATGGCTGTGACTTGTTTTGAAAATGAGACGTAAATGTTACCAGCGAGGGCATTCCGTTTGGCATCAGTTGTACCATTATTGGTGACTTTATCGCTTGCGCCGGCAAAACGGAAAAGTACCAATTTTCGTTGTTTGACTTAAAAAATAAAAAAAAATTCCTAAATGTTATCAAGTAATTAACATTAAATTAGGATTGCAATTTCCTGAAACATATACAATAGCATATATTTTTTTAAAGACATTTACCTTATCACTATTCAAAAATTTTTATTCAAAAAAATATTTAATAAAAAAGCATCATTAAAATCCTGATATCACAAAATTTTGCAGTTTAAAAGAATAGTGAATTATGCATATAATTTACTATAATATTTAAGAAATTCAAATAGTTTTAGAAAAAATTTGAGAAATTATACATTAAAAAGCTACAAAGTAACTACAATTCAATAACAGTTAAGTGTCTTTTTAATTTAAAAATTCCTTGAATATTTCAGCTAATTTATATCCATTTCCCACTCTTTTAACACCATATTTACTTTCTTACAGTTTAATACAGAAATCAAGTTTCTACTAGTCTCTGCTTCACCAGCTAATCTGTTTTTGTACAACAAACACCAGAGAGCCTAACAACTTTCCTTTGCTTTATATAATCAATTTCTTCCTCAATAATATACTCCTTCACCTTCTAATTTCTGGATTTATTTAAAGACTTTTTTATATTCTAAAAAACTGCATGTATTCAGAATGCACAGAAGAAAATCCTAATCTCATTTCTTTAATAATAAGAATATTGAACGCAACTCCAAAAATATTCTGAAATTATAAGGTACACTGCAATATATAATATAAATCTCTTAAATAATAAATTTTCAATAGTTTTATTGATACAGAAGTTCCTTTCTACAGATGCCTGTCCACATTTTTCAGAAGTCACAAGATTTTTCCAGATTTTTAGCCAATAATCATGAATTTTGCTTTCGATCTTACTACAAAATTTCAAAGTATGCTGGATCAGGAGCAAAAAGCATATCTTTCATGTATTTTATTAATTACGCTATAGATTTTATTAATACATTTCAAATTATAACTTCACAATTTTCTAAATATTGAAAAAGTTTTAAAAAAATGTGCAATTACCAATTGGGAGGAACTGTTTTCGGTATGTAAACCATAATTTACTTCTGATCTCCTCTTGTAACATTTCAAATGTGTCACCTAAAAATATATATATATATATATTATATATGTAACATTAATAAAAATCAAACTATTTAATGAAAAGCCATTCTATATGTTTGCTTTGCTTTGAAGTAGTCTAAACTGAATTCCATAGACAAAAGAAAAAATTTTATTTATTACATTAGTAAATAATTTAATTCTAAAACATCAGAAAAATATACTTTTTGGGGATATACAATGATCAACCAATATAATATCCATATCAATATTTTGGTTAGTAATGCAGACCCATGACCATTATTTACCTCTTCCCAAACAAAAGTGTCCCCCACCCTCGTAATGATGATATTTGCATGATAAAGACAAAAAATTCGATTAGGTGAAAATTACATGGAAGCACGATAAAATGTACTATTCTAGCAAGTCATTACTGTACTCAGCACAATCTTACCTTCACCTGTTTTGGTGTGTTCTAAGGCTATGGCTTATCATGTAGGTTACATAACACAGTAAAAATCTGTAATGTAAAGAGAGACATACCATAAAAGTGTGTCCAACTAAGCTGAAATTTTTGTGTTACTAAGAGAAAAATGTTTACTTGACCATGGCTATGCTATTATAATCAAACAGGAACAAACAAACTCATTGAACTTGATTGGATGCAAAGACTGCTTTACTTAAATATGATATAAAAATTTCTCGCATTCTTTGTAACCTAGGTATGTAGAGTGCCAGAGTATACAGTTTGAAATGCAATTTTGGTAGCAAACATTCAGATTTTAATCAGAAACATTTTTACAAAGAATGCAAAATTTCCGTATTTCACTCACTAAAAAGTCAAAAATATACAAATCATTTACCTAAAAATGGAGAAGAAATGAGTTTTGATATGCACTGCTTTTCAGAAATTAAGTATGAGATGCAAATTCTGAACTTTATAAATCATGTTATAATTTTATAATTTAAAATTCATGACAAATTATTATATTATGTGACCAATTAAAACCGATTCTTTACAAATATGCCAACATGGCATTGGTTAAAAAAGATGCACTTTTGATGCCTTTGAGTAAATAAGTTTAATTGCTGATAAATTTTTCAAAGGTAACTCTGGTTATTTTTTTACTAGCCAGGAACAATTTTGGGTTATGTTTCTGAAAAGCTGATATACTGTCAGATTAAAGAAAGGCAAAGTGCATAGAATATTCTGTCTTTTCTCGCCTTTGGAAACAATTTGAAATGCTACGGTCAGTTATCTGAAGAACAATAACGGTTCTTGAGGTGTTACTATACCTTCTGGTAATAAATGTATTACTTTATTAGCTAAGGAAAATCATGTTAATTAAACATTTGGAAAGTCAATATCTGTGATTATTACATAATGAACACTACATATGGTACAACCACATATTCAGGCATCACCATGTTGTGTCCGTTAAGTATCAAAAAACAGAAAAATACAGTAGTGGAGTCGTAATCATGCAAATTGGAACACAGCTGCTTAATGGTTCAGCATATTGCTCATAGATGAGTCAAAATTTCACTGAAATCCCATAAGAGGCATGTGGAAATCTGGAGAGACCAACACTACAGCAGCTGCACTAGACTTTTATTGTTATGAATGATAACAATAAACACAATGTGCACATACAGCAAATCTGGTAGATGGATACTTCAAGCTTGAAAATGTGTACTTGCATGAAATTGTCATATTTGCTATAACCCAATGCTATTAAAAATCTTTGAGATGCCCTTGGACATGTTATCCTAGTCATGCATAACCTCCAGCTACTAACAAGGAATTGGAAATTACTTAAACAGAAGAATGGTAATTATTGCCTAGTATTGTGCTTGACTCCTAATTCAATTTACAAAATGCTGCTATAGAGTTTGTATGAAAGTTAAAGGTAACCACATCCCTTTTTAATATAAACTTTACCTGTTCGCATATTTTAATTTAGAAAATATGATGTATAAATGATTGCAAATACTTATTAGCATTTTATAAAACAATACACTTCTTATAAAACAATTTACTCCTTTGCATCTATGTACCATTTTGAGACAATCGGAGCATAACTTTTCCAAATAGGTTGAACTTACTGTTATATGCTTAAGTATGAAAAAGCAGTATATCTCATTCAATTACATCATCATTAAGACCTCTAAGAAATGATCATTTTTTTGACAAAATATTTAATGAATGTATTTAAAACATTTTTATTTTGTTACAAAAACTTTGTTAAAAATTTTGAAGCTATAAGTCTGAATAATACCAAAATACAAACTACTGATATTTCAAGTCACATAAAACTGAAAATCTCTGAACTCACACATGAATTCTTTTATTACTCTCTAGGACAGTAAAACATTTCCAGATCTATCATTTACTGCACAATTTTTTATATTTCATTGTGGTTACCATCAAAGTTTGAAATTCACATGACATTTTTAGAATTGGGATCACTACAACAGCAAACAAAGACATTGATTTACTTCAATAATATCAACAGAAATGAAAATTGCAAAAGTCATCGGCATTTAACAACCTATGGTGCACTTAACATCCTGGTTAAGAAATTAAAATGGTCTCTTTTTTACAAACAAACGTTAAGACTACAAATTCAATTTATTAATATCAATTCATTAGTTATCTATCTTCAGTAGACAGAAAAATACAAAAAACAGAATTAGTCCAAAGTGGCAATTTCCCCTAAAAAACTATTAATTTCGTTTTGGTATTTTTGGCCAAAAACTTTTAAAGGCTATATCACTTTTCAAATTGTTGCCACCATATAATAACGGCGTGTCTTAAAGAAATTAAATAATGAAAAATCTGCATAAATGTATGCATGTTTCTCCCATTGTGATAAAACAATGGTACCTACAGCCATCAAAAATTGAATAGCATAATCTTCCACAGAATATGGGCATGTGGAAGCCCTAATTTGAAATTGAAATTTGTTTTATTATCGATTTTAGATTTTGTAACACTCCAACAAATTTTTGATCAAAAAACTAAACGATTTCAAAGTGAGCAATGGCAACACTATACGGAAAAAACATTTTTATCTCCAGCGCACGAGACTATTGGAAATTCTAAAGATATGCTTATTTTAAAATTAATTTGCCATATTGCCGTTGAACTGAATTTTATAGTTTGAGTAGAACTTGATATTTAATATATAAAGGTAACGCACAAAACATTTAAAAAATGCCCCTTTGGACATAATTTAAAGTCTGAAACCTTTCAGATTTTTTTAATTAAAATTGTTTTATATGTCTGTGCAATGCAGCAGGAGACATATTTTAAGAAAAAGCTACGCCAGAAAAGTAAAAATACAAGAGTGCACACATTTAACATTTAATAAATAGATATCTCGTAATTTATACTTAAACTGAATAAATGTAATTGACTGTGTTAACTGTAACCATAATCCTACTCTTTTGCTTTAAAGAAATCTCGAAAAGCAAAAGAAATTACTAGAACTCTCTCATGACCAATTAAAAGCTTTAAAAAGCCAGAGAGTGACATCTCAGTTGAGTTGTTTAGTTAGCTGTTTTTGTTGATTGTAGCAAATTCGCAGTGAGATTAGATTAGCGTTCTCTTTGTATTGCATTGTATTTTAATATTTTTAGCAGTTTAAAGGATAACTACTGATTATATTGTGTGATATTGTACGAATATCCTTACCTTTTACAAGACTTGTGAAATCAATCGATTACGAACTCATACACACACAACAATATTTAAAAAAAGAATATTTTTAGAATTTCTGAGACACTCTCACACACTAGGGATAAAAATTTTTTAATCCCTACAGTGTTGCCACTGCTCACTTTGAAATCGTTCAGTTTTTTTTTTTTTTTTTTTTATCAAAAATTCACTAAAGTTTTATAAAATATGAAATAGGCAATAAAACAAATTCCAAATTCGGGCTTTCAGGTACACTCATGTTCAAGTGAAGAACTATGTTATTCAAAATTTAATGATTCTTGGTGCTGTCATTCTTTCACAATGCAATAAACATTCAAACATTCATGAAGATTCTTCATTATTCAGTTCCTTTACATATAATACAGGGCAATAATATTTGGTGGCAGTAATTTGAAAAGCTATACATTACATTTAAGTGATTCAATGCAAAATACCCTTTCAAGACTAACAGCCCTTCTGAGCTAATGCCCCTTTGAGCTAAAAAAAAAAATTTACTTTACAACTGGTTAGACTATAATAGAAAAGTATATGACTATATTAGAAAAGTATATAATGCTTCTTATCCCAGTTATATGGTAAAAACTATTATTATTTATTACGGAGCTTCAAATTTTGAAGTTGACAAAATAGTTTTTAAAAACATTGCAACCCTTTTGATATTTTACATGAAGATGTCCCATCCACATTAATCATGAAGTGATTAATCTGCAATGTAAAAAAGAAGCAAACCAAAATTTAAAGGAAGATAGCAATTTTTAATCTTAGAAAAATTAATTTTCAAATTAATTTTTTAAAATACATTACATTTTTAGGATTAATTTAAAGGATACCTTCTTATTATCACAGCTTCTATTACTTAAATTGTGTCAAGCACCTTTCTATTTACAGACTGTGCCAAAATGGAAAGCCTACTTACAAAGTTCTTTTCGTGTCAAATTAACTATAAGAAACCCTAATGAGGACTGCCCGCCATCTGGTCATAGCTTGCGAAGACTTCCGAGTATGGTTGCCTTTTGGCACAGTTCATTAATAAAAAGGCTGCTGGTCCTGTTTAAACAGCATGAGTCATCCTTTAAAGCATTTTTTTTTAATCAGATAACACTGAAGCTTATAAATAAAACAAGTGTACCTGCACACACTTGGCTATTGATAAGTAACATTTTTCCTTACCAGTTGTTGCAGACTGGCGATAGTACATAAGCGGATCCGAAAGAAAGGCTACAAGCACCAGCATATGTAAAGTAATTATTCGGGAGGGAATACATTATCTTCAGAGTGTAGGCAGAAAGCAATGTTTGTATAGCAGTGGTTGTGCTGGGTAGGTAGAGTAAGTTTGCAGATGCATCAGGGCGACTGAAATGGCAGGATATTTAGAAAAGTGGTCACGCTTGCAGGTGTGAGCTGTGATTTGTTGTCCTGATCAAGTATCTAAAAAGTGGCTATACCATTAATGCCAATTGTTATTATGCCACTTACACAAGGTTACGTGAAGCCATTTGATGCAAGCGTCCTGACATGCTGAGTGATGGTGTAATCCTCCAGCATATCAATGCCTGGCCCCAATACTGTTCGCCAAACTCAAGAATTGTTGCAAAAGTGGGAAATCTGGAGCGATCTGGAACTGAAGGAACGCTTAATCTGGAATGAGTCTCTCTTCACACAGTGACGTGAAAACAGCCACTGAGAACTTGAGAACTGGCTCGATGGAAAGAGACGTGATTTCTACAAAGCCAGGTTAAACAAATTGGTCTTGCATCCAGATAAGTGTCTCAATAGATTTGGTGATTATGTGGAAAAATTGATAGAAAAGTATGCTTCTTAATTCCCTTTTGTATTTTCTGTCCATGGTTGATAAATAATTTTTTATCACCCTTCTAACCTACTTTTTTTTTTTTTTTTTTTTTTTTTTTTTTGATCCACCCTCATGTTTAATTCTCTAGTGAACAAACAGTACGTGAAACTGTGACTCTTCAAATCTAATTTCAGTGTAAATAAAATATGTTTTTGCAGTAAAAAAAGCAGTTTGTCCTTGCAACTTCTACATATAATTGCTTAGCGTAAGTCAGTATCTTTTCCAAAACTTTTTATATAGAACTGCATATTTATTTGTAAACATGCAAAAGATATCCAAGTGATGAAAAATAGAAAGAAGTTCTTTTACTTAGCTAATAAATATTGATGCAGATATTAGCAAAGAAGCTAATGCTATTCTTGAAGCAGAAGCTAAAATAGCAAAACTTAGATAGGCAATTGTTGGATTTAATGTTAGAAACTGGTAAGACAGAAGAGAAACTTGAAATTGAAAGTCAGTCAATTGAATAATACTTAAGTACAATATTTGCTAGCGTATAAGACGCACTCCTTTTTTATACACATTTTTGATGGATAAAACTTTATTACTGATCATCATAATGAATATACAGTATTTTAAATATAAAGTAATGCAAATGCAAATACCCAATCTATCTGGGAAAGAACACCTTTTAATCTTCCTCGTCAAAATCCAGACAGTGTTTTTTTAACATCTTCTGTTTTGTGAGAACAAAACTGATTCCATACTAGTAGGGCAGATTTCTTCACTGAACTCTATGTTAACTGTAATATTCCCACACTCCGTAAGAAAGCAAGGGAAAAAAATTGCATAATTCCAAATAGAGGAAATTTCCAGAAATGAATGTAATAAAAAATATGTATCTTATACGCCAGCAAATACGGTAAGTATTTTAAGGTTAAAATAATTTTAAATAAGGAAACTAATTTTGATAATACAGTACAAAGTCTGTAATTCAGACGTCCATTATGCGGAATGATCTATAATCCGGACCTCAAAGCCACAAACTTTTTTTTTTTTCTATGCCTCGCGTTTAGCACAAAAAACAAAGCCCATTGAAAGAAATGTTTAATAAAGTAAACAAATAAATATTAAGCTTTTTTGTGTAAATTTTGATACCCTTTAGAACATTATTGCTCTTTATTTCATAAATTACGTATTCATATTTTTAATTGTATAATTTCTGCATGCCATCTTACCGGATTTAAATTGATGATCTATAATCCGGAAAACCCTTAATCCGGAATTGCCAAAGTCCCAACGAATCCGGATTACGGACTTTGTACTGTAAAACAAACTCTTTAGACAGTGTAAATATCTAGCAGAAGAAAAAATTTAAACTTCTGCAGCAGAGTTAGATAAATATGATGGAAAGTTTAAGAGAATGATACTAATTTTGGGAGCAGTTTAAGATAAATAATATTAATCCTGCAGATAAATTTCAGTATCTTATACAATCAACAGTAATAAATTCTCCTGCTAGAGAACTAGTGGATAGTTCCTGCAACTGCAAAAAAATTACTAAAAGTAGTAGAAGCCTTGAAAAAAAAAATTTTTTTATTATTATTATTAATTGAAGTTTACATCAAAAGTTTTGTTAGTAGTCATATAAATACCATGATTAATTCTACTTCTTATCCTCCAGCTTTCTCTAATAAATTAGAATCTCGTTTCAGAACATTAAGTCTAGGTGTAGCTACAGAAACACAGATTGCTATTATGTTTCCATTAGACGAATCTTCTATTGCAGAGAAATCAGTAACAGTCTGGAAGCAGTAACGAGTGTACAACAAAAAGATCATCTTGATAATTTAATGAAATTTGTTAGAAATTCAGTCGAAACTGAGCAATGAATTTCTAAAGTAGTTATAAATTTTAAGAATAATCTTTAATAAAATTAAAGCTGAGTTTTAAAGTCAATAAAGAAACTATTATAAATTTATTATTCCTTAACAAAGAAATTAATTTAAATAAAACCTGTTTAATTTTCAATAACAAACAGAACAGTAATGAATTTTTTAAAGTTAAATATGTCATGGACCCAAAAGAAGAAAACTGTATTAAAAAAAAGATGTTTTTCTTATCCAAAATCAGAATATAATGCAAAGACCTGTATGGTTTGAATGAAATGAAGGCTATATTTAAGAAGCATTTTATGGTAATGCATCCAGAACAACGTAGAAGGAATAATAATGATAATAAAGCAAAATAATTTAGTTTGCGACAACAAGTTACCCCAGTCACAAATGCGTTGATACATTGGACTCAAGTTTGTTTCTTACTTGAGATTTTTCTTCAGACACTCATTGTAAAACTAATAAATAGGTAATAACACAAATACCATGCTTGTGCATTAATTGATATGGGATCTCAGAAATTGTATATTTTGAAGTCTTTAGCTTATGGCTTTTGTCTATGGATGCCATTTTTGGTGGCATGTATTGTTGCTGTAGATATAACAATGGTAGCTTGGCTTGATGATTTTTAACATTTTTATTTAGCACTAGAAAAGATATATATTTTAACACACGTTCACTGATACACAGTCACAATGATTACAGTTCGCACAGTAAGCATTTTTATAGTTAGCAAGTCCACATAGGTGAAAAATCATGAAAGTGAAGCGGAAGAGAGGTGAGCGCGTGCTTCACCGACGGCAGCCAGCCGACCAGGAACAGCGTAACAAGTCCGAAGTTTTCCCTAGTGAAGAAGAGGGAGAAAGCTGGTGGGCCAGTAAATAATAATAATACTAATAATAATGATAAAGAGTTCTTCACAGTATTCCTCCCCCCAAGTACCAAAAGTACGATGAAAAAATCAGTTCACAAATACTGGTGTTGAAGCGTACATGTCTTCCCGATCGTGTGACAAATGGTAGAGCACTGGGAGGAAGTGTAAGGTCGATTGAAGGAGGATCATCTGGAGAAACAGTTGGGTCTGGGGAAGCAGGAGGATCTCTGGTCACAGGAACCTAAGTGTTTGAAGCTTCGAAGAAGGCAGGCTTCAGTCTTTCTATTCCTAGAACGGTTTCCATGTCGCGCACGAGAACGTTGAAATGTTTATTGTTACGTGCACAGACCTTGAAGGGTCCATCGTATGGAGGAGTGAGTGGTGGTTTTACTGCATCGTTTCGAACAAACACATGAGTGCAAGTGCTCAGTGCATGGTGTACAAATGGAGTGGATTTGTTGTGGCATGATGTAGGAGTTGGAGACAGCTTCTTCATCGCTTCTCGGAAAGTCCGGAGAAATGATGCTGGATCGACTAGAGCAGAGGATGGCTGAAAGAACTCAGATGGTAATTGAAGGGCTGTGCCATAGACAAGTTCAGCAGATGTACCTGCGAGGTCTTGCTTGCAATCTGGATGCATTAGGTCAAGAAATAAAGTGTGATGATATCTCTGGAATTAGCTATGGACAATGGAATCAATAATTTGAAAACTGTAACATTTATAAATGACATGCAAAGAACTCAAAACTTTTATTAAGGAAAGCAACTACTAAGAAGCCCAATTTGATTTGAGAGATTGGGTAAACAATCATTTGAATAATCATGTACTTGAAACTATCAAATCAAATGTTTTAAAACAAAGAAACTGATACCTAGAGATTATTTCAGAAGGATTAGCAGTTAAAGAAGATGAAGTGTCA
Source organism: Stegodyphus dumicola (assembly GCF_044657685.1). Classification (NCBI taxonomy): domain Eukaryota; kingdom Metazoa; phylum Arthropoda; class Arachnida; order Araneae; family Eresidae; genus Stegodyphus; species Stegodyphus dumicola. Next base: position 107,541,034 of record NC_140775.1, read on the forward strand.
ACTAAACTTAAAACATTATCGGCTCTTAATCAAGTATTTGACACCAGAGGACTTATATGCTCTGTAATATTTATATGCATAGCATTCAACCTGAAAAATAGGAGATTTGGGATTCTGAACTGAACAATGGTATACGAGAAGTATTTTTCGAAGTAGATGAAAGATTTATCATACTTAACAAAAGATAAGTTTAGATAAAGATAAGTTAAGTAACAGCAGTGAAAGTTTTCATACTTTTTGTAATGCAAGTCAACTAACACACACTGCTGCAAAATTCAAAAGATGTGGAGTAAAACAGTGGTTAAAATCCCACAGCTGAAGGAGAATGACAAGTGTTCTTAAATAACTTTTAAGAACACTTCTCAGTACTGTTGGATTTCAGCGGTTGTGAAGCAATCGGAAACTATCGGTCGCTAACTTAATATTTCTGAAAATTGAAGTTATTCAAGAGAGAAGAGATATATGCTGAAGTAAAACTTAAAATTAGACAAAGCAATAACCATAGACCTGTTATATACTAGACGGAGTATCGCCATTCAAAACCGGGTGAAAAAGCAGCACAGGAATGAGCTGCAGGAGTTTGGGCATGAAATAGAACTGAACCCAGACTTTGGCGTACTATCGCCATGGCTGGCGATTTTTTCCTCTCTTTTCTCTTAGTTCGAAATGCGAACTTGGAAAGACGTTATTTCACAGAAGCTGCCGTTGAATTTGCAGAAGAGGTTAGATCGATAAACAGCCAAAATTATTAATTTCCCTAAAATTGGACACTTTATTTTAAAATTTAACTTTATTTTAAATTTTTAATTTTTAAAATTTAAATAATTCTCATGCTGTAGAATAATATTTTGTAATATGTTCCTCGGCGTCTACAAAATTTAAAATAAAATAATAAAAACTGGAGAGAACAAACTAAATAATAAATAATAAACCAATAACAAACTAAAAAATAAATAAATAAAAAAGAAGGTTTTTTAGTACTTAGGACAGAATAAAAAAAAAATAGATAACATAAGAAAAATGAGTGAAAACAGAAAATAGTACAAAAAGGAAATTTAATACGAAAAGAAAATTTAATGTTAATACGGTGTATTACAGAGAACTACAGAGTAGGTGAATCAAAGTGAGAAAGATATTAAATTAATTGAACTAAAAATGAATGTCAATATAGCAGATATAAGTTAAAAGGAAGAGAGAGAGTGGTAAATAATTAAATTATGAAACTAAAAGGTGGTAAATTAAGACTTCCTTTTACTAGCAAAAATATATATATATATATATATTATGCACATTGCACAATGTAGTCGCACTTATTTTAAATAATTTTAGAAGGTAAAATTTAAATAATGTTCATTATTTTTAAAAAGAAACTTAAAACTATTAAAGTTTTGAAATTTAACTGCTATATAATTTCTATTTTCTTAATACTTAACAAATTCTTAATATTGGAATAAATGCCAGAAACATGATATAAGAAAGAAAATATGTGATTGAAAGTAAACATATTTGTTATATTTGGATGCAAGAAAAGGGGATAAAATAAAGTCATTCATGTCCCCCCCAAAAAAACATAATTTTATGCAGTTCTTACACAGTGTTACATCAACATTACCAAGTATTAAATACATACATTACTACTTCGCACATGTCCGCATAAGCAAACGCATACAAAGAATATATAAACAAACGCATTCAAAGCAGTCTGTTGGCGTATGAAAAATGTCGCCAAAGCGGAATACTAATTAAAATTATATTGTATTACTAAAATTTTAACATTTTTTTCAGAACACAGTTATTAGAAACATACATATATATTAAGATACTTTTATTTAAATGTTATTTCAAGTATGCATATATTATATAAAATTAGAAAATCTATTTTTTGTTAGAAAACAGCAAGTAGAGTGGATAAAAAAAACTCTACATTTTATATAATTACGTTTTAAAACATTAGAAAAAGCCCAGCTGTGAAATGTTACTCCTCCACCTTTCATGTATCTGGAATTTCATCTATATGTGGAGCACGAAAGTACCATTTTTGAAGTCCGAAACAATGCGCGTATACGCAAAACATTTGCTTCTCACAAATTCTCCATAGAACTGTAATGGGAAGGAAGATCCGCGGGAAATACGATCTGGGAAATGTTCCAAATGTCACGTGGTTCGCATTCCTGTTCCCCTTCAGGGTTGCCGTTTCTCTCTCTAGTACATTACAGCTCTATGGCAATAACCTTGTTTTTGGCATACGTTTTAGTCAAGACTCTATCAATTTCGAGAGCAGACAGGTGCAAGTTCATCTTTTATCAGAAGCACAGGAATCTGTTAGTAAGGGGAAGCCAAGGCTGTATTTACACCCAAAAGGAGTAAAGCGAATGAGAAAAGTAGCACCATCTGTCAGCAGAAATAGTAATGAAATTTGAAAAATTAAACTGTAATTGTAAAAGGCTTAGGAAGGACTGGATTGGAATTAAAAGTCATTAACTAATGAGATAAATCTTTATAAATGATAATCATTTCAAGAAATCCTAGTTTACGAATGGAAGAAGCTTTATGGATAATTTTTACAGACCCAAAGTCAAAATTATGATTAAATTTTGAACTATGATTAGACTTATTAATTTTGCCTTCTAGGGGATAAGATTTGTGTTCAATAATATTAAACTTCAACACTCCTTTAGTTTGACTTTTTAGTTAATTTCACCTTCTCGAAGATAACTGTTCCTTGATACTGAACTTCAACTTTTTTAGTTGGGTTGACAAAGATATATTATAAATTCCCTAAGAATTAAAGCCGTAAATTGAATCTTTAAGAATCGATCCATAAATTTTATTTATAGGTTAAAAAAAAAAAAAAAAAAAGACTAGAAAATTTAACTTTGGTAAATCTGTGCAATTTTGTAGCTGACCAGAAGGATCAAACAGAACCATGACAAAATTACTGGTGTTATTTCAAACAGCGTAATGACTTCTATGAGGGCAAGATGAAAGTTTTCTAAAGGTTTTATAAATACCATGGTAGAAAGATTCTAAGGAATAAACATTGGAAGGATAAAATGCATAAGAGTGAAAAGAAAGAGAACATATTTTTTGCTAAGGCAGGTAACATGCTATAACATGGGAGGCAAATAAACACAAAAAGGTTTATGGTAAACAGCAGTGTTAAAATCAGATTCATTAGAAATTATAAGAATATCAAGGAAGGAAAAAGTATTCTCGGATTCAGTTTCAAAAGTAAACTTGATGTTTGGATCAATCAATTTATAACAAATAAAATCTCGAATACCTCTTCTTGATTACCGTCAAAAAGTGTGAAAGTGTCCTCTACGTAGTAAAATCTAGAGATGAAAAGATAAAATAATTTTACCTCAAAATTAGGCATGGAAGTGTTAGCAAGTACAAGACTGAGAGAGAGGATTACCTATTTTTAAAATTCTAATTTTTCAGTTTTCATTACTGTTTCTGTCGACAGATGGTGCTACAGTCTTGTTCGCTTTACTCCTTTTGGGTGCAGATACAACCATAGCTTTACCTTTGTTACATATTTTGGTTGGAGTAAACTGAAGGGTACCCCTTGTATTAGCGCAAAGTTGTGCTAATACAAGGGGTACCCTTCATTGTTGTTTCATTTATCGCAAGTTGTTGTTTTGTTTATCACAAAGTTGTTTCATTTATGGTAACTTGAGTAGTTGAATATTCAATAAATATATTTTAATCTAGAATTGAGTGCTCCTTTGTCTTTTTAAGTGAAAATATATCAATGTGTACATGTACAAAGTCAAGGGAGTGTGCAATGCCAAGTTAGTGCAATTCTGTGATTTTTTTTCATGTGAAAATAGGTCAATGCATACATGGATGCTGAGTTTGTGCAATTCTTTGACTCGTTATTTTGTCTTTATGTAGCAGTGATTTTTGGCACTAAAGTCGCCGCTACACAAAGCCACAATAACAAGTCAAAGAATTGCACAAACTCGGTATCCATGCACTACCAAAAATCACCAATTTTCGCCAAGGGGTAGCCGTAAATATATTTTTACCCATATTTCTTTGCTCCTGATGAAGAGAGGCATACAGTTTTTATGGCATTTCTCATAAACTGAAATTCGATTATTAGATTAATAATGCAATTATCAGTTTATGAGAAATGCCAAAACATTTTCAAATATACTAAAAAGAATTTATTAATACTACAGTTAACCATGTTTTGAATTTTTAATGCCAGATAAATGCCCTATGAGGACTGTTTTTAAGAATCCACCTCATTGATGCTGATGTAAAATTTGCATCTAGTGTACAGAAAGTAAGCAAACCAGTTAACAGCATTTCAGTTAAGACTCATTATTTTTTAATTGTCTAAAAGGCCACAGATATCTAAAATGGAAACTTTGAAAATTCATGATCCTTGATTACTATTAAGGATCATAAATGCAGAAAATGTTAAATTAATTTCAGTAATAAAATTAATTAATTTTTTAATCAAAATGTACATAATTTTGTTGCAGCATAACTTTTTACAAAGTTTATTTACATATTTTCATTAGAGAAATTTATTATTAAATTTACCAAACTAAATTTTCTGAAAATTGAGATTTTGTTTACATTCAAAAATGATAATGGTAATGGATTTCCTGGCTCAAAACCTTTAAGGTAATATGCGCCGAAAAACATGTAAAAAAAAACATCAGAATTTAGCATTTCACAAACACAATATACAACCAAGTTTAAAACTTGATGACACTTTTAAAAATGAATGATGAGAGAAAATAATGAAATTAAGTAACTTAATATATAAAACTCGCATGCTTTCAATTATGAAACATGATTAAAAAAACACAAAGTATGACATATTAAAATTACAGCATTCAAACTCTGAGTAATAAACTTTAAAAAGAAGTCAAATTAAACAATAAAAAGCTGTCTCTTTCAGGTAATCAAACAAATTGCCATTTACCTTTTTCCCGATAAAATGGTCAAGAGGCAAGTCACAGTAGCTAAAATACTTTAAACAAAGTTGGTTAAAATCAGGACATTCAATTAAAAAATAATGCACGAACTAAACACTATTACAGCTTAAACAAAGAGGTTCACTCTTCGCCTTCAAAAGATAACTGTGCACTATTCTTGACCAATTCTTAAGCGAGTTAGCAAAATTTCCTCCCTACGGTTACTAGTAGTCTATTTTCAGTTTGACCCTTCTCAATTTATTTAGTATTCTCTGCTTGATGACCGCTCTAATATCAGTATAGGGCACAAGCTGGTTTGATAAAACCGTAACAGACTTTGCTGTTATGTCTGCCAGCTCATTACCTTTTATACCTTTATACCAGCGATCCAGCAGTAAAGAATTTCATATCTTCGGCTCCTTAATTTTCGATGCAAACATAAAATGTCTATTATTAAAGGATTCCAGATGTCAGAAATACAAACTAACGCTTTAACCCTTTCGCCGTCCTCTCCTGTCTGCGAAAATTTACCCCCAACGGCCGTCTGTTTTTTGTAGCGTGTAATGTTCTTTTCTCTGTACATCATAACTTTCCATACATGACTTTCGTAGTGGATGAATGTCAATGAATATTAAATAAAATTATAAGGAAATAAAGCATAATGGAAAAATATTAACATCTCTGCTTATTTCTAACAGCAGGATAATTTGATAGCATCTAATCCAGGCGGTCCACTCCTCCCATTTTGTTGTTGTAATCTTTTACATTTATTGGTTTTCTTACAGTTCTTTTCCGTGTTCCAACATCAATCATCGAGTTATCATGGACTGTACTCATCAAACATATATCCTTCTTGCCTTTCCAATTCACAACCTCATTTTTTCTCTTTTTCTGCTGAGTAGACGTTGAAGCCATCTCTCACTGTCTTGTATCTTATGTAAAATGGTGCAAATATTCATAAAACCTGGGGCAAATTCAATTAGAAATAGAATGCCTGATTAATGCTACCCTCTAGGAGGTATTAGAAAAAACAAAAATAAAAACTCAAACAAGTAAGCATTTTGAGAGCGTTTTAAATGTTTAAAAGTTTTTTAATGTAGAAGAATGCCTGAGTCGCGCTATGGCCATCCTGCGGAAGTTTCACCTGAACACGCTAGACGCGTTACGGACGACGAAGAGGTTAAGAGTACTTAACGAGTCTGAGTAAATGATAAATTTCTTCTTGAATTACTTAGATTGAGATAAACACAAGGCCAGAATGCAGAACAGCCAATTCAGCGCTAAATACAGAACAGGCATCATGCAATCTTTTAGCGTCCGTACGCTCTCTTACTACGAGCGAAATTCCTACATGCCCATCTGATTTTGACCTGTCTATATATATCGGAGTAAAAACTCTGTACTTTATCCCTGTGTTTGAAAAAAAGCTTATTGTGGATCATCTCATTTGTGTTTTTCTTATCCAGATGCTGAAACACATCGAGAAGCTCAATATGTGGATTTTCCCCATGGTGGGATTTCTAAATGCTTTACTGGCTGGACCATCATATCTGATAGGCAGTAATTTTTCAACACTGACATCTTTTAAAAAAACAGGAGTGTTAAGAGGCTGTGCACAGAATAGAAGTTTGTAACTGTCATTAAGCTTACAGATCTGGAGAGGATGATTAGTTTGTGAGCTAATTATGAAATACTGATGAAGACACAATTTGTCACGTCTTAACTCAAGAGCTGGTTCGTAATAATCAACATACATGCTCTGGATAGGAGATGTTCTGAACACTGCAGAAAAAATTCTCAGAGCCTGATGATGAATAGGATCTAGTTTTAAGAGAGCTGAAGGCCGTGCGAATCCATAAACTACTGAGCCATAATCTAATCTAGAGCGAAGGAATGCTCTATAAATACGAAGTAAAGAGCAACGCTCTGCACCTCAGGAGGTATTCGCCAAGACTTTTAAGAGATTTAGAGGTTTGAAACACATCTCTCGCAAATGACATGCAGAAGAAAGGTTAGCTTTCGGTCGAACATCACTCCTCAGAACTTTACTTCTGATGCAACTGGAATCTCTGATCCACAAAGATGCAACTGGAATCTCTAATCCACAAACATACAACTCAGGCTCAGGATGAAGACCTCGCTTTTTACAAAAGTGCGTACAGTCTTCTCTTTTGAAAACACAAATCCTTGTTTTGAGGACCATTTCTGGAGTCTGTTAATCACAATCTGCTGATTTGTCTCTCAACAAGTCTCATATCTGCAGCATAGCAATTTATCTGGAGGTCATCAACGTACAATGATCCTGAAACTGTAGGAGAAAGCTCCTTTAAAATAAAATTTATTTTTAAACTAAACAAAGTCACACTTAAAACACACGCTTGAGGCACACCCTCTTCTCGTTCAAAGTTATCTGACAAAACACAGCCAATACTTACTTGAAAAGTTCTCGCCTTCAAAATATTCTGAATGAAAATTGGTAGGTTGCCATGCAAGCCACTAGCATGAAGATCCTGTAAAATACCATATCTCCACGCCTTATCGTAAGCCTTTTCGATATCAAAGAAAACAGCAGCAAGATGGTTTCGTTTAATGAAGGCTTTATGAATAGATGTCTCCAACAGGAGCATATTACCTATCGCCATCCTTCCTTTTCTGAAACCGCCCTGATAAGGGGAGATTATGTTGCTTTTTTCCATACAACAGATTAGGCAGCAGTTGACCATTTTTTCAAATAGTTTGCAAATACAGCTTGTTAGAGCAATGGGCCGATAGTTCAAGGGATTCATCGAGTTTTTCTCTGGCTTGGCTATGAGAATGACAACAGATCTCTTCCATGCATTGAAATTATGCTTCTTCCAAACTCTGTTATAAAAGGTGAGAAGGGTAGTCAATGACTTACAGGGAAGATGCTTCAGCATTTCATAATTAATACCATCTAAACATGGAGTAGATCTATGTGTCTGCATCAAAGCTGTTCTTAGCTCAGAAATTATAAATTCCGTGTTATATGGATCGGAGATGGGAGAGTTGAACTGAATGGCAGTTTTTCAGAGAGTCGCTTGACAGAAAGAAATGCCGCTGGATAGTTGCTGTCACTAGAAACGGCAGCAAAATTCTCACCAATAGCATTCACAATTTCTTCTGTTGCACTAATCACTCGACCATCTTTTTCCAGAAAGGAAAGTGCTGTCTTTGTACATTCCACATGCTTTTCTAACTCTTTCCCATACTCGTTTACTCGACGTAGAGGATGATATTGTAGACACATAGGACATCCAACAATTCCCCTGGCTTTTCCGCCTCACTCTTCTTGCAATTGCTTTAACATTTTAGTAGGTTTCACAAAGTGGGGTGTTTATGAAAAACTTCCCAAGCTTTTCTCTGTTGCTTCAGAGTATTTTGCCATTCACAGTTCCACCATGGTTTTGAGTACTTTGGACGCTTTATTAATGTTTTTGGAATAGAGGCAGTAGCTGCTTGAATAATCACATCCATAACTGCTTTCACAACATCGTCAACTCGCACATCTTTTACCATCTCTTCTGTGATCTCTGTGAAAGACGAAAAGAGTTCCCAGTCTGCTCAAGTAAGTATGAAATGGGGAGCTCTTGACATGGGATTTGCTCTATCTTGTGTGATAGACACCAGAATGGGAAAATGATTACTATTATACGGATAATTTCCAACACTAAATGTGGAAAAAGGCAAAAGAGATGAGGAAAAGATGGCAAGATCTAATGTGTGAAAGCTCACGGTAGGCTCATGGAAGTAGGTGTTCTGTCTGTTATTGAGGAAACAAAGGCATTTGCTCAATTTGTCTGCCTCGGAGGTTTCTATCCCTACTTCCCCAGAGTGGACTATGTCCATGTAAGTCCCCTATGATGACAAAGGGTTCAGGCAGCTGTTTTATTAGGTCATCTAATTCTATTTGAGCAATATGATGATTTGGAGGCAAATAAACAGAACGGACTGCAAGTAAGCTCTGTATATTTACTTGGGTGGCAACAGCTTCGAGGCTTGTACTTAAAAGATATCAGACTAGAGGGATAATCAAGTGAAATCAGGAGACCGACACCCCCGCTCACACCCAAGATTATCTTTCCTTGTGAAGCAGTACCTCCGAAGCTTAGCTTGTTGAACAGGTTTTAGTAAAGTCTTTTGAACAAGCACACTGGGTGATGTAAATCTATTAAATTTTTAACATTTTCAAGATTTTGGTGGAAGCCACAACAATTCTATGAAATGAGTGTGGCCATTATATTTCCTGCTTGTTCTTTCAGTGCTGTTTTTTAGATTTCTGTGGAAGCAGGTTTTTATGAACATCTAGCCCCTCTTCCACATCCATCTTGGAATCTATAGTGTCTGAACTGATGCTCCCAAAGGAGCTCAAACTGGGATCTCTGAGAGGTTTTAAAGTTTCCTTTGTTTCTTTATTGTTTTCACTTTGGTTATCCTTTGTTTCTTTGTTCTATTGATCTTTAATTGTTGATATTACTGATTTTTGTGATTTTTTTGTTGTTGTTTTTTTGTTTTGTTTTGTTTTGTGTGTGTGTGTGTATTCTGGATTGGGTGTTTATTTGGCAAGCCTATTGCTGTTTGCATTCCATCTCAGAATCTATAGTGTCTGAACATCCATCTAAGTATCCATCTCACATCCATCTCAGAATCTATAGTGTCTGAACTGATGCTCCCAAAGGAGTTCACACTGGGATCTCTGAGAGGTTTTAAAGTTTCCTTTGTTTCTTTATTGCTTTCACTTTGGTTATCCTTTGTTTCTTTGTTCTGTTGATCTTTAATTGTTGATGCTATTGGGTGTTTATTTGGCAAGCCTATTGCTGTTTGTGTGCTTACTGGTTTAAAGGATTTCAATACACCGGCAGAGATCTAATGTGTGAAAGCTCACGGTAGGCTCATGGAAGTAGGTGTTCTGTCCGTTATTGAGGAAACAAAGGCATTTGCTCAATTTGTCTGCCTCGGAGGACAAATATTTTCGGGGCTATGCATCTGTTACTAATTTTCTTGCTTCTGCACAAGATATGTTTTTCATTACTTTTATTGTTTGTACCTCCTTTTCTGATTTCCATTTCGGACACTGTCGTGAGAATGCTACGTGATTTCCTTTGCAGTTTGCACATAGTGGCTCAGCTTTGCAATGTTCGCTGTCATGGCCTTCCACAGAGAATGTGCACACATGGTTATGCCATGACAGGATATTTTCGAATGGCCAAAGCTCTGGCACTGGAAACATCACAAAGGGTTCAGTATGTAAAGTCTTACAGGGCAGTGTAAGGATATTTTCGAATGGCCAAAGCTCTGGCACTGGAAATATCGCAAAGGGTTCAGTATGTAAAGTCTTACAGGGCAGTGTAAGTACCCAGCCTTAATACTTTTTGGCAGATCAGGCAATTTGAAGGTCAGGATTATATGCTTGGTATCAATCAACTGACCTTCTTTGAGCATTTTGATCCATCTGACAGTACAGACATTCTGATCAGACAACTCAGAGACAATTTACTCTTCTGAAACATAAAGGATATCGATCTCCGAGATAACACCTCAAGAAACATTGAGTGTTTTATGTGCCGACACTTTAACTTCGATTTGTGCAAGTTTGTTCAATCGAAGGAGTGTTGCAGATTGAGTAGCTGATATAGTTTCAACAAGATGATATCTAGAGCACAACCGTTTGACATTTTTCGGTTCCCCAATGCATGATTGGATGTACTTTTGAATTAAAAATGGTGACAGCTTTTTGAGATTGCCTGTGAAATCATTTATGACAAGAAATTTTGGTGGACTTGCTAGATTTATATTTGGATTTCTTTTTGATGCATAATTATGCTCGTTTGCTAACCGGTGCTAACCGGGTCTATACGCAAACTGAAGCCCCAAAATCAGCTTTCCCGAAAGCTTATCCCCAAGCCACTGGCACAAGGACTAGTGCCAGCCGATTGACAGCCATGAGGAAGACTAAGGTGCCTCCCATTTAGCTGAAGCAGAGGCCAAAGCAGTGTGTTGGGGACAGTACCTCACCTCTCAACTACCAGGACCCTCCTTTCCAGCAACATGGGTCTCCATGCACGGCAAACACATGGGCAGTTTTCTCAGCACTTGAAATCTAGAGACAAAGGCTGTTCCAGTTTCTCGTGACAAGCTCCAACCTCCAAAGAGGAAAACAACAAGGGAGAATGGTTTCAGCTCATAGAAGAGGAGATGGAAAGAAAGGTAGATCACTGGGGTTCCAGGATCGTGACACCCGTCTCACCAAGATGATGATCCCCTGAAAGGCTAGGGTACCTCGGCATTGCCACACCTGTACTCACAAAAGTAAGCCACTGAGGGGATTCAAAAATGAGCATGGATTACAGGTACTTGCAGATTAAGCAGTAGCAGATTATTAGAATTCTGCTATAATTTCAAGACTATTTTCAATAATTTTTCAGAATCTATACATCATTCTAACTCTTATATTATAAAGGAGAGATGTTGTTGTACAAATCCTATGCACTACATTTTCCCAAAAAGCTTCAACTCGCGGACTAGTATCTGGATGTTCTCAATTCAATTACTGATCATATGATTTGCTTAAAAAAAATGTTTTGAAGGTAAAACTGGGATGCTTAGAAATCTTTTGGTTAAGTTGTTTGAATCATGCACTCTCTGAGGCTTCTGAATGTACCAAAAATAATGCAGACTCAGTTGTGAATGAAGCTATCACAGCTTTTAATAAAAATACAGCTAACAATAATTAAAAGTAATCTCAAAGTTAAGATAAAAACTGGTCACTGTTATAAGAACACAGCTTTCAAAAGAGAATTTGCATGCCTAAAATTGGTCTAATGTAAGATTTAGTCTTGCATCTTAAACGTTTACTGGGCTAATATAATCAGAAAAGAAAAGAAAAAAAGGGGGAAACAATATTCCAATAAAAAGGGGGGCTTGCTTTAAGGAGCTTGATCCTTTTAACTTCATTTTTATTGATTTAAAATGCATTCATACATAATTTGATCTTTCAATTTTTTTAGTTTCAAATTTTTGGGCATATCTGTATGATCATCAAAAAACTATTATTATACGATCGTAATAAATTTATATGTGCACTAAACATTATTAGGTTCTTTCTCCCTCCTTCTAGCATGCCTTTGTGATGTAATGGTAACACACTCAGCACCTTATTTGAGAGATCAGGTTTGAGTCCTGACAAGAGCATTGCACATTTCTTCTGTTTCTTGCTTTGAAAAACTTGATGACTCTGCAGTGTCACCTAAACTAAAAGATGGTGGACAATAATTCGTCACCACCATGATTTGGCAATTAGATCGTACTTTAAACCCCAGTTGTACTTTAAAGGGGGAGTATATATGGTATTTTCTCCCTCCTAGTATGCCTTCATGAAGTAATGATAGCACACTCGCAGCGTATTCAAGAGGTCTAGGTTCAAATCCTGGCAAAGGGACTGCTCATTTTTCACATCTCCTACTCCTAATGACTCTACAACATAAAATTCACAAATCTGTGGGGGGATAAATTTTTTTGAATGATTTAATGAAACAAAATTAAAAAAGCAGTATTTATGCTATGATGATTTAGCTCAGCAGTGGTAACATTTCTTCAAGTAGCTTCAATAACTACCAGCTCTATTAGTAGCTTCCAGTGATTCCCCATCCACAAGATCACAGTTTAATGATGTTCAACTGTAATCTTGCAGATGCTCAAACCTTATTATTAATTTTTAGTTATGATTTACCTTCAAATTAAGATTTTGGTGAAATATGGCAATTCATATAATTGAAAAGGTCACAGCATTTTCATATTTATTGTATGTTCTTGATATATATAATAATCCATTCAAAAATATGCAAAATCTATTACAGCAAAATACATAAATTTTCACCTTTGAAGACTAGCATTCCCATAAGTAAGGAATTTTATACTTCTATAACTACTGTCAGAAAGTATCTCCATTCAAAAATTACAGTAAAATACATAAATTTTCACCTTTGAAGACTAGAATCCCCATAAGTAAGGAAATTTATACTTCTATAACTACTGTCAGAAAGTACCTAGTCTACACTGAGTAATTTTACAGTCAGATGAGAAACTTGATATAATTTTACAATTGAACACAATGTATATAAAACCTGATACAGTCGGTCTCATATCAAATATTTAAGCCTAGACTTCTTAGCAATTTATACCGAAGTAATTTCCACTGCTACCGTACTTGGTACACTCATATTTTTTTTAATATTCTTCTGAATACTTATTTCTATTAATTAGATTTAAAATGATGTTTTAATTTAAAGTATACGTACACAGCACAATTTTAAGAAACTGCATTTTTTTAATAATTAAATACATATTTATTACCTTATTAACCTGGATATGATTGTCAACTGCCTATTCTAAAACAATTTTACAAGGATTTGAATTTATAATTAAAGAAAATATAATGTTACTACAGTCAAAAGTCGTTAATCCGGACTCGTCGGGACTTCGGCGACTCCGGATTATAGATCATCAGTTTAAATCTGGTAAGATGGCATGCAGAAATTATAAAATTAAAAATATGAAACCGTAATTTATGAAATAAAGAACAATTATGATCTAAAGGGTATCAAAATTTACAAAAAAAAGGTTAATATTTATTTGTTTACTTTATTAAACATTTCTTTCAATGTAAGTTGTTCAAGTTGCTTCGTTTTATGTGATAATACTTTCTCTTTAATTCTATAAACAGACATAATTTCTTCTTCAGTTACAAAGTTCTGCTGTTCAAGTCCTATAATTGCTGTGTCGAGAATACCGACTAATTTGTCAATCGAAATTTTTTCGTTTTCAATAACCTCTGTGTCACTTTCTTCACTATCGGAAGCGAATTATAATGACGAGGAATTTGATTTAAATCATATCAAAGACGGAGTACATCGAGATGAAATACTACATTTAGTAAGAAATCATAAGCCAACTAAAATAAAAACATCAGCCCTGAAGATAAGGATAGTGCTGAGAGATCAACTTCCATTTCACTGCCTGCCGCCGCAGAGCAGCATGAAATTGATAAAATGATTTCGGAATGGTTAGAGAAACGAAGAATATGCCTTTATCCATTTTTCGCAGCAATTCTACTTTTTGTTTAATGGACTTTGAAACATACTTTCGCTTTGTAGATCCTTTACATATTAGTAAATACATATCGGAAATTCTATTTGACATAATTGAAAGTTCAAGCTTACTTTTATAAAATTGCTCTAACAATCTGCAAAAAATAATAAGCCTGATCCAATTCGAAGATTAAGGAACAATGCAATCTGCAACATTAACTGAATTAGATAATTTTAGCTTAGCTTATACCGTCCGTTATACATTAAACGTGCATGCGTACACATACTATGCGCATGTGCATAGCATATTCGCAGCCGTAAAGGTCTTACGTGCATGCATCAACTCGACGCATGCGCAGAAAGTTTGTAGCTTTGAGGTCCGGATTATAGATCATTCTGTATTATGGGTGTCCGAATTAACGACTTTTGACTGTATTTCAAAATAAATTTTTAAAAGGACCATAAAAATAGAAAATTTACCTTCAAGGATATTATATTTCTTTCCTAAGATCCACACAGGTTCTGTTACCTTTTTTAGATCAACATAGTCAACCAAACTAGGTTCATACGTAACACAAGCTACAAGGAAAAAGTAAAGGTTATAAATATAATTCCTCATTATAAAGAGAAGTTAGAAATATTTAAAAAAAAGTAAAAATTAAATCATATATATGTATACAGTACAAAGTCCATAAGCCAGACTCGTCGGGACTGATAAGCGTCGGCGATTCCGAATTAGGGGCTTTTCCAGATTATACATCATCAATTTAAATCTGGTAAGATGGCATGCAGAAATATACAATTAAAAATATGAAACCGTAATTTATGAAATAAAGAGCAATTATGATCTAAAGGGTATCAAAATTTACAAAAAAAAAAGTTTAATATTTGTTTACTTTATTAAGCATTTCTTTTAATGTAAGTTGTTTAAGTTGCTTCGTTTTTTGTGCTAATACTTTCTCGGAACAGCTTTAGTATTGGTCCTTTTGGCGATTTTTTTATTTGGCGACAAACTTCGGTCGCCAAGGTAGACCCGGTTTTGAAGATCGGAAAAAAATGGCGGATTGTCAACAAAACCTGATCTAGACTAAATAAAAATTATAAAAAATAAGCTCTTAATCAGAATAAAGAGTCTTCCTCTAATATTCAGTATTTCTAGTACTGCTATGATAAATTCTTGAAACACTACTGTAAATGAATTTATGACAATTATTATGTTATGAGTAATGAAATTTACAAAATGTTAATATTTTTAATTACAAAATATAATGTATAAAAGATTAATATTTTAAGTAGTTAGTTCATATTTATATTTTATTATATTAGTACTTAGCTAATATTTTAAATTTACAAAAGGTTAATTTTTATGTTTATGAATAATGAAATTTACAAAAGGTTAATAAATGCATTTCAAACTAGTATATGACTTTAGTTTCTTAGATTCTGTTATTAAAAGAAAATAAAAAAAAATATTTCAAAGTGAAGGAAATCAATTATAATGGGCAAGTTTTGTACCAGTGTTAGAAATATTTTTTATGATTAAATATTGTAAATGGTAAAAATATTAAGAAGTGTGCATTTTTTAATCCCTCAATTTATTACAAGTAATTTATGATTATAATTTAAAAGCTAAAATTAAATTATCATAATGAGTAAATTTTGTACCAATGGTAATAATACAACAATCATCGTAAATGATGATTTCTGTGAAAAATTCGAACAGTCATTGGAATCCATCCACTAGTGGTGGAGTGATAGTCACTGAACAGTGGTAGTTCAGGCTGGCTATATGGGAGTTTTAGTAGTTTTCCGTAGACGTAATGTGAATCTGAGCCAGTTTCTCTTAAAAAGTTCTTTATGAAGGCATCCTTCTTCTGCTAGCCAGCACATGTATTTATTTGGTGCTACTTTGGTAGACGGTTGTACGGATTTTGGCGACTTTTTGGCGATTTTCCTTTCGCGAGTAATACAACTTATGGTAAACCCATTGCTGGATAAGTTATTTATGGTAACCGATACTTTGCTGTCATTTTATTTTAAAAATAATGCGTTTTATTGTGCATAAATTCCGTGTTTAAAATATTATTTATGCCTTTTAAATATTAAAAATCAATTTAATTTTGCATTTTTATTTGAAATAAAAATTTTATTGTTTATCATATTTTATGAAATTTTATGTTGTGGATGATGTAATCAATGACGTCACCTTACTTTAAAAGTAATTCATTTTAATATGTATAAATTTAATCTAATGCTTTAAACATTATTTATGGCTCTTAAATATTAAAATACAATTTAATTTTGCATTTTTTTTAAAAAATGATTTTATTATGTATGAATTTTTAAATAATTTTAATTCTAGCCGTGATGTAATAAGCTCTCTGATTGGTTATAGAATATTTGTGCATTAACGAGCTGTAATCAGCTCCCTGATTGGTTACTGACAATTTGTGCATTTCCGCGCCGTTTTAAAATTTGATTTATATCTTCGATTTGATTTATATCTTTATTTTTTTAAAAAATGATTTTATTATGTATGAATTTTTAAATAATTTTAATTCTAGCCGTGATGTAATAAGCTCTCTGATTGGTTATAGAATATTTGTGCATTAACGAGCTGTAATCAGCTCCCTGATTGGTTACTGACAATTTGTGCATTTCCGCGCCGTTTTAAAATTTGATTTATATCTTCGAATTCCTTCAAAGATGTTATCTAAATTATGATTCTGATTTTTTTGTGGTACTTATCAATAAACAACAGGTTAAACACTCAAAAAAATGTAAGTACATATTTTTCTTTTATTTTATAATTGTATACTTCAATTTTTGTTAAAAAAATTAATACACTATTTTCAGAAATTGCTGAGATAATTATTGTCCATATGTTTTAATGTTAATTATATTCTATATAATGTATTTTAAAGTACTTGAATTTAATAATATTCTAATTCTTTTAAATGTTGGTATGATAGTTTTTAATTTGATATTCAATTTCAGTAATATTTTAATCTAATTAAACGTTGGCCCAATGTTTTTATAGCGGTGTTTTTATTCTCTTCTTTTCTACATGAAAGTAATAATAACCTTACTTTAGTATTTTATACTCATAGTAAATGTATTTATTTACACTTACCTGCCATCTTAAAAAACGACATTTTCAACAAAAATTAATCCATTACTTTTAACGATATTTATTTATTTATTTTTTAAGTTTCGAATACTTTACTACGCGTAAAAACAGCGTTTTTCAAGATGGCTGACGTTTGTAAAAATCGCGCCAACGTAAATCACCAAAAATCCGTGCAACTGTCTACCAAAGTAGCACCATTTATTTTCTATTCATAATTCTCTCTTATTTTCTTATTTCTTAATTCTAAATCTTACTTCTGACGAGAAGAAGTGTTGCATCTATGGGTTGAAAAATATGGTCAATATGTTTGCAAAATCCTGTCAGTTTTGGAAAGCATTTAAATAAACTAAATAATTTGTATGTGATGCAAACAAAAATGCATTACACTATTTCATGTACTGAAAAATTAATCAGGGAACAAAGTACTATATTGTAGCGTTCCTTTATTTTGTAACCAGAGTTATTTTATGCTTGGGATCTTAACTGTCAATTTCCTCCATCCGTTTTCTCACCAGAATCCAAATGAAGTTTTTATTTTGTAAAACAAACTGTGTTGCCTTTTGAGGCCACATTAATAGGTTGCTAGATAAGAAAAGATTTTTAGTCTTCAGCCTTGCATTATAATTGCTGATAGTTGAATTCCATGCCAGTTAAATTTTTAACCAACTTTGCATTAAATTGATTTGTGCAGCCTTTGGGCTACAAATTTATTTGAATTTAAATTTTACATTTGAACTTAATTGTTATCATAAGTTATCTTTGCCACAAGTGGTTGACTGAGTCGTAAGCACAAAGTGTGCCTTCTGTTCTGTACATCTAAACTTTATAATAGAATAAAAGTATATCTTAACTTAATAAGAATATATCTAAACTTTATGATAATAACATTTAAAGACATTGAAATCAGTATCTAAGTGCTTGCCATGTAGTCAAATTTTTATATATAAATTGTACTCTTACTTTTATTATAGAGTTTTTATTACAAAAAATTCAAATTTCTGTTAGATAAAATGTTTAAGTAATGTAGAAAATTTGCATAAAATTTAAAATAAAAAGTCGACTGTTATGTCAACATACTATTAATAAAAGTAATAATACTCTGTGAAGGTTATTCATATACAGCTGTTAGGTTGTAAGATTTACAAAATTTGAGAACTCTAAATTATAAGCAATATATTCCATAATCTAAGCAACATTATATTTTTTATAGTCAGACAAATTATGAAAATGTTATAAAAGCAATAATGAAACCTGACTTTGGTCCTGATTTGAACCTATGAATTCATGCAATTACACATCCCTATAGTTCTAATATGAGGTAAATAAGTATTTTTAGACCATGGTAATTTTATCTCCTTAGCAAAGGAAACACCAAGAGTTTACCTCATGCTACTGAAAATGTGTTTTTTTTTCCCTTGGGGGGTGGAGTTTATAATAATATGCAGAGTTGACATATGAAAAAATGTCAAGACTCATGTGATGTAATATTAAAAGCACCAGTTTTAACTATCAAAAATTTGGCTTTTTAAAAAATATTTTAAATGTTGTGCTTTCCTAACACAAAAGTAACTTTAAGAAAAACACACAATTTATCCCTCCTGCCATCAAAGCTCTGATACCTATCAAATTCGTTAAAGTTACGTGGTCAGAAATGGCGGCATGTTTGAAGCTCAGTATTTTGGGTTACCAAGGTTATCATAATTTTTCATTTATCGCTCCAAAATGTCGCCAAACAAATTTCTCGCCAAAAAGGACTAATACTAAAGCTGTGCCACTTTCTCTTTAATTCTACAAACAGACATAATTTCTTGTTCAGTTACAAAGTTCCACTGTTCAAGTCCAGTAATTGCTGTGCCGAGTATACCGACTAACTTGTCAACCGAATTTTGGCTGATCTTTAGAATATGGTAACTGGTAGTTTGGCGACATTTTGGAGGCGATAAAGGTTACTACCTGGGACTTTGGTAATAATGTGAGCAATACTCAGTTCCGATTACGCATTATTTTGTGAGAGGGAAATGAGAGATCATGGGATATGTCATGTGATATTAATGGACGAATTACGGTTCTTTAATCGGAAAAGAGGGGAATTTGGAAAAATATCTGTACAGTAAGACCCCGCTTAACGCTGTTTCATTTAGCACTGTTTCGGTTTAGCGCTCTTTTATTTCAACCCGGGGATTCCTCGAAATCGCTCGCAGCATACGGGGATTCCCCGACATATTATGCAGCGATAGGTTTCAAATACATATCCGAAAGAGTGTACTTGTATTTCTTGTTTGGTGCGGTATTGTACAGACATATTTTGAAGGGGTAAATGTGGAAGATGTCGAAGAAATAATTCAAGAAGCAGCGGCTAGTCTTTCTAATGATGAGCTCAAGGAATTAACTGAACAAGAAGAAAACAAAAATGTTGACAGCAGTGATTCAGAAGAAGAGCAAAAAGAACAGTTGATCTTTACATTATGGTAACTTGGCGTTTTTTTGGCAAAAATTTGGCGACCAACTCTCCTACAGCAACCCTCTATTTTTTTTTTCCGACGCCATTTTGTCTTCACGAAGTAAAGACATGTTTCTTTTCTTTTTATCTACTGAACACTTCTTCCAACAATCTACTAGCCGAATTACACTTATGCTAGAAATTTTATCTAATAAAACTGCTTAATCATGACAAATATTCACTGCAAAATTGGGAAAAAGTGCACAATACCATACTCCTTACGCGTTTTTTCAAAATAACACATACACATAAACCATGTACACGCCGACTTATTTTTACTTTAAAAAAATCCCAGAATTGCACAAAAATGGCATTGCGCACACTCTTCACTATATCCATGTACACTGCTTTTTTCTCATAAATTAGAAAAATTTCACGAAAATACATGACAATTTTCTCAATCTTTAAACCCAGTAAAAAGAACATATATGAAATTACCTGATCGCGAAAAAGTATTTACCCTTTCCAAATATGAACATTTCCACATATAAAATAAATAAAATATCCAAAAACTTTTACCTCTAAATCATCTATTACATTATACACGTCACCAACGAATTCATACCGCAAGCATTACAAATACTTAGTACAGTCAAAAGTCGTTAATTCGGACACCCATAATTCGGAATGATCTATAATCCGGACATCAAAACTAAAAACTTTCTGCGCATGCGCCACGTTGACACATGCGCAGAGGCGTTCACGCGTGCGTGTAAGACCTTTTACGACTGCGCATATGAGTGTGCGCAAGTGCAGAATACGTTTTCGCGTGCGCATTTTATGTATAATGGATGTATAAGCTAAAATTATCTAATTATCTATTTCAGTTAATGTTGATGATTGCGTTGTTCCTTAATTTTCGAATTGCATCCGGCTTATTATTTTTTGCAGACTGTAAGAGCAATTTTATAAAAGTAAGCTTAAACTTTCAATTATATCAAATAGAATTTCCGATATATATTTGTTAATATGTAAAGGATCTGTGGCGGGCGCCTAATGAATTGGAAGTTGATTTGTCAGCACTATCCTTATCTTCAGCGCAGATGTTTTTATTTTATTTGGCTTATAATTCCTTACCAAATGTAGTATTTCATCTCGATATGCTCTGTCTTTGATATGATTTAAAACAAGTTCCTCGTCATTATAATTCGCTTCCGATAGCGAAGAAAAGTGACAGAGGTTATTGAAAACAAAAAAAATTCAATTGACAAATTAGTCGGTGTTCTTGACACAGCAATTATAGGACTTGAACGGGGGAACTTTGTAACTGAACAAGAAATTGTCTGTTTAATAGAATTAAATAGAAAGTATTATCACATGAAACGAAGCAAAACTTAAACAACTTACATTGAAAGAAATGTTTAATAAAGTAAACAAATAAATATTAAGCTTTTTCATTTTGCAAATTTTGATACCCTTTAGATCATAATTGTTCTTTATTTCATAAATTACGGTTTCACATTTTTAATTTTAGAATTTCTGCTTTGCCATCTTACGAGATTTAAACTGATGATCTATAATCCGGAAAAATCGATAATCCGGAATCGCCGAAGTCCCGACGAGTCCGGATTAACGACTTTTGACTGTATCAAATATTTAAATTATTTCCATGCACGTTTACTTCAACTTAAACGTGTACCAAATTCCTACAAACATAAAATTCACAAAATAACTATCATTTAATTAAAATATCACTAAACCATGTACACGTCGACTTATTTTTACTTAAAAAAACATCCCAGAATTGCACAAAAATGGCATTGCGCACACTCTTCACTATACCCATGTACACTGCTTTTTTCTCATAAATTAGAAAAATTTCACGAAAATACATGACAATTTTCTCAATCTTTAAACCCGGTAAAAAGAACATATATGAAATTACCTGATCGCGAAAAAGTATTTACCCTTTCCAAATATGAACATTTCCACATATAAAATAAATAAAATATCCAAAAACTTTTACCTCTAAATCATCTATTACATTATACACGTCACCAACGAATTCATACCGCGAGCATTACAAATACTTAGTATCAAATATTTAAATTATTTCCATGCACGTTTACTTCAACTTAAACGTATACCAAATTCATACAAACATAAAATTCACAAAATAACTATCATTTAATTAAAATATCACTAAACCATGTACACACCGA